>NC_064630.1:234417399-235667399 GCF_023864275.1 Schistocerca cancellata | reverse complement strand
CGATTGGATTCTGAATTTCTGGTGTATCCATGTATCACTACAATAAAATAGAAACAATGAATGGCTGGGGTAGTATCAATGAGAACTGCGGCATACTTAAGTTTACAAAAATAATAACCGATTGTAATTCATCCTTTTATAACTACAGTCGAGCTGATAAATCTTACAAATAGAATATCAAATAAAAATCAGGAAAGGAATGGTGCTTGATTAGCAAAGCATACATTGGGGTGGAAACTGCACAAGTTCTCCCATGAATTAATGCCTTTTACAAAAAAATAATCCGACTTCGGTTACATAATCCACTGTGAGGTCAAATTCTATTAAAATGGAAACAACTATGACCAGGTACAACACTAAATAGGGTTAACTGAGAAGAGGGAGCCGTTAATATCATTTAACAACCCAACGCCGGTTCCGCAATACTTCACCCTTTAACCTTGACTCCGGCGGCAGCAGAAAACGGCGCACTGTGGGCGAGGGGCAGAGCGCAGCGGCAGCTGTACTTTACAGCTGCCGCTGTAATGACGCTTTCACGGATCGAACGCCGCTATAAACTTATGAACGATGTTGAGCGGACCATCGTTGCCGACGTATATTCCGTATATTTCCAACCGGAAGCAGGACGGTCTTGAGGAAGGGACTTGTCCGTGCTGCAAAAGGAGCCCGTCAACCTGAAGCGTGTCTACGAACTTTACTTAAAAAAAAACATACGATTCAGAATCGAAGTAAGCCATGTGAACCTGTTGTGAAGTGAACTTGATCATATCTACAAGCCAATCATGAATTTCCGACGAACTCGGCTGTACATGACGCCTGGACATGTCAGAACTAAAACTGACGGTGTCTTGTGGGGAATGTTCCTGGTGCCATGGACGACACCACGACGCAAGACGAAATGTAATCACAAACAAGAGACGGCGAGAGACAAACAACGATGTGACGCTCACAATGACTCACTGGGCACTGAGGACAAACAAGAAAGCTCTCGCAGCGCAGCGATAGTCGCGGGATCAGGGCGATACCTTCTCGCCCGTCGTGCGAAGCGGGATTGGCCACCATTTGGACTATGAGTAGTGCGTGCTAAAAGACAGCTAAATTACGTTGCAAACTTCGACATGGACGAAGCTGTTACTTGATAGCAGTCAAAGAGCGTAACCATGCCCATTATTGATATGAGTCGACACGGCTCGACCAATTAAATTAAAGTGGAAATTTGATATCTGATTCCTATTGATTATTACAAACGTCTACATCTACATCTACATCCATAGTGCGCAAGCCACCTGACGGTGTGTGACGGAGGGTACCTTGAGTACCTCTATGGGTTTACCTTTCTATTCCAATCTCGTATTGTTCGTGGAAAGAAGGATTGTCGGTATGCCTCTGTGTGGGCTCTAGTCTTCTGATTTTACCCTCATGGTCCCTTCGCGAGATACACGTAGGAGGGAGCAATATACTGCTTGACTCCTTGGTGAAGGTATGTTCTCGAAACTTCAACAAAAGCCCGTACCGAGCTATTGAGCGTCTCTCCTGTAGAGTCTTCCACTGGAATTTGTCTATCATCTACGTAACGCTTTCGCGATTACTAAATGATCCTGTAACGAAGCGCGCTGCTTTCATGAAACACCAACCTCCTGCAATTTTACAAACAAATTATAGCTTACCTGAAACAAAACCCTGCCTCCTTGTCTATTCAGCATCGGAACTAACAACCGAAAGCAGGAGTCCCAGTAGAGGTGTGTTTGAGTTAAAGGGACGAATGGAAGGGCTACGGAAGTGCGACAATTCACTTCCAGATCTGTATTTTGACCTTCAATATGGGAACGACCGTGAAACCGCTGCCAACACTGCTATTGGTACAAACTAGCTGTCCAGTGGGAAAAGAGTCCATCAAACACACAAGGAAATAAAAATGGGAGTTTTCTCCAGTCCTTAATGAAAATTACTGGATGTATCGAAAGACTGAACTAATCAGAAGGAATTAAACAAGCAGTGTGGTACGGACCCATGAACATGTTGTCTATCACAAAGCATCAAAATGGTTCAAATGGCTCTGAGCACTATGCGACTTAACTTCTGAGGTCATCAGTCGCCTAGAACTTAGAACTAATTAAATCTAACTAACCTAAGAACATATAATTGCATAGGCTTCCGCGGCCAGAGTCAATCGACATAAAAGTTTTCTGGGTTTGGAACCGCGTCATAATATAAAAACTACTGCTGCTATGGACTCGAGAATTGACGCTGACACAGCCAAGGGTCTTATTTCCAGAGTACCAGTCTCTCCTAGAATTTACGGTGTTCCAAAGATACATAAGGATAGTTGTCCTTTGAGGCCAATAGTGAATGGGATCAATTCGCCTACTTACAATTTGGCAAAGTACCTAGTGTCTAGTTGGCAAGACGGACTCTTATGTGAAGAACTCGACACACTTTATAGAACGCCTAAGGGGAGAAACAATTTTACCTACGGACATCATGGTCAGCTTTGACGTGAAATCACTATTTACGAACGTGCCAGTAGATGAAACTACCCACATCCTTCAGGAGCATGTCCCGCCAGACATATGCGACCTGGTTGAGTTGTGCCTGACTTCAACGTACTTCAAATGGCCAGGAAAATACTACGAGCAGACAGACGGCGTAGCAATGAGGTCTCCTCTATCTCCGCTGGCAGCCGACATATTCATGGAAGCCTTTGAAGCAACGGCCCTCGGTTCAGCTCCTTTACGGCCACATTGCTGGTTTAGATACGTGGACGACACGTTCGCTATATGACCTCATGGTGAAACGGAGCTACACAAGTTCCACGAATATTTGAACAGTATGCACGGGAAGATACATTTCACGCTGGAAGTAGAAAAGAATGGTGCTATCCCATTTCTAGACGTCGACGTTGTACAGGAGAACGGAGAGCACTCTGGGGCACAGAGTATATCGTAAGCCTACACATACTGACAGGTATCTGCACGCCCAATCCTACCACCACCCAGCGCAGAAGAACTCTGTCATCCGCTGTTTGGCAATCCGTGCGCAGCGCCTAAGTGATGCTCAAAACATCACACCTGAGCTCAAAAAGTTAAGCACAACGTTTTTAGCCAATGGCTGCAGCCATAAGTCGATAAACACAGCCTTGTCGACGAACACAAGCAAGGAAGGTAAGCAGCAAATAGAAAAACTGCAGCCAACAGTACGCTTAACCTATGTGAAAAACGTTACTTACCGAATAGGCAAATACCTTCGCCGCGTTGGGGTGCAGTCTGTCTTCTATAGTGGTCGTAGGATCCAGGACGTGCTAGGCTCCACCAAGGACAAGGTGGCTGCATTACACACTCCAGGCGTTTACAAGGTGGAATGCGAATATGGAGAGGCATACATCGGCGAGACCGGTAGGCCAATAGCAAAGCGCCTTTGGGAGCACAAGCGTTATATTCGTCTAGGGCAACACAAAAAATCCGCAGTGGCAGAACATCACCATGATTGCGCAAAAGAAATAAAATTCAGCGAAACCTGTGTGTTGGCCAAGCAGCCAATTATGACGAAACGCAAAATCAGAGAGGCCATCGAAATACTTAAACACCCTAACAACATGAACAGGGAGGATGGACTCAGGCTTGCCCCATCTTGGCTGCCAGCAATCAGAGCCCAACAGACCGCACTGTCAACACGAGGTACGAGCGCTACCGGCGAGTAACTGCCGCCGCGAGGCCGACGTCCAGCAGCTGGTAAACAGCAGCAAACTTCTCATTCGACGGTGGCCACCAATCATGGCACATAACACAAGAGCCAATGGACAACAGAGGTCACGTTCTCCCTCCACCGCAATAACCTATTAAAATAAAGTTCCCTCTCCTTCTTCCTTAAGTGACCAATAAACTAACTACCTTTTTAAAATTATGACGTAATGGCATGCGCAGTGCACACTAACGGCAACATATAAAGGACACTGCATAGCTAGAACGCACCATTACACCCAGAAGAAGGCCGCTGCAATCGTGGCCGAAACGTTGGCTTTTCTATAGCAGCAGTAGTTTTTACATTATGACGCGGTACCAAACCCAGAAAACTTTTATGTCGATTAACCTAAGGACATCACACACATCCATGCCCGAGGAAGGATTCTAACTGCGAACGCAGAGGTCGCTCGGCTCCAGACTGTAGCGCCTAGAACCGCACGGCCACTCCGGCCGGCCACAAAGCATCGGTGAGCTAGCATTCAGCTGCTTACAGAACCGAACTGCGTGCATTTTGTTACATCGATTGCTGGAGTAGCGCGCATCATCTAGAGATGCAGCCGAATTCCTTTCATATGTTTGACATAAAAAAAAAAACATGCGATTCAGAATCGTAGTAAGCCATGTGAACTTGTTCTGAAGTGACCTTGGTCATATTTACAAGCCAATCATGAATTGGTAATGAACTCGGCTGTGCAGACATCGATGTCTGACTTCAAGGTATGATTTCCAGCTCATGTTTCAACTAAAACGACGGAAGACTTGCACGTCAATTGTTCCTGAGTGGGCTCGGGTGTGTGTGGACATATAGATAAATAAAACTCTCTCACGATTGACAGTCCAGAAAGGAATCTTTCACCATGCAGAGGGAAGTGCACTGTTTTGAAACTTCATGGCAAAGGAAAATTGTATACCTGACTGGGATTCAAACCCAGAACTTATCCTTTCTCGGACAGTGCTCTTGCAGACTGAGCTGTCCAGAAATGACTCAGAATCCGCACCCACTGCTTCATTTCCACCAGTATCACATCCTACGTAAGAGCTTTACAAGTGATCATCCAGTATTAGGTCTCGCGTGCCACGTCGGAATGCGCTTTTAGTATGTCAGAAAGTTCCAAGAGACGGTAAACAAAAGATTTTACATGTGGTTGCGTCGGGCTTTGGTGCAGATTTCTTCAAAGGAACAATCGATTTTCATCGAGTAACAACACAGTTCCTTTGTTTTGATGACTGCTCCGTTAACATTTTGTTGTGATCTGTAGTCCCAGGACTGGACGACTGCAAGCCGCTGCATAACTACTGCAACCTACATCCGTTTGGGACTGCGTACTGAAGTCAAGCATTCGTCTCCTTGTATCTGGTTATCAGGCCGACTCCAAGAAAATCGTTTACCTATCATAGCAGTCTCTGAGAACGCTAACTTCAAACTTAACGACGAAGGAAGGCCGGCTACGGTGGCCGAGCGGCGCTGGCGCTTCAGTCCGGAACCGCGCGACTGCTATGGCCGCAGGTTCGAATCCTACCTTGGGCATGGATGTGTGTGAAGTCCTTAGAGTAGTTACGTTTAAGTAGTTCTAAGTTCTAGGGGACTGATGACCTCCGATGTTAAGTCCCATAGTGCTCAGAGCCATATGAAGCATAACGACGAAGGAACAGCAACAGCTCGTATTTAAAGAGGTGTGCAAAGATTCCAAATGGCTGTTTACTGGTGTTCGGTAATTTGGCCTCTGTTTTATAACAGTCCTTAGAGAAATTTAATAACCACGGTGAGGGGGCATGGGCGTTCTAATGAGTTCATCAGACAGTTCTCGGGAGCCCAGAACATGCGTCATGGTGAGAAGTTTCGGTGCTTTCACGCAAGAGGTTTCCGAATAATATTTTGATAGCACAAATAAAATTAGCACACTGAGGTAAAACAAGTCGTAGGAAACCTCCTAATATCGTGTAGGATCTCCTTTTGCCTGGTGTAGTGCCCCAGCTCGAAGTGGCTCAACAAGTCGTTTTAAGTCCCCTGCCGAAATATTGAGCCTTGCTGCTTCTATAGTGGTCCATAATTGCTAAAGTGTTGCAGGTGCAGGATTTTGTGCACGAAACTGGTCTCTTTGAGTATGTCCCATAAATCTTATATGGGATTCATGTCGGGTGTTTTGGATGACCAAACCACTAGCTCGTATTGTCCAGTATGTCCTTGAAACAAACGGCGATCACTTGTGGCCAAGGCGCATTGTCATCCAATAAAATTCCGTCGTTGTTTGGAAACGTGAAGCCTATTAATGGCTGTAAATGGTCTCCAAGAAGCCTAACATCCAGTGGCCTCCATCCATTCCATGTAAACACACCCCGCACCATTATGGAGCCACCACCAGCTTCCACAGTGCCTTGTCGATAACTTGGATCCATGGCTTGGTGGGCTTTGCGCCATACTAGAATCCTACCACCGACTATTACTAAATGAAATCGGGACTCATATGATCATGCCACGGTTTCCCAGTAGTCTATGGTATAACCGTTAGTAACGAGATCAGGCGAGGCACTGTAGGAGATGTCGTGCTATTAGCAAAGACACTCGCGCCGGTCGTCTGCTGCTATAGCCCATTAACGCCAAATTTCGCCACACTGTTCTAGGACAATGGTCGTGTTTACGCTCTTAAGCTGTTACCAAGCAACAGCTTCGTGCATGGTGTAACAGAGTGTGTGTGCGACGAGTTCCGCTTGTTTTACAGAGGTACTGGGCTCGCGTGGTGTAGTCTTGGGAGGAGAACGTGGAAAGTGCCAGAACCTGACTTCTCAGAAACTTCGCTCAGAGGCATAAGTGTCGCCGGCCGGAGTGGCCAAGCGGTTCTGGGCGCTACAGTCTGGAACTGTGCGACCGCTACGGCCGCAGGTTCGAATCCTGCCTCGGGCATGGATGTGTGTGATGTCCTTAGGTTAGTTAGGTTTAAGTGGTTCTAAGTTCTAGGGGACTGATGATCACAGTGCTCAGAGCTCCCATAGTGCTCAGAGCCATTTGAACCATTTGAATAAGTGTCAAAATAAGCGTCGCGTGTCTCGGCTTATACGTAGACACTCGACCGTTTCTTAGGAAACGACGGTCAAAGTTTCGACGTAGTTTAGCTGCCCTTTAGCACTCAATGCTCATAGTCGAAATGGCGTCAGAACGATTACTGAAGCGCTTTATCTGTGTTGCGTCCCGTGTTCGAAACCCAATTATTGTTTTCATTTTGTTTTATATTTTTTCAATTATAAATGTTGTTTCGATATTTGAGGCATAGTGTATAGCTAAAAATAGTCCAGTTACAATTGGAGTTACTAAACATAACACTAACAGAGATTCAAAATGTCATTAAAATTAAATATTTAATGGTTCTCGTAAATCAGTTAGGGAGTTTCTCATAATTTTAATTATAGGATCTTTCATCGTACTTCTCACATTGATTCTCGGATATTTCACGTGGTATTGCTTGTCTGTTAGCACTGACTGCTGTTCGCGACCGCCACTGCTCTCGGTCATAAGTGAAGGTTTTCGGCCACTGCGTTGTCCGTGGTGAGAGGTATTACCTTAAATTTCGTATTGTGAGCACACTCTTGGCAATGTGTATTGCGGAATATTTAATTCCCTAACGATCTCCTAAATGGGATGTCCCATGCATATAGTTCCAGCTATCATTCCGCGTTCAAAGTCTTAATTTCCGTCCTGCAGCCATAACCACATAGGAAACCTTTAGACCTTGTGTACGGGGTACTGCTGACTTCTGTATATGTGCATGTCGCTATCCCGTGCCATTTGCCACGTCATTGTATTATCTGTACTACTGGTTCAATGCCCAGAAACTTCAATATCAGCGTAAAATCAAAGGAATGGATATTAGGAGTTAGGTTAAAGGAATGGAAAGAAATAGAGGATCGGTATGAGAAATGTTCTGTATGTAAATGAGGGTTTCAACGACTCAGGGACTGACAGTTAGTGAAAAAGGTGTATAAAGATAATAGAATTACGAAAGTATGATTCCAAGGAATTAAAAGTTTTTAAAATCTGAAAGCATTTTGTGAGCATAAACGAGCTGCTATGTGAGCTACAGATGTCAGAAGAATGTGACTTTCCTGTATAATGGTGAAGAATGGATCATTACTAAACAACAATTTTCTGAAGACTAACACCCCTAATTATTTTACCTACTGTTCTGTAAAACAAATGTTTTGTTATATAAAAGCGTTGTGTGTGTTTCTTCGAAAGAACAGACACCACACAGATCTCACAGCCGTGAAACACTTTGTGCAAATGGAAGGGGGATCACTGCTGTCAGCTGTAGCAGGACACTAAACGGAATCAGCGGCGAGTGTTCCGGACTGGGATCCCTTATTTTACGTGACCTCCAACAATCGTTATATGAGGACGTGATGAAAAGTAACGCCTCCAAATCCTGTATGTGAAAACTATTAGAGATTTTTTAAATAAAAATAACGGTATTAACATGCTAATCTTTATCCTCCGATTCGACATATTTAGTTCTCAACATTTTCATGCTGGTGACGACCGCATTTCTCCCAACGTGATTTAGCTGACGGAACCACAACCTCACGTCTGACTGCATTGCTTCATCGCTATGAAAGTGCACCCCATGAAGGTGTTCTTTAAGGTTTGGAAACACTTGATGTTTGGATGACACCAAAGCGGGACTGTATGGAGGATGATCGACGAGAGTTAACCGCAGGCAACAGATTGCTATTAACGTCGCAGCGCTCCAGTGTGGTGTGGGATTGTCATGCTGAAGAAGAGGGTGCTCAATGGTTGGACGAAATCTTCGAATTCGAAACTCGACTACAACAGCATGTTCCTCACTCACCGAAGTAGTTACATTACGCACCTCCTTGTTACACGCTACAGTTAGAGGCCCTCTAGCGTTAGAGGGCTGCGAACTTGTAGACATGGAGAACAGAGATGTAGAATGTTAATAAGTTTTATTTAAAATGCTTTTTTGAGTTTTCATATCAAAATCAAGAGACATTAGTTACGTCCTCGTACAGATATCTTGTAGCTAGTGTTTCATTAAAGCCGAAGTACTTTGGAATCTGCAGTGATCTAATTAACAGCATGCAGCCTAACAATTTTATTTAGTAGAAACTATCTATTTTTGTAGTTTACCGGTAGTTAATGTTGCGCATATGCATGAGATTTAAATGCTCATTATAATGTAATTTTGTCAGAAAAGTAAAGTTTAGTATCTCGATAAATCTAGTAAAGAAATAAAAACAAAATATTAATACCAATTTTACTATCAATGTGTGTTGTACATGCACTTGGCTGTTTATTTCAAAATGGCTCTGTGCACCGTGGAACTTAACTTCAGAGGTCACCAGTCCCCTACAACTTAGAACTACTTAAACCTAATTAACCGAGGGACAGCATACATATCGATGCCCGAGGCAGGATTCGAACCTGCGACCGTAGCGGTCACGTGGTTCCAGACAGTAGCGCCTAGAACCGCTCGTCCAATCCGACCTGCGGCTGTTTACTTGACCTAAGAAATATTCTTACGTTGGGCCGACATGTAGTAAAGCACCCGATGTACAGCTTGTATATGGGGTCACTTTGGACACCACTGTTATTACTCGACCCCTCGTCTCCCTCCCCAAAACCCCATAACTACGCATGTTTCCAGTTTCTTTTGCAAATAATGTACGGGAAGAACGACACGGAAAGTTTCCACATGAGCTGATTTTCCTGCAATGACAGTTTATTACGAAATATTAACCACTGTACCAGGTCATTTGTTGTCAGCATCAGAGTTTGGATACGCTTGATTTTCCCAGCAACGTTGTTAATGGTCTCGCCACTAGTATTTCTGTCTTTTTATGATTTCCAAGCACGCAAAACGGGTATTTTCGTAGGATGAATACTTCGTGGATTCCTTACCACCTTAGATTAGTGCGTAATCTCAAGCTTTTGACTCCTTCTTCGGTCACCATAGCCAAGAATTATTGTAGACCAATTGGCACTATATTTACCTGGCCAAATATCACATTACATTGTTCTGCCACCTAAATATAGTGCCACATGCGCTCCAGGTGACTTCTGAATATAGAAGAGGAGGAAGCTGTCGAAAACTTGATCAATACACCTCTGATTCGGTAAGAAATCTGTGATGCATTTAGCCAGGAATATCGCCACGAAAGGCTACATTATCAGGTATTTTTGTAATAAGTTTCAGTGAGAAGAGTCTGCTTCCTGGAGGGTGGGGTTCAGTTCCGGGAACAATTTTGATATAACGTTCAATATTCGGAAGTGGAATTTACATTCAGGATTAAAATATCAGGAAAGCTCTTTCTCATGAAATAGCAAATGCGCGCTAATGAAGTCTGAAACCTGACAAAGTACGCGTCTGTGCTTTCCACGAAGCAACGGCGGCAGCCTTCCATTAGTGTTAAACATTTACGATAGCTGATACATGACAAGAAGACGGCAGTGGGATGGGGAGCGAGGTGAAGGAAGGGCGAGCTACACTAGAGGCAGCCTTACAGCCTGTAAATAATTCCACACAACCAGAGCTCGCTTCCGTCCCCATTTGGTTGAGTGATTTGCCTCTAGGATTATGCGCTCGAGCTACGAGTTTCGCAGTACCTTCCTCCACGCAGTGCTTGCTTTTCTTGGGTAATTACTGTAAGAGCCGAACTTGACTGCTGGATGGCGAATTTCCGGACATCCACCCGTTTCCTCTCAGGCAAGGTAAAATACATTTATCAATAGAGTCGAAATCACCGCTGAAGCCAGGCGGAACGGGTCTGTGTGCGTCCCAGTACGGCAGTTTCTCGTGAGAAGACAGGCAGCTCTACCTGATCACCTGAGATCGTTCGTTATTCGTCTCCCGCACCATTTCCCGTCACCCACCACCACCATCCATCTTTCACCATTCCTTTGTTGGAAGTCCTATTGAGACTAATGGCTCTAAGGTATTATCGAATCATGGAAACAATGAAATAGGAGATTACCAATAAATAATGCACTGGTCAGAGGTTGGGCCTCGAAAATTTATGCTGTGCATTACAAATGCGACCGTACAAACACAATATATTTTCGCGTCATAGAAGCTTCACCTGTAGTGTCCGTTCCTTTGTTCGTGATGGAGAAACAACAGCGCTTGCAGTTTAATCGTTGTTTATGGGGTAAAATGTAAACATTTTAGATTCCCCTTACTACAAACAGAAAAATGCCCCTGCACGAGCACAATAAAGAAGAATCTGCTCCCGTTTAATTAAAAGACCCTGGCTGAAAGGTGGGGTACCAGCAGCATCATTCTACCTCTTCTTAACACACAACTCACCTCTCACTCCCACAAACCTCTCTAATTGCAGTTCGCTCACACCTGCTAGGTCATCACTGTAAGTCGCCCACCCTGACCCACTCCCAACTGAACATCCTCACTCACTCATTCTCTCCAATTCATTGTCATTACCTCTCGGTGTCTCTATAACTGTCACTGACTCCTGTTTTACATCCACAGTCTCCTTCGCTCTGTCCTACTACCATCTTTTCTCATTGTCACTGTCTCCCTTTTGCTCTCTCTTACTGCTACTATCTCATTCATTCCTTTCCCACTGTTGCAGTCTCTTCTCACGGTCACTGGTTCTCTCTTCCTAGTTGTCATTCTCATAGACTTTGTCTCTCATTATCACTGGCTTTCATCCACTTCCACTTCCTCCTCCTCTTTATTTCCTTCGTACTGTCGCACTGCCAATGCCTCCTTCACTCTCTTTCTAACACTTTTCTGTCACTGTCAACTATATTCCACTGCCTCTGTGTTCCTCTCTTTCTCTCACCCTGCCACTGTGACCTTCACTCACTTCACACCACGAACACTTTCCACTTCTTCTAGTACTTCTTCTTTTTCCATCTCTTTCCTACACGAGCTGTCTCCTTAACTCTCAGCATTTAAAAAAATGCGAATATGTTCGCATTCCAAAACTTTTGACAACATTTTTGCAGACGCCGAGGACGATAGAATAGGGTAGCTGGTAGACCACTTTTTTGCCACTTTTTTTAAATAGGAACATATTTGCCTTTTTTTGTGCTCCAATAGGAGCATTTTTCCGCTGGTTCGCATCTTGTCCCTGGTACGCAGAGCATGTCATGCATTTGAAAAGAACATTATGTCTCAACAAAATTTTCAAATGAAGTAGATAATTTCATATCTCAGAGCGTATTTTTCGTGCACAAAAATTTTACGCGTGCTTCAGTATTACAACATAGGTTTCCCAGAATCATTCTGATGGTAGGGAGGTGCTTTACAGCATATTTCTCCATACTGTATTTCTTCATAAACTAGGTGCTTCACTCACACCTGATTTTACCTGCGTGTTTTACGTGTACAGTGAGGGCAATTGTGAACCTCTATAACTCAGAAACGCGTAAAAATATGAAGAAAATTTTCTAAGTTTTTCGAGAGCGGGATCATAGGAATATATCGTAAAAATTTCAGCCATTTGCTGTGCTCAACCGTCTCAGAATCTGCTGCTCAATCTTGGTATTCAAAACCCATATTTCTGGGATTTTTCTAGATAATAGATTAAGATTTTCAAAACGGGAGGAAGCCACTTCTGGATGCCGTAAAAATCTGAGCAGTTTGCTCCGACTAGTAATTTGAAAATAAACTGATGGCAGCGATAAAATGCTGAAAAACACGTTTTAAGATTTTCTGAGTAACTGCTCATTAACTAAATGGTGCCCTCATATTCCTCTTAAGTCCCACCATAGATCACATATAATGCAAAAAGAACCGACATGTTACGCTCCATTTTCCTGTGCTGGAGACAGTGCGTAATGTTCAGACTTTGACGATGAACTGGTGGAGCGTTACCGTAAGACGAGCCTTCTGGTAGGTATACAATTGGTCCCTTGTCCATGGGCTATCCAAAACACTTGACCTTACCTTTTTATCACTAACAGAACCCGAGGTATGAGCCACGTAAAAATCCCGTTTAAGTCGCAGCGTTTTCGAAAATATTGGTAGCGCATGCTCTCGCATCTTGCTCTCACTTCGTTTGAAAGACGTCGGGGTACAGCGCGCCGCCCTGGTTCATACTGCGCCAAAGCTGTCCCCATGTGATCTCTTGATTCAAACTACTGTATGCGAACTGGCACTTCGAGCGTCCAGCGCGTCATATCTTTTGTACTGCCCAGCTTATCATATGACAGTAGCCTCAGAAACGTCGATCAGCAGGAGCCACCGGGAACGCAAAACACCAAAATTCTGTAGCACCGACATCCTCTTAAAAAATTCTTGGCCTGGCATTAAGGTGAAACATTCGTTCTGGAGGACGGATGATGATGATGACGATGTATGGTTTGTGGGGCGCTCAACTGCGTGGTCATTAGCGAAAGTACAATATCCCAGTCTGTACACCGTCCACTTTTAGTAAAGTTTACGAATGATGATGATGAAGTGGTGGGGACAACACAGACACCCAGTCCCCGGGCAGAGAATCGAACCCGGCTGGAAGGAGTTTCCTGCTCTGATGTTTCAGCAAGCCGCTTGGTATAACTGCGTGAGAATACTGCCTACTGTGGGCTTTATCTGTGCTCTTCATTCGCGTACCGCTTATGTTTCTTGCATTTCAAGTGTATTTGTTGGTCATGCTTACTCAGAACACCTTCTCGTGTCGTACGTTACCTTAATTTGCAGCAGGGCCTCGCGTATTCTTTTGCGTTCCGTTCAGTTCAATGTGCAGGTGTAGGTGGTAGCATTCATTACATAGTGATGAAAAAACACTGCACTAGCCGGTTGGCATTCGATTCCTCAGCCAGATTCAAGGCAAAAGTGTATCTAGAAAAACCTGATCCCACCAGCAGGTTCAACAGAAATGCGACTTTAAAAAATGAAAGAGTCTGATTACACTATGCTGGAGTTGTCCAATAAGCTCAGCAGGCACGGTAGCTCAGCGTGTTCGGTCAGAGGGCAGGCTATCCTCTATAACAACAAAGCTGAAGGAAGTATTCAGTGATGAACTTGAAGGATTGTCATCTGACGTCCAATCAGACCAAATGATGAGAACAACGATGAAACGAAGTGAGACCAGGCAGTGACGTGAGGAAGGAGCACGCAGAATCAGCGATGTCTGAGTCGCATTCGCACGAAAGTCTTTCTTTTTTTTTTCACTTAAAGCATCAAACTGTACCCAGTTTACACCTGCACAAAGTGGTATTTTTTGTATTTCTTTCTGTTACTGTTACCTTTATTTAAACATTACGATACAATATGAACTTCTTACAGTCGGCCGTTGTGACCGAGCGGTTCTAGGCGCTTCAGTCTGGAACGGTGATGCTGCTGCGGTCGCAGGTTCGAATGCTGCCTCGGGCATGGATGTGTGTGATATCCTTAGGTTAGTTAGGTTTAAGTAGTTCTAAGTCTAGGGGACTGATGACCTCAGATGTTAAGTCCCGTAGTGCTTAAAGCCATTTTGAACTTCTTGCAGATTTAAACGACCACTTTGTTTCGTCCATGACACAAATAAAGCCAACAGAGAACAATACTGGATACAGTAACATCATCGGTATCCAGTGAGGTACAAGAAGGGCAAAAGGCAGGCTATACTAGATTACACATTATGCTACGCGCGCTCTGTACGTTTGACATCCAGGCTTGTCTTTACAGAGCCGGTACGTACATCTATGAGCTACGTTCACTTTAGAGAAGATATTCAAAGCAACCACCTTGCATTTGCAAACACACCCCCACTCTCTAGATCACACTTTGCTGTACGCTGCGCAAACACATCTGCATCCATCATTGCCGAAGTGGCATCCGCGCGAGCTGTTAGGTGGCGTACATCCGTGGGTGATGCATTATAAACTTGTTGCTGTAAGTGTTCCCGAAAATAAAAATCTAGTGGATTAAGGTCAGGGAAACGTGGAACCCAGAATAATGGACGTCCACGACCAATTCCTTTCCCTGGAAACGTTTCAGTTAAGTAGTTACGCACATTCGTTCCATAGAGTGAAGCGCACCATCTTACTGAAACCATAGCTGTCCACGAACACCAAGTGGAACGTTTTATGATGCGTTAGGCAAAGTATTGCAAAGAAACGTACGATACAGTGTGCATTAAACTTGTGGCAGCAATAGGTAAAGGGCCCAAAAGCTCTCCCCCACGATTCCAGCTCACACTTTTATAACAAAGTGTGCTTCAAAATCACGTTCACAGGTGATATGTGGGTTATGTTCTGACCAATAATGGCTGTTGTGGAGGTTGAAAATACCTTCATGAGTGAAGATAGGTACGTCAGGCTACATCACGTTATTTATCAGATATTCGTTATCTTCCACTTGATGCAAAAGCCATTCACGAAACTGTACTCGTCGAATGTGGTCTCCTCGCTGCTGGTACTCGGTTGAAGTTGACAGGATCAGTTACGGTTGTGCACTGCGCTAGCAGCAGGCAATGTATGTAGCTTGATGGATCCCACTGCCCTGTGATAAGGTGTTGCCATGTGATAAAATGATGTGCTGCTTATTAATTATACCTCCATGGTAGATGTGGGATTATCCCGGCTGTCTGCTGTGTGAGCTACGACGGCTGCGACGGTAGTGCAGGGTATAGGGATTCCTCAATACATTCAGATGCACTGCTCGATGTGACAGTGTAGCCAACTACCTGTTTCGTATGTGTGTTTCCGAAAGGTACAAGATATGATTTTGATGGATAAACTTTTGCCTGGTATGTGGATGAAAATCACATGCTGACCTTCTTCACATTGTATAAGTAATCCATCCGTGAATACCAAAGGCATGCAACACCCTTCTAACTCTCTTAAAAAGCAAGGGAAATATTTTGGAACATTCATTTCGGGTATAGGTAAATCATCATGTAATTTGCGAGCTTATGCAACATTCGTACTCTCTATGTGTTTTTTAACTCGAGACCACAATTTCTGTATAATTATTGTGAACTTAATAACATTCATTAATCACATTTACATTACAGGATATCTTTTGTCAGTACTTACAGCCACTAAGTTTTGTCCTCTCACATTCACTGGCCTTACCGAGGCTATGGCGATATAGACCATCGCCAAGGGCACTAGCACAGAGAGGAAGCAAAAAAAAAAAAATTGATTTGTGAAACAACCGATAGAGGTACATCGCCCAGACACCCTTCTGTCTACAAGGAGAAGCCTTTCCATCTGCCGGAGACTTTAAAGGCCCACTATAGTCAGGGTGTCATTTCGTCCAAGTAGTATCGTAAAGAAATGACAGCTACCGAAAAGGCACCAGAAGGGCTCCGTGTCAACAGTGCGCCTGGTTCAAACAGCTGTGGCGTCTACGCAGTCAGCTCATGTTGGACAAAGGAGGTTTCGTCTTCTGCTTCGCTACGGTAGTGTAAGTTATCAAAGGCTGGCGAGCGGTGGTAAAGCAAATATCCTATTTGACGGAGCACATCCGAGTTTTGCCGATTTGTGCCGGCTGAGGACTAGAGTGAAACCTTTCAAGCTAGCGTACTTCAAATAATCGTACAGTAAGTGAACTGAGAATCAGATCTCACATATAGAGAACCATTTCAGCAGAAATGTCTATACAATTGAGCTACTTAACGAAATTCACCAGAAGCAGATGATGCTGACCGTTGAAACAGTTTCCCATTTGGATACTACGAAGTTCTAAACTAAGGATTACGAGATGCTTGTCCAAAAATGGAAAAATCTTTGAGTTATTTTATGATGTTCACAGTGGCTGCAGCATCCTGTTAATGCAGTTTTCATCAAAGTAAAGATAGTAAAAAAAGCAATGGGAAGTGAAATTACATTAAAAATTCCGTATCTGGAACGGAATGTCTTGTGAAGAGTCACAATGATATTTTTCTTTCTTAACCTGTGTAACTTACCTTGAATAGACAGTGAATTTTTATTCAACCTAAAACAACACTTTTATGACGACAAAAGAACTCGCATAGTGCTTGGACCTGAATCGTAATAACGCTATCTAATCTTTATCTCCAGAAGTAAAAGAGAATCTTTGTCATTTTTTGTAACGTGTTTCTTCATTCTTCTCTTTTTAGCTGTTCATATGGTCCTTCTTGCTTGTATCTGTACGGGCATATTGTCCAAGTAAGTCTTCTTGAATAATAAGTAACGACTGACGAAATTTACTGAGTGTGTTTCTTCACTTTAATGTCAACGTTACGTTTTAATAGCTGATCTCATGGATCAAGTAGTGAGCTTCTGTGATCAGTATTTCCGACTTATGGCATCTCATTGAGGTAGTTACTATTAATATTTATTGCACAGAAGCAGCTTTTTTGGCAAATTCCGGTATATCAGTGCGAACAGAAACTGACGGACGTTTGATGTAATCTAAAACCTCGACTCGCTAAGGAATCAATACGGTTTTGACATTATTTAATCTGGAAGATTTTTCATATTTCTGTTTCGGCTCAGAGCGTATGTAATGTGCGTTACAATTCTCAACACTTATTTAAGGGGGATAGGACGTTAAAAGGGCAAACTTTGAGCTGGAGAGGTGGCATAGGGCATTTAATTTCCACTGTCTATGATGTTACAAATAGATTTCTAAAATTTTGTCAGCATGACCAGGTAGGATTTAGGGTTGGATTCACACTCATAGCAGTGGAATTTCAAAAACATAACAGAATAAATTTGTTTAACTTATGAAATGTCATCATTTGTTCACCTACTGTTGACTTCATTTGTTGCTGTAGGTACACTTTTCTTCATAAGTAAGAGAGGTTCTTCGATGAATTTTGCACAGCATGCAAACCATACCTACTGGTGTATGAAACTCTTGAATATACACTCCTGGAAATTGAAATAAGAACACCGTGAATTCATTGTCCCAGGAAGGGGAAACTTTATTGACACATTCCTGGGGTCAGATACATCACATGATCACACTGACAGAACCACAGGCACATAGACACAGGCAACAGAGCATGCACAATGTCGGCACTAGTACAGTGTATATCCACCTTTCGCAGCAATGCAGGCTGCTATTCTCCCATGGAGACGATCGTAGAGATGCTGGATGTAGTCCTGTGGAACGGCTTGCCATGCCATTTCCACCTGGCGCCTCAGTTGGACCAGCGTTCGTGCTGGACGTGCAGACCGCGTGAGACGACGCTTCATCCAGTCCCAAACATGCTCAATGGGGGACAGATCCGGAGATCTTGCTGGCCAGGGTAGTTGACTTACACCTTCTAGAGCACGTTGGGTGGCACGGGATACATGCGGACGTGCATTGTCCTGTTGGAACAGCAAGTTCCCTTGCCGGTCTACGAATGGTAGAACGATGGGTTCGATGACGGTTTGGATGTACCGTGCACTATTCAGTGTCCCCTCGACGATCACCAGTGGTGTACGGCCAGTGTAGGAGATCGCTCCCCACACCATGATGCCGGGTGTTGGCCCTGTGTGCCTCGGTCGTATGCAGTCCTGATTGTGGCGCTCACCTGCACGGCGCCAAACACGCATACGACCATCATTGGCACCAAGGCAGAAGCGACTCTCATCGCTGAAGACGACACGTCTCCATTCGTCCCTCCATTCACGCCTGTCGCGACACCACTGGAGGCGGGCTGCACGATGTTGGGGCGTGAGCGGAAGACGGCCTAACGGTGTGCGGGACCGTAGCCCAGCTTCATGGAGACGGTTGCGAATGGTCCTCGCCGATACCCCAGGAGCAACAGTGTCCCTAATTTGCTGGGAAGTGGCGGTGCGGTCCCCTACGGCACTGCGTAGGATTCTACGGTCTTGGCGTGCATCCGTGCGTCGCTGCGGTCTGGTCCCAGGTCGACGGGCACGTGCACCTTCCGCCGACCACTGGCGACAACATCGATGTACTGTGGAGACCTCACGCCCCACGTGTTGAGCAATTCGGCGGTACGTCCACCCGGCCTCCCGCATGCCCACTATACGCCCTCGCTCAAAGTCCGTCAACTGCACATACGGTTCACGTCCACGCTGTCGCGGCATGCTACCAGTGTTAAAGACTGCGATGGAGCTCCGTATGCCACGGCAAACTGGCTGACACTGATGGCGGCGGTGCACAAATGCTGCGCAGCTAGCGCCATTCGACGGCCAACACCGCGGTTCCTGGTGTGTCCGCTGTGCCGTGCGTGTGATCATTGCTTGTACAGCCCTCTCGCAGTGTCCGGAGCAAGTATGGTGGGTCTGACACACCGGTGTCAATGTGTTCTTTTTTCCATTTCCAGGAGTGTATTATTCAGTAACGCATCAGTTTTATTATACCTCTCTTACAGACTATAAATATTCTAAATACGTGTAGGAAAAAATTGCAGAAAAGTTACTTTTCCAGAGGTGAGGGATTGGGGAGGGAGGCGCAGCTTTGGCAGTTCCGCTAACGGCACAGGATGACCTCGGTACAGCTCCGTACGTTGATACTGGGTTCTGTCATGGGATCTGATTCCATTTTCTTGTGTGGTTTTTGTGTGAAATGATAGGCACCAACTAATCATTGCAATACATAAGCCAGCTATCGTCCTCAAAATTTTTCTGAGATCGGGTAAGGACGACGTGGTGCAATTATTGAGAGGCAACTTGGAGCAGCAGTTTTATTAATTTAAGATCCACCGCCACAGCTACTTGGTCATTAGTTTTTCAAGTGATAATTGTAACAGATGGCAACCGCATCAGCTCTGTTCGAACTGACTATAAAAGGCAATGTTCAATGCACGATTATTCAGGGATTAGACTGTCTGTGAATTTAACATTTAATTTGTGCTAGTCAAAAGTGTTTCGTAAAATCCCCTGCCACGCTTGTGAAGATTCCACCTCCTCAGCATAGAATTTTCCGAGTCAGATGGCAAATCCCGCGATCACTGCTTGAAAATTTGGTGTGTAAACCAGTGTGAAACATGCTCAAAACATCATCTAATCACGCAGTTGAAGATGGCTTTCACTTTGTTGTACACGAAGAGGAAGGCCCAGTTAATTTTGTGACAAAGGAGTAAAACACCGTCTAAAGCAATGAATGTTAACGTCAAAAGAAAATTAGTAGAAATTTCGATATACGGCGCAGTTATGATGCAAATATCAAACTCGCAGTTATTCACTATGTAAAGAGTACATCTAATAGATGAGATGGAAGAAAGTGTGCTTTGTACGGGTGTAGCGTGCGGCATTAGGCCACTCTGGAGATAAGCTGCAAGTTTCCGTTCCATTATCAAGAAAATCCTAGAGGTTCCAAATGTTTGGCAGTAATCAGTGGTAATAGAACATAGGGTTCTTCCCTACGCAGGGAATAAACGGAAAGTTGGGGTAACTGTCTCTTGACCAATAATCCTGTTAAAGGGCCTGGAAACTGCGATGACTTCAAACGTACGTCAGATACAATTCTGTGGCAGCAACGGTTAGTGCACCAGTTTTATGATTATGAGTGGCTCTTCTGTCAGACGAAGTACTTCACTAGCTGTGAGACTGCCAGAAGATTATTCGGAGAGACTCGCCAACTTCGAGAGGCACGTGATGAGAATGCGGCAGCGGCACTATTACCCTCTCTTCGGCACCAGAGAGGAGACGTTCGTCTTTTAGGATATTCCGAGCACTACGACAGTGGATTTTAAATGATCGACAAGTATCATATTGAGAACAACTGGAAACGAAAATCAAAGAACTGTCGTCATTCTCGCTACAGGTGAGTTATATTCGGATGTGGCTTATCTTCTGGCCAAGACCAGAAGTGTGGATATATAGGAAAGTGGCAGAGTTGGTATCTGCGAAGCTACTACTACACAAGACTGATAGTAGACATTCTAATGGAAAAGATAGTCTGAAACCTGAAAAGATAGTCTGTTACTCAACTTGTAGAGGGGACACTGAGTAGCAGATCAGCGTAACAAGAAGACCGCTATACGTTCGAGCTTTCGATCAAAAGGCTTTCTTCTAAAGTAGAAAAACACACACACACACTCTCACACTATACAACTCACAAACACACATGGCCACCGAGTCTGGTCGCTGAGGCCAAGACTGCGCTTCTATCCTGAGTAGGACCAAGAGATTTTTGTGTCACTTGTAGATCTTTCGCTTCTGGCAATGATGTGTTAATCCGAAAAATTCTGATTCTCATCGTGTTTCGGAATGTATTTTAACTGCAGTTACAATAACAACTGGCTGGGATAGTCATTTTAAACATAGGAGGAACTGAGTCCAAAAGAAGAGCCGTGCCTAGTAAAGCGCTACGATGTTCGTTTCTACCTTACGGTTGGGAGTGGACCATAACTCAACCGAAAAATATTCAGAAGTTGTTCTGGGACACGTTATGAATATTTTAGTATAACGGACCCATGGTTCGTTACATAATTATAGCATTTCTTTAGATTTCGTGCCCCAGTTAGCTCTGTATCTGAGTTGTACTAAAAACAGTGCAGAAGAATGAAAATATCGGCAGTATGCACATTGCGTTTTGCTTGTACTCCTTCACGCCACGTGCTGTTGATAACAGTGTAAGAGGTCCACGATTAAGGAATTTATTGCTAGCGCACTCGAGCAGATGTAATTTCGACGGATTGCTCACGCGCTGCCTGCGATGTGTAAGCTATAAGAGAATCTCAGACCAGAGAGCAGTGTTGTATGCAGTAGGAACTGTGTGGCAGTAGGAGTAAGTAGTAGCTAGGAATCGTGTGTATCGAGTTGGCTGGGCCGGTCGTGGGTTGGTTCAAATGGTTCTGAGCACTATGGGACTCAACTTCTGAGGTCATCAGTCCCCTAGAATTTAGAACTACTTAAACCTAACTAACCTAAGGACATCACACACATCCATGCCCGAGGCAGGATTCGTACCTGCGACCGTAGTGTTGGCGCGGTTCCAGACAGTAGCGCCTAGAAACACTCGGCCACTCCGGCCGGCTCCGGTCGTGGGGAGCGATGGCGGTGCCTGAGCGATGTAGTATAAGATAAAAGCAGCCTCGCGCATATGTACTATCGTCATATCAAGTCCCATGTAAATGTTTTTAAAAAATCTCTTAATAATAATCTTTCTTGCAAAAATTAACTTTTGACAATAATTCATCTCAATTTAAATAATTTACTAATTTCTCCAATCCACGGTCATCTCGATTATTGTAAAGAAATATCAGTTGTTTTCTTTTATACATGACAAATATATCGGCCAGCATTGCACTGGGCTGTGCCAGAAAAATTTCTTATAGGAGCAGATATATATGCGTTATCCGGCGACTTCATTGAGCTAATATTTTTCAGTTTATTCAGAATGAATTTTCAGTGCCATGACGCAGCACTGCTGACGTCCAAAATCTACCAGTTTAGTTGGTTGGTTGTTTCGGGGAAACCCGACAGCGAGGTCATCGGTCTCATCGGATTAGGGAAGGACAGGGAAGGAAGTCGGCCGTGCCCTTTGAAAGGAACCATCCCGGCATTTGCCTGGAGCGATTTAGGTTGGTTGGTTGGTTGTTTCGGGGAAGAAGACCAGACAGCGAGGTCATCGGTCTCATCGGATTAGGGAAGGACGGGGAAGGAAGTCGGCCGTGCCCTTTGAAAGGAACCATCCCGGCATTTGCCTGGAGCGATTTAGGGAAATCACGTAAAATGTAAATCAGGATGGCCGGACGCGGGATTGAACCGTCGTCCTCCCGAATGCGAGTCCAGTGTCTAACCACTGCTCCACCTCGCTCGGTAGCGATTTAGGGAAATCACGGAAAACCTAAATCAGGATGGCCGGACGCGGGATTGAACCGTCGTCCTCCCGAATGTTTACCAGTTTAAATTCACAGTTAATTATTGAAAGGTTATATATGAGTCACATTTTTTATTAGGCGGTTAGTCACATATTATTATTGGTGGGTTACGGAATTTATTTATTGGGAGGTTACGCTGAATGCTATATATAATTATATTTTTACTGTTGGGAGGTTACAACAGTAATGTCCTTCTTAATACATTGCCCTCAGTTTTGCATTCAGTACTGCTTGATTCTGTCTAGAGTTTCGTTTTCAGCAGTGTTAGTTGTCCGTTAACAGTGACACAACACAGTACTAGGATAGGTTTACTGAAGTGGCCGACATGCTCCTCGTGTATGGCTTCATTGACTGCAATGGAAGCGCGGAACAGCGACGCAAAGTTGAGGCGTCTCGACAGCGATGCCATCCACGTCAGCCGTACATGGTTCTTACGAGAAACCAAATACTATGTTTTGTGTTGTAGGTTTTGGCTATTACATATTACTGACTTTTTCATTACTGCCAATGTATTTTCTCAAATCAAAGGTAACTGGGGCTGAACACTGAATATATGACAATTGTATTACTAATGTCTAACGAGACACCAAAACACTCAGAAGATATGCCTGATTAACCTCTGAGTGTTTGTCGAAGGAATTTTTGTTCATAGAGGAGAAGGTGGGGTTTCATGAAACCATGCCTATTAACAGAAGCTTGTGCCATTGTAACACGCCCGGGAGTAAGAATGGGTGGGGTACTTTAAACTGACTTCTCGTTTCGTGACCGTTTCCTTTTCTTGACCGTGCGCCCTGTCCACACCAGGTATCTTGTAATCATGCGGCGGTCGTACTGTTCTGCTCCACACTGCTACTGGCTTGCCTGAAATTATTGATCGAAATATGCAAGCGAATAAGGGGAGCCACTCAACGTTAAAACACAACACTGTTCGACGTCTGGTATGAACAACTATATTCAGAGACGATTAAAGGAAAATCGCAGGTTGCACTGTTTACATTCTAATTCAGAAATTTTATCCCAATATATGGATGATTAACAGTCCACAAAATATCATTTAGACGAGCGTATGCGTAACCGACATGACACGGGTGACTGTTGATGATGCGGAAGCCGAATGATCGAACGAAGGTTCTTACGCTCGTCACACATACAGATACCTGGTAATAGTCCTCCTTGTCACTAGTAATGATAAACGCTGTTCGTAAAGTTAATTTTTCAGTTCTCTGTTCACACTTGTACGAGCGTACGCGTAACCGTCGCGGCGCGGGTGATTGTTGATAATGCGGAAACGCGATGATCGAACGCACGTCATCACGCTCGCTACAAGACACTGGCACTTGACTGCACTCTTTTATGGTACTTAATTTTTACTGATTCACATTGGTTCATTCTGGGAAACCGAACACGGCGCGGATGATCGATGCTGTGCGACACGCAACGAGAAGAAACATAAACACGTTATCGACGGCACTGCTCATTTTTTCATTACTTCTTGACGCACTTTCCTCTGAATCACTTCCATATTTCATCACTTTACTGTAACAGCACTTGTAGCAACAATTCAACCTGAATACTAAAAAAGCCTCTCACATGCAGAGCTACACACTACACAACATAACAGTACCGTATTCCGCGCTTGACTCTTTACGTACGTGGCTGCCCGCAAAAATACTCCACAACTAAGCCAGCGATATAACAATACGCTTACACCACGTACGTCTCGAATCTACACACTGTAAGGTATCACACCAAATATTTATAGCTAAGGTAAAAGTATGTTTTACAGGGTAAACAAAAGTTTTTCTGAAAGCTTACGTAGCAGCCACTTTCCCTGCGTAATAGGATAAAGTCTTTTGTCTTTATTCACAGACTGACTATTTAGTTAAAAAAATGGCTAGGATTGCAGTATTGATTTCACCATTGATTAGTATTAGGAGAACGATATCACAAATGAGGAAGAAACGTGTTGCAATACATTGTTGGCACAAAAAGGGCAACAAATGAGAAATGTTAATTATTCTTAATAACGTACATAGAGAAATCAACGACAAACTGTAGCCTACTATTTCAGTCTAATCCATTCACAATTTATCCACTCACAAACAATATTAAGTTATGTACACGTGAAATTGTCATTGTTCTCATCTATGCAGCGCACATTTCACGGACCCAGAGTTTACACATCTGATATTATAACCAGCCTTTATTTTCTATAGATCCAGAAAACGCTTCCTTGCGGTAAAAGCAGTCTGTGTCAATGTCCTCATCAGTGGAATTTTTCTTCTTCCATTTCTTCTCCAAAAATTTTTTGTTTTGTTTTTGTGAAAACTCTCTTAGCGTTTGGTCCCATATTTAGCTTCTTACCGTTATTTTGTGTTGCAATATGTTGTATAATATCGGCCTTAGCTGTTTGTTTTTCTTTCAACTTTCATTACACGATCTTCATGTTCCTTTCGTTTAGCTTCGACCAACTCATCTTTATAAGGGCTTGAAGTGATTAAGGCAGTCTTTCCTTTTTTTCTCCTAGTTTGACTTTGAGTCACACTTTGTTTCTTAGGTGACATTTTACACCCATTGGATTTATATGGAAGTCACCTATTGAATACTCAGAAGGACCTCTCTTCAGTGGCTGGACGCTGAGGGGAACCTTCTCTTGAAGAAGGCCTATGGCCTATAATCTGAACGTAGCCTGCACTTGAATACACCTCGTAATTCGGTTCCGGAAACGAGCCTATTTGAAGAAGAGACAGCAGTTTGGCATCCAAAGGAACCAGCTAGCACTTGCAGAAAGCTCAACAGTTTCATAATGAAAAGGACCAATATTTGAACAAGGCACAAATTAGTGTCCCTATTCAAAGGAATATCAGTACCCTCAGCTTTGGTATAGTGTTCATTGGTAAACACGTTAGGGTCTAAAGGAAAAATTCGACGCTTTGTGAAGCCATTGATCACTGTCAATGGAATGGCTACGCAAGAAAATGCTTCAACCAAGAGTACACATATTGGAAACAGTGTAAGGCTCTTCCTGGATTATTGCGAAGAAGTTTTTCACAGGCTTGGGTGTAGCAGGAGACATGAATGCCACATCCAAAGGCTGGAGCGTGTCGCTACAATGTGGAGTAAGCACACAACATTTGTATACTTTTCTCTGAGCTTATCAATGAAACCATGTTCTTACTACAGGTATGCTGACCATCTAAGATTAGTAGAACTGGATCTTGAGCAATTGGTTTTACATGTTTAAAAACTGTCCAATCCAATTAAAAAAAAATCTTCACTTAGCATCCACCAGCTAAGGTGGCACGCAATTTCGGTTCCTGGCGGAGCCTCATTTTCAAGTTCAACCTTCATTCTTCGCCTAGGGAGGATCACAGCAAGGGGAATGAAGTTTCCTTCTGCAGACAGGCACACTACAAAAGTCGACAGCAAACCTCTATCAGATGAAGTAGCGGCTCCGACTTGTCGTCTTGTTTTGAGAGCTAACACTTTGCTGTTCTTGGACTGAACTGTTAGAAGATCTGTTTCATCTACATTGTAAATACGATGTCCAGGATGAAACTGTCTATCTTGAAACGTCTTCAGGATATCAAAAAACTTGTGTACGTTCACCTTGTTAAACGCCTATGCTGTAGCCACAGAGGTAAACTCTGGCTTCCTAAGACTAATATTAGGATGCCGTTCTCTAAAGCACACCACCCAGTGTTTGCCTGCTATTTCAGACTCTTCGTTGAAACGATGTGGTATTTTGTTACACTCTGTCAACCGGAATGTTAAGCGCCGCAGTAGTTACACTGTAATTCCATAAAATCGCTTTTCCAATTCCAAAATGTAATTAAGGATTTCTTGCTCTTGTTCTTCACTAAACGCTGCCGTTAAGCTGCCCATAACATTTTGAGTATTTTTCCCTAGAACTCTTCGTTTTAGAGGATTACGTGGAATACTGAATTGTTTTCCTGCTTTTGAAAATGGATTTTATCATCATTTGCCGTTTCAATTGTATTTTCGTTGCATCTTGAGACTCTTGTAAAAGAGCAGAATAACGGATATTAGTTTTTTGTAGTAAATGATTTGTAATGTTTTAATTCCAATTCTTATACTATGGATAAAATATGGAATTAGCTAATACTCATTGGGATAAACAGACGAAAATGAATTGTCGGCATCAGCAGCCATCCGGCTACCATGGCCACTTTTCCCGACCTATAGCGTGGCCAGGTTTCCCGATCGGACGACATATCAGTATTAGTGATTCACAAGCAAAACAATACAGCCGAACTAAACGACAGTTACTTAAATTTGTACACCAAAAGGCATTGCGTGAACCGTGATATCGAAAAAACCTATTGCTCTAGAAAAAAGTGTCCACCCCGATAAGTGAATTGTCAGGGTGACGGACTGCCGTCCTAAAGGGCCCGGGTTTGATTAACGGCTGGGTCGGGGATTTTCTCCACTCGGGGACTGAGTGTTGTGTTGTCTTCATCATCATTTCATCCCCATCTGGCGAGCATGTCGCCCAATGTGGCGTCGAATGTAATAAGACCTGCATCAAGGCGGCCGTACCTGCCCCGTAAGGGGCCTCCCGGCCAATGACGCCAAACGCTTATTTCCATTTTCTACAGGAAAGTGAAGCAATTAAAGTAATATAAGTGACTTACCTAGCAGCTAACGATCGAAAAACCTGGACGTTTCCACAAAAATATTAAGGAAAAAGCTTCCTTTGTCAGCGTCACTGACAGCACTAATGGTGTCGATTACAAATGGTGTGGACACTTCTCGGTAGGAGACAACACTGTTGAAGGCACCAAATAAGCAGTGGCTACCTTTCCCAACCTGGCCACTTTACCCTTCATTCCCCTGTATATGTTTGTGTGTGTGCCCGCGCGGGTGCTCTCATTCGACATCTCAGAATTTTGTCGATTTTGTCAGTGCCATAGTTGCATACTGCATATCAGTACAGTTACCATTGAACGATATTAACAGCTCATTTCCGGCGGTTGCGATACCACTGATATACACTCCTGGAAATTGAAATAAGAACACCGTGAATTCATTGTCCCAGGAAGGGGAAACTTTATTGACACATTCCTGGGGTCAGATACATCACATGATCACACTGACAGAACCACAGGCACATAGACACAGGCAACAGAGCATGCACAATGTCGGCACTAGTACAGTGTATATCCACCTTTCGCAGCAATGCAGGCTGCTATTCTCCCATGCAGACGATCGTAGAGATGCTGGATGTAGTCCTGTAGAACGGCTTGCCATGCCATTTCCACCTGGCGCCTCAGTTGGACCAGCGTTCGTGCTGGACGTGCAGACCGCGTGAGACGACGCTTCATCCAGTCCCAAACATGCTCAATGGGGGACAGATCCGGAGATCTTGCTGGCCAGGGTAGTTGACTTACACCTTCTAGAGCACGTTGGGTGGCACGGGATACATGCGGACGTGCATTGTCCTGTTGGAACAGCAAGTTCCCTTGCCGGTCTAGGAATGGTAGAACGATGGGTTCGATGACGGTTTGGATGTACCGTGCACTATTCAGTGTCCCCTCGACGATCACCAATGGTGTACGGCCAGTGTAGGAGATCGCTCCCCACACCATGATGCCGGGTGTTGGCCCTGTGTGCCTCGGTCGTATGCAGTCCTGATTGTGGCGCTCACCTGCACGGCGCCAAACACGCATACGACCATCATTGGCACCAAGGCAGAAGCGACTCTCATCGCTGAAGACGACACGTCTCCATTCGTCCCTCCATTCACGCCTGTCGCGACACCACTGGAGGCGGGCTGCACGATGTTGGGGCGTGAGCGGAAGACGGCCTAACGGTGTGCGGGACCGTAGCCCAGTTTCATGGAGACGGTTGCGAATGGTCCTCGCCGATATCCCAGGAGCAACAGTGTCCCTAATTTGCTGGGAAGTGGCGGTGCGGTCCCCTACGGCACTGCGTAGGATCCTACGGTCTTGGCGTGCATCCGTGCGTCGCTGCGGTCCGGTCCCAGGTCGACGGGCACGTGCACCTTCCGCCGACCACTGGCGACAACATCGATGTACTGTGGAGACCTCACGCCCCACGTGTTGAGCAATTCGGCGGTACGTCCACCCGGCCTCCCGCATGCCCACTATACGCCCTCGCTCAAAGTCCGTCAACTGCACATACGGTTCACGTCCACGCTGTCGCGGCATGCTACCAGTGTTAAAGACTGCGATGGAGCTCCGTATGCCACGGCAAACTGGCTGACACTGACGGCGGCGGTGCACAAATGCTGCGCAGCTAGCGCCATTCGACGGCCAACACCGCGGTTCCTGGTGTGTCCGCTGTGCCGTGCGTGTGATCATTGCTTGTACAGCCCTCTCGCAGTGTCCGGAGCAAGTATGGTGGGTCTGACACACCGGTGTCAATGTGTTCTTTTTTTCCATTTCCAGGAGTGTACTAGAAGGTTCTTGACAATAGAGTTTTCGTGCCATCGGTAGGGGTTTCCCAGTAGACCGCCTGCTGCGGTGGAGAGAAATTTGATTTCGTGTGGTCTAGAGTGACGGTTCGGCTGCGGCCCAGGTGCTCAGATAAAAAGTTAATTTTCATAAAGGAATAACTTTAAAGTAGTAAAAAGGAATGTGTTCCAAACGGTGAAAATTCTCGGAAAGTATTTTACCAATTAGGGTCCATATAACTGCTGTTAAGTGAAACAGAGTTTAAACTGAACGACTGTTATCACTGATCAGTCGATAAATATAGTATCCATAATTATAGGATGTAGAGCTCAAAATAGTTGTAGCCACATGTATTTAGAGGACGGACACCTTGGTTTCTGATCCAACGTGCCCCTTCACTCATACGACTACTGAAGCCCGAGTAAATATTTATGAACAGAATATAATTGAGTATACAAGGGGGCATGGCCCCACATGATAGGACACTATTTTTTAGTGAAGAAGTATTTGCTATAAAAGCTCCACACAGCTCCAATTGATGTCACATGATCACAATGAACTGTGAATAATAACCATAAACTACGATTGCGCATACGTTTGAAGTATTTCACCGCACTTAGATTTGTCGCAGATAGACCTTGACGACTCATCATACGCCTCCGAATTACTTTTCAATAACTGTCAGAACGTCACCATGGGCAAACAGTGTCACACGTTTGGTGGGGGGGGGGCCTAAAATTTTCCAAATGGTCACAGGGTTGAGCAGTGCATGCCAAAGTAGGCAGTGTTAACTGAAAGTATAAAACTGGCCCTGTACATTTGACAATAATAATTCGTGTGACCGCTCAGTGTCATTAAATACGATCACGACGACACGCCTCGATCGACGTTAGCACTTGTGGTGTCACTCGCCTTCATACATGGCAGTGGACGTTTGAAAATTCGTGACGATAGCTTAATGGTCGTCAGTTGATTAAAATGTTATTTCCGGCTGGCTCTTATAACTGCCACGGAGGTGAGGGGAAAGAACACATCCTGTTGGTACCAGCATTATGCGTATTTAGATGTTCGATTAATCTGAATGGTTTGCAATGTTCCAGCGATTCTATTCGAACTCTATGCTGATGTACCGACAAGGACCACTTTCGCAGATAAACATGTAAGTACGTAATGGATGTTCAGTTTCTCAATGTAGTTCATCGCACTCACACATTATACATCCGCTGTATGAACAATTTCATGCATTTACATTTTTGGTGTCCCACAATGTTGGTTGGCTAAATATTATTTTTCCCGAGGGCATGCAGCTTTACTGTATGGTTAAATGATGATGGCGTCCTCTTGGGTGAAAACATTCCGGAGGTAAAATAGTCCCCCATTCGGATCTCCGAGCGGGGACTACTCAAGAGGATGTCGTTATCAGGAGAAAGGAAACAGGCATTCTACGGATCGGAGCGTGGAATGTCAGATCCCGTAATTGGGCAGGTAGGTTAGAAAATTTAAAAAGGGAAATGGATAGGTTAAAGTTAGATATAGTGGGAATTAGTGAAGTTTGGTGGCAGGAGGAAAAAGACTTCTGGTCAGGATTATAAACACAAAATCAAATAGGGGTAATACAGGAGTAGGTTTAATAATGAATAGGAAAATAGGAATGCGGGTAAGCTACTACAAACAGCATAGTGAATGCATTATTGTGGCCAAGATAGATACGAAGCCCACGCCTACCACAGTAGTACAAGTTTATATGTCAACTAGCTCTGCAGATGACGAAGAAATTGAAGAAATGTATGATGAAATAAAATAAATTATTCAGATAGCGAAGGGAGACGCAAATTTAATAGTCATGGGTGATTGGAATTCGTCAGTAGGGAAAGGGAGAGAAGGAAACGTAGTAGGTGAATATGGATTGGGGATAAGCAATGAAAGAGGAAGCTGCCTGGTATAATTTTGCTCAGAGCACAACTTAATCATAGCTAACACTTGGTTCAAGAATCATAAAAGAAGGTTGTATACTTGGAAGAAGCCTGGACATACTGACAGGTTTCGGATAGATTATATACTGGTAAGACAGAGATTTAGGAACCAGGTTTTAAATTGTAAGACATTTCCAGGGGCAGATGTGGACTCTGACCAAAATCTGTTTGTTATGAACTGCAGGTTAAAACTGAAGAATCTACAAAAAGGTGGTAATTTAAGGAGATGGGACCTGGATAAACTGACTAAACCAGAGGTTGTACAGAGTTTCAGGGAGAGTATCATGGAACAGTTGACAAGAATGGGGGAAAGAAATACAGTAGAAGAAGATTGGGTAGCTTTGAGGGATGAAGTAGTGAAGGCAGCAGACGATCAAGTAGGTAAAAAGACGAGGGATAGTAGAAACCCTTGGGTAACAGAAGAAATATTGAATTTAATTGATAAAAGGAGAAAATATAAAAATGCAGTAAATGAAGTAGGCAATAAGGAACACAAACGTCTCAAAAATGAGAGCGACAGGAAGAGCAAAATGGCTAAGCAAGGATGACTAGAGGACAATTGTAAAGATGTAGAGGCTTATCTCACTAGGGGTAAGATAGATACTGCCTACAGGAAAATTAAAGAGACCTTTGGAGAAAGGAGAAACACTTGCATGAATATCAAGAGGTTTGATGGAAACCCAGTTCTAAGCAAAGAAGGGAAAGCAGAAAGATGGAAGGAGCATATAGAGGGTCTATACAAGGGCGATGTATTTGAGGACAATATTATGGGAATGGAAGAGGATGTACATGAAAGTGAAATGGGAGAGATGATACTGCGTGAAGAGTTTGACAGAGCACTGAAAGACCTGAGTCGAAACAAGGCCCCCAGAGTAGACAACATTCCATTAGAACTATTGACAGCTTTGGGAGAGCCAGTCCTGACAAAACTCTACCACCTGGTGACCAAGATGTATGAGACAGGCGAAATATCCTCAGACTTCAAGAAGAATATAATAATTCCAATCCCAAAGAAAGCAGGTGTTGACAGATGTGAAAATTACCAAACTATCAGTTTAATAAGTCACAGCTGCAAAATACTAACGCGATTTCTTTACAGACGAATGGAAAAACTAGTACAAGCCGACCTCGGGTAAGATCGGTTTGGATTCCGTAGAAATATCGGAACACGTGAGGCAATACTCACCCAACGAATTATCTTAGAAGCTTGATTAAGGAAAGGCGAACTTAGATTTCTAGCATTTGTAGACTTAGAGAAATCTTTTGACAATGTTGACTGGAATACTCTCTTTCAAATTCTGAAGGTGGCACCGGGAAAATTCAGGGAGCGAAAAGCTATTTACAATTTGTACAGAAACCAGATGGCAGTTATAAGAGTCGAGGGACATCAAAGGGAAGCAGTGGTTGGGAATGGAGTGACACAGGTTTGTAGCCTTTCCCCGATGTTATTAAATCTGTATATTGAGCAAGCAGTGAAGGAAACAAAAGAAAAATTCGGAGTAGGTATTAAAATCCACGGAGAAGAAAAAAAAACTATGAGGTTTGCCGTTGACATTGTAATTCTGTCAGAGACAGCAAAGGACTTGAAAGAGCAGTTGAATGGAATGGATAGCGTCTTGAAAGGAGGATATAAGATGAACATCAACAAAAGCAAAACGAGGATAATGGAACGTAGTCGAATTAAGTCGGGTGATGCTGAGGGAATTAGATTAAGAAATGAGACATTTAAAGTAGTAAAGGAGTTTTGCTATTTGGGGAACAAAATAACTGATGATGGACGAAGCAGAGAGGATATAAAATGTAGACTAGCAATGGCAAGGAAAGCATTTCTAAGGAAGAGAAATTTGTTAACATCGAGTATAGATTTAAGTGTCAGGAAGTCGTTTCTGAAAGTATTTGTATGGAGTGTAGCCATGTATGGAAGTGAAACATGGATGATAAATAGTTTGGACAGGAAGAGAATTGAAACTTTTGAAATGTGTTGCTACAGATGAATGGTGAAGATAAGATGGGTAGAAGAGGAGTTTGTGGCACAACTTGACTAGAAGAAGGGATCGGTTGGTAGGACATGTTCTGAGGCATCAAGGGATTACCATTTTAGTATTGAAGGGCAGCGCGGAGGGTAAAAATCGTAGAGGGAGACCGAGAGATGAATACACTAAGCAGATTCAGAAGAATGTAGGTTGCAGTAGGTACTGGGAGATGAAGAAGCTTGCACAGGATAGAGTAGCATGGAGAGTTGCATCAAACCAGTCTCAGGGCTGAAGACCACAATAACAACAAATATTATGACAATACGTTGTACACAACTTCCACAGATATTGTTTATCATGTAGTCAAGACTAGGTAATGAAGCCAAAATCGTGGATAAAATTGAAATGTAGTATGTTTATTAACACTCTTCTTTTCACTAACTAAATATGAAATATGAATCGGGATTGGAGGTGATGATCCTATCCTTGTTTTCAGTATCAGAATGTTCTCTATCGTGTTCTGAATAACGCGTGTCATATAATGTCCAAATATCGACACTACCCAGGCTCTCAGTTCGGCACTTAAATGTCTATTCTTCGCTCTCGAAATGTTCGATGTGATTGTGTTTCACACGCAGGTTCAATTTAACGGTGTATGCACTGTTTTTAGTATTTTAGGTCCCCATTAATTAATATCTGGTAGTTAATAAGCGAACTATTTGTATGTTTGTATCAGTTACCCCCGTAACCGCCCAAGGATTAGATTCTCTTAATGTTCCACGGACACGCGTTTCACAATTTTATAAAATGCAGAATTACGTAAACTATAGCTTTCCGTTGCGTACAACTTTCGTGCGTTCCACAATCATAATAGTTTCCCAAGAGTATTTTTCCCAGCTAATACAAAGTTCGAATTATGTTGTCGGAATCATTTTCACTTCACCCGACAAGAAACGTCCTGATCACTTCGTCACACATAATGTATTTTAAACCTGCTTGAAGAGTCTTTAAATAATCTCCTTAACGAATTTCGCAGTTGCGTACCACTTTTTCATCGACTAGCCCGATCGCGATAACTGAAGGTAGAGAGCTCAATAATGTGTTACATGATCTCTTATATGTATTAAAAAACAAACGCGCCCCTACATCTTTCTGTCCCGCTTGATCTTTGCTACTTCGCTTTTTATTACTTTTCATTATATTGCTTCTTAGTAATACTGAGCAGTTATTAAAGTTTCGAATACTCTCCCCTTTTTAATTCTACCAAAATAAAGTTTATTTATCACCGATTTTAATTAAAATGATGCTAATTGACAAGCCTGCCGGCAAAGTACCGTTATAATCGTTACCCTTCAAAAGAACCATCAAGGAATTCGTTATTTACGACATTAAAAAAGATTCGCAGTTAACTCAGGTTATTACATTAAAATACATGATTAATTGTTGGATGAAATTTGAAAATGATAATCTAATACCTTGGCAAGCCTAGCAAGGCATCTAAAATATGATTCAAATGAACGTGTATCAAAATAAAACAAATATATTCACAGAATTCCTAACGTGATTGTCGAAAGTTTATCGTTTGAAACCAGAAAGCTCTATAGATGGGTACGCGTTTTTCTGTATAGCCGTAGTTCAAAGTTTATTGAACCTTTATCTAAGATTTAAATTAATGAATCTCGGTAAAAATGACTCGACTTTCCCTGTGGTTCGTCTCCCTGTTGCGGCTAGATCTTACTATGTTAATCTGCACGTGGAAACTGAAGTAGCTTAAGAATCAGTCATTCGTTTCGTACCACCAGCTTGCGTCCGTGTCTATGTTCATCTCAGTCATAAAAGTGCTTAAGTCACTTGCTCATCAAGTCGGTTTGAATAGGAGCCTGGCTGGGGGAGCGTTCGTCCGTAAGACGTTGTCCCTTGCCGGCCCCTTGCTGCAGAGTAATTTTGTGCAATCTGGTCCCTACAATGAATGCTTGGCTCTCTGAATTTTTATGTCATCATACAAATTTGATTGGCTGAACGATAAATATTCAAAGTACATGAAGTGCATTCGTAATTGGTAACAGCGATAACCATCAGCAGTAGAATGTAACGATGACAACGAAAATTTGTGACGGACCGGGTCTCGAACCGGATTTCCCGCTTATCACGGGCGGCTGCCTTACCGTTTTAATATCCGTACACAACTCCTGGTCACATATAAACTTCCTTAGGTATCAAAAACACGTCGACAACCAGTACTAGCACATCCATTATGTACACTACTGGCCATTAAAATTGCTACACAACGAAGAGGACGTCCTACAGACAGCTTTTCAGAGCATTCACACAAGGTTGGCGCCGGTGGCGACACCTACAACGTGCTAACATGAGGAAAGTTTACAACAGATTTCTCATACACAAACAGCACTTGATCAGCTTTGCCTGGTGAAACGTTGTTGCGATTGCCTCGTGTAAGGAGGAGAAAAGCGTACCATCACGATTCCGACTTTGATAACGGTCGGAAATAGCCTATCGCGATTGCGGTTTATCGAATCGTGAAATTGCTGCTCGCGTTGGTCGAGATCCAATGACTGTTAGCAGAATATGGAATCGGTGGGTTCACGAGGGTAATACGGAACGCCGTGCTGGATCCCAACGGCCTCCTATTACTAGCAGTCGAGATGACAAGCATATTATCCGCATGGTTGAAACGGATCGTGCAGCCACGTCTCGATCCCTGAGTCAACAGATGGGGACGTTTGAAAGACAACGACCATCTGCACGAACCGTTCGACAACGTTTGTAGCAGCATGGACTATGAGCTCGGAGACCATGGCTGCGGTTACCCTTGACACTGTATCACAGACAGGAGCGCCTGCGATGGTGTACTCAACGACGAAGCTGGGTGCACGAATGGCAAAACATCATTTTTTCGGATGAATCCAGGTTCTGTTTACAGCATCATGATAGTCGCATTCGTGTGTGGCGACATCGCGGTGAACGCACATTGGAAGCGTGTATTCGTCATCGCCATACTGGCGTATCACCCGGCGTGATGGTATGGGGAGCCATTGGTTACACGTCTCGGTCACCTCTTGTTCGCATAGACGGCACTTTGAACAGTGGACGTTACATTTCAGACGTGTTACGACCCGTGGCTCTACCCTTCATTCGATCCCTGCGAAACCCTACGTTTCAGCAGGATAATGGACGATCGCATGTTGCAGGTCCTGTACGGGCCCTTCTGGATACAGAAAGTGTCGGTCACCTCTTGTTCGCATTGACGGCACTTTGAACGGTGGACGTTACATTTCAGATGTGTTACGACCCGTGGCTCTATCCTTTATTCGATCTCTGCAAAACCCTGCATTTCAGCAGGATAATGCACGACTGCATGTTGCAGGTCCTGTAAGGGCCTTTCTGGATACAGAAAATGGTCGACTGCTGCCCTGGCCAGCACATTCTCCAGATCTCTCACTAATTAAAAACGTCTGGTCAATGGTGGGCGAGCAACTGGCTCGTCACAATACGCCAGTCACTACTCTTGATGAAGTGTGATATCGTGTTGAAACTGCATGGGCAGCTGTACCTGTACACGCCACCCAAGCTCTGTTTGACCCAATGCCCAGGCGTGCCAAGGGCGTTATTACGGCCAGAGGTGGTTGTTCTGGGTACTGATTTCTCAGGACCTATGCACCCAAATTGCGTGAAAATGTAATCACATGTCAGTTCTAGTATAATATATTTATCCAATGAATACCCGTTTATCATCTCCGTTTCTTCTTGTTGTAGAAATTTTAATGGCCAGTAGTGTATATTCCCGTACAAGTGAGACATTCTACTTGAAAGTCAGGTGCCCTGTGTCGGCGAATAAATACGAGTTTATGGTGCTCGTGTAATTCTCAATACGATGCCAGGTTGTCGAAAGAAACTTTGCATGGTATTCAGAATCATTCAGGTAATGCAAAATCGTAAATATTCCAATGGCCGACCATTAAGAAATTGTCTTAAAAGACGCTGGCCACCTTCCCTACTCTCATTTCAGACCGTTAACCAGTAACAATCTTCGCAACACTTCGCGTTGCAAAAACTGCTTCCATCTCTTTTTCTTCCTCCGTCTATAGGCAACAAGAGTGGTCCTCTGTAACCACAGCTGTCTCTCGCTCTCTCTCTCTCTCTCTCTCTCTGTCTCACTCACTCACTGCTAAATTAGACTGCTGTTTCCCACTCGTGGTTTTCACACTGTAGTAAATATTCTGTCTTGCAGGGCATGAGATCGGTGGCAGCGTTCCACCTTCTTCAAGCGCCTCCTAAACTTTGCTGTCCCTCGTTCTAGTTCCAGGTGTAAACGTCAGTGGTCTGATATACTGCTAATCTGTCCACAATAGCACTCTTCTGGGACACTGCTAAAAACAACACCTATCCACAAACAGCCCATTAAAAACAGGCTCCTTTATCCCAGGACAACTGGAAACACAATCCGCATTGTGACTTTCAGTGTCTGAGGCAGATGGCAGTTTGCCTCGAAGAACGGCCAGTCTGACCACCTGGGGAGGACCCTCGCCCGTGAGCTTCAGGGCTTTCTGCTTATTCGGCTGCGGGCTGTTTCTCTCGCCGACTTTTACGGCCTGCACTGTACACTCGTCCACCTACAGCTCAGTGAGAGATGCTGTGATCGATGCTAATTATTTGCGTGACATGCAATTCAGTATAAAAGTGTAGTGCACGTTAGTTAAGTATTGGTAATCACTGGTACCAATACATTTTTCACTTACTGGTAGGGATTAATTATTACAATTTCATTTGTGTTTCTAATTCTGTTCCTTTTTTTAAAGAAATTTCTACCGTATGATTGTTAATAGTTATTTACTCGTATTTTTCACAACCATGATTCGAATTTATAGCCATTCTCAAGTGCATGTTGAAGTGTTAAAATTTGTCTGACCTATCTGTGACTTTTCATCGCCGAAAAAAATGTTTTGTAATCTCATAAACCAGTTATCTTACACAGGATATGAAGATACGTAATATGGCTTACACTGCGCGCATTGAAAAACCATGTGAATAATTTCAGCCGTATTATATATCTTCGGTATGTACTCGTATCCTGTAATACGACAACTGATCTGTAAGAGCAGAAAAATATTTTTTCGACTACGACATGTCACAGAGAGGTCAGACATATTTTGACACTTCAACATGCACTTGAGAATGGCTAAGACGCCGAAATGATGACAACGTCAAATAAATGAACTATTAAAAATCAAATAGCGAAACTTTATATAAAAAATACTACTTGTCGGTGGTCCCCCTCGAAGGATAGTTCATTCAGGTTTTACATCAGTTATGGGACAGTTTCGGAAAAACGGTCGCATAGAAAGTCCCTGGCTTTGAATTGCTGCTAACTGCCATTAAAAAGTCAATAGTGTGCTGCAGTTATTTAAAACAGTGTTGTGGGAAACCAAGTATTGTGCTGCGCTGTGGGTCTTTTGTGTGTCAGGTAGTAACAAATCCAAGATGGATGACAGTAAAAAGATGGCTCATTTAGGAGACATTGAATTAATGGACGCTCAGAACAACAAATGAAAGATATGTTGTTTCGGATAATGTAAATCTACTAATCCAGAAATTAATTTCAACAAGAATAGTTCAGTCATTAGCAGATCTATGTGTTTCCATACCGCTGCAGATAATTGGATAACGAGAAGTGAAAGAAGACAAAGTGGTTGTAGGAGATCCCTCCAGTATTATTAATTGCTTCTACAGAAGCTAAACAGTTTTTGGAAGGGAAGTCAAGAATATTTGTTTCTAACGAAGTTAAAGAAAGTCAAGAAGGGATTAACTACCAGGGTAAAGAAATTCAGTAAATGAATGCAGAATTTCAGGAAGGTATTGCTTAACAGTTCAAAAAAGAAAGACAGGTTATTCTTCGGTATCAGGAAGAAGCAGACAACTCATTAAGCTGACTAACATTAAAATATTTTGTTAGTACAACAGAGCAAGATCTCGTAAATTTTAAAGACAAACAGAACTCTAATCATAACGAATTATCAGCTGAAACTGACAGTGCAAAAGGGGACCTCACAAAAGATACTGTGGCAGTGGAAGCCACCAGCGCGAAGCGGGAAGTGACCTTGAAACAGGGCGAGCTAGCTGCATAAATTTCATAAACTAATGCGCTTTTTACAGAAGGCAGGAAGAGTGTGAGCTTGAACGAATATACTGGACCGAGCGTTGCAAGCGTGACTGAGTGCCACGAGGAGTAGCCACGCGGTTTCAGGCGCCATGTCACGGATTGCGTGGCCCCTCCCGCCGGAGGTTCGAGTCCTCCATCGGGCATGGGTGTGTGTGTAGTTCTTAGGGTAAGTTAGTTTAAGTAATGTGTAAGTCTAGGGATCGATGACCTCAGCAGTTTGGTGCCTTAGGATTCACACACATTCGAACATTTGAACATGCATGGCTGAGTCACGAACTTAGGTGGTATAGAATTTACTGTAACCAATGGATGACGTCACACAATCGTAAGTCCGCAATCATAACTTAAGCCACATTGAGATGAGGCAGACATGTTTCCTACAGGCCATGCAGTTTGACAGACACTAACGTAGAGCTTTAATTAAAAATTTTATAGATGTGTTGCTGCCAGAGTATACAGAGGAGGCGAACATCTCTTATGGTGACGAAAGAGAAAGTCCGAGATCATCTGCTTTCGGGCACTAATATAAATCCAATGGCCGCAAGTGAAAATTTTTGCCGGGTAGGAACTCGAACCCGGATATTCCCCTTATTGCAAGCGGTCACCTTCACCGCTTCAGTTATCCGAGAACGCTTCCTGTCCAGCCCAAATTCCCATATGAAGCGCACTACATACATAGTGTCCCCTGTCCATAATCTTCATGTCCGGAAGAGCACACATCACACATATAAATATATGGGTCTCGATGACAAATAATGACACCTTCAGTGGGGATAGGCTCTTTGTTCCACCTCTTACGGAAGTCTGGCGAGGCTGCGGGCAATGAGGGTAATGGCCAGGGGAAACTACGTATGTAGTGTGTGACGTACGGGAATATGGATTGGAACGGAAACGGGCTCGTATAGCAGAAGTGGTTAAGGCGACCGCTCGTGATAGAGGTGTTCGTCTTGTACTGACATAATTTTCATTTGTAGCCATTGGATTGATTTCAGTACTCGATAGCAGCTGATGTCGGAATTTCTCTTCCGTCATGTATATACAGCTGTAGAATCATAAATGGTGTCTGTCAGTTCATACATGTCTTTGAACATGTCGTTGTACATGGATTTTACAACAGTATTCTTGACAAGTTCTCGGTCAAGGCATACGCAGCACAGAATCATTGTTTCGCTGTGTAATATAGAAAACTCACAAGAAGCTTAAAGATGGTTCACAAATTTTTAGAGAAGGAGTTAGGTTAGAACCGCTACACATATAAGCTATTTGAAGAAGAAGATGTAAAAATGGGTTGTTAAGCATCTACCTTCCGTGTTACGATGACTGAGAATTATTATCGAAGTTAATCGGTTAAGACAATAGTTTGGACAAACATCTGGAGCGATGAAAATGTGTCCGTTTGAAGGAAGTACAGTCCAGAATCGGTATGCCAATCAGTCAAAAATTGAAGTAATCATCCCAGCGATGCACGATGTGTAGGATACCCGTTTGTTAAAACATCGTGTCGTGCTGCGTGAAGAAGTCCGTAACTGCCTGCTATATGTCTTCGACCGACAGGAAGGCCTTTTTTAAGGGACTGAAGGCGTGATAATCGCATGAGGAGAGATCATGATTATAGGGCTGGTGGTCCAGTGTCTCCCACTTCAGCTGGCGTAACTTCTGCGTTACGACACTTGCGAATTGGGATGTGTGTTATCATGAAGCAGGGGCACATCTTGTCATGGTTTTCGACAGACATGCTCCCTCTTACACATTCTTCATTCTCGATGGATGTCCACTGATGTTTGTACTTCGGCAGACAACAAAAGAATAAGAGCTCGTTGGGGCTGCTCGGACCCATTTGCCGGCACGGTAGCCCAGCGTGTTAGGTCGGAGGGTTAAATAAAAAAACTGAGTAAATGGATCAACAACGAACCTCAGCGGGTGTCATGGGACGTCCACCCCGAACTAAGGCAGTGAACATTAAAGAATGAAATGAGATAAAAATAAGTGGTAACATGCTTGCCTCCCTCGCAGCGGGCCAGCACTCGATTCCTGGCCGGCTTGGAGATTTTGCTCCGCTTGTGGACTGGGTGCTGCAATATTCTCATCATCATTTCATCCTCACCACTGGCATACAAGTCGCCCAATGGGAGGAGAGACATGCAGTACAAATCTTATCGAGTTCTATATCGATGAAGTTAGTGGAGCTTTTATAATACGTAATTTTTTTCTTCCGGACGGTACAGAATAACGATGATAGCATGTTGGGCTGACAGACGTGAATGGGACCTGAGGGAGGTGGATCTCATTCGGACTGCAGTATCTGTATGCAATTTGTGGACGCACCACAATGCATCCTTTTCCACCGAATGGTTGAACCACAGTCCTGTCGCACTAACTCAGGTCGCTCTGTTTCTACACGGGCTGCAGAAGGTAGTGAATATGGCTTTCTCCGACGTCGACCCAGTTCCAACTTAAACTGGAACGACCACATGCGCAAAGCTGCGGAAATGACAGCAGTCGCAAGATGCGTAGGGACTGACTAAAAGCACATTGTAATCTTACTGTAGCAGGCAGGTTCGAGAAAGGTGACTCCTTTCGAGATATGAGAGTGACAGAAATATGGTTTACTTATGGCTGTAATCATTAGAGGACTTCTCCATAGAATCCCACGCAGGTATGTGATTGAATGGAAAGACTTGATTCCAAATCACAGACATCACGTCTAGCAGATAGCGTAACACCAGAGATCGGAAAATCTAGTGTACATTTCTTACGACCTCAATCAGCACACCATCTTCTACTATTTGTGATCCTTCTCAATCAGTCTTCCCCTTTAACTCAGTGGATATATTGCAGAGCCTCTGACATGGTATCGAGACAGAATACGTTGCAAATACTGGTGAAATATCTAGTGGCTGTGGCGTGAGGGGTTTGCAAATAGCGGTTTCATACCAAATTTCTTAATCGAATCACTTTCAAAATTCAGCGATTTTATAACGAGGTTACATCGTGGCCTACGTGTAACTGGACTGCAGGTATAATAATATACACTCCTATGATCACCGTCTCGGTATTTGTCTGGAAAAACCACATGATTCATAGGTAATGCCATATGTGGATTTATGAAGCTGATATAGCTTTTAACATGGATACTTGTGTGCACATGTAGAACCAAGACCTCTTGTGACAGTACCATACAGTAGATGTTGGGGTTGGGGTTTTTAACATCTGGCGGTTTTTAAGATGGTTAAACCACTCTTTCTAAGACATGGTGGAAGCACTCGCAAGAAAAATTTATGAGACATGTCCATCCATCGTTGATTTTCGGTCAGTATTATTTCGTATCGCCAGTGGTTAGTTATTGACGAAGTATTATACTTAGTAGTAGGGGGTGCGTGATAGGTTCGCCTTGAGCATCAGGATTATAAAGTATATGTTTGTGTTCCGACATGTGGAAAGGAATTGACTATGACCATTCGTAAGGAAGGTATGCATTTGACGTCGAGTACTGTGATAGCAAAGGGAAGAATATGTCAAGTCTTAAGAATTGTACTGATGTTTCTATTTCCTGAGCCACAGCCGTCAACAGGGTGTATTTCCGATACTTCACTCATTGTCGAATGTTGCTCAACTGAGACCACGATCGTAACATTTGGTTGTAAGTACAGGGATAAAATATATATGTGACCGATTTCTTAGGATGATTACTGTACTTGTGCGTGCTTGGCACGCAGCGTCAGTGACCTGTGTGGGGATGATTCATGTTTACCATTAATGGTAGGAGCTGTTCAAATTTAGAGGCCTGTTGGAGTGTAGAAATGTAGCTGACTTATCCGTGTTGTCCTCTAGACGACCGAATAGGGAACTAATACTTAGCATGTGTTGGATAGCTTTCGTGACAGCGTGGAAATTTGAGGAAATTGAATATGGAGGTGTGTTGGCGCTGTACCTTTATTCCCTCCCATGTACCTTTTTCGGTTGACTGCTTCTGCACATTTCACTCCTTTCTTTAGTTGAGAGAAGATCGATTGTTGTGTCTGCATCTTGCATGTTTGCCAGTTCTCTAGACATGAGAAACACCTTAGTAGACCTTGTAAATTATACGGATGATTTGGAATCTGCTACATCACCGACATCAGTTTCCACTTAAATGTCTTCACAGACGGACAAGTTTCTAGTTAGTCAGTGGTTTACACCACACCCCACCTAACTAAGGTTTCGGGTTTGTAGAGAAATAATTTCCAGTCCATATCGTCGGAATTATGTTGCTGTTTGATTGATATCGAGAAGTACCGCGAAAATTGTATAATATTATGGCAAACCATGCGAAAATACATGGTTTTCTTGTAATCACAGTGCCTGAAGATTGGTGTAGGAAAAGGAAGCAAGCAAGCAATTCTGAACCAGAAGCAGTACAGGGACGAGCCCAAATTTGTAGAACCGTTCTGAGAGTGACTTCGGTCGACAGAGGGCGCTCTGGTCACCTGTCGGGGGTGGAAGACAGCCGACCTCATAGTGAAATATCTAGTGCTGCGAGGACTGCATTCAGTGCTGTCTTTCATTGCGGTATATGTTCAAATGGTTCATATGGCTCTGAGCACTATGGGACTTATCATCTGTGGTCATCAGTCCCCTAGACTTAGAACTACTTAAACCTAACTAACCAAAGGACATCACACACATCCATGCCTGAGGCAGGATTCGAACCTGTGACCATAGCAGCCGCGTGGTTCCAGACTGCACGCCTAGAAGCGCTAGACCACCACGGCCGGCTGTGGTATATGTACAAATGATGTAAAAGGGCTCATTTTGTATGGTGCAGGATACGAATTGCATGTTTACTACATCGATACATTACACGGTGATATATTGCTTGGTTGGAGATCTCTTTCGCTCTCTAATATTCAAGCTCCTGTCCTCAGTGCGAGAGCAGCGTAATTCAGTAAGAGCTTTTGCGTATTTTACGTTCTGTAGGCCACTTTGCAGGGTTTAATTGTTGGTGTAATATGGTGATATGTACAAAATGCTATCATAATCATCTATCCATTCACAAGACATCCTTTGTGGAGGGACCGCAAAGAAGTATCGTACACTGGTTTCGATATACACAACCTCTTCACGACGATCATGTTTTCTGGGGATAATGGCATTTTCCAATTAGATAATGTGTCATGTCATTTAGCCAGGAGTGTGACAGAGTGATTCGAGGAACACAGTGGATAGTTGCAATTGAAGTGGTGGCTCCCGAACTCGCCAGATCTGAACCCAATAGAACACATCTGGGATATGATTGAACTTGGAGTCAGAGTTCATCGCCATCCTACCAGGAATTCATGGAAATTAGATGACTTGTGTGTGCGGAAGTGGTGCTATCTCCCTCCACCGACCTACCAAGGCCTCATTGCTTCCATGGCTCAACGCTTTGCTTTGCCGCTGTTATCCATGATAAAGGTGGACGTATCAACTATTAGATAGATGGTCATAATGCTGTACCTGATCAGGATTCATACAGACAGTAGTTACCATAACGCCGGCCGGAGTGGCCGTGTGGTTCTGGGCACTACAGTCTGGAGCCGAGCGACCGCTACGGTCGCAGGTTCGCATCCTGCCTCAGGCATGGATGTGTGTGATGTCCTTAGGTTAGTTAGGTTTAATTAGTTCTATGTATTAGGCGACTGATGACCTCAGAAGTTAAGTCGCATAGTTCTCAGAACCATTTGAACCATTTGAACCAGTTACCATAACCGAATAGAATACTGCCTCGAAATGTTTACTGAAGCCCTCCCGCTTTAAATAGGTACGTAAAGGAACCTCTTTAACTATCTAAATCTTTCCTTTCATTGTTACTTCCTTCTTAAGAACAGAGAAAAATTTTTTTTTCCAAAATGTACTTCATTTTCCATTTCTTTTAATTGTCAGTGTAATTATGTAAGCATGAGAAAAATAAATGCATTGAGAGAAGCTGGAGAAAAAGATGAACAGTATGTCCTTGCAGCTTGTTACTATTTTGTAGCAGCAAACGACCCACCATAATTACTGAGGTGGTTGGTCACTCTGTAGCATTTATAAGTAAATAATATTTTACTATAAAAATATAGCGACCAGCCACTTTTTATTGCGTTTTATTTATGCCATTATGCATTTCGGGTTTGCACCTATCTTCAGCTGCCAAATTACATGTATCTTCAGTTTCTACAGTGGTAAAATATCGACAGCAGTTCCGAAGCTGCAGCTGGCCTGTGCAAAAGCAACGATTCCAATCATTTACTTCAATTTCGCGAGTTTAAAGTTATGCCCTATCAGTTGTTCGTTTTACTTACATTCTCCTCTCCTTGTTTTTTCGTGGCCTTACTTCTTTTTTGTAACAGCACAAACCCTTTTTGTCACGTATTTTACACAGGCGCACTGCGTTATCCGCCATGTTGTCGACTGACAGTTTTGTTTACGTACAAGCAGTTTATCTGTGGACAGAGTTATATTTTACGAAACTTTTGAGGTTCTAGCTAAGCTACTGTTTACTAAACATTGACTTGGGTGATAGAAGTATTCTAAGTACAATGTATACTAATTTCTTTTTATTTTTAACGAACAACTGATAGTGCCTAACTTTAAACTCGCGAAATTGAAGTAAATGATTGGAATCGTTGCTTTTGTACAGGCCAGCTGTAGCATCCAAACTGCTGTCTGTATTTTACCACTGTAGAACCTGAAGATACATGTAATGTGCCAGCTGAAAATAGGTGCAAACCCAAAATGCATATTGGGATAAGTAAAACCAAATAAAAAGTGGGTAGTCGCTGTACTTTTATAGTAAAATATTATTAGCCACGGCCATGGAGCTCAACAGTCCAAATAAAATGGACAAATTGTTATAAGTAAATAAATAAACGGCACTACGAGCAGTGATAAGGCAGTGGCCAGGAACCAGGTCGCGGCATTACGCAAGTAAGGGCTGCAGGGCAGGTACGCCGTGCCTATCTGGGCGGTGGGGGTAAAGCAGGGTGACGTATAGGGAAGGTAGGGTACGGGGGTGGAGGGGGAGGCAGTCGATAGCGACCGGCTAAAGCCCCGTGCAACTTTGATGCGGAGCGCCGCTTCGCTTCCGAGGGCGACGTCGCCGCTGGCATCGCGTCTCGTCCGCGTGGCGTCACCGTGGCGGCTGCCTCTTATTGACTGCAGCCGGCCGCCTGCCAGGTGCGGGGGTGGAGTGGGTGGCGGCGGCGGCGGCGGGAGGGCCACTGAACCGGCACTAATAAGCGTAGCGACCGGGGTCGGCAGGGCAGTGGCGCAGTCAAAACTGGCGCCACCAAGAGCACGCACTGATATGGCGATAAGGGCAGAACGCACTGCGACGCAGACGGTAAATGTTGTTCTCACTCACGATTATTCGCTTCTTTCTCTTCTCCACCCTGAACCTCCTGTACCTCTTTCACATCTGACCGTAGGCCTTACGTTCTACTGGAAGCATATATTTCCTTCAAGTTATATTTTAGCGGAAGATACGACAGTATAATAAATATTGCTTGGTTTCCCGCTGTTTCCCCGTTTAATTATTTGTACCAATCACATACTGTGCTCTATAGCAGAAAGAAACAAGTTTACAAATTATTTTGTAAAATGATTTGCCTATTCATTGTAATACTAGTTTCACACAGAACTTCATCCGATTTAAAATTTTCGGTTTCCCCTGCAAGTGTTGATACAAAGACATTCTTGCAAGAAACAAATCCCTACAACGGGTGATTTCCTGTTTGTGCACTTGCCTTTAATTAACGTGTTGTTTGCTTATGTACTAGTTTTTCCCAAGCCTTACGTTCTACTGGAAGCACGTATTTCCTTCAAGTTACATTTTAGCGGAAGATACGACAGTATAATAAATACTGCTTGGTTTCCCGCAGTTGCCCGTTTACTTAATTGTACCAATCACTTTCTGTACTGGATGGAGAAAGAAACAAGTGTACAAATTATAAAGTAAAATGATTTGCCTATTCATTGTAATACTAATTTCACACAGAACTTCATCGGGTGTAATATTTTCCGTTTCCCTTGCAAGTGCTGAAACAAAGACATTCTTGCAAGAAACAAATCCCTACAACGGGTGATTTTCTGTTTGTGCACTTGCCTTTAATTAACGTGTTGTTTGCTTATGTACTAGTTTTTCCCTTTATTGTATGGAGTATTTTCTCTGTCGATATAAAATTGGCAGTAAACTAGAAATTTATTCCTATATTTTCAGTATTCATCTAAATTTGTGTTATGATTATACAATGTGGTGACAAAAGTCATCGCATACCTCCTATAATTTGCCCGGCGCAGCAACTAGACGTGTCAAGGACGCAACAATTCATTGGAATTCCCCTGCAGAAATACTGACCCATGCTGCCTCTACAGCCGTCCATAACTGCGTAAGTGTTGCCGGAGCAATATTTCCTGCACGAACTCACCTCTCCACTATGCCTCATGAATGTTCAACGGGATTCATGTTGGACGATATGCGTAACCAGATCATTTGCTTGCTTCATTATGCGTTCCATATTGTCCTTCAAACCAAACGCAAACAACTGTTGCCCAGTGACATGGCACATTGTCGTCTATAAAAGTTCCATTATTGTTTGGGAACATGAAGTCCACGAATGGCTGCAAATGGTCTCCAAGTAGTCGAACATAACCGTTTCCAGTTAATTATCCGTTGAGTTGAGCCAGAGGATCGAGTCCCTTCCATGTAAACACGGCCCACATTATTATGGAACCACTACCAGAGTGCATAGTCACAGCTTGGGACCATGGTGTCGTGGAGTCTGCTCCACGCTCGAACCCTATCATCAGCTCTTACCAAGTGAAATCGGGACTCTTCTGAGCAGGTCACAGTTTCCCAGTAGAGTCAAGCCGCTATGGTCACGAGCCACGGACAGGTGATCCAGTCGATGTTGTGACGTCAGCAAAGGCAGTCGCGTCGGTCATCTACTGCCATAGCCCATTAACTCCAAATTTCTCTGCACTGTCCTAATGGACAAGTTCGTCGTAACTCCCACATTGATTTCTGCAAATTTTTCACGAAATGTTGTTTGTGTTAGCGCTGACAACTCTACGCAAAAGCCGCAGCTCTCTGTCGCTAAGTGAAGACCGTCGGCCACTGCGTGGTCCGTATTGAGAGGAAATGCCACAAATTTAGTATAGTTTTGACACTGTGAATCTCGAAGTACTGAACTGCCTAACGATTTTCGAAATGGAATGTCCCATGCGTCTAGCTCCAACTATCTTTCCGTGTTCCAAGTCTCTTAATTCCCGAAATGAGGACAAACTCACGTCGTAAATTTTTTCACATCAGTCAACTGACTTCAAATTACTGCTCCGCCAATGCACTGATTGTCTTTTTGTACCTTGTGTACGAGATACTAGCGCCATCTGTATATGCGCAGATCGCCACCCCATGACTTCGGTCATTTTATTGTATGTAATGTATGAAACAAAAGAAAACTCTTCATGTCATATAATTAAATAATAAGCAGTTGGTTCCTTATTATTTCATTGTATACGACAACAGTCCCTTAAGATGGATAAAATACTAAATGTAATGAGAGTACCTAGTTATATACACTAATATCCCTCACAATTTATATTAAATTGCAAGAGGGAGAACGTCATTGTGGTCGACCAACTTCTTCGGTCCAGCCGTGGACGCAGATATTTTGCAGCACCAACAAGTGTCGTCGAGTACAACATCTGTTCGAACATTATGAATTACTTCGAGGATAACGATCTGTTGACACAAAGCACGGATTCAGAATGTATTGATCTTGTGAAACACACCTACCTCTTAACTAGCACGAAGTGATGAGACCAGTTGACAGGAAATCTCGAGCCCATATTTCCAGATTCCCAGAAGGTTTTTGACGCAGTTACTCAAGAGAGACATCTAATAAACTGCGTGCCTTTGAAGTATCGTTTCAGTTGTGAGACTGGATTTGTGATTAATGTCGGAGAATCTCGAGTGAAATAGAAGTGATATCTGACATTCCCCACGAAAGTGTTACTGGTCTTCTGCTCTCCCTAACCTCTGTACACGATTTAGGAGACAATCTGAGCAACCCTCTTTGTTTGCAGAAGATGCTGTCATTTACCGTCTAGTATAGTCATCAAAAGATCAAACACAGTGGAAAAACTACTTAGACACAATATCTGGTGTGGTAAGTGGCAAATGAATCTGAAACAGGAAAAGTGTCAAATTTCGGTTGCACGATAGATCACACAAATATAAAGGCTGTCAATTGAACTAAGTACCTAGAAATTACAATTACGGTCAACTTAAATGTGAACAATTATACATATAATATTTCGGAGAAGTCAAACAAACGACTGGCAGAACCCTTATAAAAGGCGGCAGATCTACTAAAGAGACTGCCTACACTACGGTTGCCCGTCCTCTGCTAGAGTATTGCTGTGCGGTATGTTATCCTTACCGGAAAGCATTGACAGAGGGCAGCTCATTAAGCATATCACAAAAAAGGGAAGGGACTGTCACGGTTATGATAAGTGAGGTGGAGTGGCAAACATTAAAACAAAGGTGTTTTTCGTGGCGCCGAGATTTTATCACGAAATATCAGTCGCCAATTTTCTCCTCTAAAAGTTAAAATGATCATTGTCGCTAATAAAAACAGGGAAAAACGTTCATCGCAATAAATCAGAGCGCGTACGGAAGTATTTAAGGTGTTGATTTCTTCCACGCGCTGTTAGAGAGTGGAAGGTCAGAGAACTTGTCTGAAAGTGCTTCGAAGAACCCTTGTCTGGCATCTAAGTATGACTTTCAGAGTAGTCATCTAGATATAGACAACTTGATTGTCTTTGATATTTCGCTACATCTATGGACAACGGAGTCAAGAAACGAATATCATGGCAGCACTAGATTGTTTTACGAGGTTTAATAATTTTGAAAATAGAGTTTTTAAAATGTTATCCAAGAATTAAATAAAATATTCTCATTCGGTTAAAAGACCATAATTTCTTGTGCACTGATATTTATAGCCGAGGTCGACTCCCGGCGCCAGGCACGTCCTTTGATGTTCATCAGTTTTCAAAGGGCGTACTGTTATCCTGTGAATCGCACATTCTCTCTGTGTTCTTACCGGTGATACGGCCTAGGGGGTCTTAACAACCGAGTGCCGGATCTAAAGCCTTGCTAAAATCGGATCTTCCTTTACAGTTTATTAGGTTCTTCGATTTCTTGATCTGAATTTCACGTTGTGCTCGGGAGTAAAGACCGTGAGTGTGGTTAATACCACAGTTCCGAGCATCTGAAGAAACCGACTGAGTCGGTCATCGAAGTATCAGGCAGAAAAAATGTAATCAAGAACTCGGCTCAATACCAGAATGTACACTATCAGCCAGTCACAACGAGGAAACCTAGGAGATATTAGTGTGTCATTCGTTCACCAGCTTTGACTGAACATGACCCAAGAGTTCTATAGATATGATTACATGTCACGACCTACCGACCACCATCTCCGCAAGCAGGGGCCCAAATTCTGTTTCTGCAAAACAGCCTCGACCTAGTACTACGTGATATTAGCATTGCTGTATCAAACTGTTCCAGGCTTTACGCATCCATCCTCCCACTAACACAGTATGCTGCTTCACGTGCATGGCTGCAGTTTGGACGGGATGTAGACCAGCTAGTGTTCCATTGAGATCCTGGGATCTTGCACAAAGTATGTCGGCTCGTCTTTCTTGATTTGGAAATTAAATATATCAACATGATGAAATGCACGCACCTGTGAGTGCTTACAACGAGTTCAGATTCTACATTTTCAATGCTCACAAAGCTACTGGTGTGCCAGTTCATCTACTAACCACCCTGTCAGTCAAGCCTTAACGTGTCAGTGGTCTGATACTGACACTACATACATAAAGTTTACAGTTTGTCCTTTATCAGGGTGCTGTTGTTTCCTGCTGTTGCTTACAGCTAACACATCATACACTTGTTTTCTGAAGTGCTACTCTCTGCTGCAGCACATAACTGAATTGACTTGGTGCAATAATATGTTGAAAAGTTGAAACCATGGTACAGCACTTAAGAAACAGTATTATGTGTACAAATCAGACTAGTGTTATTCTCTTTTCTGTTACATTTTTATAAAACTCAGAATATTAGAAACTACTTAGTGTTGTTAGTGGCAAAATACAGTGTGTCCATTATTCTAGAATTGAGAAGTGCATAGCTCATGCCAACAAACAAGCTAAATATATGATAAGTAGTCTGAACTAAACAAGAGTAATGATTTTCAGTAATTTCAGTGCTGTTCTTTAAAATCCTCTTTCCTAGTTGCAGATCATTCATCGAATTTAACGCTACTGTAATTCGAGGTGACAACACGTTCCTTTAAGCAAAATCAAAAGTTTTGTCACACAGTACCACTCTTACACAAAACTAATGTATTTTCCTGTCAAAATATTTCATAAAAGTTGTTACGAAATAACCAGCCTTCATACATCAGCAGATAAGAATTTATATGTAAGAAGCTGTTTCTATTCATGGAATGTCAATGTATTCACAGTCTAACTGGAATTTATTACCACAGAGTTGGACCTCGGCCACCAATACACAATTATTATCGCAATTATGACCAACAACATTTATGTATGTATAGAAGATCAGTTTAAAACTGCCGCTGCAATGTATTTAACTAAGATGGAGGCTAACATAAGACTTTCACTTATCGATTCTGGTTCAGGCTATGGTTTACTCCGAAAAAATTATTATGTGTACAAATCAGACTAGTGTTATTCTCTTTTCTGTTAAATTTTTATAAAACTCAGATTATTAGAAACTACTTTTTGCACCTCCACTATATGCATTAACATTTGAAAATACGTCTCAATGTTAATGGCTTCATCTTCAATATTCATCATTTACTAATAAACTCACTGTACATCAATAGCGCTAATGACTGCGCTCTTTTGTATATGAGCAGAAAACTTAACATTTATATTGGACGAGAATTACAATGAAATAAAAGCTCAATACAGAAAAGATTCATTTCAGTAACACATAAACCCTGTTTTAAATATCGGTTAGTGACATAATACTGTTTTTTACAGACCTCTGTGTTACGAGACATCAGTCACATCCTATGAGTACAACAGTTCGAAAAAGAAGAAGGATTTTTCTACAAAAATTATTGATAACAAAAAAATTGTGTTTTTCATTATATTTTTACCTGGGTATTGTTTGTGATATAATTTTTTACTAAATATTAACTTATATCATTGACAATAATTATTTATTATTTTATTAACGATGAAGTCCTTTTTATTGCTGTAACGAGAAAAGGATCACATTTCAGTCACTTTCAACATACAATGCTGTCGTGATTATTACTTTCAATAAAATATAGGCGTGGATATTACATTGCCCCTTGGGCTGAGAAAAAAATTTAGTTTATGTATTGTATAATTTTTCTTTAAATCCCCATATCCACGTTGCTTATTGCTCACTTCACTTCATTAACACACTGTTCTCATTATGCAGATGTTCAGATATAACAGTGAGTAACACATAAGAGAATTAGTGTTGACGTGATTGTGTAAATAACTTCAGTAACTGTAAAATCTTGGAAAGTGCAGTGGAGACTTTCCAGATGAACTTACCCCGCCCCCCCCCCCCCCCCCCCCGCCCCCGTTGCCCCCTTATATGGGTTCACTGGATCCGGAAAACCGGGAACAAAACCAGCCAAGGGACTTCAAGAGAATACAGTTACGTACTTTTGTGTGTCAGGCTTGACATGATTACAACAGAAACACAAGAATTTATGTTTGTCTTTAGTTGGATCAGAGGTCAAAAGATTCTTTCACTGAGGTTTAAATGAAAATTAAAATTTCATGTGTTTCAAAATAACAGAAGTTCATAAGACGAGTCCCCAACGACGTCGTGTAGCCGCCTTAGCGTCAAGCCGCTGGATCGAAGGCAGGTGGAGACCGCTGCTGGAACGCCCCCGACCGCTTGGATGGAACGTCGGTTGCCGTCGGCCGCACCCTGGTCTGGATCTTTTGCTGTCTGGAAGTATTGTAAGTAGGCTGTTTAGATTTTTATATTGGTAATGCCACGTAGCGCTCTGTATGAAAATCACTGGCTGTGCTGTGTGCAGCCTGTGGCTAGTTTGCATTGTTGTCTGCCATTGTAGTGTTAGGCAGCGGCAGCTGGATGTGAACAGCGCGTAGCGTTGCACAGTTGGAGGTGAGCCGCCAGCAGTGGTGGATGTGGGAAATGAGATGGCGGATTTTTGAGTACAGAATGGATATTATGAACTGCTATATATATTATGAGTATTAAGGTAAATACATTGTTTGTTCTCTATTAAAATCTTTCATTTGCTAACTATCCCTATCAGTAGTTAGTGCCTTCAGTAGTTTGAATCTTCTATTTAGCTGGCAGTAGTGGCGCTCGCTGTATTGCAGTAGTTCCAGTAACGAAGATTTTTGTGAGGTAAGTGATTTGTGAAAGGTATAGGTTAAAGTTAGTCAGGGCCACTGTTTTGTAGGGATTATTGAAAGTCAGATTGCGTTGCGCTAAAAACATTGTGTGTCAGGTTAATCACAGTCTTGTATAAGTTGTTCAAAGGGGACGTTTCAGTATTGCTGCAGCAGGTACTTTTTGGCTCCTGCCACGGCCCTCTCGTACAAGGTGGGTACATGAAATGTCGGAAAGGGGTGCCACTAACAAAGTAATTATTAAATTTGTCCTGTGAAAGAAGTATTAGTTTCAGTTTCACTTTCATTCACATGGATTCGTACAGTTTGTTTTCTGACGAAGTTCTGCATCTTGACATCGTCCATTAGAATGTACTGATTCATTGTCAACTTTAATTAGCTATGCACATTTTCAACACTGTACCGTTTTACAGTCTGGCGTCCATCGTGCACTTAGTTTATTTTCTGCTGTAAGCAAACATTTGCGCGAGGAGCTGCGCAGCCAGTGGCGGATACAGAAAAACCTCAAGGAAGGACGCTAAAGATATCTTGAGCTACCTTTCTTTACTTTTACTCTAATAAGAAATATTCAAGTCGCATACAAAGTTTAAGAAAGTTTTATTTAAACTGATTACACACATATGCAAGACAATGCCATCTTATGATATAAAACAGTTACAATTGTGGTTCTCTTTCTTAAATGATGAATTCTGTGCGCCTATTCTTCCTGGAAAATTGTTGAATTACATCGTCAATAGGACGATCAATGTCAGGACGAGTGCTCAACAGAGCTAAGCCATTAAGTCGATCCTTCTTCACTGTCAACCTCAGCCTTTTTTTGTAGGCCGCAATGTTGAGAAACCTCTTTCTACTGTAGAAATAGGGGCAGGTAGACAAGCAAATATTTTGTGCAAAATGTGCAAAGTAGGATAGTCAGATCTAGGAGAAACAGACAACGCTTGCGTAACAGAATCACGATCATTAAGGGCGTTTATGCTCGTTTGCTTGTATTGAAGAATCTCTCTCATTCGGCTCTTTTTAATCACAAAGAGTGATTCTTCTTCAAAGAACATTTTTAAGTTACGCACTGATTCAATTTCTGTGTCAGATCATTACCGTCATGTTTCAGTAGTTGTGATGGCAAAAGTATGTAGAATTTTATATGATAAATATTTTCTCCAGGAAAACGTTCACCCATGTCAGTCGTAACATGGTCCAGTGTAGGAACAGAAACAGTCTTTTCCCAATATGTCATAGCATCATCATTATGATCGCAGTTTTCCTTGTGTCTTTGTCTCCCTGTAAGATGAGTAACACTCATCTCCACTTCTAACTCTTCGATAACTGCCTTCGCCTCTTCAACAATACGAGCAAAGTGGCTATCAGCATTAGCTCTCTTGCCGTCGCTCACCTTGAGTGTCAAATGAAATTTTGCTTTTGCTATCGCGACGTTCAAGTTAGGGTCTTGTAAGATTTTGCTTATTGGATATGTTATGCTCATAATGTCACTAAGAGTAAACAGAGTGATAATCAACTCGCAATTACAGAGAGCTCGCCGGAGAATATTGGCTTTGGCAGCCGTTGCTCTATCCCTCCAACATTGTACTTCTTTAAGAACTTTGCAAACTGTTCCGAGATCAGAATCAGGTCGCTCAACCCCTCTGCAAGGCACTTAAATGTGATTTGCAGAGTATCCATGTAGATGTAGAAACCATTTCGTTTGAAAATGTGACTGTAGTGAGTGTTTTAGGTGACTCTTCAACGTGCGAACCGCTTGCTGGACACTGTAGAGAACTATACTACTTCTTGAATAGTACCGAGTGAGTTTCTCACACTTGTAACTTTGCAACTGCAAGAGACAGCGAGGTAGAGCCGATAACGTCAACACGATGCTACTTGCTCGTTGATACCTTTTCTTTTTTATTGTAGCCACAGCTCCTTTCAATTCTGACATATTAACTGAGAAACCATCACAGCCTATACCCACACAGTTCTCCAGTGACAGAGAAAGGCTTTCCACCCCCCGTAGAATCGCATTAATTAATACTTCACCAGTAACGCTATGCTCTTCGTCTTGACTCTCTTGAGGTTCAACGTCAATGTTTCCACTACAATTATTGTCCTTATGGATGTCAACGAAATCCAGAAATCTTTCGTGTAATTTGCCGTCACTGTCAGCATACCTTGCAGCTAAACTCAGTTTGGCGATGTGCGCTGTATTCGTAGTCTCATCGAAGATTATGCTGTAATAACGAGAATCTTTGATTTCCTCCAGTATTCTCTATAACATCTCTGTTTCACAGCATAAAGTAAGTTCGGTGGACATTGTTTTACTTGTGTAAGTGGGGTTCGCTTTCGTGATCTCAAGGTGATGTTTTAGTTGCAAGTCGCCAGCGTCAATTCTAAATCTTAGAAGAGCTCTAAAGCTGACTAGTTTCTCACTGTACTTCACGGTCATTTTCGTTTTCTAATAGACTCCCATCATCTCTATGCCACCGCAGAGGAATATTTTGCTTTCCATGAAATATGATTGTTTTTATTACAGTTACCAGATGGTCTCTGTTTTCCATAATGCTTTCCATTCTCTGTCTTACAACTGATTTATGATCTCAAGTTCGCGGCTGTCTCGTGTCGCCAAATATAATTTGGCATATGTTGACGCTTCAACGTGGTACTTGAGCTAAGAGTGGGTCTCAAGGTCACCATCTTTACCAGTAAGTTTGGCAAATTTTGTTAGTGGTTCAGTCACAAGTTTCTTGCCGATAGTGGATTTTTTTCCTCCAAACATTTTATTATTTACCAAAACTGAACAGTTAATGCAAAGAACTTGTGAGAACACAAGCCATGGATAATGTTCAACGTCATTATCGTGGACTTACCTGCGTTCAACCCGTCCCCTTCCGTTGTGTTCGGTAGTAGGAAAGATATAAACTTTTTCAAGTTTCCTTGGAGCTGTGAGAAACCTGTGTTTTTATATCATCACTAATATTTCGTACCCGCCTGGAGAGCCGACAGCATTAATGCGCTGCTTCCTGGAGTCTTGTATGCACGCCGGTCCCCGTTCGAATCTTCCCAGTGGATTAACGATGAGGGCCGGCCAGCCTAGATGTGGTTTCCCGGCGGTTTTTCACATCCCGCTAGGTGAATACTGGGCTGGTCCCCACGTTTCGTCTCAGTGACACGACTCGCGGACATTTGAAAACGTTCACGCTCTTACATGGCTTACACTAGTCTCAGACAGCTGGGTTACACTAATTCCATCCCGGGTAATTCGGAGTGGCGTAAGGAAGGGCATCTGGCCACCCTCTGCCACTAACATTGCCAAATTAATAGTAACACCCAAATCCGGCAGTAGCTGTAGAGGGATCCGGATAAAACAACTAATATTTCCTGATGCTAATATATCCCAATAATTGCCAATTTCCATGGGCTTAAAGGAATCAGTCGATGAACTTTGTTGTGGAAGTTTGGACGAAGTGCTGTGTTCTGCCTGTAGAGCTGGTGGTGGTTTTGCAGCTGAATGGTGACCGTAATCTTCAGATGTTTCTACTTTTTTGTTTTTCTTATTACATAACGATCAATTTTAATTATATTCTTAGGATGTAGATGCCAAATATTCTCGAATAAACACTTTATTCCCACTGAAAAATGCAACACTATGACACTTAACACTAAAACACACACGGTCACACTCGGCATATTTCTAATGTCACTAAGTACAACACTGACTGAAGTCCGTTGTAACAGCCAATAATCGCCGCTGTTCACTTTTTATCACTTCCAAGTTATCGCGCCGATTGTAGCTTTCAAACGTGTAAGAGGTCCGAGCAGATGTAATTTTATGTAAGAGGTCCGAGCAGATGTAATGCAGATGTAATTTTATGTAAGAGGTCCGGGCAGATGTAATTTCGATGTATTGCTCATGCGCTGCCTGCGATATGCAAGGTATAAGAGAATCGCTGACCAGAGAGCAGTGTTGACTGCAGTAGGTACTGTGTAGCTGTAGCAGTAAGTTGTTGCTAGTCTGCTCTTGTCTGGAGTCTGCTCTGGTCTGCTATAATGTATCGTGTTGGCTGGGCCGGTCGCGGTGCAGCGATGCCGGAGCCTGAGTATTATTGTATAAGGTAAAAAGCAGCCTCGTGCATATCTAGTAATGTTATCTGAACTCCATGCAAATGTTTTAAAAATGTCCTAATAATAATCTTTGTCATATAAAGTAATTTTTTTACAAGCATTCATTTCAATTTAAAGAATTTACTAATTTCTCCAATCCATGATCATTCCGATTGTTGCAAAAGAAAAATCAGTTGCTTCCTTTCATAAATGACAAATCCATCGGCCAGCATTGCACACAGCTGTGCCGGAAAAATTTATTGTAAGAGCAGATATTTGGCGACTTTATTGAGGTAAGAATTTTTTTGCTTTTTTATTCAGAATGATCTTACAGGGCCATGACGCAGCACTGCTGTCGTCCAAAATTTACCAGGTTACTGAATTTATTTTTTATTACGAGGTTTACGAATTTTTCTGTTTCGAGCTTACATTAAATCGGAAAAGAATTTTGTGGGTACATTAAATGGGAAACAAATTTTGTGTGGAGGTTAAATGTGAATGAATTTCTGTAGGGATGTTATAAATGGGAACCAATTTTGTTCTGCGGTTACACTAAAATTAGAATCATATTCATATTATTATTATTATTTATACAATTTTGTGGGGAGGTTACAAACGGACTGCTTGGCAGCGACTCTGCTTCCTCATATATGTGGCTCGGTTGTTTCGAGAACATTCGCTACCAGAATGTTTGCTTCCAGAGTTTTATGGAGTATGAACAAATACCTAACGTGAAAGCGACAAGCCAATATGTACCTTACAGCATATACTATAAGGGCGAGTTTCCAATACTGTCGTCAACGGACAATGTATGTGTGTGGAATTTTATAGTCGATTCCGTTCCTTTCTAGTGCATTCGATAGATGGTCAACGTAGTAACACTGCGTTTTAGGAATCTTCTCGAAAGTCACTATTACTGGAGACAAACGCATCAATAGTTTCCCATAGTTTCCATCTCGTAGTTCGAGTTAGGTATGTGAAACTATTGTTGTGTTATTAGTGAAAATATTGCTACGAGTCTCGTAATAATGTTTTTACTGAGAAATTACTATGATTTTCTATTATAAATACTGTACAATCAACTAATCACTCTCACTCTTGACTAATCTTCACACTCGCACTTGCTACCACTAGGACTTTTTACTTTATTCATTCTTCATATTAATATTTCTACTTCTGAATGTAAACTAGCTTCCTCTTCGGTGAATAGACCGTATTCATAACGCTACGTATCGAAGTTATTATGTACAAGAAAACAGTAGAATATTCCCGACTTTTCTCGAACAAATACCAGGCAGCATAACGTATACAGATCACTAGAATGGCCGAGACTTATCTCCTAGGTCAGGGGCGGGCAGGAATCCTGCACGTGTGCGGTGCACTTGCACATGTGCAGTTAACAGGCGTTCTGCGTATACACAGGGGCAAGCTGTCCACGCGCTTCTCTCACCTCCCCACCATACCCTCTCACCACTCCTTCCTCTTTAATGCGTTTTGTTTGATAGCTAGCTTTATTGAATGAACGAATAAGGTTAGTAAGAGTACTTGAAAGAAATCATGGTTTGAAAGAGTATCAATTACCTACGATACGTTTTATTTAATTATCACAGGTGGAGTTTACAATACGTTTAATGTCTGGAACAAAATTTCTACATACAGACAAACGCAAACAGTTACGTAAATTTTCATCACTGTTGTTTGCTCTTAACCGAGACTCATTAATTTTCATAACAGAAAAAAATCTCTCACAATCGTATGTCGAGCCAAATATTAACATTATCTTCGCGGCTTCACGATGGAGACGAGGAAACTCTTGCCAAAAGGAACTTGTCTCTCAGACGAGAATTACACTGTAGATCTATTAATAGCCAGCCGGAGTGGCCGAGCGGTTCTAGGAGCTACAGTCTGGAGCCGCGCGACCGCTGCGGTCGTAGGTTCGAATCTTGCCTCTGGCATGGATGTGTGTGGTGTCCTTAGTTTAGTTAGGTTTAAGTAGTTCTAAGTTCTAGGGGACTGATGACCTCAGAAGTTAAGTCCCATAGTGCTCAGAGCCATCTGAACCATTTGATCTATTAATTCCATTTGCAAATTGGGATGAATATCATCTACAGAAACAGCAAATTATCTTGAGAACCATTCAAAAGCTTGGCATAAATATGATATATCCCCAAATCGCTTGAGAAATTCCTCTTTTATTGCACTAAGTACGGAAACATATTCTTTGCAATTCTGTTCTGTCACAGGAGACAGAGTAGGGAAATGCACTGCATTCCCTGACGAGAGCTGTCGTTCCCAGAGCTCAAGCTTGCTAGTGCAAGCTTCCACCTTTTCAGCCATTTCACAAATTAGCTGATTTTGTCCTTGCACACTTGTGTTCATTGCATTCATGTGTCACATAATGTCCACTAAAAATGCAAGGTCGGCAACCCACTCTGGATCTTCTAACTTAGGGTCGTACATTCCTTTGTTCTTTAAAAACTGGTTTATTGGTATTCTCAGCTCAAAAAATCTTTTGAGTACATTACCGTGGCTAAGCCAGCGGACTTCGCTGTGGTGTGGTATGTCACCGTACTCTTTCCCAATTTCAACTAAATATGTTTGAAACTGTCTATGTGTAAGTCAGAGGGATCTCTACTAATTAACTGCCCGAATAACCACTTGCATGACGTCCCCCAGTTTTGCTGCTTTTGCACAGAGTACTTCTTGGTGCTGTACAATGGATGCTGTACAATGATTTTCTGTACGCTGTAGCTTTTTTTGTTAGTAATCCAAGAAATCCCATTTGTTCCCCTTTCATTGCATGTGCTCCGTCTGTTGTCACTGACACCAAACGTTCCCAGTTTAAGCCATATGAATCGACAGTTTCTTCAACGGCTTCTAGGATGTCCGCGCCGGTGGTCGTGCTTTTCAAAGATATCATATCTAAAAAATCCTCTGTTATATGTAGAGCAGTGTTCACGCCGCGGACATAAATCACTAATTGCGCGGTGTTTGAAATATCTGTGGACTCATCAAGTGCGACAGAAAATGCAATAAACTCCTGCACTGCACTCCTTAATTGACGCTAATAGTCACCTGCAATGGCATTTATACGACGACTTACAGTCCGCCGAGAAAGAGTGATAGCTCTAAACTGATTTGCATTCAGTGGGCAAAGTAAATATGCAGCGTCATTGATGCACTTCTTTATAAACTCACCTTCAGCAAATGGTTTTCCAGCTCTCGCTATATTTAGTGCAGTCTTATAACTTGCACGTACGCCGGGCTATCATTGTTCTCGTCCTCAAAAATTGAAAACAGTGCTCGATAAAATGTTGAATCTGTTAGATGAGAGATATGACGAAAGAAAGTCGCAGATCTCTCGTGACAACAGCAGCTTACGTCAGATTTATCTAGTATCGTTAGATCGCTCCTTTTAAGCTCTGTCAATTTAGCCATCCGCTCAGAATCCGACAATAAATTGTACTCGTCCTTGTGGAATTTATTATAATGGCGTTCAATTCTAAACTTCGGCTGACCAGCGAGAATACTGCCACATATTAAACATATCGAATTTTCACGTTTTTGCACAAAGAAAAAATGATTCTCGCATTCCTTTTTAAAAGACAGCAACTCTCTACTTCTCCGTTTCCTTCATTCACTGTGCATTTTCCGCAGCTTAGCCTGGTACTACAGTGCCGCAACCTGCCGTCTGTTGCCACTGTCCCGTTCGACGATTGCACGCGAGCAGTACACGTTCAGCACTGTGCGCTCATGAGCCGCGTGCAAACGTTTGCCCGCCCCTGTCCTAGGTGTATGTTAGCTATTTATGTGCCAGGCAGAAACATGTAAAATACGATGACGCTGACGCACGTGCTACATAGGAAAGTACAAGTACTCAATAACTCGAGTCGACTGACGAAAGAAACGAACGAATAGCTTGCGGGCTGACTGGCGGGGGAGGCGCGGGTGGGAATGTAGGCGGCCCCGCAAGAGGCGTACCCCGTGCGCCCCCCTCCCCCCCCACCCCCGAAATGTAGCAGCCACTTTGCGGAGCCAGCGTTGCATTATATTGTTACCGTGCGGCTGGCTGTACAGTCGGTCTCATAACATTTGACGTGCGAAGATGCTCGTAACAGCTTTATTTGAGGTCTGAAATTTTATATAAATTTTTATACTGTTAGCAGTCTTTCAACGTCCATGTCGTTGCTGCTAACATTAACACTCGATGAGAGTTCATGTGTTCGCTGATCACAGCTACAATCACTGTTCATCTCTTTCCTTAAAAGAAATCAGTTTTTCACGTGTCCACTAGACTTTCATAGTTCTGGTGAGACACACTTCACTGTTCTGATTACTGTTAGTGTTTCATAAACCACAAAACAGACAATCTTGTCTATAATTGACACTTTATAAAATAATGATTTTTGTTCATTTTCACATTGTTCCATATTGTAATAACATGGTAACAAATATCATATACTGTCAAAAAAATATGACAGGATGACTGCTGGAAGCATCTATATTGTTCTTCTGACCATATGATCATCTTTGTCCTGTGTAGATACCAGTACATTTCCATATTTGATGGTATACATTTCATTTGTGTTCATTTATACTCATTCATTCTTATTCTTGTTAGATTTAGTGCCAAATTATGGGACAGATGCCCACGGTCAATTCACCTAACAAGAGGAAAACTCACGAGAGTAAACGGCAAAGACAAACGCGTAAGGAAAAAGCACCGAAAACGGTACACAAAAAAGAAAATGTTCCATAAAGTGCGAATGCGGATACAGAAAAACACGCGAACTAACACGCAACTAACGTCCGTCACGTATATGTGTTTACATAGGTGAGGGTCATAGAAACATTCATGACTCATTCACCCTCGTACATGAATATTGGCAATTTCTACAACCTTTATAGAAAAGATAAGAAAATTATGTTTACTGCCTGTGAGATAGCATTTACACTAACTTCTATCGAGTAAATGACTTTTTGTAAGCTTACAGACTAGTACAAATGATTTCATGAATTTACTTATGATAACATTTTCACTACAGCTACTATTTACATTTTTTTTTCATCAGTCTACTGACTGGTTTGATGCGGCCCGCCACGAATTCCTTTCCTGTGCTAACCTCTTCATCTCACCGTAGCACTTGCAACCTACGTCCTCAATTATTTGCTTGACGTATTCCAATCTCTGTCTTCCTCTACAGTTTTTGCCCTCTACAGCTCCCTCTGGTACTATGGAAGTCATTCCCTCATGTCTTAGCAGATGTCCTATCATCCTGTCCCTTCTCCTTATCAGTGTTTTCCACATATTCCTTTCCTCTCCGATTGTACATTTTCAACATTCATCTATAGCACCACATCTCAAATGCTTCGATTCTCTTCTGTTCCGGTTTTCCCACAGTCCATGTTTCACTACCATACAATGCTGTACTCCAGACGTACATCCTCAGAAATTTCTTCCTCAAATTAAGGCCGGTATTTGATATTACTAGACTTCTCTTAGCCAGAAATGCCTTTTTTGCCATATCGAGTCTGCTTTTGTTGTCCTCCTTGCTCCGTCCGTCATTGTTATTTTACTGCCTAGGTAGCAGAATTCCTTAACTTCATTGACTTCGTGACCATCAATCCTGATGTTAAGTTTCTCGCTGTTCTCATTTCTACTACCTCTCATTACCTTCGTCTTTCTCCGATTTACTCTCAAACCATACTGTGTACTCATTAAACTGTTCATTCAGTTCAGCAGATCATTTAATTCTTCTTCACTTTCATTCAGGATAGCAATGTCATCAGCGAATCGTATCATTGATATCCTTTAACCTTGTATTTTAATTCCACTCCTGAACCTTTCTTTTATTTCCATCACTGCTTCCTCGATGTACAGATTGAAGAGTAGGGGCGAAAGGCTACAGCCTTGTCTTACACCCTTCTTAATACGAGCACTTCGTTCTTGATCGTCCACTCTTATTATTCCCTCTTGGTTGTTGTACATATTGTATATGACCCGTCTCTCCCTATAGCTTACCCCTACTTTTTTCAGAATCTCGAACAGCTTGCACCGTTTTATATTGTCGAACGCTTTTTCCAGGTCGACAAATCGTATGAAAGTGTCGTGATTTTCCTTTAGCTTTGCTTCCATTATTAGCCGTAACGTCAGAATTGCCTCTTTCGTCCCTTTACTTTGCCTAAAGCCAAACTGATCGTCACCTAGCGCATTCTCAATTTTCTTTTCCATTCTTCTGTATATTATTCTTGAGAGCAGCTTCGATGCATGAGCTGTTAAGCTGATTGTGCGATAATTCTCGCACTTGTCAGCCCTTGCCGTCTTCGGAAGTGTGTGGATGATGCTTTTCCGAAAGTCAGTTGGTATATCGCCAGACTCATATATTCTACACACCTACGTGAATAGTCATTTTGTTGCCACTTCCCCCAATGATTTTAGAAATTGTGATGGAATGTTATATATCCCTTCTGTCTTATTTGACCGTCACCAAAGGTTGTTTTGACTTTCCTGTATGCTGAGTCTGTCCTTCCGACAATCATATCATTTTCGATGTCTTCACATTTTTCCTGCAGCCATTTCGTCTTAGCTTCCCTGCACTTCCTATTTATTTCATTCCTCAGCGACTTGTATTTCTGTATTCCTGATTTTCCGGGAACATGTTTGTGCTTCCTCCTTTCATCAATCAACTGAAGTATTTCTTCTGTTACCCATGGTTTCTTCGCAGCTACCTTCTTTGTACCTATGTTTTCCTTCCCAGCTTCTGTGATGGCCCTTTTTAGAGATGTCCATTCCTCTTCAACTGTACTGCCTACTGCGCTATTCCTTATTGCTGTATCTATAGCGTTAGAGAACTTCAAACGTATCTCGTCATTCCTTAGTACTTCCGTATCCCACTTCTTTGCGTATTGATTCTTCCTGACTAATGTCTTGAACTTCAGCCTACTCTTCATCACTACTATATTGTGATCTGAGTCTATATCTGCTCCTGGGTACGCCTTACAATCCAGTATCTGATTTCGGAATCTCTGTCTGACCATGATGTAATCTAATTGAAAACTTCCCGTATCTCCCGGCCTTTTCCAAGTATACCTCTGAAACGCGTATGTATTCATTGGCAGCGATGGCGAGGCATGACAGAATCTCTGACCAGAGAGTTATTTATCGTGGCTAGTCTGCGCTTCACCGCGCGAGTGTTATGTTGCATGTAGGGAGTCAGTAGTTGCAGTCGCGAGTTGTAGTCTGTCGGAGTCGTGTGTGACGAGTCGGCGGGCGTCGACATGGGTCTATGGTCAAGATTCAGGACGAGGTATATTGTTAAATAAGGTAATGAAGCAGCATTGCGCTCAGCTAATAACGTATTGTAATTGTAATTAATTTGTTCAAGAAATGCCCCAATAATAATTCTGTTTTCAAAGCGATCGTTATTAAAAAGAAAAGAATCATTAAAATTGATACAATATTTCCTATGCTTTTCCTCCCAGAATCAATTTATCAAATTAAATATTGCACAGGGCCTAAGGTCGGCGCAGCTGGCCTTATAAAATTTATCAGGTTCACCTTAACGTTAATTTTGTGGGGAGTTAACATTTTTACACCGATGTCTATTCTCATTTAAATATTTTCTTTTATTTTTGCGGGAAGGTTACACTTTGGCTTTATTCTCATTACCATTGAAATATTTAACTATATTTTTGTGGGGAGGTTACACTTGGCGACATCCGGACCAGGATCGTATTTCTTTTGGAATCTTCTGAAAAGTAGCCAGATATCTGCTCTTATTTACTAAAATATAATTAGCATTTGGCGCAACGCTTTTACTAATTTTGTGACTTTCTTTCCTCAGATCATCGGCAATTCGTTGCTCTTTGTTGTACTTGTGTTTGTTGAATTTTGCATTGTCTTAGTTTCATTTGTGAATAATTGTGATTTGTGTAAAAATGCCGCGAAAGACTATTAATAGTGCATCGCGAGGTATAATGAATGATATTACCGACTTTAACAACTTCACCGATAATACTTGTGACACGCAGTGTATTGATGACAATCCTGCGTTCACTGACAATCAGTGCGTTCCAACCACTAACAATGATTTTTATCTTAATGTTGAACAATCGAACTCAATTGTGTCCTCTGTTAATTTGACGACAATTGATGACGCGGGGCGTTCTGTTGCAATGAGCACTGCCCAGCTTAACACAACCGGTCTGCTAAATTCACGTGACGAACAGACAAATTTTTCTATTGAAAATGAACAGGATACTCAAAGTAGGACGGATTTATTTAATTCCGAAATAGTGACTGACAGTGTACATTCGACTGGCAAACCTATTTGTAAATTACAGAATGACCAAATGGTCACACAAAACGTGACAATTGCAGGTACGCCATCAAACAGCACAGGTAATAGAGCCGGTAATATTGACTTTGAACAAATTATGGCAAGGTTGCTACAACAACAATTTAGTGAAAATAACAAACAATTTAAAGAAGATTTCAAACAACTTAATGAACAGGTCAGACAACAGAATGAAAAACAAGACAAACTTAGTGAAAAATAAGACAATAATTTAAGACAGCTTAGTGAACAGATCAAACAGCTTAATGAAAAACATGACAACCTTAATGAAAACTTAGACAACAATTCCAGACAGCTTAGCGAGCAGATTACAGCCGTTGTCGCGCAGTGTCATGATACTAAGGAACAATTACGCAAGGAAATTGAGGCTTGTGCTAGGAAAAGTAACGAAGAAATTAGGTCTGTTGCTCAAGAATTAAAGGATATGCAAACAGCTGCAACAGAATCACTCAGAGACGAAATTAGTACAGTCGGTAAACAATGCTCTGAAAAAGCTATACAATTACGCGACGAGTTTAAAGCAATGACAGCTGAACTTTCGCGCACAATGGATGCAAAGATTGACGCGAAATTCGACCAACAGAACACTCAAATTGACGAACGTTTTAATCTTCACATACAAAACAGTGACACACGTTTCCGCAAATTTATTCAGGATCAAAATAAAGTAAAACGTCAAGTCATGGAAACAATCACTGCTCAGAGACAAGAAGACAAACGTAAAATGTTTGCGAAGGCAAAAACATATGTAGACAACAATATTGCTACAGTATCGGACAAAATTAATACCATCGAACAGTTGAACACCGAATTACGTGACGAAATTTCTGATCTCAAATCAAAAACAAATACACACACAGTAGATATTCATACAGTGACCGACAGACTCGAACAATTAGAACTAACACAGGATTCCGATGACATCAAAGTTGACGTTAAAAAACTGAACGAAACCACACGTAAAATGCAAAGACAGATTAATGCGTCTGACACTAAAACCGATGATCAGGTAAAAATACTGACTGAAAAATATGATGAATTGGCCAGTCGTATTGATATTATTGAAAGTAATAATGACAGCAAATCAGATGATGCCTCGCCGGTTTCGTTTAACCAAACACCTGAATTCCAAAATTTACAACAGAAAATCAATGAGATCGATTCATCTAATAATACCTTACGTAGAAAGTTGTCAAGTTTACAGCAAGAGGTAACTGAGATAAAAATTATTTCAGTTAATAATACATTACAGCAGACGCCACTTTGCGAACATTTCTCAGACTCACACAGCGCGTATAATTTGGGTAATCTACAAAGAGTTCGTGAGTTAGATTCAGAACAGTCACAGTCAAACAGATTCTCTTACAATCCTGAACCTGTCCCATCATACAGAGACGATAATTTTGATTACAAAACATTTTCTATCAGTGAGAAAATTTAAAGTGTTTAAAAATGACAGAACACAGATTCATCTGCTAGATTGGATACAACAATTTAGCTTTGCTTTTCCACTGACTTGGCCTGTAACACATAAACTTGAATTTATTTGCAGTTTTTTGGAAGGCGAACTGGCAACTCGTATGAGAGCGATCGCGAGACAATGTTACTCCGTAGAAGAATTTCAGAATGCTTTTCTGTCAGCGTATTGGTCGAAGACGACACAGCGCGGAATTAAAGATCAGTTAATTAGTTTACCGAATTATGAGAATTCAAATTTTCCTAGTGTGACGCAATTTTTTGAGCACATGGTGCAACAAAACCAGTACCTAAGTGAACCGTACAGTGAATCTGCACTCATTCAATTATGTATTTCTAAATTGCCACGATAAATAAGAGTGTCACTTTTAACGGGTCAGCAAAAAGAAAATATTTCGGCATTCAGGGATCTGTTGCAGCTTTTAGAAGGGCAGCAATCAGATTATTCCTTGGTAAACAAAAAAATTTCATATAACAACCAAGGCCAACAAACTTACAGTAAGTACGATCCACCACGTAATTTCAATAGCAAAGCTAATAGACGCTTTAGGAACGACAACCATCAGAACTTTAATAATAGACACAGTTTTACTAATCAGTATCGTCAAAATTATCAGCAACAGGAACCATATTTTAGTAACAATAGAGGTTTTTCACAACAACAACAACAAAACCAGCCGGTTAGCATACCTAACCAACAATGCAATGCACAAGGTCAACCAAGCTTTAATGTTTCGCCGCTTGCACGTATAGTCCAGGGTACAACAAATGGTAACGCACGGCAGCAAAGAAACAACTACGTACAGAAAACACAGTATTTCAATTCCTATCGCAATGCACCGTATAGAAATGACTATCACGACAGACGTAAAAACAATGAGCACAATTATCAGCGTACGTATAATAACAGTAGGTCTTACGAGCAGCAAAATGATCAGGAACAACATATTCTCATGAATGAACCCGACAGTAGGTATCATCCAGAACGTAATACGTCTGGAAGAAATAATAGAACAGTTCAAATAGTCGAAATGCCACAGAATCGTCCTGACAATAATAATACGTCAGATACAATTTGACTAGATACTGTACAGGTCGCATCTTCCAGTAACACAAGCACTACTTTAGACACGCAGAATGTTGTTCACGAAATGTAATTACTTTTGACGACATCCGAGACACTCTTTTACAGGAAAGACCACTTTCTCAGAAAATTATTACACACCCTGTCATTGAAATTAAAATTAGTTCATCGAAATTCTCAGCAGTAATCGATTCTGGATCACCTATGTCAGTTATAAATGAAGAAACTTTCAACGAGTGTAATAAAGAGAATACCTATCCTACATTACCATTAGGCAAAACGAAAGTAAAAGGAGCAGTATCGAGTAAAGGAGTAGACGTTAAATTACAGACACATTTATCATTTTGCATTGCAGGTCACTCTTTTCACTCAAATTTTGGGATTGTTCCTTTATTGACAACAGACGTTATTTTAGATACGAATTCTCTGGTACAACAAGACGCAGTTATTGATTTTCAAAATTCCTATTTAATGTTGAGGGATGAAAATGTACAATTGGCATTAGAATTTCAGCACTCTTTATCTGCGGAAGAACAGACAATTAATCGCACAGAGGTCATTTCCGTATCACGTGGCATAGACTGTAATCCCACATTGTTCACAGATACGTACGTACACAACTATAATACTCCAGATGAAGCTGACTACGATGTAATGCAGATGATTTCTGATAAAGTTAAACAAAGCAGTGCAAGTACAGACAACGAACGCACGCAACTGCAGAAGATTCTTTTACAGCAAGCTCCAGTTTTCGACAACATTCCTGGTACTATGTCCGGATTTATGTATGAATTTCAAGTCAAACAGCTTGATACATTTAAAGCCAAGCATTATCCCATTCTGTATATTCATAGAGAACAGGTTAAGAAAGAATTGCCAGATATGCTTGACCAAGGAATTATAGAACCAGCAGTTAGTCCATACATAAACCGGCTACATATTGTTAAGAAAAAAGATGGCTCACTTCGCCTCGTACTTGATTCACGACACATCAATGACATAATTATTAATGAAACAGATCGACCACAGACATTAGAGGAACTTCTACAGAAATTTCACGGTACTGCTATTTATTCTACATTAGATCTAAAATCGGGATTTTGGCAAATTCAGCTTCATCCGAACTGCAGAAAGGACACAGCATTTCTCTGTTTTGGTGACTGTTATCAATTTTGTAAATTACCATTCGGTTTAACTATTTCTTCTGCAGCTTTTATTCGCGGTTTGAACACAATACTTCCGACAGAACTTAAAGACAGAATCACGACGTACGTAGACGACATTCTTATCGCAGAAGCTAAATGGTCTGAACACAATATGATTCTTGAACGACTGTTGCAAACTTTTCATGCGCAAGGACTCACAATTAATCTCAGTAAAGCGCACTTTGGTAAAACTTCTATAAAATTTCTTGGACACGTAATTTCAGCAGAAGGCATTGCGCCTGACCCGGAAAAACTTCAAGCTTTACGTGACATTACTGTTCCTACGACGAAAAGACAACTACGCACTTTTTGGGTTTAATTAACTTTTTTCGTAAATTTATTCATCACTCTGCTTTAGACACACCTAGATTATGCCATTTGACTGGAGAAAACACTATTTGGTCCTGGGATAAGCAAGCACATTCTGAATTTGTGAAACTGAAAGAAGCCTTGCTGAATGCTGCACTTTTATCGCACCCAGACCTTACCAGAAATTTTTCCATTGCCACCGACAGTTCAAACACCGCTTTAGGCGTACATATTTTTCAGGAAATTGAAGAAGATGGTTGTACAGTAATTAAAAACATCGCATTTGCAAGTCGCATTTTATCACCTGCTGAACGTAATTATTCTGTCACAGAACTGGAAACATTATGTGTTGTTTGGACTTTTACGAGATTTCGACATTTTCTTTATGGAAGACATACCACCGTCTACACAGACCACAGAGCGATACAATTTTTACTTTCAGCTAAATTCACTCACGACAGATTAAGCAGATGGAAGCTATATTTACAGGAATTTAATTTTACAATTGTTCACATTCCCGGAACACAAAATGTTATAGCAGACGCACTATCTCGTTCTCTCAGTAACAATCAGCAAGACGTCGCAACAAAGTTTTGCAAAGCAAATTTCAGCGTCATGTACATTCAACGAGTTGCATTTGAAAATTTTATTTCATCGTCATTACAAGACATAACACAAGAGCAAAATAAAGACAACGTGTGGAAAGAAATTAAACAGCTTTGGCAAGATAAGAATAATGTTACGATTAGGAACCATTGCACTGTACGCAATGACATTCTGTTTCGCCGCTCTCACCCTGACAGCAACAATTGGTTATTATGCATTCCTGACGAACTTGTTAACAAATTAATCTGGTATACTCATTTAAGTTACGCACATTACGGAGCCACTAAATGTTTTCTTATACTGAGACAGAACTGTTATTTTACCAACATGGAGAAACGTATTCGACGAGTTTTAGCGTCATGCAAAATCTGCCAGAAAGCTAAGTCAGACACAACTTCACAAATTCCTCCATTACATCCAATTGTACCTGTTAAATTGAGACATATGGCCGCTGTAGACATTTTTGGTCCGATTCCCAGAACTAATTGAGGTTTTTGCTACATCTTTGTCGCTGTTGAACTTACTTAAAAATTTGTTACCTTCACTCCGTTACGCAAAGCTACTGCTAAAACTGTTTCGAAAGCATTTCTGAAACATTTTCTATTTCATGTAGGGCATGAATTGAAAGTAATTTCCGACAATGGATCACAATTTCGATCTGCTATATGGACACGAATGTTACGAGCTAGAAACATTTCTCCAATATATATATCCAGGTACCAAGTTTCTTCGAACCCTTGTGAACGATTGATGAAAGAAATTGGTAAACTGTGTAGAATATACTGCCATAAAAAACATATTCATTGGGACACACACATACACTCATTCCAGGATGTAATTAACTCCATACCAAATGAATCCACTATGCTGTCTCCGTCTGTAATACTGAAAAACGTCGAAACACCTAACAAAATTAAAGAATTAGTAAACTTTCCTACATCTCGTCGACTACGACACCGTGAAATAAATGACATTGCGCTGAAGAACAACAAACGTGCCGCAGAGCGCCGGAGAAGACAACAAAAACAGGTTTGTATACGCCGTGACTTTCACGTTGGACAGAAGATATTAGTACGTACACACTATTTATACAACAAAATTAAAGGTAGGTGCAGTAAATTTGAACTTCTATACGCAGGTCCATATCGGATTCGCAGCATTCCTCACCCCAATGTTGTACACGTCGAAACTTCGAGAACCAGAAAATCCAAAGGAAACCACCACGTCTCCAACATCAAACCCTTTATTGAGTGAAGATACTTTATGATTTATCACAGTGTAATGCCATTTCCTAATTTTTTTATGACCGCTTATGCAATTATACTCACATGAACACTTATTGATGATTATCGTATTTTTTCTTGGCAAGTGCCCGGCGAGGTAAGTTTAGCAGGTCGCTCTTCTTGTCGTTACACATCAGACCGTGCATATTTTTCCCGATGAATTTACACATTTTATGACCATTTATGCAATTATATTTATGTGATTACCTACTGATGACTGTCGTATTTTTTCTTGGCAAGTGCTCGGCAAGGTAAGGTTAGCAGGTCACCTTACTTGTCGTTACATAGCGGACCGTGCATATTCTTTCAGATGAACTTACACATTTATATGACCACTTATGTAATTATATTTATGTGAATACTTACTGATGATTGTCGTATTTTTTCTTGGCAAGTGCCCGGCAAGGTAAGGTTAGCAGGTAGCTCTTGTTGTCGTTACACATCAGACCGTGCTCATTTTCCATATTTTCTTTGTATGTATGATTGTTTTCCTGTTTTGTTGGTGTGCATTAGGAATTAGTTAAGATATAGCAAACACCAGTTGACTTTGACATTTTTGCTTATGATATCTCAACATCGTGACTACTTTACTTTTTTGGCGGCTGCATTGTGATATTCTGTGTACATTTTTGCTTTTGAACACTGTCGATGTTTTTGACATGTTACGTTTTCTGTCATGCTATGCTGTATGCTTAATTATGTTACCATAAACCAGTCATTATTTAGTGAGTATATGATGTAAATGCGAAACATTAATCTTTGTTCATCGTTCTCAGAAGGAAATAACGTGTAAAGGAAATAAATTAAACAGAAATGGGAATTTCACCCACGGAATAAACGAAAGAAGATGCAAAAACCTTATGAGGAAGAGTAAATGGATCAGGATTAACAAGCATTAACAAGAATATACTATACGCATCGCAGAATAGCAGTCTTAACTAATTTTTTCTTTCAGAATACGAGGCGATTGATGCAGGCTGTCAGACAGAACTACACATCTTAGTTTTAGTGATGGAATATGGTAGAGATAAGGAATAGTTATGTAATGAATAATGAAATGATTTTTTTTGCAGATGATAATGGATGCTGGTGAATAATGATGAAGAATATGCTATTATGGATAATGAAGTTTTTATTTACAGGTGATGATAATAATGGAGTTATGATAATGAAGTGATGGATAATGAATTTTTTCTTTACAGATGAGGATATTGTTGAAGTTATGTATTTATGCTATGTAGTTATTTAAGTATTTTTTGCAGTTTGCTTTGACAGCAGGTGTTATATTGCATGGTATAATGACGGAAGGTTTTGGAAAGGACAGCTATGGAACACATTTTTATACACATTTCACTACCTGTTAATTCGAAGTTCACTACTTTTCAGCATACAATGCATTTCTTCTTTCAGCTTAATAATCCATCTTTTTATATATTTTCGCAGGAGAAATTATTTATGAGATTAATGTGCTATAAACAGTTGTTCATTAAATCTATATCATTTATGAATGTGATTACATATACTCTACTTGTTTCATAATCTTGGAACAGCGGACTCATGACGAATGACGTTACACATTTTCATTTACAGCAACAACCCAGAAGCAATTTTTTTCTTGCTTTCCCCTATAATTACCCAAAGCAATGCATTGCTAACAAAAAAAAATGTATTACCAGTCCCAAATAATGATACCAGTTTAAGAGAGTTCTGAGTAATGCAGATCAGCTATGAATAATATGTCACTTGAATAATGAATGCTACTAATTATGCTTTGTAACAAGGAAATGAATGCTACTGATTATGCTTTGTAACTGGGAAAAGAATGCTACTGATTACTGTATTGAGATGATTACTGTATTTAAATGACCAATGATTAATAATGCTTTGTAAGAAGGAAATGAATGCTACTAATTATGCTTTGTAACAGGGAAATGAATGCTACTGATTATGCTTTGTAACAGAAAAGAATGCTACTGATTACTGTATTGAGATAATTACTGTATTTAAATGACCAATGATTAATAATGCTTTGTAACTAGGAAATGAATAATACTAATTATGCTTTGTAACAAGGAAATGAATGCTACTGATTATGCTTTGTAACTGGGAAATGAACGCTACTGATTACAGTATTGAAATGACCAATGACAATGTTGTCTGTAAATCAATTAATGAACATTTTTCTGTAATACTACATACATGGTACTGAAGTGTTCAATAACTGGGCAATGAATGCCGAAAACTACTAATGTAATTCTCAGTGAAGACTAGTATGTAACTTAATGTCCTTCACCTTCTGGCCTAACTACCCTGAATTACTGCAATATCCGTTTTTCCTGTATATCCTCTTGATCATGGAGCACTATATTTGGTTTTTGCACTAATTCTACGTTGGTGTGCCTTGTAAGAGCATGGTGTTGACACGACATGCTGTCCACCACCGTGAGCGATGGAGACGTTATTATGGTCGCACTATTTGATGTACCTGATGTACTGCCAAAATGATAACATGGAATATTACTACGACATTTCACTGTCTTGGGTACGCTGATAAATACTTCTGGGAAAAGAACTTCAGATTGTCTCACTTGGTGTTGTACTTCTGTGGAAAGATATGGACTTTCAGTGCAGCTGCGTGCAACATAAAGTGCTACAACCATGATGCTATCCTTCCTTTTCCTATCCTAATTCTTGTAACATAGTGAATATCATTTTCTGCTAACATCGTTTGTATTCATGGCCTATACAATTTTTTTCGAATTGCAGTGCATGCGCACTTATGTCACTTGTCAACATGATTTTTTTGCCATTACGTTTATTTGTTGTGAAAATGCAAAAGAGTTTTTCAGTGCGAGTGCACTCTTATCATTTTTCTAACATGATCTCTACTCATTGTATGTACATTTTTTGCATTACAGTACATGTACACTCTTGTCATTTATCAATATAATTTGTATATACATTTTTCTGATTTGCTAATATGTTCTGTACTCATTGCATATATTTTTTGTCATTGTCTGAAATGTTTTGTACTCGGTGCATGTGCACCATATTAACTTCATGTTCTATATCTGTCTATATGCTGTAATTGTAAAGTTAATTAATTCTGAAAAAAATTGTTGCTCATGGTAAGTCCAAATCACTCACCATCGCTGCCAAATTTTTGCCCCCCCAGTGGAGGGTTATGAAACGCGTATGTATTCATTGGCAGCGATGGCGAGGCATGACAGAATCTCTGACCAGAGATTCTGGCTAGTTTGCGCTTGACCGCGCGAGTGTTATGTTGCATGTAGGGAGTCAGTCAGTAGTTGCACTCTGTCGGTGTCGTGTGTGACGAGTCGGCGGGTGTCGACATGGGTCTCTGGTCACAATTCAGGACGAGGTATATTGTTAAATAAGGTAATGAAGCAGCATTGCGCTCAGCTAATAATGTATTGTAATTGTAATTAATTTGTTCAAGAAATGCCCCAATAATAATAATGTTTTCAAAGTAATCGTTATTAAAAAGAAAAGAGTCATTACAATTGAAACAATATTTCCTATGCTTTTCCTCCCAGAATCAATTTATCAAATTAAATATTGCACAGGGCCTAAGGTCAGCGTAGCTGGCCTTATAAAATTTATCAGGTTCACCTTAACGTTAATTTTGTGGGGACTTAACATTTTTACACCGATGTCTATTCTCATTTAAATATTTTCTTTTATTTTTGTGGGAAGGTTACACTTTGGCTTTATTCTCATTAACATTGAAATTTTTAACTTTATCTATGTGGGGAGGTTACACCTCCTCCTCTTGTAATTCTTGAACAGGGTATTCGCTATTACTAGGTGAAACTTGGTACAGAACTTAGTTAGTCTTTCTCCTCTTTCATTACTTGTCCCAAGGCCATATTCTCCTGTAACCTTTTCTTCTACTCCTTCCCCTACAACTGCATTCCAGTCGCCCATGACTATTAGATTTTCGTCCCCCTTTACATACTGCATTACCCTTTCAATATCCTCATACACTTTCTCTATCTGTTCATATTCAGCTTGCGAAGTCGGCATGTATACCTGAACTATCGTTGTCGGTGTTGGTTTGCTGTCGATTCTGATTAGAACAAACCGGTCACTGAACTGTTCACAGTAACACACCCTCTGCCCTATCTTCCTATTCATAACGAATCCTACACCTGTTATACCATTATCTGCTGCTGTTGATATTACTCGATACGCATCTGACCAGAAATCCTTGTCTTCCTTCCACTTCACTTCACTGACCCCTACTATATCTAGATTGAGCCTTTGCATTTCCCTTTTCAGATTTTCTAGTTTCCCAACCACGTTCAAGCTTTTGACATTCCACGCCCCGACTCGTAGAACGTTATCCTTTCGTTGATTATTCAATCTTTTTCTCATGGTAACCTCCCCCTTGGCAGTCGCCTCCCAGAGATCCGAATGGGGGACTATTCCGGAATCTTTTGCCAATAGAGAGATCATCATGACACTTCTTCAATTACAGGCCACATGTCCTGTGGATACACGTTACGTGTCTTTAATGCAGTGGTTTACATTGCCTTCTGCATCCTCATGTCGTTGATCATTGCTGATTCTTCCGCCTTTAGGGGCAATTTCCCACCCCTAGGTCAAGAGAGTGCCCTGAACCTCGATCCGCTCCTTCGCCCTCTTTGACAAGGCAGTTGGCAGAATGAGGCTGACTTCTTATGCCGGAAGTCTTCGGCCGCCAATGCTGATTATTTATCAAATTTTAGGCAGTGGCGGGGATCGAACCCGGGACTGAAGACGTTTTGATTATGAATCAAAGACGCTACCCCTAGACCACGGGTCTTTATTTGTGCCACTGTGCATTTGCACTGGACGTATTGTTCTCTTTACAGAGACACAAAAGTGGTTTCCTACTTCCAATATTTCTTAATGTCTCTATGACAATAGAGTCCCTTTAGGTTCCCTGTACTGACATCTTCTACTACATGACATCCGTCATGTGGGATTGAGATTGCTTTAAATAGTCCTTCGTACAATAATTGCCATTTTATTTGTCCAGGGAACCGAGAGTGAAGCTCTACAATGGGACTTATGGGGATGGACATTCATATCATCAACATAACATTTTACAATACCTAGTCGATCTGTAAATACTTCATGGTATCTTCATAGCAATTTTATTAATTGTACAACCTGTAAAGCGTCAATGCAAGATGCCTCTTTCACATTGTGCTTTATCCTTGCGTCATTGTCACTCATGGTATTGGGTGTATTATTGTTTCGGTTAGCATGACACTTTTGTGAGTGATCATACTCTAGCACCAGCTACTCCTGTGTGCCGGCAGATACGTCTAATCCTCTTGCCAGCGGAAGGCTCACACCGAACTCCCGATTCAGCTTCAACGTTATTTGTCGCTGCCGACACTTAAGTATACACGTTCCCCGGGTGACATCTATTATAGCCTATCTACCCCATAAAACTCAAGGCCCAGTAACACCGGTTTCTATGAGTTTTCCATTAATAGGAAATTGCAAGTAACACTATCATTTCCAGAGGAAACCTCAACTTGTGTCTGGTACTTCATTAATTTGCGCCATCTTTCCCAGCACTCGTATAACTTCGCAGTTCGTAACAGGCAAAATCGCAGTCTTTTTATTTGCGTTACCTTCTTGAAAAACGGTGCCTTCATCATCGATACACTCGCACCTGTGTCGAGGAGGATAATGGTTGCTACGTCGTTGATGGTTCCATTGTCACTTGACTGGATATTTTCCTTTTCTTCCGTATCAGCGACGGTAGACTTTTGATAGAGCTCACCTTCGATTTTCTTACCATCTTGGTAGCGAATCATATTGACGTCCCCTTGAATAGAACTATTGCCTTCATTTTTGGTCTCGGTCTCCTGGCGAAGGCCCACAGGGAACGAGATTGGTTTGTTGACTTTGGTATGTTCTGTTTCAGGTCCGAGAAGCCCTCCACTGTTTTCACATTTTGTGTTTCTACAGACGGAGGTGGTCTACTCGGGTCCCACCATTGTGAATTAAGATTATTCGTCATGGATAAGGCCTGTACGTAATTTACTGGCTGACCCAGATTCTCAAAATTTTGTTGCTACTGCCAATGACTTGACCCTGGTTGTTGCCAATATTCGTTGTCATCACGCATGTTTTTTTTATGCTTGTATGGACTGTTCGATTTATTTTCATTTCGTCTTTTACGATTAGAACTATTATTATTGTCGGAATTTTCATTACTATATTGCCTTTGATTACCATTCGAATGGTGGTAATCATTGGTTCCCTGGTAATTATTATTATTGCTAATGAGATCAGATTTTTGGTTGTAATGAGTTTTACTTTTATTATACTTTCATTGCCATGGGTTCTGATTCTTTTCCTTGCTCCTATTTCCATTGCTTCCGTTCCAGGAACCTTTTTTGTTAGAACAGTTGGCATTATTTATTGCACCAGAATTCTCTCTGGCATCTTCTTGGACTAAGTCTAACTACTCTATTACAGATAAAAATTCCTTAAGATCCGTATCTGTGACGTTTACCAGCTTCTCTGTAATATTTATTGGCAATCTAGCCTTCAATACTCTTAACTGGTCTCGTGTGGTTAGTGATTCATCCCCATACGTTGTCGTAGCTATATACTTTTCAATGTATTTTCTCAAAGAGCCTGTCTTCGGGTTACATACTGTATCTCTGCCTCTTTCGTTGTTTGTGAGTCGACACTGACCAGAACTGGTGGAGAAACGGCTTCTCAAATTCGTTAAATGTTCTGTACGTTTCTGATGCGTTCAACGTCCGTAGCGATGCGTCGCCGGAAATGTGTGAAACGAGGAACTGGATTTTCTGTTCCTCTTTCCAAGACTTTGGAAGAGCACTTCTAAAGTTTTTAATAAAAACTACGGGATGAATATTCTTTTTACTCTCCTCGATGAATACTTGGAATTGGCGGTGTTTAATCAAGCTCTCTTCATGCATTAATGTATTGAAGTGCTTGGTGTTTTTGTCATTAGCAGGCGCTGTACTGACTTCGTTGCAAGTACACAATGCTTCAAAATTCAGGTTTCTTGGTGAAATAAATTGCTGCGGTAATACAGATAGATTACCCAAACTTGCTCTATTATGCACTGCAGTAGAGGTTGTTGACAAATTTTCAATGTTCTTTTGCCTGTCAGTACCAGCGTCCTCATCGCTGTGTGCTGACATTGTTTCAAGATTGTGATTTTCAATGTTCAGTGCCTTTACTGCTTCTGTTCTGACTTGTTTCTATACATCTGGGTGGATATCATTCTGTACTGACTCCACAGTAGTAGTCAAAGCTTTTTAATGCGTTTGTAACTTACCTCCTTCGGTTTGAGTTGGTATGTTTGCGATCGGTTTAATACTAGTCTTTATTGCATTGATTTCGTTGTTGAGACGAGTCGTAATTGCTGTATCGCGATCGACTAACACCCAATTAATTCTCTGAACAATTTCCTTATATCGTTGGATAAAATATTATTTATTTATTCCATAAATTTCCTATCATGCTCCTGTTCCCTGAGCCCGCATTGTTGTTCTTTTACAGCCTTCTCTTGCCTACGCTTTTCCTTTTTCTGTTCCATGATACTGAACTTTTCTAATAATAATGCTAGTAATTTACCATCCAGTAATAGCGTAGCTTGAGAATTGCTAATTTCTGCCCCTTGCTGGGTAGAAATGTTATCATTCTCTTCTAAAGGTTTAACTGCAGGAATGTCCGTCTGTGTTGACAACTCCTCTGTTTCATTTTCGCTCGGAGTACCGGATAATAAGCGGTTATCATCCGCATTTACATTATCAAGGGCTCGCACTGAGGCGTGCGAAGGTTGATCTATTTGAGGGCCTGAAGCATCTCTGCATCAGCATGCTCATTCGAATTTACTTCCTTCTCCGGTTTAACAATGTTTGACACAAATATTAAACGAAAATATACCATTGACAATAACAATAAATCCCACAAAATATCTTACAACTAACACATATACAAATAACAATGGCCAACTGGGGGGAATGTGAACATCGACGAGAAAATTATATTTGAAAGAACTACAATCGCAGCCGAAATACTGAAGCATTGATATTTAAGGCTGCTGTCAATTTAACTGAACTGTTGTAATTTCTAACTCCATACACACAACAATATATCTGTATCTATGTATATATATGTTATATATCTTCGAATTATTGGCATCCGACATGTTGCAAGCAGTAGCCGGGAATGCTTGAGCAGTACTGTCCGCCAACAACCGGAACAATTGAGCTGTGCTGTCAACCGAAACAAAGATAGGAATAAATATTCATATTCCAGGCTCACGCACAAACACACACACATGCAGTTAACGGGGCTACGGCTTGCAACACTTCAGATGCCAATAATATATATATATTGGAATGATGTGTAGCAAACTGTCCGCCAATAACCGGAACAAAGATAGGAATAGATATTCATATTCCAGGCTCACACACAGTTATCACGTGTCAGATTCACACATGAAATGAGAATAACATATGTATTAATATTTTATTATAGTACACTACACCTATAACAATTACAGTACTACAATAAAAGTTGTGTATTGTGGCCCTGTGGGCTTGGCACCAGTGTGGCGTGTGTTGAGACTGTGTGTATTGTGTAATAGAAGTTCAACAAAATTACAATAAAACTTGTTACTTATTATTAACGTAACATGAAGTTTTCTTTTATCACTGCTTTTCCAGGCTAATGATCGTAATTTTTTTAAAGGAATCTTCACCTGTAAACGTGTAGCACTGTTTTCTGTCAAGCAGTGTAAATGTTACTAATTTCAATCACAAAAGTAATCATTTATAACCAGAAAACGAGCTAAATGTATGACAAGAAATCTGAACTAAACAAGAGTAATAATTTTTAGTAATTTTTAGTAATTTCAGTGCTGTTGTTTAAAAGACTCTTTGCTAGTTGCACATCGTTTATCGAATTTAACGCTACAGGTGACAACACTTTTCTTTAGCAAAATCAAAAGTTTTGTCACACAATACCACACTTACACAACACTAATGTATTTTCCTCTCAAAATATTTCATAAAAGTTGTTACGAAATATCCTACCTTCACACATCAGCAGAGAAGAATTTATATGTAAGATGCTGTTAGCATTCATAGCCGTTCAATGTATTCACAGTCTAACAGAGTGGGTCCTCTGCCTCCAATACGCAATTATTATTGCAATTATGACCAATAACATTTATGTATAGAAGATCAGTTTAAAAATACCACTGCAATATTTCACTAAGATGGCGGCTAAGATAAGGCAATCACTCATCAAGTCTGGTTCAGGCTGTGTTTCACTGCTAATAAATAAGATATATATATACACTCCTGGAAATGGAAAAAAGAACACATTGACACCGGTGTGTCAGAGCCACCATACTTGCTCCGGACACTGCGAGAGGGCTGTACAAGCAATGATCACACGCACGGCACAGCGGACACACCAGGAACCGCGGTGTTGGCCGTCGAATGGCGCTAGCTGCACAGCATTTGTGCACCGCCGCCGTCAGTGTCAGCCAGTTTGCCGTGGCATACGGAGCTCCATCGCAGTCTTTAACACTGGTAGCATGCCGCGACAGCGTGGACGTGAACCGTATGTGCAGTTGACGGACTTTGAGCGAGGGCGTATAGTGGGCATGCGGGAGGCCGGGTGGACGTACCGCCGAATTGCTCAACACGTGGGGCGTGAGGTCTCCACAGTACATCGATGTTGTCGCCAGTGGTCGGCGGAAGGTGCACGTGCCCGTCGACCTGGGACCGGACCGCAGCGACGCACGGATGCACGCCAAGACCGTAGGATCCTACGCAGTGCCGTAGGGGACCACACCGCCACATCCCAGCAAATTAGGGACACTGTTGCTACTGGGGTATCGCCGAGGACCATTCGCAACCGTCTCCATGAAGCTGGGCTACGGTCCCGCACACCGTTAGGCCGTCTTCTGCTCACGCCCCAACATCGTGCAGCCCGCCTCCAGTGGTGTCGCGACAGGCGTGAATGGAGGGACGAATGGAGACGTGTCGTCTTCAGCGATGAGAGTCGCTTCTGCCTTGGTGCCAATGATGGTCGTATGCGTGTTTGGCGCCGTGCAGGTGAGCGCCACAATCAGGACTGCATACGACCGAGGCACACAGGGCCAACACCCGGCTTCATGGTGTGGGGAGCGATCTCCTAGACTGGCCGTACACCACTGGTGATCGTCGAGGGGACACTGAATAGTGCACGGTACATCCAAACCGTCATCGAACCCATCGTTCTACCATTCCTAGACCGGCAAGGGAACTTGCTGTTCCAACAGGACAATGCACGTCTGCATGTATCCCGTGCCACCCAACGTGATCTAGAAGGTGTAAGTCAACTACCCTGGCCAGCAAGATCTCCGGATCTGTCCCCCATTGAGCATGTTTGGGACTGGATGAAGCGTCGTCTCACGCGGTCTGCACGTCCAGCACGAACGCTGGTCCAACTGAGGCGCTAGGTGGAAATGGCATGGCAAGCCGTTCCACAGGACTACATCCAGCATCTCTACGATCGTCTCCATGGGAGAATAGCAGCCTGCATTGCTGCGAAAGGTGGATACACACTGTACTAGTGCCGACATTGTGCATGCTCTGTTGCCTGTGTCTATGTGCCTGTGGTTCTGTCAGTGTGATCATGTGATGTATCCGACCCCAGGAATGTGTCAATAAAGTTTCCCCTTCCTGGGACAATGAATTCACGGTGTTCTTATTTCAATTTCCAGGAGTATATATATATATATATATATATATATATATATATATATATATATATATATTGGTGTGTTCGAATGGTCAGTATAGTCCCCGCCTACACATTGATTCTGATCGATATCGGGCTCTTTCTGCCAATTTTTGGGTCCAGAAATCGTGTTCCAAATTCTTCCTGATGCTAATCCATCGTGAATGACTCTTCAGACCAAACAGGGACTCGTCTATGAAAAGAAAATTGGCACACTGCTCCACCGTTCAGGCGGCATTTAGACGACTCTATTGTAGAAGTTCCCTTCTGTGAATACGTGTCAGAGGTACACATACAGCAGGTCTCCTACAATAGAGGCCACTTTGCTGAAGTCTTCTGCACGCCATTCGCCTCGATGCAATAGGTCCAGTGACCCGCTGCAAGGTCAGATGCCAGTTATCGAGCATTACTAAGGGGTAACGTCGTGCCCTTGCATCCAAATAACGATTCTTCGTTTGTGATGTCCCAAGCGGACGGCCCTGCCCTAATCTTCGGGATACAGTTTCGGTCTCGCCACTTCCGAGAAACAACAGAACGATTCACATTAAGCCATTGGGCCACTTGAATTTGCGGCTTTCCTACTTCCATATATATATATATATATATATATATATATATATATATGTGTGTGTGTGTGTGTGTGTGTGTGTGTGTGTGTATGTATATATATATACTGTAGATCAGTAGCGCTAATGGCTGCGCTCTTTTGTATGTTAGCAGAAAACTTAACTTTTGTATAGGACGATAACTACTACGAAATAAAACTAAAATCAAATAAGATTCGTTTTAATAACATGTAAATTCTGTTTCTAAATATCGATTAGCAACATAACACAATTTTTTACAGACCTCTGTGTTAGTAGACATCAATCACATCCTGTGAGTACAACAGCTTGAACAAGAAGAAGGATTTTTCTAAAAAAATCATAGATAACAAAAGATTGATTTTTCCATTATCTTTTTACATGGGTATTGCCTGCGATACATTTTCTTACAAAATATTAAATTACTTCACAGACAATAATTATTTATTATTATATTAATGACGAAGACTTTTTTATTAGTACTACGAGAATAGGATCAAATTTAAGTCACATTCTACATACAATGCCGTTGTGAATATTATTTTGAATAAAATATAGTTGTGGATAGTACAGTCCCAAAGCACAAAACTCTGACATACTTTCCTCTAACATCTCGAGTGTAGGTAGATTGTTTGCGTAAACCTTATCTTTCAACGTACTCAAAACATGATATTCACAAGTATTGACACATGAGGAACGAGGAAGCCAGCCAATTACCCTATCATCAAAAAACATAGTAATACTGATATAGCTGGATGTCCAGTTTCTGAGTTTGCATTGTCCTGCATAAAATGACCTTGAGGAGTTATTATTTGATGAAAACATCGTTTCTGTAGTTCGTGACACATTAATGGCATATCTCACTTCGATTTTCACATCATGCAGGGACTCGTCAGGTAACAGATGAGAATTTTGGAACCTCTAGCTCTGATTCGCCTATGAATAATACAGTCCAATGCTCTGAGAACAGATGCTAGTAAATCACCTGCCTAAAATTCTAAATGGCGCACCGGTTTTCTCGGACTTCTTTCCAAATCCGCTCCTCACTCGTCTAATTCATTTTTGGCAAAGACTCTTGGCTTTCCAGACCGTTGTTTGTTTGACATGGTTCCAGTCTGCTAAAATTCCTTTGTTAATCTCTGTCGTCGAATAAAGAGGAATACGAAAACTGTGAAATTTTCGCAGGAAAGCAGGCCAGCATTACAAAATCGACACTTACACAGAGACTGAAAGAAGAAAACAGAAAACGTAGGGAAGTTCTAAGAAATAATGTTAAGATCTGAGGTTTCGATATATAAGGACACACTCAGAAGTGAAGTAAGACTGTCTAAGCTTCCAACCTTACCGCAGTCCCGTATTTCAATCGAACATAAGGACGCGTTTAATTAAAGCACCTGGAATTGATTTACTTGGGTGTTAATGCACTGTGGAGGGGTGGGGGGATGGAGAAGGTAAAACATACTAACAGTTACACACGGGAAGGTTAAGAACTGGGATTGTTTGGCTAATATCGATCCCATGTCGTTGTTATGAGTTTAAACGCAACTTGTTTATTATTCATTTCAATTCAGATGGCTAATAGTATGTGCAGGGTTTATATTCAATAATTCAGAGCGGATAATCTATGGAAATATATTCACTGCATATTCGCCGAGCTTTCCTTCCAAAATACAACAATCATTGCTGTTATAATACTGTTTTCACTCTGGTTACTGTCATTCTGAATGTTTTCGAAGGAAACCACAACAATTCAGATAAAAAACCGTATATGGCAGCTACTATTTCATATCATTTACACGTGATTTTTAACTGTAAGCACTCGAGCCACTTTAAATCAGAATGCTATTTCTTTCAGAAGTCCTTCCTACAACCGTTTTCTCTGTATTACTTGTAGTTTATATTATTCCTCTTATCGCGTTTTCGCTGTGTCACTTATTGTCTATGTTAATCTCCATTTTAACTTACTTAAATTCCATGAAACGGCATTACTCAAAATTATGACTGCCTGCACTAAACGCTGGAGACACTGCTTCATGAAAATGTCCGCATGCTAGAAACAAAAATCTCGCATTGGCAACACAATAACGCCCAACGGATGTCCGTTCAGCTAGCAAACAACTTGGTCCCGGCACTACTCACCAACTAGAAGCTGACATTCAGCGCGGTAGCTAGTGAGAGCGATCGTAAAGAAATTGGCTACTTTCAGTCACTACAATCAGCTGCAGCACCGAATGACAGCTTAGTCTGTTCGAATATAAATATTTAATGGCTGCTACAGTCGCTTTGGCGTAACGAAAATCCCTGTCAGTTGAAGTGGTCCGGACTCTATCCTCCAAGAGAACGCCTGAGTGTTGTCAATAAGCGGGAAATTCGGGATCGATTCCCTGTTCCACACAAATTTTCATACGTCTACAGTGAACGTGACAGCTGATATCTGCGAATATACGCTAGTGTCCAAAATTAAAGCAACAAACCGCAAATTCTCCGTCCTATATTTAATTCGCGATTTAAGCATACATACTGTTAAGAAACGTTCGTACGATGGTGTTCTGCATGGAAGACGGCATCCCAGTCAACGGACAACCACGCCAACGATGACGTCAGGGCACCATGAAGCGTTTGTCGGGTAGCCCCGCATCCACAGTCGCTGAGTACACAGTCGCAGACTATGCAGTATGGCACAGACCAGACACCTACACACTCTCTGCTGTGGAGGGCCATAAGAAGAATGGAAGTAGGAAAGCCGCAAATTCAAGTGGCCCGATGGCTTAATGTGAATCGTTCTGTTGTTTCTCGGACGTGGCGACAGTTTATAGAGACCGAAACTGTATCCCGAAGATTAGGGCAGGGCCGACCGCTTGTGACATCTCAAACGAAGAATCGTTATTTGGCTGCAAGGGCACGACGTTACCCCTTAGTAATGCTCGACAACTGGCATCTGACCTCGCAGCAGCCACTGGACCTATTGTATCGAGGCGAGCGGTGTACAGAAGGCTTCAGGAAAGTGGCCTCTATTGTAGGAGACCTGCTGTATGTGTACCTCTGACGAATCTTCACTTAAAGGGACATGTAGAATGGAGTCGTCAACATGCCACCTGGACGGTCGAGCAGTGTGCCAATTTTCTTTGCACAGACGAGTCCCTGTTTTGTCTGAAGAGTCATTCACGATGGATTAGCATCAGGAAGAACTTGGAACACGATTTCAGGACCCCAAAATTGTGGAAAGAGCCCGATATCGAGTAGGATCACGCTGTAGGCAGGGATTATGTTGACCACTCGAACTCGTCTTCATAAAATTGTACGGGTGAATCGACAAGGTTTAACTGCTATCAGGTATCGTGACGGCATGCTGGAACCCCATGTGTGGCTGTTGCCAGGTGCTGGGGGCCTAGACGTCATACTAATGGACGATAATGCTCGACGTAGAGCACGTTTCTTGGAAACGGAAGTTACTGCACTCATGGCGTGGCCTGCTCGCTCTCTCGATTTGAATCCGATAGAGCATGTTGGGATGCACTAGGGAGACGGGTTGCATCACGTCAGCATCGACCGACCACTCTCCAAGACTTGCGAGCAGCACTGCAGAAAGAATGGGCGGTAATGTCTCAATATGAGATTGATGACATCATTCACAGCAGGCCCCGTCTATGTCAGGCCTGTATTACTGCCAGAGGTGGTCACACCCCATACTGAGCACTTTAACCTGTCGTCGAAAAGTGTATACAAATTCGTTAAGTTGGAGAAAACGAAGAACGTTTTTGTCTACCGTTACGTATGTTGTAGTTGTCTATGTTTTGTATTCTTGACATCGTTTCTAATTTACTATCACAAGTTTATACTGTTTTGTGGTAAAATAAACGCAGCCCTGCAAAATTTACGTTTGGTGCTTCAATTTTGGATACATGTGTAATTCATAATTTAATACGGCTGTAGAGCGCCAACAGTGTCTCCGTCATGCATGTACATCTGAAGGACGTATGCCTCGAATTATCAAGACACTGTCAAATAAAGACATCGTACTAACTGCATTTCATGCCAAAGCAAGAAAAAGTAGCGCGAAAACCATGATATCTCCGCATGCGGAAATCTGACGAACGGTCTGCGAACACGTAGGCACTATGCCATATGGAAGTTTGGAACGGTCTGGTGTGCGCGAGTGGATAGCAGGAGTGGTTAAGTTGACTGCTCGCGACAAGCGGTTCGAGTCCCGGTTCGGCAGAAGTTCTCTTGCATCTATAGCAAGCCACACAGCTGATGTTATATCGTATTCACGTAATTATAAAACTATCGAGGACTCTTATCAGAAGCTCTATTCTCAGACGAAGGCCTGATGCGCTATCAACGTGGGATTGGAAGAACTGGAGTATACCGACAAAAACGACGTGGGGGGGGGGAGGGGTCTGTGACAGTGTCGAGAAGATAGTGAGACTGATGTGACACTGGGCAGGGCATGTGGCCACGAACAGATCCAAATGGATCACAGCACTGAATATAGCGGAGCCGGAGGAAGTCAATGTAAGGTATGCCAAAAATGAGGAATTATTTCTGTACTATTATTAATTAGTTACTAGGCGCTTTGGAGACATTTAGTTTCACTAATTTTTGAATGATGGCGCTGTAAGAAAGAAAACATCAAATGTCCGACTCCTAGAATATTTATATTTACCTTAAATATTCATTTTCAGAGTAACAGCAGAATGCACAGTCAGAAAAGTTGGCAACGAAAACCTGCTAAAGTAAGTATAAATGTGTATCCAGTGTCATAATTTATGAGACATCTACTGTGTACGTTCGGGTGGGAGGAGGGAAGTGGGTGTGTACGATTTTATGGCAGGCTGTAATACTCGTTTATCGCCTCCACAACGAGGTGACAGTCTGTAGTCGCAGAAATTAGGTCTGTGGCAGAAAGACGCAGACATAGGAAATTTGAAACGTCCCCTTTGAATAAATTTATACATGAAACGTCCCCTTAGAACAAATTATACAAGACTGTGCTTAAACTGACACACAATATTTTTAGCTCAACGCAATCTGACTATCAAAGATCCCTGCAAAAGATTGGCCCTGAGTAACATTAAACTATACCTTTCAGAAATCACTTACCTCACAAAAATCTCCGTTACTCGAACTACTGCAATACAGGGAGCGCCACTACTGCCAGCTAAATAAAAGATTCAAACTACGGAAGGCACTAACTACTGATAGGGATAGTTAGCAAATGAAAGATATTAATAGAGAACAAACAATGTATTTACCTTAATATTCATAATTGACATCCAGTATTACAAATTATCAAAACTCCGCCATCTCTCTCCCCACATCCACCACTGCTGGCGGCTCACCTCCAACTGCGCAACGCTACGCGCTGTTCACATCCAGCTTAATATCATCACAAGTCATAATATATGTAATTTCAAAACTCCGCCATCTCTCTCCTCACATCCACCACTGCTGGCGGCTCACCTCTAACTGCGCAACGCTACACGCTGTTCACATCCAGCTATAGCAGTTCATGACAACAATGGCAGACAACAATGCAAACTAGCCACAGGCTGCACACAGCACAGCCAGTAATTTTCATACAGAGTGCTACGTAACGTTGCCAATAAGAAAACATAAACAGCCTACTTACATAGCCCCCATGCTCCCTGCAAAAAATTTTACAAAATGTGTTGGGCACTGGCCAATACAGATTTGAAAAAATTTTTTATAATTACAGTAAGAAAGATATCAAATGCACACACTTATTTATACAATGTTGGTCAAAAGCTAAAATTTTCTCACAGTCCATAAAGACAGTCCAGATCATTCATCATAATAGTAATTACAGTTTTTGTTTTTCACAAAGTCTCATTAGTAAAAGAAATTGCACACAGAAGTAGTGGATTTCCATGCAGTCTTGAAGAAGTAGTGTTGTCCTTCCAACGGAAAGACAGTGCTGACTCTTGACATGCTGACAGGTAATAGGCCACAACAGAGCAAACCCACAGCAGAGTCATTCGACATTTTGAAGAAGATTGTTAGGTAGGTCGTCACAGAGTAGACCCACTGTGGTCGTAGTAGAGATTGTGGTATTGGTGGGCCACCAGAGGTGCAGACCCACTGCAGTCCTTGTAGAAATAATGGTATTGGTGAGTCAGCAAAGGTGTAGACCCACTGTAGTCCTTGTAGAAATAATGGTATTGGTGAGTCATCAAAGATGCAGACCCACTGCAGTCCTTGTAGAGATGGCCAGCAGCCATCTGTTGTGACTGTGCGGGTGCACAATCACCATTGAAGAGTCTTGCAGTTAATATAGCAAGTCCATAACCACCACTTGTGCACTCACAAAGTTTCTGGAATTGTCCTTAAAACCAGCAATGCTGTTATCCAGTCCCTTGCTGAATTATTAACACACGTGCAAACACTATCAGTCCCTACTTCTTACATATTGTCCATATACTATGACCAACAGAAATGTGTGCAGTGAAATGGATGCTTACAAGTTACTTAATTTGTTTAACTGGTGTCAATTACAATTTTATAACATGAGAATACAATTACAAAAGGTACAAAATACATCATTAAAAACATAACAATACAGATAACATTTGTAGTAATACAGGCTTTACAAAAGAATAGAAATAAACATATACATCAGTGTTACAGAAATTATGACATAAGTACATACATAAAAGATCAGAAGAACGTTTGAAACATCACCTTCACATGTGAGCAACCAAACAGTATAAATAATGTCTAAACATCTTTACAAAGTAAATAACAGAATATTAGAAAATGTCTACAACATAGCTCTCATCAGCTAAACACATAAAGACAGGAAAAACACAAATACACAAGGGTACACAAACATATAGCGGAATAACACAAAAGGAAAGGACAGGGTTTGTTTTACTGCAGTATTTTGCATGGAGATCTCCCTTCGTTCATCATTATTCCCAAAGGTCCTATCTAAGCCTGCTTTCTGTATTCTGCTCACATCCTCTGCCAAAAACAGTTTTTCTCCACTGTACAGTATCCTTTTTTTTTTTTTTTTGCCCAAACCATTTTCATATAGCTTCTCAATACATTTCTTCCAAGTCATCATAGTTAGTTTCTTATATAGTCTACCCCTCTTAAGCTAACTTAAATCTACTGAGCTCAGATATATATACCAAGGGACGAGGCAATGCAGCATCACATAAAATAAATAACGCAAACAGCTATGACAAAAAAAATGGAAAAGCGCAAAGCAAGCTACAGTAAATCTAAATTACCAAGCAATGCAACATTACAAATAATATGAGCCAATGTGCAGCAACAATAAAAATAAATCAATAGTAAAACTAGCTTAACAGAGTAATACAAAGTGAAATTTAGTAGCACTATGCCTGGCAAACAGCACCAGAAATAACTTATATCTAAACATGACATAGCTCAAGCAGAAAAAAACATTACACTAAAGACAATAATGCAGGCAAGGGAATTACAAATTATCAAAACTCTGCCATCTCTCTCCCCACATCCACCACTGCTGGAGGCTCACCTCCAACTGCGCAACGCTACGCGCTGTTCACATCCAGCTTAATATCATCACAAGTCATAATATATGTAATTCCAAAACTCCGCCATCTCTCTCCTCACATCCACCACTGCTGGCGGCTCACCTCTAACTGCGCAACGCTACGCGCTGTTCACATCCAGCTATAGCAGTTCATGACAACAATGGCAGACAACAATGCAAACTAGCCACAGGCTGCACACAGCACAGCCAGTGATTTTCATACAGAGTGCTACGTAACGTTGCCAATAAGAAAACATAAACAGCCTACTTACAAATTTAGTTGCGATTAACTGGCATATAATGAATCTGAGGTGTGTGTGGATTGCAGTGGCATTGATGCTGACCACACATTGTCGTATAACTCTTTCAGAGCGGCTAACAAGGGCACTGTTTAAATAAAGTAGTGGTAGATTGGTGTCATGACTCGGTAGCGTACGGATAGCCTCTGCGAATTCTAGAACCGTCTGTGCATCTGGGCCGATGCGCTCTTCTTCTCTTTCTTTTCAGCCACTAGGTATCCATTCCTGGCCATAGATTGCTTCCAAAGGTTCTTGTGCCGATCTTTCAGGAAGTCTGGATTGAGGATTATTCCGCGTGTTGTTGGACGTCATATCTTCATGTTCTCAAAGGGCGTCCAACCACTTTTGACTCCCTTGGGCACCACTACTGCAGTGTTGTAGTCCATCTGAATTTGTTTCTGGCCACGTGTCCCGCCCAGTCCCACTGGTCTGGCTTTCCCACTCAACTGCGTCACAGACTCCGTCTTCTTCTTATTTATTCGTTGTTGATCCAGCCTCTTAGGTTCACTTCAAGCATTGCTGTCTCTATGGCCCTTTGACAGACCCGGAGTCGATATGCACTGATTGTTACAGGCGTCATAGTTTCGAGCACGTATGTTGTTTCGAGCTGGATGTAATTGTCATAAATTTTTCTTTTTAACTTTTGGGGGATACTCGGTACACGGAGTAACAGAGTATCCTGAATGCTATCAAGGTGAGGCTAATTCACCGGGTGATTTCTACTGTCTGCTTATCTTTCCCAAGTTGGATTTTATGTCCTGACAAAAGTATTCATTTACTACATCCAGAGAATGGTTTCCGATGACGCCTTATAGTCTGGGAAGGATATTTGATGTGTCGGATCGTTTCTGACAAATTTGTGTCACTACGAAACGAAGATCGTTGAGACGTTGTCCATGTTCATACCATTCTGTTCGCACACCAGACTGTTTAACACGTCCTTCAGAGCTAATAAATATCTCAGATGACTGTACCTCCTTGTCCCCTTGTACAACGCTTCATCTCCCGGGAACCATCTAGTGATCCAGTCTTCTTTTATTTTCACATGTAGGGTGGCAGTCTCGTAAATGTAGTATATTAATTTGGTATATCTGTAGTGAACACTGGCTCTGTTCGTCGTCCTCAATACCGTCTCGGTTTCGATCGTGTCAAAGACCCTCTGGGAGCATGTGAAAGCCACGTGAAGTGTGACATTACACCCCATAAAATTCTCTGTGAATGTGCATGCGGCTGGTATATGGTCAAGAGTACCGAATGCTTTCTGAATGTCGGCTGTCCGACATTACACCCCACACATATGTTTATCAGTGTGCGCCCGGCAAGAATATGGTCAAGAGCACTGATTTCTTTCCGGAATGTCGCCTGTTCGAGTGGCTGGTAAAAGTCAAACTGTCATTGTGAGTGTTCGTGTTGCCACTTTCCGCTCTCCAATTGATAACACATATGGATGAATCATCGTGCAGGCTTTGGTTGCAGTGATTCAATGTCGAGTATCCGATGAAAGTCGTTGACAGTTTTATAATTTTATCTCTTTCAGTTACAGTTTTTCGTTAGCCTTTTCGTACGTTATGGATGATATACTTCCTTTTTGATTGAATGGAACGAAGGTCTGTCATGTTCGCTTTGTCTCCTCGATGAGTCTTATGTTTTGCGTTCACTGATGTCTTCTTATTGTCTTATTTACGTTTTTGTTGAACTCTCCATATTCGAATGCGTCTCCGTCACTGCTACTCCTTTCTTCTGTAAGCTGCTCTCTTTCGAAGCCGAATCTCCGATTTTTCTGTTTTGCGGTTCGAATATTGCTGCTGAATTTTGTCGAGTAATCATTCAGTATCATTCGCCTTCCCTTTCTGTTGGCAATTGCTTGGCTGAACTCAAATTCTTTTCTCTTTCAGCTCATTTACTGTAGATCGGCTCTCCTTTTCCATCATACGTTATCTCTCGAGCAGAGTGCTAATGTGTTTTCTGGATCTAACTAGCCTATAGACACTACCTGTGTTGAAAGGATTTATGACGGCCACTTCTGAGCAAATTCGGCTGTTCCATGTGAGGATATAGGCTATTTCATTCTTAATCAGGTCTTCAGTACATCTCCAGGTCCACCTCCTTTCTCGGATTTTTCTTGTAAAGTTTGTTCAAGCAGTATAGACATTCTTTGCTAAGTTAATTTATCATCATTGTTCCATCTGGTTTAGTGCTGAAAGACCAACATTTCTAATTCTATGGACTTCAACCACCTTTGTATTAAAATCGCTAAGTGTTAAGGATTCTTTTTTTAATTTTATTTTTGGGTTGGTTCACAGTCTCAACGCATCTTGAAAACGAAAACATGGTCCAAGTACGCTTTAATCTGTTTATTATCGGCGTAATTAGCCAATTTAATGTGTATCATTTTCGCAACTATAATAAAGTCAAAAAATGGTGACATTGGTTTGTACATAAAATGAAGTACGCTTTAATCTGTTTATTATCGGCGTAACTAACCAATTTAATGTGAATCATTTTCGCAATTATAATACAGTCATAAAATGGTGACATTGGTTTGTACATGAAATGTCTAAAAGCTCTCGCATCTATCGCTCGTACATGTAGATAGGTATACTCGTATTTCTCTGCATATGTGACACAAAACCAACACAATATCGTCATGATTATGTCCATTAGCAGACACCCACAGAAAGCCGCCATATCGTAGTACAGGCACAGGTATTGTGGTATGACTGTAGATATTTAGAATCCTATCTAAGGATGGTCGATAGCATCAATAAGCTGCTGGCGCAGTACGCACTGACATATTGTGTCCGTTATTCTCACACATGCTGCCTTACTGAAAGTAGTGGACAGAAACTCATACATCATATGTCATGCCAGGTTTTGCTGTTAGAATTTACAGTACAAAACATAATGCCAATACAGTATATAGACAAGGATATACTAAGTTGCGCATGATATATACTCAAGTATAATGTTACTGGTGCTAATACGCCACATGGCATACGAAACTTCAATTTTGTTAATATCTGGCAGCATTTGTTAGTAAATCACAAATGTTTCAAGGACTTTGTTTCCATGGGAATCCCAGGCCACTAAGTGTTTACTAAATGAACACATTGTCCATTGTAGCATTGTAGGCTCTATTGTCAGCCTACAATGTACAATGTATTCATTTATTAACCCAATGTTTTATTTTATAGGTTGGCTGGCAAGCTTCATCACGAGGTCCGACATAATCTTTAGTATTTCGTATTTTGTTCTGTAAATGTTAATAGTACATGTGGCGTGACATATGATGTATGAGTTTCGGTCCTTTTCTCTCGATAAGATAGCAAATGTGAGGATAACTAAAATAATATGCCAGTTAATATTGCATCAGTTATAGGATTCTAGACATTTTTGGCCATACCATAACCGCTGTGACTGTACTACGACATGGAAGCTTTCTCTGTGTTCTGCCTATGAGCTATCATGCACAATAATGTATTGTTTTTCTGCCACATAACAATAGAAATAGGATGTACACATGTTACATGTACCAGCGATGTAGTGAAATGTGAAATGAGGCGCGAAGCTTAAAATATCAAGGCGCTTGGGTTATGAAGTATATGTATATGTGAGAGGATGTAAACAATTAATATACAAACAATTTTATGAATGTATCACAGGTGATTGAGAAAGGCCCACAGTTGAAATTGGCTAACTGTATAGATAATAAACAGATTACAACCTACTTGGAGCATGTTTGCCTTTTCAAAAATAAGGAAAATGTGGTAGTTGCCCAAATTTTTGCTGGTCTCAGATCTTCATAGAACTATTCTAATTCTTCATTAGTTGAGGTGGAAGTAGATGCGTAGGCACAAATGATTTGAAAGCTATTCATAGCACCCAACTCAAGGATCAAGTAGATCACCCTGTCTGAAACGGACATGGTCCTGGTGATAAAGGTGTTCACTTCTTCTGCGAATTTGCAGAGCTATACCGCCAATATGCGACTTTCCATCCGAGTTATTCTGAAGTAGGAGGTGCCCAGACTTGAGGACAGTAGTGGCTTCGCATTGAAGCCTCGTCTCACTGATTCCGAGTATATCCCATTTCATGTTCTGCATTTCACGTTAAAACAGCCAAGATGTTCTCCAAACTTCGTAGACTGAATATTATTTGCCGTAGACCGAACGTTTTGTTCAAGTTGTCCCTATTTCCTTTGTGTTTATTTTGTTGTTTAATGTACTCACTCTATTTCTTCCTATCCCAGACTCCTACCTTCCCCAAGAATCCATGGAGAAGGCTGACATTTCAGTGCCAGATTCCGAGCCTCGAGTTCTACTTCCTAGGATGTGCTTGCTTTAAAGTCCAACATATTCGTCCAGGGAAGGGTTGGACCGAATCCTCCTATACTAGTCCAATTTGAGTTGAGAAGAGGTGGAGGACTGTGTAGAAATTAATCGAGATTCGGATGGGTAAGGGTTCTGTGACATATTCCCTCAGGATATGCAGGTGACGAAGAACAAGTGCTCGTAAGGGGCAGGGTCTCTACTCTCCGACATCAAGCATGAGTCAGAACCATCTGCTACCACTTCATTCCACCTCGATATTTCTCGTATGAACATTGTGGTATCCTAGAGGTCTCGTTCGTATCAAGCCACCAAGGACTAAATTAATAACACTCTGCACCATCTGTCAGTGCTGAATAGATAATTAAAGCTCAGTATGGTTCTCTCCAAGCATACTGCAAGTTGGAAAGCTCTTCAAAATAGGCTCTTTTATTGACAAAGCATCAGAATTGATAATATTGTAAACATTACGAGTAGAGCCTTTTGTCATTCTTTTAATATTTATAGGCTGAATGACAGTTTTGCATAAAGAAGACTTATTATAGACATTACTGTGAGCATTCTGTGTTCCTTGTTCTACGTTCTGGTAACAAATGCTTCTCCTTCAGCAGGTTAGATTTTTTCCACTCCTTTCTCAGACCACTTTTTCGTTCATGGCGTATGGTTACAATGCACAGTAAACTCCCCTGATTTGTAATATGATTTGATTGTTATTTTAACTTACAAAGTCTCTCTGTGGATATTCTCGTTTTACAACCAATGTGGCGTTGTTATCTAGTCATTTATTTCCTATGTTTTGCAGACGATGCCAAGACAGTGTTCTTAAGAAAAACGTTTTAGAAGTCTATAATGAACAAAAAAAAGGTGTAGTCTGTTAATCATGTTTGCAATATAACCACTGGAACGCTTCAGAAAATGAGAACCCAGCTCGTGAGTGAGCTTTTTAGTTTTCATTACACTTAAGATAGCAAAACAAAAAAAAATTAACAGTTATTGTTTTAACGTTTATTTTGCTGTTAGAGTATCTGAGTATTATACGTAACTACGCTTTAGTACCTAACCTAGTTACAAAAATGGGAATAAAATGAAGTGACATTTACTTTCAGTGTTCTGAACCTTGGCAGCCACCTCTTTGAGATGCAGGCCGTAGTCACTTCTGAGCCCGGTAGTCTTCTATCTGCTGGTAGTATAACTGAATCTTCACAACAATGGTGAACAAGTCTGGCTGCTCTAGACTGAAAATTTACTTCCTGTATAGCATAGAATAATCCTGCTACATTCACTTGCCATTTCTATGGAATAAGCTTTATAATTTTCATTCAACATGCGACACAAAGGTAACAGTTTATGATTTTGAGACCAGGAAAAACATTCCACACAGAAGTTACAACTAATTTCGTCTTTTACATTGCAATTTTGTGTCATAACTACCACTGGAGCAATAATTCAGAGAGAATACCATAGCTTTTCTCTGGATCTGTGGTAATGTGGTCGCCTGTGAAAGGAAAGCTGTTTTGGCTCGCAGTTACAGTCTCTATGAAGTCTATATTTTTAGTATTTTTGGGACATACCTACAAGCATACTTCTCCATTAAAAGTCGTCTTCTTAATTTCAATACCCCATAGAGTAAAGGCGAAAAACTTACGATACTGCACAACTGCCTGTTTCACCTTCTGCCGCCATAATGTTTAGTAACTGTGAATACACAAGTCCAACTGTGAACTGCCTCTTTTCCATACTAGTTGAGTATGACGCAAGAGAGCTAGTAAACATAGAAAATTCTGAAGTCCAAACTGAGTAATGTCTTACAAATTCATGCCAGTCATGCTCGGTTACAGATATTTTACGTGTTATTTAAACAGACTTCTGTCATAATGTTAAAGTGGTCAGTTTTCTTTCGTTTGTGTTAGTACCAAACATATTTTAACAGCGCTTTCCATTACTTTATTGAACACAACAGTAAATATCAGAGAGAAATTATTTATCAGAAATCGAGGACAGTTATTCCAGATTTTATTAGTTGATCAAAATTGAACTGAAATTTTAGTTTTGCCGTTCTCGTATTACATTTCCTGAGATGCAGTTGAAAATGACTGGAGAGCGTCCGTCGTCGTCTCTCAATCTTGTTTTCATTTCCAAGTATTCCTATATTTCTCTCATAAAATTTTGATTTTGCACCATTTACAATGGTTCAAGTTATCCAACGTTTTCAATGTTCAGATCGTGTTACATAGAATTTGGAAGCGAGACATCCGATCCACTGTGCCTTAATCAAGGAGTATTTTAAATTATGTGAAGATAAAAATCACTCTGTTATCTTAAACATATGGACGTGGGAGAAGCAGTTCCAGAAGTTAATTTTCCTCTGGGAAAGATCTATTTGATCTGAAACCGGCCAATTTTTCATTCAAGCGGTTATCAGTCATGATGATGCTGAGATTATTGTCATTGTTATAATTACCAATTTTAGTGTTAAATAACAAGAAACGAAAATACTTCCTAATGGCCTGCAAAAATATATTTATTCAGACTCGAACCGGCTTTTGGCCTCTAAAGCCATCTTCAGGTGACAACTGAATACCACAAAAGCAGACAGACATGATGGATGGCTTACATAGCTATTATTTTTTTTAGACGAAATAAAAATGACGGAGTGTTGACATAGGAAAATATTACACTTGTTTGTCATATGAAACTAACGACATCAACTAAAGAAGGAGGTAAACAAAAATTTTATGTGGGCATATGCTTAACAGCTGATGACAAATAAAATGAATATACCGTCTGGGTCTTGTATTTCTTAATTTAACATAGGGGAAAACGGAAATTGAGTCTGATCGTTTAATACTGGGCTAGGAGTCTGGGTAATGCGTTTACTGATTTCTTGCATTTCCAGTAAGGTTATCTTTCTACTTTGATGTCCGCCTTCTTAGCTGGGTGGTAGCGTGCTCACTTCCCATGCAAGAGTTCCCGGGTTCGATTCCCGGCCGGGTTGGAGATTTTCTCCGCTCGGAGACTGGGTGTTGTGTTGTCCTCATCATCACTTCATCCTTCATCACCGGCCCGCAAGTCGGCCCATGTCGCGTCGACTAAAATAAGACTTGCACTTGGCGGCCGAAATTCCCCGAATGGTGCCTCCCGGCCAACGATGCCATACGCTCATTTCTTTTCCATTTCTGCTTTGCTTGACAGGATATAAAATTTCACATTCACATCAATGAGTAGGAGTAAGAGCTGGATCCATAGCTAGGCTATGTTTTACACACATTTCAGTAGCATCGATTACGTCGTATAATTATGCAAGAGTCCTTTGGATTTGTGCAAAAGTATACTTAATATGTTTAGATTCATAAGTAGGAGCATTTGTAAATAAGCTAGTGACATCGAACGACACTAATTTAGAAGGTGGGTGGGATTTGTGTAGCTTTGATTTCGTCAGCAAGAGCAACGAGACTTTAGATTCCAAACTAAGGTTTAAAAATTGTTTTCTGTTTAATGAAATAATCAAGCTCTTTCGCTAGCAGGTACATGGCGCAGAAAATTTGGCACTGACTGGGCAAACTGAAACGCGATCTTTATTTAATTAGGGTATGTCACGTAATCCTGGAAAGATGGGATTTATAATGACTAGCTCACTGTTATTGGTTTCAGACCTAATACTTTAATATGATCTCATGGTGGTTTCTATTTGTTCATTGAAAGTTGCAGTCGGATCTTTTTGTAGATGCTGGAAGACGGAACTACCTGGGAAATTGTTCACTTTGCTAACGTAATCGCCTTTCTTCAAAATAACTAAACTGTTTATTTTGTTTTTCTTTATGCAGTAGATACATTTGGAGGACAATTGCGTTTACGTCTTCGCACACATTGCAATCAGAACGATCGAACTCACACGAATGTGTGAGGGACGTTTGACGATGTGTGGCGACGATATGTCACAAACTTTTAAAAGTGAACTTACCTTATCACGCATTCTGTACGTTCGCATTTCCTCTCTTACCCCCTTCCTCCCGCCAACTTTTAAATCTTTCACTGCAGCTGAGGAGGTGTTCTTTGACTTGCACTGTGGTGATAAAAGTCAAGCGATACCTCCTAATATCGTGCCGGACCTTTTGCCCGGCATAGTGCGGCAACTAGACGTGCCATGGACTCAACAAGTCGTTGCAAATCCCTTGCAGAAATATTGAGCCATTCTCCCTCTACAACCAATAATCCCGAAGGTGTTGCCGGCGCAGAATTTTGTGCACGAACTGATCTCTCGACTATGTCCCATAAATATTCGGTGGGATTCATATTGGGTGATCTGTGTGGCCAAATTATTCGCTCGAACTGCCCAGAATGTTCTTCAACCAACTCGCGAAGGAATGTGGCACGATGACATGGTGAACTGTCATCCGTAAAAACGTCATCGTTGTTTGGGAACAAGAAGTCCATGAATGGCAGCAAATGGGCTCCAAGTAGCCGAAGATAACCATTTCCAGTCATTGATTGGTTCATTTGGAACATTCCATGTAAGCACAGCCCACACCATTACACAGCCACCACCAACTTGCGCCGTGCCTTGATTTTAACTTGGTCCATGACTTCGTGGAGTCTTGGCCACACTCGAACCCTATCATCAGCTCTTACCAACGGAAATCGGGACTCATCTGACCATACCACGGGTTTCCAGTCGTGTAAAATCCAACTGATAAGATCACGATCCCAGGAGAGGCGCTAAGCCGATGTCGAGCTTTTAGCAAACGTACGTCGGTCGTCTGCTACCATAGCTTATCATCACCTAATTTTAGCTCAGTGTCTTGATAGATACGTCCGTCGTACCTACCACATTGGTTTCCGTTGTTATTTACGCATTGTTGCTTGACTGTCAGCACTGACAAACTCTACACGAAGGCCTCTGCTCTCGGTTGTTAAGTGACTGCCGTCGACCACTGCATTGTCCTTGGTGAGAGGCAATGCCTGAAGCATAGTATTCTCGGCGCACTATTGACAACGGGGATCTCGGAATACTGAGCTCTCTAACAGTTTTTGATATGCTAGCTATGTCCCTTGCGTCTACCTCCAACTACTACCCCACGTTCAGAATCTGTTAATTCCCGTCCTGTGGCCACAGTTATGCCGAAAGCCTTATTACATGAACCATCCGAATACAAGTGACAACTTCTTGTGTAAGGGATACCAGCGCCATCTGTATATTATGTGCATATATCCATCCCATGAGTTTTGTCACCTCTGTGTAATGTTGATGTATATTGGAGTAACGTTCCGATGTAAATAAACCGTGTTGAACCAAATATGTTTCGTAGCTGTTAACTTCTGTTGCAGTAATGTCATGTACATGATAGTTAACAGCACTATACTTGCACACTTTGTAACACTAACAATATCATCGAGAGAACGAGAGTAAGAGACGAAATGGGAAACTGGTACAGAATCCGTGATAGTGTAAGTTCACATAAAAAAGTCTGTCACATATTTGTTACGACTGTCATACCTTCGTGCCAGTCCAATAATTTTCATCACAATTCCCGTGAAGACATACTCGTAAATGCAGTTGTCCACCAAATGTATCTGTGCCGTAACGAAAAACTGTTGCACTTAAGAAAATGTAAACTGCTGAGAACATATATTCACAATCGAAAGTTTGCTGATGGAATAACGAATTTTTCAAATGTGGCGGTTACTGTTGATAGGGTCACAGTGTTAGATAAAAGTATTAATCCCAGATTCTCATTCAAATGAGCAACAAAGTGGGCGAAGTATGGAAATTTCTTTGAGACAATGAAAAGACATACAAAAGATCTGTTTGGGGATTAAGATTGATGATACTTTGGACTTTATTTTGGATTTTCAATGCAAAAAAAAAGGAAATGGTGCACGTAGTTACGGTTTCATCAAGGACCTGTGAGTCTTAACTACGCAGACTAAGTGCAATGTAGCCCCTCGGGAAGTACCTGAGATCAGAAATGGATAACTTCAGTCGATACTACATTAAATTTATGACAGCTTATACCTAAGCACAATGAAATAACCTTAAATTTAACAATATGATTCTAACTCTAACTCTGAGTTCGACTTTTAGGTTTATTTTCATTGTTTGCAAAAAGTTGTTAGTATTAATAAATTTCATATATTATGTTTTTTTTTTTTTTGCCATCAGTCTACTGACTGGTTTGATGCGGCCCGCCACGAATTCCTTTCCTGTGCTAACCTCTTCGTCTCAGAGTAGCACTTGCAACCTACGTCCTCAATTATTTGCTTGACGTATTCCAATCTCTGTCTTCCTCTACAGTTTTTGCCCTCTACACCTCCCTCTAGTACCATGGAAGTCATTCCCTCATGTCTTAGCAGATGTCCTATCATCCTGTCCCTTCTCCGTATCAGTGTTTTCCACATATTTCTTTCCTCTCCGATTCTGCGTACAACCTCCTCATTCCTTACCTTATCAGTCCACCTAATTTTCAACATTCGTCTATAGCACCACATCTCAAATGCTTCGATTCTCTTCTGTTCCGGTTTTCCCACAGTCCATGTTCCACTACCATACAATGCTGTACTCCAGACGTACATCCTCAGAAATTTCTTCCTCAAATTAAGGCCGGTATTTGATATTACTAGACTTCTCTTGGCCAGAAACGCCTTTTTTGCCATAGCGAGTCTGCTTTTGATGTCCTCCTTGCTCCGTCCGTCATTGGTTACTTTACTGCATAGGTAGCAGAATTCCTTAACTTCATTGACTTCGTGACCATCAATCCTGATGTTAAGTTTCTCGCTGTTCTCATTTCTACTACTTCTCATTACCTTCGTCTTTCTCCGATTTACTCTCAGACCATACTGTGTACTCATTAGACTGTTCATTCCGTTCAGCAGATCATTTAATTCTTCTTCACTTTCACTCAGGATAGCAATGTCATCAGCGAATCGTATCATTGATATCCTTTAACCTTGTATTTTAATTCCACTCCTGAACCTTTCTTTTATTTCCATCATTGCTTCCTCGATGTACAGATTGAAGAGTAGGGGCGAAAGGCTGCAGCCTTGTCTTACACCCTTCTTAATACGAGCACATCGTTCTTGATCGTCCACTCTTATTATTCCCTCTTGGTTGTTGTACATATTGTCTTATACATTCCCATCGCCTGCCACGGTAATGATGCGTGATACCCACACTAACAGACCCAACCCTGCATGAACTATCACACCGTTGGGTGGCTTGCTGAGTATAAGTGGAGTGATAGTGTGATATCACGGAGAAACCATCAGAAGTCATCATTCAAAACAGGAGATAATAAATGGCATAGTATTTGTACATAATTAATCTAATTATAGTAATCATTGGCATCATAGGTCATCTTATTACAGTGATCAGTGACATTCATTGGCCAGTTACAAAGCATTTTTTTTGTGCTAGCAATGCATTGCGTTGGGATCAATAATTAATAACAAAATTTGCTTTTGAGTTATTGCTGCAAATGAAGATGTGTAACGTCATTCGTCATGAGTCAGCTGTAGCAAGGTTATGAAACAAGTAGAGTATATGTGATCACATTCATAAATGACATAGGTTTAATGAACAACTGCTTATAGCACATTAATTTCATGCATAATTTCTCCTGCAAAATATACATAAATGGATTATTAAACTGAAAGAAGAAACGCATATTATGCTGAAAAGTAGTGAACTTCGAATTAACAGGTAGTGAAATGTGTATAAAAAATATATGTGTTCTCTAGCTGTCCTTTCCAAAACCTTCAGTCATCATACTATGCGATATAAGACATACTGTCAAAATGAACTGCAACAAGTACTTAAATAACTACATAGCATAAATACATAAACTTTAACATTATCTTCATCTGTAAAGAAAAAACTTCATTATCCATATTAACATAACTCCATTATCATCATCACCTGTAAAGAAAAACTTCATTATACATTTCATCATAACTCTATCATCTAAACTTCAACATTATCCTCATCTGCAAAGAAAAACTTCATTAACCATAGTAGCATACTCTTCATCACTATTCATCATCACTCATTATCATCTGCAAAAAAGTCACTTCATTATTCATTATACAACTATTCCTTATTCCTAGCATATTTCCTCACTAAAACTAAGATGTGTAGTTCTATCTGACAGCCTGCATCAATCGCCTCGTATTCTGAAAGAAAAAATTAGTTAAGACTGCTATTCTACGATTTGTATAGTATATTCTTGTTAATGCTTGTTAATTCTGATCCATTTACTCTTCCTCACGAGGTATTGCATCTTCTTTCGTTCATTCCGAAGGTGAAATTCCCATGTCTGTTTAATTTATATATATTTTTACACGTTATTGCTTTCTGAAAATGATGAACCAAGATTAATGTCATGCATTTAAATCACATACCCACTAAATAAAAACTGGTTTATAGTAACAATTCAGCATACAGCACAGCATGACAGTAAGCGTAATATGTCAAAAACATAGACAGTGCTCAAAGGCAAAAATGTACACAGTGTATCACAATGTAGCAGCAAAAAAAAATGTAAAATAGTCACGATGTTGAGATATCATAGGGCAAAAATGTTAAAGTCAACTGTTGTTCGTTATATCTTAAGTATTTCATAGTGCATACAAACAAAACAGGAAAACAATCATACATAAATGAAAAATGGAAAATGTGCACAGTCTGATGTGTAATGACAAGAAGAGTGACCTGCTAACCTTACCTTGCCGGGCACTTGCCAAGAAAAATACGATAATCATCAGTAAGTGTTCATGTGAATATAATTGCATAAGTGGTCATAAAAAAATTAGGAAATGGCATTATAGTGTGATAAATCATAAAGTATGTTCATTCAATAAAGGGTTTAATACTGGAGACATGGTGATGGCCCTTGCTTTTTTTGGTTCTCAAAGTTGCGACGTGTACTACATTGGGGTGAGGAATGCTGCGAATTCGACATGGTCCTGCGTATAAAGGTCAAATTTACTGCATCTACTCTTTCTTCTGTTGGATAAATAGTGTGTACGCACTAATATCTTCTGTCCAACGTAAAAGTCACGGCGTGTACAAACCTGTTTTTGCTGTCTTCTCCGGCGCTCTGCGGCACGTTTGATGTTGTTTAGCGCAATGTCAATTATATCATGGTGTCGTAGTCGACGAGATGTAGGAAAGGTTACTAATTCTTTAATTTTGTTAGGTGGTTCAACATTTTTCAGTATAACAGACGGAGATAGCATAGTAGATTCATTTGATATGGAATTAATTACATCCTGGAATGAGAGTATGTGTGTGTCCCAATCAATATGTCTTTGATGGCAGTATATTCTACACAGTTTACCAATTTCTTTCATTAATCGTTCACAAGGGTTCGAAGAAGCATGGTACCTGGATATATAGATCGGAGAAATGTTTCTAGCTCGTAACATACGTGTCCATATACCAGATCGAAACTGTGGTCCATTGTCGGAAATTACCTTCAACACATGCCCTACATGAAATAGAAAATGTTTTACAAATGCTTTCGAAACAGTTTTAGCAGTAGCTTTGCGTAACGGAGTGAAGGTAACAAATTTTGAAGTGAGTTCAACAGCGACAAAGATGTAGCAAAAACCTCAATTAGTTCTGGGAATCGGACCAAAAATGTCTACAACGGCCATATGTTTCAGTTTAACAGGTACAATGGGATGTAATGGAGGAACATGTTAAGTCGTGTCTGACTTAGCTTTCTGGCAGATTTTACATGACGCTAAAACTCGTCGTATACGTTTCTCCATGTTGGTAAAATAACAGTTCTGTCTCAGAATAAGAAAACATTTTCTGGTTCCATAATGTGCGTAACTTAAATGAGTATACCAGATTAATTTGTTAACAAGTTCGTCAGGAATGCATAATAACCAATTGTTGCTGTCAAGATGAGAGCGGAGAAACAGAATGTCATTGCGTACAGTGTAATGGTTTCTAATGGTAACATTATTCTTATCTTGCCAAAGGTGTTTAATTTCTTTCCATACGTTGTCTTTACTCTGCTCTTGTGCTATGCCTTGTAATGACGACGAAATCAAATTTTCAAAAGCAACTTGTTGAATGTACATGACGCTGAAATTTGCTTTGCAGAAGTTGGTTGCGATGTCTTGCTGATTGTTGCTGAGAGAACGGGATAGTGCGCCTGCTAAAATATTTTGTGTGCCGGGAATGTGAACAATTGTGAAATTAAATTCCTGCAAATAAAGTTTCCATCTACTTAATCTATCGTGTGTAAATTTAGCCGAAAGTAAAAATTGTATCGCTCTATGATCTGTGTCAACGGTAGTGTGTCTTCCATAAAGAAAATGCCTAAATCTCGTAAATGCCCAAACAACACATAATGTTTCCAGTTCTGTAACAGAATAATTTCGTTCAGCAGGAGACAGAATGCGACTCGCAAAGGCGATATTTTTAATCACTGTACAACCATCTTCTTCAGATTCCTGAAACATGTGTACGCCTAAACCGGTGTTAGAACTGAAGATCTGGGTGCGATAACAGTGGTGCATTCAACAAAGCATGTTTCAGGTTCATAAATTCAAAATGTGCTTGCTTATCCCACGGCCAAATAGTGTTTTTACCTGTCAGTTGACATAATCTATGTGTGTCTAAAGCAGAGTAATGAATAAATTTACGAAAAATGTTAATTAAACCCAAAAAGCTGCGTGGTTGTTTCTTCGTCGTAGGAACAGTAATGTCATGTATAGCTTGAAGTTTTTCCGGGTCAGGCGTAATGCCCTTTGCTGAAATTACATGTCCAAGAAATTTTATAGAAGTTTTACCAAAGTGCGATTTACTGAGATTAACTGTGAGTCCTTGTGCACGAAAAGTTTGCAACAGTCGTTAAAGAATCAGATTGTGTTCAGACCAGTTAGCTTCTGCATTAAGAATGTCGTCTACGTATGTTGTGATTCTGTCTTTAAGTTCTGTCGGAAGTATTGTATTCAAACCGCGAATAAAAGCTGCAGAGGAAATTGTTAAACCGAACGGTAATTTACAAAATTGATAACAATCACCAAAACAGAGAAAAGCCGTGTACTTTCTGCAGTTCGGATGGAGCTGAATTTGTCAAAATCCCGATTTCAGATCTAATGTGGAATAAATAGCAGTACCATGAAATTTCTGTAGTAGTTCTTCTGGTGTCTGTGGGCGATCTGTTTCATTAATAATAATGTCATTGGTGTGACGCGAATCAAGTACGAGGCGAAATGAACCATCCTTTTTCTTAATAATATGGAGCGGGTTTATGTACGGACTAACTGCCGGTTCAATAATTCCTTGCTCAAGCATAGCTTGCAATTCTTTCTTAACTTGTTCTCTATGAATATACGGAGTGGGATAATGCTTGGCTTTAAATGTGTCGTGCTGTTTAACTTCAAATTCATACATAAAACCGGACATAGTACCAGGAATGTTGTCGAAAACTGGAGCTTGCTGTAAAAGGATTTTCTGCAGCTGCGTGCGTTCGTCGTCTGTATTTGCATTGCTCTGTTTAATTTTATCAGAAATCATCTGTTCATAGTCGGCTTCGTCTGGAGTATTATGGTTGTGTACGTACGTATCTGTGAACAATGTGGAACTACAGTCTATGTTACGTGATACGGAAATGACCTCTGTACGATTAATAGTTTGTTCTTCTGCAGATAAAGAGTGCTGAAATTCTAAAGCTAGTTGTACATTTTCATCCTTCAACGCCGGCCGGTGTGGCCAAGCGGTTAAAGGCGCTACAGTCTGGAAGCGCGTGGCCGCTACGGTCGCAGGTTCGAATCCTGCCTCGGATATGAATGTGTGTGACGTCCTTAGGTTAGTTAGGTTTAAGTAGTTCTAAGTTCTAGGAGACTGATGACCTTAGACGTTAAGTCCCATAGTGCTCAGAGCCATCCTTCAACATTAAATAGGAATTTTGAAAGTCAATAATTGCGTCGTGTTGTACCAGAAAACTCGTACCTAAAATAACGTCTGTTGTCAGTAAGGGAACAATCCCAAAATTTGAGTGAAATGTATGACCTGCAATACAAAATGATAAATGTGTCTGTAATTTAACATCTACTCCTTTACTAGATACTGCTCCTTTTACTTTCGTTTTGCCTAATGGTAGCGTAGGATAGGTATTCTCTTTGTTACACTCGTTGAAAGTTTCTTCATTTATAACTGACATAGGTGATCCAGAATCGATTACTGCTGAAAATTTCGATGATCCTATTTTTACTTCGATGACAGGGTGTGAAATGGTTTTTTGAAAAACTGGTCTTTCCTGCAAAAGAGTGTCTCGGATGTCGTCAAAAGTAATAACATTTTCATGAACAACATTCTGTATGTCAAAAGTAGTGCTTGCGTTGTTGGAAGATGCGACCTGTATAGTATCTAGTCAAATTCTATCAGACGTGTTATTATTTTCAGGAGGATGCTGTGGCATTTCAACTATTCGTACTGTTCTGTTATTTCTTCCAGACGTATTACGTTCTGGATGATACCTACTGTCTGGTTCATTCATGATAATATGTTGTTGCTGATCTTCTTGCTGCTGATAAGATCGACTGTTATTAAATGTACGCTGAAAATTGTGCTCATTGTTTTTACGTCTGTCGTGATAATCATTTCTATACGGTGCATTGCGATAGGATTTAAAGTAGTGTGTTTTCTGTACGTACTGATTTCCTTGTTGCTGTGCGTTACTATTTGTTGGGGCCGACGCTATACGTGTACGCGGCGAAACATTAAAGCTTGGTTGACCTTGTGCATTACATTGTTGGTTAGGTATGCTAACCGGCTGACTTTCATGCTGTTGCGGTAAAAAACGTCTATTGTTACCAAAAAGCGTTCGCTGTTGCTGATAATTATGATGATACTGATAATTATAATTTTGGCTGTTATTAAAGTTCTGGTGGTCGTCGTTCCTGAAGCGTCTATTACCTTTGCTATTGAAATTGCGTGGCTGATCGTAATTACTGTATGTTGTTGGCCTTGGTTGTTATATGAAAAGTTTTTGTTTATAAAGGAATAATCCGATTTCTGCACTTCCAAAAGCTGTAACAGATCTCTGAATGACGAAATATTTTCTTTCTGCTGACCCGTTAAACGTGACACTCTTAATGATCGTGGTAATTTAGAAATACATAATTGAATAAGTGCAGATTCACTGTATGGTTCACTTAAGTACTGGTTTTGTTGCACGATGTGCTCAAAAAATTGCGTGACATTGGAAAAATTCGAGTTCTCATAATTCGGTAAACTAATTAATTGATCCTTGATTCCGCGCTGTGTCGTCTTCGACCAATACGCTGACAGAAAAGCATTCTGAAATTCTTCTACTGAGTAGCATTGTCTCGCGATCGGTCTCATACGAGTTGCCGGTTCGCCTTCCAAAAAACTGCAAATAAATTCAAGTTTATGTGTTACGGGCCAAGTCGGTGGAAAAGCAAAGCTAAATTGTTGTATCCAATCCAAGGGGTGAATCTGTGCTCTGTCATTTTTAAATACTTTAAATTTTCTCACTGATAGAAAATGTTTGTAATCAAAATTATCGTCTCTGTATGTCTGAACAGGTTCAGGATTGTATGAGAATCTGTTTGACTGTGACTGTTCGGAATCTAACTCACGTACTCTCTGTAAATTACCTAAATTATACAGGCTGTGTGAGTGTGAGAAATGTTGGGCATGTTCCGTATGCTGTGACGTGTTATTGACTGAAATATTTTTTTGTCTCTATCACTTCTTGCTGTTAAGTTGACAATTTTCTACGTAATGTATTATTGGATGAATCTATCTCACTAATCGTCTGCTGTAGATTTTGGAATTCAGGTGTTTGATTAAACGAAATCAGAGAAATATCGTCTGATTTGCTGTGATTATTACTTTCGATAACATCAATACGACTGGCCAATTCATCATATTTTTCAGTCAGTTTTTGTACCTGATCATCGTTTTTAGTGTCACAAGCATTAATTTGTCTTTGTATTTTACGTGTGGTATCGTTCAATTTTTTAACGTCGGCTTTGATGACATCGGAATCCTGTGTTAGTTCTAATTGTTCGAGTCTGTCTGTCACTGTCTGAAAGTCTACTGTGTGTGTATCTGTTTTTGATTTTAGATCGGAAATTTCATCACGCAATTCGGTGTTCAACTGTTTGATCCTATTAATTTCGTCTGATACTGTAGCAATATTGTTGTCTACGTATGTTTTGGCTTTCGTAAGCAATTTAAGTTTATCTTCCTGTCTCTGTGCGATAATTGTTTCCATGACTTGTCGCTTTACTTTATTCTGTTCCTGTATAAATGTACGGAAACGCATTTCACTGATTTGTAGGTGGTGATTAAACGTTCGTCAATTTGGCTGTTCTGTTGGTCGAATTTCGCGTCTACTTTTGCATCCAGTGTGCGCGAAAGTTTTGCTGTCATTAATTTAAACTCGTCGCGTAACTGTGTTGCTTTTTCAGAGCATTGTTTACCGACCGCTCTAATTTCGTCTCTTAAGTGATTCTGTTGTAGCTGTTTGCATATCCCTTAATTCTTGAGCAACAGATCTAATTTCTTCACTACTTTTCCTAGCACAAGCCTCAATTTCCTCACGTAATTGTTCTTTAGTATCATGACATTGCGCGACAACGGCTGTAATCTGTTCACTAAGCTGTCTGGAATTGTTGTCTAATTTTTCATTAAGTTGTTTGTTCTGTTCACTAAGTTGTTTGAAATTTTCATTAAGGTTGTCTTGTTTTTCATTAAGTTGTTTGAAATTTTCACTAAGTTGTTTGTGATTGTAGTGTTGCTTATCATTCGACTGTTGGTAATTGTTGTCTAGTTTTTCATTAAGTTGTTGTTTGAGATTTTCATTATTTTCATTAAGTTGTTGTTTGTTCTGTTCACTAAGTTGTTTGAAATTTTCACTAAATTGTTGTTTGAGATTCTCGTTTTGTTCCTTCTTAAACTGTAGCAATACTGCCATAATTTGATCCAAGCCAAAAATAGCTGCTGTATTCTCTGTGCTGTGTGATGGTGTATGTGCATTTATCGCGTTTTCTGTAACCATTTGGTCATTTTGTGATTCTTGAAAATGTTTGCTAATCGGATGTGCTCTGTTAGTCACTACCTCGGAATCAAATAAATCTAATGTATTCTGATTACACTGTTCATTTTCGTTACAAAAATTTGTCTGTTCATTACATAAATTTTGCAAACCGGGTGTATCAAGCTGGGCAGCGTTCATTGTAACAGAACGTCCCTCGTCATCAATTGTCGTCAAATTAACAGAGGACACAATTGAATTCGTTTGTACATCGTTAAGATAAAAATCATTATTAGTGGTCGGTACACACTGATTGTCAGTAAACAGAGGATTGTCATCATTACACTGGGTGTCACAAATATTATCGGTCAAATTATTAGAGTCGGCTATTTCACTCATTACACATCGCGATGTACTATTAACAGTTTTTCGCGCCATTTTTCACAAATCAGAATTATTCACAAATGAAACAACCACAATGAAAAATGCAACAAACACTATTACGACAAAGAGCAACAAATTGCCGATGATCTGTGAAAGAAATTAGTAAATGCGTTGCGCCAGATGCAAACTACATTAAGTAAATAAGACCAGATATATGACTACTTTTAAGAAGATTCACAAAGAAATACGATCCTGGCCGAATGTCGCCAAGTGTAACCTCCGCACAACGAATGTAAATGGAAATAAAAATGAGCCAAGTGTAAGCTCGCCACAAAAAATAATAATAATTAAATGAATCCCCAATTATTGTGAGCTCTAGACAAAATCAATCTCAATGCAACCTCCGAACAAAATTGGCTCCGACTTATAGTCTCTATGCAAAGAATGCATTCACACTTAATATTCCCACAAAATTCTTTTCTCATTTAATGTCAAGTTCGGAATAGAAAAATTCCTAAACACCAAATATAATAAACAAGTTTAGTAACCTGATAAATTTTATGAGGACAGCAGCGCTGACCTTTTGCCCTGTATTCTGAATAAAAAAAGCAAACATTCTTACCTCAATAAAACTGCAACTATATCTGCTCTTAATTACTCATTTTTCGACACAGCTTCGTGCAATGCTGGCGTATTTTTTTAATTATTTTTAATTTTTGGATGCAATGATAATGCATTGGAAATTCTCTAAATTGAAATGAATGCTTTTCTTTAAAAGAGTTGCTTAATATTATAAAAATTGTTATTGGGGTATTTCTTTGAACAAATTAAATTACAATTAACATACATTATTAAATATGCGCAAGGCTGCTCCTTTACCTTCTACAACAATACTCGTCCACCAGAGTCCTGACCAGAGTCGCGAGCAGAGCACACAGCCGACGCATGCCGACTCCCGCCGACTAGCATGGACAAACTCAGACTGACGACTACTACTGTCGACAGACCGCTACAACTGTCGACTCGCGCGGTCAAGCGCAGACTAGCAACAGCTAACGATAAACTACTCTCTGGTCACAGATTCTGTCATGCCTCACCCATCGCTGGCAATGTATACATCTTACACTATAAAATAAAAAAAATTACCCTACTCCCTTGGCCACCAAACTGCCGGCCTTAAAAGCAGTTGACAAACTGTGGGACCGCCTCAGACGGGCTGTTCGCACCATCGATTCTCAGCTGAGAATCCTAGTGCAGCTGGCCATGGCGCTGGAGTTGACATGGCTCCACACCCCTGTCGGTATCTTTCACAGCCTCATTGACACTCTTGTTTTGCAGAGGTCCGCGATTCAAAAGGTAGGTATCCAGACTTTCAACATTTGGTCCCGTTAATTGACGGTGTATTATGGTATTAAAACTTGATAGTCGATTGCACGTGTTTTGAAGTACTCTGCCTGACAAAAAATGTGAAGCAGCCAGAAGGCATGATCGTATGTCAATGTAGCATCGTTCACAGAGACACCACCGACAGGTACGCAAATGTTTGTAGTTATAATTCTCTGTCACACTTAGGACGTCCACCAGAGTGCATTAGTGTTTCTAGTGTTTAGCGTTGTTACCAGGCCTGGTAGGATACATAAGGGGTGTGAACAGCCTCAGACGTTGAGTGATTACTTTCAAGGACACACGGCAATGCTACATGCACATGTGAGACAGAGTTATCGACAATTGACAGAGCTTAAGAGGGCCTCAATGTGGACCAGCTAGGCGAGTCCTGCATTGCTCAGATTTGTTGGGCATATTCACTGTTGGCATTGGCCTTATGTCGGACTGTATGGGAACATAAGGGCAGACGTAGTCGTAGCAAGGTCTCGGTGGAACACGTCTGGCCACCTCAATGGAGGATCGTGTCGTGCACGGAACTGATTGTAAACCATCGCCATCCAAGCCTGCCGCCCGAGAACAAAAAAGGACTCCCAGCAACATTCTGCGTCATTTCTCACCATTGTTCGGAGACTAAAGCAGCTCGACTAGAGAATAACTTTCCATGCGTAGGCTGCTGTTAACACCATAGCACAATGACTGGAACTGGAATGGTGCCATGGCGGGGAAGCTTGGAATAGTGATTAGTGGCGTCGCATTGTGTCCAGCGAAGAATCCGAGTTCTGCACAACAGCCGATGATCATTGTCGGCGAGTACAGCTGCAGCATGGTTAAAGTCCCATTCTTCCAATGTTTTGGAGAGACACAATGGTATTAATCCCGATGTCACGATGTGGGGAGCCATTGAATGTGTCTACAAGGTAATGATAGCGAGAACTCGGACGGCACAGGGGTTACGGATGGCGGCTACTGCTGAAACAGCCGATTTTCCGTTATAGCCAAGCCATTTTAACCTGACTGTTAACACTGCTCAAAATACCAATTTCTGAAGTAACCTTTTCCCCCATTTTATTTCTATTATTACCTGTAATAAAAGTAGAAATCGAAAAAGCTTGTAAAACTTTGAATCTCTCGCTTTAATTACACATAGAACCTGAATATTAAATGAAACAGGGAAGTAAAAGATTGCTTAGTCCGTCCAGTAATCGTGCTTTCCTCTAAAATTGTAAGTGGCTGAATATTACAAAAAATTACCAGTATTCTTCTATTGATTCTAATTTTTGAAACCCTGTTCTAAAATCTTGTCGTAATTGGGTATCATAACACTATTTGGGCATTGGGAGTAGTCAGTGTTGAAGGATGAAAACTAAGTCTAAAACCTGTTTTTCGTGTCAGTTTGCAGGTTCTACAAGCAGATGAAGGCATATTAAGTAGTCACAGGCGGCAGATCTGCTACTTTTTATTTTTATTATATGCTACAAATGAACTGTTAAGTTTTTAATTTATTACTGTTACCATAATTTACCTCCTCTACTTCCTCTAGTATTATCTCATAGAAATAAGGGAGATAGTGTCACAGATATGATACGTGAATTGCAGTGAAAATCATTGAAACAAAGGCATTTATCGTTGCGACGGTATGTTCTCATGAAATATCAATCACCAGTTTTCTCCTCCGATTGCGAAAACATTCTGTTGGCACCCACCTACATAGGAAGAAACGATCATCACGATATAATAAGAGAAATCAGGGCTCGCAGAGAAAAATTTAAGTGCTCTTTTTTCCTGCGCACCGTACCAGAGTGGAACGGTTCAAAGACAGATTGAAGCTGGTTCACTGAACCTTCCGCCAGGCACTTTATTTTGAATAGCAGAGTAATCACGTAGATATAGATGTAGAAATGGCAAAAGAAGCATTATATTTCATTGTTACGTCAATTCGGAAAAATATTTCTAGACTAGAGTTGGTGCCATTCTGCAACACAACGGATGTCCGGCGACGACAACGAGAAACCCCCGCATAGACCAGATACCACGCCACACGGCAACATGGACATTCTTGTCTCAGCAATGCCGTACCTATTCTTACGACATGGGTTTGTTGTCATTTTTGGCGGCGTTGTTATTAAAATAGCGCTAATCGCTTTTCCCCATTTCCTATAATAAAGCAATATTTGACACCAATACTCATTTTACATATTAAAATTACTTCTTTTCTTAATAAAAAGCTTTATTTAAAAACGGAAAATATTAGCACTGTAGGAAAGGCTAATTGATATTTCGGTTCTCTTACTCGGTTTTTAGTGAAAATTAAATACCACCTATTATAACCGACGCGAAACAAATATCGGTGGAGAACCAAAATATCGGTATCGTTTTTAACCGTCGGTTCTTCCCATCCCTAACAGCGGTACATCGCGGACATCCTGCTTCTTCACATGTTACCTTCCATGGTGCCAGTTTTCAGCATCGTAGCGCTCGCCCACACACGGCATGTGTCGCTATGAACTGTCTCCGTCATGTAGAGGTATTCCGACAGAACACGTGTGGGGCAGGGTTTGGACATCAGTAGCGTCCCAGTGCAGAGCCCAGGATCTCAACGACGAGAGACATTCGTTCTGGACCAGCTTGGGATACAAAGTTTTGTGTTATTTTTTCCAACGGAATCACTGCATACACTTAGGACACAGTTGGTGCATCTTCATACTGGTAAGTGGTATCATACCGACAAAATCCTTGCAAATTTCTATTTATTTTGTAATTACTCCAATAACATAACATACCCTATAATGCCGTGAAGCTTCATTTCACATCCGGTTTCCCTTTCTGAAGGTGGTGGAGGGTGGGTGGGTTGGGGGGATCAGCGGCGACAAGTGAAAATATAAACCCAACCGGTATTCGAAGCCAGGATCCCATGCTTACTAGGCAGATGTGTTAACCACTGCGCTATCCGGCACAGAATGTTATCGCAGCTGTGCGGACTATCTCAGCAGGCCTTACGGCTAACTGACATTCACACCGAGCGCCACCGACCTGCAGTCCCTGTCCATTTCCTTCATGCTTGCTACTCTGAGATTCCCGCAGGAGATCGGATGCACTTGTACATCCGCACTCAAGATGGTGGATCCATTACCCATCTAGCGAATCAGTTGTATGAATGCGTAGTATCTGTTCTTTCAGACATGCCCGAAAGAACAGACACCTCAGTTGCGGTAGCACTGTGTTCCGGATGGCGCAGTGGTTAGTGCTCCTGCCAAGTAAGCAGGAGATCCCGTGATAGAATCACGGTCCGGTACGCTTTTGCACTCGTCGTAGCTGATCCCGCGTATTGTCCCGATGCATCAGCAATCCCTCCCTTTTCCGTTTTTCTGCGCTCCCTCATCCACCTTCAATTTGCATACAATGTATCACAGCTGCGGGTTCCACGTGGTGCTTGACTTTCGAACATGTCCGAAAGAGCAGACACCACACATTCATATAAGGATCTATACGTTAAGCACAACAGTTCTTGAAACACCGTAAGCCTTCCGTGACTGATAACAGTTTCTCTTTCACTCAATATGTATTTCTGCGGTAGGAGAGCATTCCACGTATTTTGTTACAAAAACTGTTCTCCCGATCCTAGTGTAGTATGAAGGCGCAAGCAACCGTTATCAGTCCGAAGAACGTCTGATTTTGATTTTAGGATATGCAACCCCCCCCCCCCCCCAAATTGCAGATATCGTGTACCTTAGTGGCTTCGATCATCAGCTGCTGAAAACCGAAGCTTCAATATCTCTGGAATGGCGAAGGCGCATTTAGTAGTTGCGTTTGCTTGCGGAGCGGCATTAATTCCAGACCTAGTGGCTGCCTAAAGGTCAGATACATTAACCTGCTACCCCGCAATTACAGGTGCAACGGGGAAGTGATAGTACACATACAGTAGATGCTCAACCTTTATTGCGACCTTTCAGAAATCGTAGACAAGCATTTTAAGCTGAAATAGAGCCGTCATAATAAAAAACGGGAATACCGAATTTTCCGTCGTTGGTTGGCCTAACACGATAACGATATTAAAAAGAAAAAAACAGTTACTAATATTCTGCAGAATCGTGTTTACTCAGCCACGAACCGGCTTTCGGCTTGTCACGCCACCTCAGGTGACAACTGAATGTCGCAAACACACATAAACGTAATCTGCGACTTACACAGATATTTGTACAGAAGACAGAAAAACAACAAAGTGTATACATACGAAAACGTTACATTTTCGTGACGTAGAAATAATTGCTTTAAGTAAAAATGGGTTAAACAGAGATTTTATGTGGAGATACATTTAACAACTGATGAGAAATAAGATTTTTGCAGTCTGAATCTAGTATTTGTAACGAAGACTTAATTTAACAAGGGGGAAAATGGAAACTGAGTGTTATCATTTAATACTACACTGGCGTTCTGTGTTATCGGAGCACTGATTCGAGTTTTTCCTGTTGGGTAATCTTTCTGCCTTTCTTCATAGCACGTAAAACTTAAGATTCTACATGATATGAATGGTTTTTTGCTAAAAGATGACCAACGAAAGTCGAATCTTTCTTCCTTAATCTCCAGCTTCTCTCATTTTCACGTAGCTTAATAACTTCAGCTCTGCGTGATTAAATACACACCATTCTATGCCAAGGGTTGCAATTGTGTTTACTATTGAATAAAATTTTTGGTATACTATTGGTATTGTAAAACGCAGGTCTGTAGTTGAGAGACTTTAACTTTTTGGCACGGTTGTCTGCAATGTTGCCAATATATGGAATTTTGCACTATACTACATAGTGACTGCTCTTGGCCAGCATACTGTACTAATGTAAAGTGACACATTTTCTTTTTCCGCAGTATATTATTAATCTGGGCAGAGCTGTACCCATTGCTGGAAGCGATTTGTTTTACTCTTTGTATTCCTGCTTGTAAGAATGATTCAGATAATGGAACATCTATATAGCGATGTACTATAACCGTGTCAGTAGCTACAATTCTTCTGCAAAATCTAAATTCGTGTTTCCTTTTAGTAAAAACAGTATTAAGGTCCAAGAAATTTGTGGAAGAACCTGTCAGCTTCATTTTAGACTGGATTCTTTCATGTAGTGACTTTTAGCGCTTTACTAATATATCCAATTTTCTAGTGATACCGGTCCACAAACAGCACATCGACACCTCTGAACCACTACTTAATTTTCCAGTTCAGTGGCTATTTCGGTAAGAACATTTGTTCCAAATTGTCCATGACAATATCGGAAGGACAGGACTAAGAGAGCAACCCACAGCTAGACCATCAGATTGACTGAAATGCCTGTTTTGAAACTGTAAATGATTCTGCTGTACACACATTTGAATAGCATCGATTTTGTCGTGTAACTCTACAGAATTTGCTTTGAATTTGTGCGAAAGATCTGTTATTAAGTACGTAGATTCATCACTACGAGCATTTCTAGATAAGCTAATGAAATTGGGTGGCAGTGAGTTACAATTTGGGGGAATTTTGTCTGCAAGAGCAACAGAACATTCGATAAAAACTTACGCTTAAAACTAATTTCTGTTTAATGGCACAATGGCATAATCAAGCTGTTTTGCTTGTAGAAACATGGAATAGAAAAGGATGACACTACTATCTCCTCTGTCAACCCGACCTGGTACGGATCCCCTACTGATGAGCAATACTCAAGTATAGGTCGAATGAGTGTTTTGTAAGCCACCTCCTATGCTGATGGACTACATTTTCTAAGGACTCTCCCAATGAATCTCAACCTGGCACCCGGCTTACCAACAATTAATTTTATATGATCGTTCCACTTCAAATCGTTCTGTACGCATACTCCCAGATATTTTACAGAAATAACTGCTACCAGTGTTTGTTCCGCTGTCATATAATCATACAATAAAGGATCCTTCTTTCTATGTATTCGCAATACATTACATTTGTCTATGTTAAGGGTCAGTTGCCACTCCCTGCACCATCTGCCTACCCGCTGCAGATCTTCCTGCATTTCGCTGCAATTTTCTAATGCTGCAACGTCTCTGTTTACTACAGTATCATCTGCGAAAAGCCGCATGGAACTTCCTACACTATCTACTAGGTCATTTATATATATTGTGAAAATCTATGGCCCATAACACTCCTCTGTGGCATGAAAGAGGTTACTTTAATGTCTGTAGTCGTCTCTCCATTGAGAATAACATGCTTTGTTCTGTTTGCTAAAAACTCTCCAATCCAGCCACACAGCTAATCTGATATTCCCTAGGCTCTTACTTTGTTTATCAGGCGACAGTGCGGAAATGTATGGAACGCCTTCCGGAAGTTAAGGAAAATGGCATCTACCTGGGAGCCTGTATCTAATATTTTCTGGGTCTCATGAACAAATAAAGCGAGTTGGGTCTCACACGATCGCTGTTTCGGGAATCCATGTTGATTCGTACAGAGTAGATTCTGGGTTTCCAGAAATGACATGATACGACAGTAAAAAACATGTTCTAAAATTCTACAACACATCGATGTCAGAGATATGGGCGTATAGTTTTGCGCATCTGCTCGGCGACCCTTTTTGAAAACTGGAACTACCTGTGCTCTTTTCCAATCATTTGGAACTGTCCGTTCCTTTAGAGCAGGGGTCTCCAAACTATGGCCCGCGGGCCGAAACCGGCCCGCGGTAGCTGGTCCGAACATCCCTGGTAGCCGGACCGCCAAATATTTGAGGTGGTACCTATACAGCCAACATTTACTTTCTTCAACAGCGACTGCTGGGTTTTTAGCTGGCGTTTCAGAGACTCATGCATTTCTAATCGTTGGCAACCTGTAAACTTGGAGTAATTCGAAGTTCTTAGTCTCATAATGACATTTTGTATTGTATATTGAAGACTGATACTGCTTCATTGCAAATAATACACATTGGTTTGTTGCTTGACTCCATCACGAAATATTGACATCCCTACCGCTCTTTAAAAATTATAGATTCACTGTCAACCTTTCGTTTCTTTTCCATATTTGTACAGAACTTCACAAAGGATTCTAACCTGAAAAGAAAATTGTGCTATTTAATAGTAATAAAACTAGGGAGTAGTCTGCCTAAACAAAATGCAATGAATTTATTTTTAAGGTACTTTAATTACTAAATTAAATATTCACAATTACACTGTAGTTCAATTAAAAATATAATGAAAAAATACACAAGTCGTGCTATGCGTATTTCGATTTTCAGATTTTCCTTGTCTCTTCGAATTCAGACTTTGAATTGTCCCACACTTCGCCATCTCACCTACTAGTACAATGCATAAAACACTAAAATAATCGTGAGACACTTGCAACATAGACACAATCACGCAACAGAACTATCAAATATATGCTCTGGCTCTGCTACTCGCTACAAGACTACATAACTAAATTTATTGTTGCGTCGCTTGAAATAACAATGCGTTGACATACTCTACCTCGGTTACGTCTGTCAGTAATAGTGCTGCTACCAATGATTTTGAGATTTCGTTAACTTTGCAGGCTGCTTTCGTGAAGAATGTGCAGTGACATACTTTTTCGTCGGTGAAATTCGCCAGAATAAAATGCGCCAGAATTTCGGTCAGGTACGTCCACCAATCAAGATTATGTAATTAAATAAAAATCCTAGTTCGTTTCAGTGCTATCTATTCCCACAACCTTAGATTTTGGCGATTTCATCTTTCCTTTAGCCTTACATTACGGTTATCATGGAGTGCTAGGGTGCTTTAATCGCACTAGATAGACCTTGGCCCTTATGACTTCGTGGAGGGGTCAATGTGGCCTGCGGACTAAAAAGTTTGGAGACCCCTGCTCTATAGACTTGCGGTAGACGGCTGTTAGTAGGGGGGGGGGGCAAGTTCTTTCGCGTACTCTGTGTAGAATCGAATTGGTATTCTTTCGGGTCCAGTGCCAGTGGACTTTCCTCTGTTGAGTGATTTCAGTTGCTTTTCCATTCCTTGGGCACCATTCTTTCGTTCGTGCGAGGATTTAGAGAAGGAACTGCAGTGCGGTCTTCCTCTGTGAAGCACCTTTGGAAAAAGGTGTTTAGTATTTCAGCTTTACGCGTGTCATCCTCTGTTTCAATGCCATTATCATCGCAGAGCGTCTGTATATGCTGTTTCGATCCACTTAGTGATTTAAAATAAGACCAGAACTTCCTACGATTTTCTGTCAAGTCGGTACATAGAATTTCACTTTCAAATTCACTGATCGCTTCACGCATATCCCTCCTTACGCTTCCTTTGACGTCGTTTAGCTTTTGTTTTTCTGAGAGGTTTTGGCTGCTTTTAAATTTGCGGTGAAGCTCTCTTTGCTTTCGCCGTAGTTTCCTAACTTTGTTGTTGAACCACGGTGGGTTTTTCCCGTCCCTCACAGTTTTACTCGGCACGTACCTGTCTAAAACGCATTTTACGATTGCCTTGAACTTTTTCCATAAACACTCAACATTGTCAGTGTCGGAACAGAAATTTTCGTTGTGATGTGTTAGGTAGTCTGAAATCTGCCTCCTATTACTCTTGCTAAACAGATAACCCTTCCTCCCTTTTTATATTCCTATTTACTTCCATATTCGGGGATGCTGCAACGGCCTTATGATCACTGATTCCCTGTTCTGCGCTTACAGAGTCGGAAAGTTCGGGTCTGTTTGTTATCAGTAGGTCCAAGATGATATCTCCACGAGTCGGTTCTCTGTTTAATTGCTCGAGGTAATTTGCGGATAGTTCACTCAGTATAATGTCACTCGATGCTCTGTCCCTACCACCCGTCCTAAATATCTGAGCGTCCTAGTCTATATCATTGCTACCAAAGCCGATAAATCAGAGAGTTAAGTTCTTTTGAACAGAGGTGATTACTTTAGAAAAGCGAACTAGTTCCTTGACTGTTTCGACTTCCAACACGTATAAAAAGATCCGACTGCAACTTTCAATGAACAAATGGAAACCATTATCAAATCGTATTAAAACATTGTATATGAAACCAACAACATTAAGCTAGTAAACATGAATCCCGTGGCTCCTAGATTATATGGCTTACCTAAATTACATAAATATGGTATTCCAGTTCTCAGTAGTGTCATCCTTTTCTATTCCATGTTTCTACAAGCAAAAGAGCTTGATTATGCCACTAAACAGAAAATAGTTTTAAGCGTAAGTTTTTATCGAATTTTCTGTTGCTCTCGCAGACAAAATTCCCCCAAATTGTAATTCACTGCCACCCAATTTCATTACCTTATTTAGAAATGCTCGTAGTGATGAATCTACGTACATAATAACAGATCTTTTGCACAAATTCAAAGCAAATTCTGTAGAGTTACACGACAAAATCGATGCTATTCAAATGTGTGTACAGCAGAATCATTTACAGTTTCAAAACAGGCATTTCAGTCAATCTGATGGTCTAGCTGTGGGTTGCTCTCTTAGTCCTGTCCTTCCGATATTGTCATGGACAATTTGGAACAAATGTTCTTACCGAAATAGCCACTGAACTGGAAAATTAAGTAGTGGTTCAGAGGTGTCGATGTGCTGTTTGTGGACCGGTATCACTAGAAAATTGGATATATTAGTAAAGCGCTAAAAGTCACTACATGAAAGAATCCAGTCTAAAATGAAGCTGACAGGTTCTTCCACAAATTTCTTGGACCTTAATACTGTTTTTACTAAAAGGAAACACGAATTTAGATTTTGCAGAAGAATTGTAGCTACTGACACGGTTATAGTACATCGCTATATAGATGTTCCATTATCTGAATCATTCTTACAAGCAGGAATACAAAGAGTAAAACAAATCGCTTCCAGCAATGGGTACAGCTCTGCCCAGATTAATAATATACTGCGGAAAAAGAAAATGTGTCACTTTACATTAGTACAGTATGCTGGCCAAGAGCAGTCACTATGTAGTATAGTGCAAAATTCCATATATTGGCAACATTGCAGACAACCGTGCCAAAAAGTTAAAGTCTCTCAACTACAGACCTGCGTTTTACAATACCAATAGTATACCAAAAATTTTATTCAATAGTAAACACAATTGCAACCCTTGGCATAGAATGGTGTGTATTTAATCACGCAGAGCTGAAGTTATTAAGCTACGTGAAAATGAGAGAAGCTGGAGATTAAGGAAGAAAGATTCGACTTTCGTTGGTCATCTTTTAGCAAAAAACCATTCATATCATGTAGAATCTTAAGTTTTACGTGCTATGAAGAAAGGCAGAAAGATTACCCAACAGGAAAAACTCGAATCAGTGCTCCGATAACACAGAACGCCAGTGTAGTATTAAATGATAACACTCAGTTTCCATTTTCCCCCTTGTTAAATTAAGTCTTCGTTACAAATACTAGATTCAGACTGCAAAAATCTTATTTCTCATCAGTTGTTAAATGTATCTCCACATAAAATCTCTGTTTAACCCATTTTTACTTAAAGCAATTATTTCTACGTCACGAAAATGTAACGTTTTCGTATGTATACACTTTGTTGTTTTTCTGTCTTCTGTACAAATATCTGTGTAAGTCGCAGATTACGTTTATGTGTGTTTGCGACATTCAGTTGTCACCTGAGGTGGCGTGACAAGCCGAAAGCCGGTTCGTGGCTGAGTAAACACGATTCTGCAGAATATTAGTAACTGTTTTTTTCTTTTTAATATCGTTATCGTGTTAGGCCAACCAACGACGGAAAATTCGGTATTCCCGTTTTTTATTATGACGGCTCTATTTCAGCTTAAAATGCTTGTCTACGATTTCTGAAAGGTCGCAGTAAAGGTTGAGCATCTACTGTATGTGTACTATCACTTCCCCGTTGCACCTGTAATTGCGGGGTAGCAGGTTAATGTATCTGACCTTTAGGCAGCCACTAGGTCTGGAATTAATGCCGCTCCGCAAGCAAACGCAACTACTAAATGCGCCTTCGCCATTCCAGAGATATTGAAGCTTCGGTTTTCAGCAGCTGATGATCGAAGCCACTAAGGTACACGATATCTGCAATTTTGGGGGGGGGGTTGCATATCCTAAAATCAAAATCAGACGTTCTTCGGACTGATAACGGTTGCTTGCGCCTTCATACTACACTAGGATCGGGAGAACAGTTTTTGTAACAAAATACGTGGAATGCTCTCCTACCACAGAAATACATATTGAGTGAAAGAGAAACTGTTATCAGTCACGGAAGGCTTACGGTGTTTCAAGAACTGTTGTGCTTAACGTATAGATCCTTATATGAATGTGTGGTGTCTGCTCTTTCGGACATGTTCGAAAGTCAAGCACCACGTGGAACCCGCAGCTGTGATACATTGTATGCAAATTGAAGGTGGATGAGGGAGCGCAGAAAAACGGAAAAGGGAGGGATTGCTGATGCATCGGGACAATACGCGGGATCAGCTACGACGAGTGCAAAAGCGTACCGGACCGTGATTCTATCACGGGATCTCCTGCTTACTTGGCAGGAGCACTAACCACTGCGCCATCCGGAACACAGTGCTACCGCAACTGAGGTGTCTGTTCTTTCGGGCATGTCTGAAAGAACAGATACTACGCATTCATACAACTGATTCGCTAGATGGGTAATGGATCCACCATCTTGAGTGCGGATGTACAAGTGCATCCGATCTCCTGCGGGAATCTCAGAGTAGCAAGCATGAAGGAAATGGACAGGGACTGCAGGTCGGTGGCGCTCGGTGTGAATGTCAGTTAGCCGTAAGGCCTGCTGAGATAGTCCGCACAGCTGCGATAACATTCTGTGCCGGATAGCGCAGTGGTTAACACATCTGCCTAGTAAGCATGGGATCCTGGCTTCGAATACCGGTTGGGTTTATATTTTCACTTGTCGCCGCTGATCCCCCCAACCCACCCACCCCCCACCACCTTCAGAAAGGGAAACCGGATGTGAAATGAAGCTTCACGGCATTATAGGGTATGTTATGTTATTGGAGTAATTACAAAATAAATAGAAATTTGCAAGGATTTTGTCGGTATGATACCACTTACCAGTATGAAGATGCACCAACTGTGTCCTAAGTGTATGCAGTGATTCCGTTGGAAAAAATAACACAAAACTTTGTATCCCAAGCTGGTCCAGAACGAATGTCTCTCGTCGTTGAGATCCTGGGCTCTGCACTGGGACGCTACTGATGTCCAAACCCTGCCCCACACGTGTTCTGTCGGAATACCTCTACATGACGGAGACAGTTCATAGCGACACATGCCGTGTGTGGGCGAGCGCTACGATGCTGAAAACTGGCACCATGGAAGGTAACATGTGAAGAAGCAGGATGTCCGCGATGTACCGCTGTTAGGGATGGGAAGAACCGACGGTTAAAAACGATACCGATATTTTGGTTCTCAACCGATATTTGTTTCGCGTCGGTTATAATAGGTGGTATTTAATTTTCACTAATAACCGAGTAAGAGAACCGAAATATCAATTAGCCTTACATACAGTGCTAATATTTTTCGTTTTTAAATAAAACTTTTTTTTAAGAAAAGGAGTAATTTTTATACGTAAAATGTGTATTGGTGTCAATTATTGCGTTATTATAGGAAATGGGGAAAAGCGATTAGCGCTATTTTAATAAGAACGCCGCCAAAAATGACAACAAACCCATGTCGTAAGAGTAGGTACGGCATTGCTGAGACAAGAATGTCCATGTTGCCGTGTGGCGTGGTTTCTGGTCTGTGCGGGGGTTTCTCGTTGTCGTCGCCGGACATCCGTTGTGTTGCAGAATGACACCAACTGTAGTCTAGAAATATTTTTACGTAACAATGAAATATAATGCTTCCTCTGCTTTAAAGATTAAAGATGTCTCTGCCATATCAACATCTATATCTACGTGATTAGTCCGCTATTCAAAATAAAGTGCCTGGCGGAAGGTTCAGTGAACCACCTTCAATCTGTCATTCAACCGTTCCACTCTGGAACGGTGCGCGGGAAAAAAGAGCACTTAAATTTTTCTCTGCGAGCCCTGATTTCTCTTATTATATCGTGATGATCATTTCTTCCTATGTAGGTGGGTGCCAACAGAATGTTTTCGCAATCGGAGGAGAAAACTGGTGATTGAAATTTCATGAGAACATACCGTCGCAACGATAAATGCCTTTGTTTCAATGATTTTCACTCCAATTCACGTATCATATCTGTGACACTATCTCCCTTATTTCTATGAGATAATACTAGAGGAAGTAGAGGGGGTAAATTATGGTAACAGTAATAAATTAAAAACTTAACAGTTCATTTGTAGCATATAATAAAAATAAAAAGTAGCAGATCTGCCGCCTGTGACTACTTAATATGCCTTCATCTGCTTGTAGAACCTGCAAACTGACACGAAAAACAGGTTTTAGACTTAGTTTTCACCCTTCAACACTGACTACTCCTAATGCCCAAATAGTGTTATGATACCCAATTACGACAAGATTTTAGAACAGGGTTTCAAAAATTAGAATCAATAGAAGAATACTGGTAATTTTTTGTAATATTCGGCCACTTACAATTTTAGAGAAAAGCACGATTACTGGACGGGCTAAGCAATCTTTTACTTCCCTGTTTCATTTAATATTCAGGTTCTATGTGTAATTAAACCGAGAGATTCAAAATTTTACAAGCTTTTTCGATTTCTACTTTTATTAGAGGTAAGAATAGAAATAAAAGAGGGGAAACGGTTACTTCAGAAATTGGTATTTTGAGCAGTGTTAACAGTCAGGTTAAAATGGCTTGGCTATAACGGAAGATCGGCTGTGTCATCGTTGTCGTCATTTCCTTATACAGCTAATGGTTGTCTACATTCGAAACTGCGAAAACATTTCATGTTACACAGTTACCACGTCTGTTGCTTTATCCCTAGATTCCCACGCAAACTACTGAGTGGCTACTGCAGTCGTGGGGTCAGCTGATCTTTCACACAGCTGCACATGGCAGTGTACTTCGCAATGCGACTTTTGAAACGGGGGGCGGCCACTAGCACCCTGGCCGTCACGGATCGATCAGCGACGTCATCCGTGTGGGCGTAGCGGCTTAACAGGTCACACCGAGCGCCCGCCGGCAGTGTTCGACGTGGAGGGCTTTCTTCCCTCTTGTTGCCAGCTCCACGTCTTCCCCGCACCATCGCCCTCCCTCAGCTTCGACCTCAGCGGCGCTGTCGATCACGACAGCGGCGTGTCGACTTGCAACACGCCTTCTGTTTCCCTGACGGCTCGTACTTCGTAGCCACTATGACCAAAAACTCGTGAGAGCTGTATGTAGTGATCCGTATCTGAATCTGCGAATCATTTGTCACCTACCACCAGAACCACATTCAAGCGCAGGTTGTGTTGGTTGCAGATTGCGGGGGCCCGTCACACGGATTTAAAATAAATAACTCTTTGTTTTAATACTGTGATGCGGGCCATCTATTAATCGCATCAGAATTGTACGCAGTAATTATCTGTGGACTCACCCAGCTGAATTCTCGTGCGGAAAGCTAACATAAATTACCAGAGGACTTCAAAACGTAGAAGAAGGGTGCCTAAATTTGATCACATTTGAGATTTTATTTTACACCCTAAATGGCGAGTTATAAAATCATTAAGCACTGCCATCCTCAACTACGCGATGCTGTTCTTGATATCTGATACATCAAATGGAAATTTTGAGTGAAACAAACACATTGCACCAAATTTTCTGAACATTAGCAAGTGGTACAAATTATGAATCTATTTTCCTAATTTGTAAGAGTGAGTGCATAAATTGTACCACTGCTATAACTTATACCTCTGAGCTTGAAGACATTTTCCGGGCCAAGTTTAAGGAAACGTTCTCATATTTCAGTTCTTACAATATTATTGTTTTCAGGCATTACAATATAAGTTTTTCACTCCTTTTCCCACCTCTGTATATCGTCCACATTTTGCGTTTCATACATCTAATCATCTTATAAATTGGGTATTCCTCGCATAACCCGCAACACCCCCGCTTCCCCGTAGAGTCAGAAAAACACTTCCTTTACTCTGGTGAAGCTATAGTTGTAAACATATTCTCCTTTGCTTCGATTAATGTTTTGTGGCACAGACTACTCGTCAATTTACAGTCTTCGTCGCTAGACCTCAAAGTCTGCTTAGAGTTTTCATTATTTACAACAGATTCGGCGATCATTTGATACTTCTTGGGACACCTTTCGCCTAGCTTTTGCCTACCACGGCTTCTTCTGCGTTGAAATTATGGGGCAATCTGTTTCGTTCTGCATTGTCGAAAGCTATTTTTCTTATATCCGACATTCATAAGCCGAACGTCATCTGCTCAAATGTAAGAATATGCTGTTCGAATTCGTTTCAAGTTCGATGGAAAACACGTTACTGCGGTCTAAAAAGTGGTCTATTCCCGTTTCCTTCTTTTATTTTTATGTTCAGCATGCCCCATAATTTTTGGCTTAGGTACATTTCGTTTGCGTCCACATTCATTTAATCCAGTGGCGTAGCGTGATGGTAGACTTTGAGACTCAGTCTCCCCTGTATTCGTGCTTAAAAAAGATACAATAGTAATTCATAAGAAAAATATAAATAACTTTCTGCGAAGACATCATCCTTGTGGCCCGCACCGCACCCTGAGTATTGGTGTAGTTGCCTGCTTGGAGACTCGACTGTCCTCAGTCTCTGCCTCCCTTCCCTTACCTCGCTGTGTGTGCATGCGCCCCCTCCACTTCCCCTCCACCACGAAGACCAGTGCGCTGCACTTGCTAGCAGGTATCGAGACTAGTCTCTGCCGCTTCTACGCTGGCTTCTAACACGGATGTGGACAGTGGCGCGGTTTGTGTTCATAGTCATTCTTGTGTGATTTTAGTGCGTATTTTCATTGTGTCGCCAACATGAGTGAGCGAGCAACCGAACACCTTACAGAATTTTTATTAAAAACGCCTTTTCCTACATTAACGTACCGTACGAAAAAAAGTGCGAATTGAAGGACAAATGAGCTACTCCTATACTCTGCGTAGTTTTAGTGAAGCCAAGCAAAACCTCACTTTTCAGACAGCTGGTACGAAAAGTATACTTGGCTGACTGCGAATGCAGTTAATAACATATTATATTGTTATATATGTCTTCTGTTTGGTGGTGAAACGGAATGGTGCAATGAGGCCATTTGTACAATAAAGAAATTTGGCCGGAAAGCACCAAAGCATCAGATATCAAAACGTGACCTGCAGAACAAAGAATCATTTCCGTTATTGGGCAAAAGTAGAATTGAGCACGCCCTTTCTGAAGCCGCTCGTCTGACAGCAATAAAATACGACGAACAAGTTGCATCCAATAGGAGAGAATTGGCTTGTATTATTCAGGCAATTGTATTTCTTTGTAAACAAGAACTAGCCTTTCGCGGCCATCGAGAAGATGAATCCTCCAGCTACAAAGGTAACTATCTGGAATTGTTAGATTTACTAGTAACTTGCTCAAGGAGAGCAGTTAATCCAAGACCATCTGTAATCATCTTCAACCTTTAAAGAAACTTCTCCAGATATACAGATGATGTAATAGAAATAATAACTCTGGCAGTTAATGAGAAAATGAGACCTGAAATTCAGAACTGCAATTTCATTTCGATTCAAGCTGACGAAGTATTAGACGTGTCATGCAAGAGTCAAATGAGTATAATATTCAGATACTGTACTGCAGGCAAAAAAGCTTCGTTGGATTTTACGATGTTTCTGGAGATGTTACTGCTGAAGGGTTGTCAAACATTATTCATGCAATATTGAAAGAATGGAATGTGGAAAGAAAAGTGGTTAGTGAAACATATGATGGCGCTTCAGTAATGGTGGGCAGAGAAAGAGGACTACAACGATTGGTGAAGCAGTTCTGTCCCTATGCACTATTTATTCCGACAAGTACGCATGTTTGTAAGTGATTTTTCAGCAAATCATCAAAACGAACTGTATTGCTAACTGAGAAAGGATTTAAACTGCCACATGCAAGCAACACTCGGTGGAACTTTCATTCCAGGGCAGTTTCAACAATATCTAGTCATTTCTCATAGCTGTATAGTGTTTTTAATTATATAATTGATGATACAGACTCTCAGGCCGTGCGGTTCTAGGCGCTTCAGTCTGGAACCGCGTGACCGCTACGGTCGCAGGTTCGAATCCTGCCTCGGGCATGGGTGTGTGTGATGTCCTTAGGTTAGTTAGGTTTAAGTAGTTCTAAGTTCTAGGGGACTGATGATCACAGATGTTAAGTCCCATAGTGCTCAGAGCCATTTGAACCATTTTTAGACTCTCAGTGGGACCCAGAATCTTTGAGCTGCGCTGTGAGAATGAAACGACAGATGTATGATCCTACGTTTGTCTACCTACTTTGTTTCTACCGAGGGTGCTTTGTTTATGTCGTTCAGTTCTTTAATGTTCTTCAGTTAAAATCTGTCAGTATAACTGCTTGCCACGACGAAATAAGAACTGTTTTGAGAAACTTACGACAGCTAAGAACGGAAACATTCGTTGATGAATGCATTAAATGCAGTTTCTGCGTAAATGGCAACTTATCATTCCGTTACACTCAAAAGACATCTCTCAGGGCACTAACTTACGACATACTGGATTTGCAAATTTTCAGATGGAAAGAAGGTTTCAAGAGTTTCCTCAAATTCAGTTTGTGAACTTTTGTACGAAAAGTGTTTCCCGAACTATCAAAATGAATTTCCAAAGTTGAAACGGCTTCATTTATTAGAACAGTACCCTTTTTTCAAACAAGACCAACTTGAAAATGCATGTGTAACATACACGCTGATGTGAAAAAACACTTATCTCCAAGAATCCTCTTAAAGTACATTGTCAACAATGATTTAGACTCTGTTTATGAAGAAACGACGAAGTTCCTGCGTTTGGTTTTGACCCTACCCGCAACAACAGCAAGCAGTGAACGAAGCATGAGTACTCTTAAAACGAGTGAAAAATTATTTAAGGAATTCAATGTCCCGCACCCGGCTGTCGTGTTTGAGCACGTTAGCAATAGAAAAGACGTTACTTGGAGAGCTATCCACTGATTATATCTTTGTAGACCGAGTTATACACTCATTCGTGGACAGAAAAGACAGGCGCATCGCACTTGTGTACAAGAAAATAATAATTGCTTTTTCTCTTGTTGCTGGAGTTCTACAAATTTGTCATCGTTTCTTGAATAAGTTATTATTATTATTATTATTATTATTATTATTATTATTACTAGTGGCGTCGGTAGTGGTGGTGGTGGTGGTGGTAGTAGTAGTAGTAGTAGTTGTTGTTGTTGTTGCTGTTTTATTTGATGCATTTTGTTTCATTTCTTTAAATTATTGTTTATTATACTATTTTGTCTTCCGATAATAAATGTAGAGTCTCCCCAACCTTTACAACCACGCTACGCCACTGATTTAATCAATGATCCCGATTTAGATATGCTCTCACAGCGAAGAGCTATTCACCTGTGTTCCACTTTCCATAACACCTGTCTGTGGTCATACTGCAATACAAATTAATTACTTGATTAATAACGTTCGACAAAGAAAGCGTCAGTAAATTCACTACGTAAATTCACCACATCCCTTATAAGCACTATGTTGCACGAATAATGCAAAATGCGTTTTTAAAGCACCCTACACGAGCAAGTTTTTTTTAAATTCTACTGGTACATTATCGGAAACTTACAGCGGTACATTACAGGCAACGTCGCCATTTTCTCTTTGTCAGTTTCCTAGGACTGAATCACAACGAATACTGATTCTTGAGTGTCTGTGAGTTTACTACATGCATGTATACCCACAAATAAAACTTTATGTAAGTACTTACCTTATAAAGATAGTTGTATTCAGCACGCATACAAAAAGTTACATGATAACTATAAAAGATTCCTGTCTTCAGACGATCTGTTCCTCAACACAGAGAACTCATGGCTGACAGTACTTTGGAGGCGCGACGGAGGGACTTGGAGTCCCGTACCACCCTCCAACGGGGACAGTACGACAATAGTCAGGCAGAAAAACGTAGCCCGGCATGGGCAGTTAGGGTGGGATAGCATTGGATGTAGAATGAGGCGCTAGTCCCGTGGAAGAATGCAGCAGCGGTGGGCGTGACGGGTCTATCGTCAGCCAAGATCGGTATCCGATTCCTCTAGGATGTTTAGAGGAACCGGATGTCGATGCCAGCGACGTGGAAGTGTAGTCCCAACGTGGCATAACCCATGGAAAGTGCTCCGCAGGGCATCCACTTTCTCATAGAGCAGCCGCGCGTTGTTGTGTGTGGTCGTCTTGAGGGGGACAATACCCGCATTCTCTTGGAGAGTCATAATTCTCATGAATATATGAAGATTGTATCTGTTCTATCCGACATGTCAGAAAGATCAGATGCCATCTTCATATAGTTGAGGCTAACTGGCCGTTGACCTTCTTCCGTGCGGATGCACATGAATTGCCCGAACTCTTACGGGACTCGGTAAGATTGTCTGCCGCGAGTAATGAGTGTAATGGGCAGGGGCACAACGAATGTAGTGCGTGGACATTAAGTTGGGAATGTGAGTCTTACGAGGAGCGTGCAAGGGATAAATCCCTGCAGTCACTCTATACTCTGTTCCCTATGTGGCTCAGACGCATAGAGCGTCTGCCATATAAGCAGGAGATCCCGGGTTCGAGTCCCGTCCGGGGCACAAATTTTCAACTGTCCCCGTTGATGCATATCAACTGCTGTTGACAGCTTAAGGTCTTGATTTAATTATCACTCCATTCTCATGAGTGGTGGGGCGTGCAGGCTCCACCTGAGAAACTTGTTCTGCGGGCGCTGCAACGTCCGCATCCTGGTGACACTAATCGCGGCCCATGGAGTTGAGCCATCAGTCGTACAGCTCCTTCACGACAGACATCCGCTCCCTGGCAACGGAGTCACTCGAGAACTGCTGTGTGAACGTCCTCATCGTTGGAAAATCTCTTTCCCCCAGATGTTCTTTCAGCGTGCCAAATAGACGAAATAAGGTTTCAACCGTAGCAACATCACCCATGTCTGTGCGGCCTTCGTCAAATGGTTGGCACCATAACAGTATGGCCCGATGCGACACTGCATTTCGTGCGTAAACCGCCAGAATTTAACTGTGAACCTACGACCAGTTCGTCCACAACAGTCGTACTGTCTCACATGCTTAGGCTTTGGAGTACTTTTCCAGTTGCCCCACAAATTTCACTCGCTGACTGTGATGCACCTATTATGTGTACGGCAGAACAACTGATAACTCTGTCTGCATGGCATCCAGAACTACGTACACTCATCTCACAATGCGTTACTCTTATTGCGTACTGGTCGTACAGCAGGAGGAAGTGTGTACCTTACTTTCTCAGGTCCCTATATAAGTCAGCATTCTCTGCTGAAATCTTGAGCTTATTCGTGTTCCAGTCAAAGTGGTTGTACTTCACTTGGCCAAATTACATTATTTTTAAGAAAATGCATAACGCAGTTTTGGCAGTGTGAAGAAAGGTTCATAAATATTTCTTTTCAACCCAAACAGAGCTCATAAATGTCTTGGTTCTTGTAACCAGATCAGTATTCTTTACCTCTTGAGGCAGCCGGAATCATACCAATATACAATACACTGACGAGCCAAAACACTATGACATCCTACGTAATAGCCTGTTTGTCCGCCTTTGGAACGAAGTGCATCACTGTCTCTGGGTATCAGAGAGCCGACACTTTGTTGGTGCACTATGTGATCAAAAATATCAGGAAGCCCCCAAAAACATACGTTTTTCATATTAGGTGCATTGTGCTGCCACCTACTGCCAGATGCTCCATATCAGTGACCTCAATAGACATCGTGAGAGACCAGAATCGGGCACTCAGCGAAACTCACGAACTTCGAACACGATCAGGTGATTGGGTGTTACTAGTGTCATACTTATCTACGCGAAATTTCCACACTCCTAAACTAGGTCCACTGTTTCACTAAGTGGAAACGTGAATCGACACGTACAGCACAAAAGCGTACAGGCCGACAGTATGTTGACTGACAGAGTCCACTGACAGTTGAAGAGGGTCGTAACGTGTAATAGGCAGACATATATCCAAACCAACACACACGAATTCCAAACTGCATCAGGATCCACTGCATGTGCTATGACAGTCAGGCGGGAGATGAAAAAACTTGTATTTCATGGTCTAGCGGCTGCTCATAAGCCATACATCACGCTGATAAATACCTTACTTGGTGTAAGGAGCGTAAACATTGGAAATACGTTGTGTGGAGTGACGAGTCATGGTACACAGTGTGGCGATCCGATGGCAGGTTGTGGGTATGGCGAATGCCCGGTGAACGTCATCTGCCGGCGTGTGTAGTGCCATTAGCAAAATTCGGAGGCGGTGGTGTTATGGTGTGGTCGCGTTTTCCATGGAGGAGGCTTGCACCCCTTGTTGTTTTGCTTGGCACTATGACAGCACAGGTCTACATCTACATCTACATCTACATTTATACTCCGCAAGCCACCCAACGGTGTGTGGCTGAGGGCACTTTACGTGCCATTGTCATTACCTCCCTTTCCTGTTCCAGTCGCGTATGGTTCGAGGGAAGAACGACTGTCTGAAAGCCTCCGTGCGCGCTCTAATCTCTCTAATTCTACATTCGTGATCTCCTCGGGAGTTATAAGTAGGGGGAAGCAATATATTCGATACCTCATCCAGAAACGCACCCTCTCGAAACCTGGCGAGCAAGCTACACCGCGATGCAGAGCGCCTCTCTTGCAGAGTCTGCCACTTGAGTTTGTTAAACATCTCCATAACGCTATCACGGTTACCAAATAACCCTGTGACGAAACGCGCCGCTCTTCTTTGGATCTTCTCTATCTCCTCCGTCAACCCGATCTGGTACGGATCCCACACTGATGCGCAATACTCAAGTATAGGTCGAACGAGTGTTTTGTAAGCCACCTCTTTTGTTGATGGACTACATTTTCTAAGGACTCTCCCAATGAATCTCAACCTGGTACCCGCCATACCAGCAATTAATTTTATATGATCATTCCACTTCAAATCGTTCCGCACGCATACTCCCAGATATTTTACAGAAGTAACTGCTATAATGTAATCATACAATAAAGGATCCTTCTTTCTATGTATCCGCAGTACATTACATTTTTCTATGTTAAGGGTCAGTTGCCACTCCCTGCACCAAGTGCCTATCCGCTGCAGATCTTCCTGCATTTCGCTACAATTTTCTAATGCTGCAACTTCTCTGTATATTACAGCATCATCCGCGAAAGGCCGCATGGAACTTCCGACACTATCTACTAGGTCATTTATATATATTGTGAAAAGCTATGGTCCCATAACACTCCCCTGTGGCACGCCAGAAGTTACTTTAACGTCTGTAGACATCTCTCCATTGATAACAACATGATGTGTTTTGTTTGCTAAAAACTCTTCAATCCAGCCACACAGTTGGTCTGATATTCCGTAGGCTCTTACTTTGTTTATCAAGCGACAGTGCGGAACTGTATTGAACGCCTTCCGGAAGTCAAGGAAAATAGCATCTACCTGGGAGCCTGTATCTAATATTTTCTGGGTCTCATGAACAAATAAAGCGAGTTGGGTCTCACACGATCGCTGTTTCTGGAATCCATCTTGATTCCTACATAGTAGATTCTGGGTTTCCAAAAACGACATGACACTCGAGCAAAAAACATGTTCTAAAATTCTACAACAGATCGACGTCAGAGATATAGGCCTATAGTTTTGCGCATCTGCTCGACGACCCTTCTTGAAGACTGGGACTACCTGTGCTCTTTTCCAATCATTTGGAACCTTCCGTTCCTCTAGAGACTTGCGGTACACGGCTGTTAGAAGGGGGGCAAGTTCTTTCGCGTACTCTGTGTAGAATCGAATTCGTATCCCGTCAGGCCCAGTGGACTTTCCTCTGTTTAGTGATTCCATTTGCTTTTCTATTCCTTGGACACTTATTTCGATGTCAGCCATTTTTTCGTTTGTGCGAGGATTTAGAGAAGGAACTGCAGGTCGGTCTTCCTCTGTGAAGCAGCTTTGGAAAAAGGTGTTTAGTAGTTCAGCTTTACGCGTGCCATCCTCTGTTTCAATGCCATTATCATCGCAGATGTCTGTATATGCTGTTTCGATCCACTTACTGATTTAACATAAGACCAGAACTTCCTAGGATTTTCTGTCAAGTCGGTACATAGAATTTCACTTTCGAATTCACTGATCGCTTCACGCATAGCCCTACTTACGCTACCTTTGACATCGTTTAGCATCTGTTTTTCTGAGAGGTTTTGGCTGCTTTTAAATTTGCGGTGGAGCTCTCTTTGCTTTCGCAGTAGTTTCCTAACTTTGTGTTGAGCCACGGTCGGTTTTTCCCGTCCCTCACAGTTTTACTCGGCACGTACCTGTTTAAAACGCATTTTACGATTGCCTTGAACTTTTTCCATAAACACTCAACATTGTCAGTGTCGGAACAGAAACGTTCGGTTTGATCTGTTAGGTAGTCTGAAATCTGCCTTCTATCACTCTTGTTAAACAGATAAACCTTCCTCCCTTTTTTTATATTCCTGTTTACTTCCATATTCAGGGATGCTGCAACGGCCTTATGATCACTGATTCCCTGTTCTGCGCTTACAGAGTCGAAAAGTTCGGGTCTGTTTGTTATCAGTAGGTCCAAGATGTTATCTCCACGAGTCAGTTCTCTGTTTAATTGCTCGAGGTAATTTTCGGATAGTGCACTCAGTATAATGTCACTCGATGCTCTGTCCCTACCACCCGTCCTAAACATCTGAGTGTCCCAGTCTATATCTGGTAAATTGAAATCTCCACCTAAGACTACATTGATGTTTTAAGCACGTTCTTGCTTCTCACTGTTGAAGAGCAATTTGGGGATGGCGATTGCATCTTTCAACACGATCGAGTACTGTTCATAATGCACGGCCTGTGGCGGAGTGGTTACACGACAATAATATCTCTGTAATGGACTAGGTTGCGCAGTGTCCTGACCTGAATTCTATACAACACCTTTGGGATGTTTTGGAACACCGACTTCATGCCAGACCTCAACCACCGACCCCGATACCTCTCCTCAGTGCAGCACTCCGCCGGCCAGAGTGCCCGAGCGGTTCTAGGCGCTACAGTCTGGAACCGCGCGACTGCTACGGTAGCAGGTTCGAATCCTGCCTCGGGCATGGATGTGTATGATGTCCTTAGGTTAGTTAGGTTTAAGTATTTCTAAGTTCTAGGGGACTGATGACCTCAGCTGTTAAGTCCCATAGTGCTCAGAGCCATTTGAACCATTTTCAGCACTCCGTGAAGGATGGGCTTCCATTCCCCAAGAAACCTTCCTGAAACTGATTGAACGTATGCCTGCGAGAGCGGAAGCTGTCATCAAGAGTAAGGGTGAGCCAACACCACACTGAATCCCAGCATTACCGATGGAGGGCACCACGGTCTTCTAAGTAATTTTCAGCCAGGTGTCCGTATACTTTTAATTACAAAGTGTAGATTTGTCTAGGTATGTGGCATAGCATGTCTATTCAACAAGTCATGTAATTCGCGTAAATAGCGTGCAGCTGGTTTTCGTACGTTGTGATGACACCCGACAGCGACCTAGATTGTTTCCATAGGTTTTACATCAGGCGAAACTGGTCTCCGAGTCATCAATGTGAGTAACTATAATGCCCCTCAAACCAGTGCAGCACGGTTTTGGCTCCAAGCCACGGACAATTATACTGCCAAAAGATGACATCGGTGTCGGGGAAGACATCATGTATGGGATGTAGGTGATTGGCGGCTGTCAGCGTGTCATCGATTGCTGCCATAGACCCATGCAAGCGCAGGAGAAAATCTCCCATAGGATAAGACTGCTCCCAACAGCCTGCGTCCATGGCGCGCTGCACGTTTAGAGACTCCCTTTACCTCGATTACGGCGTTTGTGGGGACGACCAGTGACCTAGTGTAGCAAAAATGTGATTCGCCCGAGGAGCCGACACCTTTCCATTGATCGATGGACGAATACCGACAGTTCCGCTTGCACTGCAATCTTATTTGACGATGTTGTTGGTTCAATATGTGAACACGTATGGGGTGGCCTGCTGCAGAACACGGTGTTCAACAATGTACGATGAACGGTGTTCCCCAAAACACTTGTGCGTGCACCGAAATTGTTCTGTTTCGACAGAGATCCCACACATCACCATCTATTCTACTTTACAGTGCAGACAAGCCTCCTAACAGCACGTTCTGTAAAGATTCGTGGACGTTAAATCACTTAACGCCTATTGGTAGTTTTACCGTCCTTCTATCTCTTTGCCGTAGATGCTAACGACAGTAGCACGTGAACATTCGACCAGCTCCGCGGTTATCTAGATACGCGTTCACAGGCTCTCTACAGAAACAATCTGCTTTTTTTTCGAAGTCGCTTATCTCAATGGATTTACACATTTGCAGCCTATATCTTCGCTAGAGTGATCCCGTGTCCGTGTTTACTTACTTCAGTTACCACGTCACGTGTCCGCAACGCCAACAGGTGGCATCCAACGTCACGGTGGGCAGTGGTCATAATGTTTTACCTTATCAGTGTAGCTTTATTCGATAACGACCTATATTTCATGAAATTACTGTATTTGAAATAAATCTATTTAATATCTGCTTATTTTTACATTCATTTGGTTATTTGGTATTTGCCTAGCAAACATTATTGTTCATATTTAATACGCTATTTTCATAATTAAAACGCGGGGTCTATTAGAAAGTAAGGTCTGGTAAGTCGTGAAATGAAAACGACGGTGCAAATCATATGAAGCTTTGCATAAATGTATCGGGCAGCGTCTCTAATATGCTTGCCGATTGCGTCATGTTCTTCTTTTCAGTTCTGAACAAACAGTGGGCACGTAAAGATGCCTAGAACAATAGTATCTCCTGCCAAGTGTGGGTGCCCTGATTACGTGTCACCCCATATATAGCACCTGTGATGCATTTCCTCCTTCATGACAATTCTCCGCCGCAATGAAGACGCCACTGCAACATTTTCCATGGGAAGTATTTGACCACCCAACATACAATCCGCACTTGGCTCCCTCTGAAGGATATTTCTGTTCACATGATCCACTGGCTAGGAAGATAACATTCTGACAGAGACGACGAACTCCGGACCACCCTAGAGATGTGGCAGAAAGCACAGGCGGCTGCTTTCTATAAAGAGGTTGGTGGAAAGTTGGTACAACGCTCCTTCGAATACCTGGTCGGAGCAGCGACTATATTGAGACGTAGCTCGAGGAAATAGTGAACTATTGCAAATAAAATATTTTTGGTTTTCGCTGTAGATTCGCAATCGATTGGACGCTTCTTTCGAACAGCCCATTTACTTATTGCTGTATGGATAATCTAACGTTCACCACTTTAATTTTCACTTAATTTTACGAGAATTAATGAAAATCCCTAGTAGAATATTATCTTGACAATGGTGTGGGTCTGGCAATTTGCCTCCACTGTTAAAGACCACTGGAGAAAAAGTCTGAAAAAACATAGGATTAATGAAATCTTGAAGGAATTTCGTTTTGCCTACATTTTTTGTTGTAGTCAATTGTAGTCTTCTTCGTCTCATTGGCTATATTTTCTTGTTCATAAACTGTTTGCATTAAGTCAAAAACAAACGTTCGGTTTCACCTCTGTGCATAACATTAACGTCAATAATAAATGTATTAGCAGTTTTGGACTTATTTATTCCATCTTCACTGAAATTTACTCCTATACTTCTGCTACTACAGAACCACACACAATCAAGATCAGGCATAACTTCTTCTTAACACACGCCATAAACAAATTAACTCAAGAAGAACAAAGGTAAAACTACACACAACACAGATATCTTACGAGGTATCGATTCTTTCATGTCCAGGGAGATTTACATATAAATAATTACTTCTTTCGGAATAAGTCACAAAAGTAGCAATAATGGCAATAATTGTGGATATAATTACAATTTTAATATAAATCAAAATGTAGAATATAATTATGTTATTTGAAAAATAATTAAATTATAATTGCTTTTACAAGATCAGTCTCTTGAATACAAGCCGGCCGCGGTGGCCGAGAAGTTCTAGGCGCTTCAGCCCGGAACCACGCGACAGCTACGTCGCAGGTTCAAATCCTGCCTCGGGCATGGATGTGTGTGATGTCCTTAGGTTAGTTAGCTTTAAGTAGTTCTAAGTCCTAGGGGACTGATGACCTCAGCTGTTAAGTCCCATAGTGCTCAGAGCCACTTGAATCATTTTGAATACAGACTTTTAATGAATCGGGAACTGTTTGTGATATCACATAGCATTCGAATTAATAATTAGATCTCACCTTGTTGGTCACCAAACTATAGTGAATCGAGAATTGTTTGTGGTATCACATAGCATTTAAATTACCAATGAGATCGCCCCACGCTCGGCGCCAAACGTAGTAAACAGAGAAATCATCTCTGCGCTCTGATTAGAAAAGGCATGTAGATGACTAATGAGATTGCCCCACGTTTGAAGCCAATAATTAAGTGACATCAGCAATCAGATGAAGTAAAACACAGAAGGTTATGAGATTAAGGGATTGATAAGTGAAGGGAACAGATTGTGTAGATGAATAAAACACGAAACGACTGCACTTATTTCATGAACTTTACAAAATGGTTCAAATGCCTCTGAGCGCTATGGGACTTAACTGCTGAGGTCATCAGTCCCATAGAACTTAGAACTACTTAAACCTAACTAACCTAAGGACATCACACACATCCATGCCCGAGGCAGGATTCGAACCTGCGACCGTAGCGGTAGCGCGGTTCCAGACTGTAGCGCCTAGAACCCCTCGGCCACTCCGACCGGCCACAAAACTAAAGAAACGTTTACAAATCTCAGGTTCGATTTGATTAGGCGTGGACACGACCAGGTTCGCAAGGGGAAGGAGGGGGGATGAATCATCTCACCATTCTTCGAAGTGATTTGTGCTGTGGTGATGGCGGCGGCAGGCGCTGTGTCGGGACGGCGAGTCGCCTCGGAGCTGTGCAGTGGCGAGTCGGCCCCTCTCCCTGATGGCCCGCGGCTGTGCGGCGAAGACCTGGAACGGTGTCCGCGTTGACAGGTCGCCGCGTTTTGCGGTAGCTCAAGCAGCGTCGTCGCGGTGTCGGAGGGCCGATGTTGGCCATGGATAGAAGCAAGAGCCCCCATGTCCACTTGTTCCCACGTTGTCTCACCGACTCTCTTCTTCACTCTCCCTCCACCTCTCAGCTCAACGACTCCTCGACATTTTCCTCCTCTCGGTACTGTCTTTTCCGGACTAAATTTGCAATATTGCCTAATAATTGATTACGTTTTCGTGACAACGTCTCTGCGTGCAGGGTGGAAATTTTCTACCTTGCTCCAAAACTGTAAACAGAATGACCAACGTTAGCACAGTCTGCATTGTGAGCAATACAAGTGGACAATCCTGAGGACACTGGCACATTCTTCATTGTTCGAAGTATAGAACACAAAATGGTGATTCAAGATGGTAGACTTATGACATGACTATCCAATACAGTGGTACAATACAACACAGATAATGTCAGAATTCAATACGGCGGACTTGATGTGGGTGCAGTCCTAAATAGCTGTTCCAATTTCTGTGGCATTGCACCCACCTAATCCACAAGTCATCGACACCATCCACTCACCAAACAAACTCGACAGACATGTTAATCAGATGCTATATTAAAAAGCTGATCATCAGAATATGGGTCCAGCCCTAAATAGCTGATCTAATTTACAGTCACTTACTCCACCACTCATCCACACTATCTGCTCATCAGATGGACCCGACAGACATGCTCACTACACCCTATGATGAAAGGCTGGTTATCATGAAGTATCAACACACAGGAAAACTGACTCACATATTTGACCGTAAGTAATAACCCCTCTGAGGGTTCATTATCATTATTATTATCACTATTGATTATGTGCATCATAAGCAGACAGCTTGTTTGGTTCACCTGTGCAAACATTTTAATTCAAATCTGGTAGACACATATAATTCCCATTATGCTTGATTGTGATTCATCATGTCACATAGTATATGGTATATGATGAGTGAGAATATTTTAGTCCAGCCATTTGCCACGTGAGGTGTTACTATCTTCGACTTTGGCATATATAAGAAGCCATAAATCATGAACACACTTTTTACTTTGTGTAGAAAGACGAAGGAAGTGCAGTTTGCAGAAAAAATATGAGTAACTTTTGCTTATAATACTGTATGTATTGGTCCATGGGAAGAGGCACCCATGATCATAATCGCTTTGATTGACTTATCGAAGACCTGTGGCAAAACTGCCACCTGCATTGGATGAATACCAAAGAAGCCATATGTGGAGGAACTTCCATAGAAAAAATGTTCATAGATACTACATATCAGAACAAATATGTATTAATCATATCAGTAAAAGAAGTTAATATTAAACGTAAGGAAGCTGAAACGAATTGGCGTCTTTCTCACGATATCACCGTCAAGGCCGTTCCCAGTGTTGGTCGCTCGTTGTTTCGACGTTCGCTTGCACTCTAAATTGTTGTGAAACCAGCTACACAACACTCCTTCGTAGTCGTTCTCTCTGCATAAGGTGTGGATGGTCTTACGTTTGTGCTTCGTCGCAGAACCTGCTGGCTTCGTGATTTATAAGGAAAGTTCCTTCTGTGCGGAGAACGTCTTTTTAAGCGGCTGATTTCTTTCGCTGTTCCATAGATTCACCGCCCCCCCCCCCCCCCGCCCCATCACTGTGCGAATTGGTGGCGCCTTTATGTCTGCAAGTGTCCTGGAACTGTAAGCACGTTCTTGTTTTCTAAGGCAGGTTAAATGGCTGCTGTGAACCAGAAGATACCGACACCTCCACGCGTAAATTCTCGACGCTTTTTCCCAGTGGCTGCAGGAGTTTTCGGCACGCTTGCCATTGTCCGCCAGGCTCTTCGCAAGGCGTCCATTCTTATGCGAAGCGATGGCGTTCTCCGGCGTACCACCTACGCGTTTGCTGAATGGCTGCAGTGTCCATGTGTCGGGCGCTCGCCGGTCGGCGTTCGCCTCCCTTCTCGTCCTGGGCCGCTGGTGCTATGAATCGGCGGTAGTTGCCCCCGGTGGACATATCACAACCTTTTATGTTGGAATATAAATAAAGTAACAGTTTGCTATTTGTTCATTAAAAAAAACTCAAATTTATGTAATTTCCGAAATGTGTTTATGTATCGGGTGGTCTAAATCTCAAAATGTGCAAAACAATAAAAATAGGACCACTGATGGTTCAAATGGCTCTGAGCACCATAGGACTTAACATCTATGGTCATCAGTCCCATAGAACTTAGAACTACTTAAACCTAACTAACCTAAGAACATCACACAACTCCCAGTCATACGACCACTGATCAGTTCCATTAAGAATGAAATTTTCACTCTGCAGCGGAGTGTGCGCTGATATGAAACTTCCTGATAAATTAAAACTGTGTGTCGGACCGATGTGGTAGACACTTGCCCGTGAAAGGCAAAGGTCCCGAGCTCGAGCCTCGGCCCGGCATACAGTTTTAATCCGCCATATTAGCGCACACTCCGCTGCAGAGTGAAAATTTCACTCTCGGGACATCCATCAGGTTGTGGCTAAGGCATGTCTCCACAATATCCTTTCTTCCAGAAGTGCTAGTTCTGCGAGGTCTGCAGGAGCGCTTCTGTAAAATTTTGGGAGATAGAAGACAAGACACTAGTTGAATAAGGCTGTCGTGGGTGGGTAGCTTAGATGGTAGAGCATTTGCTCCTGAAAAGCAAAGGTCGCCATTTCGAATCTCGGTCTACCACACAATTTTAATCTGTGAGGAAGTTTCATGGATCTCTTTGTAATTTTCTCAACAGTTCTTTCGGCTATGTTAATTAATCGTTTTGAATATTGTGAGGTATCAGTTCTTTTATTTGCTAATCTCGTGCAGTTTAATTAATCATAAATTGCACAGTGATGTTTATTAAATTAAATAATAAACTTAAAGGCCCTACTGCCCTGTACCACACTGTTGGACAGTATTAGGAAACGTTGATATACAAGGGTGAGATAAGGAATTCTAAGAGAATCGTATAGTGTATCTTGTCAGGTGTTAGCGCTATACAAACTATAAAAATGGGGTGTACGTGCTTCTATATATGTATTTACGATCCACATCTCCTCCTAATCTACTGGACCAGTTCCCACCGCTATGATATACATCTCGTAAATTGAAGTTGCAGAGCGGAAAAGGGCAAGGAAAGAGAAGGAACTAACATCAGCTGTAAACAGGGCTTTATCCGGAATCACAGGCAACGAGTGAAAACTTGTGCCGGACTGGGACTGGAAAACGGGATTTCCTTACTAGGCAGTTGAGTTAACCATTGCGCCACCCTGACGGACTGTCTCCGGTGGGCTCCCCGGCCGACTCACGGGACCCACGGACGGTGACAGCGGATAGGTGGCACTAGGATGAAGTGTTAGTCGGCTGGAGAGGCACCTGGGTTCAATTTCCGGTGTGGCACACATTTCCACTTGTCGCCACTGATTTCGCAGGGAGTCTGGATGCAGCTGATATTAACACTAAAAAAAGTACAAACATTGGCTGCAAGTGGGCATTGATTGAAATCAATGGGGGAAATTGAAAATTTATGACGGACCGGGGTTCGAACACGTTTCTCCTAGTAATTAGGCAGACGCTCGGACACCGAGCCATCCGGACACAGTGGTCATTGCAGCTGCACGGACTACCAGAGCACGCCTCCCCTCGGACCAGAGTCTCAACTTACCAAATTCACAACTTACCCACACACTACTAAAATAGTCCCCCTTGCCCTATATCCCCATTACTCGTGGTATTTTGACGATTCCCGTAAGAGTTCGAGCTTGGTGTACATCTAGAGAGATCACTGGCTGTCTCGCCTATATGGCTGATGGTTAAAATGGAACTTTCCCTGTTTAACACGTTATAACACGGAAACTTGTTGTGACGTAGCAAGACAGCCACGCCACTCGGAGGTAGCCGAAAGGCACGCGTACACACACGCCGGCTGGCGTGAATTCTGGAACAGGATACTTGGTGAATGCTATAGAGAAAAATATGCAGTTCCTCGGATACTTAACTTTATTGCATCCTTGTGGTACATCGCTATTGACGATACAAATGAGACTATCTCCAGATACGGTTAATTACAATCACTGTAAGGCTAATGACGCCTTGCTAGGTCGTAGCCATGGACTTAGCTGAAGGCTATTCTAACTGTCTCTCGGCAACTGAGAGAAAGGCTTCGTCAGTGTAGTCGCTAGCAAAGTCGTCGTACAACTGGGGCGAGTGCTAGTCCGCCTCTCTAGACCTGCCATGTGGTGGCGCTAGGTCTGCAAGTACTGACAGTGGCGACACGCGGGTCCGACACGTACTAATGGACCGCGGCCGATTTAAGCTACCACCTAGCAAGTGTTGTGTCTGGCGGTGACACCACAAAACTAATTGCCGTATCAGGACCAAACGTGGTAGTATTAATGCCAAGAACATGGAAAAGAGAAATAAAACAGAATCAATTCAACTGAAACACTTTCAATGTGTTTCTACAGTACATCATTACCACTACTTACCGGTACCATTATTACTACAAAAGGGGCTCAAGATGGCGCCCATCAGTGTTCAGAAGAGTCTGAAAGCGCAGGATTGCATTCTGCACAGCAGAACGAAGCATGTCCGTAGTTATGCTGACTGCCTCTCTTGATATGCTGCGCTTGAGATCAGCACATGTGTGAATGTTCCTCTGGTAAACACTGTCCTTCAAGAAGCCCCAAACCCAGAAATCACAGGGAACGAGATCATGTGATCGTGCAGGCCAAGCATTTGGATACGATCGGCTGATAATTCCATCGTTTCCAAATGTGTATCGGAGAAACTTGAAAACTATTGATTTCAATGCGTCTCTCTCCTTAGGGCGAGTACGACGTGCCGACGAAGCACATCGCAGTAACGCTGGCCAGACTGCACGTCTTTGGTCCTTGAGCGCCAGCCTGTTACAAAAATAATGGGCCAACGTTGAATGTAGCTGTGAATCCACATCATACGGTAATACGTTCACCATACAGAGGAACGTCAGTGACTGGAGGTGAAGATGCCCACATTCGGCAATTCTGTGTGTTCACCTCACCCATCTTTCCATAGAATGGTCCATGACCAGCCCTTGTTAAATTCAATCCTTGCAATAAAATGGAGAGCGAAGTCATTAAGTCATTCTGAACGCTAATATACGACATGGATCTTCTAAGGATACGATTTGAGAATCGTTCTAAGCACCTTCTCTACGGTGGACAACAAGATGCTCAACTGTTGTGACACAGCACGCCCACTGCCTGACGATCGGGAATTGTGAGCTACGTTGTCTGCCATAGAACACAGTGATTTCATCAACCACCTGTGGTGAACCGGTTGTCGGCCTCTTATTGGAACGACGCCCGGTTCTCCAGTTGATTTGAACTGCTTCATCATGCCATCATGAGTTGCCAGGGCATTTCCGTAACCCTTGCATGTTGTTCGAAGCTTCCGGTAACAATTCTGGCAGCCCACCTCTGAATTACTTCGATGTCTTCCGTTAATCCTTCACGGTACGGATCCCAAAGATTCGAGCAGTACTGAAGAAGCACTAGCGTCCTATACATGGTCTCGCTTACGGAAGAATCACACTTTACCAAAATTCTCCCCATCAGTGGAAGTCGACCAGTCGCCTTCCCAACCACAATCCTTGCATGCTCATTTTATTTCACATCGCTTTCCAACGTTACGTCGAAATATTTAAACGACGTGACTGTGTAAAGCAGGCCACTACTAACGCTGTATGCAAATATTACGGGTTTGTTTTTCCGCAGTAACTTACGTTTACCACATTTAGAGCTAGATTTCATTCATCACACCAGCCAGAAATTGTGTCTATGTCATTTTGTATCCTCCCACAGTCGCTGAACTTCGACGCCTTCCTGTACATCATAGCATCATCAGTAAAATATCCTGTTTTATATTTCTTAGTATTACCCCTATACAACCGAGAGACAAGGGGTGTTCAGAAGTAAGGCAGAAGATGCAATGGATACTGAACTATTCATGGTGAAATTTCAGAACTATTTCTCCATTTACCGTGAAGATAACACTAGTCCACTCCTTCCTACCTAACGTCCTCGGTACACTTATGTTGCAAATATTTATCTGATGAGGCGTGCTACGGGAATTTAGGCACTAATTTTGTGATCAGGTACCTTTCATTCATCGGATACCTTCCATTCATCTACATTCAAGGAGAGTTGCCATCCCTTACTCCAAGTGGAGATTTCTTCCAAGCTCTCTGAATTCCTCATGCTCGTTCAGTGACAATATTCCCCTACATAACAGAGTAGTTAGCGAACATTGTGATATTGATCCTGTCTGATAAACCTTTTCTCTAAATTGAGACCACTAGTGGTCCTATTGGGCTTCCTTAGCCCCCACCATATCTAACAAAACAAGGGAAATCAGAGCTCGTACGGAAAGAAATAGGTGTTCATTCTTTCCGCGCGCTATACGAGATTGGAATAATAGAGTACTGTGAAGGTGGTTCGATGAACCCTCTGCCAGGTGCTTGAATGTGATTTGCAGAGTATCCATGTACATATAGAACCTTCGAAATGTAGAACATTTATCCTCCAACATGTGGTGGCGAATCTTATTAGTCAATAATTCTCTTATCCAATCGCACATCTAAGAAGATGCTTCGCATGACTGTATCTTACTTATTCGTCCAAGTCGTGTTTCAGTATCGAAAGATTGTCGGGATTCAAGACAGGCAGAATCGACCTGTCATCGGCATTTCCTCTTTGCAGTACATCATGTACTGGTTAAGCAAGCTGGATTTTACGCGAATAGATTTTCTTGTATCTGTGCCGATTCTTCGAGAGAAATTTCTTCTCCTCAGGAGTGACGTATTAATTTTAACTTAGAACATGTTAGCAATGTTTAGCAGTAAATCAGAGCTATCGTTGTTTTACCCTTTTTGTGAACAGGAGTGACCTACGCCCCTATCCATTGACGCCGGGCAGTTCGCTTCGCTGCACAAGATGGTTTTGATGAATATGAAAATGAAAATTAAAAGTGACCAATCCCACTGCTCATTCAGTGTTGTTTCAACCCTGTTACCTCCTCCAACTCCGTATCAGTACCTGGGATGATTTTTACAATACCTCTCATATGTGAGTATACGGCAATCCGACAATGGTGTGAGTGAAATTTTTCATGTTGAGAACTGAGAAGGAACGGTCTGTTTTACTCAGTAAAAAACTTTCTATAGGAATGATCGCATAAATAGTTCTTTATTTTTGACAACAAGTTTCGAAAGACTTTGCTGTCATCTACTGGTCCTAAAAATATTTGTTACAAAACTAGTTCGCTGTGAGTTGGAACTTTCTGCCACGTTGTCATATTAGTGGATAAAGTGTAGCACATTACGCAAAGGTTTACCAGAAATAAAACATTTACACCCTAAAGGCACGTTGTACGCATGGCCATGTCCCTATATGCAGCGCTGACAGGTGTTTATTAAGTCTTAAAAACCACAATAAAAAGTAAAGCGCGCTGTGGCAAATGAGTTTAGGCTAGCTTCACATGTTGTATTCATTGCTGGTCCACATTAGACAGCGTATATGGTATAACTGAACCTGTGAGTAATGTGCTACTCTTAATTCACTAATATGACAATAAAGCATGAGGTTACAGCTCACAATGAACACGTTTTGATATAAAAATTTTTAAGACCAGAAGATGACAGCAAAGCCTGTCGAAACCAATCTTTTAAAATAAAGAAGCACTTATGCGATCTTGGCTGTATTAAATTTTTGCCGAACCCTGGTGTGCTAGTATCTCGATTCGTGAGTACATTTTTAAGTGGAGAATTAATATTTCGATTTGAGTCTGTGCTTTCATTCTCAACCCCAGGTTTATCAAGTTTTTAATGGAAACCAAATAGCACTGACTCTTAAAACAAAATGCTAGTACAGACACACATAAGCCAAGCGGGAAGCTTCTTGTCTCGCGACAATGAAATGAACGAAAAACGTAGAATTTTACTCTGCGCTAATGCAAGTGGGGATTCTGAGGATAAGCGTCTTTTAGCTTAACGCTCTGGAAATCGGGCCACTTTTAAACGCAGTTAAGTGCAAGAGGGTAATCCTCCAGCGTAGCGGAGAACGAACAGCAACTTGGGTTGCAAGGTAACTTTGTGTGGAGGGGACGAATGGGAGCTTTGCACCAGCTGTTGAGGACCATGTCGGGGAAAATACTGTGCCCCTTACCTGCGCGATAAGCCGATTTCTTTCACTGCCTAGGATTCACATCGTGATTCTCACCGTAGCTGTGCTGTGTTAGCGATATTGTATGAATCCTTCACAGCAAACATAAACATAGCCAAAGCCTTGCAGACAAACAAAAATTACGCGAAGCGAAATGTAGTGTGAGGAGGGCTATGCGAGAGGCGTTCAATGAATTCGAAAGTAAAGTTCTATGTACTGACTTGGCAGAAAATCCTAAGAAATTTTGGTCTTATGTCAAAGCAGTAGGTGGATCAAAACAAAATGTCCAGACACTCTGTGACCAAAATGGTACTGAAACAGAGGATGACAGACTAAAGGCCGAAATACTAAATGTCTTTTTCCAAAGTTGTTTCACAGAGGAAGATTGCACTGTAGTTCCTTCTCTAGACTGTCGCACAGATGACAAAATGGTAGATATCGAAATAGACGACAGAGGGATAGAGAAACAATTAAAATCGCTCAAAAGAGGAAAGGCCTCTGGACCGGATGGGATACCAGTTCAATTTTACACAGAGTACGCGAAGGAACTTGCCCCCCTTCTTGCAGCGGAGTACCGTAGGTCTCTAGAAGAGCGTAGCGTTCCAAAGGATTGGAAAAGGGCACAGGTCATCCCCGTTTTCAAGAAGGGACGTCAAACAGATGTGCAGAACTATAGACCTATATCTCTAACGTCGATCAGTTATAAAATTTTGGAACACGTATTGTGTTCGAGTATAATGACTATTCTGGAGACTAGAAATCTACTCTGTAGGAATCAGCATGGGTTTCGAAAAAGACGGTCATGTGAAACCCAGCTCGCGTTATTCGTCCACGAGACTCAGAGGGCCATAGACACGGGTTCACAGGTAGATGCCGTGTTTCTTGACTTCCGCAAAACGTTCGATACAGTTCCCCACAGTCGTTTAATGAACAAAGTAAGAGCATATGGACTATCAGACCAATTGTGTGATTGGATTGAAGAGTTCCTAGATAACAGGACGCAGCATGTCATTCTCAATGGAGAGAAGTCTTCCGAAGTAAGAGTGATTTCAGGTGTCCCGCAGGTGAGTGTCATAGGACCGTTGCTATTCACAATATACATAAATGACCTGGTGGATAACATCGGAAGTTCACTGAGGCTTTTTTCAGATGATGCTGTGGTGTATCGAGAGGTTGTAACAATGGAAAATTGTACTGAAATGCAGGAGGATCTGCAGCGAATTGACGCATGGTGCAGGGAATGGCAATTAAATCTCAATGTAGACAAGTGTAATGTGCGGCGAATACACAGAAAGATAGATCCTTTATCGTTTAGCTACAAAATAGCAGGTCAGCAACTGGAAGCAGTTAATACCATAAATTATCTGGGAGTACGCATTAGGAGTGATTTAAAATGGAATGATCATATAATGTTGATCGTCGGTAAAGCAGATGCCAGACTGAGATTCATTAGAAGAATCCTAAGGAAATGCAATCCGAAAACAAAGGAAGTAGGTTACAGTACGCTTGTTCGCCCACTGCTTGAATACTGCTCAGCAGTGTGGGATCCGTACCAGATAGGGTTGATAGAAGATATAGAGAAGATCCAACGGAGAGCAGCGCGCTTCGTTACAGGATCATTTAGTAATCGCGAAAGCGTTACGGAGATGATAGATAAACTCCAGTGGAAGACTCTGCAGGAGAGACGCTCAGTTGCTCGGTACGGGCTTTTGTCAAAGTTTCGAGAACATACCTTCACCGAAGAGTCAAGCAGTATATTGGTCCCTCCTACGTATATCTCGCGAAGAGACCATGAGGATAAAATCAGAGATTAGAGCCTACACAGAGGCATACCGACAATCCTTCTTTCCACGAACAATACGAGGCTGGAATAGAAGGGAGAACCGATAGAGGTACTCAAGGTACCCTCCGCCACACACCGTCAGGTGGCTTGCGGAGTATGGATGTAGATGTAGATTTAGATGTAGATCCTGTGGAGATGATGTCCCCAACAACCGTGGCCAGATTTTCGTCTTACAGTGATCACCAAAAACCACTAGGCAGGTTATTTCCATATTGTGGGAGTAGTCGTAAGTCTGAAGACTGCTCGCCGCTTTAGTACCTCCTATGCAAGTCTCGCCATCTCTCCGTAGCTACTGCAGACTACATCCATTATTACTAGGTCACTGTAGTCAACTGTTTGGCCCCGTCCATAATTTGTATGCCACCTCACCCTCCACACGTAATTTCATTACCGAATTAACCATTTCGTGATGCCTCAGGACACTTACTATCGATTTGTCCTACTTTTTTGTCAGTTTCACCTGTCTCGTAAACCGACATACGGCCGAGAGAGTCCGCAACTCGTGCTCGTGCGGTAGCGTTCTCGCTTCCCACGCCCGGGTTCCCGGGTTCGATTCCCGGCGGGGTCAGGGGTTTTCTCTGCCTCGTGATGACTGGGTTTTGTGTGATGTTCTTAGGTTAGTTAGGTTTAAGTAGTTCTAAATTCTAGGGGACTGATGACCATGGATGTTAAGTCCCATAGTGCTCTGAGCCATTTGAACCATTTTTTTACGGCCGAGAGAGCGGTGTACTGACCACATGCCCATCCATATGCGCATCCAGTGACGCCATTGGACAGAAGATGACACGGCGGCCGGTCAGTACCGTTAGGCCTTGCAAGGCCAGTTCGGACGGAGTTTACTTTTAGTCAGTTTCTTCCGTAAATCAAATTTCTACCGTATTTGGTTCAGTATGTCTTCATTAATTACAACATGTGAAGCCAGCCTAAACTCATAGTCCAGTCCAGTCTTAGCAGTCTTCTTTAGCAAGACATTTCTAAATCTTCTATTCTCTTTTCGTCCGTAACTTTCATCGTCCACATTCCACTTCCATAGAACGCTGCACTCCTACTTCCTCTAACTTAAATTTACGTTAGATGTTAACATAATTCTCTTTCAGAGATAAACTTTCCTTGCTATCTCCAGTCTACATTTTATACATTCCTCACTCCTACTCTCGCCATTTATTATTCTACCCGTAAGCAAAAACTCGTCTACTATATTTAACATTCGTTTCTCAGTTTGTTTCTTTTTAAACAACCCTTTTAATTGGACTACAATCCATTACGTTTGTTTTACTTTTTTTAAGTTTGTCTTTGCAAAATGCTATCCCTTATCTCTGCCTAAAGAATGAGATGCTCAGTCCAATTTGGCAGAAACTTTAAATTAGTTGAGTACTTATTCTGAGATTTCATAATCACGTATTTCCTTTGACGATGAGCACGACTTTATAAAAATCAGATTTCTACCTTCTAACAACACCCTTTTCAGACAAATCATGGACCAGCAAGTAATTTCCGACCCCATCAAACGCGTAAAAGCTCTGTTCAAATGTTCAAATGTATGTGAAATCTTATGGGACATAACTGTTAAGGTCATCAGTCCCTAAGCTTACACACTACTTAACCTAAATTGTCCTAAGGACAAACACACACACACACACATGCCCGAGGGAGGACTCGAACCTCTGCGGGGGATCAGCCGAAAACCTCTGTTTCTAACAGCTTTTTCCGGGTGACCATCGACACCGATTAGATCCTGCGTAATACGTAGAAGGATCTCTTCCGTATCCTTCAGTTCTTAAACTTCATTTATGTAAACCTGTCAGGAGATTTTTTACAGGTAGTGCCCCTTATACTGTGAGAGATCCGTTCTGGGGCTTAACAGCCACCTCAGATTGATGAGTAACACTCAGAAATTTGTCACGAGAATTACGCAAGACGAATGGCACACTTTTTGTAGTTCTGATGTTTTCTATACATCTCTGTCCGCCAGCAGCCTTCATAACAGCCATCAGCCAACCTGACCCATCACCATGGCGGATGGGCCCTTGGGGAGGGTGTGACGATATGTGTCTCCTAAATCATGGCGGAATGTGCTCTCTCGTCTAAGATCCACCATATCTGCAGACGACAACCAATCCATTAGCTAAACGGAAAAAACAGGTGTGAAAATGATGTAACGCCACATGTTATCAGTCCACGCTTTCCAAATACATCGTCTTGTATTGTGGGACATCGATTCCGATCCTTGATGTCTGATGCCCTCTGACCAACTGAACTGGATGATTTTAAGAGTTGTGGAGGAAAGTCCATTACTGCTTTCCGTATGGCAGGCGCAGGTATGCTGCAGTAGTGGCGCTCGCTGTATTGCAGTAGTTCGAGTAACGAAGATTTTTGGTGAGGTAAGTGATTTGTGAAAGGTACAGGTTAATGTTAGTCAGGGCCATTCCTTTGTAGGGATTTCTGAAAGTCAGATTGCGTTGCGCTAAAAAATATTGTGTGTCAGTTTAAGCACAGTCATGTATAAATGTTCAAAGGGGACGTTTCATATGTCGACCCTTAGCCTAGGATACCTCACTGGAATCTTCTGATTTTTTCTTGTAGTTTGTGTAATTAGTGTAGATTTTGTTTATTGCTATTGCGTAATGGTAGAGAAAATCTCCTTTGTAGTTGCAGTCTTTCATTGTTGTACAGTAAAACAGTTGTGGCATGCATGTAGATTTGCACCAAGTATTTAGCAGCTGCAATTAACTAGATATTATTTTCAGTGCTATGTTAATGTGTTCTCTTATTTTTGCTCTTCAAATTGTGCTTTTCTGTGTTATCGTGTGAAATATTGTGACAATAATGGCGTGTGAAAAACGTAACACTAGGCTCCAAAGTAAACTGAGAATTAATAGTGACGACGAGCGTAGCTTATCAGCACCACTGTGTAGTGAATTAACAGACATTCAAAGTAGTAATTTGGTAACTGTGCATGGGGAAATGGATCGGGCGGCAAATAATGGCGTAGGCAGTGAAACAATTAGTGAACAGGGAAGCATTATCGATCGATCGCTCGGCAACAACTCGCCTCAGGAATCCGAAATGATAGGACACAATTTTGCAAATACTGTAGATTCAGGTTTTGCGTCCTCACCGTTTTCTCAAATAAGTCAAGATACATTTTCTGCTTGTCAAAATGTGAATGTTGCCGGTGAAAATACACTGCCAAAAAGCATAGAGAAACAGATTCCAGACACTAATACATTATTACTGCAATTAATGCAACAAATGGAACAAAATCAGAGACAAACACAGCAACAGTTAGACACAATGGAACAACACCAGAGACAAACGCAGCAACAGTTACACACAATGGAACAAAATCAGAGACAAACACAGCAAAAGCTTCAAAAGTTAGACTCATTGGAAGAAACTCTCGAACAAACACGTGAAGATTTAACTGCTGAGTTACATAACATTGAATCGAAATGTAAGAAAGTCTGTAATGACGTAAAAACACTAATTTGTGAGCATTTCCAACCTATTTTTTCGCGTCATGAAAATGCATTACAAAATCATGAAGCAGCCATAAGAGAACTGCAAACTATTGTTCATGAAAATCACGACACCTTGCAAGCTAAAATTGACTCAGTTGCATCTACCGATTCGGTTACGCAACTTGCAAAAACTCAAGAAAACTTAAAGGACACAGTAGATACGATTTCAACACAAATGGACACTCTGAAACTTGGTTCAGAAAAACACACTGAGGAAATAAGTACACTATCGAAGAAAGTAGCCGATCTTTCGGATCAGTTCACTAACTTATCTGCAAAGGTAGATGATGATCTGAATGACGCAAGACCTGTAGCCATCACTGACACAGAAGAGTGCGAACAAATTAGGAAATTCAAACAAAATCTGAATCAAATTAATACGCAACACCAAAGAGAAATCCGGGAAGTACAAGATCAGCTGACACAGGTAATACAAGAATTACGTATTTCAGAGGACACTCGCGCCCCAATACGGGAAGAGGGACATAGAAATACGGAACAGCCACAAAATAATAACACAGGGCATTTCGGAAGTTATGAAAGAAATTGGCAATGTGCACCGAAATTTGAGATGGAACCGCCGAAGCGACGTAACAATGACCGACATGCGACTCGCCGACATGATGATTTTGACTATAAGCTGTTCATTACTACACGTAAATTCAAAACGTTTAAGAATCCTGCCAACGACATTCATCCACAAGCATGGCTCCATCAATTCTCTCATTGTTTTCCTCCCAACTGGTCATTGGAGCACAGGTTAGAATTTATGTGTGGCTACTTGGAGAATGAACCAGCTGTAAGAATGCGATCGGTCATTCACGATTGTCACAGTGAAGGAGAATTTTACCATGCGTTCCTCTCAGCATATTGGTCTCAAGCTACACAAGACCGAGTAAAACATAGCATCATAATGATGAAACATTTCGAACAATCTGAATTTTCCAGTCTTGTGAAATATTTTGAAGACATGTTGCACAAGAATCAGTACCTTTCAAACCCATACAGCCCTTCAGAACTCATCCGCATTTGCTTAATGAAATTGCCTGAACATTTAAGAAATATTATTTTGGCAGGGCGTTGCAAAGACGACATTGAAGCTTTTCTGGGACTCTTACAAGAATTAGAAATTGACACAGATAGTCGCGGGATGCGAAAACAGAAAAACAATCACTACAGGTCACATCCGTCACAATTCCGTGACAACGGAAGCAATAACTGGACACGACAAGGCTATTCTCACAACACAAATTGTAACCAAAACAGACACCACCTGTATGACAACCACTGGCAGAGTAATAGTTACAGAGAAAGATCGCATTTCCGTAGTAATGAATATGATAGAGACAATCATAGAAACAGACAATATGGTAACCAAAACTATTATTATCAAGGGAGACAGAATTATTTCAGACGCAACAGTTCAGCGGGCAGTTACGATTCAGGGAGAAATTCTCCACGACATAACCGACAAACAAGAAACTATGTAAACTACCGACAAACCGACAGATCTGAATTCCATCAGAACTGGCGAGCTTCAAACAGAGCAGGGCCCTCTCGAGGAGGTGAATTTGTGGAAGTTAGGTCTCCTAATCCCAGTAATGACGCGCGCCAACAAAGGAACAGACAATGACTCGCACCGCAGGCTGCCGCGTGCGCCGGCTGGCTCAGAGAAAAATAACATAGACGCTAACCTTGAGAAAAATTCCAAGATTCCTTATGGACGTATACCACATGATAATTGCGTTAAAGTTGAAACTCTGCGTACTAGGAAGAGTTAAGGTTTACACCACATTTCACATGTAAAACCATTTATTGACAGATAATCTGCTTTTTAACTTAGTCTTTGCAATTTTCACTTCACGCTACTTGTACAATTTGTCACACTGAGAAACTGTTAACATGCAACAATGTTTTGAAGTTAAATATCAAATCAAGAACCAAGAGAACTTACTTAAACAGAAATTACGAATGCATTGTTATAGTGAACAGACGTCACAGTGTTATTGTGTGTGTACAATCTTGCTTGTTAGTTGCACGATTACGTAACGACTATCAGGCTTACATACTTAGAACATATACTGCCAATGAGATTTTAATGCAACATTTTGGTTTACTAGAAAATACATTCTGGATTTAAAGTACTTTCTGTGAGATACCAGATGACACAGTGGTTAGTTTATGTGACAGCTACAAGATTATATCACGACGTTACTAATGAGTGACAATTTACAATGTTGCTTTTGCGGTGTATCTGTTTTATATCTGCACAGTTTTTCTGAATTCTTCTGGATAGTAAAACATGTTTTAGTAGTAACTTTTGTGGTATAGCTACAATGAGACAGCCTTTTCCGTAGCACAACAATACATTACAGCACAGTACTTTCTTCTTCACGGCAATAAGCGTAATAACTAAGATATCTATACGCAAAGCATTTCACTTTTGTTTATCATGAGGTAAATACATTGACTTCTGCAGAACTTAGCTTTCGGAGGACAATAACTACGACACTTCCACAGAGATTATCTTACAGCATGACGCACATTTAGCGCTACAGGACACTTATTTGAGTGATTAATTTTGTACTTAAAACATTTCTTTTTAAAGATTTTTGAATTACAAAGAAAGTTTTCCGTGATACATTTCATTCCATTGCTGTAATCTGTAACACCTGAGGGTATAATTACAATAATCCTCAGGGGGGTACACGCTTACTTTGTGTACCATGTGTTTGGCAAGCACAAGGAGCCCTAGTTAATATGGTATTTGCTTATACAACTTTACACATCGGTACCATATTTCTCTAACACACAAATTACACACCTATCTGATCGTTTAACTGAGAGAGACAAACATTTATTTTACTACATCAGTGACACATGTTTACGTAATTACACCGTTGGATAACTTCACACTTATGAAATTGTATTTTGTCTGTACATTGTGAATTGTTCATATTTTCTCAGAACCATTGTGATACTATGAGCGCTTTGAATGATGTATTTGGTAAGGGAGAATGATTTTAAAGTACGTTTGAGGTAGATGACACTACTGAAATGAGCAGAGAATTTTCTTTAGGTTTTGAAATTATTGCAGAAAGCTACGACGTTTTTGAGATTTGACTGAGGTGTTATGATGTTATTTTTACGATGACGATGTGTATTATGCTGTTGAGGTATGTTTATGGCCAATAAGCTGATGCTATATGAGGAATTTGATTATGGTATGTATTTATTATGATGAAATATTGAAGTCTCGTCGCAAGATTGACGTGTCGACGAATATATATATGTGTAATAAGGTAACGAGTAATGAATAGTGGTTAGGGACTCTGACTTGTGAAAAAGGATGTTGGAAACCAAGAATCGTACTTTAAGAGTTATGAAATGTGTGTAAATACGTGAATGTATCACAATGCCAGCGAAAATTTTTTGGACACTGTTATATTCATAAGATCTTGTTTCTACACATTTGCAATGCAAATTCTCGACACGTGAAATTTTGTATATGAGACTGTCACAGTAGTGGAAACTGCTGTCGTAAATATTTCCGTAAGAAAGTTAAGTGACCACCTGCATGTAATGCGTCGTGGGCACCCAGCTGTGTCAGACGCCTGGAGAACAAGCCATTAGAGTGTGTCCTTTTCAGAGGCACAGGTAGAAAAAAAAAGGGAAGGCCATTAACCTCGCTATTGACATTCCTTTATAGAAAGCACCGCAAATACGACATGCTCATTACTTGGAAATATTCTTACATCTGCACACCTGATTATGACAAGTATCTTTCTACGAGAATTGAGAGATTTTTTTACTACCTTATGAAATGCCATATGGCTAATGAATGATGTTTCATGCCTTCCTTTGTACATATTTGTTCATTTTCTTTGATATCTAGTTTCTAGCTGCACTGCAGCATTGTTTAAAATAAAATTTTATGAATGTACTAATATAGATATTTTATGCCTACAGATCCAGTAAGCAATAACTTTAAAAAAAACGAAGGAGCACAAAAAGACATTTCCCTTCACAGGACTTGCATACATAATTTTCTTTTCAAGTACTTGGTAATTTTTTGTAGAATTAGTTTTTGTGGTGCACCACTTTAATTACATAGACATTAAGATATGAATATACATTTCCCTTGTCTGTATTATTGTCTTTAGTGTAATATTTTTTTCTGCTTGAGCTATGTCATGTTCCGTTTGCTGTTGCTGTTTGCCAGGCATAGTGTTACTGAATTTGACTTTGTGTTACTCTGCTAAGCCAGTTTACTACTGATTTATTTTTCTTGTTTGCTGCTCATTGCATATTAGTTGTAATATTGTTGCTTACTTTGCCAATTTGAATTTTTTGTCATTGCTGTTCGTGTTAATTGTTTAGTGCTGCTGCATTGCCTCGTCCCTTAGTTTAGCATCTGAGCTCAGTAGATTTAAGTTAGCTTAAGAGGGGGTAGACTATAAGAGAATGAGTTGTGATTAATTGGAAGAAATGCATTGAGAAGTTATACAAAAAAAGTACAGAAAGCAGGTATAGGTAGGATTTTCTTGGAAATAAATGATGAGGTAAGATAATGAAAAATAAATAATGACGTAAGAAAAATGTGAATATATAAATACAGAAAGCATGCTTGGATAGGATTTTTTGGTGGAAACAAATGTTGAAATAAGACGAAAAATCTATGGAATGAAGTTTTGGGTTGGACTGCAGTACCAAATGTTACAGTGAAAACAAACCCTGCCCTTTCCTCTTGTGTTATTCTGCTATATGTTTGTGTACTCTTGTATATTTGTGTTTTTCCTGTCTTTATGTGTTTAACTGATATGAGTTATGTTGTAGAATTTTTCTGATATGTTATTTTATTTGTAAAGATGTTTAGACATTATTTATTCTGTTTTGTTTTAATGCTCATGTGTGTAGTTGATGTTTCAATAATTATTCTGATCTTTTATGTATTTACTTATGTCATAATTCCTGTAACACTGATGTATATGTTTATTTCTATTGTTTTTTAAAGCCTGTATTACTACAAATGTTATCTGTATTGTTATGTTCTTTAATGATGTATTTTGTATCTTGTAATTGTATTCTTATGTTATAAAATTGTAATTGACACCAGTTCATCATTTTATTAACTTGTTAGTTACATTTCACTGCACACTTTTCTGTTGGTCATAGTATATGGACAATATGTGAGAAGTAGGGACTATTAGTGTTTGCACATGTGTTACTAGTTCAGCAAGGGACTGGATAACAGCATTGCTGGTTCTAAGAACATTTCCAAAAACTTTGTGAGTGCACAAGTGGTGGTTTATGGACATGCTACATTATCCACAAGACTCTACAATGGTGATTGTGCACCTGCACAGTCACAACAGATGGCTGCTGGTCATCTCTACACGGACTACAGTGGGTCTGCATCTTTGATGGCCCACCAATATCATTATTTCTACAAGGACTGCAGTGGGTCTGCATCTCTGATGGCCCACCAATACCATACTCTCTACCAGGACTACAGTGGGTCTATTCTGTGATGACGTACCCACCAATATTCTTCAAAACTTCGACTGAGTCTGCTGTGTGTTTGCTCTGTTGTGGCCCATTACCTGTCTGCATGTCAAGAGTCAGCACTGTCTTTCCGTTGTAAAGACAACACTACTTCTTCAAGACTGCATGGAAATCCACTACTTCTGTGTGCAATTTCTTTTACTAATGAGACTTTGTGAAAAAAACTGTAATTACTATTATGATGAATGATCAGGACTATCTTTATGGACTGTGAGAAAATATTAGCTTTTGACCAACATTGTATAAATAAGTGTGTGCATTGGATATCTTAGTTATTGTAATTATGAAAAATTTTATCAAATCATTATCGGCCACTGCCCAAAACAATTTGTAAAATTTTTTGTGGGGAGCATGGGGACTATGTAAGTAGGCTGTTTATGTTTTCTTATTGGCAAAGTTACGTAGCGCTCTGTGGCTAGTTTGCATTGTTGTCTGCCATTGTAGTGTTGGGCAGCGGCAGCTGGATGTGAACAGCGCATAGCGTTGCGCAATTGGAGGTGAGCCGCCAGCAGTGGTGGATGTGGGGAGAGAGATGGCGGAGTTTTGCAATTTGTAATACTATATACACTCCTGGAAATTGAAATAAGAACACCGTGAATTCATTGTCCCAGGAAGAGGAAACTTTATTGACACATTCCTGGGGTCAGATACATCACATGATCACACTGACAGAACCACAGGCACATAGACACAGGCAACAGAGTATGCACAATGTCGGCACTAGTACAGTGTATATCCACCTTTCGCAGCAATGCAGGCTGCTATTCACCCATGGAGACGATCGTAGAGATGCTGGATGTAGTCCTGTGGAACGGCTTGCCATGCCATTTCCACCTGGCGCCTCAGTTGGACCAGCGTTCTTGCTGGACGTGCAGACCGCGTGAGACGACGCCTCATCCAGTCCCAAACATGCTCAATGGGGGACAGATCCGGAGATCTTGCTGGCCTGGGTAGTTGACTTACACCTTCTAGAGCACGTTGGGTGGCACGGGATACATGCGGACGTGCATTGTCCTGTTGGAACAGCAAGTTCCCTTGCCGGTCTAGGAATGGTAGAACGATGGGTTCGATGACGGTTTGGATGTACCGTGCACTATTCAGTGTCCCCTCGACGATCACCAGTGGTGTACGGCCAGTGTAGGAGATCGCTCCCCACACCATGATGCCGGGTGTTGGCCCTGTGTGCCTCGGTCGTATGCAGTCCTGATTGTGGCGCTCACCTGCACGGCGCCAAACACGCATACGACCATCATTGGCACCAAGGCAGAAGCGACTCTCATCGCTGAAGACGACACGTCTCCATTCGTCCCTCCATTCACGCCTGTCGCGACACCACTGGAGGCGGGCTGCACGATGTTGGGACGTGAGCGGAAGACGGCCTAACGGTGTGCGGGACCGTAGCCCAGCTTCATGGAGACGGTTGCGAATGGTCCTCGCCGATACCCTAGGAGCAACAGTGTCCCTAATTTGCTGGGAAGTGGCGGTGCGGTCCCCTACGGCACTGCGTAGGATCCTACGGTCTTGGCGTGCATCCGTGCGTCGCTGCGGTCCGGTCCCAGGTCGACGGGCACGTGCACCTTCCGCCGACCACTGGCGACAACATCGATGTACTGTGGAGACCTCACGCCCCACGTGTTGAGCAATTCGGCGGTACGTCCACTCGGCCTCCCGCATGCCCACTATACGCCCTCGCTCAAAGTCCGTCAACTGCACATACGGTTCACGTCCACGCTGTCGCGGCATGCTACCAGTGTTAAAGACTGCGATGGAGCTCCGTATGCCACGGCAAACTGGCTGACACTGACGGCGGCGGTGCACAAATGCTGCGCAGCTAGCGCCATTCGACGGCCAACACCGCGGTTCCTGGTGTGTCCGCTGTGCCGTGCGTGTGATCATTGCTTGTACAGCCCTCTCGCAGTGTCCGGAGCAAGTATGGTGGGTCTGACACACCGGTGTCAATGTGTTCTTTTTTCCATTTCCAGGAGTGTATTATGAACAGCTATATATATTATGACTATTAAGGTAAATACATTGTTTGTTCTCTATTAAAATCTTTCATTTGCTAACTATCCCTATCAGTAGTTAGTGACTTCCGCAGTTTGAATCTTTTATTTAGCTGGCAGTAGTGGCGCTCGCTGTATTGCAGTAGTTCGAGTAACGAAGATGTTTGGTGAGGTAAGTGATTTGTGAAAGGTACAGGTTAATGTTAGTCAGGGCCATTCCTTTGTAGGGATTTCTGAAAGTCAGATTGCGTTGCGCTAAAAAAAAAAAAAAAAATATTGTGTGTCAGTTTAAGCATAGTCTTGTAAAAATTGCTCTAAGGGGACGTTTCATTGTATCGAGGTATACCACTAGTTGACATTACAGGAAATGAAGCGTAATAATAGGAGTCCTTAAAACCTAGAAATGCAACACACAGCGTTGTAGAGAGTACCAGTGCACACAAAGCAGAATATGTACACAATCTGGTTAACATCGAAACTAATTATTTTGACGAACAGAGATGCCAAAAACTCCAAAAAAGTAAAAATAGACTGTCTACAAAGTCGGACTCACAAACTAATAAAGCTTGTCTAGTCATCTTTTATAAAAAATTTCCGTAACTGATATACGTGAAAATCACCGTAATTCCTAGGAAAAACCATCCTCATTCAAATTATTTTTAGCCTGGTTCTTCCCCACACTACCTTTCGTAAAATAAGTAGCTACGTGTTAGTTCATATTTGAATGGGTTCCTTGATTCTGTAAACAGGTCGTCATTACGATGACCTCATATTCCCAAGGAAATAGTAATTACGTAGCTGAGATTTTCGGGGCCCCGCTGGGTTCACATGGAATTTAGGGCTCCTTGTTTGTTCCACCCTAGTTATTGTCACCGATTAAGTGATGTTTAAGGTAGTCAAAGTCATATCTTTTAATTTTTTTCATTGAGATTTAACATTATGTCCTCTAGGTATTTTACGAGTATTCCTTGCACGTTCTTTGCCTACCGGTAACTGCTTAGTAATTCATCGGCCTTGGGGGTTTGCCTGTGGTTACGTTTTTTGATAATGTTACAACTAATTCTGATATACCGCTGGTGGTGATTTTACTTGAGCGATAAATATGCACTGTATTGTTTACTTCATAGCTCTAATCGCGACTCCCTAATTTGAATGCGGATAATTTTCTTAAGAACTATTGTGATTATCATCTATTTGACTTGCGGAAATTTAAAAGAAAAAAAATTGGCAAGATGCGAGTAGTACTTAATAGTGTATATAGACAGTACATCCATTTCAGGAATAGAGAGTCTCGAAGATTTTTGCTGTTCTCGGCTTTGATATTCGAAAGATATTGGTCCCAAGGCTTCCAAGACTTTCTAGAATGTTCTAATTTAAAATCTGAAGTAGGATAATAAGATACAAAAGAAAGATGCCTTTTGTGCGATATAATTGCAGATTAACAATTTTCAGACTTTACTCCTTTATTTGTACTGTGAAACCTTGCTTCTTGCCAAATTTCATGATTCTATGATTCTTCGTATACGGGAGGTACCCTACAGATTTTAATGAATGAGTTTGCGAATATCCAAATAAGTAACATAAGTAACCTTATCTTTTGACTGCACTGACTAAGAAGCTAACGATTATTATAACGCCGAGGGACCATAGACATCAACGTATGACGTAAATTTCAACTTGATACGTCTACCTGCTCCTGAGAAAAATGGTCGGACAGACAGACAGACAAACAAACAAGAAATTGACCCAATAACGGCTTCGTTTTTACTGATTGCGGCACGAAACCCTCAAAAAAGAGAAGACAAGGTCTATTCGTTTGTGCATCCGATTTTATATGTTGTCTATTTTTTGTTTTTTGTAATGTTTTCCATGTTCCAATTGAACTCTGCTACGTCCAAATAATTTCAATGTTAACCAGTACATGTAAATATTCTGCTTTGTTGTGCTTTCTGTGTAAAGGTATAAGTCTTAAACGCTGCATGTTGCATTTCATAGTTCTTAATAACTCTTGTTCCTATACTTCATTATCTGTCAAGTCAACTAGCGGTAATACTTTGACATATACTACATGTAAAATCGTTGTTTTTAATACCCAGGGGCCTGAAGATGTCTTTAATGAGACGGAGAAACTGGTCATGTAAATAAAATAACAAATCGTGAAAACGCACAGCAGTTTGGAGATTTTTATTTGGTAAATATATCACCGGCCACTATCCCGTATATACGATAATTAAACAAAGATAGTGTCTCGGTGTGGTCAGTCTTTCTTCACTGTCACATCCTTTGCATGAAAGTCAGGAAATGAAGGAAGTTTTCACCATAACTTTCAGTTAATATAGTAAATGCAACGTCTCTTTAAGTGTGGATAAATTTAAGAGAACAGCTATAACAAAAAAAGAGCCCGGCTGATATGATTACTAGATTGTTGTGATCTTCAACACATCATTTAGTATTAGAAGCCATCAAAACTTTCTGTTTGAGGGCGTTGCTCCAACGTGTATGCAATACAGCACGACACCGGTGCAGAAACATAAGCACCGTTATGTAGACAATGGATTAGTGTAGCACTCCTAGCATTCCAGAGTGCATGCTCTAAATGCTGGAAAGTGAACTATGGCGACGTTATTACCAGAAGTTTCCAAACAGGACTAACGTGCTGTTACTCTTTCCTAGGCTACCGAAGCACAAACACAGGTAAACATTGATCGGAGAATGGAGAACGTGTATAGGGCAGCACGTCAGTCGAAAACCACGATTGTGGAATGGTGCGCCAAGTTCCTGCGACAAGGAGTGCTGCTGCTTCATGCTAACGCACGACGCCACATCCAAAATGTCGTAGCCCAGAAGTTAACGCCAACTCAGCAATCGTCCTATAGCCGTGACCGATCCCCATTCAATCATCACACCTTCGCTCCCTTCAAGGGGCCTTGAAGGGTTGACGATTCCTGTTCAAAAAAATGTTGAAATGTGTGTGAAATCTTATGGGACTTAACTGCTAAGGTCATCAGTTCCTAAGCTTACACACTACTTAACCTAAATTAACCTAACGACAAACACACACACTCATGCCCGAGGGAGGACTCGAACCTCCGCCGGGACGAGCCGCACAGTCCATGACTGCAGCGCCTGAGACCGCTCGGCTAATCCCGCGCGGCGACGATTCCTGTTGGACAAGGACATATAGCAGGCAGTTACGGACTTCTTCACGCAACAGGACATGATGTTTTACCAAACGGGTGTCTTCATCCTGGTGCGTCAGTAGGATTATTGCCTCAATGTAAACGGAGATTGTTCCTGAGAGGCATGCCGATTCTGGACTGTACGGCCTTCGAACGGAAACTTTCTGGTTACCGCTTATATAAATACACTCCTGGAAATGGAAAAAAGAACACATTGACACCGGTGTGTCAGACCCACCATACTTGCTCCGGACACTGCGAGAGGGTTGTACAAGCAATGATCATACGCACGGCACAGCGGACACACCAGGAACCGCGGTGTTGGCCGTCGAATGGCGCTAGCTGCGCAGCATTTGTGCACCGCCGCCGTCAGTGTCAGCCAGTTTGCCGTGGCATACGGAGCTCCATCGCAGTCTTTAACACTGGTAGCATGCCGCGACAGCGTGGACGTGAACCGTATGTGCAGTTGACGGACTTTGAGCGAGGGCGTATAGTGGGCATGCGGGAGGCCGGGTGGACGTACCGCCGAATTGCTCAACACGTGGGGCGTGAGGTCTCCACAGTACAGCGATGTTGTCGCCAGTGGTCGGCGGAAGGTGCACGTGCCCGTCGACCTGGGACCGGACCGCAGCGACGCACGGATGCACGCCAAGACCGTAGGATCCTACGCAATGCCGTAGGGGATCGCACCGCCACTTCCCAGCAAATTAGGGACACTGTTGCTCCTGGGGTATCGGCGAGGACCATTCGCAACCGTCTCCATGAAGCTGGGCTACGGTCCCGCACACCGTTAGGCCGTCTTCCGCTCACGCCCCAACATCGTGCAGCCCGCCTCCAGTGGTGTCGCGACAGGCGTGAATGGAGGGACGAATGGAGACGTGTCGTCTTCAGCGATGAGAGTCGCTTCTGCCTTGGTGCCAATGATGGTCGTATGCGTGTTTGGCGCCGTGCAGGTCAGCGCCACAATCAGGACTGCATACGACCGAGGCACACAGGGCCAGCACCCGGCATCATGGTGTGGGGAGCGATCTCCTACACTGGCCGTACACCACTGGTGATCGTCGAGGGGACACTGAATAGTGCACGGTACATCCAAACCGTCATCTAACCCATCGTTCTTCCATTCCTAGACCGGCAAGGGAACGTGCTGTTCCAACAGGACAATGCACGTCCGCATGTATCCCGTGCCACCCAACGTGCTCTAGAAGGTGTAAGTCAACTACCCTGGCCAGCAAGATCTCCGGATCTGTCCCCCATTGAGCATGTTTGGGATTGGATGAAGCGTCGTCTCACGCGGTCTGCACGTCCAGCACGAACGCTGGTCCAACTGAGGCGCCAGGTGGAAATGGCATGGCAAGCCGTTCCACAGGACTACATCCAGCATCTCTACGATCGTCTCCATGGGAGAATAGCAGCCTGCATTGCTGCGAAAGGTGGATATACACTGTACTAGTGCCGACATTGTGCATGCTCTGTTGCCTGTGTCTATGTGCCTGTGGTTCTGTCAGTGTGATCATGTGATGTATCTGACCCCAGGAATGCGTCAATAAAGTTTCCCCTTCCTGGGACAATGAATTCACGGTGTTCTTATTTCAATTTCCAGGAGTGTAATTAGGAGTAATACAAATAAGCGGCATGTAACTGACCATCAAGTTAGATTATTATTAGGGGAGGCGGATGGAAGAGTTAGACTTCTTGAAAGGGTTGTTAGAAGCTGCAGATCATCCGAAAAGGAAATCTGCATACCTGTTGTTAAGGCAACTCAATTTCAAAGTATTTTTCTTGTGTTTGAAGCCGTTATCAGGTAAGGATAAGTTTAACATCAAAATTGGGGTCACGAATAAAACAAAGGGACAAAATTATGTTGCCTTGCAAGAAAAGTAATATATGATGGACGAAACAAGATGGACATAAAAGAAGCAGACTACCACAAACAAAGACAACATTCGTGGCCAAAATAAGTCTACTACACTGACCCGAAAAAGATCGCAACACCAAAAATTGCCAAACTAATTCTACTACACTGACCCCAAAAAGATCGCAACACCAAAAAGTAATAAACGTAATGATATTTCGGAGACACAGTGGTCCGGGTAACATATTCAGGTGTTTAACATTGCAAGATTACAGGTTAATGTAACCACGAGATAAGCCTTTGCGCATGTGAAATGCTGGTACATCAGTAGCCCTTGTAACCTCCAGAATGTTGAATGTAAGTATGCAGACGTTCATTCATGGTGTGCAGTGCCGGATGCTGGATGTTAGTTTTTGGGATGCAGTTCATTGCGTGCTGCACTTGATAACTCAATACAGGGACGGTTAATGCTGTTTGTGGATGACGCTCATTGTCGTCCGGTCGTGCCCCATACATGTTCGACCGGAGACAGTTCTGGTGATCCAGTAGGCCAAGACAAAGTGTCGTCACTCTGCAGCGCATTTTGGATTACGACAGCGGTGTGTGGGCGAGCGTTTTCCTGTTGGTAAACACCTCCCTGCAATGCTGCTCCTGAATGGGAACACAACGTGCAGAATCACCACACTGGCGTACAAATTTGCAGTCAGAGTGCATGGGGTAACCACGACAATGCTCCTGCTGTCGCATGAATTCCCAGACCAAAACTTCAGGTGCAGGTCCAATGTGTGTAGGACGCAGATAGGTTGGTTGCAGGTCCGTACTGACGTCCTTCTAACTAGCACACGGAGCCGAGGCAGAAGGGACTTTCATCAGAATAGAACACAGACCACCACCCTGCCCTCCAGTGAGTTCTCGCTTAACACCACTTAAGTCGCAAATGGCAAATGGCGTGTGGTTGAAATCTGTGGAATGCACATTACAGGGCGTCTGGCTCTGAGCTGTCCTTGAAGTAACCGGTTAGTAACTTTGTTGTGTCACTGTGTTGCCAACTAATGCCGCTCACAAGGGGAGGCCACGACGTTTGGGACGCGGTTTTACTGCAAACTTCGTACACTCGCAGTACTCCATGAGGACAACAAAATGTGTACGCAGTAGCGCGTACTTCTCAAGCGTTACTGAGAAAAACGCAAGGTAATTTCGGACGTCGAATATATATCTGTGCGTGGCCATTTTAACCATGAAGCGGCTGCAGCCAAGTGGTGACGGCACGGTAGCTCAGCGTGTTCGGTCAGAGGGGTAGCTGCCCTCTGTAATACAAAAACTGAGTTAATGGATCAACGACGAACTGAAACGGATGTCTTGTGACATCCGGCCCGAGCAGATGCAATGTTCGAAAACGAACAAAATGAGATTAAAAAAAAGCGTATTCGGTCACAACGTTAGCTACCCTTTATAATAAATAAACTGAGCGAACGTATCACTGAACAAACTGAAGGGTGTCATCGGACGTCCGCCCTGAACAAATTCAACGAACAATATACAGCAAATTTTTTTTAAGGTTTTTGGCGTTCAAGCCGCTGGATCGAGTTCCATTCGTCAGTTTTTCCTTTTTTTTTATTTTCAACACAGTCATTTTCTTTACTATTTGTATTACAGTTGATATAATGGGATCAATACGTGTAATCGGATGAACTTTTATTAAATTTACAATATTATTTGGCAGTCTACTAATTTTTATTACCACAAATATTATAATATTCGTAACTATCGACTAGTAAACGACCAAACGCATAAATTGATACTGAAAATGTATGCTTGTCCGTGTCTTCAAAACTGTTCGTATTAAATCGAAAGGGAACGAGAAATTGCTTCTCGGAAGACGCTGTTAAAATACGCTCGATACTGCATAACCAATTACCAGCGCCGATTTTTAAGGGAATACTGCGTTATGCATGGTTTGTTTCCAAACTATCGGCTGAAAGAGAGGTTTTTGAAAATTTTAACAAGGTTTGTTTTTCCACAGAAAACGTCAAAAGACCTTGCGTATGCGGAAACAAAGCATTTACTCAATGCAGCTTTTGCCGTTTAACTTCATGTTTTCCATGTTTTTACGAAAAATAGCATTCTGCAATTTGTACTCGTATTGTATAAAGCGACGATTAATTGTACATCTTTCGAAAGCCGTCTGTTCCGGTCAAAACTTGGAGGTAACAAGACGTTTCGGGCTCCTTCCAGGTATAAGGGATTTCTCAAATCACGGACAAGCATAAATGTTCAGTATGACTTTATGCATTTGATCGTTTACTAGTCGATAGTTATGAATATTACATTATTTGTGATAATAAAAATTAGTAGACAGCCAAATAACATTGTAAATTTAATAAAATTTCATCCGATTACACGTATTTTCCCCATTATATCCATTGTAACATAAATAATAAAGAAAACGAATGTGTTGAAAATTAAAAAAAATGACGAACGGAACTCGATCCAACGATCCAGCGGCTTGAACGCCAAACACTCTTCTTTTTTTTTTAAAAAAAAAACAAACAAAAACATGTTGCTGTATATTGTTCGTTGAATTTGTTTAGGGTGGACGACTGATGACACCCGTTCAGTTTGTTCGGTGATCCATTCGCTCAGTTTATTTATTATAAAGCGTAGCTAACGTTATCACTGAACACGCTGAGCTACCGCGCCGGCACCACTCGGCTGCAGGCGCTTCGTGGTCAAAATAGCCACGCACAGATATATATTCGACGATCGAAATTATCTTGCGATTCTCTCAATAACGCTTGAGAAGTACGCGCTACTGCTTTCACATTTTGTTGTCCTCATGGAGTACTACGATTGTGCGAAGTTTGCTGTACATCCGCGTACAAAACGTCGTGGCCTCCCCTTGTCATGTCTCTGCCTCGGGCATGGATGTGTGTGATGTCCTCAGGTTAGTTAGGTTTAAGTAGTTCTAAGTTCTAGGGTACTGATGACCATAGCTGTTAAGTCCCATAGTGCTCAGAGCCATTTGAACCATTTATTGAACCTCCCCTTGTCAGATTTCTGCTGCAAATGTAGTACGATGTGCCAGAGCCATGCGTCGTACACAATGGTCGTCTCTTTGGTAGTGCCACATGACCGTCCGACGCACAGGCTTCTTGAGACCGCACATTGTCGAGATCACCCCTGCTATGAGTCACTTGGCTACATGGCTGCCAAGTCTTTCTGCAATATCTCAGAAGGAACATCCAGCTTCTAGTACAAACTCTGCGAGGTTTTGATAAGGCGTACCGAGCGAGGTGGCGCAGTGGTTAGCACACTGGACTCGCATTCGGGAGGACGACGGTTCAATCCCGTCTCCGGCCATCCTGATTTACGTTTTCCGTGATTTCCCTAAATCGTTTCAGGCCAATGCCGGGATGGTTCCTTTGAAAGGGCACGGCTGATTTCCTTCCCCATCCTTCCCTAACCCGAGCTTGCGCTCCGTCTCTAATGACCTCGTTGTCGACGGGACGTTAAACACCACTAACCTAACCTAACCTGATAAGGCGTCTTAGTCTCCTTAAAGGTTTTCTTGGATAATATCAACGCACTACGTCCAACTTTAACGGCAACTAACGCTTACGACTGGTACAGCATGTGTTTAAAGCAAACCTGATCTGCTTCCTCAAACGCGACTGCCGCGCATTTTGAATAGACGTCATCTTTCAGATGTAGAAACACGCTTAGAAAGTTTCGTTTATGTCCCACAACTCCTTCTTGGTGTTGCGATTTTTTTCCGTCAGTCTAGTATCAAACAACGATCATAACTCAAGGAAGAAATTTCTTAGAATGTACGTTTGGAGTACAGCATTACATGGAAGTGATTCATGACCCGTAAAATAAAAAAGAAGAAACTCGGAGTTGGGATGTGCAGCCATAAAAAGAAGCTGATAATAGATGCGCTGAAAAGATAAGAAATTAAGACGTACGTGTAAAAATTATTGAGTAAAACAAAGACAGGATGATAGTAAAACTAATCAATCAGACAACTTTCACGTGATAAAACCCTCCATGTAGAGTAATTTCTGTGACAGTTAGCATTAACTGACAGCATGTGATAGTAGCAGTCCACTGAAAAAGCAACAAACTCTTTTACACATCTATCGCACTTTGCAGATTTTGATACGTGGTACTTACTGTAATTAAGGAAAACGTGGAAGGGAGAATCCACTAATATAACTTTCTTTTCACACGACCTGTTTATTTAACAATATATATACTGTGTTTTACAGATAATCGAAAAATTTAACCACAAAATTTTCTTTAGTAAAATGAAAAAATTTGCAAAATTCTACTGACTTAAAAACTTAAGGTGAGTAAGCTTTTAATCTTTGTAAAAGAAATCTGAAGTGCTGTATTGTAAAACAGCAAACAATATGACAATGATTACAAGACGGCCGGCCGAACCTGCAGTCCGCCCGTTATCGGGTGATACAGTGGTGTTTACTACAGCGCTGGACACAGTCAATCTTATTAATTACCCTCCTGCAACACATGGAAATTATATAAGCACCACTGGTAAAGAGACAGATTCACTACCTCAAAACAGATGACTTAAATTTTCAATTTGAAAGCTGTATGTCGAAAGGTTCGGGGTTAAGAAGCGCACTTGTGCTTAAAGGTTGACATTGGCTGTTAATATCTTCAAAGTTAAACTGATTGTCAGTTATTAAGACCGCTCTGAAGGAAAGTCCTAAAACATTGCTTATGAACACTTATTACAAGAGAACTCACTCGGCGGAACGACAAGATCCAGCTAAAATACACCAATAATGACCTGGACTTTCAAACACAGAAACGAACAGCTTAGTACGATAGGTTGCTCAGATTATAACAAATGACTGAGAAATGCAACTACAATCAAAGAATGGAACCGGTTAACGGCTTTATCAAACCACAAGGTCCCTCTCTTGTTTAACGGGAACCTATGCCTTAATACAATTGTTCTGGCTGTATTTATGACCAAGAGCTGATTGGTTAGAACATTAATGATCGGGTACAAACCAGAAAGGAAGGGCAGTATAATAGCGGGGCAAATTTTCAAACGACAACTAGTGTCTCAGTACAACAGTATGGCCTATATTTACGACCAAAGAGCCGATCCAGTAAAACTCTGGGGATCGGGTGCATACCAGAAAATAATAAGGAGGTCAGGTAGATAATGAAACAAATCACCACGAGGATTACAGAATGTTAGTACTCTTTGTCAGCAAGCAGTTCCATGGATCCACGGCACGTCGCATCGGTTACTGACTAGGGAACCTCCCTATGGCACCCCCCTCAGATTTAGTTATAAGATGGCACCGAGGATAGGGCTTCAAAAACTGAACACAGATCAATCGAGACAACAGGAAGAAGTTGTGTGGAATTATGAAAAAATAAGCAAAATATACAAACTGAGTAGTCCATGCGCAAGATATGCAACATCAAGGATAACGTATACAGGATCGCCGTGGTCCTGTGGTAGGCGTGAGCAGCTGCAGAACGAGAGGTCCTTGGTTCATGTCTTCCCTCGAACGAGCGCCAGCACGGTAGCTCAGCGTGTTCGGTCATAGACCCAGTTGGCCTCTGTAATAAAAAAACTGAGCGGAAGGATCAACCACCGAACTTGAACAGGATGTCTTGCGTCGTCCGCAACGAGCAAACACAACGATCAGCAACGGAAAAAAAAACGAAAAGTTTGATTTCTTACTTTCAGTTTATGTGACAATCTCTTATGTTTTCATCACTTTTTTGGGAGTGATTATCACATCCACAAGAAAACCTAAATCGGGCAAGGTAGAAGAATCTTTTTACCCATTCGCCAAGTGCACAAGTTAAGTGGGTCGACAACATATTCCTGTCATGTGGCGCACATGCTGTCACCAGTGTCGTATAGAATATACACTCCAGGAAATTGAAATAAGAACACCGTGAATTCATTGTCCCAGGAAGGGGAAACTTTATTGACACATTCCTGGGGTCAGATACATCACATGATCACACTGACAGAACCACAGGCACATAGACACAGGCAACAGAGCATGCACAATGTCGGCACTAGTACAGTGTATATCCACCTTTCGCAGCAATGCAGGCTGCTATTCTCCCATGGAGACGATCGTAGAGATGCTGGATGTAGTCCTGTGGAACGGCTTGCCATGCCATTTCCACCTGACGCCTCAGTTGGACCAGCGTTCGTGCTGGACGTGCAGACCGCGTGAGACGACGCTTCATCCAGTCCCAAACATGCTCAATGGGGGACAGATCCGGAGATCTTGCTGGCCAGGGTAGTTGACTTACACCTTCTAGAGCACGTTGGGTGGCACAGGATACATGCGGACGTGCATTGTCCTGTTGGAACAGCAAGTTCCCTTGCCGGTCTAGGAATGGTAGAACGATGGGTTCGATGACGGTTTGGATGTACCGTGCACTATTCAGTGTCCCCTCGACGATCACCAGTGGTGTACGGCCAGTGTAGGAGATCGCTCCCCACACCATGATGCCGGGTGTTGGCCCTGTGTGCCTCGGTCGTATGCAGTCCGGATTGTGGCGCTCACCTGCACGGCGCCAAACACGCATACGACCATCATTGGCACCAAGGCAGAAGCGACTCTCTTCGCTGAAGACAACACGTCTCCATTCGTCCCTCCATTCACGCCTGTCGCGACACCACTGGAGGCGGGCTGCACGATGTTGGGGCGTGAGCGGAAGACGGCCTAACGGTGTGCGGGACCGTAGCCCAGCTTCATGGAGACGGTTGCGAATGGTCCTCGCCGATACCCCAGGAGCAACAGTGTCCCTAATTTGCTGGGAAGTGGCGGTGCGGTCCCCTACGGCACTGCGTAGGATCCTACGGTCTTGGCGTGCATCCGTGCGTCGCTGCGGTCCGGTCCCAGGTCGACGGGCACGTGCACCTTCCGCCGACCACTGGCGACAACATCGATGTACTGTGGAGACCTCACGCCCCACGTGTTGAGCAATTCGGCGGTACGTCCACCCGGCCTCCCGCATGCCCACTATACGCCCTCGCTCAAAGTCCGTCAACTGCACATGCGGTTCACGTCCACGCTGTCGCGGCATGCTACCAGTGTTAAAGACTGCGATGGAGCTCCGTATGCCACGGCAAACTGGCTGACACTGACGGCGGCGGTGCACAAATGCTGCGCAGCTAGCGCCATTCGACGGCCAACACCGCGGTTCCTGGTGTGTCCGCTGTGCCGTGCGTGTGATCATTGCTTGTACAGCCCTCTCGTAGTGTCCGGAGCAAGTATGGTGGGTCTGAAACACCGGTGTCAATGTGTTCTTTTTTCCATTTCCAGGAGTGTATCAGACGTGGTTTCCTGTGGAGGAATCGGTTGACCTATGACCTTGCGATCAAATGTTATCGGTTCCCATTGGAGAAGCACGTCCATTCGTCTACTAATCGCACGGTTTTGCGGTGCGGTCGCAAAACACAGACACTTAACTTATTACAGTGAACAGAGACGTCAATGAACGAACGGACAGATCATAACTTTGCAAAAATAGAGATAGCAAACATTTCACTCGAGGGAAGATTTGAACCAAGCACCTCTCGTTCTGTAGCTGCTCACGCTAACCACGGGACCACGGCGCTCCTAAGCTCACATTGCTCTTGATATTGCCTTTCTTGCATATGGACTACCCAGTTTTGTATATTTTGCTTATTTTTTCATAGTACCACACAACTTCTTCCTGCTTTCTCGATTGACCTGTGTTCAGTTTTTCAAGGCCTATCCACTGTGCCAACTTATAACAAAATCTGAGGGGGGTGCGATGGGGAGGTTACCTTGCGAGTAGTGCCGATGAAATGCAGGTTGAAGAGGGCAGCCAGGGCACGAGCGGTCGTCCGACTCGAATGCTGCCAACCAACCGACGGAATGTCGGCCTACTGCTTGTAGTCGACACTGACCCCGGTCAGCTCGTGGCTTCGGCCGCTCGGATCTCGTGACCACCTCTTGTCGCGACGCTGCCGCCAATCCCCAAACAGCGTGCCTCTCTCTCGGGCCATCGAACTCGATATATATATCGGCAAGGAAAGATCTTCTAAGGACACAACCCACAGATACCAACTTTTCTTCATAGATATTGGCAATGGGGTCGCAAAAGGGATAGTCGAAACTACACCTGCGCCAGTGACGCCAAACGGAACAGCCTACTAATTCACTGGCCCCACGGCTAAGCTTTACTGCATCCTCTATCCTTCTCTTGCTAATGAGACCGGAATGCGTGGATGTTTGGTTGAGCTGAATGTGAAAATTTCGCGGGTGACGGGAACCTGTAGCGTTTTATATCAGTTTTGCCAGCTTGAGGTGATGTAAACAGAAAACCTGAGAGCTTGAACTACATCGAAAGGGTACCCAGTTTTTTTCATGGAGTACCGTCAAGTTGGTGAGTGGCGGAGAGATTACTCTCTGATTCTGTCCCCCACTACATTTTTTCCAACCAGGCACGCTGGACAGCGTCTGGGGCTAAACACCCAGGCTTCAACATTAGGCCGGCCGGAGTGGACGAGCGGTTCTAGGCGCTACAGTCTGGAACCGCGTGCCCGCTACGGTCGCAGGTTCGAATCCTGCCTCGGGCATGGATGTGTGTGACGTCCTTAGGTTAGTTAGGTTTCAGTAGTTCTAAGTCCTAGGGGACTGATGACCTCAGAAGTTAAGTCCCATAGTGCTCAGAGCCATTTTTTTTCACCATTAGTTAATGGCGGATGTGTGCTTCAGTCTCCTTGTTGTTGTACGGATTCAAATATTTCAATAGTACAAGTCTGAGTTATATTCATGTTTAACACTTCTGTTTCAGACAATGATTATTATTGGGTATCTGGTGGAATAACTTTTTCCTGATTTTTCGGGTGTGCCAATTATTGCAGATTATAATCATGATGCTTTGATTTTAACTGAACTGCTGCCATGTGTAGTGGCAGCACAAAGCGACTTTGTTAGTAAAGGTAATTCTCGTAAATATTTCAAGTTAATTCGCGGTATATACACCCTAAGATTAAAAAGACGTACCACGAAAGAATTATCCGAACAAGACGAAAATCCGTAGATGTTATACACAAACAAACGATTACAATTTCAGAAAAATTGGACTGTTAAGACAAGAGCAAAAGCTTCACAAATTTAGAACGTCAATAACGCGCTGGTCCACATCCGGGCCTTATCCAACCAGTTATTCGGCATGGCTATGAGTGATACAATTGTTGGATGCCTCCAGCCAAATTATGTCCAACTGGTTAGATCGACAAAGTCGCTAGCAGGTTGGATGGCCTGCCCATAATACTCCAAACGTTCTCATTTTGGGCAGAGATCTGGCGACCTTGCTCGCAAGCGCAGGGTCTGGCAAACTGCAAGACAAACAATAGAAACTCGCCGAGTCCGAGGAGCATTACCTTGCCGAAAGGCTACACCAGGATGTTCTGTTAGATTTCCATCTCCCTTTATGTACTGTATTAGCCTTCAATATCCTCATATACTTTCTCTATCTCTTCATCTTCTGCTTGCGACATCAGCATATATACCTTAACTATTGTTGTCGATGTTGGTTTGCTGTCAAGAACAATCCTCCTTCTATATCCTCATATACTTTCTCTCTCTCTTCATCTTCAGCTTGCGACATCAGCATATATACCTTAACAATTGTTGTCGATGTTGGTTTGCTGTCCATTACTGTAAGAACAACCCTATCACTGAACTGTTCCCAGTAACACACTCTCTGCCCTACCTTCCTATTCGTAACGAATCCTACTCCTGTAGTACCATTATCTGCTGCTGTTGATATAACCCTATACTCATTTAACCAGAAATCGTTATCTTCGTTCCATTTCACTTCACTGACTTCCACTATATCTAGATTGAGCCTTTGCAATTCCTTTTTATATTTTCTAACACTAGCTTCCCTACCACGTTCTGCCTCCTGACAGTCAACGCCCCGACTCGTAGAACGTTACCCTTTCGTTCGTCATTCAATCGAGACTCATAACTGAAGAAAATTCTACTTCAGTCAATGATATTCCCGGTCGAAGAGACCGAATCAGATGGTGCAGTTTTTAGCACACTTGCCTCGCATTCGGGAGGACGACGGTTTGATCCCGCGTCCGGCCATCCTGATTTAGGTTTTCCAAGATTTCCCTAAATCGCTCCAGGCAAATGCCAGGATGGTTCCTGCGAAAGGGCACGGCTGACTTCCTTCCCCGTCCTTCCCCAATCCGAAGACACCGATGACCTCGCAGTTTGGTCTCTTCCCACAGACAACAAAACCCAATCAGGTCGCTGGTGCTAGTACACAGAATGATTCAAAAAGAAAAAAAACAGATTTCAGTTGTTTATTTTAGAGTAACTATGAAAGTCGGAAACACATTTTGCATGTCACTGGGTAGAGAAAGGTTCAAAGATATATGTTGACACGGACACTATAGCATACACTCAACATCAGTGCCATTCGTTTCTCGAGAAACATGTAAATGGTAATCCATTTAATTCCACACTTGAATCAACAGGTCCGTGTTTATTGAATATAGAACTTCAATAATTCAACTTCTCAGCTCTTGAAGAGTAGCTGCCATAAGCGAGACAAAAACTCTTTCCTTTAGTTATCCCTTACACAAAAAACACGCAAGTTGTGAGACCCATGGCCTGGGAGCCAAAAGCAGTGAACAAAATCTTGTTGTCCGCCTGTTCCAATCCAACATTGTATGATGATGTTATAACACCGCACCTCAAGATGAAAGTGAAGCGGGGCGCCTTCATACATAAAATAGAAACAATTGAAATCTTCTTGAAGTTGAGGAAACAGCCGATTTTGTGGCACGCCCAGAAATCGCATTCCTGTGACAGTTTCCTACACAAAAAAGGAAGGTCCATAAACTTTGTGAACAGAAATGGCACAAAATACATTCAGTTTTGGCGAGTCTCTTTCGTATTCGACGACGTCGCCAGGATGTTGTGGCCCCCAAATTCTTACATTATGGTGGTTTATTTTACCCGACCGAGGCAATGTAGATTCGTCCGAAATGATGAGTCGTTCCGAAAAAATGTCCTCTACCATAACCCGGAGAAATGAAATACAGAATTCGTAACTTCCGCTATGATCGCCGGGACGCAACTGCAGCAGTAACTGCGACTTGTGAGGCTCCATACGCAGGCATCGTTCCAGAACACGTCATATCCTTGTTTGGGGAAGATGAAGTTCCTGACCTGCCCATCTTGTGAACTTCCAACGTCTCCGTGTAAACGGATCTCGGCTTCGCTGGACATTTTAACCAGACGTACGTAGCCGTCCAGCGCTCTTCCTCTTTCATATACAACCAACTTCCCTGAATTTTGTATGCCTGTCATAAATCTACTTGTTCTAAGGAGGCTTTTTGTTGAATAGGCGGCGGACTGCACGTTGCACATGAAAAACGGATTGATCCAACACACTAAATTATTTCTGTTGCGTGTACTCGCCATGTTGCTATAAACAAGTGCGCAGTTGTCTCAAAACTTTGAACCTTCCTCAATCCAGAGACATGCACAATCTGTTTCTGTCTTTTATAGTTTGTCTCTAATAAACAACTGAAATCTGTTCTTTCTTTTTGAATCACACGGTACATTTGAGGATGACGTTGTGCTCAGGGTTGAGGGTACTCTTAGAGTGAAGACCCTGTCATCTTTCACCGGTATCGTAAGCCCTGGATGAATCGTTCTGTGGTACGAGTAACGCAAAACTTGGTAAATCAGGAAGGGAAATGGTCGTCCACACAGGCGAGGTGAATGACAAGGTAATGACCCAAGTGAAGCACAGCTCCGGCAGATATTTTGACACTTTAAAATCAGTGGCCACCAGGAAGTCTGCCCGCCTGTAACGACATCACTGGTATACATCAACGACACTTTTCTGTTCATTTGTATAATTTCTTTTAGAAATTTAATGTGTAAAAAAATTGGTCTATTTCGTTACCTAGATGAAGCACCGTCAATAAAGGTAAATAAATATGAGCAAATGTTCGTTTGTTTAATTAAAATATGACATCTACATCTACATAACTACTCTGCATCTCACACTTATATGCGTACCAAAGGTTTCATTTAGTCACTTCCGCGCTATTTCTATATCTTCCATTCACAAAGGGCGCGCGGAAAAAACGAACACTTCAATCTTTCGGTGCGAGCTCTGATATCTCTTATTTTATTACAGTTATCATTTCTCCCTAAGTTAGTAGGTGCGACAACATACTTTCTCTTTCGTAGGAGAACGTTAAAGATTGAAATTTCGTAATAACAACACAATATAACGACAGACGCCTTTGTTTTAATTGTACCGTATCAACTCTATTATCATATACATGATATTCTCTCCTCTATTTCGCGGTAGTTCAAAACGAGTCCGCCCTTCTTTGAACTTTTTACGATGTCCTTCGTCAGTCCTCTCTGGTAACGTGCCCACAATGCACAGCAATCCTCTGGTAGAAGACGGTCAAGCATAGTGTGGGCAGTCTCTTTAACAGATCTGCTGCAGTTATAGGTATTCTGACAATTAAACACTGTCTTTGGTTGGCCTTCCCCGCAACATCTAGGCTGCGTCTTAGGAAAGCGTCAAGGGAATTTTAATCTGCGTTTCTAAATACACTCCTGGAAATGGAAAAAAGAACACATTGACACCGGTGTGTCAGACCCATCATACTTGCTCCAGACACTGCGAGAGGGCTGTACAAGCAATGATCACACGCACGGCACAGCGGACACACCAGGAACCGCGGTGTTGGCCGTCGAATGGCGCTAGCTGCGCATCATTTGTGCACCGCCGCCGTCAGTGTCAGCCAGTTTGCCGTGGCATACGGAGCTCCATCGCAGTCTTTAACACAGGTAGCATGCCGCGACAGCGTGGACGTGAACCGTATGTGCAGTTGACGGACTTTGAGCGAGGGCGTATAGTGGGCATGCGGGAGGCCCGGTGGACGTACCGCCGAATTTCTCAACACGTGGGGCGTGAGGTCTCCACAGTACATCGATGTTGTCGCCAGTGGTCACACTGAATAGTGCACGGTACATCCAAACCGTCATCGAACCCATCGTTCTACCATTCCTAGACCGGCAAGAGAACTTGCTGTTCCAACAGGACAATGCACGTCCGCATGTATCCCGTGCCACCCAACGTGCTCTAGAAGGTGTAAGTCAACTACCCTGGCCAGCAAGATCTCCGGATCTGTCCCCCATTGAGCATGTTTGGGACTGGATGAAGCGTCGTCTCACGCGGTCTGCACGTCCAGCACGAACGCTGGTCCAACTGAGGCGCCAGGTGGAAATGGCATGGCAAGCCGTTCCACAGGACTACATCCAGCATCTCTATGATCGTCTCCATGGGAGAATAGCAGCCTGCATTGCTGCGAAAGGTGGATATACACTGTACTAGTGCCGACATTGTGCATGCTCTGTTGCCTGTGTCTATGTGCCTGTGGTTCTGTCAGTGTGATCATGTGATGTATCTGACCCCAAGAATGTGTCAATAAAGTTTCCCCTTCCTGGGACAATGAATTCACGGTGTTCTTATTTCAATTTCCAGGAGTGTAGATATAATGTTGCAGTTTATTTTTCGGTAGTTTGGATGGTACGTTAATGTCTCTCTACAACGACCTTATGGTCGCTAATCCCTCACAATCCTCCCTATATGCGAGGGCTTATTTGTTGCTCAGAGGTCTGGTATGTAGTTGCAAATACGTATACTCCGAGTGGGCCCCGAAAATAAATGTTCAAAACGATATCCGAAGATAGCATTTAGTACGACTTCGGGAGTTTTTTATGTTTACCAACGATTTTTAATATGTGTTTTCCTCAACATGTCGAAGGTAGACTGATATCACTATCAACTATAATTATATGAAATGAGACTGTTTACCAACTGTTACATCTGAGGGGGTACTTTGGAGATCGGTAAAACAAACCAATTATTACTTTGTTCCGGTTGCCAGGTGTAATCTCTATCCATACTAACTCACAGGAACTATCTACTTCAATTTCGCTACGAGATGGACTACTTCTAACAGTAACAAATAATAATTAAATTTGTGTCATACCGGAAAAGAGCTGAAGTGTTTGCCCAGAAAAGAAAACTCGCCAAGAGTGGGGTTACCCTGAGGGAAGATCTGACGCGCGAAAGACTAAAAGTTTTGAACACTGTGATCACACAGTTCGGCCTTCAAAATGTATGGACCCAGGATGGCAGGATCGTAGTCAAGACGGAAGGAGGGAGGAAAACGGTGACGAACATGTCCGAACTGAAAGTCTGAGCGAAATATCGCGAGACACAAAGTCTCATATTGTACTCTGTCTAATATAAGTTAATTTTTATTCTTTTTTTCATTTTTTTACGTAAATATTGCTTTGTTATTTCTATAAGCACCATAAGTACTCTCTTTAAAATCAGTCAATTGTTTCACATAAATATTGCTTCTTTATTTGTCTATCATAAGTGCTCATGCATATTCATATTATCAGTCAAACGGGAATTAACATTGTCCATTAACAGGAATCTCCTTAAAACCGCCTTTCTATATCTGTCATTTTCATCCTCGTCACTACCACTACTACTACTATTATCTTTTTCGTAACCACTACTGCCACTTTCCATCTTTCTTTTTGCTCCTCTCTCCGATACCTCCAGCTTGTCTTTCACCTTTAGCTCACAGACGCTTGAGTCAGTCACGACCTCGGACACACCTGTAAATATGTCTTCCCCCGCGAAATCCAGCTTTTGTCCCTCTTCTGGCCAGCAGGTAGACGGAGCGCGCTCGGTCCTACAGGCGGCCACAATGGGACGGACCGGTTCCGGCGACGGGCTCTTTGTGGCCCACGCGAACGCGCAGTCGCTAACGGCTCACTTCGACGAGTTCTGTGACCTGTTCTGCCAATCGCTGTTCCATGTTATCCTCGTCTGTGAAACTTGGTTGAAACCAAACATTTCTTCCGACACTATCCGAATCAATGGTTACTCTCTCCTAAGAGCAGATCGTGAAACACGACACGGAGGTGGTGTGGGTGCCTATGTTCGCTCTGATCTCAGACCTACTGTACTATGCACATCGGATGCAAAGGGCGAAGGAGAAGCAGAGTTCTTGTTTTTCGAAATAAACACATCAAATCAGAAACTGCTAATTGGAGTAATCTATAAACCTCCAAACGTCGGTGCTATGTCCTCCTTTCAGTCTGCCCTGTCCTCGCTCGTGACACTGTATGAACACATAATCATTATGGGCGACACAAACATCGACTTACAGTTAAAATCTCCCTCTGCAGAAAAACTAAGGAGACTGTTCCACTCCAATGATATGAGTTTAACACCGCTCGACCCAACTCATCACACGCCACACAGCCATACACTCATAGATATAATAGCAACAAAGTGACCAGATAAAATAATTCGCGCCAATCAGACATCCGCTCCAGGACTCTCTGCTCACGAAGTGATAGTCTTAAATTACTCAGTGCATACTACCAAAGAAAAATCTCACCTGGTAACCTACAGAAACCTAAAAAATGTTAACCATGACGCTCTTCAAAAGGATTGCTCAGACATCCCTTGGCATGATATAAGCAATGAACCGACTTTAGATGGAAAAATTTGGGAATTATGTCGCAAAATTATTACACTGTATGATAAACATGCTTCTCAACGCACTGTCAAGGTAAAGAGAGCTCCCGCTCTGTGGCTCACCACTGCATTACGCCAGTTAATGAATAAACGTGATGCTGCACATAGGGCCTTCAAGCGTAACCCAACTCCCGAGGCGTACGAAGCTTATAGGAAACTCCGAAATAGAACCAAGCAAAGCGTGAGGAATGCCAAAATCAGACATGCCCGCTCTGTCGTATGCGGTATAACAAAACCTGCTGCACTGTGGAAAAAGCTGCGCAGTTTCGGTATAGGGAAGCAAAGATCTGACGCTGTTTATCAAGCGTCTGCAGAAGAATTCAATGATTTCTTCTCAACAGCTATAAACTGCCATGCAGTGACAAATTACCAGCCCCAAGATATCAATCTCTCGAGAGACAAGTTTTACCTAAAACATGTAACTACTGGCACAGTACACAAGGCAATTATGAGAATCTCTTCCGAGGCAGTAGGAAATGATGGAGTGAGCATTGGCATGATTAAGAACGTCGTAGACACTATTACTCCAGTTATCACAGACATCTTCAACCTGTCTCTTGTCAGTAGTACATATCCTACTGAGTGGAAGCAAAGTTTAATTCAACCTATACCCAAGACTGACAACCCTAAGTCGCCAGGTGATTACAGGCCGATCAGCATACTACCTGCAATATCTAAAGCCCTAGAATACATCGTCCATGAACAGCTGACGGATTACCTCAAAACTCATAACATCCACAACAAATATCAGCCAGGCTTTCGAAAGCACCATAGTACAGCAACTGCATTAATCAAAGTAACTCATGACATTAAACATGCTATGGACAGACGTGAAGCTACCATCCTAACACTGCTTGACTTTAGCAAGGCTTTTGATACAGTTGACTTTGATATATTACTAATTAAAATGAAACAGCTGAATTTCTCAAACAGCGCTATACACTGGTTCGACAGCTACCTCAAAAACAGAAGTCAACAAGTCATTTGTGGGTCGGAAAAGTCATCATGGAAAAACGTGCGCTCTGGAGTTCCCCAAGGCTCCGTCCTTGGTCCATTACTCTTCTCACTGTACATTAATGATATTTCTTCAGTGATTCACTCCTGCAACTACCATCTATATGCCGACGACATCCAACTGTACATAAGTGCAAGCCCCAAGAATATTGCTGACGCAGTAGCGAGTATGAACGCAGATCTTTGCTCTGTTTCTCGATGGGCACAGAACCTAGGTCTGAAACTAAACCCCAAGAAATCCCAGGTCATACTTATATCTCATCCAAAGTTAATCAGTCGGTACTTTCGCGAAACAGTCCCTCAAATACTCCTCAATGGTACCCAACTACCATACCAAAAAACAGTAAAAGACCTTGGAATAATCTTGGATGAACACCTAAACTGGGAAGAACAAACAGTCACAGCTTGCCGGAAATCGCTCTCCTCCCTACATGCAATTCAAAAATTTAGAAAAATATTTCCAACCCATGTTAAACAAAAATTAGTCCAAACACTAGTCTTGCCTAATCTTTACTACTGTGATGTAGTTCAACACGGCACAAATAGTGAAAATTCGAGATGCCTCGAGCTAGTGATGAATGCTTGCGTTAGATACGTATGCAATATACGGTTGTATGATCATATCAGTCCTTCATACTCCCAGCTAGGTTGGATACGCCCACATAAGGCACGCGATCTCCACACGATGTGCTTGCTTCAACGATTTCTTAGCCACTGGTGCCCCCAATACTTATCTTCTCACATTAAACACCTATCATCATTCCACAACCGCAAAACCAGATCGGATACATCTAGCATCTTGGCTGTACCTTTACATAACACAAAATCTTTCTCTGTGTCATTCTCCATCTCAGCCATACGACTATAGAACGCGCTCCCCTGTGATCTGCGTCTTATCCAGAACCACTTAAAATTCAAGAGGGAACTCAAGACTTACATATTAGGGACGGTATAGCCACCATTGTCGTGCCCCTCTCATCTTTTTCTTTCTCCTCTCCATCATAGCTTCGAATTTTACCATTCTATTTCTCTTCCTCTAACCTATCTACCTCTTCTATATCTCTTTCACCCCATTCTATCGTCTTATGTCTCTGCTTGATGAGAATAACTCACAAGCTGCAAGAATATAATGAGAAAATTCCCAACTAGCAATAGGACTGACATTCATAAAAGAAAAAATATGTTTACTTTCCTATACATAGTCATTACTATTATTATTATTCTTGATTATTATAATTATTTTTTGATTGTTATAATTATCATTGTACTACTTTTATAATCTCTAATTTTTTTCTTTAACATTAATACTGTATAACATGTTATATGTCCTTAATGTTCTGTAGAAACTGAAATTTGTTGAATCTGAGTATGCCTGGTTAGGTGCAAGAGAGGGCCTGAAGGCCCTAATCTTGCCAGGTAAAATAAATGCATAAATAAATAAATAAATAAATAAATAAACAAATACGACACCGTCAACTGTATTTAAGCTGTCCTGTCAGAACAGCGTTAGGTCCTTTGTAAAATTTTCTGCCGACGTTATCTCTGGCTGTAGCCAACTCTCCGCAGCTATAACGATTTGTGCATCACTGATTTCCTACAGCGCCTGAGCTCAGGTTCTTTCCCAACACAACTACGACAACTTACTGCTACAATACCTGTGGTTCCTAGGTTAAAGCTTCTCTTGTGTTTGTTCCCCACTCTTTGAGAATGAACTCTTTTCGTCCTCTCCCAAAACACTCTAACCAAAAGAAAAAATCAGGGTCCATTGGATACAGCACTTGAGTAGCCGCTTCCTCTGTGTAGTGGACCGCTGATGTAATATGTGGGACCTGATATCCCGTCACCCTAAGACCCAAGTCGAGAAATCTGCAGCCAACATGGCCGCAGAACCGTCTGAGTCTCTGATCCAAATCCTCCATTCTGCTCTACACCAGAGGTCGATGATGTTTTAGACAGTAAGCTCTGCCTTCACCTCACAAGCAAGATTGGCTGTCTTCAACAGCTAGTTAGCTGCGTGGTAGCAGAGATAATATCTTCTTCTCCAAAGGGCACTATTACCAACAAGAGCCGCCATGTGCAATTTGCTGTATCCTGTGCTCTTTGTGCAATCCGGAAGCACCTTTGGTAAGCAAACAGTGTGCACACTGGACTGCTTTCTCTCATAATGTCCCGAAGGTGTTTCACGCTGGAGCTCCCAGCTACCAGTAATTCTACCCTTTGTAATTGCCTAGATTTTGCAGCATGAGAGGCTTCCTTTAGAACAGGACAAGCGCCTGCATCTGGCTCAGGACTTTTATCAACCACAGATAACGCCTGTTTGTCAGACTGACCTAAGAGGGCTTTCTATAAGCCACCCAGAAAGTGTTTCACTGCCTGCAACAGCTTGGGACGATCTACCACTCGACCACAGGTGAGGGTGACATTCAGTGGGGCAGTAACAAGGGCATCAACAATAGTGAAGCAGTCAGCGGACACTTCGGACATGCTGGACGTTCCTTCTATCCCAACTTCCGGTCCCTCACAATGATACCCATTGGCAACAGCCTCAAGCTATATAAGTGAAGCCAGCACTGCTTGGAACTACACTCCTGGAAATTGAAATAAGAACACCGTGAATTCATTGTCCCAGGAAGGGGAAACTTTATTGACACATTCCTGGGGTCAGATACATCACATGATCACACTGACAGAACCACAGGCACATAGACACAGGCAACAGAGCATGCACAATGTCGGCACTAGTACAGTGTATATCCACCTTTCGCAGCAATGCAGGCTGCTATTCTCCCATGGAGACGATCGTAGAGATGCTGGATGTAGTCCTGTGGAACGGCTTGCCATGCCATTTCCACCTGGCGCCTCAGTTGGACCAGCGTTCGTGCTGGACGTGCAGACCGCGTGAGACGACGCTTCATCCAGTCCCAAACATGCTCAATGGGGGACAGATCCGGAGATCTTGCTGACCAGGGTAGTTGACTTACACCTTCTAGAGCACGTTGGGTGGCACGGGATACATGCGGACGTGCATTGTCCTGTTGGAACAGCAAGTTCCCTTGCCGGTCTAGGAATGGTAGAACGATGGGTTCGATGACGGTTTGGATGTACCGTGCACTATTCAGTGTCCCCTCGACGATCACCAGTGGTGTACGGCCAGTGTAGGAGATCGCTCCCCACACCATGATGCCGGGTGTTGGCCCTGTGTGCCTCGGTCGTATGCAGTCCTGATTGTGGCGCTCACCTGCACGGCGCCAAACACGCATACGACCATCATTGGCACCAAGGCAGAAGCGACTCTCATCGCTGAAGACGACACGTCTCCATTCGTCCCTCCATTCACGCCTGTCGCGACATCACTGGAGGCGGGCTGCACGATGTTGGGGCGTGAGCGGAAGACGGCCTAACGGTGTGCGGGACCGTAGCCCAGCTTCATGGAGACGGTTGCGAATGGTCCTCGCCGATACCCCAGGAGCAATAGTGTCCCTAATTTGCTGGGAAGTGGCGGTGCGGTCCCCTACGGCACTGCGTAGGATCCTACGGTCTTGGCGTGCATCCGTGCGTCGCTGCGGTCCGGTCCCAGGTCGACGGGCACGTGCACCTTCCGCCGACCACTGGCGACAACATCGATGTACTGTGGAGACCTCACGCCCCACGTGTTGAGCAATTCGGCGGTACGTCCACCCGGCCTCCCGCATGCCCACTATACGCCCTCGCTCAAAGTCCGTCAACTGCACATACGGTTCACGTCCACGCTGTCGCGGCATGCTACCAGTGTTAAAGACTGCGACGGAGCTCCGTATGCCACGGCAAACTGGCTGACACTGACGGCGGCGGTGCACAAATGCTGCGCAGCTAGCGCCATTCGACGGCCAACACCGCGGTTCCTGGTGTGTCCGCTGTGCCGTGCGTGTGATCATTGCTTGTACAGCCCTCTCGCAGTGTCCGGGGCAAGTATGGTGGGTCTGACACACCGGTGTCAATGTGTTCTTTTTTCCATTTCCAGGAGTGTATGAGTGAAGGGAGCTAACTCTTCCTGCGCCCGAACACAGTGATCACCGTCCCTATCCATATATTATCAAATTGAAGCAAGCGATCATAAACTGAAGGGCCACAGAAACTGGTATACGCATGCGGAGATATGTAAAGAAGCAGAACACGTATCTAGGGTCAGCAACGCCTATAGAAGACAACAAGTGTCCGGTGCAGTTGTTGGATCAGTTACTGCTGCTACAATTGCATGTTATCAAGATTTAGCTGAGTTTGAACGTAGTGTCATAGTCGGCGCACGAGCAATGGGACACAGCATCTCTGAAGTAGCAATGAAGTGAGGATTTTCCCGTACGACCACTTCACGAGTGAACAATGAATATCAGGAACCTGGTAAAACATCAGACCTTCGGCATCGCTGCCGCCAAAAAAAGATCCTGCAAGAACGGGACCAACGTTAACTGAAGAGAATTGTTCAAAGTGACAGAAGTGCAACCCTTCCGCAAATTGCTGCCGATTTCAATCCTGGGCCTTCAACAGGTGTCAGCGTGCAAACCATTCAACAAAACATCACAGACATGGGCTTTCGGAGCCGAAGGCCCACTCTTGTACCCTGTTGACTGCACGACACATAGCTTTACGCCTCGTCTGGGCCCGTCAGCACCCACATTGGACTGTTGATAACTGGAAATATGTTTCTTGGTTGGTCGAGTCTCGTTTCAACTTGTATCTAGTGGACGGACTTGTACGGGCATGGAGATAACCTCATGAGTCCACGGACACATCATGTCAGTAGCGGACTGTTCAAGTTGGAGGCATCTCTGTAATGGCGTGGGCCTGTGCAGTTGGAGTGATATGGGACCCCTGACACACTCTGACAGGTGACGCATACGTACGCATCCTGTCTGATCACATGCATCCACTCATGTTCACTGTGCATTCCGACGGATTTGGGCAATACGAGCAGGCCAATGCGAAATCCCACACTTCCAGAATTGCTGCAGAGTGGCTACAGGAACACTCCTCTGTGTTTAAACACTTCCACTGGCCACCAAACTTCCCAACCAGGAGCATTATTGAGCATATATGAGATGCCTTGCAACGCGTTGTTCAGAAGAGCTCTTCACCCCTCGTATGCTTACTGATTTATGGACAGTCTTGCAGGATTCATGGTTCAAAAATGGCTCTGAGCACTATGGGACTTAACTGCTGAGGTCATCAGTCCCCTAGAACTTAGAACTACTTAAACCTAACTAATCTAAGGACATCACACACATCCATGCCCGAGGCAGGATTCGAACCTGCGACCGTAGCGGTCGCGCGGCTCCTGACTGTAGCGCCTAGAACCGCGTGGCCACCCGGCCGGCAGGATTCATGGTGTCAGTTTCCTCCAGCACTACCCCAAATGTTAGTCGAGTCCGTGCCACGTCGTGTTGCGTCACATCTGCGTGTTAGCGGGAGTCCTACAAGATATTAGGCGTGTTTACTAGTTTCTTAGGCTCTTCAGTGTATAAGATTCATATGACAGTTATTTATGTCAAGACCACCTAATTGCTACTAATATTCTCATTTCCAGTTTCGCATGTTTGTTGTCAACTTGAGATATGTTAATTAATACACAAACAGTTACGTCAAACGAATGTTGGTCCGTTCATCCCTCACGGAGTTTGTCAGTATTTTCAACTACTTTGCTGTACCTGACAGTAGCTCCTAGACTACTGACACTCCCAGAACGAGCTTTATGTTGTAAAGTATACTATTACGTCAAGATCACATCGTTGCTATAAACATTCACATCACCGGTTTTGACAATTTATTGCCACCTTCACGTGTTATAATTAATCCACAAACAATTTCGTCTTGATATACACTCTAAGACGAAAAAACGACGTACCATGAAGGAATAATCCGAATGGGACGGAAATCAGTAGATGTGATGTATATGTACAAACAAATTGTTAATATTTTAGAAAAATAGTTTGGTTTGTTGAAGAGAACGAGCTCCACTAATTGCGCATGTCAATAACGAGTTGGTCCACCTATGACCATTATGGCAGCAGTTATTTGGCTTAGCGTTGACGGACACAGTTGATGGATGTGCTCCTGATGGATGTCGTGGCAATTTCTGTCCAATTGGCGTGTTAGATAGTCAAAATTCCGAGACGGATAGAGGTTCCTGCCCATAATGCACCAAACGTTATCTTTACGGCTAAGGTGTGTCTAGTAAACACGAAGAAAGCAGTAGAAACTCTCGCCATGTGGGCGGGCATTATCTTGCTGAAATGTAAGCGCAAGGTACCTTGTCATGAAGGGCAGCAAATCGTGGAGCAGAATATTGTCGACGTACGGCTGTGCTGTAAGTGTTCCACGGTTGAAAACCAAGGGCCCCTGCTACGAAAAGAAATGGCACGTCAGACCATCACTCCAGGTCGTCGGGCTATATGGCGAGTAACAGCCAGATTGGTATCTCATCGCTGCCAGGGAGCCTCCAGACACACATCTTCATCCTGCAATAAGACTGGCTGCAGTGATAAGTCCCGCGTGCAAATGAGCACCGATGACCAGCGAAGTCGTGCTTGGATACTGCGCAAGACAGCAGTTGGTTACCAACGGCACGACAATCAGGACTGACCTTCTTGGCAAACCAACCTAGGCTCATATTTCAGCAAGATAATGCACGGCCGCACACGGCAAGAAATTCTACTGCTTGTCTTCGTGTTTACCAAAACCCACTTTGGCCAGCAAGAACACCGGAGCTCTTCCCAACTGAGAACATTATGGGCAGAGCCTTCCAACGAACTCGGGGTTTTGACGATCTAACGCACAAATTGGGCAGAATTCAGCACGATATCCCACATGAAGACGTTCAACAACTCTGTTAATCATGGCCAAGGTGAATAAATGTTTGCAGCTGCCGTAGTACTGCTTCGCGCCGAGGTGTACTGTGGTTGGGAGCGGCGCGGCAGCAGGCAGGCTTGCTTCACTGTGCGCACGACAAACGCTGAAGCCGGACGGTCTTCAGTCTTTCTCAAACGATTTTAAAGAAAATTCAGGGTGTTAAACTTAGATTCTCTCGCATCTCATAGCTTTATTTGTCAGATTCATGACGAACTGCTTATCATTTCGTTAATCGTGAAAGTTGCGGTAATATTCGGGAGTAAGTAACCTATTTCAGGGATTTCTAAAATTTGAGGTGGAAAATGGGGGTCGCTGCGAATATACGTTTGGTGCTTGTTAGATCTATGTTTCTGAGTATGAAACGCAGCTAAAAAAGTGAATTATTCTTTCAACTTAGAAGGATATGGCTCTCTATCGCCAGCCCCGCGAAAATGGATAGTCTGTAAATTGTTTCATCCCGAGCTTGTGCGCCATAGAAAAAGCCAGAACGAAATTTTTACATCATTATCTCATAAACGGTTTGAGATACCGAAACACGATTTTGGCAAATTATAGTACGCAAACAGGAAAATATTTTGCTATACGATTAATAAGCGAAACTTCTGTATCTGACCGATATTCAATCTACTACAAATTTTCCCAATGAAACCACATCATCTTTAGTGGACATCGATAGTTAAAGAAATGAGAGTTGTTACAGGGTTTTAAAAATCAGAAGAAGTTTACGAGACATGGCTCTGACATTTGCAATACGATTCATGACCATTGCATGAATTGTGGAGTCAACTTTCAAACTATTGTACGATTGCCTCCACACACACCACATACTGTTATGCACTGATAAGAAAAAGCATGGTGACCACTGCCCACGTTGAATGCTGCCTTGTGGCGTTGCGGGCACGTGAAGCGGTAACAAAAGTATGTTAGCGGGGCAGACACGGACACTGTGTAAGTACGCTGTTTAAGTTTTTATGTTAGTAACGTCACGTATGATGATCACTGGCTGTGCTGTGTGCAGTCTGTGGCTGGTTGGCATTGTTGGAATATTCGCTATTGTAGTGTTGGGCAGTTGGATGTGAACAGCGCGTAGCGTTGCGCAGTTGGAGGTGAGCCACCAGCAGCGGTGGATGTGGGAGGAGAGATGGCAGAGTTTTGAGAGCGGACGATCTGGACGTGTGTCCGTCAGAAAAACGAAATTTGTAAGCCTGGATGGCATGAACTGACATATATATTATGACTTTTGAACACTATTAAGGTAAATACATTGTTTGTTCTCTATCAAAATCTTTCATTTGATAACTATGCCTATCAGTAGTTAGTGCCTTCAGTAGTTAGAATCCTTTGTTTTGCTGGCAGTACTGGCGCTCGCTGTATTGCAGTAGTTCGAGTAACGAAGATTTTTTTGAGGTAATTGATTCATGAAAGGTGTAGGTTATTGTTAGTAAGGGCCATTCTTTTGTAGGGATTATTTGAAAGTCAGATTGCGTTGCGCCAAAAATATTGTGTGTCAGTTTAGTGATGATCAAAATAAGTAAAGAGAGAAATGTCTGAGTACGTTCAGTTTTGCTCAGCTGTTTGAAAATTGTATAACGTAAGGGGCTTACCAGCACAGTAATTCATAAATATTTCTAAGGGGATGTTTCAACTGGATCGCTCTAGCGAAGATAAGGACTGCTAACAGAGAAGTCCTTTGAGGTAAACGAGTTTGACACAGAGCAGATTATTATTATGCAGACGCTGTGAACGTGTATGTAGAAACCGGCGAAATTGGCCGAATTTTGACTTGCGACTGTCGTGAGCATCTACAGAAAGAGGTAGAAGAACAGTGAAATTACCACCGCGATAAATGGTTGTTGTCCTCGAAGGACGTAGGATTCGGAGGCTTGTCTGCTCTGTAAAGTAGTCTATGTGGTGACCTGCGGCATCTCTGCCGAAAGAGCACAATGCTGGAGCACCCGCAAGTGTTTCGCTGCACACCGTTCATCGTATACTGTGAACATGGTGTTCCGCAGCAGACCACCCCTATGTGTTCACATGTTGATCCAACAACATCGTCAATTACGACTGCAGTGGTAACAGCACCATCGGAATCCGACCGTCGATTACTGGAAACGATTCTGTTCTTCGGCTGAATCACATTTTGGTACCAGTAGGTCCGTGGTCATCTCCACAAACGCCGTCATCGCGATGAACGGCGGCTGAAAACGTGATGCGCGACTCGGACACAGGCTGGCAGCAGCAGTATTATGCTATAGGAGACATTCTCCGGCGCTTGCGTGGGACCTGCGGTGACAATCGAAGACACGCTGACAGCTGCGAACCACATGGATCCCTTCATGCTTGATGTCTTTTCCTGACGGCAACGTCATTTTTCAGCAGTCAGTGTCACGGAGCCAGAATCGTGCTAGAGTGGTTTGAGGGGCATTGTAGTGAACCCACGTTGATGACTCGGCGACAAAATTCACCTGATGTACGAGGGGCGTTTGAAAAGTCCGTGCAGAGTCCAAGAGATGGCGCCACAGGCGCGTATCGAGGTCATGTTTAGTTAGTAGCACCTTTGGAAAGAACGCACACCAAGTTTCAGCCATATTGCTCTATTTCTTTGTGTTTGGCATTCGTGTGAATCAAGCAAGTCGAGTGATTGTCAAAAAATGGACGAAAAAGAATTTCGTTTGGTGATTAAACATTACTTTATGAAAGGCAAAACGCCTCAGGAGACTAAAGAGAAGCTTGATAAACATTACGGTACCTCTGCGCCTTCGATTAGAACAGTTTATAAGTGGTTTCAAAATTTTCGGAGTCGCCGAATGGGCACAAGTAATGCTGAACGTTCTGGACGCCCTGTGGAGGTTACGACTCTAGAAATCATTGATAAAATCCATGTTATGGTAATGGATGACAGAAGAGTAAAGGTGCATGAAATTGCTAGTGCTGTGGGAATCTCGAAAGAACGGGTACATAATATTTTGCATAAACTTTAGACATGAAAAAGCTATTCGCAAGATGGGATCCGCGATTGCTCACGCTTGACCAAAAACAGGATTGTGTGAAGTGTTGCAAGGATTGTTTGCAGCTGTTCAGGAAGAATCCGCAGGACTTTAAGCGTCGTTTCGTCACTCTGGATGAAACATGGATACATTACTATACTCCTGAGACCAAACAACAATCTAAACAACGGGGTTACCAAGGGAGAACCTTCACCATAAAAGGCCAAGATCATTCCTTCGGCCGGAAAGGTTAGGGCGATGTCTTTTGGGATTCGCAAGGGATAATACTCATCGACTATCTGGAAAAGGGTAACACTATTACAGGTGCATATTATTCATCGTTATTGGACCGTTTTAAAACCGAGCTGCAAGAAAAACGCCGGCGATTGGACTGCAAAAAGTCCTTTTCCATCACGACAATGTACCAGCACTCACCGCAGCAGTTGTGGTCGCAAAATTAATGGAAATAGGATTCCAACTCGTTTCACATCCCCCCTATTCTCCAGACTTGGCTCCCTCGGACTACCGTTTGTTCCCCAAGTTGAAGAAATGGCTGACGGGACAAAGATTGTATTCAAACAAGGAGGTGATTGCAACAACTAATAGCTGATTTGCTGACATGCACAATTCCTATTATTCGGAAGGGATCAACAAATTAGAACAACTTTGGACGAAGTGTATAAGTCTAAAGGGAGACTATGTCGAAAAATAAAAATGGTTTACCCCAAACACGTAAGTGGTTTTTATTTTGCAAGGACTTTTCAAATGCCCCTCGTAAAACCCCATGAAACCCATCTGGGTCTCTATCTGAGCCCATCACCAAGTACGCAAATCAGCGGCCTGTAATTACGCGAATTACATGTCCTACGCATACACATATATTGCCGCATACCTCCACAAACCTACCAACAAACTGTCGGATCCCTGATTCGCAGACTCAGTGACGTATTTCGCTCCATAGACGGAAAGACATGCTATTAAGCAGGTGGTCATAATGTTTTGGCTAATCAGTGTAACATATAGTGTGTGTGTGTGTGGGGGGGGGAGTGTGTGTGTGTGTGTGTGTGTGTGTGTGTGTGTGTGTGTGTGTGTGTTGGGGCTTACGGGCGCTCAACGCAGAGTTTACCAGCGCCCTGACACACATACAAGAAACGAATGTGGACAAAATTAGTGAAATGGGAGCATACACGCAAAGAAAGCGGGAAAAGACAAAACAATGCTGCATAAGAAAATAAAACGTAAGTAAAACGATAAAGGAGCGTCAAGGACGCCACAGGAAATTGTCACTGGCTGGCCACTTACGTAAAACATGGGTGAGCCAGTCCCTCTGTGAGTAAATTAAGACTCTCTCCCTAAAATCTTGATAAAAACGTTGGACAAGTCCCACAAATTTAAAATTTTAACCACATTCGTTTAATTATATCCTAAAAGAGATGGCAGATCCGCCGGCAAGTCAGCCGCGGCCCGCTGATCAGAAAATAAAACGCAGTCCAATTAAACGTGGCGCACAGTGATCTGGACGCCACTAGCAACACACATTGGAGGGTCCTCTCCCCGGAGGAAAAAGCCATGCGTCATAGGACTGTGGCTTATGCGAAGAAGAGTGAGGAGAGCCTCGTCCCGTCTACGTGGCTGGAAGGAAGTACACCACAGACGCGTTGTGAGCTTCACTAAACGGAGCTTATTGTCAGTCATTTCCAGCCACTCATCCTCCCACCGACGCATGACTCGTGAGCCCAATAACGAAGTGAGTGCGTGCAGGGGGATGACACACTGAAATACTTGTGGATCGAGAGACACCTCCTTGGCTGCAAGATGTGCCCTTTAGTTCCCGGCAATGCCGACGTGCCCTAGAACCCAGCAGAAAGCCACCACCTCCCCCGTCGTTGTAGTTGGAGGAGGGCATCCTGGAGGGTCTGGACTATTTTAGCTGCTGGATACAAATGTTGCAATGAGTGACGGGCATTTAGTGAATCGGAACAGACAAAAAATTTAGGACGGGAAGAGTGTCTCATCTACTCCAGTGCCCGCAAGATCGCAGACAACGCTGCATCAGAGACAGTAAACGATTGAGGCAGTCTGACCTTGAGGACACGGCCCGGAAAAACAACAGAGCAACCAACAGAATCCCCCTGTTTCAACTCATCCGTAAAAACAGCTACATAGTCGTGGTGCTCAGATGAAATGGCAGAAAATGTTGCATTAAAAACGGAGACAGAAGCACAATCTCTCTTGTACAGCACCAGATCTAAAATCACTCTGCGCCTCTCCAGTAACCAGGGTGGCAGGTGGTTAAAACTCTGGACTTGGGACCGGAGGAGCTTCACACCGTGGGACTACAGAATTTTCTAAAAGCAGTCAGTGATGTTGACAGAAAACACATTCGTAGAAAATGCCCAGAAAATTCTGGTACAATGTTTTACAGCTATACAATTTTTTTTCAGTCATACTACAAGCAATTGCAGTTCCACAGGCGCAATTTATTACAATCGATGTTGTGGGACATGAAAAGGGAACCGATGGTGTAGTTTCTGTTCTGCTAGTGTATTTCGCTTGGTGGGAGCTTAAGATACTGCCAGTCTCTCCACTGGCAAAGATATCAGATGTGTTGCTCTTTGTATCCATTGAAGATGAGGGTTATCCATAGCTGAGGCATTTTACGAAGTCGTACAGTCAATGGGCTTTAGATCAATGGAATAAATATTTCAACAAACACATTTCCAGACCATGATAACTAATTGAATGTCCTTTTCGAATACGGCGCGCTAAGTGCGGCATATTTTGAAAGCCAAAAGCCACTTCACAATTTGCTGACAACATTGTGGAATGTACGAGTTCTCACAACCTTGTCATTGACCTACAAAGATCCTTGAATGGCTATGAGCAACTACAGTAGACATCGAGCGTTCTATTTCAAGGCATTTACCAAGAGGACGGAACTTCAATAGACCTTCAAATGAAGCTGTTGACAACTTTTTCTCACATAATGAAACATGATTTTTCATATTTTACCAGCTACGTTTGTTACTGTTTACTACCACATCTCCATTGAAGATAATAAAAGAAATAAGAAGTTAATGAACAGTACCCTGTACCTATAGTCTGTAGTTCTGCGATCATCTCACCATTAAGTTCCGATTTGCTGCCGGCGTTGCCCGAACGCAGCCGGAGTCACAGCAATGCTGTGGTCGCAGCTCTGAGAATCAAACATGTGCCGCGCCACTCCGCTTGCAGCGCCACTATAATGACGTGAACTGAACATCGCTGCTTTGTTTCATCTGCACTGTTCTGTTCGCTCCGCCGCTCCACCATAACACAGCACAAGTGGCAGAGGCAGAACGATGTGACACTGACTTGCTCAATTTGTGAAACTCTGTCTCTTGCATAATCATCCGATTTTTCTGAAATTGTTATCATTTTTCTGTCTTTACATGTGCATCACATGTACCGATTTCCATCCTATTTGATTAATTCTTTCGGGATGTGTCTCTTTTCTCTTTTCTTCTTTTTCTTTGTTTGCATTATAGTGTATAACCACGAGTAATAAGCATCGTGAAATGGCATAAAATATGTCAATAAAAATGAGTCACACTGTCACAGAGTAAAAGAGGCTGAAGTTAAATTCTGGGAGCTCTTTCTGGTTTCAATAAGGTCTTTGTAAAGAGCATTTAGAATTACTTTAACATCAGTCTGTTCTACCATGTGACGAGATGAAGCATATTTATTTGACTTATTTTTACCGTTTCATAATATTTAGAAAGCATATAACTCGTACTGATTAAAATTCTTCTGGGTATTATGCCGCATCATTGCTAAAAACTAACAACAATAATAAACTAAAACCGACATTTCGGCCGAATTGCAACGGCCTTCCTCAGGGCACGACTGGTTTTGCATGAGGATAGGTGCTTCTATTAATTACAGACTATCGATGTCTGACGCCGGGAGTTTGAAGCCATCTTCTCCTGGCTGCCGGCCATCCCAGTCCAATGGGCCGCGAGCGGTCGCGGGGTAGAAGCTACACGGGACACGGACGTATCTGCACAAAGAGCTGTAGAGCACCTGTCAGTCCACTTGCGTGCACACCAGGAGGAAAACTTGCCGACCAGAAGCCGAACGCTGATTGGCGGACAGCTTCCAGTCGACGGCATGGACACCCACGAGTAGCCTCATTCCTTCCATCTTCCCTTACGTCATGACTAGCCAATCATATTAGAAGGCCAATTAAAAGTTTTACAACAGTGACGTCAGACATCGATAGTGTGCAATAACTAGAAGCACCTATCCCGATGCTAAACCAGTCGTAACCCTGAGGAAGGCCGTTGCAATTCGGCCGAAACGTCGGTTTTAGTTTGTTATTGTTGTTAGTTTTTAGCAATGACGCGGCGTAATACCCAGAAGAATTTTAAACACTATGACACCGGCCGCGGAAGCCTACGGTCTTATACCATATAACTCGATTTATACATCAATTATTTCAAAATGGCGAAAACGGTCATGTGGATATTTGTGTCAGTTTGGAGATTATTGTACAATGTAAAAGTCGTTGGCATGTCAGCTGTGTAGCCCGTAGTTGCCAGTAATATTAAGCTCCCGGCCGACGTCTCATTAGTCGCTCATATGGCAGTTTCCCCACGCCATGCCGCCTGCGTCCCCAAAGCAAGTACGAAAGCAGACCAGCCCGCAGCTCGTGGTCGTGCGGTAGCGTTCTCGCTTCCCGCGCCCGGGTTCCCGGGTTCGATTCCCTGCGAGGTCAGGGATTTTCTCTACCTCATGGTGACTGAGTATTGTGTTATGTCCTTAGGTTAGTTAGGTTTAAGTAGTTCTAAGTTCTACGGGACTGATGATCATAGCTGTTAAGTCCATAGTGCTCAGAGCCATTTGAAAGCACCCCAAGATGGGAATGTCTATCGCACGATGGGTAAATTAAGTTATAATAAAGTGAATACAGTGGAGTCTCGATAGTTCGAGGTGAACAGGACCGGAACCAGCCCGAACTATCGAAAACTTCGACTATCGAAATTTAAATGGGAAAAAGAAATATTATGATATTGTAAGTAATACAGGTCAAAATATGAACTTTATTAAAATAAAAGTATTCACACATGCATTTACATTGGCAGAATAACAATAATTATTTATTTAGACAAGTAATAATGAAGTGTCTTTTGTTTGGCGAAGCTGCAACGTTTCCTCGCGGCAATGTCACGCCACCGTCTCAGGAGCAGTAGGTCAGTTGGTGTCGCCTCAGGCTGTTGTTCCACGTAGCATATGGCGGGCTCGAGAGCAGCGTAGCCATCGGTGTGACTCATCATCGGTGCAGCCTCTGCCTCGTCATCCTCGTCACTCTCACACTGCGATGGAATGCTAACCATGTCAATTATAAAAGAGTCTGTCACTTCCAACTGTTCGTCCGAATTTAACCACTAGCCTACTCCCACCTCTTCTGCCTCTTCACACCCTGGCAATCATCTGATTAAATAACACATCTTCTAAATCTTCAGTTTCTGTGTCTGGCATACTTTCCTGTAGAATTTTCCTCCATGACTTAGAAATTGTGTCTGACTTCAAGATTCGCTAATCCAGTACACGATGTCCTACAAAGTCACTTTCTTCAAAGCTCCTACAATGCTTTCGTTGTCTTCGGAATGCAGGATTGACTGTAGCAATCGCAGTCGGTACTTTTTTTTATACACTCCAGAACGCCCTGATCCATGGGCTGAATGAGACAGGTAACGTTTGGTGGGAAAAACAAGGCGCGGATACCGTCGAACTGCAGTTCTCCTGCACTTGGATTAGAGGACGCATTATCCATGAGCAAAATTGCTTTGCATGGCAATCACCTTTCTTTTTAAAAAATTCTTGTAGTCAAGTACAAATGAGTTAAAAAACCAGTTCTTGAAGATTTCCTGATTCATCCAGGCTTTATTCTGATGTGTACAGACAACCGGAAAAGCTGAGATGGATACATTCTTGAATACTCTTGGCTTGGCAGACTTTCCAATCACAACTAGTTTTAGTTTGTGGTTTCCAGTTGCATTTGAAGCTGCCATAACTGTGAACCGTTCTTTGCTTTTTTTGTGCCCAGGAGCACTTTTTTCTTCGCAAGAAGCAAGCGTTCTCGCTGGTAAAATTTTAAAATTTAGCCCAGTTTCGTGATAGCTATATATTTGTTCATTCGACAAATGTTCATCAGTTATGTTTTTTTTTAAACTCGACGATAAATTTTGAAACGGCCTGAGCGTCACCAGAGACTTTTTCTCCACATACGTCTAGTTGACGCACTCCATACCTCTTCTTCCACATGTCGAGCCAGCCCACACTAGCGGCGAAATTGTAATCTCCTTCCTGCAGCTGGTTTCTGAAAAACAAAGCTTTTTTTTTTTTTTTGGCAAGACTGGGCCAGAAATCGGAGCACCCTTCTGACTCTGTTGGGTAAACCACATGATCAGTGCCTCACTTGTTTTTGGAAGTCAGACTTCTTTATACTTCTTCGACTGAGAGATTCGTGTGAGCATTTCTGTGTAAAAAACTGTTCCAATTTACGTCGGTCTCTGCGCCAGTCACCAACAGTAACTTCACCGACAACATATTCGAGAGCAAGTTTTTTTATTGTTTCTCCTTTGTAAAGTCGTCTTAGTGCTTCTAATTTTAGATGCTAAGGCACAAATTTCCTCTTTTTTGTTACAGCACTCATCTTTGTAAGGTGTACAACGGAACACACAGTCAAGAAACAAAACGACACACAACACTGTACAGTACAGCTACTGGGAACTACAGCAGCGTATGAACTCCCCAGGCTTGATCGGTGGCAGCCGGCAGCAGTCGGGGTATTTCGTGCTATACTGACAACAGATGTTCGTGCAACAGGGCAGCGAGCTAACCGTCGGTGTTGATTGCATTGTTGTCTGCTTTGTAACTGAGCTGTACTCTCCCTATCTATCTTTTGCAATGATGTTTTCATTATTTATCGTTTCAGTAAAAAAAGTAGATCGTTGCAACCGTTTTTTTTTTATTTTTTTAAAAAAAGGGAGGCTCGGATTATTGGAAATTCGAACTATCGAGACTCGAACTATCGAGACTCTACTGTAGTGCATTCGCTATTTGAAACTTCCGCCATATATCTGACCATTCTCTTCTCTTCTCTCTCTCTCTCTCTCTCTCTCTCTCTCTCTCTCTCTTTCTTCTCATAGTGTTAGGGTTAATCATATTATGTTCAGCTCAAAAATACTCGTCTTCTTCCAGTGTGACCCAAGGCAAGCTAAAAGGTTGGACACTACTTCTCTGTATGTGGTCTCGGATAGGGGCCCTAGTTTCGGTTCCAGGAGACATGGCATGGAACGGCCACCGGGGTCCGCGTGCGGTGGCGGTATCAATAATTGCGCGGCCGGCGACGGTGACCCGCTCTGCCGCTGCCGCCGCCGCCGCCCGCGGAGGCTGAGGTGGAGGCGGAGGTGACGGAGTGGGGGCGGAGCGCGCACGCGCACAGCCGCCGCCGCCACGGCGCCACCGCCGGCCGCCGCACTCGCCGCCGAGAGAGCGCCGCTCGCCGGGCCGACGCCGCTGGCCACGCCGACGCCACCGCCGCCGCCGTCGCTGCGAAGCGCTCCGCTCCGCGCCGCGCCGCGTCTCTCTGTACGAGTGCCGAGTGCGGGAAGTGTGCGTCAGAGCGAGCAGGCAGCCGAGTGCCGCGTGTGCGTGCCGTGTGGCCGTGCCGTGTGTAGCTGCGGCTGCGGCCATGTGCCCGCTGTGATCCGCGCCGGCAGCATGCGGAGGCGGCGGCGCGCCTCTGGGGGCGGCGGGGGCGGAGGGCCGCTGTGGCTGCTGCTGGTCCTGCTGCTGGCCGGTCTCTTCTGCCGCTGCTCCTCCTCCACCGGTGAGTCCCAGCCTCCGGTCGCTGACGTCACACCGCTCTCCAGCTGGAAATTACATGCAGCACGAGTTTATCCATACGTCAGTTGCAATAGACCTACCCAATGTAGCGGTTTTCGACAGGTGACTGGCTGGTATAATCCCGCCACCTTTACTGCAGTAAGAGCTGACACTGCCAGCTCACAACTGTGTTGCCACTTCCGCTACACGAAACATTTTGCCTACCACATCTCAACGAGTTGTTGCAGCATGATATTCGTGTAACGTTGAGTTTCGCGTGCCCAACAATGTACGCCAAAAGTATTCGAAAGAGGGGTATAGGGGAAACACTCACGAGATCTATTACGTCTTATCCATTATGTATATTAAACAACGGGAAATCCAGGATGAAATAATGACAATATTGTGAAAAAGATAGATCACTACTCACCATGTATTGGAGATGTTGAGTCGCAGACAAGCTCAACAAAAGGACAAGTAAGGCTTCGACGAAAGGCCTTTTGTTAAGTAGATAAAACACACACACATTCACGAAAGGTAGCTCATAAACACGTGATCACTTCAGTATCCTCTCCACCTGTCCGTACTACCGTCAGCTGCAAATGCATTCCACTTCTATGAACAGGCTATGGGGGGTCTGTTAGTGGTTCCAGGGGTACCCTTCACCACACACAATCAGGTGACTGCGGAAGACAGTGGTCATATTTGTGTGTGTGTGTGTGTGTGTGTGTGTGTGTGTGTGTGTGTGTGCGTGTGTGTGAGAGAGAGAGAGAGAGAGTGTGTGTGTGTGTGTGTGTGTGTGAGTTGCGTTTGCGTGAATGTGTTCGTGCTTTCGTTGTTTAACTCAGAACAAGATTTTGGTCGAATGCTGACATGTTTATCGGTCTTCTTGTAGCACCTGTCTCAACATCCACTATAGGCTCAGTACCGTTACGTCTATAGTTGAACAATGCGATGGTAAATATTTCGATATAAATACAGAAAATTTAGAAAAATTTCTACCTCGAGCGTTCTAAGTAATGCCAATTCTTTTATACGTCACTAAAGAAAGGTATTTGACATACATGTGAGTGCAGTGTCAGTAAACGGCCATTCTTCGACGTTCATTTTCTAACGAAAATGCGCATAAAACGGGAATCTATGGTCGGCAGGCAATCAAAAGAAAAATTACTGATGAAATTTTGCTTATTGCCGTGTAGTTTGAAGCCTCGTCAGAAGAAATGCTTCAGATGGCTCTGAGCACTATGGGACTTAACATCTGAGGTCATCAGTCCCCTAGAACTTAGAACTACTTAAACCTAAGGACATCACACACATCCATGCCCGAGGCAGGATTCGAACCTGCGGCTGTAGCGGTCGCGCGGTTCCAGACTGAAGGGCCTAGAATCGCTCGGCCACACCGGCCGTTGAAAGGCTCGTCGGACGTATCTTCAGATGCGGCATGCTAAAGCTACATAAACATGTCCGTAGCGTCATCTGGGTAACGGTTTGTGGCAGTGTGGTGCTATTGCTGGCAATATGCATGAGGCAGCTTCCATTTTCATTGCCTTTTGGCCACAGAATTTAGTTCTGTGCGTATTTTCGGCAGTAAATGAACATGAAAGAATGGGAATGTAGCAGCAGTGGAATCACCTGTGTGATTAGAAAAAACTTTATTCACTGTGGTACAACAGCGCTGGCCGTGTATAGAACATTTTAGATACATATATTCGTTATTTTGCTTGTATTAACGTGCGTAATATGACATCTCTTTTCGTAATCCATATACAGAAATTACACTATGTCTTGTACAAATAATGTGTAGTTAGTCGATATTGAAAAATCCTTTTTACATTTGTGTTCTCTATGTCCTCCTGTCTTGCCATACATCCCTCTTTGTTTCCAGCTCGTTGCCAGAATTGATCCCGTGAGTTCAGCCCCCCCCCCCCCCCAAGAAAAATACTATCAAGTCCACCCATGTCCTAAAATGTTCAAATAAAAAGACGCCTACAACAGGAATCATACTCACACCCTGCTCCTCTATTGTTCCAACTCAACACTGCACTAAATGGACATTGTTGTTGTGGAGTATCGTATGAGCGTAACTGTCGTTCAAATGATTAGTGCAGGCATATTCTCACTCTTTGAACTGAATATTCTGCCAGTGTTATATCACTATCACAAAAAAATTTTTGGTGCTAGGTGGCAAGGTATTCTCTCTGACGTCCTTCTTCGAGACATTTTCTTCGCTCTGTATAAAATGCTCTTCTCCCAGGATGCCCTTCATGTAAGGCTGCCCGTTTCGTAAGATTAATGTTCCTTTTCCGTCATTTCGCTGTGGACAATTATAGCTTCCTAGCATAGTAGGGACTTTGGTTGATACCGTCAATTACCTCAAGGTGGAACATATATCCTCCGAAACTGGCAAGCTTATATAATGGACATTCTGACAAATGTGAATTTTATGTACTTCCACGATTTTTCGCCGCATTTACTGCTGTCGAGCACGAATATTTGCCACATTTAGGCCGTCATACATTGATTTCCGCTTTTTACAAACAACAGATAAATCTGGCTCTGGTCAGGCATTGCGTAATATTTTACCTCGTTATCAGTGACGTGTTACACGTAAAAAAAAAGTTCTCAGGCTCTATCATAGTTTACTTGGCTGACAGTCGAAGTACTCTCCAGCAGAACTACGGCCCGAAGCGACCCTGCTACCCCATTCAAAACATACATTAAGCTTTTTAATGTTCGTTTCGTTCTCTATTGCACTTTTTTTAGGGGCTGTTTGGTATCCGATCCATTAGAGTCGTGATTATGGCTCATGTTCAGAGCTTCTTTCAGTATCAACATCACATTATAATCCATTAAGAAACTAGTGCTTCCCATAATATAACCAGTAGAAATTAACAACACATGCCAACTGGAAATTCGAGAAAACAACTGCGGGAAAAAGCGACTCAGACAGACTATATGAACTAGTATAATGTCACCGATTTCTCTTCTTCCGTTAGTAACAGAACTGTTTACTAAGGTATTCCAGGAAAATTATTCGACATAAGCTGAGAACAGTTTTACGCGTCATAATTTAAAAACTACCCTTACGTTTCTCACGTATTCACCTCGTCGAATAATATTTTAATCCGCTACCAAGGATTACACTAACGACATTCCAGACGTAAAACACACTATTTGCAGTAAAGATGTAACATAAGCAAGTAATTTACTTGACAAATCTCTGAGATAGTAACTCTGGGATTTACGGACTCTCGTCTTTCGCAGGTCACAGTTTTCATCCCTTTCTTATTGTTTCCCCGACATGTTGACCTTCAGTGGGTCTCACTCTATTTCCGAAACGGCATTAATTTTAGATATGGAATTGTTAAGCATAACGTCCGTCGATGAGTGTGAGGACGTAAGTTTTCCTTTTGTATTCGAGGATGACAGTGAAGTGAAAAAGGTGTAAGACACAGTGCCCATAATTACAACAAACAAAGAAACACAGCATGGATGTACGATGTACAGGAAGTCACAACACGCTATTAAGCCACAAAATGTATAAAGGTAGGCCAGTTTGTATAATTTCATGTTTCCATCATAATATTTTAAACGGCTGTCAGACAAAATACTTCCTAATGGAACTACCGCCCGAAGCTATGCCACTCAACACATTTTTTAAATTTTTTTTTATTCGTTTCAGTCGCTATTCCAGTGAGTATTCTGTTTGGAATTAGAAGAAAACTAAATTAATTCACAAACGCGGAAAAGTCGTAACAAGAGCTTCGAATCCCAGCTCGTTAATTCTAACAGACTATAAAATTTGACAGAGGACCTAATCCTGTGTTACCAATCCGCGTTCATATATTTGTAAATCAGGTATCTGTTTCAAGTAAGACCACAAGTTAGCAGACAGGAACAACGTCTGAGGTCCTAAATCAGTGGCTCCGTGTTATGGATCTTTTTTAAAGCCGTTTGATGCCATTGATGCAATAATAGCAGCAGTATCAAATTTTATTTTCTTTGATGACTGTGCCATAATCTGAGAGAAAATTTGTTATTTATATTTGATGATTTTGATTTTTAGGAAAACGGTTTTACTGTTTTTTCTCGAAAGATACTGGGCGCAGATAAGCATGCTGCCTTTCAGTCTTTGCCTACAGTTTGTCAACAGTGCCATCGATGATGATAAGGTTACTTGGACTTATTGACATTAACCTAATTAATACTCTAATTTCATTACTTGCCAATGTTTTGCTGATTCAGTAACATGAGTGTAACGAGAGCGTTAAATGATCGGTAGTGGTAAGTGGGACGAACGCAAAAGGAATTAAATTGCATTTGTAGATTCTTGTCATGTGCGATCACGCAAATAATGTAAAACATCATATCTCAACAATATACGTTGGCAGCGAAGTGATTTCAGAAGTAGGTGATCTTACAATCGCATTTCATCATTATAGAGCAAAAGTATTCTCTTATTGAAGCGGTTACGGGGATGTATGACATTTCAGTAATTAGCTTACTCTTACTCATAACTAAGTTCCACGTTTTTCCATGAATTTATTGAAAAACATCTGCTTGCAACTTTTTGCTGGCATCACTTTCCCATAATCAACTTAGTATATGGTTTTAGCGGAAATATTTGCTGTGAATATGAGTCGGCCCTTGGACGTGAGAATACTAATTGTGATGTTAATGTTGTCAAAGAAAAGTTGTAAAATACCTACGGCTGGCGTTAGGGAAATGAAATTAGCGGAAACGCTGTAATACGCATTTCGCGGTGAGGTCCTAGACGCCATTATAGTCTGTAAATATTAATTACTGACAATCTGCGTATCGCTGGCTTCAGCGACGTAATATGTGAGTATTCTAAGCTAACACAAATGAAGTCCTCGATACCGACAGGCTAAAGTAAGAATTTACGTAACTGATTGCGTAAGAACAGGCTCACTAAGTAATCTTCTAGTCCATTTTCAGAGTTCTTATGTCAATACCAATCCCAAATGTTTTTGAGATGTATAAGTATAGGGGGCTTTTGGAAAGTAGAAAATTACCTGCAATTTGTCCGAGAATTACGAGCCGCAGTATAGTGGTCCAATCGACGTAGAAGACCTTTAAGCGTTATTTCGTAATCCAGTATGAGCATCTAACACTATTTACTGAATTAAACTCTTGTCTGCACACCTCCCCCTTTGCCAAATGATGTATTTCCGTTCAGATAGGCGTTTTAGTTGATTTGTGTTTCATTGAGAAAGAGATTAGAGAGCATGTTAAAGCTAATATCTTATACAGGAGCGAGAGAGTTTATTCTGCTGTACGGAAGACTTGATTAGACATCCGTCTTTTATGTAAACAACAGCAATAAATGGCGGTAATAACGGAGAAATGTCTTCTAACAGAGATACAATTTTATTGACTGATATTTTGTCGACTTATAATGACATGTTGCCGTTAACGTGGTTTTAAGTGAAAATAAGGCCATCCAGCTGTATCTCGCTACCTTATAATCTGCTATGCATGTGACGCGTTTGCCTCCCTATGTTCCGCTAAGGCGCAACCGAAAGCTCTCCTTGTCAGAAGCTTACAGTAATTTGTTTAAGAGCATACGTGGTGTTTGCTTTACGACTGCTATTCCCTTTTAACTACACAAGTATTTCAGGTTACCTAAATTGCTTTGCAATATCTCAGCTAACTTCTGACAAGCAATAAAGCGTCGTCAAACGCACGTACAGAATTTTAATTCGAAGTGAAGGGGTTGTGTTTTGCTTGATGAAAAGTATAAGCCTGATTTAATTATGTTATATAAACAACGGTAAGAGCAGTGCATTCGCACAGAATATTTACAAATGTCTAGTTCTATATGATCTTACATTATATGGCATAAAACACAGTCACCACTACATGAGGTCACACGCTGTTTTCAACATCCTTACTGCTGTACCAGCCAGTGAATGAACAGAATTAACCCTGTAAAATTTAAATTTAATTGTGTTGCCTCATATTAACGAACACCTCATATATCAAATGAAAGAATACAAATCTACCCTCCCTGGTAATCATAGTGACATATCACAGTTTAATAGCAAATACAGAAAAACATAAAATTAAATAAATTACTGTAAAGTTACAAAATTATATTGTACTTTGAAAGTTGTATTAATGAAAGCCGTTGGAAATTTTGTATTGAAAATTAAGATGCTAATTACTTTTTTGATACTACATCGCTAGTTTTTGAATCGGGAACGGGATACTAAAAACGGTATGGTGTTTCTCCATGAAGAAATCGTCACAGATGTCACACTTGAGCATATTTAAAACAATATTGTCATTAGTCCTCATCCCAGAGCTGTTCTAATGAAAGCATATTTATATTGCTTTTATACGATGAAGACGATCTGTAGACAGTCGTGAGCTGGCACTAGTTATGTAGTCCACTTGGCCTCCATACAATTCTCCTATATCACAGCGTCAGCTCAAAATACCAGTGTTCAGAGACTGCTAATAAATTCATTTTTTGGAAAAGAAACGAAAGAAATACGTGTTCGTGCTACAAATCGATTTGTAATATCTTAAAAAATTCCTCTTCAAGATTTATACCCTTCTAAACATATTAGAATAAATTCCGCAAACATTTAATCCACGCCGATATTGTTAACTCAGAAACGTTGTTTTGGGAGTCTGCTGCAGACTATTTCGGCTATGCAAATCCTCGTCCACGCATTTTTGTTACAGAGAAGGGGCAGAGAAGTCGTTGTACGATAAATCAGGCCAATACGGTCAATGAAACATTAACTTATGTTTTTCTTCGTCAAATAATTGTGTGTTTGACCAGCTGTGACAGTGTGTCACGACCTGTGAAATACTGTCTTTCCAATAATTAAGAGTGATGCGACGTTTCAAGTTCTTTTTCCTCATTTCTTAGATGACTCGTGGTAAGAAAAACCGTTGTAAGTTATTCAGTGTAACTGCTTTACGGTCCCCTGACGCAGTGATCGCGACATGTCTAGTGAACCATAGAATGATGCGTTATTTTTCTTGCAACCACCTTTGTCGAATTAGGGTTTTCTCGGAACACCCTGACAGATGGGCTTGCCTAATTCAGGGTTGCATGAATGTATAGAAGTTTCGTCTCCTATTGTGATATTATATACTGATTTTGCATTTACTCAACCTAATTTATTAGTATTTTCCTAGACTAATTGAGACGAGCTTTTTTACTTTGATCAAACTGTGTGAATCCATCGAGACAGATCCTTTTTCGCAATTATATTTCCCGAACGTACTAAACAACAGATATACACACACATACACTTTATATATATATATATATATATATATATATAGTGTATGTGTGTGTGTATCTGTTGTTTAGTACCTTCGGGAAAGAACAGACACCGTATATATATATATATATAAAGTGTAAGTGTAAATGTGTCTTATAAGTTGAGAATTTGGATAGTCGGCGCAATGTTGGAGGTCATTGCGTCCGGCAGTCTCAGTGGCCACCGCATCTGCCTAGCAAGCGGGACACCTGAGTTCGAATCCCAGTCCGGCACAGATTTTGAACTTTCCCATAGATATTAATCATTGCCCACCGTAGGCTAATGTCTTTAGTTCCTTTGTGTCTAAATTATAATTCCCGTGGAATTATTCTCTACAGATTGAGCATATTTCGTTATAGTACTGCCCACTCCGGCATGGAAAGTCATGAGTAGCTAGTTCCTCGTCATCACACTTTAGTTTTGTTTGGTAAGCCAAGTATAAATGAGTACTAACTTAAACTGGCTCGGATCGACAAGCGCAACACGATTACAGTAATCTACCTTCAAAATGTTATTGTTTAAGTGCAACGGAAATTATCTGCCTATATCCATTACTTAATCTGAGTGTGCATGACTGCAAGGAAAGTCATGTATAGCCTCTGTGACATACAAACCTCTGATATTTCTAAGTTATCTTCTTCGTCTGAAGTAAAGATCTGCACTCAAACAAAAAAATTCGGTTATTCCTTACCTTGAAATGTGGTGGCTCAACGTTGGATTTCGTCGACCCTTTCTTGAGGTAATTTAATTGAAACAAGAGAGACATACACTCGTTCTTTCTTGGTATTATCAATTATTATTTCCACTGTAACATTACGTATCCAATGGTTATTACCTATTGCACTAGCTGTACTCGGTATATCGCACTTTGCCAAAATAAACTTGTTCGTGCACATTTATGTTCAATACTTCGCAGTTTCTTCCACCCTTAGCACTCTGTCTCAACAACATCAGATAGCCCACTGCTCCTTCACATAATTCTATATCAGCCCTCTCGCCTCCACTCTGTCTGCGCCTCTTCTCTACCTGCGTCTTCCGCGGTCTACGCTCCCTCCGACCTTGCTTAACCTCACCTCCATGGGTATAACTACTTTTTCGGCTGACCTAGTGCAGCGTCCCTTCGTCATTTGCGACGCTTCGCACGTGTTGCACTACATATCCTCACATTATTTAAGTATGAACACAGTACATTTTCAATAATTTTGTTTTCTAAGTGATCCTTCTAACCAGTCAGAATGCTACGTAATCTGGGTTTTGAGTTCAAGGCTATTTTATCTGTTATCTTTCATCCACAAAGTTTAATTGGCTGTAGTTGAATCAAAAGAGCGTTGCATCACAAGTTATCGTAGATATCGTCACCTTAAAAATGTTCTTTCAGCAAACAATGATGTCTAAGGTCGCAATTACCTACACGTAGATCTCGTACAAACCCACTTCAGTCACGCAGCGCAAATTATCGACCTTCACGAAACTTGCTATTGACGTTAGCACGAGCACGATGAAATTCAACAGAGCCATTGTTAACTGTCTTTCTTGAACTCGATAATGAAAAGTTTAACGAAGCGATTGGAGATACAGTTGTTAAGTCTTTACGAAAAGTTTGAAAATGTCACGACACGAGAAACTTCATATGACATTGCCAACTCCACTGCTTCTTTAAACGTTCGTTGTAAACAAATTACTTGTCCACTTTCTGAATTTGCCATTGTTTTTAACGGAAACAAACGACAAATTTAAAATCAAAATTATTGCGACTCTAGAGGCTGTTTCTAAAAAGCTACATCCCTCTTATTCAGTGCAGTCTAGCATCCTTACGTGAGGTTCTGTAAGAGAATTCCCATCCTCAATACCGTTGCCCAGGCACCTGATGTAACCTTCAGAATTAACTTTTCACTCAGTAGCGGAGTGTGCGCTGATACGAGACTTCGTGTCAGATTAAAGCTTTACTGTGCCTCGAACTCAGGACCTTTTCCTTTCGCAGGCAACTGCTCTACCGACTGAGCTACCCTAGCAAGAGTTTGGAAGGTAGGCTGAAGTAAAGCTATGCTGAGGGATCGTGAGTCGTGCTAGGGTAGATTAGTCTGTAGAGCACTTTCTCGCGAATGGCTTAAAACCCCTGTTTGAGTTTCGGTCACGCACACAGTTTTAATCTGCCAGGATGATTCACCCTCTATAATAGGGAGAAGCATTAGTACTCTGTTCGTAAATCACAGCGAACAAAAAATAATTGCTGTGTTAACAACCGGCTTATGAGGCGCCTAAGTCAATTTGAGCCTGTAAATATTCCAATGAACATTAACATTTATTTGAATGTCATACATTTGGTAAAACTCTTTGCCATTTTTCTGGTCACTGTCACCATCCACTTCCCCCTTCTCATTACTTAATTAACTCTTTCATAATGCTGTATGATGTGCTATATCACCTAACACTTATTTCCGCCAAGTAGCGGAAAAAATATTTTCTTCTCGATTCGATTAAGTAGGTCATCATTAAATGTCAAATCAGTTTAAGCACTTTACTTTAAAATATTTAAATATGGCCGTATGGAATATATTTTCATTAAATTGTACAAAGTGACTAAAGGGTTCTGTTAGCAAAGACGCGGTAGGTTTTTTTCGCAATCGTTGGTTCCTCATTTAAATGTAAATGCAGTATTCGTTCCAAGGTGTAGGGTGTGCTTTTTGATGGAAAATACAAATGGAATGTCTTTTAGCAGATTTGCGGAACTGTTTGGGGTCAGCTAAGTTTCGACTTTTTGAACATGAAAATCAGTAATTCAAGAGTTTTACGCTTCTGCAGTCGCTGATATCCTACAGAATATTATTCTACCGAAACCACTCAATTAAGCAGAAAGTGTTCATTGCACAGATTTAAGTAATTAGAACTACTTTCACGTAATGAAATTTTTTGTCAGCAATCCAATGTAGACAAGCAGCAGAAGTATTTTCAGAGTATATTACATTGTTGTCATATTAATGATTCCCAACACACCGACGAGAATTTCTGAAGTAGAAATAACTATTCATTTACAGACCTGTAAGTGACTAGCTCGTAGCACTGTAAATACTGACTTTAATTTCCTAAGTAACTGTTCAGCTGACACATTCCACATTATAAAGTTTATCACCGATGTGATCTGTGGAACTTGATAATTGTTACCTGCAACTACATCAAGAAACAAGTTCATGAATGGTTAAATATTCTCAAACATATAAAGTCCTTCCATATTATTCATCACACATTCTGTATCACAGAAGTAGCCTTTGCCACTCTGTAAAGATGATGTGATAAACTGAGGAAGCAGAGGACTTGTGCGATAATAATTTGAGAAGTTTTGACTAGCTATTTAACCAGACGTGTAGCAAAAAAATATCCTTATAAGAGTAAAGAGTTCGGAGGTAGTCTGAAAAGTTTCAAAGCGACCGAAATCCACCCCCGCACTGGGTGCAGGGCGTACTTTGCGAGATAAGTGGATTGAGCGCCATGTCGCCCTTAATGAACGCAGACAACTAGGCAGAAGTTCCTTCGCGAAAATTCCCGTCCACTGGAGAATATTGTCCTTTTTTCTCTTTTTTGAGACCACCGCCTTCTTTGCATCGCGTATAGTAATGGCGATCCTCGGGAAAAATTTCAATATGTAGATGTTAAAACAGAGATATATTTAGAGTTATTTGCTGCCTAAGCAACTTAAAAGATCGATTGCATGATGAAGGTCGATAAATAACTGACTCTTGCTGACAGAAATGTCTTTAGCTCTTGAATTTTTCAATCGGTTTTAAATTACAACATAGTGCTGTCAACATTTGAATTATGTTCGTAATTTTATCATTTATTTGAAACGAGATCACGAAATGGATTTCCTCTTGTGGATGTCTGAATATGAAAGCAATACAAATATTCTATTCTCAAGTCTCTGTTCACGTGAAATTAGACTAACATTTACTGGGACACATGAGGGTGCAAGGTTCATAGTGACATAAGAGACTTTCTCGACTTCCGTAAGACATAGTATCGGATGATGTTAAATAAATACATGAAATGTCGTATTAAAAGATGTTCATTGTGTACCAGAGTGACTCTTCTATTGCAGAATTCGTAGGATGTTAAACCCCTTCCGTGGAAGCAGTAAGACCAAAGTAGAAAGTTATATTTTAATTAATAATACCACTAAAAACCTCATTCCTTAACGAATCGTAATCCCATGATCTCAAACAGCTTCAAACCTCCAATTACTTTACAAATATGTCGATGTTAAATATTTGTCGTTAAGCAAGTAGCAAAAAAATATTTACAGAAGATTTGAAATTAATGTTTAATGTTTGCTGGAAGTCTTGTTCTCTTTACAAAAAGTTGGGTGAATATAGCGTGGGTAATTTGCGCTGCGTTTTAAGAAAAAGCTAGTTTTTCAAGCAATTCAATGTTTACAGCGTCATACCTCGTGAGCTGTGGGTAGTACAATGGTATAATTTTGTAGGTACTTTCAGTGTCATACGTGGATACTATCTGCAAATTGTATAGCGAGTAGAACCAGCATCAAAGAACTAATAAATTAAAACGTCAGTTCTAATGCTGAAATTTTACTGCATGAGCGACAAAATGTAGTAAGCGATCAACATTTTTTCTTTCATCATTTTGATGGGGATGTCAGCGAGGAAAAGTTTCGTAATGGTTTGAAACTATGTGAAAGTTTCTGGAAGTCGCTAAGTGCTCACATTCTCAAACACTGGCTGAATGAAATCCGGCTATTGTGCGTGGCGTCAGTTACGGTGGCTCAAAGAAAATTCACGCTTTCTAACAGTAATACTTGTTTAATTGTGTTAACCTTTTAGGATAAGACTATAACTCTTAATTATTAGATTGTGAAGCATTTTAAATTTTTAAATTCGGCCAATAAAATTTTGTTGCCCATAGAAACCGTGTACCCATAACATTCAACTAGTCGTGTGTTCTGCGTTCCGGGATAGTCACTTATTTATACCGTTAACCACAGTGAACTGTGAATTACTTGATAATCAAACATCTCACAAACATTTAATGCGAGAAAACACTAATAAGCACGAAATGAAAAATTACTGACATGGAGATGAATTTTTTTTACAGTTGTATTTTTTAGGGGTTCTGTTATTTTTAAACGTTACCCATTTTGTTTCTTCTCCGTAACCTAGATTAATAAATTAATTATAAACCGTGCTTGAAAATCGAAAGGGCTGTGATTCAGCCAGGCGAACGTTTTAGAATTGTACACAATCCATGTATAGCTGAATCTGAATTTCTGCTAAAAGAACATTTCTTTTAGCAGAACATGTTCTTCGAAATGCCTATGTAAGGAGGCCGCTTCGTTATACCAATCCACAGCGCTTGTTAATACTGAATTGGAACTATACAACAAAATCAAAGATAAATGTTAAAATAAAAAGACAATACGGTCGAAATCAGCTGTTACGCGGTAAACATCGCCAAATGGTGCTTTCATGCAAGCTTCCGTCGTTACTTGTAACAATAAAATTCACTCTCGGCTCGGCTTCATACTGGATAGTCACAGTGGTGTGTGGAATTAAGTGCTGACTTTCATCGCATCAGATGAAGCACAGAAAACTTATGTTTAAGTGAACAGCTTTTCTGCAACAGATTGATAGGCAGCTTGGTATGAGACCTCATTTGGCGGTGTCTACACAGCAACAGCCGATTTCTGTCGCCTTGTCTTTCAGTTTTAGCACATTTCTAGAGAATTTTTGTGAAAAATTTCAGTGCCAATATTAACAAACGTATTATCACTGTATTCGTCATTGCAGGAAATTTCGAATGCCACTAAAAAGTATATCCCTCTATTTAAAAAAAAAATACTCCGCTGTTACAAGAGATAAGGAACAAACGTACAATAATATTATGTGCCCATCTCCGTACCATCAACGGCCTAAAATCTCTTTTCATAATCTTGGAGATATTTCGAAACAAGTGGGTGTTACGTTTTATGTGGATCACCTTTTTATGTTGCTCACCTTGTATACAAAATAAGCGTGAATGAAACTAACGGCCTTTCTTTAGATTAGTGACTTAACTTCCTATAGCAGAGCATTTGTACATAGGGCGAGTCTGACAACTTTTAACGCTACTGAGCAAAACGTAATTTTAGTAAATATACAGATGGGCCTCACTGCACTCTACTTGAGGCGTTTGCCAGATATATTCCGACAGCACAAGCGTCCGAACTGGCTAAGAGTACCACAAAACGCATCCTGTCGCGAGTTACCTGCAAACTACAATGTCCGGCAGAAAAACCTCCCCTTTAAGGAAAGCTAATAAAAACAAAACCAAATAAGGTAGAACAATTTTATTTATACTAAATAAAAGTACATATTATGCCATTTTAGAAAATACTCTTATGGTCTTACTTTTTAAATAAAACATCCCTTAAATGGCTTCCTGCACTGTCACACACTGATTGAGTCTTTCCCTGAAGTTATTCATTACTCTTTGAGTCATTTCAGGTGGAATAGCTTCAACCTCTTGTGTAATTGCTTCTTTCAGGGCTCGTAAAGATTGTGGACGTTGTTCATAAACTTTTGCTTTTAAATAGCCCCAAAGAAAGAAATCACAGGGCGTTAAGTCCGGCGATCGTGGGGGCCAGCCAATGTCTCCACGCAACGAGATCACATGTCCAGGAAACATTTCCTTCACCAATGCCAGTGACTGCCGCGCTGTGTGGGCTGTAGCACCATCTTGCTGGAACCACACGTTCTCTATTTCACCAAAAAGCTCCCTTAGTTGCGGTTGGAGAAAGTCGCGGAGCATAGCACAATAGCGTTCACTGTTGACGGTTAAATTCCTGTCATTTTCTTCGAAAAAGTAAGGACCGATCACTCCGGAATTGTAAACAGCACACCATACTGTTACTTTAGGGCTATGAAGTGGTCGTTGATGAAGTTCTTGGGGATTGTGTTCACACCAGTACCTGCAATTTTGGCTGTTCACTGGTCCGGCAAGGTGAAAGTGTGCTTCATCAGAAAAAATCACAATATCGTTGGGACGAATGTTCCGAAGAAGGTCTTGGCACAAACTTACACGGACACCACAGTCTCGTTCACTCAGTTCCTGCGTAGTTACAAGTTTGTAAGGATGCATTTTAAGATCTCGATGCAAGATTCTTCTCACACTTCGATCAGATATCCGTAATGCTGCCTCATGCTTTTTAGCGGATCGTCGAGGAGATTGTTGAACTGAAGCTCTAACTGCATCAACATTTCCGGGGCCTGTTGCAGTCCGTGGTCGTCCAGGTGGTTTCCTTTTTAATGCGGAACCTGTCTCACGAAAGTTAGCAACCCAAGAATAAATTGTTTTCTTATCGGGAACAGGGTCCCGCCGTCCGAGCGCAAAGCGAACGCGAAAAGCACGTTGAGTATTAATAGGCGATTCGCCATTTTGAATAAAATCTTCCACTACGAAGGCACGATGTTCACCAGACCACGCCATGGCGTACACTGAAAACGGCACGTAGGCAGCTACGTAACGACGCGCCCCCCACCACTCTGCTCCTTCTACTGTCCGCTGCACGTTACTTTGTAATCGGGGAGTTTTTTATGCCGGACCCCGTAGAACCCGTTACCAGGATTTCTATTAATATCTCCGCTGTCGTTGTACGGCATCAGTCGATGGGGGGGGGGGGGGGGTAACAGTTCTACTAAGCAAACCGTGGTGTCGTTTCATATGCAAAGCCAGTAATCCGTGCGTGGAACTTTCAGCCGCCGTGCAAGAAACCGGCGGCGCAGAATTATGTATTCTGCAGCGCCGACGGTCGGCTCCAGGATGAGGGCCGAGGGTATTCGGGCCTGGCAAGTAGACATGCTAAGGAGGAAAGTAAACGCCAGTAATCCGCCATTCCTTAACTCAAGAAGTGTCGCGCTACAAATTACGCTGAAAGTACAGTGCCCGGGCGCTGAGCACACAGTTGGGAGCGCATAGGTCGTTTCTCTCCGCTGCGCGAAATTAGCAGTCGTGTGTTCGTGTGTGTACGTGTTAACGTCACGCGCTCAGAGCACAAGGATGGGCGAGTGGCTAACTTCCTCACTCCGAAGAGAACCACAGAGTCGTCTCTTTTACTACCCTTTTTTCTATGATTACGACCCAAGCTTCAGTACATGTAATAACATAAAATAGTTTCGAAAAGTAGCATATAAATGTAACAGCTAAACATCTTCCGAGTAACCAATTAAAAAAAAAATGCATGGCGAACTGTGGATGGTTATACAGCGTGTTTCCAAATCTTTGCATCACAGATACAGGGGTGATAGATCACATCATGGAGAACAACTTGTGGAAGAGCCGTAAAACTCGCGTAACTCCTGTAGCCTGTCGTAAGTAATCGGAGACTACTGTAGTTTTTCCTACTAACTTTGGTCAGTTAAGGTCGTAACCACATTACCTGTGCTTTAGGTGTGTTGCATACCTATCGGCCGTTACGTCGTTTCGATCGCTTCGTTTGTGTATGAAGTCAGTTTCTTATCAGGTTATCCTAGAAACGGAAAGCGGTAAACCGTCTAGAAACTGAGTGAGGATATGTAAAGGGCTGGGTAACCTACGGAACATTTTTGGTTCACACAGTTATCCTCCGGAGCCTTACTTGAGAATAAATAGTATTTATAGCAAAACTGAAATAATGTTTAGTTCTGTTTTCATTTAAAATACTGGTGATTTGTAACGTTGAAACAGAGAAATATTGTAGTAAGAAAATAGATTTACCGTACACCGTATTTCACCCACTATAAGACGCACTCTTTCCCTTCGAAAAATTGCCTCCAAAATTCAGGCGCGTCTTATATTTGACCTTAATATAACTACGTCCAGTGTTTGATTTAAAATTCCCACCAGTCTTAAAAATGACCATATATTCATTGCGGTGGGAAATCTATCTCTATCTGCCAACAATGGATTCACCTGGCCGCAGCACTGCACTGATGCGATGAACATCAGTTGCGGGGATTCACAAGCTTACTAACAATGTGTCCCTCCCACCAGAACACTGTCTAGCCTGTGACGCGTCATTTCAATCTACGACATCAGTGTTCTTGAATTGAAAGAGATTTGTGTTACCGGTAATAGTACAATATTTTTGTTCGTAACTAGTTTCGTAATGGAAAAAATAGAAGGTATTCATATGATGCGAGCTATAAATTGAAAATAATAGCATATGCATAAGAACATGGAAAAAGAGTAGCTGAGAGGCAATTCGTGCCTCCGTCAACAGAAAAAAAACATTCGTGATTAGGGGGGCTAACAAAGAAGAAGTGGAAAAACAACTGAGGAAGGCTGCATGTGAAAATAGAGAATTGAATGCAATATGGCCAAAGCTAGAAGATGACGTACTGAAATGATTTCAAGGACACCGACAAAATGGCATTAGACGCAATAAAAAAAATGATTCAAATACGTGCTCGTAAGCTACAGTGGGACTTTTAGAGACATTAGGGGAAAGTTGGTTGGTGCTACAGGTTTATGAAGCGTCATGGACTTTGCATGCGAAACAAAACCAGAATGTCTCAGAGGACTACACTGTTATCTTTTCATGTTATACTGACGGCACAAAACTTCATCCAATGTCCATTTCCCAGCACAAAACAACGCCAAAACCTTCTGAAATACCGCCACGTGCTGGTGTTCACGTACATGACAAGAGATGGACGGAAGAGGCTGGTATGAAATTATGGATTAACAGAGTGAGGAAGAGAATGTAAGGTGCTTAATTGAAGAAGGAAGGTAAAATTTTAAAAAAAGGCAAGCAAAAACGTATCAAAAATCGCTTCATTACTTCGTCGAGCTTATATAAAAGATCTTTGTCGTATTCATAAAAAAAACTTTCGCACTTATTAAGAGTAATAAGAAACTCTTGCCTTCGATCATGATGAAAAACGGTCTGTTGTGTATAAAATAACATCAATAGTTAAATAGATTTTTTTACTGTCCTTGCATAAGAAATAATGGATTTGGTTACATAAGAGCGCAAAAGTTACGTTATAAACTATTTTTATTACTTATAAAACGTGTTTTGTATGTTTAAGGATATAAAATACACGATGGATTAACGCTGAAGCGTATGCAGTTTTAATTATGTGCAAAACAAACAAACGAAACACAAAGAGTATTCGTCAGCTTCTATTTTGTCTTTCACACATTAATAAATGTTTCTTTCCATACCAGTGATCATTTTGTACTGTACCAAAATCACCGGATCATAGATTTAGTAGAGCACGGCTCTAAACAAAGACAGAAAAAGAAATCTTTTGCCACCAGAGAGAGTGTCACAGATCACTCAGAATGACATAAAAACAACATTGACATATCTTGTTCGTGATGATAAAGGCTTAAACCTCTTAAATGCGTAGTGGATATCAAATGCATCCCGACTGGCAACAGTAATCTTGATTCAACCCATATCAATACCGCAGTAAATCCTAACCTAAGATGTTCACATTCACGAACTCTTTTTTTAGATTAGTCACAAGATACTACTATCAATTTTGGACATTAACATATAAATAGTTGACGAATGTAATGGGTCGCTAAAAGAACTTTCTAAACCATACGAGCGTAATTACAGTTACTCTATGTAATATGGTTAGTTAAGTTAGACAACGGTTTACGGAGGCACGTGTGGAACTGCTCGTTGCTAGCTTGTGATCAGGTTACTCCTTACTTCCACCGATACCTTCATTCTGTACGCTGGCCAGGTGCTTCGCTGCAAAATCTTCCTGGCATGGAGCGAAACTCTTCTGAGACAGTTTTTATGTTTTAGGTTGTTATTGATTTTAAGTTTCCATCAAACTTCAAGTATTTAAAATTATTCACAGTATTTTGTTTTGCACACTTTGGAATTTTCCAATTTGTGTGCGCTCAGCACATACCTGTGAGGCGCAGGCACACAGCATTGCTGTTCTCCCTACTAGTAGATGAGCTTTGTTCATTAAAGGATATAGGTGTTCATTCTTTCCGCGCTCTATACGAGATTGGAATAATAGAAAATTGTGAAGGTGGTTCGATGAACCCTCTGCCAGGCACTTAAATCTGATTTGCAAAGTATCCATGTAGATGTAGACGTAGATGTAGATGTAGATGTAGATGTAGATAGCTGACACAGTTTGCTTTATTCGCTGTTTCTGTGACTTGCTTTCTGAAGGTAAGCCATTTGCCGAAGTGGAGTGCAAGCTATTAACGCACTCAGTCCACGGAATTTTTTCATTATGCAGCTTTCTTCCCCAGAGTATTGGATAATTAATAATTAACAAAATTAAAATTTCCTTGGTACATTGTAAAGTTAATTCATTGGTGTATTGAGGTCTGTACTCTTAGGATTCTAATTGGCGATATTGTTTTTGCGTGTAGTCTATGTTATTGACACAGTCAAGGCTATCAGTCGGCGCGGTGGCTGATGGGAGCTATCTTAAATGGCAAATGTCTTTGCTGCAGTACCACACGGTTCCTTTTTGGGACCGATACCGTTTAGTATTTACCTGACATATTATACTTGTCTACAGTTAATATAGCCTCGTCCGCCGAAGATAAAGCAGCATACGAGTGTATGTCCGACATAGAGGTAAATAACATTCACGGTTAACTACACCGAGAAATGCGAGATAACTCACGAAAAAGTGTTAGCAGAATAGTGTGGCAAAATACAATAAGACAAATTTGGTAGTATCCTAAAATGAGAAACAAAATCCACCGAAGGATCCATATTAAGGCTACAGTGAGACATAAGACAGCCTTTCAACAGAAACCCGAAAATTTTACGCTAAATTCTCATCTTTTTCACTTTTTATACAATCAGTGTTGCCATTTTACCAACTGTTAAGATTTTTACAACTGTTGACGTAGGCCTAATTAAACACTTCCTGTATAGGTGTACAATGTGGCTTTTTTTGTTCCATGATTAAATCCAATGAGGAGTACGTAGTGTGGCGAAATAAATAAAAAAACATTTGTCAAATTATTGTGTTTTTTAACTTTAGAATTTTTGAAAGGCTTTTCTACGGATTGTATTGACCGGCTTGAATGCGGACAAATACAGTGCTGCGTGAAATATGCCTGTAATATAATTTACCATTCCGATTAATTACATTTTGAATTCTACGTCATTGTTGATTTAATCAGAGTTCTCACCTTAGACGTAGAATTAGTCCTTCTGCCACAATATTAATTCATTAGTCGCCATCGGTGTTCTTCTCTTTGTTGACCGTGTGTATCTTCCTAAGTCGGCATCGGTTCACTTCACGAAGACGGTGGAAACCAAGGAATACAATGCTACGTCGCTATAAATAATTTTCGTAACACTTCGATACTTTTCACTATTTTTTATTCACAAGACAATAAGACTTGCTCTGCTCGTCGCACAAACCATAATTACTAACTATATGGCTGCCTTTCCGCAGACACCAAAAATCACGTCCATCCTCCACGAGGCAACAATCGAGAGTGTCCCTTAGCTCCTTCTTGGAGTATGAAACAAAAGAGAATCCAATGTGAACTTTACAAAGATTATAATATACATGCCTCTCAATTTATCTTTGGCGCAGCTTTTAAGATATTGTATGTCTCTGCATAGGAATGTGTCATTACAACTGCCCCCCTACTGTATACTGTCACTAGAAAATTTTATTTGATTGACAGGATACAGTAGTCGACCTTGCAATTGATAGGTTTGGGGGTCTTTTATTTACATCCTTCATTTTTATTGTCTCATTTTCATGGCACTGTGAATTCTTTGGTATTACTGAGTGTGTGTCAGTTTTTGGTATACTTATGCTAATATTTACAAACCTTAATCCTAATATACAAAGTTTTGGTTAACACTGAGAAAACAACATCATGTGGTAAAGTTTGTACAGTAAAATATACAATGAATACAACGTTATTTACAAATGTTTCCTTCCTCATCAGAGGTGAAAATAAAGTCCTTGTATTGGTTTCTGTATTTATTCTGGGGCGACGAGCTTTGTTCGCTAGCCCCAGTGTTGAATATGGGCGGGACGCGCGCCTGATTGTTTGGTCGTCCGTTAGCGGGCGACGTTGGTTGAATGCGCGCGCCAGTGCACTGAATATACACCGACGTACGGGTACCGTCGAGACTTCCGAACCTCAGTATGCGTGTGCTTTTTGTAGTTCCTTCCAGTACTTAGACTGGATACGACGAGGTACATTGGAATATGTGCCCCGAAGAACACACCACACTATGTGCGAGGTGGAGGACGATCCCGTCGATGCCGCTCCAGGTAAGAAGCGTACCATGTCAAACTTGTGTGGCATTGTCCTTTCCTATTGTGACGCCATGGGTCGTTTGACGATACTAGCTTCAATTTTTCGATGTCCCTTGTTTAGGCTCGCTGACACTTGCAACGTAGCACTACTTTGCACAATTTCAATTTCTACACACACCACTTTAACCGCGAGTATTGCGATCGAAACTTTCTTTTCACTACACTTTTTTCTTCGTATTAACCCCTTTTACCTATTGTACCGAGATTCATTCCCCTCAATATTTCTGGTCAATGTACATAAATATTCACAAATTTGTAAGTCACGGGACTTGGTATGAAATACAAAGTACATCACATACAATGGAATAACATAAAACACATACAATACATTGGTTACATTAATTACAGGAAAAAACTATCGACGAAAATTGAAAAAAAATTTTTGACCACTCATAGTGGCTTCTTCGTCTTGGATTTTACTGACACACACACCCTTTTCCATTAATCAGTTAGAAGGAACAAGTCCTTTGTTTTCCTTCTTAAACTCGAGTGTAAGTTAAGGTTTACCTTCGTTAGGTATTCTTCATACGCAACGACATGCCTCAGCATGCAGAGAATACACCTGTAGCCGCTCCACTGCACCTTGGGAAGGGAATTTTCTACCTTCTACTTAGGGTAATGGCAACGACTACGTGTATGCTACGGTTTTTACCTATAAAATATGAAAATGCACGAAATAACAACTTGTATGTAGCATAATCCTAATATGTACAGTGTTTTGTGCTTAAGCACGTTCTGGTGTGCTTGTAAATCATTACCTTTAATAAAATTTCCTACATTAACATAGACATATAAACATACAATCTTGAAGTTCAGGGTGTAGCAACTATTAATATATACAGTGTTTCATAATAGCAGCACGCCCTTGTGTGCGTGTATCATTTTCAATTTAAGTACGCTTATAGGCGTCTTGTGTTATCATGGGAGAAAAAATACAGACATTTTAATGCATCGGTTGTCATGAAAATCTATGTACACGAATAATCAGACTTGCATAGCTTCAGTGCAGCATGAAATTCTGTATGACGTTTTTTTTTTTTTTTTTTTTTTTTTTTCATAGTTTATTTTATAGATGATTCCTTTGCTTACAGGTCGTCGATCACACTACTTACCTGTTTCTCGTACAGCGGCGATATCATTTTCATTCCTTGTGACTGTAAATCGTGATATGTATGAAAGATATAGTTTTGACATGATTTATCATTTCATGTTTCAAGTGTGTAGAGTAATCCATACCTTCCTTCTGCATACATGAGTGAAGCATCGCTAATGTTGCACTTTGTATCAGGTTTTTTGTATTTTCTCGTAAACTCGTAGAGTCTTACGGTTTTAATTGTTTCTTGACGTTAGGTATACCTGTTTATACGAAGTTGTCTTAGAGTTTAATTTTCCTTATACACTTTTGTATTCTTCAGGTTCCGTACATGTACAGAGCTTCTTTCGCCTTTCACACATTCATACATACGTTTATACACACAAAAAATATCTACCACTTAATCTACACATTGCTGGTGAGGCCCTTTTTCGGTACCTTGCACCATTCCTTCAATATTCCAAAATAGTTCAGGGTGTGCTGAGCATCGTCCCTTCTACTAATAATACTTACAACTAAATATTTCTTCCTACATACATAACTGCCTTACGGTCCATTAATGCGCAATCATTCCATATTTTCCTCCTTTACACTTTAGCCTTCGTACATATAACCTCGTGTATAGCTTATATATTCTACAAAGTTGTTTGCTGAGTGCTTTAGGTGTTTCCTAACGTTAATGTGTTTCAAATCCCAGGTATTTGCTTTGAGAGCGATTCAGTTCATTGCTCACGCTGCATAAATCTGTTTATTATTTTCCTATTTTAACGCTTGTGTCATTCTCTTCCTTAGTCACAAAAATTCACACGTTTACCTTATTGTTCATTCTGAAAATCGCTAGCTACTGTGTAATGTAAATATATGCGTTATCTCTTTGCTTTCCTCTCTGCTGCTTTTTCCCTATATGTAATGGTGTGTTGTTCTCGTGTACATAGCCTTTCTTCCGGTTATCTATCTGCAGTATTTATTTTTTTTATTTTTTTTTCTATTTTCTTTCTCCTTCTGTACAAGCTAAGATTTTACTCAATATAATATAATATTATAATATCGTCCATGACCAGTATGTACTTGTATGTTCACTTTTATTACGTAGTACCAGCTTATAATTAAATTTTCTAAGCTACTATTTACAAGACTTGTGTACCCTTTTCTTTCTTGTTTTTGAATGGCTTTCGTCTCTGTGTCTCATAGTAAGCGTGGTCTCAAAACTTTTAAACGTTCCGCGCATCCGCGCTTATGTACCATGACTGGACTGCAGGCGCGGGGAAAACTCTGCATTGTTGGTGAACATTATTCGTGATAGCCGCCATCGTGTAATATGAGTCACGTGTCGTCTGGACTCGACCGCGCATGCGCCTTCGCGCTTTGTATACACTCAGCTGATCGGACAGGGAAGGGGGAAGATTTCTCCCCGGCTCGCTGCCTACAGCGCGGCCAATGACCTTGTCTTGACATGCAGCTATCGCGTGCACATCAGCTGAGCGTTGAATTGCAACTTCGACGCGTGGCTTGTTGCTCGTCTCAAGCGAACAAACCCTGGCCTTCGCGTTAATTTGTCTTCGTTCCTCTCTCTTAAATAACTGAGTTAGACTACAAAAGTACCGTATGGTTTATTTTATAGCGTTAAGACTCACAGTAACACATGTTTCATTAGGTGTAGTTGACTATGAGTTTTTTAGCTGGCATATGCCCCCAGTTGGTTACTACTTTCGATGTTTACTTTACGCTGCCGGAAAACTTCCATACCTAAAATACAATTGACGATTAATTTCTCAGCGATTAAGAATGTACAGTTTATCGTGACATCGCTAATGGTAACAGGTATTTGCGTCTGCCACTTAATACTTTTTGACTTGTTACCTACAGCTGTCAAGATTTTACAATTTTCCATTGGCAACACTGGTACTTTTAATGCTTTCGAAACTTCTTTGAATAAACTGTTAGAAATAATATTCGTAGATGCCCCTGTATCTAAAATTACGTTGGTAATTATAGTTCCTATCTTTGCTGTTATTACAGCCTGCACGAGGTCACTTACCTTGTCCGGTGCTTTCCTCTCTTCTTCACATAGATCATCTTCTACGGTCGCATCCTGATCATATCTTAAAAATAATTCTCTAAGATGTAATGTGTGCTTGTTTGTGCCCCCTGTCGTCAAATCGGTCGGCCGGTGGGGGCTCATTACGACCGATTGTTGTTTACCGGGGGAGACAACGGCGTTGCTTCAGTACTGTCCGTTACCTCTACAAAGTGTACTGAGTGGTTATTCTGTGGCCAATTAGTTTCCGGACCGCTGCGTGCAACATTTTCTTGCGACCGGCCGTCGCTATTCCTCCTTGGTCTGTCATTCCTATTACTGTAACTATTGTAATTTTCATTTGTGTGCCGCCTTTCATCACGCGGGCCTGACCAATCATTCACGTGATTTCTATCATTTCCATACCGCCGTGGACCGTAATCTGTACTATACCTTCGGTCTTCACGTCTCTGTGGCGCCGAATTCCTCCGATTCCCGTAATTCCAGGTTCCATTACTTGGCCTTGTCGGATACGGATGCCAACTGTGTTGGTTTTGTCCATTGCCATTAAAATGATTCCCGTTACCGTTGTTTTGATTGGTTACGGAGTGTTCATTCCGATTACTTGTGCTCGGCTCTTCTTCGTATATTAGATCAATTGAGTCAAGCACGGAAAGAAAGTATTCAAGGTCGTTCTCCGGTATGGTTACCAATTTTTCGCGTAAGTTCGCGGGTAGTTTGTTTTTCAGAATTTTGAGAACATCTACGTGCGGTATTGGATTGTTCCAATAGCGCGTCTTATTCAAGTACTTTTCGAAATACTTTCTCAACCCGCCGTTTTTGAGGTTGAACGGTTGTGGGTTGAATACCTCACGGCGCAGTCTTTCTTGGACCCCAGCAGACCAATATTTCTCCAAGAAAGCCCGTTCAAATTGTTCGTAGGTGACGCACTGTTCAGCCATGTCTGTGGCCCACAAAAGTGCGTCGCCTTGTGTGAAGCCTACTACATATCTAATCTTCTGTGCCTCAGTCCAGTTTCTTGGTAAGACATTTTTAAATGCTCTTACAAATACGACTGGATGAGTTTTTCTGGATTCTGTGGAGAAAACTGGAAACTGTCTATGTTTCAACAGGCTCTCATCGACTAGAATCGTCGAGATGCAAGGCGACACACCTACTGCCTGTTGCAGCACCGCGTTTGGCGAATAGCCATTGTTTGCCTGTGCCGGTGCGTGCACATACGCCGGACTGGGCGCCTGATGTTCTGCGTTATTGACATCGTAATCTGGCACGGGCGAATAAGTGTCGCGCTGCCTGCTGCTTGACGTAGGCAAGTCATTTGAAACATTCAGTCTACCAGCAATTTCCTTGCGTATTCTGTCCTCGGCTACTTTGATTTCATTACCTAATTTTTCAAAAAGTTTTGTTTCCCGGTCAGTTATTGATTCATTTACATTACCGTTTTCTAAAGTTTCATTTATTTTGATAATGTCCGCGTTGATACGTCGAGTCTCCTGTTTCAGAAAACCGACTTCTTCGTTAACTTTATTAACTTGGTCAGGTATTTCTTCACATGCGGACTGTACTCTTGTTAAATTTAATTGAATAGCCTGTACGTTTTCATGTATTTCTTTTTGTACGGTTTGTGTTTGATTGTGTGTTTCTACTATTTCTGACAGTTCCTGTTCCTGTTTGTTTGTAAGATCTGACAATTTCTTTTCTAAGTCATTTGCCAATACATTGTATACACTATTGACGGTTTTGATGACTTTGTCTTCGATCTTTTGATCGATTTCATTGGTGAGTTTATTTAAGCGTTGATCGAAATGTCTGTGCATGTTCGCCAGTTTTGTGTTCGTTGTGTTGTGGCTGACTTCTAGATTCGCCAGTTTTGTGTTCGTTGTGTTGTGGCTGATCTTTAAATCAGATAATTGCTCGCTCACGTTTGACATCAGACTATATAATGCCTCAAGCGTAACTGACGAAGCTTGTGTGTTTGTATTTATGCCATTATTTGTAGCCATTGTTTCTCTACCACGATCTGATTGAATCGAAACCGGGCTAGGTTCACTGATTTCACGCGAAATATTTTCATCTGATCTGGTAATCGATGCTTCATCGACTGTGCACAAGGTTTCATTTGCAAGTGGTTCATTATTGTTAATCCCTGTGGAGTGCAATTGAATCGTATTTACTTCTACATTATGTTGTGCTGAAAAACTAATTGCGTCATCATTTACGTCACTATTGTCAGAATCGGTGACGTGTCCATGAACATTTGTCAAATTAAAGTTCTCCGATTCCATTGTGGAGATAGTATTTTTATCTGTACTTTAATGTTAATCTAAATCTTTAAATTCTCTCGCAGTTGAATTAATAAAAATATCTCGCGATTGTTATTTGTTGCGCGTCGGAAATTTTCAAGATGGCGCACTACGTCTTCTAATTCTGCGATTGTTGAACATAAAAAAGTAATTATCAAAGTGTAATTGTGTGTTGCCACAAACACTACCAGGATTTTAATATGGAAAGGAAAAGGTTCTGCTTTAAGTGGAGCTAAGCCAAGGTGCAGCCACTGCATGCGTTTGCGCTTTCCTACCTTAATTCCGGCTGAGCTGCGTCACTCACGATTACGTTAGTTTTGTAAATCCTTGTCCTTGTTCCTTCTGGTTATTGTGCCATCTGTTTATACAGTTAACATTGTTTCACCTTATTCATCATTTTCCATGTGCGTCATGTAACAGAGAAACAGTAATTAGTACAAGTACATTTGTAGCACAACAATGAAGTACTTACTCTTTGTTCCACCAGCACTGTCCCTGTCAGCGGTCGCCAGTGTGGCGAAATAAATAAAAAAACATTTGTCAAATTATTGTGTTTTTTAACTTTAGAATTTTTGAAAGGCTTTTCTACGGATTGTATTGACCGGCTTGAATGCGGACAAATACAGTGCTGCGTGAAATATGCCTGTAATATAATTTACCATTCCGATTAATTACATTTTGAATTCTACGTCATTGTTGATTTAATCAGAGTTCTCACCTTAGACGTAGAATTAGTCCTTCTGCCACAATATTAATTCATTAGTCGCCATCGGTGTTCTTCTCTTTGTTGACCGTGTGTATCTTCCTAAGTCGGCATCGGTTCACTTCACGAAGACGGTGGAAACCAAGGAATACAATGCTACGTCGCTATAAATAATTTTCGTAACACTTCGATACTTTTCACTATTTTTTATTCACAAGACAATAAGACTTGCTCTGCTCGTCGCACAAACCATAATTACTAACTATATGGCTGCCTTTCCGCAGACACCAAAAATCACGTCCATCCTCCACGAGGCAACAATCGAGAGTGTCCCTTAGCTCCTTCTTGGAGTATGAAACAAAAGAGAATCCAATGTGAACTTTACAAAGATTATAATATACATGCCTCTCAATTTATCTTTGGCGCAGCTTTTAAGATATTGTATGTCTCTGCATAGGAATGTGTCATTACAGTAGGTCCAACATTACACCTCGATGCAAGTCATGCAGCTCAGTAAAATATTCAGTGCTAAATTTTTTTGGCATTTTTCTAAATATTTCCCAGCTTTCAGCAGCGATGGGTTCACTGTCCAGTAAAGAGTAAATAGGCCCTGCATTTCACCTCGACGTAATTCGTGCAATTCTGTAAAACACTCAGTGCTAAATTTTGTTGTAATTTTCTCAAAAGATTCCCCCTAGCTTTTAGCTGTGCTGGCTTCACTTCATGTGTGTATCACTCTGCCTTAATGGTTGATAGGAATACTTAAAATTAGTTGAGATGTAAATAATGTAAATAAGTTTGGAATTCAGTCCTAATAGCTCATTTTACTTTGAAATAGAAGTATTTCATCGTTTGTAATTATGTTATCAGCAATGGTCCTGAAAACTATATTTACGTCTTAATATATACACCGAAAGTCTTAGCACCGTACGTGTAAAAGTGCACTTATACCAGTGTTATCAGAATATCTGTAGTATTGTATTCGCGTATTACTTGAGGGAAAATAGCAGACTATAGCGTTTATACGGGCACTAATCTCTTTCATTGTTAGTTTATTCCGATTTTCTTGATGTGAGATACTGGATGGTAGCGTATTCTTCCTGAAACAACAGTGTCTTCAATTTTCTCAAAGGGGCTACACGAGAGTAACAGCTATCTTCGAGGGTGTAACGGAAGAGAAATAACTTGAATGTGGTTCGATGAACCCTCTATCAGGCACATAATAGTGACTTGCAGAGTACTAATGTAGGTGCACATGAAGATTCCCGCTCTTCGAGCACCTGTGTAACACTCTCATATAAGTAAATACAGATAACCGTTTCTACAATATCCTCTGCATCTCTGTAATTATACTGTCATAATTCTTTGGTGCAGATAAACTTTCATACTGCTTAATGCGAACTGGACATTGTTCCCTGCGAACGAAAATCAATGTTGTAAACTGGCCTGCAGTGCTAGAAACTTCGCGAAAGCGCCACTGGAAAAATATAACAAAATGGTGTGGGCCACCTCTAGTAACTTCCAAGTAGGGATACACAAAGGTGACAAAACATGTGTCTCGATATGAATTTTGACGTGAACACCTAAACATCGATGAGCCATGATAATCGACGAAGGAACATAATTTCTGCTTAATATCGAGCCTAAATAGTCAGTTCATAGAATGGCGTAGAAAGCAGTGTAAAAGTTCGTCTAACATGGTGTCATTAACCAATGAGTAAAATGAAAAAGTCTAGAGCGCTTCTTCTATTTACTGCATAAGTAATATTTTTGGAAGAGGTTCCCTTAAATTGGAGTATGTTCTATTTTAGATAAGTCTATTATAAGATGAAATATTAAAGTATTGCTTCCATAGCTTTCGCTAAGTATAACCAGTTATTTAGTTTCACATGTGTAATGTATGTTGTTCGCGACATAGAAGACTAAGTTATAATAGTAGTGTAATTTTTCTTTGAATTTGCTTATTATCTTTTCCCTGTATTATTTCACGGTATTTATCGAAAACATCAAATATAGATTTCCATTTCTGTTGTGTAATATCAGAATGTTGCTTAGTTTTATTAACCATCACTTCTGCTACACAAGAAAATCTATAAATTGTTAAATTGGCGTAGAACATTATAAAAAATTCTGAAAGTGTATAATCTCCACTCTTGGATGGAACAGCCTTGACACGGCTAAATCATAAATTGTTGCGGTGGGATAACAAAACTCTTCAGTCTTTTCAAAACTGTCAGTCTTGGCTGCATTCCTGGAAATTTTTGGTCAGTATCCTAGTTAGAAATATTACTCACATCGTTACATAAACTGAAAAATATCCCTGAAACTAACAAAAAAAAATGTTGGTATCTTTTTTTCGCCAGCATTGAAGGTGTGTCATGTTTATGATGTCAGGACAGTGTATATAAAGATTGCAGTGCCGATACTGCCATATCACTGTTTAAAATCCAAGAATCGATTTTATGTAAATATCGATGACCGTCGTTCATCGCTATTGAAAATTCCAACACGCTTACCATATGCATCGCGTAATTACATAGGACTCATTGCGTCTCTTACGTGACACAGTTTTTGACGTCCAGTTTCTACGTAAGCAGTTAATATTGAATTTCTTCCTGTCTGTAACCATCCCTGAGTTCTTCCTTCACCCGGAGTGTGAAGATATGGGAACATGCTGAATAGAATAAGTAACGAAGGACTGTACGTATTTAAACGCTTCTACTTCGAAAATAAGTCGAAACCAATAACATTTATTTGACTTTGGCTGTATTTTAAAATTAAATGTCTGCTCAACTTAGGTCGCTGGATAGTTTCTTTGACATTGTGTGATGGTACAACGCGGTTCTGTTACACTGTGACAACGTATTACCAATTCGGAGACGTCAGATTACATTTTATGGTGATCTGTAGTTATTTATGAATTCTAACACGAGACTGCAAAATATTACAGCTTTCACCAACCTACATGAAATAAACTAAAACCTCTCCACAGAACTACAGTCATATATCATTCTCACCTGTCCTCGCCTTCTCACGCATGTTACCCTCATTGTAATGGATAGACATAATCAGCTTGATTCGTTGTATTTACACTTTCGAAGTTTCGAGAACATACCTTCAACGAGGAGTCAAGCAGTATATTGCTCCCTCCTACGTACATCTCGCGAAGAGACCTTGAGGATAAAATCAGAGAGATTAGAGCCCAAACAGAGGCATACAGACAATCTTTTTTTCCAGGAGCAATACGAGGCTGGAATTGGAGGGAGAACCGGTAGAGGTACTCAAGGTAGCCTCCACCACACACCGTCAGGTGGCTTGCGGAGTATGGATGTAGATGTAGATCACTTGATTCACTAGTAAATTGACGCAAACTACAGAGAAGACGTTCCGGTGCTCCTAGGGCAAGGGTGGATTCAGGGTCTGAGCTAAGGTGAGCAAATGGCGGAGGGGGAGGGGTGGCGACAAATCATGTCATTTTTGCGGTGAATGACTTTTTCACGGAACAGTGATTGCTTGCAAAATCCTCCAGAAGTATACAAGACACATTCCATGTCGGACTAACATAGGACTGACGAGAGTGTGTAAAGATATGTTGAAAGTCGCTATCTGTGGAGACTGGAAAGAGAGACAGTACATGTCGCTATAGCCAGCTCAGAAAACTTCAAGAACAGTCTGTGATGGTAGAAACTGTAAATATTCTTCATCCTTCTATGTAGCTATCCCGTAGTGATCGTGCAAATCTTATTAAGAAAATAACAGCTGACACAGAGGTCTTCAAGCGTTCATCCCACTGTCTACGACCCCCTGCCGGGTACTGCACAATCGCTTTCAGAGAATAAAATCTACATCTTACGTAGATGTAGAAAGCGAGTTGATCTCATTGCGTTGTATCGTACTTTGCTTGTACATTGATTCAGATGCGGGACAGGATTGAAGCACTGCTTTTAATAAAACAGTGTTGATCAGCAGTAGTCTCTGGAATTTATATGATATACGTTTTCTCTACGCATCTGTTTAACAAACACACTGCGGAATAATAAAGAAGAAGGAAGAGAGTAACTATGAAAAGAACGAAGTATCTGCTACTTTCTGTTTTGGATACGGAAAAGTTCATGTCTTCTTTCACCTGGTGTGTTTATTTGGATTGTGGGGCGCTGAACTTCATGTGTTATGGTACCGGTTTTCGTACAAGTGTAGTTTGTTGATTGGAAACAGTCAGACACGCGGAAAATAGTGATTCTTCCGCAAATGTTTCACATGATAATGTAATTACTTGGTGGTATTGAAGCATTCTGACTATATGATTTTTTGGTTAGTGATGGTCGATAAGATGTTATTCATATAGTGCCACAGCACTGTTCGAAATTCATACCGAGCGAATAGTGAAAATAATACACAATCGTCTGTAGGAGGAACGTCAAGTCCCCCTCTGGCGGTCTTTATTTAGGGCTTTTTTGCTTCGCTGAAAGCGTGACAAAAGAATGGGGAGATGTTTGAAGGAAGCGGTCGAGTCCTGTTGTCCTGGACTTTAAAATTCTTTAATGTTATAGTGTGTGATAGAGTTGTACAAGCACTTAGTCTCAAAGTTCTCAGTGTTAACGTACTATTTCACCGAAAAGCAAGAAGTACCCCAGCCAAGCAATAGTTTATCTCCTTCTTTTTACTCGACCGTTCTTCTTCTTTCCCTTATTTCAATTTCAGTACTGTAGTTAGTACGGTATTAGCAAAGAATACTGTGGAATGACAGATTTCTTTGTCCTTGATAAAAATGTCGTCGGTTGGAATCTTACAAAGGCAGACGTTTTTCAGAAATTTCTTTTCTTCTGCTTTATCCTCCTTAGACAGGAACACTTACTTTCTGGAAACAGAATGGTGAAGTATTCAGTAAAATTCAACTCAATAAGGCAAGGTACGCATACGTCGTGGAGAAGTCAGCTGCATTTTGTCCTGGTTAAGTAATGTACGAAATACAATGAAGGGCAAAAGAAACTGGTATAGGCATGCGTATTCAAATACAGAGATACAGCGGCAACACGGTCGGAAACGCATTTAGAAGACAAGTGTCTGGCGCAGATGTTAGAACAGTTACTGCTGCTACAATGGCAATTTATCAAGATTTAAGTGACCTTGAACGTGATGTTATAGTCGTCGCGCGAGCGATGGCTCACAGCATTTCCGAGGTAACGATGAAGAGAGGATTTTGCCGGACGACCATTTCACGAGTGTACCGTGAGTATCATGAATCCGGTAAAACAGCAAATTTCCGACATCGCTGCTGCCGGAAAAAGATCCTGCAAGAACTGGACCAACGACGGCTGAAGAGAATCTTTCAAAGTAACAGAAGTGCAACCTTCCCGCAAATTGCTGCCGATTTCAATGCTGGCCCTCAACAACTGTCAGCGTGGGAACCATTCAACGAAACATCATCGATATGGGCTTTCGGAGCCGAATGCCCACTCGTCTACCCTTGATCACTGCACGACACAAAGCTTCACGTCTCGCATTGGCCCGTCAACCCCCGACATTAGACTTTTGATGACTGGAAACATGCTGCCTGGACGGACAAGTCCGATTCAAATTGTATCGAGCGGACGGACGTGTACGGGTATGGAGACAATCTCATGAATCCATGGACCCACCATGTCAGCAGGAGACTGCTGAAGCTCGTGGAGGCTTTTTAATGTTGTGGGGCATGTGCAGTTGGAGTGATATGGGACCCCTGATACCTCTAGGTACGTCTCTGACAGGTGACACGTACGTAAGCATCCTATCTGATCACCTGCATTCATTCACGTACATTATTCATTCCGACGGATTTCAACGATTCCAGCAGGACAATGAGACACCTCATAACGTCCAGAATTGCTACAGAGTGGGTCCAGAAACACTCTCTTGAGTATAAACACTTCCGCTGGCCACCAAACTCCCCAGACATGAACATTATTGAGCACACAAGGCATGCCGCAACGTACTCTTACGGATTTATGGACTGCCCTGTAGGATTTATGTTGTCAGTTCCCTCTAGCAGTATTTCAGACATCAATTGAGTTCACGCCACGTGTTGTTGAGGCACTTCTGCGTGATCGCAGGGACCCTACAAGATATTAGGCAGGTGTACCAGTTTCTTTGGCTCTTAAGTATATATTCCATACCATTTTTCGAGATTTGCATACTCCATAGTGAAATAAAATCAGAAACATTTGCGTAATGTAGTTCGGAATACCGAGATATAATCTGTACCAGGCTATTGTAAAAATTTAGCTTTAATAACGTAAACGTAACTCAAGTTGTGTTTATCATTCACGTTCAAATGAGAGAGATGGTAGAATAAACTCTAATGACGTTTCCGGATAACACGTAATTTACTGTGATTTTTGAAACTTTCTCTTCTCACTTCGTTCCCTTCTCTGTACTCTCGTTTAGCAGCTCGCTTTTAAAATGATAGGATAGTGCGATTACTGTTGTGAGAGTCGAGCGTTGTAGGCGACACAGTTGAGTCAGTTAGTGTGTACGGGGGTTGGTTGTTTATAGTACACTAACATATTACAACGATGTAGCACATCGAATACTCCACATACCCGCAGTTGACGATTATGTTCACCGACTATACAGTATGGCTTTGAGGCTGACAGAGGCGCTTTCCGATACCACGCGTGAGATGCCAATTTATCATGGTGGCTAGGCATTCAAACATTGACTTTGAATAGCCGATGAAAATCACAAAGGGAGCCGCACGGCTCCTATCAGAATATTTACGAACCAATTCTTTTCCAATTTCTTCATGCTAAAAATATTTGAAGGCCAGTGCTTATACCAAAAAGCAGTACTACGCAGTTCTCAAAACCTATCAAAAAATCGACTTTGAAGATTACCATGAACTTACAAGTACAAAAAATTCCTAACTCTTTAGCCGAGATGTCGTCTCTTTTCCCTTCAAAATGACAAGAAAGTAACGGCACCGGTAGTATTCTCGCTGGATGACATTTCTTTACCTTTATTTGCTTTCTATTTTCAATGCTGAATACAACTGTTACCCAATGCTGACTCATAATCTCATATTAAAAATACCATTCTTTCTCTTTTAATTGCCAGTTAAAATTTGGTGCAGAAATGGATAACAGGAAACGGAAAATAAATTTCTTTTTTTTTTAACAGTTACAAACACGTATGAACATAATATTAAAAACAGTGTTACTGATATATACAGTTTTTCCGTTAAGAACTAGTAAATCCCATCGTCTCTGAAGATTCAAACTCCCATGTACAAAACGGCTTAAACGTCTGATTATATTACAAGTAAATTAATGTGTTAAATATTTGTCTTTAAGCATGTAAAAAAGAAAATGTTTAGGAAATGTTTAAAATTATGCTGAAAGTTTGCTGGAAATCACTGAAGTGCTCTTGTTATGATGCATTGGTTGAATGTGTGACAAGTACCTTGCGCTCTATTTGAAGCAAATGTAAGTTTTTTCCCACATCTGTATCTTTATGACGTCACGTCTTCTGAAGTATATTTCGTACAATGATATAATTTTGCACCTACGTTAGCGATGTTTGAAGATACTGCCCGCAAAGTGTGTTGCAAATAAAATAAAGAATAAATAAACTTTCTCGAGGGCATGCAGCTTTACTGTATGGTTAAACGATGATGGCGTCCTCTTGGGTAAAATATTCCGGAGGTAAAATAGCCCCCATTCGGATCTCCGGGCGTGGACTACTCAAGAGGACATCGTTATCATGAGAAAGAAAACTGGCGTTCTACGAATCAGAGCGTGGAATGTCAGATCCCTTAATCGGGCAGGTAGGTTAGAAAATTTAAAAAGGGAAATGGATAGGTTAAAGTTAGATATTGTGGGAATTAGTGAAGTTCGGTGGCAAGAAGAACAAGACTTTTGGTCAGGTGTATATAGGGTTATAAATACAAAATCAAATAGGGGTAATGCCGGAGTAGGTTTAATAATGAATTAAAAAATAGGAGTGCGGGTAAGCTACTACAAACAGCATAGTGAACGCATTATTGTGCCCAAGATAGACACGAAGCCCATGCATACTACAGTAGTACAAGTTTATATACCAACTAGCTCAGCAGATGATGAAGAAATTGGTGAAATAAAGGGGAAGCCGTCTGGTAGAATTTTACACAGAGCATAACTTAATCATAGTAACACTTGGTTCAAGAATCATAAAAGAAGGTTGTGTACATGGAAGAATCCTGGAGATACGAGAAGGTATCAGATAGATTATATAATGGTAAGGCAGAGATTTAGGAACCAGGTTTCAAATTGTATGACATTTCCAGGGGCTAATGTGGACTCTGACCACAATCTATTGGTTATGAACTGTACATTAAAAGTGAAGAAACTGCAAAAAGGTGAGAATTTAAGGAGATGGGACCTGGATAAACTGACTAAACCAGAGGTTGCACAGAGTTTCAGCGAGAGCATAAGAGAACAATTGACTGGAGTGGGGGAAAGAAATACAGTAGAAGAAGAATGGGTAGCGCTGAGGGATGAAGTAGTGAAGGCAGCAGATGATTAAGTAGGTAAAAAGACAAGGGCTAGTAGAAATCCGTGAGTAACAGAAGAAATATTGAATTTAATTGATGAAAGGAGAAAATATAAAAATGCAGTAAATGAAGCAGCCAAAAAGGAGTACAAATGTCTAAAAATGAGATCGACAGGGAGTGCAAAATGGCTAAGCAGGGATGGCTAGAGGACAAATGTAAGGATGTAGAAGCTTATCTCACTAGGGGTAAGATAGGTACTGCCTACAGGTAAATTAAAGAGACCTTTGGAGCAAAGAGAACCACTTATATGAATATCAAGAGCTGTGATGGAAGCCCAGTTCTAAGCAAAGGAGGGAAAGTAGAAAGGTGGAACGAGTACATAGAGGGTCTATACAAGGGCGATGTACTTGAGGAGAATATTATGGAAATGCAAGAGGATGTAAATGAAGATGAAATGGATGATATGATACTGCGTGAAGAGTTTGGCAGAGCACTGAGAGACCTGAGTCGAAACAAGGCCCCGAGTGTAGACAACATTCCATTAGTACTACTGACGGCCTTGGGACAGCCAGTCCTGACAAAACTCTACCATCTGGTGAGAAAGATGTATGAGACACGCGAAATACCCTCAGACTTCAAGAAGAATATAGTAATTCCAATCCTAGAGAAAGCAGGTTTGACAGATGTGAAAATTACCGAACTATAAGTTTAATAAGTCACAGCTGCAAAACACTAACACGAATTCGTTACAGACGAATTGGAAAAACTGGTAGAAGCCAACCTCGGGGAAGATCAGTTTGGATTCCGTACAAATAATGCAACACGGGAGGCAATACTGACCTTACTACTTATCTTAGAGGAAAGATTAAGGAAAGGTAAACCTTCGTTCCTTGCATTTGTAGACTCAGAGAAAGCTTTTGACAATGTTAATTGGAATACTCTCTTTCATATGCTGAAGATGGCAGGGGTAAAATACAGGGAGCGAATGGCTATTCACAATTTGTACAGAAAGCAGATGGCACTTATAAGAGTCGTGGGGTATGAAAGTTAAGCCGTGGTTGGGAAGGGAGTGACACAGGGTAGTAGCCTATCCCCGATGTTATTCAATCTGTATATTGAGCAAGCAGTAAAGGAAACAAAAGAAAAATTCGGAGTAGGAATTAAAATCCGTGGAGAAGAAATAAAAACTTTGAGGTTCGCTGATGACATTGTAATTCTGCCAGACACAGATGAGCAGTAGAACAGAATGGACATCAACAAAAGCAAAACGAGGATAATGGAATGTAGTCGAATGAAGTCGGGTGATGCTGAGGGAATTAGATTAGGAAATGAGACACTTAAAGTAGTAAAGGAGTTTTGCTATTTGAGGAGCAAAATAACTGATGGTAGTCGAAGTAGAGAGGATATAAAATGTAGACTGGCAATGGCAAGGAGAACATTTCTGAAGAAGAGAAATTTGTTAACATCGAGTATAGATTTAAGTGTCAGGAAGTCGTTTCTGAAAGTATTTGTATGGAGTGTAGCCATGTATGGAAGTGAAATATGGACGATAAATAGTTTGGACAAGAAGAGAATAGAAGCATTCGAAATGTGGTGCTACAGAAGAATGCTGAAGATTAGATGGGTAGATCACACAACTAATGAGGAGGCATGGCAAAGAATTGGGGAGAAGAGGAGTTTGTGGCAAAACTTGACAAGAAGAAGGAACCTGTTTGTAGGACATGTTCTGAGGCAACAGGGGATCACAAATTTAGCATTGGTGGGCAGCGTGGAGGGTAAAAGTCGTAGAGGGAGACCATCTAACATTCTGCGTGGTGTCTGTTGTTCTATGTCGTGTCTCCCTACCTCTTTCACGCAACGACGCTCTGAGCGTGTTCTTTAGCGAACTGACTACTTTGAACTTGGGACCTATTGCTGGTAAGCAGACGCCAGACCACACATGACATGTTGAGTTCAGAAGAGTTCAGTGAGACTAGCGATGATATAACCAAATACTTAATGATTTCAGCGTCAGCTCCACTGTACTCCCTGTAAAAGACTCTTAATACTAACTAAATTTAGTGGAAGGGGTTCAAGGCTTTCCTATTTTTAGTTAGCTGGTAAAATAACGTCGAAAAATCAATTAAGTTTACCATTGGAAATTTTATTCTACTCACAAAACATGCTTTATAAATTGCACTATTAATAAAAGGAAATATTTTAATACAGCATGTTAAAAACCAACTGCGGTCAACAAAAATGTGAACGAATATTCCCTGAATGGGTTTCCAAGTTCTACAATGGATCGAAGGATGACATACGCCATATCACATCTATAATCTAGGTTTAAATTAAGTTTCACAAAAGAGAAAACTATCAAAATGGTCTACAGTGACCCTCAATTATCTTTAATTACTTATCTAACTTGTCGTAAATTACAGTGGCTGATGTGGCTTCTCAATAATTATATAAGAGAAAAATCATCGCGTTTCAGATTTTAACTTGCGTAGCAAATGTGAATACCATGAGCTTCAATTGACGATCGACGCTAGTATTACGGAAAAAGGGGACATAACAGATGAGACTTCTGCAGTTCTGACTGAAGCCTTATGCGCTCAAAAATTCGGCATCGCGTGCGTTCATTACCTTGTCGGTGTTCGTCTGGGGGCGGCGGCCGGCGCAGCTCCACGCATGTCCTAACTTCTCCTTACTACAATTTACCGAAGTTGGTTAAAAAAAAAAAACTATCTGGCTGTGTTTTCATCTGACCAATCAGGGTCTCAATGTTAACCTTAAGCTCTGCCTACAAAAATTCTGTGTATCCAATGAGAAACGTTATACTTTTCGTCGTGGGGCAATGTTTTTAAAGTTTGCAACGTAACAGAGACGCGAAAAAGTCTCACGTTAAAACTTGCACCTGGTGTTGCCCTTTTAGTGTTATCGTAAGATCTATACTGTTCTTCTGGAGGGCTCTATCTTTTAACATGGGCTGGGGGGTAGTCCTAGCGGTTACTTTTCGTGGTGGGGCTATGTTTTTAACGTTTGCAACGTAACAGAGACGCGAAAAAGTCTCACGCTAAAACTTGCGGCTGTTGTGGTCCTTTCAGTGTTATCGTAAGATCTATACTGTTCTTCTGGAGGGCTCTAGCTTTTAACATGGGCTGGGGGTGGTCCTGGTGGTTAGCTGGAGACGTGGGTGTCCGTCCCTTATCGTAGGGCCTTCTAGCTTAAACGGTTCTGCTCTCGCCTTCTGTTCTCGTTTCTCCCCTCGGAACTGCGTCTGTCTCACGGTGGGAAGGTATGGCATGCATTTAGGCATTCTTGTGTTAGTCTGTGGTATTCCATTTGCTCACTCGTTACTCGTATTACTTTGGTTAATTTAATGTCATGATTTATTCGGAGCTATGTGACATACTACTGGATTTACTTATCATGTCAGGGTTTTCATGGAAGGTGTTGGATTTGCCTGACACCTTACAACTAAGAGATGAATACACTAAGCAGATTCAGAAGGATGTAGGCTGCAGTATGTACTGGGAGATGAAGAAGCTTGCACATGATAGAATAGCACGGAGAGCTGCATCAAACCAGTCTCAGGACTGAAGACCACAACAACAACAACAAGAAACTGAAGCATCATGCTTGATGTTGAAGTTTTCTGCCCACCATTTCAAGCAAAAGCTACTTTTTCACTCATCTTAACGCTTGTGATGTCACATCTCCTGAGCTATGTTTGCTACAGTGAAATGACTCCGAAGCTGGTATATGTGGATACTGTCTGCGAACTGTGTTGTGAATAGTGTTGTTAGTAAAGTAGTAATCAATTAAAACGTGATGCCCGATGCGGTAGTTTGACTGCATGAAAAGCGAAAAACCTTCTTTTCATAATTTTGTGGGAAGTGTCAGCAAGAAAGAGTTTCCTAAAGGATTGAAATTACTTATAAACGTTGGTCGGAAGTCACCAAGTGCTCTCATTCTCAAGTGCTGGATCAATGACGTCCGTGTATTCTCGCTCCGTCGTTTAACACTGACTCAAGACAAACATACAGTACGTAACTCCAATACCTGCCTTATTGTGTTGAACATTTAACACAGGATTATATCTCTTACGGAGTAGAATATGATCCCACTTTAATTTTTAAAATTCGGTCAATAATTACGCGAAAAGCAGAAAATTGATACTGTACATCACATTATTATGTTACATTTTTAATTTATGTGGAATATTCTCTTCTTCATATGACTAGCTTTTAAATATGAAAAGCTATTATTTTTATTTAAGAAATTATTACTGTTTATTATTGATAAATAAGGCCTCACTTTTATAATAAATACATTTTATATAATAAACGGATTTAGTTATCCAGGATCCTCGCGATTGCTAGTCTATAGTGCTACACACACAACGGCTCTGTTAAAAAGATCGAAATGTGTTATACTCAACAGCAAGCGAAAAACTTCAAAGTCGCTTTCTTCGAATACATTTTAGAAATGCATTGTACTGTTGTAGGAAATTGATGTACAACCACTGAGCTTCAGGTCCTAAAATTGGGAGCTCACTCATTTAGAACACACAGCGTAGCTCGAGGTTATTAGCCTGGAAAAAGTGAGCTTAATTATTCATTTTTAATAAGCGGACTTTTGTTATGTTGCGCAGTTCCGTGAGACAGTTGGGTTCCGACAGAGGAGGTAAGCACACATTCCTGGTTATAAATACGTCTTATGCATATCCTGCAGTATTTCACTAACAAAAACTAGCTGCCACATTCGTATCTTTCGTTTCCAAATAGTAAATAATTCACCTGTATCGCACATACCTTTTTAATTTCAGTACAATCAATACACGACGCATTTTGGTAACTCTACTGCCTGATCATCAAAATTAAAAGCACCTCCAGAAAAAGAAGTACAATATCTCGTCAGATCAGTACTTGCCTGTAAACACATCACTGACAAACATAATTGACAAAACAATGAGGCTCAGACCGCTTCATTGGCTTTCTAACCCACTGGCCGTGTCCTCAAATTCGCTCCCAGTCAGATACTTATCCAACATTACTCTGAAAAGGATTTGTATCACATCTACGTCCCTATAATTTAGTTTTACCACCAGTTAGTTATTTATTTGTTTCATGGTTCTTAATTTCGATCTCTCGACATGACATGGAGCATGTCATTTAGTTTGCAATTGTAATGTCCTTCCTCACTAAGAAACGTGGTAGCATGCTGGCTATTCACATCATTATCCTTCAGATAACTTTTACGCTACTTAATTATATTCTTATCTATGGTGACTGAGTGAGTCTCAACCTTATGAGCTTTCCCTCTCTCTCCCTTTCTGTCCGTCTGACACACCACATACACACACACACACACACACACACACACACACACACACACACACAGGAGAGTACCAAGGACCTGAGGTTGGGCTGGGAAGGAGGAGGAATGATAGAGGAAATTAAGCACAATTTGTTACAAGGATAAACTGTCTACAAATTGTGTTTATCAGTTATCAATCAAACTAATTTTGCAACCTTACACTAGGTTTTTAGAATTTTGTTCTCGTGGAGGATTTGCGGCCTCAATATGTTGTAAAAAAGAAAACATGGTCCAAGCAGGCTGTAATACATTTATTTTCCGTGCGGCTAGCTGATTTCGACTTTTAATCCTTTACAAGCATTTATCACAAGCTTCAAGCATCACATTACTAAAGCGCGAGTACATATGTTAAGGCACAGTTAGCTTTCATGTGCGTGTGCAGCACAAATGTATCACAACCCGATCACACTGTATTGGACGTGAGGTGTGCAACACATGCACGTGGAAGTGATGTGTGCCTTTACATGTGAACAGACAATTTAGTCAAATGTGTTGGTCCACCTGTGAAACGCAATGCAGCAACGGACCTGAGTGACGTGGATTAGACAAAGAAATGGTTCAAATGGCTCTGAGCCCTATGGGACTTAAAATCTGAGACCATCAGTCCCCTAGAACTTAGAACTACTTAAACCTAACTAACCTAAGGACATCACACACATCCATGCCCGAGGCAGGATTCGAACCTCCGACCGTAGCGGTCGCTCGGTTCCAGACTGAAGAGCTTAGAACCGCTCGGCCACTGGACTAGACAAGTCTTGTTAGGCTTCCAGAGGTATGTAGCAGCAGGTGTGTAGGCATAGGTCACACAATTCCTGTAAATTATGAGTTAGTGGTTTATTGGGTTGAATGAGATGCCCGATAGCATACAGACATGTTCCATCGGGTTAAGGGCAGGCGAATCTGGTGGACAAGACATCAACGTGAGTTCACAAACACGTTCGTCAGACCGTTCTGCCAGTTATCCTGCTGGAAGGTGCTACCGCCGTCGTCGTTCACGTAGTACACATCGATTACTGGCATCGATTACTGTCCGAGCGGTCCTAGGCGCTACAGTCTGGAACCGCGTGATAGCTCCAGTCGAAGGTACGAATCCTGCCTCGAGAATGGATGTGTGTGTTGTCCTTACGTATAAGTAGTTCTAAGTTCTAGGGGACTGATGACCTCAGATGTTAAGCCCCATAGTGCTCAGAGCCATTTGAACCACTTGAGCTCCAAAACTGCCTCGGGAAAGGTTTTTGACTGCCCCATTTTGGCACGCACGGTGTACTTTAACCACGGCAGCACATGAACATTAGACAACCTTGGCCGTTTTGAAAACGCGTCCACCCTTTGCCCGAAAGTCAATGATCATGACGTTTTGAACGTCAGATAAATCGCTCGGTTCCCGCACTACGACAACGACTGCACTGTTTCCCGCGCTTCCCCGAAACGCTTTATATACCCTCCACTGCTAGTGCTGACACCTGCCGTCTGCAATTGGCTGTGGTCACATTAATATGACTGGACAATGAATACTTTCCTTGCCGCATCACATACTTGCACTGCCAGCAGGCGTCGTTCTGTCTCACGTTGGGTAGTGGTTAGAATGTTTCGCCTCATCGGTGTATGTGCTCTGTAGATCGATGTGAAATGTCTGGCAGCATACAAGCCATTTATTAGAGCGAGCACGGAGCGTCATTTCCTCCCGTGTTTCTGCAGTACACGTGAAATAATGGAGTCATACACTCTGCGGCAGTGAAATTGCGATTTTCTATAACGCACCTACTTCCAATCGTAGGAGCGCAGTTGAGAATTAATAAAAAAATAATTAATAAAGAGTAATTGAAAATTAAAATTCATGAGCACCTTCCTGCAGTTAAAACGTTGCCGTTGAAATGATAGTTCGAGTTTACATGCGACGAGATCCAAAGTTCCAGACCACGAATGAGTCTCTCCAACTCAACGCTCCACAGTATCCTGGGCAGAGTCGACACATCAATCGTTTCCAGACAGCAACACTCAAGCCAGTGATTCGTTTATTGGCTAGCCTACCCTGCCTCATTCACATGTCATTTTCCTACAACGCTGCTACTTCACGACTAGGTCTTCTTGATACTGAAACAACTGTACTGTAACAGTCAAGATTATGTGGAAATTTATAATTCTAATTATCGAGTATGGGAAATAGCTACATGTAAATTTTACAACTGGAGTCCTATCGGTAATATTCATTAAAAATGATTTTTGTACTTACATTTCAAATAAAAACGTTATTCTGAGATGTGTGAATGTTGTTTGACAGCCCAATATGTATTGTTGAACCGTATTAACTTTCGTCACAACGTTGATATTATCGATATTTATGAAAAACGTTTCGTCTACTCCTAATCTCCGGGGACTGACAATGTAATATATTACCAAAGTTTGGCAGTACAATACCATTTCCAATTCTCTTCGATTGTTTATGTTTACAAATCACTAGTGCGACCAATTCTAGTCCCTTTGTCCGAAAGGTTGCAGAAGAGGTTTTTTTTTATTTCTAAGTTTGCTATTCCAAAACGGAAAAAAATATGGTTTTTGTGTTAGTTGGTATATATGCGACCTTGAAACTATCTTGGCCATGTTTTTGCACAAACTCACTAGGTGGCACGGCAATGCTTAGCAACACTCTGAGTGCTTGGAGCATTAGTTACGGTGACACAATGCATGCTGATTCTGAGCAAAATGAACATTAAGTTTTGCGTTACCCTCGGGAAAACTTCTAGTAAAACGTGGACAATGATCAAGGAAGCACATACAGGCACTTAAAAGAAGTCTTGTTTTGAGTGGCACGAAAGGTTTCGCGAAGGCAGAGATTCAGTGCAAGACGATCTCAGAATTGGTCGCCACCCTGCTGCAAATACCCATGCAAACGCGGAACCTGTAAAGCAGTTATTGCAAAGAGATCCTCATGTAACTGTGCGTGCGGTGTAAGAACAACTTCATTTGAATCATGATGTGTGTCGTAATATACACTCCTGGAAATTGAAATAAGAACACCGTGAATTCATTGTCCCAGGAAGGGAAAACTTTATTGACACATTCCTGGGGTCAGATACATCACATGATCACACTGACAGAACCACAGGCACATAGACACAGGCAACAGAGCATGCACAATGTCGGCACTAGTACAGTGTATATCCACCTTTCGCAGCAATGCAGGCTGCTATTCTCCCATGGAGACGATCGTAGAGATGCTGGATGTAGTCCTGTGGAACGGCTTGCCATGCCATTTCCACCTGGCGCCTCAGTTGGACCAGCGTTCGTGCTGGACGTGCAGACCGCGTGAGACGACGCTTCATCCAGTCCCAAACATGCTCAGTGGGGGACAGATCCGGAGATCTTGCTGGCCAGGGTAGTTGACTTACACCTTCTAGAGCACGTTGGGTGGCACGGGATACATGCGGACGTGCATTGTCCTGTTGGAACAGCAAGTTCCCTTGCCGGTCTAGGAATGGTAGAACGATGGGTTAGATGACGGTTTGGATGTACCGTGCACTATTCAGTATCCCCTCGACGATCACCAGTAGTGTACGGCCAGTGTAGGAGATCGCTCCCCACACCATGATGCCGGGTGTTGGCCCTGTGTGCCTCGGTCGTATGCAGTCCTGATTGTGGCGCTCACCTGCACGGCGCCAAACGCGCATACGACCATCATTGGCACCAAGGCAGAAGCGACTCTCATCGCTGAAGACGACACGTCTCCATTCGTCCCTCCATTCACGCCTGTCGCGACACCACTGGAGGCGGGCTGCACGTTGTTGGGGCGTGAGCGGAAGACGGCCTAACGGTGTGCGGGACCGTAGCCCAGCTTCATGGAGACGATTGCGAATGGTCCTCGCCGATACCCCAGGAGCAACAGTGTCCCTAATTTGCTGGAAAGTGGCGGTACGGTCCCCTACGGCACTGCGTAGAATCCTACGGTCTTGGCATGCATCCGTGCGTCGCTGCGGTCCGGTCCCAGGTCGACGGGCACGTGCACCTTCCGCCGACCACTGGCGACAACATCGATGTACTGTGGAGACCTCACGCCCCACGTGTTGAGCAATTCGGCGGTACGTCCACCCGGCCTCCCGCATGCCCACTATACGCCCTCGCTCAAAGTCCGTCAACTGCACATACGGTTCACGTCCACGCTGTCGCGGCATGCTACCAGTGTTGAAGACTGCGATGGAGCTCCGTATGCCACGGCAAACTGGCTGACACTGACGGCGGCGGTGCACAAATGCTGCGCAGCTAGCGCCATTCGACGGCCAACACGGCGGTTCCTGGTGTGTCCGCTCTGCCGTGCGTGTGATCATTGCTTGTACAGCCCTCTCGCAGTGTCCGGAGCAAGTATGGTGGGTCTGACACACCGGTGTCAATGTGTTCTTTTTTCCGTTTCCAGGAGTGTATTACGTGAAGATTTAGAGAAACGGAAACTTAATGCAAAACTCGTTCCTCACGCACCAGCAGATGGATCAGAAAGAGGAGAGACGAAGAACTTCTGCTGAACTACTGGATGGAGACAGACGTGACCCCACCTCTTTCTGTCAAAGATTATTGTTTTGGATGAAAGCTGATGCTATCAGTATCACCATCACACGATGCGTCAAAGTGCTGAATGGCCGAGTCCTGGGTCACCAGCCACGAGGAAACTCAGACAACCTTCGTGAACGAAGGCAATATTGATAGCATATTTTGATAGTAAAGGATAAGTTCACAATGAGTGTGTTCCTCCATGTCAAGCAGTGATCCATACTCCTTACATCAAAGTTTTTAAACGGCTGCGACAAGCAATTCGACGTCGCCGCCCGGATTTGTGCTAATCTCAGGACTGGTTCTCACTGCTTAACAACGCAAGCCTCCATATTGCTTTATCTGTTACCGAGTACCTGGCCGGACATTCTGTTATCGCCATCCCACATCCGTCATATTCGCCCGGGCTCTCGACTTGCGAGTTTTTCTTTTTTCAGCGAATAAAAAGACGATTGAAAGGAAAGCTTCATCAAGATATCGCAGACATCCAACTGGCTGTGACAAATAAGCTTAGAAGCTCTGCGATTGAAAATTTCTTTGCTTGCTTCCAAGACCTCCAGAAAAAGTGGCTACTGTGTTTCGATACCCAAGAGGACTACTTATGTAAGCCACGAGAAGTGGCCGCGGGGTTTGAGGTGCCATGTCACGGATTGCGTGGCCCCTCCCGCCAGAGTTTCGAGTCCTCCCTCGGGCATGGGTGTGTGTGTTGTTCTTAGTACAAGTTAGTTTAAGTAGTGTGTAAGTCTAGGGTTCGATGACCTCAGCAGTTTTGTCACGCACACACACACACACATACACACACACACACACTCACACACACACACACACACACAAATTATGTTGGAGCTAGGATCAAACTCTTGCTAAGTGCAATTTTCTGTTTTTAAAGAAAACTGCCGTAGAAATTTTCTGCCAAAGGAAGAGAATATTGTTCAAGTGCGTGGGATCCGTATCAGATAGTACTCACAGGGAATGTTGAACATATACAGAGAAAGGCAGCACGAATGACCACAAGTTTGTTTGACACTTGGGAGAGTGTTCCAATGATGTTGAAGAAACTGAACTGACAGACTCTTGAGGTAGACGCAAAGTATCCCGAGGAAGTCTACTAACGAAGTTTCAAAAATTTGGTTTAAATTATTACTCTAGGAATACACAACAACCTGCTACTTATCGCTCACATAGAGATCATGAGGACAAGATTAGAATAATACAGTAGTCGGGAGGTTATTTCCCCTCGATGACGTCGTTGGCTGCAGCGTGGCCAGCAAGTACCGGCCTGGAAGCCAGCCCACCGCACGTTAGCAGCGAGGAGCAGAGGTGTCAGAAATGCCGTTCTGAAGTATGTCAGATGCTTCTCCTGGCGGACTGACTAACTCATGTTATCCGCGTATCACACCGGAGAAGACGGTGTTAAACCATGACATATCTAGGCGCTGCAGTCTGGAACCGCGAGGCCGCTACGGTCGCAGGTTCGAATCCTGCCTCGGGCATGGATGTGTGTGATGTCCTTAGGTTAGTTAGGTTTAAGTAGTTCTAAGTTCTAGGGGACTAATGACCTTAGAAGTTGAGTCCCATAGTGCTCAGAGCCATGACATATAGCGTGGCCGAAGTCGAAGGCACTTGACGGAACTGTGTGGTCATCAGCCACGACGGAGACCCTTAGCAACCAGTGTAAAGCGACAGAGAGACCAAACGGCCCCCACCCAGTCTCGAGGATGTGTACCAGTAGGAAGATTGCCGCCAGCACGAAGTAGTCACCTACCAAGACATCCAGCACTGCACATCGTCCCCAGATCAGGTGGTTGCCTGTTGCTACTTGAGAAGAAGTCCTTGGTGGGTTACTAGATATTTCATCAGACAATGGAGTTGCCTCCACCTCGAACTCGGTAGGTGGTGGAGACAGTGGTGGTCAGCATCACTTAAACCTCGATATGGTCGTATACGGAAATTTGGAAATTTGTGAACTATGGGACCAAACAGCTGAGGTCATCAGTCCCTAGGCTTACGCACTATTTAATATAACTTACGCCAAGGACGACACACACACACACACACACACACACACACACACACACACACACACACACACACACCCATGCCCGAGGGAGAACTCTAACCTCCGACGTGGGGAGCCGCGCAAACCTTGACAAGACGCCTCAGACCGCACGGCTACCACGCGCGGCTGTCGCCGAACATCAGAGAGTGTGGGTCTCATTGCTGGAAGGGGGGAGGGGGGGGGGACTCGGGGATACTTATGAGAGGCGAGTCTGCTGGCCGCCACTTCTGCAACAGCAGCACACCCACCACGGAAGGGACAGCCAGGTGTAGTTGGCAGGTGTCACCATTGGGTGCTGATGACTTCATCCGTTTTGCTTTTCTTGTTTAGCCAGCTGCTGAAGGAGCCTTGCCGTAGCTGTAGTATTACCTAACTTCACCATTCAGAGGCGATGGCGAACTACTTCTGGTTCGTCAGCGTATGGAATAGGCGCTCTTTCGTTCTGAATACACCTTCTCGTGAAACGATATGTGGGCCTTATGCTGACTCTCGCTTGCCTCTGTTTGACGTAATTATGCTCAGTGTGGCCAGAGCAGCTCATCGCACCCGATGGAGTTGTGGTGCTACACCATTTACCTGCATGTGTGTGTGTGTGTGTGTGTGTGTGTGTGTGTGTGTGTGTGTGTTGTTCTTAGTACAAGTTAATTTAAGTAGTGTGTAAGTGTAGGGTCCGATGACCTCAGCAGTTTTGTCACGCACACACACACACACAGACACACACACACACACACTGACAAATTATGTTGGAGCTAGGATAAAACTCTTGATAAGTGCAATTTACTGTTTTTAAAGAAAACTGCCCTAGAACGTTTCTGCCAAAGGAAGAGAATATTGTTCAAGTGTGTGGGACCTGTATCAGATAATACTCACAGGGGATGTTTAAAATAATTACCTCGGCGTCAACAGTTAAATTCTCTGTAATAATCTCGAAATCGAAAACAACGTTTCTCGAGATGATATCGGTAGCCTCATCACAGAGTCTTTGCTCTTCATGGATGATGCCAGTTCTACTGCTAATTCATCAAATGCCTGTAGACTCATACCAAAATAATTAAATAACATACTTCTAGCGTTTCCTATGTGTATTATTAGTGTCGATAAACCCTTCTTTCAGTAGGTAAAAAATAAATGCCATAAAACAAAATACTTTTCCAGGAGACTCGTTAACAGTGTTAATTACTAACAACAATGAATATATATCATTTATTCCCTTTTCATTCTAGTATTAAAACAGCTGTATTTATTACTTTAATTGTAAACGATTTTGAGGCCAGAAGGCACACTACCACACGACACATAACTTTGGAACTGAGGCACAAGAGACATGCAAATATATCACCAAACATGGCACAATTTATCAATACATTCCATCTACCCATCCATTCTTCTATCATATGGAGTGAAAACACAAAGAAAAATGAAATTGTGTAATAAGAAAAACCGTCTTCGGAATACCACGCCGATATTTCATAAAATATGTATTGTGCAGACGAGCTATAATTTCTGTTTGAAGTTTCTCTATATATCGTTACAAATCGGAAAAAGTGAAGAATTCTAAGATATCATACAATCACATTTCAAATGCAAGCAAATACGAACAACAACACCTATTCCAGATAGTAGGAACCCAAGTAGGGCCCATCTTAGTCTTAAAATGTGAACACACTGACTGATGTCTACAAAATCTGAACAGAATAGTAATATCAAGTAGCGGAAAGCGGTGAAACAGGAACTCACTACACACGAGAGGAGAAAGGCGATAGCCTAACTAAAGCAACCGTCTGCAAGTCACTGCGTCTCTAGTAGACATAAAAATTACCGCTACAGCCCGAGAGATCTTGCTTGGCAACCTTGCGGACTGCTGTAATTACCACAGCAGAGTCGGATGCCAGATACGAGGCTGTGCGAGCGGGCGCCAGATGTAGTGCTTGTTTTGCGAGCTAGATTTACGCGCTGCAGCGCTTTCTGAGACAATATTCCGATGGCTTATTAGCGGGGACACAGCTCGAGCTCGTAAAATCTGAGCAGAGGTGCTCCGGTTTTAATGGTCCCTTTCATCGGGTCGTTAAGCACAGGCGGAGTGAACGTGCCCTTGTTAAAAACTGCTCGAGGCCAGAGACCTGTTTTTCTTCGTTCTCTGTCCCAGAAGCAAACGCTGACGGACAAATAAACCAATTTGATGAAATACCTGGTGACGTTTTTATTTCCCTTATTATTTTTATTTTAGGCGCCGTATCCATGCAAATATCGAAATCACTCTCCGTCTAAGGAAATTGAGCCGCGCTGCCAGCGGTTTGGAGGCGCACTGTGTATCGGAGAGCGCTGTGTGCGTATGTATTTTGCGCCATCATGCGTGCGCTGGCGTTCGCGGAGCAGCTAGCAGCCAAAACGCGGAGTGCGGGCGAGCGCCAATCTCGCAGTCGTGCAGCGAATCGGAAATGAGTTTTGCGATCTGCATTCGCCGAGCCGGCACGCTTTTGCGGGACATATAGAGAGAAAGAGGGAGAGGGAGAGACAGAGAAAGAAAGAGAGAGAGAGAGAGAGAGAGAGAGAGAGAGAGTAGAAGGGGCGAGGGAGTGTAGCATAAGCGAGCGAGAGAACCGATCGCGGTGCTCACTGCCCACACATAAGCCACGGCGTTTCAGCCGAAGCGATCCGTTAGGATTATCGAAGACTACAACACAGAGCCGGTGTTCCTGCGGGCCTGTAGAGCAACGCGTTGTGAAATAATTAAAGCTACTACGGCTGGTCTGCCTGGCACAGAGAACAACCGTGGCCCAGGAAGATCCACTTTAACGTGGTTCTAAGGTGCACCACATGCGGCTTCGTTTCTCAGGCGGTCGAACCAACTTGGAAACTCTTGGTAATTGTTTCGTAGACTCCCCTTAGCAGCATTGCCAATCACAGTAAATCGAATCGCAGGTAAGTATTACAATACCATTAATAAGGGTCTCCAATCAGTATTAACTGTTAGCGGTACCTAGACATCAAGCTACAGGTTGCAACTGTAATTAAGAGTGACTAGTACAGCACAGCTCTTTATTTATGTGCTTTGATTCATATGATAGCTACATCCTACCTTTTATGTACTAAAACAGAGCTTTGTAAAAAAAACTCCACTCATTGTTTAGCCAAAAACAATTATAAGTAGCCTAGACATCGAGCGACATATCGTGACATACCTAGAGTTGCGTAAGAAATCTTACATGTACTGTAGTTAATGTGGATTCTACAATATGTTTTACTTGAATAATTGTATTATTTTATTACAATTTTCACTATGTCCATGATGTTAATATAAACAGTTAACGCCTTTATCAATGCCTAGCCCAAATAAAAGTTAACCTAGCCAACGAGTAACACAGTACAGTATACTTAGATATTAGACTTCAAAGACATCAGACTTTTATGGCAGTTATGTTGCATAATATGCTACCAGTATATGATGCCATCATGAATGGACTTTTTGTACTTCATACAATTATCTCTGAATGTCCATTAGCACATACAACCTTGCAAATAAGATGATGTATTATTTCGACGTAGATTAGCTTGACTGCTCATTATATAGCGTCGTAGAACGTTTGGACGTTCCAGTTATATGTTTTGAAGACTGTTCGAAATGGTTCAGATGGCTCTGAGCACTATGGGACTTAACTGCTGAGGTCATCAGTCCCCTAGAACTTAGAACTACTTAAACCTAACTAACCTAAGGACATCACACACATCCATGCCTGAGGCAGGATTCGAACCTGCGACCGTAGTGTCACACGGTTCCAAACTGTAGCGCCTAGAACCGCTCGGCCACCCGGCCGGCTTTGAAGACTGTTTTAAGTGTTGCCTTTACTATAAGAATAATTTTGTAATACTATCTAGTCAATACCACTGAAGTCCCTGATTAGATTGGGCATCGAAAACGAAAGACGAATATACTTGAAAGCATTTTTAATTATTATTTTCACAAGTTATTGTTATTGTACAGCTTTTTTAATTAATACGGTAACATATCCTAGTACTGTTTTACTGTGCCTTGCTTTACGCGAAACCAAATTGTAAATTCTGCCATTGCAGTGCCATCTGGCGAGCTAACGATATACGGTGCTGTTTACTCGACATCGTAGGCTGTGTTCAGCTGTGGTATGAGTATGAACAGTGTTGTCGGGGCCTTAATCTTATGTTTTGTATATAACGTTGTCTTAATTACGACATTCCGACATACAGCGTCTTACAAGATCCTTACACAAACATTTTTGGGGTGACACGATGCAAAGTGCTGATGGTGGAGAATGTGTGAATTGTGAAGCTCAGGCGTGTACGTGTAACTTTTCCTTATGTATGCACTTTGGTTACACCTCTTGTAAAATTATTACCCTCTCAATCTGGTTATGTCCTTACCGATCCAAAGATGGCAACATAGTCTTATAGAAACGAGGCATCTTGGCTGTTTTGAGATTTTCCGGAGTTCACAGTAAGTTTTTCTATTAATTCCACAACCTTTTGAAAAATGTGAAGGTTAATTTAAAAAATAAACTGAAACAAGCAATGCACTGCTTCGTAACTCAGTGCCTCGATCCACAACGCTTCACTGAATTTTACATACGAACTTCTATTATATGTTACGATTTCTTGCCGGCTTTAATAGCCAATATGTTATCAACTGACTTTTAATTATGAAAAATCTTCCCAACAATAACTCGTTTCTGATGAATCTTCAACGTGCCGTTTTCTTAAAACGGCATACTTTCATAACACTTAGGCTATACGATGGTGGTCCAGAAAGGAAGTTCCGATCGGTCACGAAATGGACATCACAGTGAAAACACAATGAAGCTTTGCACAGATGTATTTGGTAGTGTCTCTAGTATGACCGTCGATCGCATCAAGACACTCTTTTCAGTTGCGAGTGCAGTGTGAGCGAGTAAAGGTGCCTAGAACTACGATGTCTCCCGCCAAGTAGGAAGGATCACTGAGAGGCTTCGCCTCAATGCATGCATCCCACCTAACACAACTGCGACGCACGTCCTTTCCCATGGCAATTCTCAGCCCACTCTGCGTGGGCAGTGAAGACGCTCCTGCAGCCTTTACTATGAGAAGCGATCGATCACCCACAACACAGCCCTAAATGACTCGTCATGAGTGTCATCTCTCTTCGCATGAAACGCTGGATACGAAGACAACACTTGTTAGTAGGCTACGCGTTACAGACCAGCGTAAAGAATTATTGGAAAGCACAGGCGCCTGCCTTCTATGATGACGGTATTGGAAATTTGGTATAACGCTCCGACAAATGTCGGAGAGGCGACTATGTAGAGAAATATCTGGAAAGTGTAGCTAACTCTTGCAAATAAAATGTTTCTGATTTTCACTGTGGATTCCATGTAGCGATCAATCGGAACTTACTTTCTGAAAAACCCTCGTAATACGTAAATAACTACATATGAAAATTCTTTGGACACCAAGATAAAGACTATCGCCTTTTTATTATGACAAATTGTACCAATTACGACGCACTTTCGAGAGATCCTCACTGTGCCGATGCTCTGAAACAGCATACATTCGTAAGACTGAAGCTATAATGTAAAATCCACCAAATATGAGTTTCAACTGGAAAAGACGAAATTTATTTTGCTTACTCCAAAGTTCTGCTTGTGACAGGGAACGATCATGCCTGTTATTGGTTCAACGTTTCGCAGCGAATTTCCGAATACCGCAGAACTTATTTCGTGTTTCACGTGCGACAGTGCATTCTTAACGTGAAATAATATCATGTGACGTCACGAAATTCGTACGGACTCACGTCGACGTCAGCTAACTTGAAAATTAAAACTAATCTAAGCCTCTAACACATGTGCATCTTACATGAAATTTACATTCTCTAGACCTAAGTGTATAAGGTACGTTTCTCTGATGTTCATTTTTCCTTGGTAAATCTTTGCTTTCCGCAAAAGTTGAAGGATTTTGTGGCAATGCGTAAGTCTTATCTCTACACAATTTTACTTTACTTACACTCACTATAGTAACTCTAGTTGGCAACTGTAATTTTAGGTTGACTGGCGAAGTCATTTCGATAACTTGGTTAAGTCCATAGCACTAAAAACTTTTTTATTTTGCCCTTTGGGGTATACAAATTAGTTAGCAATAATCATTGTCTATTCTGTACTGTGGCAGTTAACTCGTTTGTTGCCCCACACGTTTCTAATTCACTAAAGCTTTTGTGTTGCCCACTTTACCTTTTGACAAAAATCTTTCAGTGTCTGCGCAGAATTTCCCACTGGTTAACCCTGTGGACCCAGTTTAGGCTGAATTCTGTCAGAAGGTGATAGCATTTTTCGCCCATATATTACCTCATATGGCGAGAGGCCAGTTCCGGCATTAACTTCTGAATAGTATGCGCTGATGACAAAACTTAAATATATGTCCCAATTTGAATGCTGTCAATTTACATAACCGATTGACATTTTGGAGAGAGTACGGTGAATCCGTTCTGTCTGTCCATTCGTTTAAGATTGGAATGGGCTGGTACGTGACCTCTTAATTTTCAGTAAGTGAAAAAACTGTTTCATTAATCCAGATACAAAGTTGGTTCACTGGTACCTAATAATGGTTTCTGGCATGCTAAATTGTAGTAACTGTTTATCACACCCGTTGCTTCTGCATTCGCCTTCTGATCTGGAATGGCTACCAAAAATAAATATCGTGAAAAATGATCTAACATCGTAAGGACACGTTTTAGTTATTAATGTTCTATTAAGAGTTCCTAAATCATCCAATCCTAGCATAGAAAATAGTTTGTAAGTTTCTGGTGCTCTATATCCCTGCGACTCGTTTTCCACCAAAATCTTTCAGCTACAGGTCTATTATTTGCTTTTTTCCCTTCGTGAACTGAAAAGATGTGGTTGTGTGCTTTATGTAATACTTCAATTCTCAGAACATTGCAGGAACTGCACTGTGAGGTCCATACTTTGTAGATCTGCATTGCAAGCCTTCTTGCGACTGACACTGAGGTGGCATTCGTAATAACTGACATGCACTGTCAGCTGATTTTGCCTTTATCCAATCTGCCTGGTTTCATCCTACTACTTGTGAAACTGCTATCTTACTTCTTACGATACCAGCATTCATACGTTTGACTCCCGGCTTATGAATTAATTCATAGTCGAACTCAATTTTAATGCTCATCTCACTAGTCACTATACGGATCTTTTAACCTTAATAACAGTTATGAAGATTTGTAGTCTATAATCATTTTCAATTTACGACCATACAGATAGCAAGGAAAGTAAGAAATTCCCTAAATCGAGCGACCGCTACGGTCGCAGGTTAGAATCCTGCCTCGGGCATGGATGTTTGTGATGTACTTAGGTTAGTTAGGTTTAAGTATTTCTACGTTCTAGGGGACTGATGACCTCAGAAGTTAAGTCCCGTAGTGCTCAGAGCCATTTGAACCATTTTTTTGTTAGACCGTCCACCTTATGCGACCGACGTGGCACCATGTGTGTCTTATTTTTCCAGAAAGTCAAATCTGCATTGCAAGGAACAAGATGTCAGTCCATGAACGCAGTGAAAGCAAAACTGCACACCTCATCAAGTAACTCACAGATGAAGACTTCCGGCAGTTTCCATCAATGGAAAATTCGCATTGGAACGTTATTGGGGCAGAGGACGGGAGTATATTGAGCGTGAGAATACCTAATAATGTATTTTTTAAGAGAAAGTGTTTTATAGCAATAGTCATATTCTAGTCACACATCATATTGGTTTCAATGTCCTACAATTGTAGGTAAAGCCAACTGTGGAAACGAAATCCCATATTTCCACAGCACAGCACTGTAAGTACACCATTTTCTTTTCTTGCATTCGCCCGCATCTCGTGGTCGTGCGGTAGCGTTTTCGCTTCCCACGCCCGGGTTCCCGGGTTCGATTCCCGGCGGGGTCAGGGATTTTCTCTGCCTCGTGATGGCTGGGTGTTGTGTGCTGTCCTTAGGTTAGTTAGGTTTAAGTAGTTCTAAGTTCTAGGGGACTGATGACCATAGATGTTAAGTCCCATAGTGCTCAGAGCCATTTGAACCATATTCTTGCATTCGGTTTTAACAGAAAGCCTGTACATCGTTATTTGTTTTTCAAACAAAAACCACCTTAACGTGCCACAATGTATGGGTGTTTGAAAAAGGATTCCCAAGTCTTATTTATTTAATGGGGAAATTAATGAAAAATTAAATCAGTAAGTGTATATCATGAAAGAGAATACCTTCAAGTTTTGTTTAATGTTAGTAGACGTCAACGTGGGATCCATTTGTTGCCCTGCACACGTCGAGACCATATTCCACTTCTCGCCACGTATTCAACAACATTTCAGGTGTAACTGTCCCAACCGTCATGACGATTCTTTCGTGTAATTGACTGATGTCTCTGACCGTTTCACTGTACAAAACATTTTTTATGTGGCCCCAAAAGATAAAGTCCATTGGAGATAAGTAATCCTGGGCTTCGTGGTGACCAGCCCTGCTTATCCTCCTTCCTGGGAAACGAGTGTCAAGAGCCGCATGCCCATGGTTATTGTAATGGGGTGGGGCGCCGTCTTGTTGGAAAAAGCACAAGCCCCTTTTCTGCCTCAGTATTGTCCACTTGGGGAGGGACATACTCTGTCAACATGTCTCAGTAAATGTCCCCGTTTTTGTTTTTTCTACAAAAATGAAAGGACCTATCACACACAGTCTTCCATCCAACTGCACCAGACATTAACGTTGGGATAATCACGTTGATGCTGAATAACTTCATGTGGATGCTCTGACCCCCCACCCCCGTCCCCCAACTTTGCAGTTATGACGATTAACTGTTCCACTGACATGAAATTTATCCTCAAAAAAATTGACATCAACACCAGTTCTGTGCAGAAAGTAAACAGCAAACTCATTCCTTTCTATTTTATTGGTAGGTTTTATTTCATATAACAGTTGCAATTAGTAGGTGCGCAACTTAAGTTTTTACGCACATCGTCATACACAGTATCTTACACAGTATCTTTAGGCACTCCTGATTATAGACTATGTGTCGCCAATGACTTCTTCGGGCTCCGAACACACGAAACATGGATCTGTTCAACAAGATCTTCAGAAGTTCTCCGTCTACCTGGTAATTTTGTTTTTAAAACACTAACGGTTTTCTTGAAAGACTTTAGCCAACGACGGATAATTTTTGCTGTAGATGGTTCATCACCATGCCGACGTCTAAATTACGTTGCACTGTTATAACTGACTCAGTTTCACTAGCCTAATAACACACTGCGCTTTCTGTTGCGGAGTATACATTGTTGCTGAGTTGCTCTGCACTGTACTGCTCTGTCCGGACTGAACTGAGGGAACAGTGGAAAAAGACAGCACTGGTGCTGTCTCGAGGTCAAGCAGACCTGCCAATTGCAGGGGAGCAAAACTTGGAGAGTTGATGAATCAAACACCACAAACTAGAGTAGTATATGTCACTTTGTACAGATTCATTCTAGGACACATTAAAATCAGGGAGTTCTTTTTCAAACACACTGTATTTTATCTGCCTCAGACAGCGTTTCGCCTTGCTATTTAAAAACTATGTAGCCTATGTTCGTCCGAATGCGTATTAGTATATCGCGTAAAAATTTGAAGTAAATCAGTTAAGAATTTCTCGAGACTATTGTTTACAATGTTTCTCCTATACAGTCTACGTCGTCCGACTGTTAGTTAAAATATCATGGAAAAATTTGAAGAAAATCTATAAATATTTTCCAGATTTTTGCTAACCATATTTCCCCTTTATGTCCGTATGAAAGTTTATTAGAGAATGGTGGACAAACGTGAAGTCAATGGATCAAAGAACTCTTCGGAATTTTTGGAGACATTTTCCTCTTCCGCTTCCTTTCTAGACATCTGTCTGTTGGACAGTAATTTAGGAGCCTAGCGCTTTCTTTTTGAGTTATCGTTGCAACTGTTGCGAATATTTTATGAGAAGTAACTAAATTTGTATCCACAAATAGTCCGAAATAAATATTTCTCATGTAGACGATATCAAAAAAATGTCGCTGTAGTGGACGACTACACGAGAGTTTTTCTAACTGGGTAGACCGAAAAAGCAATCGAATTACTTGCTCATCCCGCTCTAGATCTGCCTTTAATAACTACAAACATTATGGCTGTATCATGGTGGTGTTAAGTATACGAATTATATGTTAATAAACATTAACGTTGGTGATTACGGAAAAAGGCTATGGTGGGACATTTAGGTCTTCACCTTTGTTTCTCCATCTGTCAGACGGAAGGCTAATAATTCCTGATGTGCTCCACCAGTCGATTTTTTGTAATTCTAGGGGATGAACCTTCCCCCTTTCAATCCGTTTGCTGAAACCTTACTGGTGACGTCAGTTACAAGCTGACAATTAATCCTTCAACAGTTGGTTGTATGGAGCACAACTGTTGAATGTGCATTTGGTACGATGTCTTGTAAATGGAGAATACTATCCACAGCTAAATAAACTTCTGTAGACGTGGCTGGCGATTTGTTAAATTCATTTGCTTACTGCATAATTTAGTGAGTGACAACAAAGTTATCTTACATGAAAAACCACTGTACGTCAAATAACTTTGTCATCTAAACAGGATTCTTCCGGAGGATCACATCAAAGGGCTACAAAAAATACTGACGATCTTTTCAACGCTTTGTTTGTCTGCGTACTTGGTAAATTCACGCTACTTACTGTAATCAAATGACCATTGTGAAAATAAACTTTTTCACTTATTTGTCGTTTTCATTTTAACTACCACTTCATTTAAAAATGTTATGATTAACGATTATTACGGTTTATATATCTTTGGTTCGACAATGCAGGGCTGGCAAAATTTAACAAATAAAATTTTCGACTTCCAGTCTGCATAATAGTGAAGTATCTCACACCAGGATTATCGACGTCCATACAGGCGTTCAGATACTAAACTCGGCTCAAAGCGATGCTCTAATATAAAAACTGCCGTGGGAATGCTGTTTACACTATTCGCTGCTATGCTGTATCGTTTATGCCAGTACCGTCGCTCTGGTGGCTCATCGCAGCTCCTACATATACGGAGCCTCCTGTAAGTATACAGTCAAGATAGCTATACTCGTCTCTATTTTCCATAGCGTTAGCATTATGCCAGTTCAGCAGAAAATTGACCTATTGGTTACAGACTGTAACGGCACCACCGACCACCTTAAACGGCAATCGATGCTAACTATAGACCTCTGCAAGGAATTTTTAAGTTGTTGTTGAGCTTGAGATAACCTAATGGAAACAGAGTAATCGAACTGGGATTCGTTTCCGAAACACTCCAGCAAAGTATAACCAACAGTAAACGGTGGGTCAGGGACAGACGTTCTTCCAGTAAGAAAGCAAGTTGCAACATTACATATTAAAACCAGTCGCCAGCCTGATTAGGCATTCTTGTGTCAAGCAAAATGATAAAGCAGAAGGCAATGCTAAGGCTAACCTAACCTTGCTTGACACAGACACTAAAATGTCTCCTTATATCTGTTCATACTACAACACAGTAACCTAATCTTGCAGGTAAATGTGCTACTAACAAACAAACTGCCTATGAGATAGTAAACAATACAATATTCCTCTCACGAACACGTACCTTATATGAACTAGATGTAACATTTTATAAAACCAGTTACCGACACACATGAAGCTAGTAGCAATACTGAAAAGCGAAAAGCTTGAAATGATTCTGAATTTAAATTAGGAGGTTTGCTAGTGATCATAATCTATAACTTCATTGCTCATTGCAGGGTCTCTACGCCCGTGCTTTCACCAACTTGCATTAGAATAAGTAACAAAGTAAATATTTCTCTCTTAAACTCGGTTTGAAGCAACTAAATGGAATGCAAATCTAGTTACACTTGCTGTGAAGGAGCCTTTGCATTGTTTCATTAACTTACTAGCCTTGTACATGAGGACCCTTACATTTTCATTGAATCAAGAACCATGCTCATTAACAAAACTACACCAGCATGCATGAGAAATGGTAACATTAGTAATTAAGTAAAGCAGAACCAACTATAGCCCTTTAAATAACAAATGTACCTTCATAAGCAGTCTTTTGACCTACTCAAAAGTATAATTGGCTGTGCAGATGACAACACAAGATTAAATTCGAGTTCACCCACTTTCTGATAATAAATTAGGACACTTGGAAGTCAGTTCGCTAGGATACGATTCCTGTCCAAGTTTGTGATTTGGGATAATCACGGGTGTAAGACAGAGTTTTTAGCAACACCACAATTATTATTTTAAAATCAAGCAAATTTCACCAAATATCTGGTCCATTTACAGAGTACCAAATATAATCAATTTAGTGGAAGGCTGGCGGCACTGATGGTGCCATTTGTAGTGGCTGTTAACCCGGCGGCGATGCTGTCTTAGCAATACGGTTGGCATCGCCCTGTTACATATATTCTTGGCGTCGGAATTATATTTATAGGGCGAGAAACCATGCCACGATAATGGTAACATCAAATGCAGCACCCAAAGCCTATAAAGAGTGCCCTTAAGCTTTTATGGCCTCAAAAATCCAGGAATATGAGCCACAATGATACACTACTGCTAGCGATGTATTAGGCACGGTACTGCTCAGTCCAGATTAATTACCCGTTACAAAGGAGGAGTTGTCACTTGCGCTCCAACCACACCTTTTCCATTCAGCCAGGCTACTTCCGTAGCTGCGGGGCTTCACCACATCTTTTATATTCAACACTACGTTCCCTAACTATGGACCAAGTCATTTACAGTACATTACATAACAATCATTCTAGTAGTTATTTAAATTCACAAGGATAACTTAAATAATGAAGTTCAAAATTTCACAATACTGAAATATGTATACGTAGTCAAAGAATTTCCATGACAGATACAACATTATTCCTAAGCAACACTACAAATCGTCACAGAAATATCGATACAGATACAAATTGGATCAAAAATAGGCGTTACAAGATGTTCACGAATGCTGATCGTATTGGACATCTTACTTCACCCTTTCTTTTCTTTTGTTTCAAATGAAAGCGTACAATAGGCCGTCACGTGGTCTGTTTTAAGTTTCAGTTAAGAGCCCTGACACATCAGGAACAGCGGGACGGAATCTGTCTGTTCAGTTATTTCTTCCGTATTCACTGATCTGAAGAAAGGAGGGATCACAATCTGAATTTTTCAGCAAGAGTGATTCTACTCTTATTTAAGGCACTCATATACTTCATAATCTTGCCATTATGATTACAATTCGGAGGCTATAATTACAAATGAGGGAAGCGTCACACTAAGCCCTCTGCTTCAGCTAACACTAATGAGTCGGGGAGAAGATCTCGAAATACAAAGAAGTCGTTGCGTGACTCAAACATTTGACGAATTTACAGAGAAATGACTGGTCTGAGCTAGACGAATAACAATAGTCTACAGGCAACCGATCGGCCAACAGCATAGAGACATCCACACATAGTTGACCACACAAAGGGAACAACCGAGCGAGGTGGCGCAGTGGATATACACTGGACTCGCATTCGGGAGGACGACGGTTCAATCCCGCGTCCGGCCATCCTGATTTAGGTTTCCGTGATTTCCCTAAATCGCTCCAGGCAAATGCCGGGATGGTTCCTTTCAAAGGGCACGGCCGACTTCCTTCCCCGTCCTTCCCTAATCCGATGAGACCGATGACCTCGCTGTCTGGTCTCCTTCCCCAACACAACCAACAAAGGGAACGTTGTGAGATAAGTCCCAGCTCACTCGCTATGGGTTGGCGACTAGCTTGCTGTGTAATCGTAACAAAATTGAGAACTGGAGTGAACACAATAAGACATTATCCACACGCCACACAACATGTAGGAGACTGATTCATCCATGTGAGCTGGTTAATAAATGAAACTCGTTTATAGAAACAATCCACGAAAAAAATTTTACTTAATCAGAGAACCTACTCGGCATCATAACCGACGTGAGGCACTAATGCCAAGTGTACGCAGTCACAAAGAGGAAACAGTTAATTATGAACAACTACTTACGCAGCTCATTGAAATTGTTAAAGAACTTCATTAGAATGATTAATATGAAAGACGAAACGGAGTGTGTTCATTTAGAACCAACAGACGAACGAAACACAGCAAAGCACTACGTGCAAACAATCTAAAAGACACATCGGCTTAAATTGGAAAAATCAAGATCGCGAAAACACGGGAATGCTTCATGAACATAATTAAAACAAATGTGGTAGTAGAAAAAACACCGTACGAGCCTGAATGTTAATGCAAAGCATCACAAAAGGCCACCTAATCACAAGTGGTAGCTATCACAACGCCCGCCTTATACTCCAATAAATTAAAAATCTCGGAACGAAAAATGTATTATAGCGTTTGAATAACATCAGCCCAATAAAGACTAGGAAATCGGTAACTATTGCTACTTAGCCTCACGTTGTAACGCCGCACCTCGAGCGAGGCCGACTTGATTTTTCGTAACCGCCGGCTTTCTCTGCCTCGTGATGACTGGGTGTTGTGTGTTCTTCATCATCATTTCATCATCATTGACTCGCAAGTCGTCGAAGTGGCGTCAACTAAAAAGGACTTGCAATACGGCGGCCGAACTTCCCCTCATGGGGCCTCCCGCCCAACAATGCCATACGATCATTTCATTTTTTCCATGCTCCTGCAACGCACCAAACCTTCCGACGACCAGTCTGTCCCATCGGACACCTATTGACCTCTGCTATGCAACTAAAAACGCTTGCCTTTTCTGACCAACGATCTACCTGTCTACGTACAGAACCAATGACTTCCCATTGTATTAAAGCGGAGTGCATGTGGAAGTATTTTAGAGGCTATTTGGTGATTGCCATATTATTTCCACTTCTAAGGACATAAAAGGAAGTGGTAAGTACACCATAGACTTTGATATATCATTTATTTCCTTTATTCATACAATCTTTAACTTTTTCATTAGCAGTTGGCGCATTAATCTTTCATTTAATGAACCGAGCCTGGTCAAGTATTGGCAGATGAGTTTTAACCGTCTGTAGCGACACAAACTGGAGAAGCAACAAGAAGAAGTTTCCACATTGGAAGGCACTAGACTTGATAAATGTAATACGAAACAGTGGTAAACAATCAACAATGACTATTTGCAGAATTCAGTAAGTCATACATGCAACAGTGACAGAAAGGAAAGAAAAGTTCTGGTTGGTCAATTTACCATGAAAATAAACCTTCTGCTATACATACTTTTAAAATGACTAATTCTGCTCCGGTTATTATTAGTTTTCCTCGAAACAGTTTTTCATTTACGTATGGGAAGATGTCTGCAGCTAGACGCCTTGCAATTAGTCATTTGTTTCCAATTGCATTTTTAGAATTTACAACATAAACGCTGACTGCAGAGAGGCCTTTGTCATTGTGTTAACCAATTTATTGCTGTAAGTCTTTCTTTCTACAGCAGTTTCTATTTTTTGGTTTTCTGTTACACGTATGATCTCCTTTAGGCCTTGCCACTTATTTTGAAATAAGTGTGTTCTTACTTATATTGCGTGTTTCCGTAAGAGCGTGCAAAAATGTAACAGGACATAGAGAACGCTCCACCGAACTATTTGAGGTAGGGAACCTGGGATCTGAGAAAGAGGCTGAAGGAGATATAGGAGTAAACTTGTCTACCGCTTTGTCCAGCCTTACTTTTTAATTAAAAGGTGTACAAGTTTACACATACTCTGCTGTTTATTTGCAAGTACATTCTTTGTTTCCTGGAAGGAAACAAGGAGGGCGAGCTTGATTACTATGAAGCCATGATGTAGGTTTTGTTTACTTGTCCATAAGGCGGCTCTGTTGTGTCGTGTTTAGCCGGCCGGAGTTGCCGAGCGGTTGTAGGCGCTTCAGTCTGGAACCGCTCGACCGCTACGGTCGCAGGTTCCAATCATGCCTCGGGAATGGATTGTATTATATCCTTAGGTTAGTTAGGTTTAAGTAGTTCTAAGTTCTAGGGGACTGATGACCTCAGATGTGAAGTCCCATAGTGTTCAGAGCCATTTGAACCATTTGTGTCGTATTTACATTGTACCGTGACAGAAATTGCTATCAGTCAGTGACAGACCTATTCATTCATCAGTGCTATTAAGAGACGAACAGTATAACACGATGGAGCAATACCGGTACAGTTTCGTGGTACTCAATTGACATGCAACTTGTGCATGGGCAAGTACGATGCAATGCTCTCGCTGATGAAAGACTGTACGACGAGTATTTATTTCTCTCGATCGACGAATGCGGGAGACGGGTTCATTGGAAAGAAGAAAAACGGGCCTGGCAACGTGAGGACCACTTGCACACCCGCTTTAGAAGAGGAGATGCTGGAACGTGTTGCAACGGACCACACTACATGTACCTATCGTATTGCACGTGAAATGTGCGCTGCAAATGCTACCGTGTGGCCAGTAATCCACGAACAACAGTTACACCCATATCAACCATAACGAGTCCATGCAGTGCTTGTGACTGACTTTGCACCAAGGATCGCATTGTGACAGTGGTTGCTCCAGCAATGGTTTTATCGACCAGATTTGCTCCAAATCATGCTGTTTACTGACGAGGCTTCATTTGATTGTGATGGTATTTCGAACGGCAGGAACAGCTGTGTGTGGGATGAGGAAAACCCTCACGCTCGTATTGCACGTGAAATGTGCGCTGCAAATACTAGCGTGTGGCCAGTAATCCACGAACAACAGTTACACCCATATCAACCATAACGAGTCCATGCAGTGCTTGTGACTGACTTTGCACCAAGGATCGGATTGTGACAGTGGTTGCTCCAGCAATGGTTTTATCGACCAGATTTGCTCCAAATCATGCTGTTTACTGACGAGACTTCATTTGATTGTGATGGTATTTCGAACGGCAGGAACAGCTGTGTGTGGGATGAGGAAAACCCTCACCCTGTAGTAGATTCACATCGTCAAGTACGTTTTGCTGTGAATATCTGGGCCAGCACTGTAAGCGACAATCTCAATGGGCCATATTTCTACCTGGACATTTGCGTGGCCACCGGCAGCTGAGGTTCGTGCAAAGAATTCTACCAGAGTTGTTGCAGAACGTACCATCGGCTGACCGTGAGAGAACGTAGATAAAACATGACGGTGCACCGCCTCACTTCAGTCTGGATATCCGCAACGCTCACAGTGCTGTATTTCCTGGTCGCTGGATTAGAACAGGACGTCCTATTCCAGGAACTGCAAAGTCTTCTGACCAGAATCCCCTTCGAAAGTCACTTGTGCAGGAGACCCCGGTGGATACGGAGATGGAATTAGTTTCCAGAATTGTAGCTGCCTACGATGTGATTCGAAACACTCCAGGAATATTTGTCAGAGAGCATTATAATCTTGGTCGCCGATGTCATGCATGCATCGAGGCTGATGGTCATCATTTTCAGCAGATTTTGTAAGATACAGTACAAATAGTAAGCTCATTGTGTCACTGATGGTATTTGTAGTTAACTGTAAGTAATGTAAATAAAGCGTACATGGTAATGTTATTTTATTCCTGTTATCTCCTCAAGGTGGTTTCTCCGACTGCAGGTTCCCTATCTCAAAATGTTCAGTGGAGCATAGTCTACGTTCTGTTAAATTTTTGCACGCTGTTACGGAAACTTCCTGTATACATATTTGACGAGTTACCAACGTTAAAGACGACATGTTACAAAACTGGCACGGTTTTGCTATAAGTTAATCTTTTGTTCACTATCAGTTTGAACAGCGATGTGTTGCAGGTGTTATGGAACCACCCGGACATGTTTCCGTGTAGACGGTGTTACAACCGGACACTTGTGACACTATTTCACGGGATAAAAAAAGAGACTCCAAATAACGACTTTTTGCATAAGGGAAGAATGAGGAAGGCCTGGGACTACACAATGAGTAGTATAACTTTTCGAAATCAACCTAGAATCAGGAAGCAGATTGGAAAAGAGATGTCTTTGCTTAGAGATTGCTTGAATGGCTAGCCAGTAAAAACAGATGTAGCTTTACGCCAGCCAAAACCGAATTAGTTTCTGCCAATTGTCGGAATGTGTCTTTATTGCATAGGCAATAGACAAATTTTTGTAAATTTTTCCCTATTATTACAATTTATATCATTATTTTGTGCGGGACATAACAAGCTTCACTGGACTGGAGATAGCATAACATTAAGGAAATATCCTGTAAGGAAAGGGAGAGGGATATGCAATAATGATAGGAGCATCAGACTAACTTTATTCCATTAAGATTGATTATTCGAAAGTTAAGGTCTTTGAATTTATTCAGAGTGAAGTTTAATGCATAATGGAACTTATGGGTGATGATTTGTGATATTAGTCCTTATCTCTTGCTTTAGTGTGAGGCATTGTCTCCATCTTCTTCTCCCCCTTTTTTTATTGAGAATTATTTTTCTTCCACTTATATTTCTACAAATTGATATTTTGATACTTTTTTTTTTTAGAAGAGCTTGCTGTCTGCTATGTTTATTTTTCGCCTGAGTGAATTGAGGGCTTCCTTATAGGAGCAAGGAGAAAAGCCATTTGATCACTGTGACCTCCATTGCTACAGTACAATAAGATGATAGTGTTCGCTGCAGAGATGTCTGACAAAAAAAAAAGATTAGGACTTATTTTTATGGCTTCAGAAACCATTCTTATGAGAATGTAAATAATTTACAGAAACACTTAGGACATAGAAATGAAAACTACTTACTTTCATACATAAATAAATGGGTAAAACATGAATTGATCAACACGTGATACATACTAAAAAAATTATTTCACTACATAATGAGTAATGTGTCTCGTAACAACAAGTGAACTGAATATTTGTAGCAAGTAACGTATAAAGGTAATAAATATCTTTATTGAACTTACCTTTCACAATAAAAATATGAGTTAAATAGCGGAAACCATTTCTAGAAAACGTATCGACACACTACTGTAATAACAACGTGGAAATTCGCACTTAATGCGCTCATACAATGAACCTATGGGCTTCTGATACCTTGTGAACCCAACAAAAGATCGTAGCACCACGCAACAGCTTCGTTTCGGATGAGCCTGTGTGCGGTCTGGTAAAGACATTTTTATCTTTGGTGTTCTGTGGGTGCTGTAACGGACATTACGAAAGCAGAGTATTTACGAGGACGTGTGAAATATTTCAAGAACAATTTGTCAGCAAACTGTTCATGGGATAGTGCGTTTTGTCCATATTTCACAAGTCGAATCGTAAAGACCAACCGAAATCTTGTTTGTAATTCGTAGCAGTCGATGTACTGAATACTTGTCTTGGCTCTGAGCACTATGGGACTTAACATCTATGGTCATCAGTCCCCTAGAACTTAGAACTACATAAACCTAACTAACCTAAGGACATCACATAACACCCAGTCATCACGAGGCAGAGAAAATCCCTGACCCCGCCGGGAATCGAACCCGGGAAATACTTGTCTTGGTAAATAGCGTTGCTTGCCACAGTTAAGTTTATATTTTGCCCTCAAAATATCACTTAGCGAGACATCAAACATAGAGTGTGGAAATTATGGTACAGATCACAGTCAGACGCCGTAGCTTCAGTCTCTATTCCCTATTTTGCACGAAGTTCAGTATCACTCGTTGTGTGGTACGATGTTTGTCTTGATTGGTGTATTTTTGAAAGTATCGATAGCGGTTAGATCACAGCTACAAATTTGCGACAAGTAAGACCAGAGATATGATTGCTGCATATTTCACTCGCGGTAAGTTAATCTGTCCTGTTACATTCTTGCCTATGCACACCCTCTAAATTGCAGCATATCCGGCATAAACTAAACTATTCGTAATAAGCTCGAATACAAATATCGTTGCTGGTCATTTGACTTGCAGCAAATCTTACGTTTCCTTTGTCAGACTGAAATCACAAAATCGAAGAACTCGTTCCTGAGAGAGCTTGCGTATATATGTAAATAACATCGAATATGGCAGAACACTCTTCTGTTGCTGAATAAGAAAGAACCAGAACCTCTTACAAACGCGAAAATAAGGAAAAAATGTTAGCATGTAGTAGGACACAAGCCTGCTTGCTGGGATACCATAACCACATGTCTCCAGATACAAGACCACACTGTTCACATAAAGCTCTCTGCACTAGAATCGTTTATCTTGGGATCTCCTAAAGGCTAAATACGTCTGATGTATCATAAACTGACATTTAATTGTAGAAAATCGTACCAAGAACGACATGTGTTAAATCTTTGATGTGCTGTTGCGTTGAAATGACATAATGTCGTAACATTAAAGTTTTAATGCTGAAACAACAAAAATACGATGATATCCAGTATGGAGCTCCAAAGTTGCAAGTGAAGTGCGTCACGCGCGCAGACTCGAATGCTGTAAATTGCTATTTGTTATTCTTGTTTCGGGCCGAGCTGTCCCTAACAAAACGTTCGCAGTCCCGCCCCGTTGTGCAAGGACCATTCTCACCCTCAGTGCTTGCCGAATATCGCCCACCCCTTTATTCGGAAGGGTTGGTGGCCTTAATTTGTTGTCGCCTGCGAAACTGTGTGACTCGTCAGTTTGCAAGGCTGTCTCAGATTTCGACTTACTTAAAGTCTTATTGGCTGCTCTAGTCACAGACTTGTCGAATTATTGGCGATTATGCCATAAAACGTTAACACGATCTTTCGCAGGCTCGCTATCAGTAGCTTAAAGGTACTGCTCGTGAGTAGGCTTCGGTTGCTGAACTAAAAATAGGACAAAAATTCCCATTCCAGGGGAGAGTGCTTGCAGCAGAATCGACCCACAACTACCGTTGTCCTCTTCTGTGTCATGACGTCTGTGCAGGCACATTCGAAGTTATTTAGTTTGCACATTAGTAGGAAGCAAATATATTGGTGGGACATACGTGGTACATCAATCATGAAAGGGTTAAGTGGCTTGTGGAGGGCTTTTTGTTTGTAGTGTCAAGATCCAACCTTCTATAGTCCCTTCTAATCATTTTTGCCTTTTCTCTCACTCTTTTATCCACTTTTCTGAATACTCTAAGAAACAGGGTTATGATTTCATGACATAAGTGGGGAATTAATAATTATCTTACCTGGAAAATAGCACAGAATAGAAACTCGACTTTTGTAGAGTGTGTTTGTGTCGGAAAACTAAAGAGAAATCTCAATGTGAAGACTGACTTTTGAATGAAGACACCACGTTTCTCTCTCCCCATGAGCGAGTGAGATTTACCACGTAATAAATAGCTACACTTCTGTTGATGAAGTCTTCTCATGTTGTCAGCTGATTCGCACCGTTATGTGGTCGCATCGTTTCGACAAGTTTCTTTAGCAATTATCTTTGTAGAAAGTCGAGGAGAAGGAAATTCGTTGAAACATTGCGACAACAGTGCACCATGACTCGGCTGATAACAGGAGAAGATGTCATCAGTGAAAATCGACAAAGAGCCTACATTCACACACAGCTCCGCTTCTCATTTAAAAATTCGTCAGTGTTTGGTCAATAGGTGGGACAAATGGTTTTGTTTCGCCCGGCAGCCTAATTCACGACATGATCGCCAGCAATAGCCTATTGTGCCACTCCATGAACCGTATCTACTGTTTCATTGTTGATTGCAGCACACTGAACGTGCGTTTGTCCCTTTGTAAGATTAAATGTGCAGAGCGGCTTGTTATTCTCTGCTTCTGTAGTGTTTTGTGTACCTTGTTTATTGTTTACGAAATATGGAGTGTTATCTGTATTTTTTCCTGTTTTGTACAGGTATTTCATTTTTATACGATTGATATTTCAATTTGGGCACAAGGAATCGGCAATAGTTCGCAAGTGTTTCCTATGCTGCGTGTACAAATAGCATACATATCCTACGTATTCATACGTACACACACACACACACACACACACACACACACACACACACACAAACACACACATAAACACACAGTCCATAATGTAATGCAGATATTCGCACACACATCTATGGGTTTCGTAACCGTCTTATTACCCCACTGAAAACTTTATATGGCACACAAATATTGATATTTCATATTCTTCGTAGACATATCCAGTCTTCTTTATAACCAACGGGATGATGCACCTGTCGGAGCAGAAAGAAGGAGAATATGCTCCTTTTTGAAGGACTCATGCAGAAAAGAGGGAAACCAGCTACCTCAGTCCTCGTTCCCACTTTCTCTTCCAAAATTTTGGGTTGCAAACGTATTCGAGCGCTTTTAACATAGAACATCCTCAATTGTTTTAGCCACCTCCCCTTTGTAGTGCAACCTTCACACTCTGCATCTCCCTCTCACTGCCACTGTATATGTATGTTTGTGCCCCAGTGTCTCCCTTTTCTCCCAAGTACACTTTCTCTCCCACTGCCTCTGTCTTCATCCCTTTCACTTGCTCTTCCGTACCACTTCTTCTCTGCCACTAACACCCTCTCTCTGTCCTATTGCCGTTACCTTTAACCCATTCCGTTTCTCCACCATTAAATCTTTCTTTCTCGTTATGGTCTACTGTATTTCTCTTAAAACATTGCCGCCTCTCCACACACGACACCGCGGGTGGTTTGCTCAATGTTTTGACATCTAAAGCGGGAAACTGTAACACTTTGGCATAGGGGATGGGGGAAAGCGGGTGAATTATTTCGTGTTAATGTTCGCCGATTCAGACACCCCCCAGCCTAAGTATGGTCTCCACTCATGTCCCTTTTCCATTTTCCGCCGCGCGGGATTAGCCGAACGGTCTATGGCGCTGCAGTCATGGACTGCGCGGCTGGTCCCGGCGGAGGTTCGAGTACTCCCTTGGACATGGGTGTGTGTGTTTGTCCTTAGGATAATTTAGGTTAAGTAGTGTGTAAGCTTATGGACTGATGATCTTAGCAGTTAAGTCCCATAAGATTTCACACACATTTCAACATTTTTTTTCCCTGTCTCATGTCTGTTTTGCTCCCACTCTTTGTTCTCTGTCCTTCTCTCTCTCTCTCTTTAAATGCCACTGTCACTCACTGACCATCACTATCTTCTGTTTCTTTGTTTCCCAGTGCTGTTGTCTTCATCTATCCACCCCTCGTTGTCTTTCAGTGAGACTTTTTCATTCCCACCAACAATTTCTCCTGTCTCTTTCTCTCCCACTGCCAACTCTCTGCTCTGTTCCATCGTCACTGTTTCACTGCTGCTTTCTTTCAGCAAAAAAAGGAAAAAATGAAAAAGTGAGTGCGAATAAGTTCGTCTGCCAAAATTGTTGATGAGAAAGTCTGAATGACAACTAAGGCAGCTGGTTCCCACTGCTTTTAAAGAGAAGCGTATCTGCCTTTTTGTGCTCCTAAAGGAACATCCCATCATTGGATTCAGAGAACTATCAACCAGATGGCAGCACCTCCAATGGATGAGCGTGTAGGCACCATCTGTGAATGCTGTGCTTGTGCATGTCACTGTGTTCATTGGGTTTAATCGTCGTGAAACTGAAAGCTAAACTGTTTGACCGTAGTTTGACATACGTGAGTACATATGTTACAATATTGCGTTGTCGATTTTTAAGATTTGTCGAAGATGCATTAGATGATAATACTGTGAAGTGTGTCTCGTGCCTTTGTTGCGGAACAAGTGCTAGGATGAAACAACCAGGCGGAAGCCGCAGTGCACATAAACATCGTTGTGGCATCTTCTCCCCCGTCCTTCGGTTAAGATGCCACCTACTAAAGATATTCAATTCCATGAATGTTGTCTAATTACTTATAATATTTTAATTATATAGGTCACATAATTAACCTAAAACAATTCAAATAAACACACCAAATATGGTGTTTTGTGAGACAGGAACATTAGTAATCTGTAGAAGTCGCCAGTTTAGTGTAAATAATGCCTAAAACTTAACATAATTTGATTAACAGCTATATTAGAAACACATTATTAGTTATGTCTTTAATTAGTTATTCATCGTGCCCTAAAACAGATCATGGGGAGAACGTATGAGCTTAAGATTCAACGTGCAGTTTGGTCAGGGGAATATGTGCATAAGGCTTGTGAAGCAGTGAACAGTGGCTCAATGAAAATATGGGATGCGGCAGAAACATTTGGAATACCATAAAAAAACATTAAAGTGGCTTCTTGGGGAATGTAATGTTGTGAAAGACTCGTACAGAACTTCTGGTTAGTGTTGTTTATTCTTTAATAATCGTTTGTGCAGTTTCAAGGAAATCCATGTTACAATATTCTTTACCATTATTTGCAGTATGTCTCGGAATAGAAAATGAGAAACGTCTTGTTGAATACATTCACCGTCTTCAGAAGACAGGTTTACCACCTGCTGGAACAGACATCCAAAGTTTGGCCTTTCCACTTGCCGAAAATAATATCATGATCGACCGCTTCAACAAAGAAACGAAAATCGCAGGTTACGACTAGCTGCGTCATTTCGGAGAAGACATCCTGAGGTAAGGGTACGAAAGACACATAGAATTTCAGTGTTAAGGGGGTTGGAAACTCCTTCATTCTGCTACTGCAAATATGTTATGAGGATGAGTTTATGGGACATCCAAGCAATACTTACAATATGGCTGAGTATCAACTGAATATTGATGCCTTGCAATGAAGGGTTACAGTGATGTGCATCACGTCACGCAGCAGAGATGGGTCAGACCATCAGCGTAGTGGCATGTGTAGATTAGATTAGATTAGATTAATACTAGTTCCATGGATCATGAATACGATATTTCGTAATGATGTGGAACGAGTCAAATTTTCCAATACATGACATAATTAAGTTAATTTAACAACATACTTAAGTTAATATAACAACTTTTTCATTTTTTTGTGTTTTTTATTTTTATTTTTTTTATTTTTTATTTTTTTTTAAATTTTTTGTTTTTGTTTTTTAATTTATATCTAAAAATTCCTCTATGGAGTAGAAGGAGCTGTCATTCAGAAATTCTTTTAATTTCTTCTTAAATAATTGTTGGTTATCTGTCAGACTTTTGATACTATTTGGTAAGTGACCAAAGACTTTAGTGCCAGTATAATTCACCCCTTTCTGTGCCAAAGTTAGATTTAATCTTGAATAGTGAAGATCGTCCTTTCTCCTAGTATTGTAGTTATGCACACTGCTATTACTTTTGAATTGGGTTTGGTTGTTAATAACAAATTTCATAAGAGAGTATATACACTGAGAAGCTATATATCCCTAGATCCTTAAACAAATGTCTGCAGGATGATCTTGGGTGGACTCCAGCTATTATTCTGATTACACGCTTTTGTGCAATAAATACTTTATTCCTCAGTGATGAATTACCCCAAAATATGATGCCATATGAAAGCAACGAGTGAAAATAGGCGTAGTAAGCTAATTGACTAAGATGTTTATCACCAAAATTTGCAATGACCCTTATTGCATAAGTAGCTGAACTCAAATGTTTCAGCAGATCATCAATGTGTTTCTTCCAATTTAATCTCTCATAAATGGACACACCTAAAAGTTTGGAATATTCTACCTTAACTATATGCTTCTGATTAAGGTCTATATTTATTAATGGCGTCATACCATTCACTGTACGGAACTGTATGTACTGTGTCTTATCAAAATTCAGTGAGAGTCCATTTACAAGGAACCACTTAGTAATTTTCTGAAAGACAGTATTGACAGTTTCATCAGTTAATTCTTGTTTGTCAGGTGTGATTACTATACTTGTATCATCAGCAAAGAGAACTAACTTTGCCTCTTCATGAATATAGAATGGCAAGTCATTAATATATATTAAGAACAACAAAGGACCCAAGACTGACCCTTGTGGAACCCCATTCTTGATAGTTCCCCAGTTTGAGGAATGTGCTGATCTTTGCATATTATGAGAACTACTTATTTCAACTTTCTGCACTCTTCCAGTTAGGTACGAATTAAACCATTTGTGCACTGTCCCACTCATGCCACAATACTTGAGCTTGTCTAGCAGAATTTCATGATTTACGCAATCAAAAGCCTTTGAGAGATCACAAAAAATCCCAATGGGTGGTGTTCGGTTATTCAGATCATTCAAAATTTGATTGGTGAAAGCATATATGGCATTTTCTGTCGAAAAACCTTTCTGGAAACCAAACTGACATTTTGTTAGTACTTCACAGATATGTGAAGCTACTCTTGAATACATTACTTTCTCAAAAATTTTTGATGAAGCTGTTAGATGGGAGATGGGACGGTAATTGTTGACATCAGATCTATCCCCCTTTTTATGCAAAGGTATAACAATAGCATATTTCAGTCTATCAGGGAAAATGCCCTGTTCCAGAGAGCTATTAAATAGGTGGCTGAGAATCTTACTTATCTGTTGAGAACAAGCTTTTAGTATTTTGCTGGAAATGCCATCAATTCCATGTGAGTTTTTGCTTTTAAGCAAGTTTATTATTTTCCTAATTTCAGAGGGAGAAGTGGGTGAGATTTCAATTGTATCAAATTGCATAGGTTTGGCCTCTTCCATTAACAGCCTAGCATCTTCTAATGAACACCTGGATCCTACTATATCCACAACATTTAGAAAATGATTATTAAAAATATTTTCAACTTCTGACTTTTTGTTCGTAAAGTTTTAATTCAATTTGATGGTAATACTGTCTTCCTGTGCTCTTGGTTGACCTGTTTCTCTTTTAATAATATTCCAAATTGTTTTAATTTTATTATCAGAGTTGCTGATTCCAGACATGATACACATACTTCTGGATTTTTAATAACTTTTCTTAATATAACACAGTAATTTTTATAATGTTTGATAGTTTCTGGGTCACTACTCTTTCTTGCTGTCAGATACATTTCCCTTTTCCGGTTACAAGATATTTTTATACCCTTAGTAAGCCATGGTTTGCTACAAGGTTTCTTACGAGTATATTTAACTATTTTCTTGGGGAAGCAGTTTTCAAATGCATTTACAAAAATGTCATGAAATAAATTACATTTTAAATTGGCATCAGGTTCACAGTACACCTCATCCCAGTCTAACTGCTGTAGGCTTTCCCTGAAATTTGCAATTGTTAAATCGTTGACTGAATGTACTACTTTGGAGGACTGTTTAGTATTGCTGAATGGAGCTATGTGCACCACGATCAGAAAGACCATTCTCAACAGGCTGAGCATTTATCTGGTTAAACTTATCTTGGTCTATAAAGAAGTTATCTACCAGTAAGCTGCTATCCTTTACCACCCGAGTAGGAAAATCAATAATGGGTGTAAAATTGAAAGAACTGAGTAATACTTCAAGGTCATTTTTCCTATTACCCTCTTTCAGAGAATCTACATTGAAGTCCCCACAAATAATAATTTGCTTCCTCCTGTCTGACAGATAGCACAACAAGGAGTCCAAATTTTTCAGAAATAGATTAAAATTTCCTGATGGGGATCTATATACAGTTACAATTATAAATGTGCCTTTATTTAATTTAAGCTCACAGGAACATGCTTCTATATGTTTCTCTACACAAACCTTTTTTGTTTCTATACTTTTTGCACAATGATAACTTTTGACATATATGGCAACTCCTCCTTTCTCCATATTTTCTCTCATTACATATGCAGAGAGCTTATATCTACCTACATTTACCTTATCCATATCAGTAACAATGTGATGCTCAGCTTCTAAATCTTCTGAACAAACCAGAAGTTCATCTATTTTATTCTTTAAACTCGCAATATTTTGATGAAATATACTTACATTATTTTTAGTTATACTTTTACGTGAACCTTTCCTTATTCTAACATTTGCAGTACTCTCCTGTCTGAGTTTCTCATTGTGCTTAGGCCTAGTTGCTATACCAGTGGTCACATAGTGTTCAGAGAGGCAGATTATGTCAACTGGGTTGGGTGACTAATTCATCAATGCAATTATCTAGGACTGAGATACAACTTGGTGGAGATAAAATTTCTGGTGATTGGTGAAAATTTATAATTGACAGCTGTGATTGGTGATCCAATGTGCTAGAATTGTGCTGTTTAATTTCTTTCCTAAACTGAAGATTTGTTTCAATCCTGACCTCCCGTAGAACTTGACATCTTTCTGTCTTACCTATCCTAAAAAATGTGCTGCTCAAACACCTGTAACCACTGGTATTTTACCATTCATGGCATTGCCTCCCCCCCTTGAATTTCCTGCTATTACCCCAGCCAGTTTCCCCTTCCCTTTCCTGTTGAGATGTAGGCCGTGCCTGGTATAGTCCCACCTACTGAGAAAATCAACAGGAACCACACCAATATGAGCCCCCGCACCCGACCCAAGCAGCCGTGCCAACTCCAAATTAACTCTCCCAACAGAAGAGTTCAAATGAGGCCGGTCATGGCGTCTCAGGACAGATACAAATTCAACATTGGTGTGTCTCGATGCCGACGCAATCTTTACCAGGTCACACTCTATACTGTACCCAGGATCTCTGTCGATGCTGTTCCCTGGCCCTCCCACAATAACCACGGCGTCTTCCCTGGTAAATCCTTTACAGAGTGAACCTAAATCCTCTGTCACCTGATCCAGACTAGCACTTGGTCTGAAAAAATTTGTGACCTGGTATTCTGGTCCTAATTCCTCCTGCAGAAGTTGGCCTACACCTCTGGCATGAGAACTGCCTAACAACAAAACTTTCTTCCTTTTCGATGGCTTTCCTACATTCTTTTTCAATTTCTTATTGAAAGTTTGTTGTGTCCTGTCTACACCTACCTCTGCTTGAGGCTCATCAGTTTCTAACTGAAGCAACAGGTCAAACTTATTTTTGACATTCATCACAAAACTGTCAAACTTAGTTCTAGGCCTGTTCCTTCTGCTACCTGTTGCCACTGTCCAGATCTTCCCTAGCCTGATCTAGCTCAGCCTGAAGGGCAGCAGTTTTCCCCTCCTGTTCCACTATCTTCCTATCTCTGCTGCAAATCCTACATAACTACTGATGAGCCTGATCCACTTTCCCGACACCCACGCCACTGCATTACCTCAATGAAAAAAACTACTGCATCCATCACACCAGATACCTGAACTAACAATTCTACAGCAAGTCAGGCACTTCTCACTCATGGCAAAAATAATGCTTTAGCTAGAATAAATCAATTAAATTACCGAAAATCAAAAAAGATGTTACAAGAATTAAGCCTATTCACAAATGTATATAAGCAAGTTTCTGATTTAAAATTCCGCTGTTTTTCTGAGATCTGTATTAAAACAATGAAGGCATACGCTAGTTATTTTATATTTCACTCGATGGAATGAAAAAAAGGATTAAACGAGATACTTTAACTTTGATTCTCCAAAAACGTTACGAGAATTAGGCCTATAAACAAATGTATATAAACAAGTTTCTGATATAAAGTTACGCTGTTTTTCTTAAATCTGTATTAAAACAATGAAGTTATACGCTATTTACGGTATTTTACTTATTTGTTACCGAGAAATTAGTTAAATTACCGTGAAACAAGAAACAAACACGTTTACAAAATTTAAGCCTAAGCGCGACTTCGCGAAGTTACGATTTTTTCGTGTTTCCTGAAAAAATATGGAAAGAAAAGTCAAACCTTTAACGGCAAGACTAAATGATACACTAATGCATGTATTGAATTTGTTGTCGGCGTTAAACGAAATTATATTCCTGTCTAAATCACTTAACTTTCTGGAAATGGTTTCTGGCGTCACTTACTCGGCGGCCATCTTGGAACACAGATGTGCAATGCGGATGTGAGATTTTTGTCTCCATTCTGCATTTTTAAAGGTCAAAGAAAGAAGATGGGATGCCACCGGGTTGCGTCGTTCAGCTGAACAAAGAATCAGCCTATCTCAACTCAGACGTCTTCTTTCACTGCCTAAGGACCCACTTCGTCCTACGGAGACTGGAAAGTTTTCCTTATTTTAGATAGTCACAAATCACGTGTTTCTGATGTTTCTGTGCTGTATTTCACATCCAAACATGAAGTGATACTGATCTGTCTCCCAAGTCGTACGACTCAGTATCTGCAGCCCCTGGACCGGCCGTTTTTCAAGCCGTTGAAGACATTTTGGTAGCAGGCGCTAAAGAAGTGGATCCATTCTAACCTGGGTCGCACACTCACCAGACATCATTGAGCTCTGCGTGGAGTAGGGCAACCATTTCTGGAAATGACAGGGTGGGGTTTTCTGCAAGCGGAATTTATCCATATAAGCCACAAAAAATTCCAGAGCATCTGTTTACTATTTCTAACAGTATGAAAGGGAATCTGACTGACAACTAAGAACTCAATAATCCTCCGGCAGTAGCTACAACAAGCAGCTGCGATGCCACAGCTTCCTGGGCGGCAGACACCGGACTAGAAGAAAGAAGAAAATTGCAGAAGTCCTTACAACGGCGGATAAACTGGGGGTTTTGAGACGAAAGGCTGCCTGCACGACAAAGATAGGAAGAAAAAATCGCAGAAGAGGAAGAGGAAGGACAGTTGACGTTTAGCGTCCTCCGCACCAGAGAAGGACGACGATATTTGTGCTGTGTGTAACACCTGTTTTTCTGACGAAAAGGGGCCAAATGCCAATGACTTCAATGTATAACATTCAAGAAACGGCTATATGAAATTTAGAGGAGAGACAATGTGTACTGCAGCAAATGCTATATAGAAAACAACAATACGAATATATTGTTCTGTGTTTTCCCCCTCAGCGATTTATAATAGATATTGTGCAGTGTACATTTCATGTCGAAATAAATTATGTAATTTTCGTCGATCACAATGTTATTCTAAGATGTGTTGCGTATTCACGACATTAACTGGCATCTTCCCCGCATGGTGGGGGACATGCCAGTTTTGTTGTCTTCCACGTAAATGTGTATTTCTCTGCTTGATATTTCATTAGCCTTAGTTATACATCTGTGATTAATAGTTTAAAACCCAACCAGGGTGTTGATATTTTTGGTGTTTTTGTCCATCACTTGCTTTTGCTAGTAGGCCGATGTAAATGTTAGGTGTTGTATTTATCTCGGGTTCCCTTATGTAATGAATTCTTTATGTCAGTAAAGTTTTGATAATTTATTTATATACTTCGACACATTTACATACTTCGATAGCTATAGACAACAAAGAGGTACACGTAAAATGTTAAAATAAAGTCATGTCCCGTCCAATGCAGTTTCGCTTTCCTCTACTTTACATAAAAATGTACAACTTCTTTTAGGTTACATCTATAGCATACCACAAAATGCATTTTCTGATTTGCAAGTAGAAAGAATTTTGTAAGACAAAATAAATTCTTGTAATCTGCTTATGCCACCAGGTGGAACAGTGGTATAATTTCCAGGTAAAGACAGTCTGCATAAGCGTCACGCACCCATTATAGTGCGTCATACAGTTGTATTGACAAAAAATTGGCGATCTGAAACATAATGTGGTGACCTCAGTATCCTTTCAATGATACCAGAACCCTTGCCTTCTGTTCACTACGTCAGTTGAAACTACATTTATGCCTCAGACCAGGTATTATTACATGCATATTTTACGTGCGTAACTACGATAAGTTTCAACCTCTGGATCTCGCTAACGCATCACGATAACGAAACAAATTTGAAGTTCCCCGAGAATGTCATCTCAAGAACAAAGGGAAAAAATTCGTTGATACGTCACGAATAGAAATTATAATAGTGGCCATCACCACAAACCTTACTACTGATACGCAAAAATAATGGTTTTTCAGGGTTCTCTCAGGAACCGCCCTTGAGCAAATGGTGTTCTTACAAGCTGCCCAAGGTCCATCCTAGACCACACCTAATGATAACTGATGATAATGATAACTGATGTGGTGAATTTACCTGCTCTGGAGGTAGGGTGTAATGTTTAAATTTAGAATCTGTGCTGTGGGGTACCATAGAAATGATCGCTAGTCGAAGGGCTGTCCAGAACACTTGACTTCTTTTCTCTGTGATCAAAAACAACCCGAGATATGTCAGAAAGAACTGACATGACGCATTCACTTAATTGATTTTCCTTGGTGGCCAATGAATCAACAACATTCAGTGCGGATGCACATTAACGTTCGATCTCCAGTGGGAATTTAAAATTAGCGAGAGTGGAGGGTATGGAGGGGGACTGCGGTCAAATGGCGCAAGGTGGGAGTGTGGGTCAACCGGGGAGTGTGCTGGGATAGTCCGCGCAATTGTGGTAAACACTGTGCCCATGTACCGCAATGATTAATAGAACAGCCTCGAAAGCAAGTGATCCCGTCTTCGAGTCCTGGTCCAGTACACACTCTAACTCGTCGCCTCTGATTCCGTGTAAAGCCCCGATGCAGCTGATATCATTAGTTGCTTCCTTTTCCTCTGCTTTCTACCCCTCCACCTCCCTTTTACACGATACAGCATAGTGTTGACTACGAAAGGATTGAAAATTCCTGCTGCAAATTCAAATGATTTCTCTCTGTCATTGACAATGGTGCAATGAAACATAAGCTGCTTGCTTTTGCTCTCTAACCTGAAATGAATGGTCTCAATTTCTGTGTTGATTATTTGAAAAATGCGTGATCCGTTTACTGTATGTCTGAGTGGTTTTCGCACAGATCGATACACACAGAGTTCTTTTGCTGACCTCCACGTCTACCTGACTTCATCCTAACTTGTATAACTTCTGGTAGAGCCATGATGTACTCGTAGACAAGTGTACTGATTTCAGTTGATCTGTTTTTACCGTCTGTCTCATTCCACAAATAAAAAGTGCCACCATGATCCTAAAGGAATTTTTATGCGGAACTTTTAAAATTTTAACGACAAAGCACACACTTTCTCCGATTACGTAAGGAATCATGGAGTGAACATGGTTGCTAATGATTGCAATACTAATTGGATATCTAAAATTTGCCCTGCATGTCTGACATAATGAAAATCGTTGCGCCTCATGGGGTTGCCGCCCGGTCTCAGGCGCCTTGTCACGGTCCGCGCGGCTCCAACCGTTGGAAGATCGAGTCCTCCCTCAGGCATTGGTGTGTGTGTTGTCCTCAGCGTAAGCTAGTTTAAGTTAGGTTAAGTAGTACGTAAGCTTAGGGACCGATGGTCTCAGCATTTTGGTCCCATAAGACCTTACCACAAATGTCCAATTTCCAAAATCGTTGCCTTCCAGAATAACGAACAAGCAGTTTTTTATCTATGACATTGAACAATAGTCACAGTTACTTAGTTTATTCCATAAAATGCACGAGAAATGGTTTGACAGTCGTTGATAGTGATAATTTAATTCTTTAGCAAGTCTGGACGAGGGATGTGGAATGTGATGCAATGAACGCAAATCTGTGCAAACAATTATTCTTGCAAATTGGGTAGGGTTCTTTTTGGGGAAGGAGACCAGGCAGCGAGGTCATCAGTCTCATAGGATTAGTGAAGGACGGGGAAGGAAATCGGTCGTGCCCTTTCAAAGGAACCATCCCGGTATTTGCCTGGAGCGATTTAGGGAAATCACGGAAAACCAAAGTCAGGATGGCCGGAAGCGGGATTGAACCGTCGTCCTCCGAATGCGAGTCCAGTGTGCTAGACACTGCGCCACCTCGCTCGGTTTCTCGAAAGTCATACTGTCACTGCCAAAGACTAGTGTTTAAAAATAGAGAGCGCTACAGACGAGTGCGTATTTGTATATCTGGCCAAAGTTGAAAGCATTTGAATTTTTAACTGCAAACAATTATCGAGAAGGAAGAATGGAGTTAACTTAATCTCGGTAAAAACGACTCAACTCTCGATACAGTTCGCCTCACTGTTGCGGAAATATCTCACCATGTTAATCTAATACTTTACGCTGGAAGCTGCTGAAATCGGTGTTGAATCAGTTATTGGTTCTTACCAACAACTTGCATCTGCATTTAAGTACAAGTTAACCAGCTAAGTGCCAAAGTGAATTCTGCCTGGCAAGCATTCATAAAGATGCTGGAATCAGAAGACTGCCAGAGATGGCGCCTAGATGAAGAGTCACTTTCGGCCGTCTGCTTCCGACAAGGAAGATTCGAGACTCTGCGTTTTTTTGGCGTCACATAACTATGATTGCTGAACGATAAGTATTCTGACTGCTGAGAAGCGAGAAATTGTTTTAAGAGACGCTGATTTTCTTCCCTTAGTCTCATTTCATGCGGATAACTAGGAAGAAAAGTCGTAATACTTGGCACTGTAAAATTGTCCCCACCCTCTCCCTCTCTCTGTCTATGTTCGTGTGTCAGCTCTCTGTTATCACAGCTGTTGTCCTCACTGCTACTTCTAAATTATGTGTGTTATACAACAGATGCCGTTTTCTCGTTTCATTAAACATTTTCTCTTACAGGGGCTGAGCTCAGTGACGGTGTCTCACACTCTTCAAAGCCGTTATAAACAGTCCTGAACCCTTTTCCACTCTCAGCTGTGCGTGCCTTCAGTTTAGCTACGTTTTTAATTGGAGCACTGAACAAAACATCTTTCAGATAACCCCACAGTCAGGAGTTACACGGACTAATATTAGGTGCTGGACGGCAAGGCTGCAAGGAAATGAGGCTGATAATCCTAGCATTTCCGAAATGCCTCTGCAGCAGCCGCTTACTGTCTACACAATGTGCAGAGGAACGCCGTCTTGCATAAAAAAGGTCCTACCCACACATCCACGCTGTTGAATGCTTCGAAAGACGGAGGTGCGCAAGACTCTCATATCGTTTACCTGTTTACGATACAGGTAACAGGAACCGCGGTACTCATCTCCTCGAGAAAATACGGCTCTACGATAAACGATGCCGTCAACCTGCACCACAGTCACCTTCGCAGAATGAAATGATACCGGTTGTTGTTCGAGCGGATTTTTCGTTGGCAATGTTCTGCAGTTCTGCATACTGACATGTCCTTGGAGATGGAAATTGGCTTCGTGTGTCCATATAATATTCCATGGCTATTTATTTTCCACTTCCATGCGAACAAAAATTCGAGAGTGAAAGTTTTGAAACGTCCCCTTTGAACAATTATACATGACTGTGCTTAAACTGACACACAATATTTTTAGCGCAACGGAATCTGACTTTCAATAATCCCTACAAAAGAATGGCCCTGACTAACATTAAACTATACCTTTCACAAATCACTTACCTTACAAAAATCTTCGTTACTCGAACTACTGCAATACAGCGAGCGCCACTACTGCCAGCTAAATAAAAGATTCAAACTACTGAAGGCACTAACTACTAATAGGCACAGTTAACAAAGGAAAGATATTGATAGAGAACAAACAATGTGTTTAAAATTAATAGTGTTCAAAAGTCATTATATATATAGCAGTTCATGACATCCAGTCTTACAAATGTATTGTCTGATGGACACACGACCAGATCATCGGCTCTCAGATTTCCGCCATTTCTTTCCCCACATCCACCACTGCTGGCGGCTCACCTCCAACTGCGCAACGCTACTCGCTGTTAACATCCAGCTGCCCAACACTACAATAGCAGACAACAATGCAAACTAGCCACAGACTACACACAGCACAGCCGGTGATTTTCATACAGTGCGCTACGTGGCGTTAACCAATAAGAAAACCTAAACAGCCTACTTACAGTTTGTCATGTTGGCAGGTCAGGAGGAAGTACCTCCTGAACACGGGTTTTTTTCTATGAATAGCGATGCAGGATATTTCGTCGGACTTTATGGATAGTGGCTTCAAGCATTTCCAACGTTCGGGCTACTTCCCGTGCACCGCATATTTGCACACCACCACTCGACCCCTCCTGTAGCACTGTGGCCGCATCTTCGACAGACGTCGGATCAACTGCTTTCCTCACTCTTCCACACTGCGTTTCAGAAGAATCATTTCGAATTTTGTAATCGTTTACTCCAGACCCTTAGCAGGCAACGGAGCAATGCCGTTTTCATACCCTTGAGTGTGCGGTAACTCTGCAGGGCTACTGACGCAGTCACCGTTCTTGTAAAAGGACCTTACAAGCATCGCGCGATTCTTCATGCAGGCGGTCTTGTTTAGCGTCTCGGGCGCAGACTGAGGAACAGCCGTGTGCCTCAAGTCTGACGCTCACAGTGACGTCTGCGTCCGCCCCTCGTAGCTCTAGTCTGGCTTCAGCTGTAGCTGCGGTCGCACGCTCCTCAAGTTTGCTCCGTGGACGTTCAGTGTTTACGCCAGTGTTTTCGTGTTTCGTGATTGTTTATTGGCGTTTTGTACGTGAATTAAGTGTTATAAATTGAGCTATAGGTCTTCGCTCGTGTCGTCTTTCTACGTAGTGCCGTTGGGATTTCGGCGTTGTCCGAAATTTCTTCGCTGCAGAACACCATGGTAAACTCCGTGAGAGAAAACACTGTGATTTTCACCTTCGACAAGTACACCAGTCGAGTATAGCCCTCTGCACTTGAAATACACGGCTGGATTACCGAGGTAATTGGCCTTCAGTCTGAATCTGTTCATACCATGCAGCTAGACTCTGATGAATACTGCATTTTTGTAAAGTTTAACGATTCCGCGAGTGTAGACCGCTTTCTGACAAAATTTGGTTATGAAACGGAATCTATACACCGTGATGGTACTAAAAGTGCTGTAAAACTCAGGAATTCCGAGTCTGTAATTAGAAATGTTAGGGTTTTGAATATTCCCATAGAAGTAGACAACTCGAAAATTAAAGATGTCCTTTCAAAGTATGGGGTTGTCAGGAGAATAGTCAACGAAAGGTGGGCTTCGCATTTCAAGCTGCAGTGCTTTAACGGCATTCGCTCCGTGGAGATGGAAGTGAAGGCAAACATTCCCTTCTACATCTTTGTTGACGGGCGCAAGGCACATGTTATTTACTCAGGGCAAACCCCTACATGTCATGTATGTAACGAGTCTGGTCACCTCTGACAGGACTGCCCTCGCCGTGCTTTTGTGCTAAAAAATAACTTCACGCAACGCCGGAAATTAACACCCAACGGTTTGTTGCCAGTCAGTAACACAACAGAGCCGGCGGCTGTAGTGGATCCTGTTACTACCTCTGAAAATGTTGCACTTAATATTAATGAATTTCCGTCTTTAAAACCTGCATTAACTGCTGAAATTCCGTCCCGTGACAGCGAGTTTCCCACTAAAAAGCGTCCTCTAGAGGACACTAAAAAAATGTTGATGAGGATTCTTCCTGTGAAACACCCGTTGCCAGGAAGTCCGGAAGATCTTTTGGAAGTGGAAAAAGGAGATGAAATGCAGGTCGATGTGGCTCCCACTTCCGCATAAGGAATTATACCGCCACGAACAGATAGTGACGCTGCTGGTAGTGACCTTTCACAGAAATGTGACCCTGAGCCTGAGGTCACAGCTGCAATACTCGCATCTAGTGCACAGCCCATACAGTGCGAACAGTACGAGGAAGTACCAAGTAAACAACCTGCAGACTCTGAAGCGCAACACCGCGCCGAAGGAGGAAATTAACAAACATCACCGCCTCGCCAGCAAGACAACACAACAGACACCACGACGGAACCAAATATTGACGACTCGCAAGCCACTGCCGTTGCCCCATTCAGACACCGCCGGCGGCTGCGACCGACACCGGGTCTTGCTGTCACGCGTCATCAAGCGAAAGCCACACCAGAGAAGAAAGACATCAAGAAAAAGAATATTAAATATGAAGTCATCAGGTCCAACACTGACGAGGAGAAAGAGAAAGACCACAGTGACTTATAGCAATGCATTGTCAGGATTTCAGGATAACTTTCTTTTCAAGTAGTTGGTTTAAAAGCTGTAAAAAATTTTCTAGGAAGTTAGTACATGTAATGGGCACACACCTTGTAAAGATCGTGACTTGTGGAGAAGCACGCTGCTGCTGTAATCATACCGACCCTCATCCCAAATAGCATCTTCTGGTATGTCTCTGATGCAAGCTTATAGCATTACTACTATTAACATTAATAAAATACAGTCACCCTTGAAACTGGGACCACTGAAAGAAATCTTGTACCAGTCTGGGACAGATATCGCGTTCCTACAGGAAGTTGCGATAGTGGAATTTCGGATCCCAGGCGTTTTTGAAATTGTTAATGTTTCTACGGAAGCCAATATCGGTACAGCCATTCTTATAAGGGAAGGCATTCCGGTGACTGAAATCGAACGACTAGCATCAGGAAGAGCCGTAGGCATAAAAATTTTTGATGTGACAGTGCTTAACCTTTACGCCCCATCGGGATATTCCCATAAATTGGATCGTGAGAAGTTTTATCAAGATGAACTTATTTATTTATTGAGGAAAGATCCGTGTTCTCTTATACTAGGTGGAGGTTTTAACTGTGTTTTAAACCAGAAAGATCAACAAACCAATTTCAACTACTCGCCACAGTTACTAAAGTTAGTAAGTGATCTACACCTTAAGGATGTGTGGGAACTTCAGTACCCGACGTCAGTCGAGTTCACATATATAACCAGCCACTCCCGCAGGAGACTAGATAGAATTTACGTGTCACCGAATTTGCAAAATTGTTTATTACACGTTGAAACTGTTTCCGTGTATTTTAGCGATCACAGTACACTTTTAACTTTCTTTAATTTAAGTGAACAGCCAACCCGTCGATTCAGAGACCAATGGAATTTGAATATCTCTGTTTTAACTGACGAAGAACTGGAACAGGAAATAAGAGTAGCGTGGACTATGTGCCTCCGCACAGCAGACAAGCACCCAACAGTCATTGACTGGTGGACTAGGAGGGCTAAACCAAGGCTGCGGAAAGCTGTCATGCACTATAGTGTAGCGAGGCACAGGAAGTTGAGGAATACAATGGAGTTTTATTATAAAGTTTTAAAAGACTTATATCAACAGGCCCATGATGACGTAATTCGTCTGAATGATATCAAAAAAATAAAAACCAGGTTATTAAGCATTAAACGGCAACAGATGGAGGGACTAAAAATTAAATCGAAAGCCACATCAGTAGTAGCAGATGAAACAGCTTCTCTGTATCACTTGCTGCGGCATGCTAAAAACAGACGTCAAATTTTTATTGATGAAGTCCAGACGCATACTGGTACAAGGCTCACATGCCAGAAAGAAATATTGGACGAAGTCCACAGGCACTATGGCAACTTCTATGCCCCTACCATAGTGGCCGATGCAGCTCTCGAGGACTTTCTCACTATTTTAGGTCCACAATTGTCGGGAACAGAAAACGCAGACATCCTGTCACATTTTATTAAAGATGAAGGGCATGAGGCAGTGCATAACTCACCTCTCAAAAAATCTCCGGGGCTTGATGGCCTCCCTGTGGAGTTTTATGCCCGCTACTGGTCTATAATTGGTGACACGATCACTTCCATGGCGAATGAGGTCCTGAACGGAAAAGCGGTCCCTGCAGAGTTTAAGGAAAGTAAAATAGTACTGATTCCTAAGAGTAAACGCAAAGCCAACTTAAACAATTTTCGGACTCTTTCGCTACCAAATTTTGATTACAAAATAATTTCGCGTATTATCAACAAAAGACTCTCTGCCTCATCCAACAAAGTATTAAGTCATCATAAGTCTTGTTCTCCAACCAGAACGATATTCGAAAGACTATCTGCATACAGAGACGTCATTGCAATTACCTCAGTGACATGTATAAAATGTGCTTTAAACTTTATAGATTTCAACAAAGCTTTTGACCGCGTTAGTCATAGATACCTCTTTGCGACGCTGTCAAGAATGGCTGTCCACCCTCAGATTGTCAACATGCTAAGAAATATTGCAACAGGTATAAACGCGAAAATAGCAATCAATGGCCAAACATCTAAACCCTTACAGATAAGGCAAGGGGTTCCACAGGGCAGTCCCTTTTCTATGTTTTTATTTTCCGTATCTTTAGAGCCCTTCCTCCGCACTGTCCACGCAAGATTAACAGGCATAACATTGAGTGGTGAGAAAACTCTCATACGAGCTTATGCTGATGACGTGGGTGTTGTAATAAGGAATAAGGAGGAGACAGTTACACTGGAAAGAGAAATCCTAAAGTATTGTCTAGCGTCGGGAGCGACAACACATGAAAACAAAAGTCAAATATTGAATCTAAGGGGCCTAGATCACCTTCGACTGGCATGGGCAAAACAAGACAACAAACATGAAACTTTGGGAATAACTTTAATGGCATGTCCCATGCGGATGGCTGCTTTTAATTGGACGGAAACTAGGAGGAAAGTTCATGGTGCTGTAATGGAGAACATCCATCGAACTATGGACATGGTGCAAAAAGTCAGATTCATCAACTCCTGCGTTTTGTCTAAAGCGTATTTCATTGCGCAGGTATTTCCAATCCCTAAACTAGTAGCGAAAGGGATCATGTCCACTGTTACCAATTATTTATGGCGAGGAGACATATTCAGGGTTGGTGCGACTACCGTTATACTGGGTGTCAGAAACCGGGGCCTCGGTTTGGTGGATATTCGAAATAAAGCGTCTGCTCTGTTCCTCTAACGACTTTCCATATACTCAGAGAACTTCCCCAATGTACAACCGCTAAGCTCTTTGAGGCTGTGACACCTCATAGCCTGCAAGCGCCGATTGATGTGCGAAGGATTAATGCCCGTCTACAGTATGTGAGGAACTTTTTCCTCGAAGCAAGTTACCTTAGTGACGAAATCAGACGCAACACATGTATCATAGCGCGCGCCATCATACTTGAAAGGAAGTTAAATGAAGGCAGAAACAAAATTGAAAAGAAATTCCATAATTGTGACTGGAAAGCTGTATGGCGGAACATCAACATTGCCGGGCTGTCTACAGACGCTATTTCCGCATGGCACAAAACAGTTCACAATGTCATCAACACCAACGAGCGACTATATGGGATCGGTTTAAACCAGACACACCTTTGTGGAAAATGCAGTCTGGTGGATACACTCATCCACAGATTCACCCGTGGCGGCAATGTGCATAACTGGAATTGGATCAGGCAACAAATCGCCTTTCTCACCAGATCCTCTACGCAATATATAACGCCATCGCTCCTGAGACCGGACATGACGAACTTTCCGAAATTAAAAACCAACGCCATTAGCTGGTTACTGGGAAAATATGTTATTTATGTCATCAACGAACTTGGGTCGGACAACGAGATACAATTCCGCGTTTACATGAAGTGTGAATACGCAAAAATCAGCACATATCGTAACCACAAGAAGCACTACGGCAACACGCTGAAGATCATTTTTGAAAGAATGGGTGTCGGTTAAATGTGTGGAACCATTGCAACTCCTTGAACGAGAAGGAACAGAAGATAATCAAAAGTCACTTGTGTTCTAATTATTATTTATTATTACCATGCTTATGAAACTTCGACTTCCAAAGTATTCGTGTGATTTAAGAAGAATTGTTAAGTTTTATCAGTGTTCAGTTTCTACTCAGAGAAGAGGTTTCCTTGTCTTTCTTACTTCGGAGAATGGGAGTTTTGTGTTAAGATTTCTGCACACTTAGTGCTATGACCAAACAAGGGACATGAAAAAAGGGGTGGGAGGGTTTTGGGCCGCGATGCACTGGCGTTGTCGTGAAGAGACCCCACTGTTAGTGTGGCGTGCACCACGCCCTGACCTTCGTAAAAAAAATAAAAAAATGGCATAGAGGTAGAGTTTTAACTTTGTAATCCAAAGGTCGTGAGTTCAAATCCTGTTCAATCCCTGTTTTTTTAAACGTTAAAAAAGTATCTGAGTGGTCAGCGCGACAGAATGTCAGTCCTAAGGGTGCGGGTTCGATTCCCCCGCTGGGTCGGAGATTTTCTTCGCTTCAGGGAATGGGTGTTATGTTGTCCTAATCATCATCATTTCATCCTCATCGACGCTCAAGTTGCCATAGTAGCGTCAAATCGAAAGACTTGCACCCGGCGAACGGTCTAACCCCCCCCCCCCCCCCCCCCCCCCCCCCGGGAGGCCCTAATCACACGAGATTTACGTTTTATTTTTGTGCAGCACTCCGTGAAGAATGGGCTGCGATTCCCCAAGAAACTTTTAAAAAAAAGAAATAAAAAGCGGTCAGCAGTACGGCATGTCATATCTAACACCCCGGGTTCGATTCCCGGCTGGGTCGGAGATTTTCTCCGCCCAGGGACTGTGTGTTATATTGTACTTATCACCATCTTTTCATCGACACTCAAGTCGCCGAAGTGGCGTCAACTCGAAAGAATTGCACCAGGCGAATGGTTTCCTGACGGGAGGCCCTAGCCACACGGCATTTCCATTTCCAGTGCCATCTGATAGTCGAATGTTCGTTTAAGATTTTTTTGACCCATGACGTTTCCGCGTGGGTGAGTGCTGTTCAAATCTGACGTCATTCTGAGCAGTTCTTCTACAGCGCTTTGCAGCTAGAACTTTAATTATGGACGCCGTCTATATAACACATTCATGTTTGCTCAACGCACTGATTACTCTTAACAGAACACCAAAACCACTTGCGTGGAACATCTGCTGTTGTAGCGTTACAAAGTACGCCAATTTTAGATTTTTGTGAAAATCAAACTTTTGCATTTTTAATTACATTAACAAGGCAGCTCATTAGAAATTTTTCCATACCAAATAACACGAAAAATCGAACTCGTCGATGAACATAAGTCAGAATCGACATTTTCGCACGTTAGTGGTTTTGACGTAAGTGGAACTGTATAACCGTTTTGTATAACGGTACTTCGAGCGTAAGGGCAATATTTCCTCAGTTGTTTTGGATTTACACTCAAACAATAACAAACCTACTAAACCGGTGACTATAATCTAACTCGTATGCAGAGAGGATATAGTGTGTAGCTACGCGCTGGTGACTAACGCTTAAAAAACACTTTTTCTCTTAGGTCTTCCTTGTAAATGATTCTTTTAGAATCAGGCAGGAAAGAACAAACAGTTGGGTAGTAATGTGGAACACACCGACACAGGAAAAGGAAAAGCAAAGAAAAAGTAACTTAGCCAGATCACAATATTTAAGTGATCCTTTTGGGAGGAACTGTTTTCACAAGGTATACGTGTGTATAACATATTTCGACCAACAGAAAATATTTCAATGAAAACAGTTTCCAATCCCTAAGGTTGCCCTATGTAGACTTAGAGAAAGCTTTTGACAATGTTGACTGGAATACTCTCTTTCAAATTCTAAAGGTGGCAGGGGTAAAATACAGGGAGCGAAAGGCTATTTACAATTTGTACAGAAACCAGATGGCAGTTATAAGAGTCGAGGGACATGAAAGGGAAGCAGTGGTTGGGAAGGGAGTAAGACAGGGTTGTAGCCTCTCCCCGATGTTATTCAATCTCTATATCGAGCAAGCAGTAAAGGAAACAAAAGAAAAATTCGGAGTAGGTATTAAAATCCATGGAGAAGAAATAAAAACCTTGAGGTTTGCCGATGACATTGTAATTCTGTCAGAGACAGCAAAGGACCTGGAAGTTCAGTTGAACGGAATGGACAGTGTCTTGAAAGGAGGATATAAGATGAACATCAACAAAAGCAAAACGAGGATAATGGAATGTAGTCGAATTAAGTCGGGTGATGCTGAGGGAATTAGATTAGGAAATGAGACACTTGAAGTAGTAAAGGAGTTTTGCTATTTGGGGAGCAAAATAACTGATGATGGTCGAAGTAGAGAGGATATAAAATGTAGACTGGCAATGGCAAGGAAAGCGTTTCTGAAGAAGAGAAATTTGTTAACATCGAGTATAGATTTAAGTGTCAGGAAGTCATTTCTGAAAGTATTTGTATGGAGTGTAGCCATGTATGGAAGTGAAACATGGACGGTAAATAGTTTGGACAAGAAGAGAATAGAAGCTTTCAAAATGTGGTGCTACAGAAGAATCCTGAAGATTAGATGGGTAGATCACATAACTAATGAGGAAGTATTGAATAGGATTGCGGAGAAGAGAAGTTTGTGGCACAACTTGACCAGAAGAAGGGATCGGTTAGTAGGACATGTTCTGAGGCATCAAGGGATCACCAATTTAGTATTGGAGGGCAGCGTGGAGGGTAAAAATCGTAGGGGGAGACCAAGAGATGAATACACTAAGCAGATTCAGAAGGATGTAGGTTGCAGTAGGTACTGGGAGATGAAGAAGCTTGCACAGGATAGAGTAGCATGGAGAGCTGCATCAAACCAGTCTCAGGACTGAAGACCACAACAACAACAACAACAACAACAACAACAAGGTTGCCCTGTTACTTATTGAAATACTAAATTGACCGCACGAACCGACGTCGGTTCTTTGCCTCACTCTTTAGCTTCTTCCAGTGATATCTGTTGCTGGTCAACTTGTCGTGGGCTTTCAGGCTGACCAGTCTTTCTTGACTCCATTCTTCCACCTCAGTTTTGGTCTACCTGGAGGCCAGTTCCATCGCAGGTTTTCTTCTAGCACTGCCTTCACCATGCTTTCTTCTCCTTTCATTACATGTCCCTTCCATTCTGTTCCTGTGCTCTGTATTACAGCTGTCACTTATGGTTCATCAAACAACTTGTGGATTTCTGTGCTTTGACTTCTTCTAAAAATTCCATTCTCTGACACAGATCTAAAGATTTTTCTTAACATCTGGTTACCGTAGATACTAATTTTTTTTACCATCGTCTTCTTCAGTGTCGATGTTCCAGCTGGTCACACAGTTGTCTCGTAAATAAGGAGTTTTGTTGTTTTTGTTAGTAATTTGCTGCTCTATAGTTATCTGCCAATGTTATGTGGATCATTATCTCCTCTACGTTGGTAGTTGCACTGAAAATATTTTCTGGATACTTGAAGGATCTGGTACTCTTAAATTCCGTATCTTCTATTGTCACTGACTCCTCCGTTTCCTAAGCATTGTCTCTTGATGGAATCATACACTATTTCATCTTCATTGATCCTCAGATCAATTTTTGTGCGGCCACAATTAGAACTTCAGTGGTGCTTATTACAACATCATCCTCCTCCGCTAAAACAACTAAATCATAGGCAACGCCAACCTTCCCACTTGACTAACTAAATTTTTACCTCTACCAATTGATGACGCTCGTGTTAGGTCCTTTTCTAACATCAAGTTAAATATCCTGGCAAGATGCAGTATCCCGGTTCCACACCCGTGTCGCCGGCCAGTGTGGCCGTGCGGTTCATTTGAACCATTTGAACCACACCCGTGTCCGCTACGGAAACATTCAGAGACGCTGTTTTCAACCCTCAATCAACATTTATTATTATCGTTGCATACTCTAGTCCGCTTGATCAGTTTAATAGTATCTCCATTAAGCTTTTTTGTTTAAAAGTGAGCAGTATACCTTCATATCAAATTCCTACATATCTTTTATTACTTGTCTGAGAAGGAATGTTTAGGCAGTCGGTTAACCACCTTTCCGAAATCAACGTGGTGCTCTTCCAGGTTTCCCTCTCTACTGTATATTGTTATGGCTGTAGTAATAGGACGCGTCCTAAAATCTTGTGTGCGCTATATAGTAACAATATACCCCGCAATTCTCAGAATTTGTTCTTTTTCGTTTTTTCTTTGTCTACATTCCTTGGGCATCTTTTCATGTGTCCGGAAGTGCAGAACAATTCAATACAGTGCTTCTCTACCTCGTCTCAGCAGTTCTGTTACCATACCACTGGTTCCTAGGGTTTTCTTGTTCATACATTGTTTTAGGAATTCATCTACTTCCCTCACTGTAAACTCCTCCACTTTCGAAACTTCCTGGCAGATTAAAACTGTGTGCCGGACCGAGACTCGTAATCGGGAACTTTGCCTTTCGCGAGCAAGTGCTCTAACATCTGAGCTACCCAAGCACGACTCACGACCTGTCCATACAGACTTAATTCGGACATTACCTCGTCTCCTACCTCCCAAACTTCACAGAAGCTCTCCTGCGAACCTTGCAAGACTAGCACATCTAGAAGAAAGGAGATCGCGGACAGTTCGAGTCTCGGACTACACACAGTTTTAATCTGCCAGAAAGTTTCATATCAGCGCACACTCCGCTGTAGAGCGAAAATTTCAGCACGCCCATTCCTCCACTTTTGATTGGGGTTCTTCATGGGTCTTAATTTCCTCAGGCACCTCTTCTCCTACGAGGATATTCAATAATTCTTGGAAATAGTCCTTGTATGAGCTCATGCCCTGTTCTTGGCCGGCCTCCAAGTCATCGCCACTGTTTCCTATCGGTGTAGTTTTTTTTGTACCAAGTCTGGAAATATCTTGTTTCCTGCTATGCGCGGTGGTATTAATGTAATAAACAAATAAATAAAAATAAAAAAACCAAAGAAAGGGAAAATAAATAAAGAATGTTCCTTGTATTTGTACTCCACGTTATCCACGCTTTCCTTGGTTCCTGGAGGGTGGGAACGGTACATGGTGGCCAGGCCTGCCGGCCGGAGTGGCCGTGCGGTTCTAGGCGCTGAAGTCTGGAACCGAGCGACCGCTAAGTCGCAGGTTCGAATCCTGCCTCGGGCATGGATGTGTGTGATGTCCTTAGGTTAATTAGGTTTAATTAGTTCTAAGTTCTAGGCGACTGATGACCTCAGAAGTTAAGTCGCATAGTGCTCAGAGCCATTTGGCCAGGCCTCGGGTTGCGACCTTTGCTGACTTAGCCCCCTTCCCTCCCTTTTGGCGCCGGAAAAGTTCCTTTCAAAAAAAAAAAAGAAAAAAGAAAAAAAGAAAATAAGCTGGAGATCACGCGTTCGAATCCCGGTCCGGTACACATTTTAAGTAGTCGCGGCTGATTCCGCGTAATGTCCCGATGCTGCTGACAGCCGTGTTCCCAACCATTTTCCTTTCTTTCTTCCCCCCTCTCCCCCTTCAGCTTACGTATAATAAATCAGAAAATGATTCGCAATTGTTAAATGTGTATGCTAACTTGATATGAGTCCTAATTTCCTAATCCCCGCTCTCTTTTTCCATCTCCTGCAACTCCCGGCACCCTCTGTCCATCCCACTTTCGCTCCGAACTTGAGCCTTGTTCATTGTTACTGCAAGCAAAACCTTGATTGGGAAGCGAATTTGCTTAAAATGAATGGATGAATCGGTTGGTATTATTGGTGTGTGGGTTATGATAGAGGCCTCAAGAGCTGCTCGATTTCTGAGGATGTTGCTTCAATAACAATATTTCGCTTAGTTTTAATCGACGAACCTGAAGGATTATATATTTTCGGACGCGTCAGGTTCCCCGATACTATTCCAATCGTAAGGTGATAAGCTACGAATAAAACTGCATGTTTACTTATAAAACTGACAGGGACGAAGAAAATAAAACAGCACGTTTGTGGGTACACTGTTTTGATATAAAATAACATAAAGTCCACCCCAATAGTTGAGTGGTCAGGGCGACGTCCTTATATGTCAAGGGGCCCGGGTTCATTTCCCAGGTGGGCCGGAGATTTTCCTCGCTCAGGGACTTGGTTTTGGGTCGTCCTCATTATCATCATCATACACAAACCGCTGAAGTTGCATCAACTCAAAAGACTTGATCCAGGCGACCGGTCTACCCATATTTTGTGTTGCGAATAACCGCCAGGAGAAAAATTCAATATGTTGAGCCGTTTCCGAGTTAATTAGCATCGAAGTTAGTCAATCAGTCCACTGCGCGTGCAAATTCAAGCAGCCCGCCAGAGATAGTGTTCTTTCTTTGCTTTTCTAAAATAGAACAAGAGATCGATACAAAAATTGAAATTTGGACGATAGTGAAAAGAGAGCCCAAGCCAGAGGCAGAACAGTCTCGTGCGCTATGAGAATAACTGACACTGGTGTGCCGCTTGATTTGCGCGCGCAACGGCCTGGTTGGCTAGCTTCAGTGATAGTTGATTCGGAAACGGCGTAGCGTATCTAAATTTTTTCTTAAGAACTATTTCCCAACGCAACCTACCCTGCAACACCCATTTGTCACTGTTTCTGACCACCATGTGAATTGGAGGAAACGTTTGCCTAATGGTTTAAATGTTTTGCTATTGTACTTAGAACTGACTGCGAGAAAGAAAACGAAACCTCTCGTTTTCACTGCACAGCACAGATTTTCATTTTGCAGGCTGTTTTAACATAAAACCTGTACATTATTATTATTATTATTATTAAGCATTACAATCCATGAAGGCTTTTTGCTGCAGAATGGACAATGTTGAACCACTTTGCTCTGTCTTTACAAGTAATTTGCCACTGTCTGTCATGTCCTAGTTTTCTGAGATCGTCTTGAATATTGTCCAAGTATCTCATGCGTGGGCGTCCAAGAGGTCGTCTTCCGGTGGGAATCTCTTCAGTCACTTTCTTGATGGTCCTGTTTGGTGGTGCTCTGATGACATGCCCTATCCATTTCAGTCTTTTGGCTTTAATTTTGGCCACTATATCGGAGTCTTTATATAATTTGTAAATTTCATTGTTATTTAGCAATCTCCATTCATCACTGATCCTATCTCTTATGGGTCCAAATATTTTTCTCAAAATTTTTCGTTCAAATACTCTTAATCTGTTTTCCTCTTTTTTTGTGAGAGTCCAGGTTTCAGATCCATAGGTGAGTACTGGTATAATCAATGATTTGTATACTTGTAGTTTGGTGTTCCTAGATATTAACTTACTTTTGAAAACTGTCAAGAGACTATAGTAGCATTTGTTAGCCTTCTGAATTCGTGATTCTATTTCAATTTTTATGGAGTTGTCAGAGGTTACTATTGTACCAAGGTAATTAAATTCATTTGTCTTTGTGAAAGCTGTGTTATTAATTTGCAGTACATTATTATTTGATGGATAGCGGGATAAGATAAAGTACATTGTTTTGTCTGTATTCAGCTGGAGGCCTGTGCCATTTGTGGCTTTAATTAATTGTGCTGTAAGAAGCTTCAAATCATTCTCATTGTCAGATAATAATGCAATGTCATCGGCGTATGCTACAATGTTAATTTTGCTTTCCAGTTGTGCTCCAATTTGTAGTAGCTTTACTTTTTGGATTATTCTATTGATTACTATGTTAAAAAGAACTGGTGAGAGTGAATCCCCTTGTTTGACTCCAGTTTTAACCTCAAAGTCTTCAGAAAGTTTGCCAGCTACTTTTATTTTGTATTTTGAGTTTAAAGTGCAAGCTTTTATTAAATTTATCAATTTGTTAGGGATGCCAATCTGCCTCATGCACTTCCATAAATATTCCCTGTTGATACTGTCAAAAGCTTTTTTAAAATCAATGAAAAGCATATGTACATTTTGATTGAATTCATATTTCTTTTCACCCAACATCCTTAGGACATATATATTGTCAATAGTCGATCTGTTAGGTCTAAATCCACATTGGGCATCATCTAGGGAGTCTTCAACGTAAGGGCTTATCCTTGCTAACAGTATATTTGTCAGAATTTTATATGTTGTGTTTAGTAACGCAATTCCTCTGTAGTTTGAACAATTTGTTGGGTCCCCCTTCTTGTATATAGGGCACACAACTACTTCTTTCCAATCATGTGGGACCTGTTCCTGCTTCCAGATGTTGGTGATGATTTTGTGTAAGCAGTTTACAAAAGGAAATTTACTGAGCTTCCATATATCTGTGTCTATACCATCACTTCCAGGAGCTTTATGTCTCTTCAGCTTCTTGATGCTTTCTTTAATTTCTGCTAAGCTGGGCTCTTCGTCCGATGGGTCAGCAGTAAGATATTCATTGTCATCTTCCTGAGAGACGCTTATAGTTGGAGCATTTAGTAACTCATTAAAATATTCCTTCCATCTGTTAGCAATGTCACTTCTTTCTGTTAGCAAGGAGCCATCTGGGTCTGTTATGAACTGTCCATAATTTTTTATATTCCCACTTTTAAACATATTTATGCTCTTGAAAAATCCTCTGGAGTCTGTGGTACGATCATTCTCAGCTCTTTTTAATTTGTAATTCATAAAATCCCTTTTCTTTTTCCTAATGAGTTTTCTGGCATGTTTCTGTTTCTCTTCAAAAATAAGTTTGTTTTGTGTTATTGGTTTTTGTAGGAATTTTTCCCTTGCTAATTTTCTATCTTCGATAGCGTTCGAGCACTTGGCATCAAACCAGGGGTTCTTAGTTGTAGTAAAATGTCCCAAAACTGAGGTAGTTGCTCGTGTGATATTTTCTTTCAGAGCGTTCCAGGCTTGATTAGTATCATCATTGTTAATTTTACTTTCCACTTCAGGTTTGTGTGTTTCTAATTCTCTAATGTACTGGTTGAGAATGTTTGGGTTTTTCAGTTTCATTGTATTAAACCTAGGAACACCATTTAATTTAGACCATTTATGTCTTGAGAGTGAGATCTTGAACTTGGCTTTTACAAGAAAGTGATCCGAATCGCAGTCTGCTCCCCTTTGACTTCTGATATCATGCATGCATTTATGATGTTGTTTTTCGATTAATACATGATCAATTTGATTTTTTGTGATGCCATCTCTTGAGGCCCATGTTTGTTTATGTATATCTTTATGTGCAAAATATGTACTTTTGATCAACATGTTTTTGGAAGTGGCAAAGCTAATAAGTTTTGTTCCGTTTTCATTACTCTGCTGATGTAGACTATGAGGTCCAATTGTAGGTTTATAATGATTTTCATGTCCTAACTTGGCATTGAAATCTCCTAGAATTATTTTAATTGAATTTTTCGAGAATGTATCATATACCTGTTCCAATTTGTTGTAAAATTCTTCTTTAATATTGTCCTCTTTATCCTCTGTTGGAGCATGGCAATTTATAACATTTAAAGTCTTATATTTGCATTGAATCGTAATGTGAGATATCCTTCACTGCCTCAAATTTCCTAATAAAAGGTAACAATTTGTTGTTTATTATAAATCCTGTCCCTAGTGCATGTATTTGTGTATCATTTCCCCCATACATTATTGTATACTTATTTTTGTTTGTACATCGATGACTAAAAAAGAATGTAGCCCGTGTTCCTCTGAATGTTTATTACAGTATCGTGTAAGAATTTGAAGAAAATGAGTCAAGTATTTCTCGAGGTTTCTGCAACAAGGTTTCCGTTTTATATACATATATTTATATATTAAAATATGCAGCCTATGTCAGTGCAAATGTTTACTAGCGTAACGTGTAAAATTTGAAGTAAATCGGTGAAGAATTTTACGATATTTGTGTGTGTGTGTGTGTGTGTGTGTGTGTGTCCGAATGTTTATTAGAGCATCGTACAAAAATGTGAAATAATTCAGTCAAGATCTTTTCGTCGAGCTTCTTGGGAACGACGTTATACAATGTCCTGTGTTTGCAAAATAATAGTACAGATTTTGTACACTGTATATGTTTTGTACCGAAATCCATTTTCAACATTCGTCATATCCAAGAGATATGAAAGCTGAATTGTAAGATCTAACTGTGTGCAGTGACGCGTAATATACGTTTTTGCCTATCTTTACATTACGAGTGAGAACAAATTAAGATCTTTATACTGTTGGATAATCTTTGAAACAGCTGTTTCATTGTATATGTTACCGGCAAAACCCAATTTTAGGATTAACTAGTTTCGCCTCGGTCAAACTCGTTCGTCGTATTACCAATAGGATAAAACAGTTTAGCGTAGGTCGAATCGGTTTATCATAGTTAGTATGTAAATGCTTAAGGATAAACCGGTAAGTCCTAGTCTGAACTAATTTCAAGTAGTTTGTATCTTCTACAAGCTATTCAAAGTAAACTGAATAAAGAAATAGAAATAAAATAGTCAATATAATTCATTAAAGTTATTCATTAACTGGTCAGTAATTTCACATTGATCACTAGATGAAATTACATCAATCCATCCACAGAAATCACTTTATCTGCAATTTGCTTATTTACTTATTTTTGCAAGGTGTACTTTGGTAGCACTCAGAATTGCAGAGTACTTTGTTTTTCTTACAATTGCATCCGTTTCTTGGCCGGTTTTTCTCGCAACTGCATTTCACTAAGCCTTGCCTTGAGCCAACAGAATGTTTTGCGGATGCAGTCCTTAAAGATATTTCAATATCCTGGTTAATACCTCCCACATCTAAAAACCTCGGAATGCAGACGTCAAAATCAATTCTAAAAAAATAAAAAAGAAGTTAAATCAAATATTTTTTAATATTTTATTACAAAAATTTTTGGTAAATTTTAATAAAATTATATCTAAAATAATGTTTTTGAAGTACGCCATGTTTGATGCCAACTTTGTAGAGGCCCTCATCAGTCTTTTGAAGTATTACTCCAATTACGTTTCGAAGGTCACCTCTGTCTGGAACAGGTAGGGTTACGTTGTATCCAATGTCAGCTGGTGGATGGGATTTGTCAGAGGAAACTTTCATTCTTTTAGCGTGTTTTTTTTTTTAATTTTCTTTCGCAATTTTTCTAGCATTTTGCATGTCGTTTGTGGCAACTTTCACAATGTTACCATCATCACTGTATTCGTACTGTTCAGCACTGATGTCATCTTCGATTGCCATCTTTAAGTCATCTTCATCGTAAATATCATTTAAGATTTCTTGAGGGAACGAGGAAGTGGAAAGTCTTACTCTAGTTTCGATTTCCAATAATGCTTTGTAAGATGATTGTTTTTTTGCCAGAGTTGTAAGCTCGATTTTTCGCGAAATGGACATACCTTAATCCTTCGGACCACTTCGTCGAATTGTTGTCCTTTACCAAGAACTTATATTTTAAATGTCTTGTTTGGCACATTCAACAGGACCCTGACTTTGGCTATGCCTTGGTTTTCCATGCACAATTTTCAGTACTGACCAAAGCTTTGCGAGTTCACTTCTAACAATATTGACAAATTCTCTGCCGTTAACAGATTGAAGAATGCATGGCGTCCCTACAATTAGGAATACGTTATTCTAATGATAGGCCACTTTTTCAGCCCTCTTTGATGTTAAAGAACGAGGGAGAACAAATTTTGTAAGATGGTTTTGGTAAACCAGAATGAATTTTAAATCCCCATCTGCTTGTGTTTGGAAATCAATCAAATCGACGAGGCATCTGCTATTCATTTCCGAATGAAGAATTGGTTTGAAACTAGCCCTCTTTTCTTTTTTGTCTTCTTTTGTTGACAAACATTACACATTGGTAAATAGAGGCATGTCATTTCCTTTGCGATATTGCCGTATTTTTTTGATGTCTCGGCTAACATCCTATCGCGACCATCATAACCACACCTACATGAGCTGCGACAATCACATCATTCAGTTCGTCAGTTGGAACAAAGTATTTTGTATTCCCTTCACAGCGTGTATTGTGTTTTTTCACATCACCAATTTTCAAATCGTTTCAGTCTTCTTTTTTGTAATGACGTTCTTTTTTCCAACTTTTCAGCGTCTTCTACTTGTTTGACCAAAGCCGCATATTCATCTACTGATAACACATTATAATGAGAAGACTTTTTCTTTTCACTCTGCAAAAATTCCCCCAGAAACTTTTCTCTCCACAGCTTCTAACTGGCTTGTCTACTACACGAAGGCTCATCTATGATGAAACGCCTTACAATAATTATACTAGGATTGTAATAAAATCTGTTAAACGCAACCGACAACTTAAAACGCACACTCGTAGAAGCAAAATACCGTCCGAACGAAGAGCGGTTGAGAGGAGCGTGGGACTAGCCAGAGATGATTCAGGGTTTCACCGTTCGTACAGGCAGCGATATGCGTTCTGACTATGCAAAATTAGTTCAGATTAGGACGTACCACCTTATCCTAAAGCATGTAAATTTTTATTAGAATAAACGGATTCTACTTAGGCTAAACTGTTTTATCATATCGGTAACAGGATGAACGAGTTTGACCTAGGCGAAACTAGTTCATCCTAAAATCGGGTTTAGCCGGTATCATATACACGAATAAGCTGTTGGATAGTTTTTGAAACAACTGTTTCATTGTACTCACGAACTGAACCATTTCCACACAAAGTGTTAGCTGTTCACGTGACATTATGTTTTATTATAATGTTTCCCTTAATATTGGGTTGATCTGGGCTCATTTCTCCATGTGTATGTTGCACTGCCGAATTTGTGGCCCCTCCTTACCTAAGCAGAAAGCTGAACGACTAGTGTTAATATATTCAAGTGGATGGATATGTATATTCATGTATAAAATATAACATATATATTACAATAACTGTTGGCGCTTTCCTATCTGAGAGTGTTAAATGCATTTATTAGCGATCAGAGCCCACCAGACTGTGGACTGACTTCGTAACAAGTTCCTGTTAGTCTTTCTGTCAGTCTAGCAAAAAGCGGGCAGGTGGTATCGTGGAATAGCACCACTTCACGCAAATCCACCTGGCCGTGGTTCTTGGTTTGTCTCTGAAAGGCGTCACAGTTGTCGCACGAATAGTGGACTCACACACGTCCGTGAGTGCAGTGATGTGGATCCTTGTGGATTAATGCATTTAAACGATCTTCATCAAACCCTGAAGGTCTTCCTGCACGTGGAGAGACACTAGTAACAAAATTATTTTGCTTAGAAAGAGAAAACCTAAACCACACACACACACACACGGCGCAAATGTTTCTGGCTGCCTCCGTTGCTGTCACTCCTCGATTGAACTCAAACGGAAGAATATGTCCGAAATATTCCGAATTCTCCACCTGCACTCCATTTTCTCGTGTCCGCAACCACTCACTATCTCGAAATCACAGAATGACATTACCTAAAATCAAACAGCAACAGTGAATCACAAATAAAAATGACAATCGATAAATACACCCATAGCAACCGGAATACCAACGTGCAAAATAGAAACGCTACGAAGTTGGGCACCAACCTAAGGTTCCGCAAAAGTAGCCAGAATATCCCGCTAGATTATATATCATCTTCCATAACACGTAAAACACGTACTAAAAATGCGATGTCATGAGTGAAAAACTTGCTGCACATTATGACAAACAGTGCATCACATAGAAAGGCAAACACTTTCGCTTTAGAGAAGGTGAGTTGGATGTAGGAAAACATGCTATTACAATAAAAACAGTTCGGGTAAGCAACAAATTATTTGCTATTGCAACAACGAAAACCGGTCGAAATTATACAGATTCACCCTCACCCTGGATTTGCAGGAAGGAAAGTTATTTCATACATTATTGGCAGCAACATACTGCTTTTCAGGCTTTCCGCTTTTGAATAACACTCAGCCCCAATTGTTTCTCGCTAGCGTTTTCGTCGTCGCTATTTCTTTGATGCTCTCACAAATATTATTCTGAAATACTGACACGACTTTCAGTCCACTTCAAATCCCGAGTACTTAAATAAGAAAACATTGCCAGATGTAAACTGCGCTCCAGTTTGTCATCTGCGCTGGCAAGAGATGGCAGCCAAGCTTAAATTATCAAGCACCCAGAGTCTTGATTGTACAACGGAGAAAATCTCACAGTCTAAATTCGAAGCCATTATCGACATTATGATGAAATATAATTAATAAAGGTTTTTATTTGTAACTGAATAATATATCACATTACATAATTGGGCATGCAACAACAACGATGTAAATTCGGGACAACTACAGCACCCGTGGAAATCAGAAGTTTAGAGCAAACGATGACCCTGAAACAATACAAAGAGTTGAACTTTTTCCTAATAAAGTTTTAGCGTTAAAAGTATGTGTCTCTATTTTCCTTCTGCGATTATCTTGGTCCATTCCTCTGATAATTGCGCTAGGAAACCGCCTATTTACTAGAGTGTTTAGCTAAACAGATTCTGTCCCCTGTTTACGTTTTTGTATTTACAGAAGTTAAATATTAGTACGGTTTCATCTATAGGAGTTTACTGTGTCTGTACTTATAAAAATAAATAATTAGGTATGGTTCAACGGCCTTGTGCAGATCCTTTAAGTAGACGCCACTTCGGCGGCTTGAGTTTCTCGAACTTACCGCAGTAATCTTACTGGGGAGAAGGGATATACAGTTTAATGTGGAGTGTGGACCACGTGTCGTTCCTAGCGAATCTTCATATAGCTGAGAGGTGAAGACTAGGTTAAAGGCAGACTGTGAATACCCGTGGCCGAGCGGGACTCGATCGCGCGACCGTTATGTTTTCAGGCACGGTACGTATGAGATAATAGCAGTCCTAGCAGTTGCTGTAACGAAATACGATGCAGCTACTTAGTCCCCTATTACAAAATCCGCTTTCTTCCTCACGAAGAGGACTGTTTTTCAGAATTGATGATTACTCTTATAATTCCTTTTCCGATATCTTCAGACGCTTTCGCTATGGTTAATCGCTGGCTTTATTTCTTACTTTTTTATTTTTTTTATTTTTTTTTTTACGAACCGTTTTTCGGGTTCATTACGGGCTCTCTAATTTGTCATTTAGTTATCTACCTGCAGGCTTGTAACAATAATGTACCTATAATAATTTTTTTCTTTATGCATTTAGATAAATGTTCCTTTCTGAATTTATGTGAGATAATGTAAATATTATTTTAGATTTTTTTCTTTTCGTGTCATGTTAAAGAAACTGTACACAACTTTTGAAATGAATGTCATTACTTATGTTAGATTTTAAGCAATTTGATAACCAAAGGAAAATGTATTTAATGTTAAAACTATTGTAAAATGTGTAAATTGTAATTTAAACACTTGGTCCATACGTAGGTAATGCATTAGAATATGTGTAGTAGAAAACCTGTGGTGAATACCCTACCTGTAGGGGCGCGGGAAAAGGTGGATGCTGGCGAGCGCGGGAAAACGCACACTGGCGCGGATCGGCACAACGGGCTCAGTGAAACAGTCGGAGTTGAGCATCGGTCAGAGGAACTTGTACTGTACCGAGGAGGCTGTCTAGGAAAAGTGGATTCCATTGAGCCTCGGATGGGCCGATTCCGACGACTACTTGGCATGGCTATTTCCTCAGGCACAAAATTGGAAAGATTACGACGCTAAGAAGAATGAAAGTGCCGATACTGTGAGAGCCTTAGCCGTGCTTGTATGTGTGCTGTGCTGCCCGCTATCTCGCTGCCCGCCATCCGCCGCAACGACGTGCACAGGTCAAACATTTATTTCTTCTTTAGAAGTGTATCTGTGTGGACCAGTGTTGAATCTGTTCTGACTGTTAAATAATAATGTGACTTTTACCAGAATTGCCTTAGCCGTCATTTATCCTTATCATTGACCTAGACAGGGTCCTTACCACATATTGTGCAACCCGAGTATCCTGAATTGAAAGTTTACTGTTAGTACTAAATTATCTGCAGACCAATTTAAGCTATAAAGCAGTTTGAGAGTTAGGAATGCCAATGTAAATGTTAGTAAAGAACTACAGTGTGATTAAATTGAAAGATAAATTATGAATTGAGCTAGCAATGATATTTAATTCATTTGAGATTGAAAGAATGTTAGTCAATTACTCCAGAAGCGTGACAAAAGAATAGTAATCCATAGGTTGATAATTTTGAGTGTTAATGTACCTTCAGGACTTACTAGTTTCAGCATAACGACCGTAACAGTTTCAGGGCCCCCCCCTCCTCTTGCCTATTCTTGCACATTTTGAAGTGTACTGATCAGAATTGAATAGTAAAATTAATTTTTATGTTAAACCTAAGTGTATTAGTGTTTTTTTTCCAATTTTAATAGTGACATTGTATGTGTGTTTTCAAAATTGCTGATTCTAGGGTAATCTATGCCCGATTTCAGTCTGATCAATATACAACGTGCAGCTCGTAGTAATCATTGCTGTGTGGTGTTGTGTAAGTTTAGCTCATCCAAATTAGTACAATAGAAGAAAACCTTAGTTCAGTAGATTCTTTCTGGTTCTAAATTTTGCTATAAAACGCAACATTACTACGTGTCATTATGCTTGTACATGCACATACTTGTACAGGGAAAAACTCACTCAATGCCTAATTAGGCTGGCGACCGTATTATTAATCATTGGTAGTATCTACTGTGTGTACTTCTTGTCCATGAGAACGCGTAATTGTACTTTACATTTACTTGACGCATCACTGTAGTTACTTACTGAATAAGTCCGAATTGCTTCCATTAGGTACACGCGGTCAACTTATGTACTAAATCCTTGTTTACAAGGTGAAGCCCGTGAACTTATTACAGTACAGGCTTTATTGAGCTAACGCACGTCCGACTGGGCGGTAGTGTTACAGGCTGATCATGTGATGAAGTACTAATCGACTTTCCGTGTTTTTTCCTTCTCTCTTCGTGTCTCACGAAACAGATATCCATGCCGTTTTGCACTCAGCGTTTAAGCGAAGCGATAGCTATCTCCATTTACTCTGACAGCGCTGAAATACGAAACAATCATTCATATCGAATAATGCAGGGAATATATTTTAGTTTCATCTGCTCCGTTTAACTGACCCGATTATGTTAATGTGTCTGAAGATAACCAGCTTTCCTCGCACTAGTATGAACATCCAATCTATGTCTGTACAATAAATTCGGTGAAAATTGTTTTAATTTCCTGTGCGAAGCCCGCGTTCGCAGAGATTTATTTCAAATAGAAAGGCTTAAGAAAATTCTGTTGAAGAACGTTGTTCTTATTTACATCTCATTTGCTTACCTGCTGATACGAAGTTGGTAGTAATCGATTTACCGTATTTGTAGACTGCGCGTCACGTTCGTAACTTAGATGATATTCAAGTTCAAATCACATTATTTGTCCTGGGGATGTGATATTAATAACTACTACCGGTATCCATGTATCGGTCTTCTAGATAGCCTCTATTTAGAAGAATTCGAACTTACTACGGAACTGTTAATTCAGTATTTATAAGCCTACGCCACGACTGAAAGTATAAAAACTGTGAGTTCATATTTGTTTTCGAAGGCATATTTCTCTACGAAATTCAGACGTTCTCCGTTCCAATAATTTTGTTTGTTAACGAAAAGACTCAGCTTAATGGTCACATCTCTACTACTAATTGCATTGTCGCGGTCTTCACTTCTGTACAGTTCTGCACGCTAATTTCTTCTGCGCTAGTATTTTGACCCTGTACAACGTCTGTAACCAGCACTCACTTCAGTCTGTGTACCGTAGGCTAGCTGTGGTCTCCCTCTGCAGTTTTTACTCCGCTCCCTTCCTGACCCTGCCTTACCGCTATAACAAAATCAACTATCCCTTCTTGCATGAAAGTGATTCCTGTCAAGGTGTCCCATCTTTTAGTGAAGTTGTGTCATAAAATTATTTCATCCCTGCTTAGATTCAGTGACTCTTCATTAATTATGCGATCTACCAATCTAATGTTCAGTATTCTCCTTGAACACCACATCTCAGTTGACTCTATTTAGAATTGTAAAACTGCCGTAGACTATAAATAAGCACAGAACATGGTAGTTTTACTCGTAGGTTTGGTTAGTTGAGGTTACATACACTGCCAGGTTACCTATGTAAGATTTTTTTTCTACATAGTTGTCCTCCCGCCTGTTGTTTAAGAATAAATGGTTTAACCGAAAACTGTTGAGTTGTAACATGAAACTGAGGGATGCTGTAGTAAAAATAAAGAAGACAATTCGTAGTTATCATATAGCGCTAGAAAACGCGGTTTTATAAATAAAAAGGTAAAATGAAAAAGAAACGCAAGACAGAGATATATGAAACATTGCTTAAACACTTCGTCGTATTTATATTAAAGGTGCTTCTCTTATTCATCAAACTTTTCGCATTACTCAATAATAACTGAAAAGTCTTACCTTCGATCAAGATGAAGAATGATCTACTGAGTTCAAAAAAACAATAATAATTATATACATTTTTCATATTCGTGCATGTAAACTGTACTTGCGTCGAAAGTAATTGCTTTGGTTCCATAAGAGCCATCAACTAATTTTTAGTACTTGTAAAATGCAGTTTATATTCTGTAATGACATAAAATGTATTATGAACTAACACTGAATAATGTGCAGTCTAATTATGCGCAAAACAAACAACGAAACAAACTGAAAACCAAAGACAAGTCGTCGGCTCCCATTTTCTCTCTTATAAATTTATTTAAGTTTCTTTCCCTACCATTTCCGCCAATACTACTGTAATCATACGGTTTACTGCGCTATTTATTTAGTGTACCGAAAGTACCGAATCGTAGTTTTGGTAGAGCGATGCCCTACTTCTATTCTCTTGCTGTCTATGCAGTATCTCATACAAGTTTCACATCGTTACAAGACTACATTCGAGACGAATACATACAGTAAGTATTTACTATCAATTAATTTTATATTAGATGTTAACAAATTTAAGTTTGTCAGAGAAGCATTTGTAGCTGTTGTCAGTTTGCATTTTACAACAACTTTACCTCGTCAGTCACATTTCTGCCAAAATTACAAAACGTTTCTACAACTTTGGCATCACATCTAAGAAATACGTGATTTCATTCGAATACACTTCATTACCCTTGTTTTACGTTTGTTGAAATTCATCTTGCTGCCCACATTCTGTCAGCTAGAACTGTTTAAACATATCCGTGGAGAGACTGAGTACACCAGGTACAAGTTAGACATCTCCAGAAGACGTCAATTTGATATCGCGTAACACAACCTATAAAATTAACAGTGGTCTCAATTACACGAGGAGCGGAGCCCACGAGCTCTTCAGGTATGACAGTCAGCTGAAGCCAGTCGTTGAGGATTAGATGCCGTACAGCTAAATAAATAAATAAATGGGGGGGGGGGGGGGGATGTCGACTGCTACGTCTCACCTACTGCTGCAAGCAGTCCCAGACGTTTTCTTTGGGATTAAGATCGGGAGTTGTAGAGGGCCAGCCGATATGCGATAGAGTGCCAGAGTATTCGTCAGTGCAGGAATGTGTGTATCATGGTGAACTCTGCTGTTGTTATCTCTGGAGTTTCCACAGCCTAATCATCATGAAGATGTAGAAGAAAGAACAACGCTTAGTCACAGAGAATGTTGACATACACTACCTGGTTCATGTTCAAGTCATGTGAATTAGTGGGCCCAAGTACTGGTACGAAAAGCACCCACAAAACACCAGGTACCATCTGCTGCCTGAACTACTCCACACCGAGCGAGGTGGCGCAGTGGTTAGACACTGGACTCGCACTCGGGAGGACGACAGTTCAATCCCGAGTCCTGCCATCCTAATTTAGGTTTTCCGTGATTTCCCTAAATCGCTCCAGGCAAACGCCGGGATGGTTCCTTTCAAAGGGCACGGCCGACTTCCTTCCCCGTCCTTCCCTAATCCGATGAGACCGATGACCTCGCTGTCTGGTCTCCTTCCCCAAAAACAACCAACCCACCAACTACTCCACACGTCGCGGATTAAGCGCCTTACTGAGCTGTCGGTGAAATTGACGCCTTACTTCATTTGAAAAAAAGTATAATCCTAACTCGTCGAACCACACTACTCGCTTCCAGTCCGCTACTGTCTATATTATGTGTTTCTTGATCCGTTTTCGACGTGTATCGTTTTGTGCCACTGTGAGCAAAGACCTTTTGGGAGATATCCGACACTAGATGTCCAATGCGTGCAGTCCCGTTCGGAATGTTCGTTCATAAACTGGTTGACAGAAATTGAAACCGTCCGCCACTGACAAGGTCTTACACTCATTTTCGTTCCTTGTCAGTTAAGAGATGTTTGCAACCACTGCCGGCAGGTTCGAATCCTGCCTCGGGCATGGATGTGCGTGATGTTCTTAGGTTGGTTAGCTTTAAGTAGTTCTAAGTCCTAGAAGACAGATGACCTCAGATATTAAGTCCCATAGTGCTCAGAACCATTTGAACCATTTTTACAACCTCTGTTCTTATGCCCAAATTATGTATCTGCGAGTGGTACACGGTACCATGTAGACACGCTGAACAATGCGCTGTGATACATCAACAAATCTGTCAAATTATAGTGTGATCTTCGGCACGTCTGAAGACATGCCATTCAGTCAGGATTCCTTGTCGACTCAATTTACGGCGTCGATTCCATACAAGCGACTGGCGCATGAGTACCACTCGGCTGCCGGGACTTACGGCAGTGGTGAAGAGTGACAAGACCGCATTGTACCATCTATACATATCTATCTACACCAAGCTTGTACAGGGTGATTCAGGAGAGAAGTCACATGCTTTGACGGGTGACAGTCAGTGACTGAGTAAGAAAAGCTCATATTAACGTACGCCCTGCTCTTAACAGTTTCCGAGGAAGCTAATGAAAACAATGTGAAGAAGATTTTATGCAGGTGATAGTAAGTGAAATACTGTACTCTAATGTATTCTTTAATTGTGTACATTTCCTCACAAAAGAGGTTCAACCACACCACTGGCAACCACAGCTGCAGCTGTTGTTAACAGCTACCGTGTTGCTGATCTGAGCTCATTCGTTCGGTTCTTTTCTTGAGCAAACGCTTGTAAAATACCAGTGCAAGTGAAGTGCGCATTGAAATGGCCAGTAAAGACAACACCACGAAGCATAATGTCGCTTTGGTTGTATTCGCATATGAGTACTGGTGAAGAAGGACATGCAACTGATTTTCAAACAGTTGCATGTCGGATACGATTAAGAAAGGGACCCATCTTAATTTAAAGTTCATTGTTCATAGTCACCAATACTGACTCCCTTAAAACATGTACCTTTATTCCTGACTCACAAGGAATATCATTTTTCATGCATTATTTTAAAAATTAGAATCTTTGTTTTCTTAGTGTTAATTTCGTTGAGAACAACAACTGATACCAGATCTCTTTCAGACCTAGCAGTCTAAGAAAACATGGGAACAACTGATCTAGCGTGTAAAACTTGAAAGCGAAGTCATAGATTATATAATGCGTGCCGTGTGATTGGCGGTAACGCGATGTTGTGGAAAACACTGTATTCGTTTTCAGAAATAATGATGTTGAAGCAGGACTCAGACCATCAGTATCAGGTCCGTTTCTGGTTGGCCCAAATTACTTGGACCAGTAACGGTACGTTCCATGCGAGCAGTCACTGTCGCTTTTTGTCTACATATTTTCTTGCACAACGACCTCGCTGTTGACGGTTCGTTAGCTCCCAGGAAATAGTGAAGTTTAAAATACCTACCTGTTTGACCCGGCAGTCCGGAGAGCGGCGCCAGCGGCCAACTCTGGTAACTCCATAACTTGCAGGGCTGCCACCACCACAGCGCCACATGCCATTTGCCGACGACGTTCTGGAGAGTGCTCGCGCTGTAGGCAGTTAGAGCAGAAGGAGGAAGGGAAGGAGGCAAGAAGGGTAAAGAAAAACTTTGCCGGGACGCTTAGCTTGCTGTCCGCCTTGAAACGGCGCTCGTTTAAGGAGAGGGAGAGGGCGGCATTCTGCAATTTCTTTTTTTTTTATCAGAACAAGCGCCAGCGTGGCATACGACACTCCGCGTACACCGAATGCCCCGCATCCCAGCTGACTCGCCTCAGAAAGCGCAGAATGATATCGGAGTCCAGCACGCGGCAGTCTTAGGGAGCTGTTGCAGTGTACTCTGGCAGTGGTACTCTGGCAGTGGTTGGCCAAGGAAAAGAACAGGGGGAGTTGGGAAACAGTCCGCCCGCTGATTCACTTCGCCGTCCGAAAAATTTTGCTTCAACAGTAGTCTTCATTATCAGCCTCGCTATGATCCAATGTTCGCCTTAATAGTAAATCAGTTTTTTTTCTTCGTTTCCTCCAAAGCGTACATACTTCTATGACGCTCACATTGTAAGGACGGTACTGGTCAGAAAACCCTACCATTGGCGATGTATTAATTGAATAAAACGAATCGCGTACCACCACGAAAAAGCGTGCGTCAGTAGTTGCATACACAGTTCTAATAGGACACTCTGAGTAAACTCCCGGTGCGGTAGCTGACGTGAGCAGCTGTATCGACTGAAATTGACTGGCGTCAAACGGTGAAGGCAGCTTCCATGCAAAGCCTTCTAGACACAAGGCCTACGCACAGCGGCCATATTGGCACGTGACGTCACAAACTGTTGGCCATCTTATCTGTAGTCGGCAGTCCTGTTGACGGGTTTGTTGCGTTGAAAGTGTGTGGCACGTGAAAGACATATATATTTCATAAAGTATTCGCCTACAGTTCTTCGAAGTATGGGATACAAGTGTTGCGTTCCTATTTGCCAGGGAAATTATAAATCCCAGAAAGGCATGAAAGTGCACATGTTTCGATTTCCCAAATGTGTGAAGTTGAGAAATCGCTGGATTGCAGCTATTCCCAGACAGGAATTTGTGTCTACGCATCATTCAAGGGCAAGTAAATGACAAAAAATTTATAGCGTGTTATTTGTTTCCATTGCACCACATTTGCCAATTGTTTTTAAAAGCAATTATGTATCATGTACCAGTATAATTTGTTTCTTAATTCTGGAACATTGCTGCGAGGTTAATACGAAACAACTATTGTCACACAGAATAGTTGTATTAATTAGTGTGGCTCGAAAATGTTTAGTATTCCTTATCATTCCTACCAGATTATTGAGTTTCCAGTACTTTTATTTGGAAAAGCTACAGATTAATTTTGTTCAGTTTTACATATACAACTATTCGGAAATAATTTCAATTTGAGTAAACTACCTTAGAAAATTGCTTTAATGAATTCAGTGTTCGACCGATTAAGCAGCATAGAAAGCAGAACTTCGATGTAAGTGCATTGTGATTAAAATAACAGCACTCTGTGACACGAATTTCAGTCAAGGATATAGGAGAAACAATCTTTTCTTTTTTAAGGTTCTAAAGTTCTGGAAAAACAGAGAAATAAAATACTTTTTCGGGTTTTTTGATTTATTAAACATTACTTCAGGAGGTGCTCCATTTTGTCGAATGATTTGAGTTTCGTGTGAGGTCAGCAAATTTTGAAGTGGAGAGGAAAGTTTACGAAAATAACCAGGGAAACAAATTCTTCAATTCTGTAGGAGCTTCAGCTGTTTTATTTAAAACCGAAAACGTCTGCTTGTTATTGCATATTGACGATTTTTTACTGCAAGAAAACATAGCTTCTGAGGTAAAAGACAGAATTTAAAATTACAGTTTGTATTCGAGCCTAGAAACACGTATTTAAGGCAAATCGTCGAAATAATTTTACATCTTGAAGTATCATAGGGCAGTTTTGTTCAGTTACTTTACGCAATGATATAAATTTCCATACTTCCATTACATGGCCATGTAGAAAAGGAAAGCACGAGAATCCCTATGCGGTCTTAGATTTAAAACTCGTTAAGTTCGTATAGCTGCAGAGTGCTTAACATGAGCGTTCAGATACAGACCCGGCCATCAGTATGTGACGTCACAAGTGTGCGCGCAGGCCTGTAGTGTAGGTGGTGCTGTTCCATTGCGCAGCTGACCTGTCAACCGTAGCTAGCAGCAGACACTGTGCTCGGGGCGTATACGTGCTCGTAAATGAAAGCAGGCTAATACGTGGCGTTAAACTGAGCTTGAAACGGTTTAAATTTAATGATGTGTTCATACAGACAGTAATAAAAGCTAAGTTTGGGAACGAACGGAAGCAAGTGAATAACCGGCAAATATCATACATGTCTTTGAACTGCTATCGCAATAGATAATCGCGCCAGACAGTGCGACGCGAGAAATTTCTTGTAGTGAGCAATTAACACCACCATTAATAAACTACACTGGTCCGCGATGGATTTTTTGCGGCGACCTAAGTACATGGTCTTTATACAATGAATGTGCTGAACACTAACATCACAATAAAAATTGTCTCCTGGCTCAGGGTTGCAAGAAAGTTGGGACTCAACGTTTAACGTTTATTGCTACCGCAGCCAATATCACACATTAGTACATTACATTAGTACATTAACCGAGCGTTCCAAGATTATTCGAGTCGTTTCTTCGCCTTCCTCTCGTAGGTGTAGCCTCTCTCTGTAGCATCCAGCAGAAATCAGACAACATAGCTGTGGCCCACCATTCTGTGTACCGCCGTTCAGAGAGAGGAATGACCTGAACCAACCGCTTGCCGTGCTCATCACTGAATGCACCAAAGCTCTCGGGAACACCTCTAAGTGGGAGTAAAGGAAGTGCGTCTTCAGAATCATATTGCAGCATATGATCTTATATGCATGAATGAGTGCGTCCACGCGGTCCCTGTAATTTACAGCTCTGCTGTTTCCCAAAAACAGCTTTGTTCGTTACGACACCAATGCGACGCATGTAGCTGATCAGAGCTTGTAGGTAACTTAAAGTGAGTCTCCGCAAAAGCTGTCATATATGTAGACCAATCAATATCACCATTGTGATCTTTTATGTGCTGAATCCTGGAAACTTCTTATGCAAATACTGAAATGCTGCTTTATTTTGAGAGGCACCCACATGCCTTGCTCATACTGTGGCATCAAGCAGTCAGGCCTGCAAGATGAGTGGTCTGCCAAGCGAGTGGATTCATTCTTATTAATCGAGTATCATGAACTCTCGTACTCACAATTAAGTTACAAATTATCCTCCTGTATGAATAATACGCAACGGAAAACACGCATCTGACTATCAGTAATTTACAGAACTCTGACTGTACACTACACACTGGCAATACCACATTTTCTTTCCTTTTTTATTTAACGGCTTTTGTCAACACGTGGCCACTGCACTGAATATGAATGGCACACACATTATAAATTCGGGACATTATGGCAACAAACAGTTCAATGGAAAAGTCCACCAATCTTTTTCTTTTCACTATCCTATTTATTCCGATAAATTCTCTAACCTAAACACACAAATTCTACAACTTACAACAATAACACATGAGAAATTCCGCCCAGTAGGCATGATTTTACATTGGTGAATCTCTATATTATGGTCTCGTAATTATTTAACGGTACAGTGCACTTTCTGGATAGGATGGTGGATCTTTTATTATACCTCACACTTCGACTCTCACAATCATCATCACGAAACTTTCCTCCAGACCGAGCAGTACAGAAGGAACAAGCATAACCCACTAATCTTTTGAAACTACCCTGCTACTCTCCCATGCAAACCACACATACCCAAATTACATGACATCACACTGCAATAAGAAATATAAAACACTAGTCACAACACTATGACTTTCAGATTTCCCACTTCAATCAATATTTATCCCAGTTTCACACGACACTGCCCAACTTGGTAATTCTACTTTCCTACTATGAACTCTGGAGATATATGCACGTCTTCCTGTGCAATGCAAGCCATGTGGCGTTGCTGGATAGACGGCCGACTCACCTTGCTTCTCTCTCAGAGTTTGAATCTAGCGTCACACGGAATTATATCACGCAATGTAACATTAAGAACTTCTTCATCACACACGCGAGTCCTCAACTGATACCATGGACGAGTACTTCTCTTTATCTTTTGTCTCATACACAGTTTGAGACTCACACAGTACTCACCACGTGGAAGTACTCGTCTCTAATTTCAAGTCCTGCACACGCCATTTCTTAAATATTTCAACTTATGGTACACACGCTATTTCTTAAATATTTCAACTTATTGTACTCACGCTAGTGATTCAGCTTAACTTAACCACATGGAAGTATTTCATTGTGACCGTTGGTCACTTCCAAAGATTACTTCAATCCCATTAATATTACCTGCCTGACATTTAATTCTCCCCACAAAAGTTCCTGAAATAGAGAAATTATTATTTCAAACTACTCTTAAATATTCCACATGCATACCGTGACTCCACTCTTTCGTCATTACGGAGCACAACTAAAAACAGGTGTTAACAGCACAGGATCCAGCGGCAGAGTCTTGAAACATGGCCGTTCTCGAGGTCCTCTCACACCTCTGTCGAGGTGGGGGAAGACCATGCTATCGTATTGGTCAGCCACATTTCAGGCGCTCAAAGCTCAGGTAAATTTCATCTCTTTGGTCCCACCAAAGGTGGCCAAAGGATCGTCTCAAAGATGATCATATATTCACATTCACTATCTGCGGTTAGCAGACGACCATACATTCATTCATTTCAAAAGATCTCACCAAACTGGACGTAGGGATTTACTTTGTGGGAGTGCACATGTGATCAATTAAATAAATAGTCATTCTTTCCCACACTGGTATCCGGCTTCGCTGTATTAATTGAAATTGAGTTATTTTACAAAAAAAAAATGTGTTGTTCTGACAAAAATAATGAAGTATGTTGTACCTATTTTCAATGTCAGGCGGTACTGTACCCTTTCACCACCAGCTACCCATGCAGAAAAAAATGGCACGGTACTATCCTTGCAATGCGAGGGTAGTTCTGAAGATTTTTTTAAGAAAACTGTATTAGAACAAACATAGCAAGTCATCAAAATAACCAGGAGGAGACGCTTAGCCCCTGGTGACCTCAAATTGACGACCAAATGTCGTTACTTTACCAAATTATTGACACAGCTGTTGCATTATTGTTCTCTCCAGAATCCAGAGTAACGTACACATACAAATTTACAACAATCCACATGACAAATAAAACATTACATCATACAAATAAAAAATAATGGTGAGATAAAAATTTGCTTAGTTACTGGGATCTTCGTTATTTTTATGAGTAATCCAAACTTCACTAATTCTATGACAAATAAAAAAAATACCAATTGTACTCATGAAATTTTAAATAGCTCACCGTCCAAACACAGAGCAAGTAATCTGACATTCATAAATTGTGTTGTAATAATCTTTTACACGGCAATGTCTAAATACAAAACAAAATCAACAAAAGAAAAAAATTGCGTACACTAGTTACATGTAGAATGTCAGGCTCCATACCATTACTATAAAATATACATCAAACGTACAGAGAAATAAAACTGAGAAGAAAAACAGTGAAGTATACCACAAGTTACATACTGGTTACGTAATATAGTCAACCTAAGACATTATGTCATACCTCATTAACTATCATCACTTAAGCAATTGCCACAACTTCTCGACAGTGAGTTAACCTTATCCTTGTGGACCAGCACAAATACCTGCTGCTGAGCTAGTCAGTCCATCAACTTGGATCAATACACGCAATAAATAGTTAGCAATAAGTGCTTGAATCCACCAGTAGCTCTCGTATCTTACTCTACTGTTCATTTCTCTGTTGTTACACATTTAGGCGACTAGAACTTGCATTTCGACTAGCCTTCGTTACACTTTAATGTGAAATATCACCACTGTGATAATGCAAATAAGTGGCTTCAGTCAACACACCAACAAGATCATTACTGTCCACGACATCAAAATGCATCAGTTAATTCCGATATTTGTTGTGCAATGCAAATTCTTGTCCCCTGTGACAACCTTACTGACCTATGCAACAAGAGCCGCTACATTAGTATTACGCCACTAGCTAATAATTAAAGCATCATTGTACCAAATTTTCTAATAAACATGCTACGTGAACTGGTAGCCCAGAACAAACAAACAAACAAAAACACTAACTATTCTAAACACAAATGTTAATGAAATAAAATTACACTTGCTGTCCCTTCAGGAATGAAACATATAAAATAATTTACACATTTACAAGTACAAATACATTATTCACTATCTTGTGAGTCACACGGAAATATTTCAATCTGTGATTTTCTTGGGGTCAAAAAAGTTACTGACAGGTTCCCTAGAAACACTGTCTCGGTGTCAAAGCTCTCCCATGGTTACCCGGACGAAAGTCTTTAAGTCACTCAAATCGGCATTTTGAACACGCACTGAACAGTAAACTGTATCTCACATTAAACACAAATGTCATAGTCACTATCAGCGTACCATCCACACGAATCTGGTCGTCCAAAAAAAATGGCCCAGCAACTACTATTACCCACGGTTCTGTCCTTTCAGTTCATGGTGTAATTAAAAGTCGTAAGTTCCAACAAACAGCACTTATTCCCGCACCAATTCAAGAAATGTCTCCTACTACAGACGCAAATGTCAATGTCCCACTCTAGTTTCTTGCGTTCATACAATAATTAGTCACCAAACGACAACTGTCCTCTTCAAGAATACCAAGCGTCCCACATGCAATTCACAAAGCACACTTAACAAGTCACTGCCAAAGGTTTATGGATCCCACCGTTCAGTGGTCAAGAAAAAACAAAACAATCGTCATGTCTGCTAAAGACAAAATCTTTTCCACCACTCACAACGTGGAAACACCAGTCCTTCACTTTCCAACTTTTGGAGACATACGAGCAGTCGTCTTGTTTCATGGCTCCACAGTCCAGTACTAGTTAATAGTTGCTGGTAACAAATTCCCGCCAGACTCTGCCCCGCGTCGTTCATTCTGCCGTGGCGCTGCCGCGCGCGCCGTTGAGCAGAAGAAACCACCCGCTGTTGCCTCCGCGGGATACTGTCCCCAGTCGTAAGGGTGGCGGAACTTATGAATGGCCAGTGGTACGTGCGTGTCGCCCCAGGCCGTTGACCTGCTGTAGCGGGCACAAGGAGTGTACCCCGACCGGCAGTGGAGTGGGGAGTGCACCGGCTCTGTTACCGACGTCTGCTTGGCTTATGTGGTACGGGCGCGTTCGGTGTAGCACTCAGCGCTACGACACCCAATCAGTCAGACCCTTCCGTGCATCTCGCAACATTACAGACAAAAGGATATTCTTACAGTATTTAAATACTCATTGATTACGTGTATGATCTATTAGATACATTGGTAATAAAAGAATCTTTGTTAAAAAAAATTATACACCCTAGTTTTCTACACATACAACATATCCCTTTTCTATATACAGCCCATACTTGTGCTACTGATTGTACCTGTCGTCCCTCATAAAAAACATGAAAGTGTTAAAAAAAAGGAATAAGAAACAATCTATACAGCTCATAATTACAATATCAAATAGTAGACTACTTTAACATCCTATCACAGCGAAAATATTAGAAACTGTTGATCCTAATACTACAATATACAACGCACCTTTGTGCTTGTGACAGACTGAAATTAATACCCCTTGAAAGTGTTCCAACAAAAAAATAAAAAATAATCTACACAGCTCACAATTACCTATCACATGTTATTAAGTAGTAAACTACTTTAAAATCCTAACACAATAAACATTTTAGAAACTGATGACTCTAAATCTACAACATACAATACACCTTTGTGTGTGTGACAGATTGAAATTAGTATCTCTTTATATATTTTACATTTTATTATATATAACAACATTTCTAGGACACGTATGTACCATCCACATGTCAGATCCTGACCTGCCATCGAGGTTCATCCCAATCAAACAATAAAACACAATAATGTTTTAGTTATGGATCGGTAGCATCCACTTTACAGGAGTGAGCGCATTGATCACACTAAATTCTACGACTCACACTCACCTGACATCACATTTTCCTTCTCATTCAATCCATTAATACACTAACAGAATAGGTCTAGAAGTCAGCTAACCTTAACACCACCACACTCACGACAACATACCATACCTTTGCTCCCTTATACTCAACCACATAACACATGAAGCTGCTTCGGAGATAGCATTCCAGTCTCCGAATTCGTCCTTTCACTCTGGCACCTCTCTCCATCGGCTTACCTCTGCATTCACTTCACCGATTATTCATTCTGCTAAATATCACTTAGAATTGCGACATTTCATCTAAGAACAAAAAATACACAAATTATTCATCATGAAAAATAACTGTACACATTCTTGGTACCATTTTGATTAGTTATACTGGTACCAGGCTTCAACAACAACAACAACAAAAATTATTTTTTTCACATAGCAACTGTTATGGTAAGAATTAGATTTACACTTATATTACATCTTACGTCAGTATTCCACAAAGTTCACCATCTGCATCTCATACTCCCTTTATGTCCTTTCACATTGTGCAGTTGTCCTCATTCTTCATTCGTATTTCGGCTCTCCGTCCATCCATTACTCCATCATTTCCTGGTCTTCCTTCGCCATTGGCATCAATATCTATCGCAGCATACACAGGCCTCTCTGTAACATTCATCTAAGACATCTCCACATTATGAATTCTACTCACCTTTATTTACCACTGTTTCATCACGTCGAATCTCTCTTTATTAATCACACTGCTTCACGTCGCTTCTCTCCTTAAATATCACCTTTATCCACTACTATTTATCACGTCGCTTCTCTATCTACCATCTTTATCCACTCATTAATCATCACGTCGTTTCTGCTTGATCCTTATTCATATGACAAAAAATACCTACATACACCACTCTGTCGACTCCTGTTCATGACTCATTCGACCAGTCTATTCCGTCATACTTCCTGACATCCCGCCTGAAAATTCTTATGTTCGATTTGACCCTGCACAACGTTACACACCAAAAATAAATACACTGACTATCTACCATAACATGCCTACTTTCGATCTATCCTTAACTTTTCCATAATTGGATGTTAGAAATGTGATGAAGCCCACGCGATTGTTTTTCCTTGATCGTCTCAATCAGTACAGCATTTTCATGAACAATCCGCCTCACTCTAAATGGTTCACTGTACACAGTAAATAATTCGCTAGTTAGGAATCTGAGCTTACATGAAAATCAATGTATGCAGAGAATATACAAGCTGGGAGAGATGGGACAGCCCAAGTGTTAGAAACTTTGGTGCTAGTGGCCTCTTTCCTTAACAGCAGATTCCGAACAACCATACGCAGCACCTCATTATAACTGTCACTATGACAATGACATACTACCGGTCAGATGGCATCTAATTTAAAATCTTCGATCACATTACTGATGTTACCTGTAACAGCAGTATAAACGTACCCTATTCCATACAGATCACAATGTTTACTTTTTACATTACGTGTTAAGTACCTGCAATAGTCAAATCACACTAATTAAACTGGACTCATTGGCATTAACCTAACATTTTTAGCAACTGTTTTTTTTTTTGAAGAAACAGTTCTTTTGCTTTACTGTTCGAAATAAAAATTTTCAAATTTTTCTCTGAGAGACCAGCCTAACAGATGCCATTACTGGTGTTTTATTCTCTGATCAGAAGTATGGTATTTGCATTCCTACATATCAGTAGAGTATGTCTGCTACATACACAATTTTCAGTGCCAGCGGCATGTGTTTTAAGGCAAGATGCTAAGGGTTGATATGTTGGATTAGGTTCTCCTATCCTTCAATACATTTTGACAAGAATGAAATGCCAGGATTCCATGCTCTCCTGTCATTCTGATAGTTTCTGCCGTTCCTATCCTCCACTCTGTCTGACCTATGAGTCGTGTCGCCGTTCACAATGTTGCTCTCATTACCCAGTTTCTGTAACAAGTGCTGAAATGACGCAGAAGCGTCTAAGCCTCTGCCTGCTATCACTATATCTCTGCGCAATCTCACTGGCAACTTCGTTATACAGATCCTAGTGAACTCCTCAGGTTCGTATGGCACATCCAAATACCTATTTCGTCTCAGCATTTCCTGATAGCACGACACTGGATCTCTTATACCACCCTCGTTAAAATTTGGCATCATCAATATGCTTTGCTTAACCTGGTCCTGCTTACTTTTCGACCAGAATTCATTTAAATAGCTGCTGCAGTCTTTAATAACTTCCTGCCTTTTAGCTCTAGCCTCGTCCCTCAAATGATTACACACAAACTTCATTTTGAGGAGCGGTCCCCACGATGAAGGTAATGAATCTTGAAATTGAGACAGCCTTGGACTATACCCAGTTGGGTTCGCCACCTGTTTTATCCGACACAACTGTTCCTCTGACTCTCTGAATTCGTCTTCCTCTTTCTGCCTATTTCCGCTTTTTGAGTTTATCTCACTCTCCCTCTGCAATCTACCTGGTGGTGTGTCACCTTCGCTACTGCACGCTAATTGCAACTGTGCTAGTTCTTCACTATGTTTCCTACTTATTTCTAATTGCGCCTCTTTAAGCTGTAATAGCGATTGTATCTCCCCCTGGTTGGCATAAACCTCTCGCTGCGTACTGTCAGAACCTGTCTCGCCTCTTATACTGAGCTTTTCTACATCTGCACTAATCGTATTCATTCTGACCACTACCTTTTTGATTCGCTCATCCGGCAACACGTCCCTACGCTCAGTAGTATCACTCTCTATTGCAAATACTTGTACCTCCAAATTATTAGCTTTTTCTTTCACGGCGTCACATACTTGCTTCAACGCACCCAGATTCTTCTCCCCCTCATCTAACCGATTATTAACTGCGGGCAGACGCTCATCGATAACTGAGTGTAGCTTCCTCATTGCCTCTTTATTTCCCTTATCCAATGCCATCATACTTTCCTTACTACCTTTATCCATCGCTTCCCATCTTTCCTTATTATCTCTATCCATCGCGTCCAATATTTCCTTAAACTCCCTATCTCTCTCCTTAGCCTCCCTAACTCTCTCCTTAGCCTCCCTATCTCTCTCCTTAGCCTCCCTATCTCTCTCCTTAGCCTCCCTATCCATCCTCTGTAAAAACTGCAGTAGCACATTGTCATTTGCTACTTTCGGTGCGCTCACCTCGTTTGCCTGAGAAGCAGTAGCTTCGCTAAGGGTAGCTACACTTTCACTACATACCTGACCTAGTCCCGGCTCGCCTGCGTCGTCGGGAAAAGCCCCCGGCTGCGAACAATACCCGCCGCTCAAAGGATCACCTTGCAGCGGTCCACTGAACAATTCAGCCCCTTTCGAGTGTTTCTCGTCCCCGCTCATTAACCGATGGTCAACAGCTACTTCCTGCTGCACTGCTACGTTCACCCCAGAATCGCTATTCTCCATGGTGGCTACACTTTTCGACTGTGACCTAGTTACTACGGACATTACGCAAAAAAAATTATACCACGATCTTCCAGCCTTGGACGATATAGCAATTAATTACATAAAAAAAATAAAAGATCCTCACCAATCCAGAAAGAAATCGCAAACAGAAAAAAATTTACTTCTTAGCGCTATCACCATACATTCCATCAAAAAAGAATCTTAGCAGCAAACCCTAATAGCAAAATATCCTGGCAGGGTCGAAATTATGAGAGGCACCCACATGCCTTGCTCATACTGTGGCATCAAGCAGTCAGGCCTACAAGATGAGTGGTCTGCCAAGCGAGTGGATTCATTATTTATCGAGTATCATGAACTCTCGTACTCACAATTAAGTTACAAATTATCCTCCTGTATGAATAATACGCAACGGAAAACACGCATCTGACTATCAGTAATTTACAGAACTCTGACTGTACACTATGCACTGGCAATACCACATTTTCTTTCCTTTTTTATTTAACGGCTTTTGTCAACACGTGGCCACCGCACTGAATATGAATGGCACACACATTATAAATTCGGGACATTATGGCAACATACAGTTCAATGGAAAAGTCCACCAATCTTTTTCTTTTCACTATCCTATTTATTCCGATAAATTCTCTAACCTAAACACACAAATTCTACAACTTACAACAATAACACATGAGAAATTCCGCCCAGTGGGCATGACTTTACATTGGTGAATCTCTATATTATGGTCTCGTAATTATTTAACGGTACAGTGCACTTTCTGGATAGGATGGTGGATCTTTTATTATACCTCACACTTCGACTCTCACAATCATCATCACGAAACTTTCCTCCAGACCGAGCGGTACAGAAGGAACAAGCATAACCCACTAATCTTTTGAAACTACCCTGCTACTCTCCCATGCAAACCACACATACCCAAATTACATGACATCACACTGCAATAAGAAATATAAAACACTAAATAGTCACAACACTATGACTTTCAGATTTCCCACTTCAATCAATATTTATCCCAGTTTCACACGACACTGCCCAACTTGGTAATTTTACTTTCCTACTATGAACTCTGGAGATATATGCACGTCTTCCTGTGCAATGCAAGCCATGTGGCGTTGCTGGATAGACGGCCGACTCACCTTGCTTCTCTCTCAGAGTTTGAATCTAGCGTCACACGGAATTATATCACGCAATGTAACATTAAGAACTTCTTCATCACACACGCGAGTCCTCAACTGATACCATGGACGAGTACTTCTCTTTATCTTTTGTCTCATACACAGTTTGAGACTCACACAGTACTCACCACGTGGAAGTACTCGTCTCTAATTTCAAGTCCTGCACACGCCATTTCTTAAATATTTCAACTTATGGTACACACGCTATTTCTTAAATATTTCAACTTATTGTACTCACGCTAGTGATTCAGCTTAACTTAAGCACATGGAAGTATTTCAACTTATTGTTACACGTGGTTTCATTGTGACCGTCGGTCACTTCCAAAGATTACTTCAATCCCATTAATATTACCTGCCTGACATTTAATTCTCCCCACAAAAGTTCCTGAAATAGAGAAATTATTATTTCAAACTACTCTTAAATATTCCACATGCATACCGTGACTCCACTCTTTCGTCATTACGGAGCACAACTAAAAACAGTTGTTAACAGCACAGGATCCAGTGGCAAGAGTGTTGAAACATGGCCGTTCTCGAAGTCCTCTCGCACCTCTGTCGAGGTGGGGGAAGACCATGCTATCGTATTGGTCAGCCACATTTCAGGCGCTCAAAGCTCAGGTAAATTTCATCTCTTTGGTCCCACCAAAGGTGGCCAAAGGATCGTCTCAAAGATGATCATATATTCACATTCACTATCTGCGGTTAGCAGACGACCATACATTCATTCATTTCAAAAGATCTCACCAAACTGGACGTAGGGATTTACTTTGTGGGAGTGCACATGTGATCAATTAAATAAATAAATTGTCATTCTTTCCAACACTGGTATCCGGCTTCGCTGTATTAATTGAAATTGAGTTATTTTACAAAAAAAAGTGTTGTTCTGACAAAAATAATGAAGTATGTTGTACCTATTTTCAATGTCGGGCGGTACTGCACCCTTTCAATTTCTGTGCACAGCCTTAACAAATGATGTCGTGAGTCCCAACTAACGGTGCAGTCATGAGAGAACAATTTTGTTCGCATTCACTAGAAGTTCTTCGGCAATATTTTTTGGGCCAGGCCACAGAACTGTTCGCGGATATCATTTCCTCTGTGTGTGGCGTTTTTCTTTTACGCGACTGTCCCACTCCTACAGGTAGTAGCTATACGTAACACAACTCCCTTGCAAAACGAACAGCATCACAATGACTTAGATTCCCGCTTGTGGTAATTAACACAGTTTATTACGGATTTCAAGATGATGTATTTTCCATTAGTTACGGCAGCATACGCGGCACGGTGGATGGCCTTTCATTACTATTCTGTAACAGTACTGCCTTCAGGCTGGTTTTTGAGCTATGTTTGAAAGGTCTCCACTTGTCTGGTTTGTATGTAATGTTCAGGTCTTCCAACAAACCGTCAGTGTCACTGCAGAGTATAATGTCGCCTGCAGTACCAAAAAGACACTCAAGTTTTTTCTGACGCCCCGAAACATAGTCACACGCATTCTCTCGGCGAGGAGGAGCCAAACGTTCGGTTTTACGTTGTGGAAGTTCTAAATTCCTAATCAGTTCACTGAGCTCCCACTGTGTAATTTCATGTGGTTCTCCAGATGACGATGTTGATATTGTAAGTAGGCTGTTTAGATTTTTATGTTGGTAACGCCACGAGCGCTCTGTATGAAAATCACTGACAGTCCTGTGTGCAGTCTGCGGCTGGTTGGCATTGTTGGAATATTCGCTATTGTAGTGTTCGGCAGTTGGATGTGAACAGTGCGTAGTGTTACGCAGTTGGAGGTGAGCCGCCAGTAGTGGTGGATGTGAATCATTAGTAAGTGCCTTCAGTAGTTAGAATCTTTTATTTAGCTGGCAGTATTGGCGTTCGCTTTATTGTAGTAGTTCAAGTAACGAAGATTTTTGAGAGGTAAGTGATTAGTGAAGGGTATAGGTTACTGTTAGTCAGGGCCATTCTTTTGTAGGGATTATTGAAAGTCAGATTGCGTTGCGCTAAAAATATTGTGTGTCAGTTTAGTGTTGATCAGAATAAGTAAAGAGAGTAATGTCTCAGTTCGTTCAGTTTTGCTCAGCTGTTTGAAAAACAAATAACGTTAGAGATTTACCAGCACAGTAATACATACAGGGTGTTTCAAAAATGACCGGTATATTTGAAACGGCAATAAAAACTAAACGAGCAGCGGTAGAACTACACCGTTTGTTGCAATATGCTTGGGACAACAGTACATTTTCAGGCGGACAAACTTTCGAAATTACAGTAGTTACAATTTTCAACAACAGATGGCGCTGCAAGTGATGTGAAAGATATAGAAGACAACACTGTCTGTGGGTGCGCCATTCTGTACATCGTCTTTCTGCTGTAAGCGTTTGCTGTTCACAACGTGCAAGTGTGCTGTAGACAACACGGTTTATTCCTTAGAACAGAGGATTTTTCTGGTGTTGGAATTCCACCGCCTAGAACACAGTGTTGTTGCAACAAGACGAAGTTTTCAACGGAGGTTTAATGTAACCAAAGGACCGAAAAGCGATACAGTAAAGGATTTGTTTGAAAAATTTCAACGGACTGGGAACGTGACGGATGAACGTGCTGGAAAGGTAGGGCGACCGCGTACGGCAACCACAGAGGGCAACGTGCAGCTAGTGCAGCAGGTGATCCAACAGCGGCCTCGGGTTTCCGTTCGCCGTGTTGCAGCTGCGGTCCAAATGACGCCAACGTCCACGTATCGTCTCATGCGCCAGAGTTTACACCTCTATCCACACAAAATTCAAACGCGGCAACCCCTCAGCGCCGCTACCATTGCTGCACGAGAGACATTCGCTAACGATATAGTGCACAGGATTGATGACGGCGATATGCATGTGGGCAGCATTTGGTTTACTGACGAAGCTTATTGTTACCTGCACGGCTTCGTCAATAAACAGAACTGGCGCTTATGGGGAACCGAAAAGCCCCATGTTGCAGTCCCATCGTCCCTGCATCCTCAAAAAGTACTGGTCTGGGCCGCCATTTCGTCCAAAGGAATCATTGGCCCATTTTTCAGATCCGAAACGATTACTGCATCACGCTATCTGGACATTCTTCGTGAATTTGTGGCGGTACAAACTGCCTTAGACGACACTGCGAACACCTCGTGGTTTATGCAAGATGGTGCCCGGCCACATCGCACGGCCGACGTCTTTAATTTCCTGAATGAATATTTCGATGATCGTGTGATTGCTTTGGGCTATCCGAAACATACAGGAGGCGGCGTGGATTGGCCTCCCTATTCGCCAGACATGAACCCCTGTGACTTCTTTCTGTGGGGACACTTGAATGACCAGGTGTACCGCCAGAATCCAGAAACAATTGAACAGCTGAAGCAGTACATCTCATCTGCATGTGAAGCCATTCCGCCAGACACGTTGTCAAAGGTTTCGGGTAATTTCATTCAGAGACTACGCCATATTATTGCTACGCATGGTGGATATGTGGAAAATATCGTACTATAGAGTTTCCCAGACCGCAGCGCCATCTGTTGTTGAAAATTGTAACTACTGTAATTTCGAAAGTTTGTCTGCCTGAAAATTTACTGTTGTCCCAAGCATATTGCAACAAACGGTGTATTTCTATCGCTGCTCGTTTAGTTTTTATTGCCGTTTCAAATATACCGGTCATTTTTGAAACACCCTGTAATTTCCTATGGGGACGTTTCAATATAAATGTTGCGCCTGCGATTAGCATATGATTTCACATGAGTCAGAAACCACCACCAAAATCAAACTGTGCACTGCCCCCCCCCCCCCCCGCACCCAAAATTTAAAAAATGAAACACTGACATTACGAAGCATCTCTATGAAGCACACACTTCACCGGCCAATTAAAAAACCTGAATTACAAAGGAAATTCTTAGGATTTGCGCAATGGAAACGTGAAATAAGAAACGAGAGAACCAAGAAAATATGAAAAGAATCGCACGTGAAAAATTACAGCATAATTAGCAGCAACAGCGCAGCATGAAGAAATTGCGCCAACTAAAATATGCTGAAGTAAAACTAAACTACTGGGAGAAAAATAGGGATAATTTTCTTTTATTAAAAGAAAAATCTTTGTACTTGAAATGAAAATACTAATCTTTTCATTATAATGACAATGCTTATTTTACACTCTTAGTTCATAGAAACATAAAACTCACAGAAAGCAATATCTACTTTCTTTACATAAGTCTTACACGGCAACTCCCTTACGATTGTGAAAATTGAAATGAAATTACCTGATGTGGACAGCTCTGTTACAAGACCCGCTAAGCTATCAGTACATACCAGCTCCACAATGCAGATCCATCCTATGTGTTCCATAAATGCAGCGTCTGTAGGTCCCTCCATCAGATTGAGAATTCCTAATAATTTTCTTCAGAAAAATCCTGCTTCAATATACACTACGCTAAATGTTCTGCCATCTTACTCAATGTCCAAGACAAGATAAATCTTCGCTCTCCAACTTAGCCAAAGATACACAAATTCAGGGACATTATGGTCACTGCCGTGTAAGACTATATTGCAGTTCTCGTAACATGAAATTTCCACTCATCCCGAAACTTTACGCAATTAAATTTGCCGTCCACCAATATATGTCCTCCTTTCAGAAGAGCTGCCAAATTGTACTGGAAGCGTCTATCTCAGTCACGGCATAGAAAACTTTGTCACAATGCCTTTCCATGTAGGTCTTATAATGCGCCATAAGCTTGACTGGAAAACGTTAACATCTTATTTACCTGTATCCCTGAGCTACGAGACAATTTTAACATTGATATTCTTGTTTAGAGGATCTAAAGCTAAAAAGCAAGGCAACTTTCGTTTTTGTAATAAATTAAAATTGAAAATTTGTGGACCATTGTTATTGATACAGCAGCTACTGATATTGTGTAAACGCAAACGGAGACTTTGACCGATACTATTTCGGAACTATATATCAGAAAGAACGGACACCACGCATTCATACAATTCATTCGCCTAAATGGGCAATGGATCCACCTTCTTCAGTGCAGAGCAGAAGTACGTTGGACCTCCTGCGGAAATCTCAGCGTAGGGAGCATGGAGGAAAAGGACAGCGTCTGGAGACAGGTGGCACTAGGTGGGAATGTAGATAGGCCGTGAGACGCGCAGAAATTGTCCCGGATGGCGCCGTGGTTAATGAACCTGTCTAGTAAGCAGGAATCCCGGCTTCGAAACCCAGTGCGCCACACAAATTACTCACATCGCCGCTGATTCCGCTAAATTGGAAATTTGTGGCAAGGTCTCATGGGAGCAAACTGCTGAGGTTATCAGTACCTAAGCTTACTCACTACTTAATCTAACTTAAACTAACTTACGATAAGGACGACACACACACCCATGGGAAGATTTGAACCTCCGACGGGGGAAGTCGCGCGGACCGTGGCAAGACGCCTCAGACCGCTCGGCTACCCCGCGCGGCCGCTGATTCCGCTTAACGCCCCGATACAGCTGATATCAGTAATCATTTTCCTTTCCATTCTCCTCCTTCTACCTTCAATTTACATATAATGTATCACAGCTGCGGATTCCATGTGGTGTCTGACACCCTGCATTCATACAATATACATCTATATCTACATATATATTCCGCAATCCACCATACGTTGCGTGGCGGAGGGTACCTCGTACCACAACTAGCATCTTCTCTCCCTGTTCAACTCCCAAACAGAACGAGGGAAAAATGACTGCCTATATGCCTCTGTACGAGCCCTAATCTCTCTTATCTTATCTTTGTGGTCTTTCCGCGAAATATAAGTTAGCGGCAGTAAAATTGTACTGCACTCAGCCTCAGATGCTGGTTCTCTAAATTTCCTCAGTAGCGATTCACTAAAAGAACGCCTCCTTTCCTCCAGAGGCTCCCACCCGAGCTCTTGAAGCTTTTCCGTAACACTCGCGTGATGATCAAACCTACCAGTAACAAATCTAGCAGCCCACTTCTGAATTCCTTCTATGTGCTCCCTCAATCCGACATGATAGGGATCCCAAACGCTAGAGCAGCACTCAAGAATAGGTCGTATTAGTGTTTTATAAGCGGTCTCCTTTACAGATGACCCACATCTTCCCAAAATTCTACCAATTAACCGAAGACGATTAACCGCCTTCCCCACAACTGCCATTACATGCTTGTCCCACTTCATATCGCTCTGCAATGTTACGGCCAAATATTTAATCGACGTGACTGTGTCAAGCGCTACACTACTAATGGAGTATTCAAACATTATGGGACTCTCTTTCCTACTCATCTGCGTTAATTTACATTTATCTATATTTAGAGTTAGCTGCCATTCTTTACACCAGTCACAAATCCTGTCCAAGTCATCTTGTATCTTCCTACAGTCACTCAACGACGACACCTTCCCGTACACCACAGCATCATCAGCAAACAGCCGCACATTGCTATCCACCCTATCCAAAAGATCATTCATGTAGATAGCAAGCAACAGCGGACCTACCATACTTCCCTGGGGCACTCCAGATGATACCCTCACCTCCGATGAAGACTCACCATCGAGAACAACGTACTGGGTTCTATTACTTAAGAAGTCTTCGAGCCACTCTCATATTTGGCAACCAAATCAGTCACAGTTGATGTAACTAGATCTACGAAAATGTTCGTAGAATGGTTCTTACTGTTCTGTGCAGAGGACGTCACAATACAAATCTAACTTGCTACCCCATTTCTGTCACGCGCTTTGTTCTGGACTTTGGACTGCATGTCTTCATTTGTAGGGGACAGCGTTGTACCTTGGGACACTTTACAAACTTCCGCCTTGTAAAAGAAGGTTAGCATATTTTCTTATTCCATTTCGAAATGATGGCATTCACTTTATTTATTCTGCGGCCTTTTTTTTAAATTAAAGGGATAATTAGCTCGAGAAATGAATGATTTTTCCAAATGTGAAAAACTGTTCCAAGCTATAACATGATCAAAGCTCCAGAAATGAAAGATTTTTCCAAATGTGAAAAACTGTTCCAAGCTATTACATGATCAAGTATTTAGGAACAAATACTCAATACAAATTTAAAAGCGTTGCAGTTGAGAAAGTCTTGCCACTGCTCTATTTAACAGTCCGTATCAGAAAGCCCAGCCGTGCGGGATTAGCCTAGCGGTCTAGTGCGCTGCAGTCATGGACTGTGCGGCTGGTCCCGGCGGCGGTTCGAGTCCTCCCTCGGGCATGGCTGTGTGTGTTTGTCCTTAGGATAATGTAGGTTAAGTAGTGTGTAAGCTTAGGGACTGATGACCTTAGCAGTTAAGTCCCATAAGATTTCACACACATTCGAACACAAAGCCCACGGCGTGCTATACAGCGATTGCGACGTGCGGGCAGCGTGGGGGCCGAGACTCGACCTTTCACGGGTTTCCTCGGAAGTACTTCGTGCATCGGGACGTTTCGTTTAGTACCGCGGTGCGGCAGTGTTCTGCCGGCACGACTCTCTTCACTTCAGGTAAATCGTGGTTTCAGCTGTGCTTACGCTTCCCGATTTGTATATATGGTATAAAGGAAGTTAATAGGCCCAGTATCTGTTTGCACAAAAAGAGTCAGCAAGCGATCTGACGTCACAAGCCATTAAAATGACTGAGAATGACAGAAGAGAGGGATGAGAATTCTTAGTATCTATAACGCAGTGGCATAACCGACACGTACTGCGAATTCCCTACGAAACGACATATCAACACGATAGAAAAGGGATTTAAATACTTAGCTGACAATGAAGGAGCAAAAAATCACAAATATCGACAGGCGGGATTCATTGTTCTGTATATCAAGAAACACTTTGTGCAAAAAGTGCAGTCATGGTGAAGAAACTGTTGGTGCGAGTAGTAAAATTTGTGAAGTAGCATGCATTATTTCACTGTCAATTGCAACAGTTTTCGATGGTACTGAATGAAAAGTATGAAGGCTATATATACTACTGTAAAGTACGTTGGTTATGTCAAGGAGCATATGTGAAATGATTTTTATGAAGGAAAAAGGAGTGCAGGAACGAAATTTGAAATATACGGAGTAGACTGGAAACGCCGCATTTATACTACACTTGACAGCGCTGTTCAAATGGTTCAAATGGCTCTGAGCACTGTGCGACTCAACTTCTGAGGTCATCAGTCACCAAGAACTTAGAACTAATTAAACCTAACTAAACTAAGGACATCACACACATCCATGCCCGAGGCAGGATTCGAACCTGCGACCGTAGCGGTCGCTCGGCTCCAGATTGTAGCGCCTAGAACCGCACGGCCACACCGACCGGTGACTGCGCTGTGCCCACAGTAAGAGGAGTAACAACTTATTACTGGTTTGATGTGGTTGCATTTAAAAAAAATCTCATTGTAGAAGGAAGAGCTTCTGACATAAATCACTAGTCCAGATCCCTAAGCTGAGACGCGTTAAAGAAAACGCTAGGTTTGAAAAATCCGTTGTGGCATTCAAAGAATCACAATGATAGTTTTCTAAACGTTTTGAGAACACTGCCAGTCTTATATCCGTTTTCGATCTGATCTAGAGACCGTTTACCGCTTCAGCTGAAAGCACCCCTGCGTATGTGCAGATGGAACTGCTTGATCTGCAGTGTAGTTCTCGTTTTAAAGTAAAGCCCGTTTTAGAATAAACTCCCCAAGGCATCACTAATAAAAACAGGTAGATATACTCATCTGCTACTACAAGTGCGTCAGCAGATCTCAAATTCGTACGCACAACCCGTGCCTTTCGTGTCAACTCACAAAAATCTACCTCCTTCATGATGTTTAAGCCTTCGAATGGGCATAAAATAAATTGCGACTGGTAGCAATAAACATGTGGCTTCAACGGATATGAAAAACAACCTTTGTAGGACCTGATATAACATTTCCACATTTAATGTTGGATCAGTGTCTTACCTTCTCTGCATTAATGACCCATCAGCCTTCCAAGTGAAAACATGTAGTAAAAAGTTTGTGGAAACTGGGCGCAAATAATATGTTCGCAAATGCATTCTCGAGAAACCCTCAAAGCAAAATAAAAGTAGTTGCCCATACGTTGCGAGGCTTTGCATCTCTCAGAATAATAAGCGCGTAACACGGTGAGCAGCGAAATAAGCGCTGGCGGTTCGACGTAATTAAAAATGCGGCTTGCGTATCTTACAGGCCAACTTGTGCAGGGCGCAACGCGTGGTTTTACCAACCCCTTTGTGCGGTGTGTCCGCAAATTAGGACCGCGGATGTGGTCACACGGAACTCGTCATTCCTCTGTTAACTGAGCCGTATCCCATTATGCTAATTAATTTTACACCATTACGATGCAACCCACGTCGCCAGAGAGTTTACTGACTTAATTAGAGGACGTCCGATCGTTGTGGCCGTGCGGTCGGTACGTAAACGTGACGCAGCGCACACAGTTCCCCGCTAAAGTGTTACGATAGAATGCTATTTCGTGACTGCGACGTGATAAGTTTCTACAGCGTGAGTCCTAACGGTAGAGTATGTGCCAAAAATGAGGGTTTTACATTACACCGACATCATTTTGCTCCCAGTTTCAGATATTCATGGGTGTTCATGGAGATGACAAAGTCTCAGCTATCATATCAACGTCCATATCTACAAATATACTCTACAAGCCTCTCTACAGTGATAGGTGGCCGGTACTTCTATGGATATAAGGGATTTGCTGACCCATTCGATCCCTGTATTGAGTGAAAATATTTGCCTGTAAGCGCGTCCTAATGTACGTTATCTTTGGTTCAAATGGCTCTGAGCACTATGGGACTTAACTTCTTTGGTCATCAGTCCCCTAGAACTTAGAACTACTTAAACCTAACCAACCTAGGGACATCACACACATCCATGCCCGAGGCAGGATTCGAACCTGCGATCGTAGCGGTCGCGCGGTTCCAGACTGTAGCGCCTAGAACCGCTCGGTCACTTCGGCCGGCACGCTATCTTTAGACGGTGCCTTTTGTCATACACACGATGATGGCTGGAGAATTTTTAATTCGGTTCTCTAAATGTATCAAAAGTGGTACCACGATAGCAATGTAGCCTTGATTCCAAAGATTTCCATTTATGTCCACAGATCAACTCTGTCGTACGCTACCTGAAAAAAAAATTGAAGCGCACAGAAGGGGAGGAGAAAACGAAATAAAACTTCACGGCTTGAGAGGGTATTGACGTAACTGCAGTCACTACGTCACTGAGTTATATTTACACAGAACTTGGCAGCATGAGCCTACTCGGCAGTATGAAGTTGCGCTTCCTCTAGTCTAGATGCAAGCACAGATTCATTTAGGAACTGTGTTGTAAAGCCGTTGTTTCCTCTTCTGAGGCCGTATAGCACTCAACTATTTTACTGGTTCTTGATATCCCGTTTACTGGAGTTGACGTCCACTCTGGTCCCAGACTTGTTCTAAGGTGGCACATGCGGAGATCTTGGTGGCCACCGGAGTAGCTCAAAATCATGCAGATACGTGCCACGTGTGAGTGAGCATTGTGTTGTTGAAAAATGGCACTACAGTAACTTTCGCATAAGAGGTCACACATGAGGACGCAGGATATTCGTGACGTATAGTTGTACAATCAGAATTCCGCGAATCACTATGAACCGTGGTCTGCAGTCATACGCTTTGGCTCCTCACTCTATGGCGCCAGAAGTAACACCACTGAGCCTTTCAAAATATTTTGAAGAATGGGGCCTCCTCCAGGTCGCCACCTTATTTGCCGACGATTGTTACCTTGTTTAGTATAGAGCCGCGATTAATCGGTGAGCACAGTGCGACGCCTTTCGTAAGCAGATATGCTTGCAGGTCCAGCACCAATCCAAACACAGGCGTTTGTGTTGTGGTGTTAACGAAAACCCGCGGACGAGATAGTAATTCGCTATTCGTGTTCCTGCTCGTCTGCTACCAATGGTACCAAACAGAGAATATTGCAGGAAGGCTATTATTTCATCCTCTGTTGACAGGCCCAGATGCTAATGGGCTACAGTGTGCTTGGTGCAATAAGGGGATCCTTCCCTGTGGTGGTCACAAGTGGTCAACTGGAGCCTTCACAAGTATGCTTGCAGTCACGTTCCCACTAGAGATGGGGGATCCGCTCTTGAACAGATTCATAGAGTTGAATCTTTCAAAGGAGTGAACAATCAGTGATTCAGAAAAAAACAACGGCAGCTCCAAACGTTTCCCACGGCAGAGAGAGAGAGAGAGAGAGAGAGAGAGAGAGAGAGAGAGACGGAGCATATGAGCAACGCCTCTGCTGCTCACAGCACAGTGCATGCCACACAACACAGCCAGCGCCGACCTCTGCCCTGCTTCTACCTTGGCTGCCTGCATTGTGCAGTGCCCCATTGGATTTTGTGTTTCACATATGCCGTGCCGTCTCTGTGCGTCGTCTGCCGTGTGCAGTGTCTGGCGCAGCTTAACTTCGCATCGCACTCTGTCGGCGATCGTTTCAGTTGCACGTCCTGCCCTCTGGGCAGTTGATGTGAGCAACAGTACAGAGAGCCACCTAGCGGATAACATAGGAACTACTTGCAACAACCTGCTCGCAAGGGAACGGACGATTTGTCTCGGAGTGGGTGAGTTCACCACTCCCCCCACCCTCGGAAATCGCCCGCTCAACGCTCACCCCACCATTCTCGACTCTAGCCAGAGCGTTGAGCAAAGCAACTCAGGTGTCACTCTGGTCTCAGCGGTCTTAGCTCACACAGTAATACAGCTTGCGGCTCGACCTGCTTGACTCAGCGCTTCTGCATCGGAGTTCGTCTCTACTGGATATTGTTCTTCGTAGTAATACCGCTATGTATATTACATTATTATGTTATGTATATATCATTAGTTTTTATTTTATTTTTATTTGTTTAAACTGATCAGATTAGGTTCCTGACGACTCCTCTTACTCTAGGATTTTTATTATGGACACTCGAATTTATGCTTTAATTACGAGCAAACCGATAAACGTATCGCAAAATGTGATACACCAATATTTTCCTTGTTTTATTCTGCGTAAGGCTATATGCAGCACTTTCGTTTTACAGTCAAATTTATATTTTTTTTCTTATTCTGGTACGGATTTTGCGGTTTTAGGCGTCTTCGGAAGGAAACGTTCACTTTAAAAATATATGGCTTGCGATGTATTTGTATGAGGTAAATGAAATTTTAATACATTATAGCCAAATATTTTGTTAATGTAAGTCTCAAGTTACGACATTTTTCGATCACCCAAAAAACCACGATAGTGCAAAATAAATCTTTGTCATATCTTTGTCATATCGTGGAAATTTCAATAAACAATACAAAATTCTTACTCATTATCTGTGTTACTTCAAAATAGGATCAAATAAGATCGAAATACAGGTATAGTACTGGAATAAACCAAGTTTAAAGGGCAATGTGCTTTCCATTTATTTTCAATTGTAAATGAGTGGTGAGTCATGAAAAAGTGAGTCAGGGAGTGAACAGTTCTGATCTGATCTCTGAAAAGAACAGTTTTGCCCATCTCTAGTTCCCACGCCGTCCAACAGCTGAACACTGTCACATCCGAATGCCTCAGAAATACGGATACTGCACGATATGACCAGCCAGCCAAACAAAGACCTACAACTGATTCCCTTTCAAAATCTGTCACGGTTAATAACGCTGTTTCATCCGAGTGCACGGCATCTCTTTCGTAGAGATGATAATATCCGACGCTGCTCAAGATCCTTAGATACGCTACCTGGCCTCGTAACAACCTGAACACCGAAAAACTCATGCACTGTGGTGGCTATTATGCCTGTCACACTGAACTGCAACTGTAAGCGTTTACACACTCTCTGATGACGTGTACGTGTAGAAAGTAACATTACAATCTGGCCATGTGTTCAGAATGCTTCAGTGATTTTTTGCCAAGTGGGGTGTTTCCCAATGGGCCGTACTGACTCGTTGGGAAACCAGCAGCGAATTACTGACTTTCATCTGTGTGAAAATAGTTAACCCACTGTGGCTGCCCCAAAACGATGAATCATATCCTAGCATTTGATTCGTCTTTCACTCGGGATTATTTCTGCGAGAGACAATGAGAATTTCCAAGTGTTAGGATAAAGGTACAAGTCATTCCAGTTTCTCAAGTCAAATAATTGGACAGATCTACATAATTATAAGCTTACGTGGGAAACAATTATGAACCATGTTATATTCTCTCGTATTATGATCCTAATGGAAATGGAAGATCTAATGTCTAGATAATATCAGGCAGAGAACTTGTGAAACTCATCAGGTTCAGTTGCTTCTTATGCCCGACAACCTAATTCACACCGTCTTCATTGACTTGCGGTAGAGGTTAGGTTCTCTACAGTAGTGAACAAAATATGCACTTGCTGTTACCCGTACGCCTGACTGTAATAGCCAGTGACGCAGGGCTTACAGAGCTTGATGACATTTATCGTTAAACATACAAGCCACATCGTATTAGTTCGTGTGATGTGTGTTTACCACTGCATTAGCCCTCAAGACGGAAACGAAGTTCTTGTTAATAGACATACCATAAGCTGCCAATACTGTAGTTTGTAAACTAAATATCAGTGACAACATTGCAAATCCACAATTAATGAATAAATAACCGTACTATACTCGATATTTGTAATAAGGCGATTCTTTTCAATACAACTTGTTTGGTACATTCGACATCTAAGGGACACTGAGATCGCACTTGTACAATGTTTCTAACAAACAAACCAGTCTTCCGTCAAAGTGACTTGAAAAAATATCTCGTTTTCTGTGTAATGTTCGTAATAAATAGTTACGATGCGTCATCGTGCTTCTCCTGCGTTCGTAACAGAGGACACATCAATGCTTCCAGGAGTAAAAAAGTGCATATTTTTGCAGTTTTCTTTCATAACTATATCGAAAAGAGAAATGTAACATTATACGTTCTTCAACAGTTCGAAATATAAATCACTACATCATACATACCTCTTTTAAGAAATACCCAAGATACGCAATTTTATATCATACTACACTTGCCACATTGACAAGCAGACCCACTGTATATTTTAACATTACACATTCATATTTTATGGCCACATTTATTCTTTTTAAAGTATCTGTCATGAGCCAAAGACAAAATCACAGCTATGTCATACCTATAATTATAATACACTCATTTTTCTCAAACAGTGATGTAATGTGTGTTTCGTGGGTAGTAGGCTGACTTGCGCAGAGTATGGAGACTGATTTCGTCGTTTCAGGGGCTGGCTCCTGTTGGTGATGATTGTCATCATCATCATGCCTGCGGTTATTTCATTGAATTATTCCTAGAACGAGTTTCCATCGAGTGTCATGTGCCTCTTTTTATGCTCCACTCCAATCTAATACCACTTGAATAAATGGACCAGGAAAACATCAGTTGTTTTCTCATCCCCACTCTTATTAATATTTTAAAATAGCTGAGAAGCCCGGCGTTGCACAGTTATTTATTTATTCCAGCGTCTACCGGTAGAAAAATGCTCCTAGCGGAGCGCAAAAAAGGCGAATATCCTCAACATTAATAAAAGACTCTGAAAAGTTCGGTACCAGCTGCCTTTCTCTACTTTCCTCAGAACCTTCAAATTTTTTCGCAAATATATTGGCATGTGAACATATTCGCGCTTTGTTAATCTGAGAGCAGGAGTCAGTGGCAGCGGGAAACACAGAGAACTAATAAATACTGGAAGATAGCAGACAGTGGTTGCGGTGTAGAAAGAGTGAAGGAGGCGATGGCAGTGTGAGAGAAAGAGAGGGACACAGTAGCAGTAGAACATAGTAGACAATGAGAGAACAGTGATACGATAAGAGTGAAGGAGACACTGCCAATGGGAGAGAAAGTGGAAGTGATAATGAGAGAAAGTGGAAGGGATAATAAGAGACAAGCTCTAAGACAGTGACAACGAGGGAGAGAGAGCAGCAACAGTGATCCTGAATAAAACTTGGCTGTCACCCCGTTTACATTCCTAGCTTTATGGGATGTAGGTAGGTTTGAACGGCACAGTGATTCTTTAAAGGTAGTATGTAATCAGTAAATCCCACAGTCTCCAAAGGACTGAACTTCCGTGTATAAACCAGCTTCAAACTGTTGATTATAAATTAATGTGTTTAATATTTGACGACGACTGAGAAAAAGTTTAGAAATGGTCTGAAATAATGTTTTAAGTTTCATGGAAGTCACTAAGTGCTCTCGTTATCAAAAAGTGAATGCGTATGCGAGGTGCGTGAGAAAAGTAATGAGACTGTCAACACTGTGAGCGATCTGGCAACACTGTGTTGGTCTGCTTGTGTAGACTGTTGCGTTCAACCCTTCCAGATGCTCAGTGCGAGGTTCAGCTGCGCATAGCTATCGCGTGATTTTTGAGAGCTCCATCAGTAAAGTTATGTATTTGTTGTATGTTACGAAAATCTAACAGCGGAATTTAGAGCAACGTTATACCATCAAGTTTAACATACAACTTGGGTAATCCGCGAATGTGACTTCGGAAAGTTGAAACAGGAGCATTCTTTAGCAATAGCACAATCTTTTTGCTGGCATAAATCAATTTTCGAAGGGCAAGATCACGATGAAGATAAACCTCATTCAGGTGGGCTTCAACTTGAAAAACCGACGAATACCAGAAAGCCTGACAACTGAGCAGAAGGGCGGGCAAAGGAAAATGTGTGTAGATTTTCTTAAGAGAACTGGCAATGACCATGAACATTCCACTCGTGTGATCACAGTTGATAAATCCTGGATTTCGTAGTACAGCCGTGAGACAATGCGGCAAAGTGAAGAGTGGCACTTTGAGACACCATCTCCACCGAAAAAAGCTCAAATGAGGAAATCAAGGATCAAAACAGTGGTGATTTGCTTTTCACAGCAGGGGTATCGTGCATATTAATTTCTTCCTTTAGGACAAACTATTAAACAAGTGTTTTACAAAGATGTTCTTGAAAGGCTCCAGAAAAGGGGGAATCGAGTTGAGGCGTTGTGCCGTATAACGATCCTGCCTTGGAGGCGGTTAAGTGGGAGATGTGTCTCAGAGCTGGATAGTGACAGATGGTGACGCGAGACTGGACGCGGACGTAGTTTATGTATCAGCCGATAGAGGACAATACTGGATAGGGGGACTGTGATTTGTTTCGATTGTGCCCACTAGAGTGCACTAAAGTAATAGAGTATTTTTCATATACTGTTCTAGGATTTTCATAAAGTGTAATTATTTCTTTTTGTGTTCGTAAAATGTTATAAATGTTTCAGCAGTATGAATAATGCGTGAGTGTGGTTTAAGGTTAGTATGAAGATAATTGTTTAAAGAGTTATGTAGTTGGATTTAGTGTGGGAACATTTCGAAGAAGTATGGATATGGACAGAGGGGATTTTTGTAGAATAGATTTGTAAAGTAAGTTTATGGTAAAGGGAAAGTTAATTCAGGTATAAATAACAATAGTAAATAACTTTATGCTTAAACAAAACTTTAGCATATTAGATAATTACGTCGGTAAAAAGTGCAGTCGTGAGGTTTACTATTTTGCGATTGGTTATGGATGAATAGCGCGGATTGATGCGAGAGAATGTTGTTTTGCTATTGGCTGTTGAGTAAACTGACCAACGGTAAAGCAATATTCTTCGCGCGCCTTTCTCTGCTGGTAGAGAAGACTTAAGAGTATCCTAGAGAAGAGTAGGAGCCTAGCCATGAAACAGTTCGGACGTGTGTAGACGTAGTTGCGATGGAAGTGATAAGTTGCCGGATCTAGCAGTGTTTCATACATCAAAAGTGTTGGAAAGTGACGGCATAATTATTTCGATATGTGTGTAGAAATTTCGGAATTTTTAAGTGAATTTGGTGAAGAGAAAAGACAAATTCCGCGTGGCGTATTGAGCAGGTCGGTGGCTGAAAACTGTGACTGCATTTGGTACCGACAGACTTAATATTTGGCGAGCATTCTCAATCAAAACAATCAGTATTTTTGTAGCTATTACGTTTTCGGGAAATGCAACACCATAAACTTGCTAACGTGAGTGAAAGGGATTATGAGTGACTGTGTTAAGACTAAAACGGGCTTGGCAGTGATACTTTTTCACCCAAGTTTCAGAATATATTAATGGGGGACAAAATTTCCAATCTTTCATTTGCGTGAAAACTTTCTCCCAAAACGTAGATTAGTGACTTAAATTGCAGCCCGGTTCACGTCGAAGTACAGAAGTTTCACTCGGCTTTCCTACTGATGATCTGCTGAGACAATGTTCACAGGTAGGTGCAGGTTCGTCGTAAAGGGACAGAAAGAGCCGCGCCGCCGCAGAGTGAAACCGAATAAAGCAGAAAAGTGGGTGCTGCATCGTGACAACGCACTATGTCACCATCGAATTTTTGACCTCAAAATGCATTTCTGCTGTTCAGCAGCCCCCCTATGTTCACTTGATCTGAGTCCTTGTGACTGTTTCCTTTTCCCAGAATTGAAAAATGTCTTCAAAGGATGTCATTTTTGAACTTCGGAAAAAAATCAAAAGCATGTGACCGACATGTTTTTAAAGGCCTTAACAGTTGAAGGCTTTCAGCGCTGCTACCATGATTGTGAACGAGGGCTCCGCTCAGTGGCGGATTCATATGGAAGGCGTGCGCTGCCTGCGCCACCCCCTTGCGGGGCCGCCCGCATTGCGACCCGCTCCACCCCCGCCAGTCAGCCCGCACGCTATTCATTCGTTTCTATCGTCAGTTGACTCGACTGACTGAATCGAGTTATCGAGGAGTTGTACTTTCCTACGTAGCACGCGCTCCCACGTCATCATATTTCATACGTTTCTGTCTGGCACATAGATAGTAACGCATACCTACGAGAAAAGTCACGGCCGTTGTTATCTCGATACGTTATTCTGTCTGGCATTTGTTCGAGAAAAGTCGCGAATATTCTATTGTTTTCTTGTACAGAGAACCTTCTATACTAGCGTTATAAATACTGACTTTTCGACGAATAGGAAGTTGGTTTACATTCAGAAGCAGAAATATTAAGACTGAAGAATGAATAAGTGAAAAGTCCTCGTTGTAGCAAGTGCAAGTGTGAAGATTAGTCAATAGTTAGAGCGATTAGTTGATTGTGAAGTATTAATAATAGTAATTCACAGTAATTTCTCAGTAAAAAATATTGTTACAGGGCTCGTAACAATATTTTTACTAATAACGTAACAATAGTTTGCCATACCTAACTCGTATTACGAGAAAGGTATAAAAAACTGTTGGTGAGTATATCTCCGGTAATAGTGACTTCCAAGATGATTCCTAAAAACGCATTGTTACTATATACGCCCTCTATCGAATGCACTAGAAAGGAGCAGAATCGACAATAAAAGTTCCACACACATAAATTGCCTGATTGTCGTATTGACGATGTAATTAACCAACTTGTCCAGGAGGATTAGGTGATTATAATTCATCATTTAAGGAAGAGAACCGCAATTGTAACTTTTTACGTTATAAGATGGCAGTGTCTTGTAATTGTATATAATCAGTTTAAATAAAACTTCCTTAAACTGTGCATGTGATTTGATTATTTTTTATTATGGTGAAAGTAAAGGTTGATTATTTTTTATTGCGTTAAAAGTAAAGGTAGCCCAAGATGTCCTTAGCTCCCCCTCCTTGAGGTTTTTCTGTATTCCCCACTAGCTCCGCTTTTGTATAGCTGCTAAAGGGAACTAGTTTCAGGGGGACAATATTGATGCTTGAAAAAAAAAGTTAAAAACTTGGAAGACAAAAATCAGTCTAATTTCTTGTCTCATACACCTCATATTCTGTGTAGTTTGCGCACTGTTTCAAGATAATGGAGTTTCTCACGCATCTAAGCGTTATGACGCCATACCTCCTGAATTATGAGTCGCATGACATCATTTTGCAGGTGTGTTCATTGGTATATGTGGTTACTGTCTGCGAAATACGTTGCGAAGATAGTTAGTAATAAAAAAATACAAATAAATGAAAATATAATGCCTGATGCGGCAGATTTTCGTGCATATCAGTGTTTATGGTGTCACATCTCCTGAACTATGAGTCGAACGAATGATACAACTCTGAGGGTACGTTTAGGGGTACATGTTGACACTGTCTGTTGAGTATAATGCGAGTAGAGTTAGTAGTAAAAAAAATTATAAATTAAAAATCGGTGTCTGATGTGTCAGTCTTATTGCATGAATAGCGAAAATACTGAAAGTAATGTTTTCCATTTCGTCATGTTCCGGAGGGCGGGGGAGGGGGGGGGGGGTTCAAATCGTTCTGATCACTATGGGACTTAACTTCTAAGGTCATCAGTCCCCTGTAACTTAGAATTACTTAAACCTAACAAACCAAAGGATATCACACAAATCCATGCCCGAGGCAGGATTCAAACCTGCGACCGTAGCGGTCACGCGGGGGGTTGGGGGGGGGGTTGAGGGGGGGTCAGCGGGCGAGGAAAAGTTTCGTAAAGCTTTCCAATTATGTGTAAAATTTGTTGCAAGTCGGTAAGTGCTCTCATTGTCAAATACTGTTGAGGAGAGCGTGCGTAGTTGCGCGCAGTACACTACGCTACTTTTCCGCTTTGCAGATAGTTTCACTTTGCAGATAGCAAGTATATGTGTGCCACGCTTGGCTGAAACAGGTACAGTAATGTAGGGAATATCTACTTACATACTAAGTCATACTTATCCATTCTAATAAGATATCGAGATAATTTTATCTCATTTCCACTTTAGTATGTTCTTTATAATGTGCCAATTTATCCATTCGTAACTCATTCTCATTTGATATACACAGAAGAGAACAGGAAAAACATTACGTTGCGATATACCACGTGAGGAATAAGAACAGCCTGACATTGGGACAAAATCAACGGATGTAAAAGTAACTTTTAGAGTATCTCACAGGGCCATTATTCTGCTGGATATGTGTAGTGAATAACATCGAAAGTTGCGAGAGGCAGCATGAGGATAATGCTTTTGAATAGATAATGCTTTTGAATACAGGAGAAGTACAATGTCGAAAAAAAGAGCCTCATGAAAACCACAAGTGCGGTGATGGACGACTGGTTGAGCGGACTGACAGTTAACTTTCAACTTAAGTAAAGAAAAACTTTTCATAAGCAGGCGGCAAAACCCATTCATGTTCGATTGCCCTCCTGACAATAAATGACTGGGAACAGAAAAATTGTACAACGTCATGGAGAATCCGCTCGCAGCCACCTAAAGTAAATTGATCACACAAAACCAGTTGTAGGAAATGCACATGTCAGGAAAATTTTTCTCGTCCGCGAGAAAAGTGGGTTATAGCTTACTTGTTGACTGATTATTGAACATTGCTCGTTTGTCTGGTTTGTTTTGGCAGAGGAGACAAAGATGACGCAAAGGAAAGCAGCGGTTACCGTTACGGGATCATTTAGTCAGTGAGAGAGAATCACAGAAAAACTTATACAACTGTCTGTAGTGACACGCGCTACTCAAGATTGATGGTCGTATATCACGGAGATGATAAACTGCTAAAAATCAGCTAGCATTCAAGAGGAGTCAGGCAACATACGAAGACTGGAAATGGAAAACATTGTTAAGTGCCAAATCTCGCAGTTTTCAGCAGAATAGAAAATGAATGTATCTCTATTTGCACGTAAGTTATTTGCATCCAAAATATTGAGAAAGTGTTCTGATACTACAGAGTTATGCTGCCCTCTCTTCACTAGAAAAATAATGAGATAAATCAGAAACAAATTCTTTATCAACGAATTTCGAAGTGGCACATCAAAAACTGTCTGTTTCTACGTGCCAATAAGAAAATTTTTGTGTCAAATCTCATTAACACATAGGCACTACATTTTGTTTGTGATCATACAAGTACATAAATACCGCTGTCGTATTTTAACAAGTAGAACTGTAGTCATCAACAAACACCATTTATGATTTCTTGAAATGTTCTACAAGGGAGAAACAAAATAAAATTCAAGGAAAAATTTTCGGTATTGACTTACTTTTCTTGCACAATTCCATTCTTGCAGTCAGATGATGTGAGTTCACTGTATAACTCTGCCTTGTTAGACGTCGTCTATACGTGTTTCTGTGTTTCAGCTGATTAACGCTTGTAGTCTTTCAGATAACTCACGGCGCGGCGGACGGATGCCATGCTCCCCCCTCCCTAGAATATATTAACATTATCCAGCCTCCCGTTTCAAGTAAAAATTTTGATATGACTAATTGTGGTGGATGAGTGGGAGACTGACCATAATGCATTTGGATATTTTACTCGCTTGCATCACCAAATCAAAGGTGTCTAGCCCTATCTATTGACAGTAGATGTAATGGTTTCATAGCTTCAGGTGACTCAAGAATTTTTTGTAAATCTAGCGTAACAAAGGGTATGGTTACCTTTCGTCGTTTCTGTACAACTGTCAAACCGCTACTGTGTCGCTCATCAATAATCTGTAAGACATGTGTTGAAGCCATACCAGAATAATTGAGCGGACCCTGACGCATGTCTCCGGACGGAAACATTTCTTGGCACAAAGACTTTGCGCCATCTAGTAATGAATGTTTGAAACATTTTGAGCATAGTTTGACACTCGGAACAAGCCAAGGGACATACAACTTATTACGCAGAACACAATAACATTGAAAAGATGTTTTCTGAAAAAGTGAGTCTTACAGTGTCTTCCGTTTCTGCTCTTTCTATTACTTCTAGTCTCATACGTATCGTGAAATGACTATGACGAAAAAATCAGAGCAACTGGAGCTCGTACGAAGGCCTTCTGAGTATCGTTGTTCAAGTTCACCGTTCAAGAATCGACTAGGAAAGGTAGCAAATGATATAGCAAATGATATTGGTATGCCGGCCGGTGTGGCCGTGCGGTTAAAGGCGCTTCAGTCTGGAACCGCGTGACCGCTACGGTCGCAGGTTCGAATCCTGCCTCGGGCATGGATGTGTGTGATGTCCTCAGGTTAGTTAGGTTTAATTAGTTTTAAGTTCTAGGCGACTGATGACCTCAGAAGTTAAGTCGCATAGTGCTCAGAGCCATTTGAACCATTTGATATTGGTATCAAATATATCCTCCGCCACACACCGGTAAGTGGTCTGAGGAGTGTAGACGTAGATATAAATGTAGATGAGCGGTGATAGTAATGTTGTAAAAAGTGAGTATTCGGTAATCTTGCAGACCGTGTTGTCGGCGTATTATTAAAAGGCGGTCGTAGAACCTTCTACCGTTGCCAATACATCATATGGCGAAAATTTATTCTCAGAAGCTGTGTAAATACAGGCTCAAGTGCCGAACGTGTACAAATAGTACGATATTGTCGACGTGGTAACTGGTTGGCTGCAGGGATTTATTATTCCAGCCAGTGAGTTCAACCGGAATATTTGCATTCAAACGAGGCGACATCAAAAGAGAAAGCGTTATCGGGAAAAGCAAAGTAGGGTACATTTACATTCTCTTCGGCATCGAGATCAATAATACCATTGTGTGAAAGAAACCGGCCGATACTTTGTTGAGGGACCATTCCCTTTAATGTCAGTATTTTAGTGTAACGGTGATCAGAAAACTCAGGTCGAAATTTAAGCTTTTGGCTTTCGTTGTTAAACTACAAATTTCTGTTAAGTTCGTCCAAAATTTTACTTGACACACTGCTTCTTTTCCGTGTGTTACGCACATCAGTAACCAACTAGTTTTATTTTTACCCGTTTTTGGTATCAAACTAATGTCCTGCTTTTAGTGCCTCTACTGTTACCCACTTTCCTGTTCTACACGCGAGAAGTGCGTGGAAAGACAGTCAGTCGATAAGCCCCTGCAGGAGCCTTACAAAAAAACATACACTCTCCGAATTTCAAAAGTAATTCTCTTCGTGATGAACAGCGCCTCTGTTGTAGCGTCTGTCACTGAATTTTGATAGCATCTTTGGGTCGTTCGCTCTCACTAAACGAAATCACGACGAAATGCGCCGTTCTTCTTTGGTCTGCTCTATCTCCTGTACAGATGGCACCTCGTAATGGTCTACAATGAGTAATACTCGAGAATGGGGAAACCAGGTTTCTGTGTACTAGCTATTTCACGGAGTGTTACATTTCGCTGGTATGCTTCCAATGGATCTCATTCTGAGATCTGCTTTCCCTACGACTAGTTTCATATGGTCATTCCATTTTACGTCGCTCCGCATGACTAGATGCAAATATTTACTATTCCAAAGAGCTTATAATAAAAAAATAAAAAGATAATTAGAGATAATGTCACGTTCGAGCAAAGGGGTTAGAAAATTTAAAAAGGAAAGTTGAAGTTAGATACAGTGGGATTAGCGAAGTTTGGTGGCAAGAGAAATACGAATTTGGTCAGATGAGTACAGGGTTACAAATAAAAAATCAAATAGGTGCAGAAAGAAATTAGATCTAATAATGAACAAGAAAAGAAATGCGGGTAAACAACTTTACATGCCAGTTAGCTCTGTAGATAGTGAAGACTCTGAAGAAATGTATGATGAGATAGAAGTAGATAATTTAATTGAGAGAGGGGACTCAAATTCAATAGTAGGAAAAAGAAGAGATGGGAAAATAGGGAAAACAGTGGACGGATACGGATGGGGGAGAGTAATGAAAGAGGAAGCCGCCTGGTAGAATTGTGCGCAGAGAATAATTTATCATCGCTAGCACTTTGTTTAAAAATCATGAAAGAAGGCTCTGTATGTAGAAGAGACCTGGAGACACCGAAAGGTTTCAGATTGATTTTATAAAGGTAAGACAGAGATTCCGAAACAGATTTTAAACTGTGAGACATTTCCAGGGGTAGGTGTGGACTCTGGCCACAATTTATTACTTATCATTTGAAGATTCAAACCGATGAAACTGCGAAAAGGAAGCAAATTAAGGGAACGGGGCATGGATAAGTAAAGCGAATCGGATGTTGCTGAGACTTTCAGAGGGAGCATTAAGCAACGGTTGACTACAACAGGGGAGAGGAACACGATGGAAGAAGAACGGATAGGTGTGAGAGTTGATGTAGTGAACGCAGCAGAGGATCAAATAATTTAATAGACAAGGCTTAGTAGAAATCATTTGTTATCAGCGGAGCTATTGAATTTAACTGATGCAATGTGAAAATATAAAAACAAGCAGCAAATGAAGTAAGTGAAAGAGAACTCAAACGTCTAAAAAAAGATGCTGACAAAAGTGCAATATAGCTAAGAAGGAATGGCTAGAGGACAAAATTTAAGGATATAGAAGCATATCTCACTAAGGGAAACGCCCGGGTTCCTGGGTTCGATTCCCGGCGGGGTCAGGAATTTTCTCTGCCTCGTGATGGCTGGGTGTTGTGTGATGTCCTTAGATTAGTTAGGTTTAAGTAGTTCTAAGTTCTAGGGGACTGATGACCATAGATGTTAAGTCCCATAGTGCTCAGAGCCATTTGAACCATTTTTTTGAACTAAGGGAAAGGTAGATACCACCTGTAGGAAAACAAAAGAGGCGTTTGGAGGAAAAAAAACAGCAACATGAATGTCAAGAGCTGTAAAGGAGAACCAGTACTAGACAACGAACGGAAAGCTGAAATGTGGAAGGAATATACACAAGGAGTAGAAATGGAACAGGGAGTACATGAAGATGAGATGCGAGATGTGATACTGCGAGAAGAATTTGACAGCGCACTGAAAGACCTTACCTGGAGTAGCATGACACTCCTAGGAGAACCAGTTTGACAAAACTGTGCGAGCCGGTGTGCAAGGTGCATGAGAGCCGAAATACCCTCACATTTCAAGAAGAATGTAATAATTCGAGCTCCAAAGAAAGGAAGTGCTAACAAGAGTGAATATTAGCGAACTTTCAGTATAATAAATCATGGTTGCAAAATATTAAAGAAATTCTTTACGGAGGAATGGACAAACTGGTAGAAGACGACCTCGGGGAAGATCAGTCTGGATTCTGGTGATACGTAGGAACACACGACGCAATGCTGATAATCTTAGAAGGTAAGTTAAAAAATGCCAATCAACATTTGTAAACTTGCAGAAAGCTTTTGAAAATGTTGACTGGAATACGCTCTCTGAATTTCTGAAGTTACCAGGGTAGAAACCACGAGCGAAAGCTTGTACAGAAAAATTATAAGGGTCCAGGGGCATGAAAGTGAAGCAGTCGTTGAGAGTGTTCTAACTTAGCCGAATGTTATTCAATCTTGTAACACGACTGTTGGGTGCGTGCTGTCAGCTTCATTAATTCAGAGACTGATATAATTCAATGGCTGATAATTTCAGGAAGCGGATAATATCGAGTTCTATGAAGAATAATTATTTACAGAAAATCATGAACAGTACGATGTTAAAAGGAATTAAGATTCCACGTGCCAATATACACCATCGATCTTTCCACAATTCAACTCTCAAGTCAATAAAAGCGACACGAATATCATAAAGAAACTAGCAACTTCTACCGAACAGTACCAGCCCACTCAAATTCACAACACGACCACGCGGTTCCCACGACACAGCTCTGTCTCTCGATATCAGACTGCCAAAGTGGCAACTGCTACGAAGCGCTCGCGCTCAGCAACAACAATCAGACTTTATTCAAAAACATTGTCAACGGACAACGATAACTTTAAAATTCTACGTCGGCCAAACCAAGAGGTAGGTGCCACATAGTTACTGTGACTAAGCCGTTCGATAATTGTTACAAATAACAGCAAATGTCTCGAGATGCGGCTCTACAGGAGCCTCACAATCTGCAAGTTGAGAAAGCGCCAAAGGAAACTAGACAAAAATTTTGAGATGGAAGAAAAAATAAAAACTTCCAGGTTTGCCGATGACATTGTAATTCTATGGACGGTAAAGAACTTGCTTTGACATCGGCAAACTCTTAATATAAGATCGTTGAATTCCAAACATACAGCTCGTTCACGTTCAATCTGCACCGTTGCTGACAGTTACGGTCGTGGCTGGCCCATTGTTGACCTCAGATACGTGTTAATCACTTTAAGCTTCGAAAAATTTCTTTCCCCATTTGCCATTGTCACCAGTTGTATTAGCAAATCTCTTAAGGCTACACTTACGTTAGACGCACTCATCTATGAGTCTCAGAGGTTCAGTTGGTGCGCTACCAGGGTTTACCAAAGATGACACCATGTGAGATCAACTTTTAAATCTACAAGACTAATCTCCTTAGACTGTTCTCTTTGCGGTTGCTCCGATCGTTGAAGTCAGAGAGTTCAAAATCCGATAATGACATTTGAGTAGGCTTCTGCTTGCTTCTTCCACTGTTTCAAGTGCCGTATCATGTCTATTCCACTTTGGAAATAAATTACCTCATTCTGGCATTTAACTATTTTCAGTTACACCATACATCAGAAAGACGCCGGCCGGTGTGGCCGTGCGGTTCTAGGCGCTTCAGTCTGGAACCGCGAGACCGCTACGGTCGCAGGTTCGAATCCTGCCTCGGGCACGGATGTGTGTGATGTCCTTAGGTTAGTTAGGTTTAAGTAGTTCTAAGTTCTAGGGGACTGATGACCACGGATGTTAAGTCCCATAGTGCTCAGAGCCATCAGAAAGAAGGCAGTTATATGTGTACCGTCCACGCTGTCTAGCAGTGGTAAACGAACACTTCAACAGTCAATCACAGGCGAACACAATACGCCCAACACACAGAAGCTACGAACGCGTGCTAGTCTGGCGCGAAGTGATCCTCACGCGCAGGAGGCATGGGCAGTGAATACACGGCTTAGGAATATGTCCCTACGTGTAGGAGATTTTAGCTCCCTTTACAGTGCAAGGTCGGATTTGAAACAGAAATTACAAAATAAGAAAAAAAATGTGTTAATGTTTTATGAATTTTAAATGTTGGTTTCATTACCCACTGTGGCATAATCAACACTCGATCTCTTACAGCAGTGGTTGTTCCCTGGTTGATTCCTCTTGTCTGTGACAAAAATTTGAATTGTCTCTATGATTCAGCAGCGTATGTCAATGATCCGGTTAAAATGAAATCGACACTGTTATGAGTCGGCTGCTGGCGACAGAGAAAGGAGGCGGAATAGCAGTAGTGCAGACGATTGCAGTGCGAGACCTGTAGGAAACAGTACAGCTGAGTACTGTATTGTTGGTGGTATTCTCGGCGCTTCTGCTGTACAGAGTGGGAAGTAATAGGACAACGAGTAACACATACGTGCTTTATTTGTTGAAATAAGTCCATAAGTCGCCAGTGCCAATTTCGTGTATTCTTAGTGCACAAATGGAAAACGGCTATGGGGAAGGCGTACTTCCCGACATGTCACCACCTCAGGCGGTTTTGAAAGTGACCCGCCAGGGTAGCCGAGAGCACTAATGCGCCGCTTACTGGACTCGGTAGGCGCGCCGGCCCGGCGGATTACCGACGAGGGCCGGTATGCTGGCCAGCCTGGAAGTGGCTTTTAGGTGGTTTTCCACATCCCACTAGGTGAATACCGAGCTTGTCCCCACGTTCCGCCTACGTTACACGACTCGCAGACATTTGCAAACGTTCGCACTATTTGATGGCTTACACTAGACACAGACAGGTGGATTACATTAATTCTGTCCCAGAGGGTTCGGGGTGGCGACAGGAAGGCCGACCCTGCGTTGAAGCAGGACAAAGACCCAAAGCAAATTATGATGATGACAATCGGTTTTGAAAGAACCTTCATTTACTGTACTAACAGTTAAATCCTAAACAAAATTGTTGAAATGCAAACAGTCTGAAATTTGACATAACTGGATAAACAGTTCGTGCAGTGCAGTTTGATGGGTGTTTGCTTATGGTCTTAATCCTAATATCTATTAACTATAGATTCAAGCCCTAGAAAGAAAAGGGAATGAGAGAAAACGTAATACGAAATTAATTTAGCGGAGCTTGGAAAGTAAAATGGCAACGTAAGTGGTATAAATGAAGATTATGGCATATGCCAGACAGAGCAGTTTTACTTATTCGATATCTGTTTATTACAGTGTTTCCCAGTGATACTGTCATCTGTGTCTATGGTTGCCAATAGGAACTGCTAGGCCATCATATGCTGTTAGTTCTATTTCTGTATGAAAAAGTTGTTTGCTTACAAGCTGGTTTGGGTATATCTCAAGTGCTGTATTGGAACACGGTAAAAACTGAGTTGGCACCATTGTCTCTGACAAGGGTATAATTATGAAAGATGTATTCAAGATAACCAACTCTAGACCTTCATTTGTCAAGTTTTTCACAATAACATAGAAAATTTTTAGAAACACGCTAGATTTTTTGAATGATTTGTGTGTGTAACTAATTCTTACTCTTCTTCATTAGTGCAAAACTTTCAGCGTCACTTTAACTCATCCTTCTGGAACCGTACTACAATTTAAGATTTTTCCGCCCCCAAAAACCTGGAATGAACAGTGTTTTGAAAGGAGGATATAAGATGAACATCAACAAATGAAAGACAAGGGGAACAGAATGTAGTCAAATTAAATCAGGCGATGCTGAGGGAATTAGATTGGAAAACGATATACTAAAAACAGGAGATGAGTTTGCTATTTAGGCAGTAACCTAACTGATACTGGACGAAATAGGGAGGATATAAAATGTAGACTGGCAATGGCAAGAAAAGCGTTTCTGAGGGAGAGGAATTAGTTAACATCGAGTACAGATTTAAAGAACGTCTTTTCTGAAGGCATTTGCTGGGAGTGTAGCCTTGTATGAAAGTGAAACGTGGACGGTAAACAGTTCAAGAAAGTAGAGAATAGAAGCTTTTGAAATGTGCTGCTGCAGAAGAAGCTGAAGATTTGGTAAGTAAATCATGTAACTAATGAGGAGGTACTGGACAGAATCTGAAGAAAGGAAATTTGTGTAACAAACTAAGTAAAAGAAGGGATAGCTTGCTAGGACACGTTCTGAGACAAGGGATCACCAGTTTAGTATTGGAGTGAAGTTTGGGAATTAAAAATTATGGATGGAGACCAAGAAGGGAATATAGTAAGCAGGTTCAAAAGGGCGTAAGTTTCAGTAGTCATTTCGAGGTGAAGAGGCTTGCACAGGGTAGAGAAACATGTTGCATGAAACCAGTCTTACGGCTGAACACCACCACAACAACAATGGAATTCTGAGGCTATAGCTATACAATACTTTGGCTTGTTTGATACTGTCCGCTAACATTGTTCAGCTTGAACCGATCATTTTACTTCTGTAGATCACTACGACTTACACGCCTTCTACGTAATGTATTACAAGCTTCGTCTGTCTCTGCCATAAGCGATAAAAAGCTCTTTATAGTGCCGAGAAAAGATGCCGCTGTAACAGATGATTTACCAAATTTTTTTGTTATGTTGGCAACGAATTTCCAAAGTCTCCTCTGTTCTTTCTAGTGTCTATTAATATCATTTTTAACTCTCCCATTTTAACATTCTTCTGAAGTTCCAAATGTAACTTGGTTTTAGTACTATGTTTTACAGATTCTAATTGCCCACATTTAATACATATGCGAGGCTTGGGAATTTAATAACGGTAACTATTTATTTACAGCTCGTACAAGTAGAAACTTTTTTCAAAGTTTTACTGACCTTCAAAGTAGTCACCAGCATTGTGTATAACGCGTTGCCAGCGATGTGGAAGTCGTAGGACACTCTTAGAAGTGCCAGTTGTGTTGACAGTTTGAAGTGTGTCCTTCAGTTTAGAAATCGAGTTGAACTTTCGAGGGCTTAAGTCAGAGGAGTGCAATGGGTGGTATAGCACTTAGCAGCCCCATCAGTCAAACAAATAAGTAGCAGCTTGCACTGTACGTGCTTGAGCATTGTCCTGGAAAATCATGGTAAGGTCTTGCAGAAAGTGTCATAACTTCTGTCTCTATGCTGTCCATTTTTGGAACACAACATACACCAGCTTAGAAACAGAAGTGACGACTCTTTCTGCTGGACCTGACCATTTTGCAAGACAATGGTCAAGCAGGTACAGTGCAAGCTGTTACTGATTTGTTTGACTGATGGGGCTGCTAAGTGCTATACCACCTACTGCACTCCCCTGACTTAAGCGCTCATGAGCTCAACTCTGTTTCCTAACTGAAGGAAACACTTCACGGCATTCGCTTCAAAACTGCTACAAATTCGTCTGGCAACAGACCGCGTCGCTCGAACTGTCAACACAACTGGCACTGCTAAGAGTAACCTACGACTTCCGCATCATTGGCAACGGGTTGTACACAATGCTGATGACTACTTTGAAGGTCAGTGAAACTTTGAAACACGTATCTATTTTGTACGAGCTGTAAATAAATAGTTGCCACTATTGAAGCTCCAACCCTCGTACATGTAGTTTTATGAACATTCTTTATATCGTCGTCTACATCTGACAGTAGTAAATTTTATAAGACGGGTGCTAAAATATGCCCCAAGAAACTGGTAGTCGTAACATCAGAGGGTAAAGAATGCTAGATGCCTTCAAGATAAAGGTGCTTTGAACAATCATTGGCCCATCCTGCTAAGGAGGCAATGAAGGAGAAGGCACACTCACGAGCAGTTTACTGTGTACTGATATTCACCTACTAGAAGAATAGTTAAGTCAGCCATATCGAGATGGGCGGTGCAAGTGGCATGGTGAGTGATAAGGAACTAGCTAGAAAGATATTAGATGGAAGTCCAATGTATTATAGCGGGCAGGGTCAGTCGTGAATTGGGTAGACAGATGGAATCGTGGGAAACCTGCATTAAATGGGCTGCAGGTGATGGAAAGCTCGAGCGTTGGATCGTGGTAAATAGCGGGGACTTATCGAAGAGGCTAAGGTTCACAATGAATTTCTGAGCAACAGAAGAAGGAGAAGAAGAAGAAGAAGAAGAGGATTGCCGTTTCGTTAATGGCGTGAGGCATTGAAACTATGTGCGAATTACTTAACGGTGCGTAACATCTGTCCAAAAGTTTCTGTTATACTCTGGTCCGCAAGCAATATACCTATGGCGAACACTGTTTCATATACTTTAAATCGCCGATAGTTGACATAATTGGTGTTTTCAGGAGAAAACATACCCATTTCATAATCAACCCGCCAATTGTTTAACCGTTGAATCTCAAAAAAAATCGTTCCCAACTTTCACAGACTTTCGATGAGTATCTACGCCGTTCCAAGCAAAGAATTTTATGGCAGCGCAGTATTCCAAATACAACATCTTTAACGAAACACACGAAGTATGAGTAGTTTTAAAAGCCACATAAACAAAACTATATCGCAGGTACAACAGACATTTTATTTACGCTCTTGGCATACATTTATCAACAAAAAATATAGGCCTACTTATTTTTTCCATCGCCGTCTGTGTCAAATCTACAGCTCCGCCCGAGTAATTCAGGCTGCTACAGAAATGACTAAGCTCGAACCATTAACGTCTTTTACAATCACTAAATAAACGACAAGTAATTAGCTTTCACAGTAGATAATCTATTCAATATTCTTTTTGTGGCGACTCGAAGGACGTGAGGCTAGGAGAACCTTAGACATCAAATCTATTGTCAACATCCCGATAGATGAAGTTTCCAGACCCTTGAGCGGGGAAACGAAGACTGAATACGCATTAATGGAATATACCTGAATCAGCATCGTTTTGCTGTCGGTATTGTACCGTTTGCTGTGCTGAAGACACACATCAACAATGAATGGGAAAGCTAAACAGGATAAGTTTGAAGATAGTCCCAAAATCAGTAACAGTAACGCTAAAATTGTATATAACTGACATATCGAAAAGAAAATCAGACATATTAACAGCACAGTTACAGTACCAGCTGATGCATGTTTTTGTGTAGGGCTCCTGGGAACTGTGTTGACATTAAATAATTATAAAGAAGAATAAAATGATATGGATGGTTGAAATGGCTCTGAGCACTATTGGACTTAACATCAATGGTCATCAGTCCCCTAGAACTTAGAACTACTTAAACCTAACTAACCTAAGGACAGCTAAACTAGATATGGTTTACCAACCTTAACTTTTGATCTGTCTGAGACTAGGAATTTTCTGTTTGTGCGTGTAATTCGCTTACAGTTACGGCCATGACACATGAACGCTTAATACGAAAACCGTTCAAAGTCTGATGGAGGATACGCTAGTGGTGGAGAGGTGAATGTCCAGAATTACGAGAAGGTAACACTGATCGAAGGATTTGGTAACACAGTGGAGAGGAAAACAAAATACTGAGTATGATGAAAATGAAATGGACTTGGGCGACGTATGTAACCAGAGGAATGGAATGTAGTACACGATCTCTGCTGGATTGCAAGCAAGAGGGTCAACAAGATTACCTAATCGAAAGTGATAATGGAAGAAGACAATAGAAGATGACAATAGGAAACATGAAAGGGTAAATTCATAGAACTGTCTACAAGAGGCGTTTGTCTAGAGGTCAGTGTCAGTTGGGTGATGGTAATTACCACGTTCTTGGCCATTTAGAGACAACTTTCAGAGAACATTTCCCGATTGTCAGTTCCTTGATAATACAGTATTTAATGGCTTTCCGCTTAGTCACTGCTGGTAACGCTGATTTTAAAGATATTCGCTTCTTCCACGAAAATTTGCCGGCTTTTAATTAGAATTTTAGCTCCGAACATGTCCACGCTACTCGAAAAAATTGATAGCTCTATGGCATGGTTGTGATTTGTCGCAGGGACGGAGAAATATCTTTTTTACGGCACCGAAGCTTCAAAATTCGATTCGTCAGCAGACAGCACTCAATGTAATTCATTTTTTTATGTTTATGATACACATGATGATTTGTTACGGATCGGAGTGGAGTTTTAATTGCTCATGCGAGAACATTTTTCATTTCATGTTATTCCATTTATTTTCGATTATGCGATATGAAATTGGGTTTACGCGGATTATTTTACGGCGTAGTTAAATTCTCAATTCACGCAATATTCATGCAATGAAATATACATTCGTTCATTGGCAGATCTAATTCCTCACCCGTATTTATCCGTGAAATCGAAAAGGGGTGCGGAGTCTGACACACAAAAGAGTAGGGTTTCATCCCACACACTGCCAGCTATAACTGTGCGTTGGATTTTTAATTACAAATTACACGTTTGGTTTCGGGGAAGCCTCAGAGCTGATGCTGTACCCTGTCAGTTTTTCTGTACAGCTAATCTTCGAGTATTCACAATTCCTCCGGAAAACCTTCCGGTAACTAAACAATGACTGTGGTGGCTAGAGATGCAGGTGTATAATACAGCTGCGGATAGACAGTGTTGTTGGAAATTATCTACTGATTAATAACACTAGGGCACAGAATTTTATTCTTAATAAGTATTTTAACTTTTAATCTATTTGTGGTTCATGGTGTGGGTTCCTGTAGTCATGTCCTAGTTCATGAACCAAGGGCAACGTATGAGTGGCCAAGTAAGTGGTCCCGACAGTCGGGATACCAATTACTTTGGAATAAGGCTGGGCATCTCGGACATATTCTGAGTCGTGGTCACCTTTGTGCTCATACGGCAAAGACTACCAAATCCACCGGTTAGTCCCTCAGCCGTTAGGGGTAAAACCCAATGGGACTCAGGGCAAGTAAGGCTAGCAACCTGCTTCCCTGGTACTTTAAATATGATGCTGGCAACAATCAGAGCAAAATGCCTCGGACCTTTGGAGGTGACGGAGTCCCACCTCTAACTGACAAACCAGGGACTCCTAAGATACGACTTGGCAAACAAATGGTAATGAGATGGGGAGCTATTAATATCAATGGGGGCTACTCTGGGAAGAAGGTAGAGCTGGCAGAGGCTGCAAGTAAGATGGGGCTGGGCGTTTTAGCTGTTAGTGACATTCGGGTAAGGGGTGAGAAAGAAGAGGAAGTGGGAGAATACAAGGTCTACCTGTCAGGAGTCAAAGCAGGAATAGCACAATGGGGTGTAGGGCTTTACATCAGGAAAGAAATGGAACCCAGCGTAGTTGCAATAAGGTATGTAAACGAACGACTGATGTGGATAGATTTGACAGTGTCTAGCAAGAAAATTAGGATTGTGTCAGTATATTCGCATTGTGAAGGGACAGATCAAGATAAGATGGATAGTTTTTATGAGGTCCTTAGAGTAAAGGACAAGGACAGTGTTCTGCTCATGGGTGATTTTAACGCCAGGATTGGAAATCGAACAGAAGGGTACGAAAAGTTTATGGGTAAATTTGGAGAGGATATGGAGGCCAACAGGAACGGGAAACAACTCTTGGATTTCTGTGCCAGTATGGGCTTAGTAATCACAAACTCCTTTTTTAAACATAAGAACATTCACCGGTATACTTGGGAAGGCAGGGGAACCAGATCTGTCATTGACTATATAGTAACAGATCAGGAATTCAGGAAGGCTGTGAGGGACACACGTGTATTCAGGGGATTCTTTGATGACACTGATCATTATTTAATCTGCAGTGAAATTGGGATTGTGAGGCCGAAAGTGCAGGAGGTCAGGTTCATATGTAGGAGGATAAGAGTAGAGAAACTTCAGGATAAGGAAATCAGGCACAAGTACATAACAGCGATCTCAGAAAGGTACCAGTTAGTTGAATGTAGCCAACTACAGTCATTGGAAAAGGAATGGACAAGGTACAGGGACACAGTACTAGAAGTGGCTAAAGAATGTCTTGGAACAGTAGTGTGTAAAAGTAGGAAGAAGCAAACAGCTTGATGGAATGATACAGTCAAGGCAGCCTGTAAAAGGAAAAAGAAGGCGTATCAAAAATGGCTACATACCAGAACCCAGGTAGACAGAGAAAGTTATGTTGAAGAAAGAAACAAAGCCAAACAGATAATTGCAGCATCCAAGAAGAAATCGTGGGAAGACTTTGGAAACAGGTTGGAGACTATGGGTCAAGCTGCTGGAAAACCATTCTGGAGTGTAATTAGCAGTCTTCGAAAGGGAGGTACGAAGGAAATGACAAGTATTTTCGACATGTCAGGAAAACTGCTGGTGAATCCTGTGGATGCCTTGGGAAGATGGAGGGAATATTTTGAAGAGTTGCTCAATGTAGGTGAAACTGCGATCAGTAATGTTTCAGATTTCGAGGTAGAATGGGATAGGAATGATGATGGAAATAGGATCACATCTGAGGAAGTGGAAATATGGTCAATAGATTGCAGTGCAATAAAGCGGCTGGGGTGGATGAAATTAAGTCGGAACTCATCAAATACAGTGGAATGTCAGGTCTTAAATGGCTACACAGGATAATTGAAATCGCCTGGGGGTCGGGACAGGTTCCAGCAGACTGAACAAAAGCAGTAATCACACCAATCTTTAAACATGGAAACAGAAAAGATTGTAACAACTACAGAGGTATCTCTTTAATCAGCGTTGTGGGTAAAATCTTCTCAGGTATTGTTGAAAGGAAAGTGCGAGTATTAGTTGAGGACCAATTGGATGAAAATCAGTGTGGGTTTAGGCCTCTTAGAGGTTGTCAGGACCAGATCTTTAGCTTACGGCAAATAATGGAGAAGTGTTATGAGTGGAACAGGGAATTGTATCTATGCTTTATAGATCTAGAAAAGGCATATGACCGGGTTCCTAGGAGGAAGTTATTGTCTGTTCTACAAGATTATGGAATACGAGGCAAACTTTTGCAAGCAATTAAAGGTCTTTACATGGATAGTCAGGCAGCAGTTAGAGTTGATGGTAAATTGAGTTCATGGTTCAGAGTAGTTTCAGGGGTAAGACAAGGCTGCAACCTGTCTCCACTGTTGTTCATATTATTCATGGATCATATGTTGAAAACAATAGACTGGCTGGGTGAGATTAAGATATGTGAACACAAAATAAGCAGTCTTGCATATGCGGATGACTTAGTTGTGATGGCAGATTCGATTGAAAGTTTGCAAAGTAATATTTCAGAGCTAGATCAGAAATGTAAGGACTATGGTATGTAGATTAGCATCTCCAAAACGAAAGTAATGTCAGTGGGAAAGAAATATAAACGGATTGAGTGCCAAATAGGAGGAACAAAGTTAGAACAGGTGGACGGTTTCAAGTACTTAGGATGCATATTCTCACAGGATGGCAACATAGTGAAAGAACTGGAAGCAAGGTGTAGCAAAGCTAATGTAGTGAGCGCTCAGCTACGATCTACTCTCTTCTGCAAGAAGGAAGTCAGTACCAAGACTAAGTTATCTGTGCACCGTTCAATCTTTCGACCAACTTTGTTGTATGGGAGCGAAAGCTGGGTGGATTCAGGTTACCTTATCAACAAGGTTGAGGTTACGGATATGAAAGTAGCTAGGATGATTGCAGGTACTAGTAGATGGGAACAATGGCAGGAGGGTGTCCACAATGAGGAAATCAAATAAAAACTGGGAATGAACTCTATAGATGTAGCAGTCCGGGCGAACAGGCTTAGATGGTGGGGTCATGTTACACGCATGGGAGAAGCAAGGTTATCCAAGAGACTCATGGATTCAGCAGTAGAGGGTAGGAGGAGTCGGGGCAGACCGAGGAGAAGGTACCTGGATTCGGTTAAGAATGATTTTGAAGTAATAGGTTTAACATCAGAAGAGGCATCAATGTTAGCACTGAATAGGGGATCATGGAGGAACTGTATAAGGGGGGCTATGCTCCAGACTGAACGCTGAAAGGCATAATCAGTCTTAAATGATGATGATGATGATGATGATGATGATCTATTTAAGCGCCAGAGAATTGCACGACTCAAGTAAAAATTGTTAAGAAGATTTGAAAAAGTAAAACAGAAAAATTACTTGTTTCTGTAAAATATTGCATAGAGCGTTTTATGAGTATCATCCTTAGGCTGTCAGTCGTCGAAGAACGAAGATTATCCAGGAAAACTTAGTTGTAACGCAAATAAGTGTGTTCAGAACGAAATTTTGTCAAATGTTCCACATTTAATTCAAGCCAATTGTTTCATTGCGACTCACCAAAAAAGAGTTGCAACAACATGCCTCTTCAAAGAAGCTTCGAAACCACGGTTTGTTTCAAATGCAGGGTCCGCTCCGTTAGCTGAGGGGTCAGCGCTGCGGAATGCCACGCCAAGTGTCCCGGGTTCGATTCCCGGCTGGTGCAGGAGATTTTCTCCGCTCAGGGACTGGGTGTTGTGTTGTCGTCATCGTTATTTCACCCTCATCCCCGACGCGCAAGTCGGCTCATGTGGCGTCGAATGCAATAAGTACCTGCCCTCGGCGCCAAAACTTCCCCGAATGGGGGACTCCCGGTCCACAATGCCGTACGCTAATTTCCATTTTTTCTTTTTTTTAAATGGAAGTACGTTTGTCGTACGAATGCGTCGGCCATATATCTGCTCTACCCCTCTGAGTGGCACGTCCCCTCGTGTTTCCTGATAAAATGAACGTGACTCGACATTCCGGTGATCCAGCTGCCCACCATCTACCGAAGATACTCTCCTGCCGCTGAGTCTGCCAGAAAACTGAGGCCAAGGCTTTTACCGCCGTCCATACCGTACACGGTGCACTGCGCCGGCTATCAAGATAGTGTAGGTTTCCTCGTCCTGCTAAGAGAAATACTCTTTGTGCCATTTACGGCACATCTCCCGCTCCTTTTTTATTAGATTTTTATAGTACCTTTTTTAATATTCAGCGTAGGAAGATCCGTGTCACTGTAAGGTAGCAAGAAGCGCATATGTCGTGTCACGTGACAGGTGGTCTCAGAGCATGAGGTCAGACGAGTAAGAGCCGTACTGTGCTGGAACCTATACAGACAGCAGTGATTCAACTGTGAGGCCTGGGGCGAAGGACAACTTTCACCATTCGTATTTACTGTTTAAATTTTATTAATCTCCAACCGTACTTATGGTACTTGCTCTAATAGCTTGTTAATAACATTTTCACTGCGTTTCAGTCCACACATAAAAACTAATTACAAATTTCCAGTTAATGTTGGTAGCCATGGGTGAAAACCATGGACCAATTATTGGCGCGGTTTGAGCGGGCAGGCACCAAACTGTTAAGATAGCTCACTACCAGACTGAGATATCGTGTTAAGACGGAATAATTTAATAAAAGTGGTTCAGCTGGTATTCGTGTGTGATCTTCAGGTGAATTCTAAGATCGTGGGGAGCTATTTATTGTGTCTTTTGTGGGGCTCTAGAAACATCGTGTATCCAAAATTTCATCGTGAATGTTTGCGGACTCGCTCTGAGAACCTCTTTCTTTATTTAGGTACTACTGACAGAAATAAAACCAAATGATATCCCAATGTTACAGAATTTAAATTTTTACGAGCAACAGCACTGATTTCGTTCCTATTAGCCACTTGTTTATACACTTTTATTGCATGCACGTTAGAGCCTGCAATCAGTGGAGAAGGAAAAAATCGGGACAACAGCTACGAGATAAGACAAGTGGTAAGTCAGTTGCCTCCAGTTGGTAGAGATGAGCGCAGACATTACTTACTGAGTCCACTGTGCTTGTTAATCCTGCCATATCTTTTCTGGTGGGTAGTTTTATACTCAGGAAACTACCGTGTAATATTTGGGGATTACATATTTCTTTCTTTTGGGATTTGCACTTTACGTCCCCACAGTTATACTTTAAGCTAGACATTCCTGATGGGAAAAATGCCTTTAAACTATGGTTAATTTCATTAAAATGCAACTAAACTCATTTTTAATTTGACACTTGGCATCCCAGTGCATAGATGTGTGACTATAGCGGTGGACCACATTTTGAACAAGTGCTTTTACAACACTCATTTAACTGTTACACATGGCATCCCTAACCGAGGAACTGACAAGTAAATGCTACGTGTTCAATGCGGCAGGAAACGTTCTTGGATGATGACCATTGTGGAGCGGCAGTCACATTTGAACTATGAAAAAGCATTGATCATTTGGTGATTACCTGAAGCACGAGGAATTTTGAACAGTGCAAAAAGAACGGAGAATTTTAATCTTGCTGTGGATGATAATATGTTTCAAGCTGTGTGACTGTAGTTTATGGACTATACAGGGTGTGTCAAAAAGAATCATGAGATTAAAACAATCGTAACTATTATGTTATTTGAGATATGGGTGTGAATAACGTACTGTTGGAAAGAGCAAACTCTCGACTTTCACATGCTTCCCGCTAGGCAGCAGCAGTGTGCGCTCACTTCTAGTGAGAAAGGTCTCTGGACAACAGAAAGCGTTTTCTGTTCTACTTTTTGCGCAGTGCGGGTAAGTAATACTTGTCCTGCGTGACTTTTGTCCTAGGTATGGTGTGGATCCTTCTACAGCACAGAGCATTAGACGATGACATGAACAATTCCGGACCGTCCCCAAGTGTCTGACACAGACATCAAACGCATCCGCCACATTTTCACAAGAAGTCCGCAGAAGTCCGTGCAGCTCGACAGCTCAACGTGTCCCTGATGTCCGTCTGGCGTGTGCTGAGTCGACGTCTACACATGAAACCATACAAAATTCAGCTACTGCAAGCTGTTTGCGAAGGTGACAAACCACAACGTGCGGAGTTCTGTATTTTCGTTCTTGCCACGATTGAGGGTGTCAGTTTTCTTCCACGCCTCGTGTTTCGTGACGAGGCAAAGTTCCATTTAAATGGAAAGGTGAACCGTCATAATGTGAGGTTAAGGGGTACGGAACAACCACATGAAGTTGTACAACATGAATGGGACCCTCTATTTAATGTGTTTTGTGCAGTTTCACAGGAAAACGTGTATGGTCCATTTTTCTTTGCCGAAGACACTGTTACAGGAAGCACATATTTCGATATGCTTGAGAACACTTTTCCCACAATTGGAGACTGATTCGAAAGATTTCACTTACCAACAGGATGGGGCACCGCACCACTGGTATCTTGAAGTGTGAGAATTATTAAATCAACGGATTATTGAACAATGGATCGGTCGCACTGGACCATATGATTCAGCCTTACATTACTGGCCTCCAGGTCACCGGACTTGACTGTATAGTGTTTTCTTGTAGGGGGGTAGGGGGTTTATAAAAGACTCTACTTACATATCTCCGTTACCAACAACAATGAATGAACTGACACATCGCTTAACAGTAGCTGTGGAAGCTGTAACGCAAACCATGCTCTCTGCAGTGAGGGAACAATGTGAATACCTCATTGACAAGTGCCGTGCATCTCAAAGTGGGCGTATTGAACATCTATGAAAAGGTATGAAAAAATTTTTTGATTTTCCCGTTCATAAAAAGCAAAATTCATTCCAAATGTTTATTAGTTTCAGAAATATAGACGTGCCCAATCGGACGATTCTTTTGGATACACCCTGTAATAACCATTACAAACAATTTTACGTTATTTTTGAACTTTTTTAGGAAATGGATTGTGTGAATAATGAATACAGGGAATCGTTTTAAAAGATGGGATATATTTTTGGGAAATTAATGGTCGATTAATTAAGAAACTTTGCAAAAACTTAAGCAACTGTAGTAAACAATGTATTATTGCTGTTGTTGTGGAACATCGTAGTTATGAGGTACTGTGCATGAATGTTACAGCCACAAAATAGGATTGAACAAGTGGTTAAAAGTGTGTTAAATGATTTATGTCAATGTAGTAAGGGTTTGTCGAAGCACTTATAAAAAAATTGATAAAACTAATATACTACTTGATCAGTTGGTCAGTTCTTTTGAAGACTTACCCAAAGATATGTAATCTGAAATGGCTGAAATGAACTTTGAATTGATAGACTCGAAAATTATGTGACAATATAGAAATTTGGGCACTGGAAATGATGGACTGAGTAACGAACAGTAAAAATTAGCAGAGATCATTTGTGATGTAAATAGAATAAGTGTATATGACGATAAAGTGGGTAAGAATGAGTTAAGAATGGCTGAAATAAGCTTACAATTGATAGACTGGAAAATTATGTGACAATATAGAAATTTGGGTACTTGAAAACACTAACTGAGTAACGAACAGTAAACATTAGCGGAGGTTATTTGTGATGTAAATAAAGAAAGTGTATATGACGCTAAAGTGGGTAACAACGAGTTACGGAATTATGATTCGATGTCACACATAGAGGTCGTAAATGAAAATAAGAGAATAGAGTTCTTTAACGCTGGAAATATGTTGAAAATGGAAAACGTAGTAATTTGGACACACACAACTCCCTCCACTATTTAAACAATTAAGTATTATGAGTTTAGATTAACCAATGCGGAGACAGGAAATCACGGGAACAACTGAAATAGCACACGCAAAACACGAGCGTAAGGTGAACATTAAATAAACTGCCCCTGTTCAGTCATGTACACACCGACGAAACAAATAATCTTCGCCGAATTACTGTAGACGCCGGAATGCCCAGTTGCTTGCAAAGAACACAAAATAATGGTCAAAACGTCTTACTTTTAGGCCGACGACATCCGTAGGATAAGAGTATCAATCAACCAGACCGCATCCACTTTGATCCGTCTGCGACCGAGACAGTAACACTGGTTGCTACCACGGCCTTAACGATGCATCAGACCTGACACGAGTCACGCCAAACATCAACAAAGCGGCGTGGCCTCCTGTACGCTCCCAGACGTCCGCAATTAGAGTTCTCTCGCAAACACGGCAGGCAGCCGACCGCAGCAACGCCACAACACCCTCTGGTTGGGGTAAGAAAACAACAGAGCGCGAAGCGGGAATTTCAAAAGGTACGCGCTACAGACAAAGAGGAAACGCAGAGAACCAGCTGGTTCAAATGGCTCTGAGCACTATGGGACTTAACTTCTGAGGTCATCAGTCGCCTAGAACTTAGAACTACTTAAACCTAACTAACCTAAAGGACATCACACACATCCATGCCGGAGCCAGGATTCGAACCTGCGACCGTAGCGGTCGCGCGGTTCCAGACTGTAGCGCCTAGAACCGCTTGGCCACCCCGGCCGGCAGAGAACCAACTCTGACATTTCCTCACGGTTCAGTAATGTTAATATTGAAGTGATAGATACTGAAGGTAATTACTGGACAGGGAGAGGTAATAATGGAATAATTTTAAGAAGAGCACCTCTTAATTTAGTTTTTTTTTGGGAGGTAATTTTAATGTTTTGCTCATATGTAGTGGCAGTGACCAAGAATTACATATGTACTACGTTTTAAAATAAGAAAGAGGTTTCATAAAATGAATGCGCCGTGCATGGACTGTTAAAATCAGCTAAGTGCGTAACCGCAGTTCGGGAGGGTCATAAGGTTGCGACAACGTCGTTGCCGCGGTTGTTGACAGAGTGGAATGCACCTGTGGCGGGTGGCGTGCGACGCGTCGGAAGAGATCATTATTCTGCACCTGGCGGGCTGTAGAATGAATCATGTTGAAATTTGTTAATAATTTATGTAAGTAATGTTGTAATTTTGTCTTTCTTTCAAGAAGATGGTGTTATTCGGTGATTCCAACGTTTATATTATTTCATGTTTGTTGCGTGTATCAAAATGTTCGAGAAGAGGGGAGAATGGATGCCAGCAACATGTGAACGACACAAGCAACCTGTGATCAACAGATGACTCCGCAAGCAGCTGCACAGAGTAAACAAATGGACATGATGTGGAGATTTCGTGAAGGTTGACAATAAAAATTATTATTATGATGTATTTACAAGGAAAGTAAGAACAAAAAGAATTCTTAGTCTATTGTAACATTGGAACCAGATTCTTCATGTAATTAATTATACGCATATCTTTTGCACGTCAGCAGTAGGTACGAACACTTTAGAATTTAATGTAACTTTCAAACTAATAGGAAAGTACCATGTAACAGAGTAGATAAGGCCTAAGTAATGTTGGGCTTAGCTCATTTTTTTTAATTTTCTAAATTTTAACAAAGCCAGGAAACCTTTAAAACATTTTTGTGTTGGGGCGTGTGTGGCGTTTATGCCATATTTCTCCTACATTTCATTACATATAGATTGCTATGTTTTAACATTCCGTATACAAAGATTTAGGTAGCGAGAAGCCTTCAGGTGACATCATGTGACAGGTAGTCTCAGAGCGTTAAACTGTAGGATGAGCAAGAGCCTTATCTTGCTGGAACCTATACAGACAGCAGGGATTCAACTGCGAGGCATGATATAAAGCAGCATAACTTTCATTTATAGTTACTTTTTTGAATATTAATATGCGTCTCTAAGAGTACTTCTAACGTTACTTGCACTGATAGGTTGTTAATAATAATTTCAATAACTTTAAATCGACGGGTTAAGATCAAATACAAACTTCAGTTAATGTTGATAGTCACCGTTAAAAACTACGGACCAGTCAGAGGCGCTCTCTGAGCTGGGCAGGTACCGAACTGTTAAGCTAACTCACAACGAGTCCGTGATCGTTTTCGCAAGGGGCAATACGTGAATCGGTGTGTCAAATGTGATCTCGCGTAGAGACGGAATAATTTATGAAACTGCCTCCGAAGAAGTGGATTTCGTGTGAATTTCAAAATAGTGTGGAGCTTTTTGTATGACTTTTGTGGTGCTTTAGAAGTAACCAGTACCCGGAACTTCAGCATGAATATTGCTAGTAAACTGCCTCGCAGAATCTTTCTCTTGATTTTTTGGTTCTGCTAACAGAAATAAAATCAAGTGACATTCCAATGTTTCGGAATTAAATTTTTGCGAGTAATGGCACTGAATTAACGTCGATTTTCGGGCTGTTCTAACCTCATGTGATGTCGGTGTTGCACGCATCTCTCCTGAACTGTGCGAATCGACCGGCCAATGTAAGCTTTCCAACACTGACACGGAATTTTGTGTATGCCAGGCTTCCTAAGTCTCAAATCACCATTGACAGAGCCAAGTAGCGCCTTAATATTGTTAGGCGGTCGGAAAAGACTTAGTTTCAAATGTCCTTAAATTTCTACATTCTTAAAGGACGGCTGAGATCTACGCATGCAGACAGAGTTGCTATCCAACGTACCAAATCAGTGGCGAGTGTAGAACTCCGGTACACAGAGCGTATGCTGGGACGTATAGTCCAACACAGGAAATTACGCACTTGGCACGTGTTTTTAAGGAAAATTAATAATCCGTAAAGCATATTCGCTGGAGTATGTTTACTTGGTAGTCTCGTAGGGTTTGCTCTATATATTGACGATCCATCTGAGGGCTGACTATCACAAAACGCGGCTAAAATAACATGCGACTGACTGCTACGGTCGCAGGTTCGAATTCTGCCTCGGGTATGGGTGTGTGTGATGTCCTTAGGTTAGTTAGGTTTAAGTAGTTCTAAGTTATAGGGGACTTATGACCTAAGATGTTGAGTCCCATAGTGCTCAGAGCCATTTTTTAACATGTGACTTACTGTGAAATTATTGATACAGATACGGAAATCTTACAAAGAAAAACACAAGGCTGTTTAAAAAATTACAAAATTAATCGTTATATTTTCTGTTTTAGTATGGATATTGATTAATTAGTGAAACATAACAAGGGGAAGTAAAAGGAATGTATTTACTGATTTATAATTCAACTATCTATATTGAGGAAGTAGTAAAGGAAACAAAAGAAAAATTCGGAGTAGGAATTAAAATCCATGGACAAGAAAAAAAAAACTTTGAGGTTAGCCGAAGACATTGTAATTCTGTCAGAGACAGCAAAGGACTTGGAAGAGCAGCTGAACGGAATGGACAGTGTCTTAAAGGGAGGATATAAGATGAACATCAACAAAAGCAAAACGAGGATAATGGAATGTAGTCGAATGAAGTCGGTTGATGCTGAAGGAATTAGATTAGGATATGAGACCCTTACAGTAGTAATGGAGTTTTGCTATTTGAGGAGCAAAATAACTGATGATGGTCGAAGTAGAGAGGATATAAAATGTAGACTGGCAATGGTAAGGAAAGCGTTTCTGAAGAAGAGAAATTTGTTAACATCGAGTATAGATTTAAGTGTCAGGAAGACGTTTCAGAAAGTATTTGTATGGCATGTATGGAAGTGAAACATGGACGATAACTAGTTTGGACAAGAAGAGAATAGAAGCTTTTGAAATGCGGTGCTACAGAAGAATGCTGAGGATTAGATGGGTAGATCATATAACTAATGAGGAGGTATTGAATAGGACTGGGGAGAAGAGAAGTTTGTGGCACAACTTGACTAGAAGAAGGGATCGGTTGGTAGGACATGTTCTGAGGCATCAAGGGATCACCAATTTGGTATTGGAGGGCAGCGTGGAGGGTAAAAATCGTAGAGGGAGACCAAGAGATGAATACACTAAACAGATTCAGAAGGATGTAGGTTGCAGTAGGTACTGGGAGATGAAGAACCTTGCACAGGATAGAGTAGCACGGAGAGCTGCATCAAACCAGTCTCTGGCCTGAAGACCACAACAGCAACATCTTTATGTATCACATGTTTGTTGACGTAAATTAATTCCAGAACTGTTTTCATTCTGCTTCTCTTAACATTCAATGATTTTCTTATAATACATTTTCCGCGAAGACTGCATCTGTCTTCGCTACCCCCCCCCCCCCCCTCCAGCATATCTCATGCTTGGACAAATTAATTGCACAACCCCGCGTGACAAAATGCGAGAAGATTATTCTTATGGTTTGTATGACGCTCTGAGACGTCTTTTCTTCTCACCTTCGATCTGTTGTATCGTTCCACCAGTCAGGCGGTAAAAATGTACACTATGATCAGTGTACACTATGGCAGTATTACATTTAACTAAATGAGGAAGCATGAAACTATTATTAGACCGTCTCCGTAGTTAGTTTAAACAGAACCTCTCGTGATGATGCAGCACTAGAAGAGTGTGCCGTGTCGTCACAATAGCGAAACGAGTTCGAAACAGTTCCACAATCTCCCTACTGTCCAGCTTTACATCGACGTCACTTTCTCAGTTCTACAACATAAAAACGAGTAATTCAGGTAACGTACTTTATTCGAAAATAGGGACTTGCAATAAGCGTCGACGTGTCAACAAATTTCTTTCCTACACGAAAGGAATTAGTAATACAACACAGTGGATGTTACGTTGGGAAAAATGTTTCTTCGCTTTACACGTAAACTATTCCATACGTACTTTTTAAACCTCCTCCCCTTAAGTGTTTTAACAGGAGTCAATAAACTGGACACTTATCGTACCCTGAACTTCGTCGTTAGTTTATGTTATACTCCCGCATGGCCCAATCTCTTACAGTCCCATTCATTTTATATGTAAGGTATCTGAAGCACTTGTGAACAGCTATATGCGTAACGGCTGTGAAACTATCTCTGTGGAGCACCAATGAGTAGTCGAAACTCTTGTTTACTGCAGTTACTGCCGCAGTCGAAACTGCGTGTTGACAAACAATACTCTTTGACTATACATATCACATTAAACATTATGGAGTATTTTGTGTTACTTAACATGTTTGTAACAAAATTATCAGTTCAGCACTTCCCATATGTTTGTGCATAAGCCTCTTAATCTGAGTGTTCTGAGACCAGAAAGCGATAATTAGAAATTATTGTTTCGGTAGGGACTAGATAATGAATGAGGAAGACCTATGAGGCACTTGTTTACAATTTTCGTCTGTTTCGTAAAACAGCTGCCGGAGGGAGATAATTGTCGCTACCTTGAATAGCAACACACAGTCGTCGGGGATGTGTCCACAGCTCATGGTTGTCGAAGATGAAGCATTCCTCCTTACGAGAACTTGCGGACGTGCATTCAGTGTATGATGGAGGTGGATATATTGGGCAGTAAGTTGAACGACGTAACTGGAATACTCTTAGTGTCATGAATGAAACCTTATTCGGGACAATGGGGTGTTGAAGCCAGAAGGAGGTAGATGGCCAAAGTTCTCGACAGGGAAATGACAAAATGAAGTATTTGAAAGGACGCTGTAGGGTCGTTTGAAAGTACGTGCATCAATAAACCCCCGTCAACTTGGCCGTGAGATGCATAATACGTTACAAACAATGAGTGAAAGCAATGTGGCTAAATCATTTTAACCGACCGTTCTGTCAAAGGACTGTTTTTTTTAGTATAGGTGGTGAATCACCTAAAACCTGTACAGCAAATACTGCGGAGATAGAAAGTGCTATTGAAACAGGGTTTTCACAGAACGGATTGGCAGGTAGAGACTTTTAATGGTACGATACCTGTTGAGATTAACAGGATAAAAGTAAAGTAAATTAGAAGGTTCAAATGGCTCTAAGCACTATGGGACTTAACCTCTGAGGTCATCAGTCCCCTACACTTCGAACTACTTAAACCGAACTACATCACACACATCCATGCCCGATGCAGGATTCGAACCTGCGTCCGTAGTAGCAGCGCGGTTCCGGACTGAAGCGCCTAGAACCGCTCGGCCACAGCGGCCGGAAAATTAGAAGGTTAGTGGTTTTTCTTGCAGGATTGTAGTGTTAATCGTGTACGAGATTTCGTATTTTGAAAAGTTTCCACAGCGATACTTGTTTGTGCCCATTAAACGTACGTAATTGCTTGCTACGATGTTGTTATGATTGCTTACAGTGTGCTTGTGCGTTCCTTGAGTGCATTGCGACTTGCTAACCCGTTAGTGTGTGAAAGTCAAACAAGCTCTACCTAGTAAGTGTTGAATGGGATTGAAAGATCCCCTTAGAAAAATTAAGAATGACAGTGCTGGTAAACCCCTTACGTTATTTGATTTTCAAACAGCTGAGCAAAACTGAACGTACTCAGACATTTCTCCCTTTACTTATTCTGATCATCACTAAACTGACACACAATATTTGTAGCGCAACGCAATCTGACTTTCAATAATTCCTACAAAATAATGGTCGTGAGTAACAATAACCTATACCTTTCATGAATCACTTACCTCACAAAAATCTTCCTTACTCGAACTACTGCAATACAGCGAGCGCCAATACTGCCAGCTAAATAAAAGATCCTAACTACCGATAGCAGTAACTACTGATAGGCATAGTTAGCAAATGAAAGATTTTGATGGAGAACAAACAATGTATTTATCTTAATAGTGTTCTAAAGTCATTATATATATATATATATATCAGTTCATGATATCCAGCCTTACAAATTTCGTTCGTCCTCTCTTAGAATATTGCTGCGCGGTGTGGGATCCTTACCAGGTGGGATTGACGGAGGACATCGAAAGGGTGCAAAAAAGGGCAGCTCGTTTTGTATTATCACGTAATAGGGGAGAGAGTGTGGCAGATATGATACGCGAGTTGGGATGGAAGTCATTAAAGCAAAGACGTTTTTCGTCGCGGCGAGATCTATTTACGAAACTCGCGTATCATATCTGCCACACTCTCTCCCCAATTACGTGATAATACTAAACGAGCTGCCCTTTTTTGTACCCTTTCGATGTCCTCCGTCAATCCCACCTGGTAAGGATCCCACACCGCGCAGCAATATTCTAACAGAGGACGAACGAGTGTAGTGTAAGCTGTCTCTTTAGTGGCCTTGTTGCATCTTCTAAGTGTCCTGCCAATGAAACTCTTCCGAATGCGAAAATATTTTGTTGAGCCCAACCTACATAGGTAGCAATGATCATCAAAATAAAATAAGAGAAATGAGAGCTCGAACAGAAAGGTTTAGGTGTTCGTTTTTACCGCGTGCTGTTCGGGAGTGGAATTGTAGGGAGATAGTATGATTGTGGTTCGATGAACCCGCTGCCAAGCACTTAAATGTGAATTGCAAGGTAATCATGTAGATGTAGATGTAGATGTAGAACTTAGAACTACTTAAACCTAACTAACCTAAGGACATCACACACATCCATGCCCGAGGCAGGGTTCGAACCTGCAACCGTAGCGGTCACACGGTTCCAGACTGTAGCGCCTAGAACCTCTCGGCCACTCCGGCCGGCTGCGGCTCTACAGGACCACTTAGTCATTCTCATGATCACCTTCATCATGACAATTTTCTATACATCCCCTGGCAATACCATCACTTCATGGCATCGTTGACATTTGTTAGTGACTATATTTTAACTGTAATATAACATCGTGAAACGAGTCTTAAAAGCTATCATTATATTCCATCTATATGTATTCCACAAATCCTCGTTTATTGTACTGTTGCATAAAAATCGTAAATATCGTGCATGTATGTGTTTTTTTTACAAACTAATCTGTTATTCACAATTTTTATACACTTTAACCAGCTTTAAATACAGTTTGGCTGAAGAGCGGCTTTTATCTGTTGCCAGCCCGCTTCTGTTGTGGGGACTTAAATAACAATTCAGACAAGAAAAACTGGTTTGGAACTGACTGACTGAAGCTGTCCGGTGCTGTACTGAGCCTCGTTGGCCGCCGTGTGTTTTCCCTGGCTGAGCACAGCTAAGTATGGAGGGGTGTGGCAGCCTAGACTGGTGTTCGTTGCTGTCAGACAGTGATCTGGATTCAACAAGCCTAGCACCTTACATATTTGCGGAGCTGACAGCAGCATGGAATTATCTTATTTTCTCAAAGCGGTGCAAAATTATTGGTGAACGTCGGCTTTGGCACTATCTGAAGGCTTCTGCTTATTCCTCCAAGTTTCTTGCTTTCCGGTTAATTTTGAGCGCCTTGTGCTATGTGGCCATAGTGTGTGGCCGCTAAAACCTTTAAACGTTTTTCTACTGTACTTGCTGGCATTTTGAGTCCTTCTGTGGCTGCGCAAGAATTTAAATGTCAGGTTAAGCGCACCCAGCGATCGGCTATTTCGATTTATGTGACGTCCGCAGTTTCTTGATATTTATTTGTGGGATGTGTCCATCAGGCAGAAGTGTTTAGTTCATTTAGATGTTTAAATATCCTATACAATGGACCTTGGCCGCTATCGCTATAATGTATGGTAGGTTTGTTGTTCGTTGTGTAACACGTGATTTTCTTTTTCTTACTGTGGAGTTTTGTTGTTTAATGTCCGTCAATAGTATCCTAGTGGGCGGCTGTTATTTCCTGTTTCATGGGCGCCCCCAAGCTTGTACTTGCGCTATTTACACGTGCGACGTATTTATATTACAATGCCCTCAGGCAGTACCCGACTGCGCGGCTGTCATTTCCTATTCTAGGCGGTCCCACCACCCTGGTACTTGCACTGTTTGCGTGTCGGACGTGTTCGGCTTGTAATATCCACTGGTAGTAGCCAGTGCGTGGCTATTATTTTTTAGCCGGCGTGACGCCAAGTTGGTACTCGCGCGTTTGCGTGTAGAATGTAAGTTACACCTTCCTACTTTGTGTTTATGTTTGCGTATTCGGTTTACTGCCTCTACAGAGCAGTTATTACGACCTGTGTCTGATATGTCGATCGTCTGTGCTTATTTATCATAATTTCGCTAATAAGGTCTACTTCATTAGGTTTTCATGTTTTTGTAGACTCTTTAAGTTGTGATGCGCAAGTTTATCTGTATGGCGAGTGTATTAATGAAGTTTATTTCACTGCAGGCAATATTTAGAATCAGTATCACGAGTGGATTGTACATGTATGATATCGTATCCTGTCTATACTCAATTAGTCTGTTGCATCCTCGTCACCACTGTAGCGTCTTGTGCCGTAGGAATCAGGGGAAAGGATGTTTTAATGGGTGGCCAGTATCTTCTCTCTACAACACAAATACAAACGTGGATTAACAAGTTTCTTTATTTACAAGAATAGGAAGCTAGTTATCTTGAATTTAGTCCATGTGTTGTGGTACGAGCTCAGTCACTAACTCAGTCACTAACTCAGTGACTAGCTCACTGACGGACTGACTCGACTCGCACTCCAGTTTGGCGCCTGTCATTCATTCAGCAGAGTGGGCTTAGACTACGGCATTACATAGCACCCAGCTTTGTGTCTATAGCAAGATTAGCGATATTGCCTTCACGAGGACTATTATCACTGAGCTTGTACCACAACTCATGGACTCTATTCAACATAAGTAGCTTCCTATTCTTTTATATAAAGAATCATGTTTATCCACACGTCTATTTGTGTTGTAGAAAGGAGATACTGGTCACCCATAACAAGATCCTCTCCCTTCATTCCTACGGTAAAAGACGCTATATAATCGTATTCATGTTCACGAGCCATTTTGGTGCGCTTGAGGGCACTGGGTCACTGTATATATTCGTTCACTGATTTGTGTTAAGTGTTCGGCTAAGTAAAATGATATGTCTCATTACAATTTTGTGACTACCTGTTTTACTTTATCCATTTTGAAAATGTTTGTAGTTGTGCAGTTAATTTGACAATGTTTGTCTCTTCTTTCGTTTTTCTTTGTGTCAGATTTTAGGTGTTCTCATTTGTAACATCCTAAACTTGCTCACTGTTGAAACTGTAGCTTTAAAGTTGTTGACTGATAAGAAGCCGTTGTGGGCGAGTACCATTTCAGTCTTTTATTAAATTGTTACGAAATGTTTCCCTTTCACCATGTCTGATTCTGTTGTCAGTGTTTCACGGGGGTAATTTTTGATGACTGTTTCTTTTTTTTAATCATGCATTTTGACTTGCTGAGAAGCACGTGCGGATTGTGACAGTCATTCTGCAAACATGTCGTAAAGAATATGTCGCCACTTTGATGTTCGCTATTAATATCAGGGACTTTCAGTGCAAATACGTTTGTATTCAAAGGATTAATGTCTGTTACATTTGAATTGTTTATTGTAATTCCACTTTTGTATTCACTGCTTACTGACAACTATGTACTGCTTTTCATGTCATGGTGGGCCAGGCATAAAAGTGGATACTCAAAAGTTGGGAGTTTGCTTACATGTTCTGTTCTCAGTAAATAAGTAATTATTATTAACGCTAACGATCTGCACTTGAAGGTCTTACTCGTTATGTGTGTTGCATTTGTATTTATTACCACTTAATGGATTGTGTTACAATAAAGTTTTTTGTTTAAAATCGTTTATATCCTTCTACATCCATTAACGTACAACCCCCCCCCCCCCGCCCTACGCCACCCCACGACCCAAGTCCAACCAACCCCGGGTCTTCTCAAGATTATTAGAAAAATAGCGAAACTGCTCGCCTATTTCTGCACAACACGTATCTATTGAAGTCCATGGTCAACTACCAGTCCCTGTTCCACTCATTCAGCCTCTGCACGTCTTCCTACAATTCGACACAGTGTATCGGCGTTGCTACCTTGCAACAGACAACTGCGTCATCTGCAAACAGCCTCATGGAGCTTCCGATATTATCCACTGGATCATCGCACTGTCGAGCCCAAGTGCGCGTTTTTCTTCACCCTGCTGATGAAACGTGAACCGCTTTTTGAGTACAAGGATTCTTCAAACGACTGCCTTACCCGGAGAGCGAACCGCTGACTGGTGTTTGCTGTTCCGGGTACCGTGGCGTCACGGTGTTCCCTGCCGGGCGACGGCACCGGTCCTTTCTCTGGGTCGGCTTAATTGAAATTGGAAACTCGCCACGGGCATTCTGGTCGCGGGAGAGCTGTGTCACGTGCGTCTCGCAGCAGACGGTGCCGGATTCAATTAATCCAATGAAGCCGTGGAGACCGGCACTGTCATTACCGTACACCCGATCCGCTAGTCAGGCATGCGTAGCTGCACAGTGGCTTTAGCGCGGCACGCCGCACCGCACCGCGGCAGCTGGCGAATCTCGCGCTGGAGCCCCTCCGGCGGTGTTGAGCAGCCGAGCACTGAGCAAACAGTGAAACACCCATCACTGCAGCGCAGCGAGCCGAGACCAATAACGCGGCATGAAGGCACAATGGAAACGGTTCTGTAGACACTTCCTCACGACTGCTGAGGAACGTTCGTGCACAGTTTGGAAAAAAAATTGAACTATTGTTGCTTTGACCATCACCTCTACCTCTGGTATAACGCAATTCTCCATTCCTGTTACTTGGCAAGCATCTTCTTCATTTCTGTATTACTGCTTCAGCCCACGTCTTCAACGATATGCATTATAAGTACACTACTGGCCATTAAAATTGCTACACCAAGAAGAAATGCAGATGATAAACGGGTATTCATTGGACAAATATATTATACTAGAACTGACATGTGATTACATTTTCAGGCAATTTGGGAACATAGATCCTGAGAAATCAGTACCCAGAACAAACACCCCTGGCCGTAATAACGGCCTTGATACGCCTGGGCATTGAATCAAACAGAGCTTGGATGGCGTGTACAGGTACAGCTGCCCATGCAACTTCAATACGATACCAAAGTTCATCAAGAGTAGTGACTGGCGTATTGTGACGAGCCAGTTGCTCGGCCACCATTGACCAGACGTTTTCAATTGGTGGGAGATCGGGAGAATGTGCTGGCCAGGGCAACAGTCGAACATTTTCTGTAAAGGACCTGCAACATGCGGTCGTGCATTATCCTGCTGAAATGTAGGGTTTCGCAGGAATCGAATGAAGGGTAGAGCCACGGATCGTAACACATCTGAAATGTAAAGTCCACTGTTCAAAGTGCCGTCAAGCAAACAACAGGTGACAGAGACGTGTAACCAATGGCACTCCATACCATCACGCCGGGTGATACGCCAGTATGGCGATAACGAATACACGCTTCCAATGTGCGTTCACCGCGATGTCGCCAAACACGGATGCGACTATCATGATGCTGCAAACACACCTAGGTTCATCCGAAAAAATGACGTTTTGCCATTCGTGCACCCAGTTTCGTCGTTGAGTACACCATCGCAAGCGCTCCTGTCTGTGCTGCAGCGTCAAGGGTAACCGCAGTCATGGTCTCCGAGCTGATAGTCCGTGTGGCTGCAAGCGTCGTCGAACTGTTCGTGCAGATGGTTGTTGTCTTGAACGCCCCCATCTGTTGACTCAGGGATCGAGACGTGGCTGCACGATCCGTTACAGCCATGCGGATAAGATGTCTGTCATCTCGACTGAAGTGATACGAGACCATTGGGATCCAGCACAGCTTTCCGTATTACCCTCCTGAACCCACCGATTCCATATTCTGCTAACAGTCATTGGATCTCGACCAACGCGAGCAGCAATGTCGCGACACCTTAAACCGCAATCGCGATAGGCTTCAATCCGACCTTTATCAAAGTCGTAAAAGTGATGGTACGCATTTCTGCCCCTTACACGAGGCATCACAACAACGTTTCACCAGGCAACGCCGGTCAACTGCTGTTTGTGTATGAGAAATCGGTTGGAAACTTTCCTCGTGTCAGCACGTTGTAGGTGTCGCCACCGGCGCCAACCTTGTGTGAATGCTCTGAAAAGCTAATCATTTTAATATCACAGCATCTTCTTTCTATCGGTTAAATTCTGCGTCTCTAGCACGTCATCTTCGTGGTGTAGCAATTTTAATGGCCAGTAGTGTAGTACCTTTCGATTAGTATGGTAGATCAAACCACGTACAAACAGGCCTAACGCTACAAGGGAAAGAAATGTTACATACAAATTTTTACGAAAATGATTATTTATGCCCCGACTGCACCTGTATGGTTAATTGAAATAACTTCATAATTTATGGTCGCCATATTAATGTGCAACTCTATGACTGGGCCTGAAAAATAACCACTGACATTAATGAAAATAGTGTTCACAGAAATTATTTGGATGAAAGGGATTCGATTCGAACCTACTTGCAGGATTAGACAACAATATTGTGCTTGTGGACCGGTTCCAGTGCTGGAAGACAAGTAAGGTTAGCAACACACTATCTGTTATTCGTGCTGGGTACGCAAGAGAGTTCATAAACACAGCAATCTATGTAGAAACTGAATATATTCTTAATGCATTTAAATACACAAGCTATTATGACAAAACAAGCAGATGTCGGAGGAGAATACAGGTAAACAGTTGTGTGACTGCATTGGTGTGTATCGAGAACTTCATTACATACTGCAACAAGTTCTGCTGCAGCGTCATTCATTCGTGCACGGAGCCCTCATCAGAAACAGAGGATCATCCATCATGGAGATGGCACTCGACACGTCTCCTCACTAACACCTCTCGCTTTCTCTCGCAGCTATCCGACAACCGTTACCTCCAGAGAATCTGCTGCACTGGCGTCTCTCAGAGCCCAAACTAAATTGTTTCGAAGACACGCTGCTCACACATGAACGACAGAAAAATTTGTCTATTCTACATTTCCTGGTAAGGTCGATTTGGCACGACGCCTGAGATTGAATACCTCTTTCTTCGCTATAGATTTTGACCCTAGCGGTACGTCTTTAACTTCGTGTCGCAAGAAGCGCCCATAATACATCTTTCCTCCCAACACGCGACCATGATCCATATGTCACCAAATATGTACTTTGCTGTACGGTTGTGATACCCCTTTTTCTAAATTAGATGGCCGACCGCCCCACGATTGAACGACGCTACGTTGTAAGAAAATTATATAAACGTAATCTGTGTCTCTACAAATGTGAACCAATGTCCGTTGAAACAAATGATTGTAGTTTCTTTAACGAGGAATCATACCTCCCTCACTCTCTTCGGTCTTAGCTTCCGATCTGGACGCACACTTTAATAGGAGTTGCGGTATTTCTAATGTCTCCATGTTTTATGTTAATATTTCACTTAAACTCTGAAATGTTCTTATTAAAGTCAATCACTGCCTCTACCTTGCCTTAATATGTATTCATCTGTTTCAGCATTAATTTGAGATGAGGCGACGTGGAAGTCTTGATTGGGTGTTGCAACCGATCGGCCACCATTGTAGCAGCCTACATGCAGATTTGCATGACCAATCATTGAACCTGCTTTCACTACTTTTCCATGATTTACTAAGTCCGATTACAGTTTGTTTTAAACATTTTTATACCAGCCAGCAGTGGCGGTTCAAACCTTTATTACCGAGACACGATCTAGCGTCACCTTATTAATGAGCAACCACGAAATGGAGCTACGCCGATTTTAAAGCGAGGCATTTATTCATTTCATTTTCTTTATCAGAATGTCTCGTCTTTCCTCACAATATTCCTGCTCTCGCCAATTATCTTGGCAAGCATTATAATGACTAGCTCTGAACCTGAGCAGCACCTCTCTCTATCACTTCACTGGCAGTTTCAAAAAATATGTCTGTAAATACCTAACATTGCCACCACATCGTACTCTAGTTTCGAGGTGACGAAAAATAGTATTCGTGCCACTATAAGCTGTCTCTACTGTTCTGCAACTCATAAAATGGGCAAGGCAGAACAGCATCGAACTACATAATAAGGTCACTTCATAAAGATCTGACAGTGCTGCTTCGTCTAAACGTTGCACGTTGGTCACTTTTTTGAACGGAAAGCTGCGGGAATTAACCAAGAGAAAGAGGTTTGTAAGTTTCGAAACAGCTTATTTCCTCTAGAGTTTGTCTTTTAGTGTTAAAAGGTGAATTTTGCGGACCGTATTTTGTAAACTGCTCTTTTTACAGTATCCACCAGGTATTATCAACACGAAAGTTTCCCATACGGCTGCAAGTTCCGACACTAACGTGCGGCTACCTGGTACGACCTCAGGCGGTTTCCACTCGACGTTACTGCAAACAGAAATGATTGACTTTATTTAGTGCCCAAGAAATATGATGGAAGAGAAATTTTCGTCTGTAAATTATTCGTACTTTCTTCTTCATAATTGTGGAAAAGCCGCTCTGTATACTCAAGTCTATGACTGCGCTTGCAGTTACTTCATTCCATCATTTTTATAACTACTGTTATCAGTAATGAGTAACGTAATAAAATGGATCCAACCATTCCGTTTCTTCCTTCCATTGTTTTTCTTGTTAGAAATTCTGTCTTATCGAATCATTATGGGTCATCTTCCATAGTCTGCATTACAAACGTTTCTGAGCGTTTAGTTTCTGTTTTTCATCACTGTCTACTTCCACATACATAGACAGCTCCATTCTTAAGGTAGCCTTAAATAAATATTTTCTTCTTCTCATGGTTTCTATTTTTTAATATTTTTATCTGTTTGTTTTTGTAGAAGTCCTTTCTGCTTTGTGCAGACCTTGCCTCTGTCTTACTTGAAGCTTCCTTCTCTGTCTGCTCCACTTACCAGATTACCATATTTACTCCACCTCTCTACGAGTCTCTTTTCAAAGTTCAACACTGGGCTATCAGCAACTCCATCTGATTTATTTCTGTTTGTGTGCATATTATATCTACCAGATAGTTCACGTTCCAGTTAATTGAGCACCCGACGCAATTTCTCATCGTTTTCGGCGTTTACTGTAATGTCATCACAGCAGCGTTTCTTGCCGCTTCTGTCCGTGCCAAACAATCGCTTTATCGATCCAGATCTTCAGTTGCCTCATTGCCTTCTCTAAAAAAAATTAAAAATCACTTTTCAGAACGAGCAACCGTGCACCACCACTCCTCATTTTGGCCTCTAGTATCATTCCATTAGTACTGAAAATTCCAGTCTACTTCCTAAAATGTGAATGGTTTCGTCTAGTAGGTGTCACACTGGGTAAGAATAAAAAGAGAGACACTATATTCCACTCCAAATTTTCAAGTGACTGTCCTAGAGCTACGAATGCAATGCGTGTTTCCTTCTTTCTCCTATATGTGCCCTTTGTTACTAAGCGAACTGAAGAAGTTGGTCTTCGGCTGCCCCTACTTCATGCAAGGCTGGTCCTTTCCTAATGTACTTCCAGATTTGCCTTTCATTGTTCGATCACGAACCCTCGTGAGTAGTTCGTACATACTCAGTAACTTATCCATACACTATGCATCACTGTGAAAACACAACTAACACCACCGGAAAAACAAACCCGATACAGAATCGAGCAGTGCTTAATACAAGCTTGAGGTGGAGAAGTTGGGGGGGGGGGGGGGGGGGAGGCATTACTGTTGTCAAGATGGGATGTATGAGTAAATAAAACTAGTTTGTTTTCAAACACGACACACACTACATCTACATTTATACTCCACAAACCACCCAACGGTGTGTGGCGGAGGGCACTTTACGTACAACTGTCATTACCACCCTCTCCTGTTCCAGTCGCGTATGGTTCGCGGGAAGAACTACTGCTCGAAAGCCTACGTGCGCGGTCGAATCTCTCTAATTTTACATTCGTGATCTCTTCAGGAGGTATAAGTAGGCGGAAGCAATATATTCCATACCTCATCCAGAAACACACACTCTCGAAACCTGGACAGCAAGCTACACCGCGATGCAGAGCGCCTCTCTTGCAGAGTCTGTCACTTGAGTTTGTTAAACATCTCCGTAACGCTATCACGCTTACCAAATAACCCTCTGACGAAACTCGCCGCTCTTCTTTGGATCTCCTCTATCTCCTCCGTCAACCTGACCTTGTATGGATCCCACACTGATGAGCAATACTCAAGTATAGGTCGAACGAGTGTTTTGTAAGCCACCTCCTTTGTTGATGGACTACATTTTCTAAGGGCTCTCCCAATGAATTTCAACCTGGCACCCGCCTTACTAACAATTAATTTTATATGATCATTCCACTTCAAATCGTTCAGTACGCATACTCCCAGATACGCCGTCGATGTTTCCAATTTTATGCACATATTACGACTGCAGTGCAGACAGAATGAAAATTGCAGGTAAGAAATCAAACGAAATCGAATTACTGTCATGAAACACTGAAATCTACAGGTCCCTTGTACCAAAATACTTAGAAACTTGTAACCTCCGCACAAAAAATCTTAATAAAAATAAAAATAAACCATGAACCAGGTGTAACCTCCCCTCGGAAATAAGAATTAAATGAATTTTAAATGTTGTAACCTCTGAACAAAATTGGCTCCCATTTATAATCTCTGTGCAGAAATGCATTCACATTTAATGTTCCCACAAAAATTCTTCGCTCACTTAATGTTAAGTTATAAACAGAAAAACTCCTAAAGCACAAAATAAAATTTAAAAAAAATTCAGTAACCTGGTAAATTTTATGACGACAGCAGCGCTGCGCCCCGGCCCTGTATTCTGAATAATAAAAGGAAAAATTCTTACCTCAATAAAACTGCGAATATATCTGCTCTTACGTAAAAACTTTTCGGGACAGCTTCGTGCAATGCTGGGCTATATTTTTTCTGATTCTTGGAAGGAATGATCATGCATTGGAAATATTCTTTAAATTGAAATGAATGCTTTTTTTTTAAATAAAAATTACTTTATATTATAAAAATTATTATTGAGGCATTTTTTAAAGAAATTAATGACAGTTAATATACATTACTAAATATGCGCAAGGCTGCTTCTTTACCTTCTACAATAATACTCATCCTCCAGAGTCCCGACCAGAGCAGACTGCCGACACGCGCCGACTACCGCTGACTACCGTCGACTAGTGCCGACTCACGCAGACTACTCTCGATTACTGCCGACTAGCGACAAGCAACAACTAACTACATACTACTCTCTGGTCAGAGACTCTGCCATGCCTCGCCCATCGCCGGCAACGCATACGTCTTACATAACCCTCCACTGGGGGGGCAAAAATTTGGCAGCGATGGTGAGTCAATTGGACAATGGGCAACAAATTTTTCTTAATTAACTAAGTTTACAATCACAGAATATATACATATATATAAGTGCAGAACATGAAATAAAATATAGTGCACATGCACTGAGTACAGAACATATCAAGCAAAGACAAAATGTATACACAATGAGTACAAATCATATTAACAAATGACATAAAGTGCACACGCACTGTGGTACAGAACATATCAGGAAATCACAAATGTATATGGAATGAATACAAATCATATTAACAAATGACAAAACTGCACACGCACTGTGTATACTTTTTTTACTATTTTACAAGATCTAGGATAGGAAAGGGAAGGATTGCATCATAGTTGTAGCACATTAGGTTGCACGCAGCTGCACTGAAAGTCCATATCTTTCTACAGAAGCACAACACCAAGAGAGACAATCTGAAGTTCTTTTCACTGAAGTATTAATCAATGTAGCCAAGACATTGAAATGTCGTAGTAATATTCCATGTTATCATTTTGGTAGTACATTAGGTACACCAAACAGTGGGACCATAATAACATCTCCATCGCTCAAGGTGGTGGACAGCATGTCGTGTCAACACTACATTCTTGTAAGGTACACCAACGTAGAATTAGTGCAAAAACCAAATAAAGTGCTCCATGATCATGAAGATAGACAAGACAAACGGATATTGCAGTAATTTCTGGTAATTAGGTCAGAAGGTGAAGGACATTAATTCACATACTAGTCTTCATTGAGAATTACACTAGTCTAACAACTGATTTGAGAAATTGGTGGCACTCATCGCCCAGTTACTGAACATTTCTGTACCATGTATGAAGTATTACAGAATAATGTTCATAAATCATCTGATTACAGTGAACATTGGCACTCATTGGCCTGTTACAAACCATCAGAAGTCATCATTGAAAACAGGAGCTAATGAATGGCATAGTATTAACATAATTCACTTAGTTATAGTAATCATTGGCACTCATTGGCCAGTTACAAAACATCAGAAGTCATTATTCAAAACAGGAGCTAATGAATGGAATAATAGTAACGTAATTCACTTAGTTATAGTAATCATTGGCACTCATTGGGCAGTTACAAAACATCAGAAGTCATTATTCAAAACAGGAGCTAATGAATGGCATAGTATTAACATAATTCACTTAGTTATAGTAATCATTGGCACTCATTGGCCAGTTACAAAACATATAGCAAGTATTGAAAAGAACAAAACATTTTTCATCATTCAAGTGACATACGACATATTTAAAATAATTATTGGCACTCATTGGCCAGTTACAAAGTATTCTTATGATTTTATAAAACCTTATTCAGTATTATTCAGAAGTTATCATTCAAAATGAGAGTCAATTATTGGTATAGCATTTATAGAGTATAACAAAATATTATTTACAGAAATTATTGGCATAGTATTTATGCATTATTACATGCATTATTACAAAGCATCATTCAATATTACTCAGAACTGATCATTCAAGTGACATAGGACATATTGAAAATGTAACATACTGTAACTATTATTCAACGTCCGTGACTAGAAAACATCATTCAGTATTACTCAGAATTCTCTTAAAATAGTAGCATTATTTGGAACAGGTAATACAATTTTTTTGTGCTAGCAACGCATTGCGTTGGGATCGATAATTAATTACTGGGGCATAACAATATTTGCATTTGACTTATTGCTGCAAATGAAGATGTGTAATGTCATTCGTCATGAGTCAGCTGTAGTAAAGTTATGAAACAAGTAGAGTATATGTGATCACATTCATGAATGACACACACAAATGGGTAAGAAAAAATGCAAGTACTAGAACAGGTTTAATTATTAACTGCTTATAGCGCATTAATTTCGTGAATAATTTCTCCTGAAAAAAATTCAAAATGGATTATTAAACTGAAAGAAGAAACGCATATTATGCTGAAAAGTAGTGAACATCGAATTAATAGGTAGTGAAATGTGTATAAAATATATATGTTCTCTAGCTGTCCTTTCCAAAACCTTCAGTCATCATACCACGCGAAATAAGACATACTGCCAAAATGAACTGCAACAAATACTTAAGTAACTACGTAGCATAAATACATAAACTTCAACATTATCCTCATCTGCAAGGAAAAACTTCATTATCCATATTATCATAACTCCATTATTATCATCACCTGTAAAGAAAAGCTTCATTATCCATATTAACATAGTCTTCATCAGTATTCATCACCATTCATTATCATCTGCAAAAAATTCACTTCATTATTCATTATACAACTATTCCTTATTTCTAGCATATTTCATCACTAAAACTAAGATGTGTAATTCTGTCTGACAGTCTGCATCAATCGCCTCGTATTCTGAAAGAACAAATTGGTTAAGACTGCTATCATATGATGTGTATCGTATATTCTCGTTAATGCTTGTTAATTCTGATCCATTTACTCTTCGTGACGAGGTATTGCATATTCTTTCATTCATTCCGAAGGTGAAATTCCCATTTCTGTTTAATTTATTTCTTTTACACGTTATTTCTTTCTGAAAATGATGAACAAAGATTAATGTCTTGCATTTAAATCATATACCCATTAAATAGAAACTGGTTTCTAGTGATATAATTGAGCATACAGCATAGCATGACGGAAAACGTAATATGTCAAAAAACATAGACAGTGTTCAGGTGCAAAAATGTACATAGAGTATCACAATGTAGCAGCAAAAAATATAAAATAGTCACGATGTTGAGATATCATAAGGCAAAATGTCAAAGTCAGCTGGTGTTTGTTATATCTTAAGTATTTCATCATTCATACAAACAAAACAGTAAAACAATCATACATACATAAAAAATGGAAAATGTACACGGTCTGATATATAACGACAAGAAATGACTTTCTTTGTGTTCAGCTTCTATGTTCTGTAGTTAATAGAGGCGAGAATTGAAGGTTTTAATGGAGAGAGAATTTGATAAAATTAGTATGTCACTAGATAGAATTGCATAATTGTTCAGAAAATACGTAAGTTTATCTGGAAAAATGTGCACGGTCTGATGTGTAACGACAAGAAAAACGACCTGCTAACCCTACCTTGCCGGGCACTAGCCAGGAAAAAATACGATAATCATCAGTAAGTGTTCATGTGAATATAATTGTATAAGTGGTCGTACAAAATTTAGGAAATGGCATTACAGTGTGATAAATCATAAAGTATGTTCGTTCAATAAAGGGTTTAATATTATAGACATGGTGATTGCCCTTGCTTTTTTTTGTTCTCAGAGTTTCGACGTGTACTATACTGGGGTGAGGAATGCTGAGAATTCGATATGGACCTGTATATAGAAGCTCAAATTTAGTACATCTACTTTTTCCTCTGTTAGATAAATAATGTGTACGTACTAATATCTTCTGTCCAAGGTGAAAGTCACGGCGTGTACAAACCTGTTTTTGCTGTCTTCTCCGGCGCTCTGCGGCACGTTTGATATTGTTGAGTGCAATGTCAATTATTTCATGGTGGCGTAGTCGACGCGATGTAGGAAAGGTTACTAATTCTTTAATTTTGTTAGGTGGTTCAACATTTTTCAGTATAACAGACGGAGATAGCATAGTAGATTCATTTGGTATGGAATTAATTACATCCTGGAATAAGAGTATGTATGTGTCCCAATCAATATGTCTTTTATGGCAGTATATTCTACACAGTTTACCAATTTCTTTCATTAATCGTTCACAAGGGTTCGAAGAAGCATGGTACCTGGATATATAGGTCGGAGAAATGTTTCTAGCTCGTAACATACGTGTCCATATAGCAGATCGAAACTGTGGTCCATTGTCGGAAATTACTTTCAATACATGCCCTACATGAAATAGAAAATGTTTTACAAATGCTTTCGAAACAGTTTTAGCAGTAGCTTTGCGTAACGGAGTGCAGGTAACAAATTTCGAAGTGAGTCAACAGCGACAAAGATGTAGCAAAAACCTCTATTAGTTCTGGGAATCGGACCAAAAATGTCTACAGCGGCTATGTGACTCAATTTAAAAGGTACAATGGGATGTAATGGAGGAATATGTGAAGTCTTATCTGACTTAGCTTTCTGGCAGATTTTACATGACGCTAAAACTCGTCGAATACGTTTCTCCATGTTGGTAAAATAACAGTTCTGTATCAGTATAAGAAAACATTTTCTGGCTCCGTAATGTGCGTAGCTTAAATGAGTATACCAGATTAATTTGTTAACAAGTTTGTCAGGAATGCATAATAACCAATTGTTGCTGTCAGGGTGAGAGCGGCGAAACAGAATATTATTGCCTACAGTGTAATGGTTTCTAATGGTAACATTATTCCTATCTTGCCAAAGGTGTTTAATCTCTTTCCATACGTTGTCTTTACTCTGCTCTTGTGCTATGTCTTGTAATGACGACGAAATGAAATTTTCAAAAGCAACTTGTTGAATGTACATGACGCTGAAATTTGCTTTGCAGAAGTTGGTTGCGTTGTCTTGCTGATTGTTGCTTAGAGAACGGGATAGTGCGTCTGCTACAATATTTTGTGTGCTGGGAATGTGAACAATTGTAAAATTAAATTCCTGTAAATAAAGTTTCCATCTGCTTAATCTGTCGTGTGTAAATTTAGCGGAAAGTAAAAACTGTATCGCTCTATGGTCTGTATAAACGGTCATATGTCTTCCATAAAGGAAATGCCGAAATCTCGTAAATGCCCATACAACACATAATGTTTCAAGTTCTGTAACAGAATAATTACGTTCAGCAGGTGACAGAATGCGACTCGCAAAGGCGATGTTTTTAATTACTGTAGAACCATCTTCTTCAATTTCCTGAAAAATGTGTACGCCTAAAGCAGTGTTAGAACTGTCGGTGGCAATGGAAAAATTTCTAGTAATATCTGGATGTGATAAAAGTGGTGCATTCAACAAAGCATGTTTCAGGTTCATAAATTCAGAATGTGCTTGCTTACCCCAGGACCAAATAGTGTTTTTACCTGTCAATTGACATAATCTAGGGGTGTCTAAAGCACGGTAATGAATAAATTTACGAAAAAAGTTAATTAAACCCAAAAAGCTGCGTAGTTGTTTCTTCGTCGTAGGAACAGTAATGTCACGTAAAGCTTGAAGTTTTTCCGGGTCAGGCGTAATCCCCTCTGCTGAAATTACATGTCCAAGAAATTTTATAGAAGTTTCGCCAAAGTGCGATTTTCTGAGATTAACTGTGAGTCCTTGTGCACGAAAAGTTCGTAACAGTTGTTCAAGAATCAGATTGTGTTCAGACCAGTTAGCTTCTGCAATAAGAATGTCGTCTACATACGTTGTGATTCTGTCTTTAAGTTCTGTCGGAAGTATTGTATTCAAACCGCGAATAAATGCTGCTGAAGAAATAGTCAAACCGAACGGTAATTTACAAAATTGATAAGTCACCAAAACAGAGAAAAGCCGTGTACTTTCTGCAGTTCGGATGGAGTTGAATTTGCCAAAATCCTGATTTTAAATCTAATGTGGAATAAATAGCAGTACCATGAAATTTCTGTAGAAGTTCTTCTAGTGCCTGTGGGCGATCTATTTCATTAATAATAATGTCATTGATGTGCCGCGAAATCAAGTACGAGGCGAAGTGAACCATCCTTTTTCTTAACAATATGGAGCGGGTTTATGTACGGACTAACTGCCGGTTCAATAATTCCTTGGTCAACCACAGCTTGCAATTCTTTCTTAACTTGTTCTCTGTGAATATACCGAATGGGATAATGCTTGGCTTTAAATGTGTCGTGCTGTTTAACTTGAAATTCATACATAAAACCGGACATAGTACCAGGCACGTTGTCAAAAACTGGAGCTTGCTGTAAAAGAATTTTGCGTAGTTGTGTGCGTTCGTCGTCTTATTTGCACTGCTCTGTTTAACTTTATCAGAAATCATCTGTATAACGTCATAGTCGACTTCGTCTGGAGTATTATAGTTGTGTACGTACGTATCTGTGAACAATGTGGAATGACAGTCTATGTTACGTGATGCGGAAATGACCTCTGTACGATTAATTGTTTGTTCTTCTGCAGATAAAGAGTGCTGAAATTCTAGAGCCAGTTGTACATTTTCATCCTTTAACATTAAATAGGAATTTTGAAAGTCAATAATTGCGTCGTGTTGTACCAGAAAATTCGTACCTGGAATAACGTCTGTCGTCAATAAGGGAACAATCCAAAAATTTGCGTGAAATTTATGACCTGCAATACAAAATGATAAATGTGTCTGTAATTTAACATCTACTCCTTTACCACATACTGCTCCTTTTACTTTAGTTTTGCCTAATGGTAAAGTAGGATAGGTATTCTCTTTGTTACATTCGTTGAAAGTTTCCTCATTTATGACTGACATAGGAGATCCAGAATCGATTACTGCTGAAAATTTCGAGATCCAATTTTTACTTCGATGACAGGGTGTGAAATGGTTTTTTGAATAACTGGTCTTTCCTGCAAAAGAGTGTCTCGGATGTCGTCAAAAGTAATAACATTTTCGTGAACAAGATTCTCTGTGTCAAAAGTATTGCTTGCGTTACTGGAAAACGCAACCTGTACTGTATTTAGTCAAATTCTATCTGGCGTGCTATTATTTTCGGGACGATGCTGTGGCAATTCCACTATTTGTACTGTTCTGTTATTTCTTCCAGACGTATTACGTTCGGGATGATATCTACTGTCTGGTTCATTCATGATAATATGTTGTTGCGGATGATTTTGCTGCTGATAAGACCGACTGTTATTAAACGTACGCTGAAAATTGTGTTCATTACTTTTACGTCTGTGATGATAGTCATTTCTATACGGTGCATTGCGATAGGAATTGAAATAGTGTGTTTTCTGTACGTAATGATTCCCTTGTTGCTGTGCGTTACTATTTGTTGGAGCTGACGCTATGCGTGTAGGCAGCGAAACATTAAAGCTTGGTTGACCTTGCAGACTGCATTGTTGGTTAGGTATGCTAACCGGCTGGCTTTCATGCTGTTGCGGTGAAAAGACCTCTATTGTTACCAAAATGCGGTTACTGATAATTTTGACGATTGCTGAAAATGTTGTACGTACTGATGATTACAATTTTATCTGTTATTAAAATTACTGCGGTAGTTGTCATTTAGGGAGTGTCTAAACAGAACTGTCACTTTCGGTAAAATTTGTCATATCAGGTTTTCTTTACACATTATTAATCATAGATAGATCGATAGTTGAAGAGCTGTTTTGATAGATATAAAGGATAGTAGAAGAGAAGGCAGCAGTGCAGAAAACTAAAGATGAAACAGCACTACTACGGCTCGGGGCCGTGTGCACGCTACGGCACATATTCAGTAAAGCGTAATGAATCCCCTGAGGTCAATTACGCGCCGCAAATAAATTTCCGTTTCTGCCTTACAGATAATGCCGGTGAAAATTCAAAAGCAAGTTGTTGTATCCAATCCAATTCTAGTTTCTGCGTTACAGGCAATGCTAATGAAAATACAAAACCAAATTGTCGTATCCAGTCCAAAGCGTGTACCTGTGCTGTCATTTTTAAATACTTTAGATTTTTTTACGGATAAAAATTGCTTGTAATCAACGTTATCGTCTCTGAATGTGAAAACAGGTTCAGGATTGTATGAGAATCTATTTGTCTGTGACTGTTCGGAATCTAAGTCACGTACTCTCTGTAATTTACCTAAATTATACTGGCTGTGTGAGTGTGACAAATGTTCGGAATGTGCCGTATGCTGTGTCGTGCTATTGACTGAAACATTTTTCATCTGTGTCACTTCTTGCTGTAAAGTTGACAATTTTCTACGTAACGTATTATTGGACGAATCTATCTCACTGATCGTCTGCTGTAAATTTTGAAATTCAGGTGTTTGATTAAACGAAATCGGTGAAGTATCGTCTGATTTGCTGTCATTATTACTTTCAATAACGTCAATACGACTAGCCAATTCAACATATTTTACAGTCAGTATTTTTACCTGATCATCGTTTTTAGTGTCACAAGCATTAATTTGTTTTTGTATTTTACGTGTGGTTTCGTTCAATTTTTTAACGTCTGCTTTGATGGCATCGGGATCCTGTATCAATTCTAATTGTTCAAGTCTGTCGGTCACTGTCTGAAAGTCTACTTTGTGTGTATCTGTTTTTGATTTAAGATCAGAAATTTCATCACGCAATTCGCTGTTCAACTGTTTGATAGTATTAATTTCGTCTGATACTGTAGCCATATTGTTGTCTACGTATGTTGTTGCTTTCGTAAACAATTTACGTTTATCTTCCTGTCTCTGCGCAGTAATTGTTTCCATTACTTGTCGTTTTACTTTATTTTGTTCCTGTATGAATTTACGGTAACGCGTTCCACTGTTTTGTAGGTGATGATTAAAACGTTCATCTATTTGACTGTTCTGTTGATCAAATTTTGCGTCTACTTTTGCATCCAGTGTGCGTGAAAGTTCTGCTGACATTAATTTAAACTCGTCGCGTAACTGTGTTGCGTTTTCAGAGCATTGTTTAGCGACTGCACTAATTTCCTGTCTAAGTGATTCTGTTGTGGCTGCTTGTGTATTACTTAATTCTTGTGCAACAGATCTAATTTCTTCACTACTTTTACTAGCACAAGCCTTAATTTCTTCACGTAATTGTTCTTTAGTATCATGACATTGCGCGGCAATGTCTGTAATCTGTTCACTAAGCTGTTTGGAATAGTTGTCTACTTTTTCATTAAGTTGTTTGTTGTGTTCACTACGTTGTTTGAAATTTTGAATAAGTTGTTTAAAATTGTTGTCTTGTTCTTTCTTCAGCTGTTTGGAATTGTTGTCTAGTTTTTCATTAATTTCATGAATAAGTTGTTTGTCATTGTAGTCTTGTCTTTCATTGTTTTCATTAAGTTGTTGTTTCTGGTTGTCATATTTTTCATTGAGTTGTAGTAATAATGCCATAACTTGATCGCAGCCAACACTAGCGACTCTATTTTCTGTACTGTGTGATAGTGTATGTGCACTTGTCACGCTTTGTGTAACCATTAGGTCATTCTCGGATTCACAAAAAGGTTTGTCGATCGGATATGCACTGTTGGTCACTTCACCGGAATCAAATAAATCTGACGTATTCTGATTACACTGTTCATTTTCGTTAGAAACATTTATCTGTTCGTGACGTAAATTTTGCAAACCGGGTGTGTCAAACTGGGCAGCGTTCATTGTAACAGAACGTCCCGCGTCATCAATTGTCGTTAAATTAACAGAGGACACAGTTGAATTTGTTTGCTCATCACTAGGATCAATATTAGTGGTCGGTACGCACTGATTGTCTGTAATTAGGGGATCATCATTATTACACTGAATGTCGCAAGTATTATCGGTCAAATTATACGAGTCGGCTATTTCACTCATTGCACATCGCGATGTACTGTTAACAGTTTTTCGCGGCATTTTTCATAAAACAAAATTAAGCACAAATGAAACAAGGACAATTCAAAAATGCAACAAACACAATTGCAACAAAGAGCAACAAATTGCCGATGATCTGTGAAAGCAAGAGTGACACATTAGTAAATGCGTTGCGCCAGATGCAAACCAAATTTAAGTAAATAAGAGCAGATATATGACTACTTCTCAGAAGATTCACAAAGAAATACGATCCTGGCCGGATGTCGCCAAGTGTAACCTCCCCACAAAAAACCTTAATAAAAATGAAAATGAACCATGAACCAGGTGTAACCTCCCCTCGGAAATAAGAATTAAATGAATTTTAAATGTTGTAACCTCTGAACAAAATTGGCTACCATTTTTAACCTCTGTGCAGAAATGCATTCACATTTAATGTTCCCACAAAAATTCTTCGCTCACTTAATGTTAAGTTCGAAACAGAAAAACTCCTAAAGCACAAAATAAAATTAAAAAAAAAATTCAGTAACCCGGTAAATTTTATGACGACAGCAGCGCTGCGCCTCGGCCCTGTATTCTGAATAATAAAAGGAAAAATTCTTACCTCAATAAAACTGCGAATATATCTGCTCTTACGTAAAAACTTTTCGGGACAGCTTCGTGCAATGCTGGGCTATATTTTTTCTGATTCTTGGAAATATTCTTTAAATTGAAATGAATGCTTTTTTATAAAAAAAATTACTTTATATTATAAAAAATATTATTGAGGCATTTTTTTAAAGAAATTAATGACAGTTAATATACATTACTACATATGCGCAAGGCTGCTTCTGTACCTTCTACAATAATACTCATCCTCCAGAGTCCCGACCAGAGCAGACTGCCGAAACGCGCCGACTAGTGCCGACTCACACAGACTACTCTCGACTACTGCCGACTAGCGACAAGCAACAACTAACTACATACTACTCTCTGGTCAGAGACTCTGCCATGCCTCGCCCATCGCTGGCAACGCATACGTCTTACAAACTATTCCTGAACAACTTTCGAAATTTTGTCAGTAGAATGCAGGTTCAGCCTATAGACTCCGACGTGCACCACATCTGGTCCTTTGACCTCTAAACTCACTTATTTTTATATTGAGCTATATCTTTTATCCGTGACATCCCTTCAATCGTCGAATATAGGGTATGCGTTGTGTTTTTCTGCGAAGGACAGAATTTATTATTTCAGCCTTCATTTAATTACCTTTCATTTCGATGTTACCATACTCAGTCAGAATTTACACATGCAACTTGGATCCTTAAACTGATTTTGCTTAGGACCAAGACCTCGTGGAACTGACGACACGCTAGGGAAATTTACGTAACAACTCGACTGTCAGGGACTTAACCCAGGTCAGATATCGACCGGGCGTGTATTTTTGCCTGCTGTTGGCGCCTGCTCCATGTTTGACAGAGAGACGATGTGAGTATCGACATGGCTAATTAGTGCGTGCGGTGGAACAGCGGACGCGCTTCCGCCGTGACGAAATAAGCCCGCCCTTGTTATCACCGGCCTCTGAGGACACTGCCGGTCTTCAAAGGAAACGTCTTCACGAGTGTTCCGTCGTCTTCCTCTCTCAATAATCTCAAGCGTGGAAAGTTCAGTATTTCAGACAGGGAACGATCCCCATTCACGTAAATATAGTTAAGTCTACGTAAGATTTTCGTAAGATAGTTTACAGATACTTTAATGTCGACAACTTTTATTACGAAAAATCTTACCTCGTCCCAAAGCTCATATTAAGGTACAAAACAGTGGAAGTGGGATAACATTGCGTACAACCCTGCAAACAAGTGTTAAATACACTGGTGGGCAATACTTACGGACGAAAGTAACTTTCACATGAAGTGTCACGGCCAAGTAACACAGGTCGCTGAAATTTGCATCAAACATAGAATTAACTGCTACGGTATAGTACGGAAGGTACCTGAAAGCAGTACAATGACAGAAACGACACTTCTATTCAAAGACAATAATTACACTTTAGTCACCGCGTTTTATAATGGTGCCCTGGGCATTTCAAAAGGCGGGACACTGTCCTTAATAGAGTTTGTGATCACCATGTTTAGCAACAACACTGGTAAGGAATTCTGGTGGTTACGACACCACATTCCTCCACCGTCGCGATTGACAACTGCTCCGTCATCATTGATGGATGTGGACGTGCTACCATACGTCTCACCAATGAATCTCACACGTACTCTATGTAATTTAAACCTGGGGGAGGGGCAAGTCAGTCCATTGGCCGAATATCCTCTCGTTCCAAAGGCTTCCCCACCAGCGCAGTTCGACGCGGTCGTGCGTTGTCATCCAAGAGAATGAAGTCAGATTCGAATGCACCACTGAAAAAGACGCACATGGGAAAGCCATACAGTGTCACAATTACGTTGCCCGTCAGACTTTGCCACCGTCAGCTGCAGGTCACTACCTGAGCCGAGTTCGAATCCTGTCGATTTGGAACGCTCACAATGTTGCGCCATCCGGTGGGTGTCTACCGTCTGGTGACGATCGCGTTCCTGGTGGCCGTGTGTACCAGTCAGGGCCATCAAACTGCCCAGACACTAACGCGCGAACGGACACAGTTCGTCGCCCTGGGCGGGTCTGTATTGTTGCACTATGCTCAGTGCGGACACACGCCACCGACCTCATCTATCCTGGTTTCCGGGGTCTCAAGCCGCCTGTCCTGTACATGACGAGCTGAACAGCGAAGCAAGACCGCCATTTCACCAGACCTCGACGGGTTGGTGACGCCTGCGCGCTATGCCGACCGTGGCCGCCTACCACACAACGACCGTCGATCGTTCCAGCACCTTCTCCACCGCTGCTTTTGTTGTGGAATAAAAGATTTACTCATTCAGCAGTGTCTCCCTGATATGCCACATCTGCCACCACCCACACCTACACCACCACCACCAACACCACTCCATTACATCGTGAAATATAGACAGCCCGATTCACCCGCCACTGAAGAGGTCACATACCCGGCCTCTGGAACACTCCCAGCGAATCCCTGGCAATTATAAATATCATTATTATGTTTAAAAGCCGGTTGGCCTGATACAACAGCAAACAACTGAGTAACGGTATTGACATTTACTACTGTACTTTGCGGCTTACGTCTCTGCAACTGTTCTTATTCTGGGCTACAGTTTATCGGTTGCCGATTCACTCTTCTGATATCAAAAACTTACAGTAGAATTGACAGTCAGATTACTTACATTGTTAAGTATAAAATTAATATTAGCATATTTACAACTAGTTTTCTTTCACATCTTGCAAATGTAGATGTAGATGGCCATGAGTATAAATCCTATATACATTTAAGTTTGCTGATTATATGCTGTGGACAGAAAGTGATGAATGAACGTTGCAGGTAATTTTTTTGAAATAATGTTAGCCGCTGAGATGCATAAATATCTGCCGACAGTGCAGGTGAAGGCCGAATCTTGAACGTATGGGGCAAAAAAGATAATAATGTTAGCCGCTGAGATACATAAATATCTGCCGACAGTGCAGGTGAAGGCCGAATCTTGAACGTATGGGGCAAAAAAGATAATAATGTTAGCCGCTGAGATACATAAATATCTGCCGACAGTGCAGGTGAAGGCCGAATCTTGGATGTATGGGGCAAAAAAAAAAAAAAAAAAAAAAATAGTGTTCACTTTTGGACGTAAGACATACATTAATTTATCACATTTTTTTGGTTTTCATAGTTAGACGAGTGATACACAGTAGTTTCGAAATCCGAACGCCAATCGCCGAACATGTTTTATTATTTTCTACACACCACGGATGTTAACGGCTACATTTTTCTTTCACTGACAACTGAACGTTGTAAATCGAAACCTTTTTATGCAAATGAAATTTAGAAGTCTACTAGCAAACCAGTTAATCAGCCTCTTCCGCAACAGAAAAAGAACAAAAGACTTCACCTATAAATGGAAAAGCAGAAGGAACTGAAAAAGCCAAATGTTGACAGGCCACCAAAAACCCTACTGCCCATTGTTGTTGTTAGCGAGCACATGCCTGTTCTGTGGCCATGGCAAAAATGTGGCTGCTGGTGATAAAACAGAACTATATTGTAAGCCAAACGTGAGTAGCTGCTCTTTGTAAACCACTGTTTCACCCCTTATTGTGTAGGGAAGTGATATCGACTATGAATCACATGTGTTCATGTCTTTTGAATATGTTAATTCTTTTACTATAAGAGTTGTTGTGTGGGTCATCGAACACAGACGTGTTTCATGCATCTCCTGTGAAAAAAAAGGGGTGAAATAAATTGAAGGTTAGTGTGTTTATCAGTGACATAGCCGTGTAGGATGTTAGCCTTCTGATCCATTGGTACGAATATTTACCACCCCGATTTATGGTCAACTGAGAAATACATATTAAATTTAGCTGTTTTATTCATTTACATCCTAAGAGTACATACACTATGCAAGAAGAAGTATCACTTTTGCGATACAGAAATGTGAAGTATAGCTCGACATTGCCTACAACCTTCCTCTGTGCCCTACGACGTCCCCTTCTGCCTCGCTACGCTTCAGGCAGCAAGGTGTGGACACATGTGAAGGAATAGGCCACAGCCCAGAAGGTCATGTGATGTGTGAGATGGGTTAATGATTTTACACTGGCACCAGATTTCACCACAATTCTCACCAACTCCATCGTGGACGCGTCACATGAAAGGAAGATAGTCACGCGCCCTCCTACCGACGTTCCCCGCTTTATCTTGACGCCTGTGTGACGTAGGCCAGAATCGTGACGCCCAGCGTTGAAATCACGCGGTTTTCTCGTGGATGGCCGAGGAAAACATTTCAGACACGCCGCAGCTCAGAATCGACACGGAAAGCCCTCAGGAACTGGCATAGAGGGCATCAGTAGAAGTATCCCTTCCCTTGGGGCGCTGGTTCCCACATACACTGATCAGCCAGAACATTATGGAAACCTAGCTCCACCTTTGGCACGGATGGCAGCGGCGACACTTCGTGGCACGGAAGCAATGAGGCCTTGGCAGGTCACTCAACGTAGTTGGCACCACATCTGCACACCAAGTCACCTAGTTCCCGTAAATTCTACATCACTGACGTGTTCGAAAGTGTTCATATCTGGCTAATTAGGGAGCCCTGCCAATCATTTGGAACTTGCCGTTGTGTTCCTCGAACTACTCCATGACACTCCTGGTCTTGATACACTGTGCGTTATCTTGTGCGAAAAATTTCACTGCCGTCGGGAAACATGATGGTCATGATGGGGTGTTAGTGGTCTGCAATCACTGTACGATACTCCTTGGCCGTCATTGTGCCCGCACGAGCTCCACTGGACCCAAGGATGCCCACGTGAACGTTCCCCAGGGAATAATGGAGCCACCGTCAGCGTGTCTCCGTCCCTCAGTGCAGGTGTCAAGGAATTGTTCGCCTGGAAGACGACGGATTCGCGCTCTTCCATCGGCATGGTGAAGAATCTATCGAGATTCATCAGGCTATGCAGATCTCTGCACTGCGCCAACATCCAGCGCCGATGGTCACCCATTTCAGTCGAAGTTACCAATGTTGTGGTGTTAACATTGTCACATGCATGGGTCGTCGGCTGTGGAGGCCCATCATAAGGAGTTTTCGGTGCATTACGTGTTCCAAACACTTGTGCTCTGTCCAGCATTGAAGTCTGATGTTATATCTGCCGTTCGCCACTTCTCTTGTTTATCAGTCTGGTCAGGCTACGACTTCTGTCATCAGTAATGAGTGTTGGTCGTCCAAACCCACTACATCTGGACCTTCGTTTCTCCATCTGTTGAAGACACTCATCATCACACCGCTCCCCAAACATCCAACAAGTCATGCTCGTGCCGAGCCTCCAGTCCATTACAATCTGTCCTGGGTCGAACTCAGGTAGACCGCACGCCCTCCCTCTTCTACACACGCACAGCATGCTCACTGATACTACACGCTCCATGCTTGTGTCTGACCACCAGTCATTCCTTGCCAGGTGATGCTGCTGTCGCCTACCCGGGTATATATCGACAGCAGGTCATCTGGTTGCTCAGTGTATTTCGCTGTCGAAAACGACACTTCGCATTGCGATGAGAAGCAGAAGGACATTCTTGACAACGGTCAGCACTGCTGCCCCCACCCTCCCGCCCTTTACCCCTCTCCCTGGCGATTGAACCCTCCTATAAGAACATTGTGGGGCTGCAAACCGATTGAACGTGACCTGTTCACTTCGATAACACTTAGGGTGAGTTTGCGTGCCCTCAGGGTCTAGAGCAGCTGCAGTGTACTACTGAGTATAACGAACGTCGAAGCCTCCTGACACGTACATTTTTAAAGTGTTCAGGTAAAGTGCGTAGGTGGCACCGTGGGTGTCGCCGTTATTCGGACCGTTTGCCATTTTAACGCCGGAAATGCATATCCTCCTATTTCCATCTATTGTACTATTTTTTTTCCTTGCTTTGTTACCTCAAGATATGACATTTCTGTCTCTGTATATTGTAATTGTTTTACTATTTGTATATTTATGCATTTATGTCGATGTATAATTGGTTTGTTTCGTAAATATTATTTGTATTTTTACGCTGGGTCTTGCCTAGGGAAAACTGCTATCGAACGATTACGTCGATAGGTCGTGTGAAGAATCAAAGTGTGTAGGATCTTTGGTAGTGTTAACTCTGCCGCGTGGAGCGCGGGCTGAGGGAAGGAGTCTGGCGGGAGTAGCGAGTGGAGCAGGTGTGTTGTGTGACGCTCCCGCGAGTTGCCGCGCTTTCGGGGTTTGGCAGCATGTAATTGCGCTCGACTTGCGATGATAGTTTCTGACATGGTGTCGCGGACGGGAAACATTAACTAGCGCACATCAAGAGCCCGTTTGTCTGGTGACCGTGTCGAGAAGAAGGCGCGCCAACATCCAGCTTCTGCAACAGCGACGGCCGACAATGAGTGACTGTCGCCACCTCCTCGATCGACAGCTTCAAACCTTCAATCAACCATCAAGGAAGACTGGAAGCAAGTAAAGTTTTAGAACTGTATGGCAGACCTCAGCTTTTCAAACTGTACCATTTTCGTAACTATAATAACAGCAACTTAGCATGAACCTTTGTTGCTCATTGTCCCAATTGCATTACCAAGCAGGGTCCCTTCCTTTTCCGAAATGAACCCGAGTGTCGTTGAAATTTAAACGCCAGCACTAAAGTAATACAGCTAATTCTATTTCACTGCTTTAATTTCAAAGTTCAGTTAGCTGGCTACAATATTCAGATTACACAAGCACAAATTAAGAGTGCGAGTTTTGTTATCGTATTTTAGCTTACCTGTGACTGCAGCTCAGCTTGGTACGTACTAAATTTTTCTATTGTTAATTGTTCAGAATCATTTAATTCAAGTTCAAAGTTAAAATCTCTTATTTCCAAATTGCGTAGATTCAAGTAGTTTTTTGAAATGATTGTTGAGGTAGTCCAAAACTAACCGTATTTTACTGAATTTCGATGTGCTTCAGAAAGAAAGCTCACTATTAACTTCAGTCACTAAATTAACTTTCGATTTTCCGGTTTTATTAATTCTTTGCTAAATTAAGTCAGGGTGTAGCGAAATTTATTACTTCTGACAAACTTTCAGTTTTCACACTACACGTGTCAACCTTCAGTTGCCACGCTTCTAGTGCTAATTATATGTGTAATAACCTTTCTTTTTCAGTTACTATAGTAATTGTCCTTAGGACTGGCGACCGTGATTTCCCCCAAATCTCAAATACCTAATTACCGCTAGTTAATTGTTAACGTAACGGCTGCACATTTACTTTCTTTATTAACTTTACCCCTTTTCAAAATTAATTTCCACCAGTTTCATTAGCACATTTCCTTTCATTTAGATGTAACCCTTTCCTCCCTCTTTACCGACAGCTTAACTTCGGTGACGATTGCTTTTCCAAAACTCCCATTAGGTACACGCGGTTTCATCTTTCACTGTCATTAAGGTCGGTAAGTGAGGGGGAGGTTACACGTGGCGACCTGGTGACAGGACAATCTTCAGATTTGAGGTTGTTCTGGACACGAATTTTGCATTGTGCAAATCTCGTAACAAAGTATTGGTTACGTACAGGCCGTTACGTCAGCGAGAATAAGTAGTGGGAGTAATCCTAATTATATTTGAGATTTGGCATTTATATTGAAAATTATTAAAATGAGTGAAGGCAACAATTGCCAAAATTTGGTAGACTTGGATACGGAACAATCGGTCGAACAGTGGGAAACGCGCACCGCGGTACCCATTGTTCAGGGGCAGGCGGCTGGCATGAAAGACGCGACCACCGAAACGCAACAAAGAGCAGAAATGGAATTCCAAACTTTAGAAAATGTTTGGGAATCGGAAGTGAAAATCAAACCTGAATCCCTTTATGACGGATACGGGGGGACAATTAAAGAGGAAGCCGCTACGGAAGTGGAACCGGTAGTTTCCGGGAATTTAACTGATTTATTGAATGTTTTGATTAACGAAATCAAGAGTCAATCGGCCAAGCTAGACAATCAGAACAAAGCTATTAACGTTGTTAACAACAATGTTGGAGTTGTTAATACAAAAGTTGATAAAATCAAAGAAGATATTGTTGTAATTAATACCGAAATCGGTAATCTTAAACAGGAAATGATAGGCGTTCAGGCGGAAATTGCGAGCATAAATACTCGTTTTGATTCCGAAATTAGCAGAATCGAGAAAAGTGTAGGAGAAGCAGTTGCTCCGATCATCGAGAATAAGGTGACGGAACAAATTCAATTAGTGAAAAAAGAGGATCAACAGAAGGTGGAAACTTTAAAGGCTTTAGTGTCCGAAGTAGACACTAAAGTGAGGGAGCAGGCTAATACCTGCGAAGAGAAAAAGTGGGAAGTGGAAACGCTTGCGACAACCACTTGCCAAGTAATTACGAGAGTGTCGGAATTAGAAAAGAAACTTGACGAAAAACAGAGCTATGTGCCAATCTGTGCACATAGTTCGGAATTGTTGACGAAAGAGGAGCGGTTCGACCCCTTGAAAAAAGGCGGTATACACGCGACGGATTTCATTAAAAATTGTGAAAGAGTTTTACCCAGATCATGGACTAATGAGAGAAAAATTAATGCGGTTATTGATGTGCTGGCTGGTGATGCCAAGCGTTGGGGCTTAAACCTCAACATTACGAACCTGACTTTTGACGAGTTTAAAAATTTGTTTCTGGCTGAATACTGGTCAGAGCAAAAACAGCAAAGTGTTTGGCGCGAATTTGTCGTATCGAGGCCTTTCGATGCGAATTCGCGCGGCTCGATGAAGGAGTTTTGTGAGGGATGGATCCGCAAGTTGGAATATTTGCGTGATCGCCGCACGGAATCCGAAATAGTCTGGGAACTCTACAAGAAGCTTCCAGATGATACAAAACGCTACGTAGGAAGCAATTATAGGACAGTGAATGATTTCCTGGAAAGAGTTGAGGACGAGGACAATTGGCGCAATAATCGCGACAGTGGTAGAGGCCGTGGTAACAACAACGAGTACCACAGCAACCACAACAATGATAACCATGGGAATAATGCATACCGCAGCAATAACAATAATGGTTCGGACCGTAATAACAATCGGTACAATGCAAATAATAACAGGAATGACAGAAACCAGTATCATACTAACGTGATACGGGCGTCACAGAATAGTAATAACGCCAGAGGGTGTGATCAGCCGCCTCAGCAGCATCCGGGGAGCGTATCTGCTGGGACGAGACAGGGAAACCATTAGCCGCGCCGGTGAGGGGCCGAGCGGGCGTGGAGAAATTTTGGCGGCCCAATAACAAGAGAAAACCCAGGTGTCGCCGTTATGAAAATTCCGTATGGAATAATCAACGGCGGGAGAGTGTGCCAGTGTTAAGAGAAAAGAGTGCGCCCACAAGTAGTAGATCAGCTGTATACACGGCAGTAGAAAATACATTCGCTGTCAGTGAGAACAATTTAAGTAGTGTTCCGGAAATCGATCATAAAGTGGCAGCTGTAATACCCACAGCGGAACTGGAGATTGAGTTTAATAATGATTCACAAGTGTTGAGAGAAGATCAGATGTCGGATAAAACGTCCGTCATCGAGCGAGGGGATGCAGAGAGGGATGAGGTCTGGTTAAGGCAGTTCGGTCGCTTATACGACGAACTAAGAGATTATAGGGGTCTCTATGGGAGAAGCGTTTATGGGGAGCGCGTGCAGGATTTTCCGCGTCTCGTCCCACAGGAAGATAGTGTTTGTGAAATGATAGAAAGTTCTGGCCCTAATCGGCAGACTTTACTAGAAATAGTTGATGTTAAGGGGGAGCACGAGCAAGATTCGTCGTGTTTCGTCCCGCAAGAGTTGGATGTTGAGGTAGTAACGGAAAGTTCTGGCCCTAACCGGCAGACCTTACCGAAAATTTCAGTGGTAGAAGTAGCCGACCCATCCGACGCAAACCTCCAGTTTAAACATTGCGAGAGTATTAAGGAGAAAGATTGCGAAAATTTTAGTGATAGCCGGACACGATTGGTAGAAAAGCACATAGATTACAACGTGTATGAGGTTAGAGCTGACATTATACGGTCAGACGATAGCAGTGTGGATTGCGCAGATCTAGCGGAAGTAATTGCAGAAACTACTGGACACATTCCTCCAGGTAGATTGGCGGATGAGATTAATCTGACCAAAGTGGAATCAACGAAGGTGACAATTAATGAATTGATAGCAAAGCAACAGTCACTAGTTGACGAGTTACAGGAAAAGGTTTCGGTATTGGAGGCGAAGCTACAGACTAAGCCTCAGGACAAACGTGTTGCAATTATAACAGTAAGTGAACAGAGACTGAAAAGGCCGCCAGATAAGCCGGATTTAGGGTCAAAGCCGGATGGTTTTTTCTGGAATGACCTGGATATAGACGAGGATTTACTGTGGGAAAATAAAGAAACAGCCGAGGACAAGTGTAGACAGATAGTAGTGTCTGTTAATATGCATGACCTACAACTAAACGTGTTGATTGACACCGGTGCAGAATTGAGTGCTGTATCTGGGAAAATATTTGAGTTACTGAAAGACAGACCTGGCATCGTAGTTATGCCAGTAGCAGGAGTGAAAATTATCGGTGCTACTGGGAAGGCCAGTAAACCGGTCACAAAACAGATTTTTGTCAACTTCGAGATATGTGGGGCACGATTTGAACAAGAGTTTGTCGTCGTGCCAGACTTGACTACGGAAGTAATTATCGGGTTAGATTGGCTATTAAAGTACCGTGCAGTGATTAACTGCGAAAGTAAAACTTTGACATGTACGTCACAAAATAAAACAATAGTAGTTAGCTTTGACGAGGCAGGAGACGGTGTGCATAGGCAATACCAGCCTATACACATTGTTAACTGGCCGGATGGTATTGATGTAGGTATGAATTTGAACTACTGTAATGTGAGAAATTTCGGCGTTGACAAAAGTGTAGAAAGTGAATTGGAAGAGATAATCAAATTCCCTCCACGGATTGACATTAGTATTGGTGTGAAAAAAGATCGTTTGCGAGAAGTAATGAAGCAAAAAGTCGATGCTGGCATACGTCGTCATGACGCTAAAGCGCGTTTTGTTAAGTTTGCTATCGGAGACTTAGTGCTTGTAAAAGCTCATGAGAAATCGAGCGAGATAGACAATGAAATCTCTAAATTTAAGTTTGTTTATAATGGACCATATAAAGTCATTGGTATACCTCACACAAATGCTTATTGCTTAGAGTATCCAAGCTCTGGAAAACGATTAGGTATACGGAATATTGTAGACTTGAAATTGTACCAACCTAGGATCGATTAATACCACACAATGGGTAATTTGTACAGTATGTAAATATAGAGTGTAAGATTTAAGGATGTGCCATGTTACGATGCTTTTGCCTGACCTAGAGGTCATTAAACAAGTTGTAATTAATAAGTAATTAATTTTGACTAAATGATTTAAGAGTAACTGATTAGTAATCATCTGAAAAATCCAAGCTGCTAGTTTAAGTTTTCAGCTGAGTCACAGTAGATTAAGCAATGTAAATATGATTTTGTAACTTTCTGTAATATTTCATGAATGTGTGTTTTTATTAGTCATTGCCGATGTACTTAGACGCTGTTTTAAGTTTCAGGCTAGTAGATGCGTGTGATGATGGACAGTGTTGAGTTATCCGCTGTGATAGTGTTTATGGACTCCTTGAGATTACTCGGGAGTGAGTTTTTCCTAAAGAATTCAGTGAAACGGACGTTCTGGAAATGCCCGTTAAAAGGGCGAGTGAGATCAAGCGTGCCGCACAGGCGGGCGCAACAATACTTGCGAGGCGAAGCCGCTGTCGGCTCCTGTGCCGCTGTCGGCTCTTGTGCCGCTGTCGGCATTCCTTGTACTTGCGGGTACGGAAGGCGGAATTGTTTTTCTTCCTGGACAGCTGATGTGAAAGAATTCTGTTGTCAATATTTATGTTTTTGTCGATCTGCTGTATATTATTTTCTTGTTTAGCGTTAATTGGACATGACGAGAAAATTAATTATGAAAAGGTTACATAAAATTGTGTATTCTACGTAATTAATTATTAGTTTGCGTATTTTGATATACCTGTTTTTTATGACCATGTACTCTGATCAATTTTGCAAATAGTATTCCATTTTTTATAGTGTTACGAATTTTAATGATTTTGGAATAGCTAAACCATTTTCTATGTTTTCTATGAATTTTGATATGTTGTCAACCTGTTTTATTTTGTGCAAGATGACAGAGTGGAATAAGATTAGGAGTGTCTCCACTCAATTATTATTGTCTAAAAATTGGTTTATGATTAATTAGACGAATGCTAAATTTTTTTGATGTTTTGAGCATATGCATTCCCGCTGTTTCTCTTTTGGGACATTTTCTGAGTCTGTTTACGTTACACGAACATCCTCAGACAATGTGGGGCACGTGTAACGCCGGAAATGCATATCCTCCTATTTCCATCTATTGTACTATTTTTTTTCCTTGCTTTGTTACCTCAAGATATGACATTTCTGTCTCTTTGTATATTGTAATTGTTTTACTATTTGTATATTTATGCATTTATGTCGATGTATAATTGGTTTGTTTCGTAAATATTATTTGTATTTTTACGCTGGGTCTTGCCTAGGGAAAACTGCTATCGAACGATTACGTCGATAGGTCGTGTGAAGAATCAAAGTGTGTAGGATCTTTGGTAGTGTTAACTCTGCCGCGTGGAGCGCGGGCTGAGGGAAGGAGTCTGGCGGGAGTAGCGAGTGGAGCAGGTGTGTTGTGTGACGCTCCCGCGAGTTGCCGCGCTTTCGGGGTTTGGCAGCATGTAATTGCGCTCGACTTGCGATGATAGTTTCTGACATGGTGTCGCGGACGGGAAACATTAACTAGCGCACATCAAGAGCCCGTTCGTCTGGTGACCGTGTCGAGAAGAAGGCGCGCCAACATCCAGCTTCTGCAACAGCGACGGCCGACAATGAGTGACTGTCGCCACCTCCTCGATCGACGGCTTCAAACCTTCAATCAACCATCAAGGAAGACTGGAAGCAAGTCAAGTTTTAGAACTGTATGGCGGACCTCAGCTTTTCAAACTGTACCATTTTCGTAACTATAATAACAGCAACTTAGCATGAACCTTTGTTGCTCATTGTCCCAATTGCATTACCAAGCAGGGTCCCTTCCTTTTCCGAAATGAACCCGAGTGTCGTTGAAATTTAAACGCCAGCACTAAAGTAATACAGCTAATTCTATTTCACTGCTTTAATTTCAAAGTTCAGTTAGCTGGCTACAATATTCAGATTACACAAGCACAAATTAAGAGTGCGAGTTTTGTTATCGTATTTTAGCTTACCTGTGACTGCAGCTCAGCTTGGTACGTACTAAATTTTACTATTGTTAATTGTTCAGAATCATTTAATTCAAGTTCAAAGTTAAAATCTCTTATTTCCAAATTGCGTAGATTCAAGTAGTTTTTTGAAATGATTGTTGAGGTAGTCCAAGACTAACCGTATTTTACTGAATTTCGATGTGCTTCAGAAAGAAAGCTCACTATTAACTTCAGTCACTAAATTAACTTTCGATTTTCCGGTTTTATTAATTCTTTGCCAAATTAAGTCAGGGTGTAGCGAAATTTATTACTTCTGACAAACTTTCAGTTTTCACACTACACGTGTCAACCTTCAGTTGCCACGCTTCTAGTGCTAATTATATGTGTAATAACCTTTCTTTTTCAGTTACTATAGTAATTGTCCTTAGGACTGGCGACCGTGATTTCCCCCAAATCTCAAATACCTAATTACCGCTAGTTAATTGTTAACGTAACGGCTGCACATTTACTTTCTTTATTAACTTTACCCCTTTTCAAAATTAATTTCCACCAGTTTCATTAGCACATTTCCTTTCATTTAGATGTAACCCTTTCCTCCCTCTTTACCGACAGCTTAACTTCGGTGACGATTGCTTTTCCAAAACTCCCATTAGGTACACGCGGTTTCATCTTTCACTGTCATTAAGGTCGGTAAGTGAGGGGGAGGTTACATGTGGAACAGCAGGACTCGGTTAATGTAAACACTGTTTGCTTTCGAATCAGGTTCAAATTTCATCGAATAACTTTGAACGGTTTCTAATTGTTCCACACTCTATACCAGAGCAAAAATTGCTGTCGCTCTACACTCCAAAGGGGTCATATCACGTTCGATGGGGTTACATCCCCAGGATGTCGTCATAGTAAATCTGAATCGTCTGGGGAATGCGTGGGGGGGGGGGGGGAGGGAGGAGAGGAGAGGCAACAGTGTCGAAAGTTATCAAGAACGTCATCATGTTGCTCATCGTACTTCGAACTGTCGTTTTCGACCGTGAAATGTCAGAATCAACGCCTCAAGGGAAGGGGTTGTTACATTGACACACTTTAAGCCACCTCCTGAAGGCTCTTCGTGTCCATTACGGGCGACGGTGTGTCTGAAATGTTTTAATAAGCCATCCATAGGAAAACAACGTGATCTCAAAGCTGGGCGTCGTGGTTCTGACCTCCAACCATGAGCCATCAATGTAATGGGTAAAATGTAGGTAAGAGGGGATGGGACGACCTTCCTGTTGTATCCACAATGGTGTTGGCCAGAGCTGTGGTGCAGTTTGTAGCCAATGTGACGTCTGTAACCCGCTTATATTTCACATGAACTTCCAAGATGTGGCCTTTTTTTCGCAAGTGTCGACATAGCGCTTTTTCATTCGTCATCGAGCCCGAGGACGATGTCTCAGGGCACTACGTTCATAGTAACAATGTGCGTCACAGGTGTGCTAGAAAAAAGATTTTGTCAGTTAAAGGTTAAAGAGTAATGCGCTTCAAGAAACAAATACATATTCAGCTCCATTATCTTTGCATTATTATTTCAGAGTTGCCCATCATGTTAATCACACAGACTGAGAGTAACCACCAGTTACCAAGCAAGTATTCTTCCGTTTATCAATATAATGGATACATTGTTTAAAATATGCCTAGTTTAGTTCGTGTCTAGGGAATCAGGATGCAGTAAGTTACACTAGCATGTACAGTTAATATAAACATGGACTCCACAGCATCTGCATCTGGAGAAATCGCTATGAGTATTTCATAGTATGCTATCATGGGCCTATTGCTCTTCTTGTTCTAAGTTAATTATTAACCATATTATATGATTCAAGAGTCAGAATTATTACTTTTCGTATATGATAAAAAGCACTATTATCGAGCCGAGAAAAGAAGCACAGATTGAAAAAATAAGATGAGGATGAGGTTAGTCGTTAAAACGACTACTCGCGAGGAGCACACATTGTCAATTATCACGATATATTCGTTTTTGTTTCGCACATGTGGACTATGTTTAAAATTGAAAAAAAAAACTACAACTCGCAGCTCATCCCGTTTTGTATTGTTAAAAATAGCACTCCGTCTTCAGACCACGACTGGCCTACCGGGACCATCCGACCCCCGTGTCATCCTCAGTGGAGGATGCGGATAGGAGGGGCGTGGCGTCAGCACACCGCTCTCCCGGTCGTAATGATGGTATTCTTGACCGAAGCCGCTACTATTCGGTCGAGTAGGTCGTCAATTGGCATCACGAGGCTGAGTGCATCCCGAAGAATGGCAACGGCGCATGGCCAACCGGATTGTCACCAATCCAAGTGCCGACCACGCCCGACAGCGCTTAACTTCGGTGATCTCACGGGAACCAGTGTGTCCACTGCGGCAAGGCCGTTGATTGTTAAAAATAGACCACGTTCTGTTATAAAAATGTGTCTTCGTAAACCAACAGTCAGTGCAGAAAGTTTCAAGAAGTTCAATACGCTAAAATTTGCTTTTTGAGTAAGAATAACAGCCAGAATAGAAATCAGTAGGTTAATATGTTTTACATCTTTACATTTACCGATATCCCGCGAGATGATTCTTTGGGAGGACTCGTCACCTTGGGAAAAATTTAGTTCTTAGTGCTCACACAATTTGGTCTTGCATGTATCAGGTAAAGCTGTTTCGAGTGTGAACCGCTACCTTAGAGTACATTTGCTTCTAGGTGGAATTCTTTGTCAGAAGTTCACTGAACCTTGAGAGTAGTAGAAGTATTCATAAATGCAATACTAAATGGAAAAATGACCTGCACTTGCCTCTAGAGTCACAGAATGTGGCACCGTAAGTGACACAAACACACTGAAAAACACAGCTGTAGAGGTTAGCTAAAGAGGTTAGCTAAAGAGGTTAGCACAGGAAAGGAATTCGTGGCGGGCCGCATCAAACCAGTCAGTAGACTGATGACCAAAAAAAAGAGGTCTTTGATAACCTTCCAAAGGAAATAAAATGTGACGGACTGCAGAAGTGCATTCTAACATTACTGCTGTTAGGGTGTGCCCCTAAAAAAACGTTTATCAGAAGGGACTTCTGCAGTCTGTCACATTTTATTTCTGTTCGACGCTTATGAAAGAGCTTTATAGCTGTATACAGATATTTCTATTGATGACTGAGGACAGTGTACTGAAAAATGTCACATCAGAATTTATTTAATTTGCAGACTAATAGTTACAGGTATTAGGAGAAGTATGTGGTTACATTGGTTACTATCAACAAGTAAATTTTTAAAGAACGAGCCCTTAACACTTATTTTCTCCTGGGCAGGAGGTCAAGTGTTAAAGTGAGGACGACTGGACGCAAAACGGTTAGTGTATTCTGGCGGGCGTAGTCCACTTACTGGTGCAGTTAAGACTTGCAGAAAACTCTGGTAGTAAATTATGTGACGTGTTTGTGGGAAGACTGTTACACACAGAGAAAAACAACTAACACACTGAAGTGAGTACGTGTTTAGGAACCAACGATCACAATATCAGCACTGATACCCCTAACCTCCTGTGTGTTAAAATTTTTTCATCTTAACAAAACCTTCAATACCGTAGAGAAATTCTCGATCAGAAATTAGTAATCAAATGCAAACATTTAATGTAAACATTTAAAGGCAAATATTGAGCTTTGTAAATATATATTGTTAGTTGTCTTTCAATATCTTGTTCTGCTGACATCTTTCACATCACAAAAATCACCATGAACTTGATGTAGAGAACGTATGAGTATGTCTATACAGCCGGTGTCTCTTACGATATTTCTAATGCGGATATCCTTGTGCGTGTTGTTCTCACAGCTGACAATTATGCTAATAATTGATGAAAATCTCGTCAGCTGTATTTTTACACTCTTATTGTCTTACGACCGACTTCGTTTCTTTGAGCGTTTTCAGATTTCGGTGTTGTGCTGAAAGACATAGATTGCCTGGCCGTCGTATGCGATGTTAAAGACAGTATCCAAGAATACTGATCGTAACCGATATTCTGCCACGCTGTCGTCAGAACCTTTAGTATCAGTGTTCTTGTATGTTGTCTTTAACATTACATACGACGACCAGAACGGCTATGTCTTGGTATCATCACAACCCGACAACCTAAATATGTACAAAGAAACGAAATCGGTCGTAATACAATATATGTTTCAAAATACGGCTGAAAAGGTTTTTATTTATCATCATCATTTGATGTAGATATTAACTAGGTTTGAATACATGTTATACACTTGCCTAACTCTCTGCTTTGAGTGTACAGTACATCATGTGACTGATATCTACAATCACGCTTATGTTAGCATAGATGCCTTAAATGGTTTTGGGTACCTCATTTAAAACATTATATCCGACGGCACGTCAGAGAAGAATGCCCTAACCGTATGTATCACTTATACACTGAATATTTTGTCACTGCCAGAAAGACTATTTGTTTTTGAGTTACTATACTGTCTGATGTATTTCAGATTTATTCGTTTACAGTTATAGCGCAAATTTTGTTAACTATGTTCTAAAGACTGCAGTTGTTGGGATATGCACACTGTTATATGTCGAGTAGAAATATTACAAGCGTTATATTCATCAGCTGTTTGAAATTTTCGCAGAATATAACCATAAAGTGTATATCACGAAGCATTAGGGTTCATGCCTTAGTACCTGAAACCAGCTACGGCTATCAACATCGAAGGTATTTCTGTAATATTTGATACTTTTGTTGCTCCTGTTGACAACAAAGAGGTGTAATCGTTTGTGTTATTAGTCATTATGATCAATGCAGCGAGTGTTGTATAGTGCTACGAATCAGTAATTACTTATAAGGATATATTGCCACCATAGGATACAGGCTTATTAATTTTACCAGTTCCAGACAACAGAAAGTATGTGTTGCTGTCATCGATCGTATTCCCACCTGCTAGACAGGTATTCTGTGAATAATTGAAGATAAGAATGTGTGTGGAAAAACGAAGCGATTGATATATCTTTCAACATATTTGTTACTATGAAAAAAATAATTTCTGATTCTTAAAAACTGGTGATTAGTGTTCTGCAGATAGAAAATAGTTATACTTAACACATGGGCTCATAAAACTGATGTAAGAAAACTGCAGGTATCTAGGAACACGATTCGCCATTTATTAAAACTCTGTCAATACGTTGTTTAGCCATTTGCCTAATTTTGTGACGTGATACCCATCATCTTTCTCAAGGGATGCACTTTGATGACAGAGACCACGTATTAATTTTAGTGGACTATCATAGACAATCAACCGCTACTGAAGGTATAGAGATCAACTGGGCTGCACGCTGTGACAAGCTGTGTAACACTTACAGGGCGACAATTAATGAACTATATGAAAAAATAAATACAATATCAAATATGGGCAATGCAGGAGTAGATTTAATAATGAATAAAAAGAATATGAGCGTGGGTAATCTACTACGAACAGCATAGTGAAAGCATTATTGTAGCAAAGAGGGACACGAAGCCCACACGTGCCACAGTGCTACAAGTTTATATGAAAGTAGCTCCGCAGATGACGAAGAGACCAAGGAAATGTATGATGAGATAAAAGAAATTATTCAGCTAGTGAAGGGCGACAAGAATTTAATAGTCATAGGGGACTGAGATCCGATGGTTGGAAAAGAAAGAGAAGGAAAAGTAGTAGGTGACTATGAAATGGGGGTAAGGAATTAAAGAGAGAGCCACCTGGTAGAATTTTGCCCAGAGCATAACTTAATCATAGCTAACACTTGCTTTAAGAATCATGAAAGAATGTTATGTGCGTGGAAGGGGCCTGGAGACACTGGATGGTTTCAGATAGATTATATAAGGATTATATAACAATAAGGCAGAGATTTAGGAACCATGTTCCAAATTGTTAGACATTTCCAGGGGCAAAAAAATTCAAATGTCTCCATGCCCTATGGGACTTGATACCTGAGGTCATCAGTCTCCTAGACTTAAAACTGCTTAAACCTAACTAATCTAAGGACATCACACACATCCATGCCCGAGGCAGGATTCGAACCTGCGACTGTAGCAGCGGCGCGGTTCCGGACTGAAGCGCCTAGGACCGCTTGGCCACAGCGGCCGCTGCTTTCCAGGGGCAGATATGGCCTGTGACCACAATCTGTTGGTTGTGAACTGTAGATTAAAGCTAAAGAAACTGCAAAAAGTTGAGAATTTAAGCAGATGGGACCTGGATAAGCTGAAAGAATCAGAGGTTGTAGAGAATTTCAGAGAGAGGCTTAGGGAACTATTGACCAGATACGGGGAAATAAATACAGTAGAAGAAGAATGGGTAGCTATGAAAGATGAAAAAGTGAAGGTAGCAGAGGATCAAGTGCGTAAAAAGTCGAGGGCTAGTAGAAATCCTTGAGAAACAGAAAAGATATTGAATTTAATTGATGAAAGGAGGAAATATAAAAATGCAATAAATGAAGCAGGCAAAAAGGAATATAAACGTCTCAAAAATGAGATCGACAGGAAGGGCAAAATGGCTAAGCAGGGATGACTAGAGGACAAATGTAAGGATGTAGGGGCATATCTCACTGGGGGTAGGATAGATACTGCCTACAGGAAAATTAGAGTTTAGGTGAAAAGAGAGCCACTTGTATGAATATCAAGAGCTCAGATGGAAACCCAGTTTTAAGTAAAGAAGGGAAAGCAGAAAGGTGGAATGAGTACATAGAAGGTCTTCACAGGGGCGATGTGCTTGAGGACAATATTATGGAAATGGAAGAGAATGTACATGGAGGTGAGATGGGAGATATGATACTGCGTGGAGAGTTTGACCTGAAAGACCTAAGTCGAAACAAGGCCCCGGGAGCAGACAACTTTCCATTTGAACTACTGACAGCCTTGGGAGAGCCAGCCCTGACAAAACTGTACCATCTGATGAGCAAGATGTATATGACAGGCGAAATACCCTCAGACTTCAAGAAGAATACTAATTCCAATCCCAAAGAAAGCAGGCGTTGAAAGGTGTGAAAATTACCGAACTGTCAGTTTAATAAGTCACAGCTGTAAAATACTGATATGAATTCTTTACAGACGAATGGAAAAACTAGTAGAAGCCGACCTCGGAAAGATCAGTTTGCATTCTGTAGAAATGTTGGAACACATGAAGCTATACTAACCCTACGAGTTATCTTAGAAGATAGATTAAGGAAAGGCAAACCTACGTTCCTTGCATTTGTAGACTTAGAGAAAGCTTTTGACAATGTTGACTGGAATAGTCTATTTCTAATTGTGAACGTGGCAGGGGCGAAATACAGATAGCGAAAGGATATTTACAATTTGTACAGAAACCAGATGGCAGTTATAAGAGTCGATGGGCATTAAAGGGAAGCAGTGGTTGGGAAGGGAGTGAGACAGGGTTGTAGCCTATCCCCGATGTTATTTAATGTGTATATTGAGCAAGCAGTAAAGGAAACGAAAGAAAAATCTGGAGTAGGAATTAAAAGCTTTGGAGAAGAGAAAAACTTTCAGGTTTGCCAATGGCTTTTCTGAAAGTATTTTTATGGAGTGTAGTCATGTATGGAAGTGAAACACTGTTGGTAAATATTTTAGCCGAGAAGAGGATAGAAGCCTTGAAAATGTGGTGATACAGAAGAATGCTGAAGATTCGATGGGTAGATCACGTGACTAATGAGGAGGAACTGGGGAGTAGAGAAATTTGTGGCACAACTTGACTATAAGGACGGACCAGTTGGTCGGACATGTTCTGAGGGCTCAGGGAATTACCAATTTAGTATTAGAGGGCAGCGTGGAGGGTAAAAATCGTAGAAGGAGACCAAGAGATCACTAAGCAGATTAAGAAAGATGTAGGTTGCAGTAGTTACTCGGAGATGAAGAAGCTTCCGCAGGATAGAGTAGCTTGGAGAGCTGCATCAAACCAATCTCTGGACTGAAGAATATAACAACAACATCAACAAAACGTTAATTACTACATGTAAACGTCACTACAGATATGCAGATTTAGGTTCTGACATGTTCGATATGCCTGCCAGCATTGGCGATGATGTGGCGCGGACGAAGAGCGAAATACTGCATGACCCGCAGAAGTGTCGGAACATCGACGCAGTCTTTAATATAGCCTCACAAAAAGGAGTCACATGTTTTCAGATCTGGAGAATATGACGGGCAATCGAGGTCCTTGCCAGTGGTCTCTGGGCACCCCAAAACCAGAATGAGTTCCCCAATGTACTCCGCCAGGACATCAAACACTCTCCTGCTTCGATGGGGTTCTAGCTTCGTCTTGCATGAACCACGTCGAAATCAGGATCACTTTGGTTATTGGGGATAGAACCATCTTCCAGATCCTTCTCGTAATGTTAGTTGGTCACCGTGCCGTCAAGGAATATCCTACAGATTATTACTTGAGTGGACATTGCACACCACACAGAAACCCACCGAGGGTGAAAAAACTTCAGGATCGAGAAATGCGAGTTCTCAGTCCACCAAATGCCCCAATTTTGCTTATTGACGAGCCCATCCAAACGGAAGTGGGTTCGTCGCTAAACCAAATCAGCATACGCTTACTAATTCCCATCATGCCTCGCGGCCAACCGTGCAGTTTAAACGTCCTAAAGCAAACGGTTCAGAATTTATGGCAATTTTATTTCATATAGTTGAATAATTGTCACCCTGTAAATATTCGATGTTGGCAAATACAATAAAACACGAATGACACTTAAAGTGGTATATCATTGCAGCTAATTTCTAACGCTAGTGTATTTACGAGTCTATGTCTGTATATATTCTGTGCCTGATTCCATGCGTAACAGGAAGCTCAATCAAGGAACGCTGGAGGTAAGCACTGACTTTCGCAGGAGGTATCGACACTGAAATGATGTACACTGCGATAGATACATGGGCTTGAGATGTTTTACAAATATTATAAAGTAAACATAGCAGATAGTAGTGTCACTGGGAAAATTTGGTTAGGAAATAAGAAAGTAATAAAAGACGGAATTGGGAATCCTCTTTGTCTGACCAGCAGTTTTTAGGAATGTGTTCACTTTTTCTCACACTTTTAATGCGCTGCATTTAGTCATATCCATTTTTTCGTAAGTGACGCGCAACAAGAACAGATAAACCCATTACTGGAAGGAAAAACTTTAAACTTCAATTCAAGTGGTTTCTTTGTTTTTCTAAAGGCGGATACCGCGATGGTTTCTTCGTATAGGATACTGTCGATTTCCGTCTCCTGTCCTTACCCAATCAGAACTGTACTACATTGCTAATAACCCTGATGTGGAAAGAAGCTTAAGCGCTATCTACCACTCTTGCCTTCCAAGTATCAGCAGAATGCTCAGACTTCGACTGTGCATTGGCTATGTGAATGTTACCAGAATCAACCCATCCACAGACAGATAAGGAAAAGGTTAATAGTTTAATCCCATATTCCCAAAACAGTGGAAAGGACATCGACGAAATTCTACTAGTATATGGCAAAAAGCATTGTGGAAAACAGGCCAGAACCTGCAACATGTTTCGCCAAGGACAAACTTCGTTTAATACAGAGTACGAAGGAGCGAGAGCAGTGTGATAAAGTTTTCGAGGTTTCAGTGTCAACAAGGATAGCAGGCGAGCGAAGCAGCGAAGGTGGAGGTAGGCGGTGAGATTGAGGAGGAGAGGGGGCGGAGGGTGATGGGCAAGAGAAAGTTTCAGCTCTTTCGGCTTTGCCCTGTTTACGTCTACGAGTTATAAAGTGATATCTTGTTCGCCAAGTTCGCAAAACCCGTCCAGAATCCGGGCCCTTCTTGTCCCGAGACTCTCTTTGTAAAACGTCGCCTCGCCTTTATTGTTCTGGCAACCGAAGTCAGCGTTTCGACGATCCGTCCTTCCATTCATTAACATTTATCAAGGCTCACAGAGCTGAATGTATTTCGCCACATGGCTGGGTCCGTTGAAAGTGAACAGCGGAAGGGGTGCAGGAGACGCCAGATCCAAGGTCCGCTACAGCACGAGGATTTGCCGTAACTGCAGTAACTAATCTAATGAATATTTCATTACTTAATCCTCTCTGCTAGTTACGATGAAGTCCCATATCCATCATCCGTCTACTTTCAACATCAGAGTTTATGTGAGTCTCTTCCGATTTCCTGCTCATTCAATGTGGGAAGCTTTTTATTTTTTCATTACTTTCTATTTATTTGCAAGAAACGTATACTTTCTACACGTGTTTGATTTTAGTGCTGTGGTTAGCCCGCGAGATGCGTGTTACAGGAAACTGTTTTGGAAAGTGGTCTCTCAAAATAGTAACCTCTCCATGATGCTCATCTTCCTGCTGACGTATCTCGCTTCAGTTTGGTGAACATGCCTTTGGACGCTGACTAAGGAAACACATTGCAAATATTGCAGCTCTGTTTTGAATATTCACTCTCTCTTCCGAGAGCCCAACTTAATAAATGTCCGAAACTTACGAACAATAACCAAGAAGTGGTGGAATGACATTTTTGTTAGCGACCGCTTTCATGTACGACTTACACTTCCCCAAAATTCTTTCAGTAAAGCACTGTGGCATCCGCCTACCTCAAAGTTACATTTATGCAGTCGCTGCTCTTTAACCCTCTGGGTACCAACGGTTTTTGCCTGAAGCCACAACTCCATTATTATTACTATTAGTAGCAGTAGTAGTAGTAGCATTTTAACATGAAACCACTGATGCTATTGCAAGTAAGAGACATCTGTTGGTGCAGTTAGGTACTTCTACGAATGTAGTGCAATGTAGTAATCACTGCAGCATTCAAAGCAACAATCGAAGTGGAGATTGAACAACGGAGCTTTTTTTTCCTTTATTGTTATTTTTATACCTGTACAATCAGGTAGGCTGGCAGCGGCATGCAACGCCGCTCTCCACCCTTAGAGTTGACAATGATATAACACAGAAAGAAAATCCAGAATAAACACAGTGACGGGGAAAAAATAGTGGACACAGAAAGACAAAATACACGGAGCCGTTCACACTCAACGATAACGGCACTGAAAACATGTTGACACGGCGCACATAACACTGATGAATTCGACGGCACAGGTGAAGGTATGAGAGTGACGGCGGACACTAAAAAACACAAAACGACGACACACACACACACGAAACTGATGGCGATGATCTCCGGCGCGCGAATGTCCACATAGCGTGTACGAGTCCGAGGACCTGACATAGCGTGTACGAGTCCGAGGACCTGCCAAGAGGGGAGGAAGGTGGTGGGGGAGTGAGAGGGGAGAGCAAGGATGCCAATGGCGGAGGAGACGGTAGTAGGAACGGAGGAAGGGCTGCAGGGGAAGCCTGGGGGAGGAGTGGGGAGAAAGGGAGGAGGGAGGGAAGGGGGAGAGACGGGGGAGAGGGTGCCCAAAGGAAACAAACACAGGAAGAGGGAGGGAGGATCAAAGTTGGTAGGAGGGGTAGATGAAGGGGAGGAGGGCACCATCAGGGAGGGGGGGCTGGCGGAAGCCACTGTGGGAGAGGGTGTGGAGAGTGGAGAGATGGAGAGCAGGTGGGACATGGAAGTACAGGCGTGGCAGCGGACGGGGGCGGGAGAGGATGGGAGAGACCAGTGGGTGAGGAGGATCGAGTTTGCGGGAGGTGTAGAGGATCCGTATCCGTTCGAGGAAAAGGAGGAGCTGGGGGTAGGGAATTAGGTTGTACAGGATCAACGTGGGGGAGGGGAGACGGGTGCGATAGGCAAGGCGAAGAGCATGGAGTTACAGGATCTGAAGGGATTTGTAAAAGGTAGAGGGACCGGAGGTCCAGGAAGTGTGGGCATAGCAAAGCATAGGGTGAATGAGGGATTTATAGGTATGGAGGATGGTAGAGGGGTCCAGACCCCAAGTTCGGCCGGCGAGGAGTTTGAGGAGACAGAGGTGGGAGCGTGCCTTGGCATGGATCGTCCGGAGGTGGGGGGTCCAGGAGAGGCGACGGTCAAGGGTGACACCAAGGTGGGGGTGAGGGCGATAGGACGGCCATAGATGATGATGTAGAAATCGAGGAGGCGGAAGGCAGGAGTGCTTTTGCCTACTATGATCGCCTGGGATTTGGCAGGATTGACCTTAAGCAACCACTGGTTGCACCAAGCAGTCAACCGGTCAAGATGGGATTGGACAAGGTGTTGGGAGCGCTGCAGGGTGGGGGCAAGGGCAAGGGCAAGGAAGGCAGTGTCATCAGCGTACTGGAGAAGGTGAAGGGGGGGTGAAGGTGGCGGCATGTCCGCCGTATACAAGAGGTACAGAAGAGGGGAGGGGACGGAACCCTGGGGCACACCGGCGGAGGGGAAAATGGTGTAGGAATCCATGTTGTGGATGGTGACATAGGAAGGACGGAGGGAAAGAAAGGAGCCGATCAGACGGACGTAGTTAATAGGAAGGGCGAAGGTTTGGAGCTTGAAGAAGAGACCGGACTGCCACACGCGGTCATAGGCTCGTTCAAGGTCAAGGGAGAGGAAGATAGCGGAACGAAGGGAATTCAGCTGTTCGGAGAGGAGATGAGTGAGGTGAAGGAGAAGGTCATCGGAAGAGAAGGACAGCTGAAAGCCACACTGGATAATGGGAAGGAGGCGGTGCTGGTGGAGATGCTGGTGGAGATGCTGGTGGATGCGTCGGGTGAGGATGGAAACGGAGCTTGTGACACGCGTTTTCTTATAGCGTCAACACTGAGGAGATCACTGACAGTGAACGGAAGTTGAAACGTCCCCTTAGAAAAATGTATTTACCTTAATAGTCATCAAAAGTCATAATATATATAGTAGTTCATGACATCCAGTCTTACAAATTTCAAAACTCCGCCATCTTTCTCCCCACATCCACCACTGCTGGCGGGTCACCTCCAACTGTGCAACGCTACGCGCTGTTCACATCCAGCTGCCCAACACTACAATGGCAGACAACAATGCAAACTAGCCACAGACTGCACACACCACAGCCAGTGATTTTCATACAGAGCGCTACGTAACGTTGCCAATAAGAAAACATAAACAGCCTACTTACAAAGTGTCTAACGTTATTTTAACGTAAATTTGGATTGTGCCACTGCTTTTGTGGTGTCACCGCCAGACACCACACTTGCTAGGTGGTAGTTTAAATCGGCCGCGGTCCATTAGTACATGTCGGACCCGCGTGTCGCCACTGTCAGTACTTGCAGACCTAGCGCCACCACATGGCAGGTCTAGAAAGACGGACTAGCACTCGCCCCAGTTGTACGGACGACATTGCTAGCGACCAGACGTACGAAGCCTTCCTCTCATTTGCCGAGAGACAGTTAGAATAGCCTTCAGCTAAGTCCATAGCTACGACCTAGCAAGGCGCAGTTAACCATATCTGGAGAGAGTCTTACTTGTATTCACCATAGAGATGTACCACACAAGAGAATAAAGTTAAGTATATGAGACGCTCCGTTCTTTTCTTTATAGCATTTATGAAGTATCCTGTTTCAGACTTAACGTAAGACGGTGTGAGTTGACGCGTGCCCTATCGGCTACTTCATTGTGGACTGGCTGCTCTTGTCAGTCCACAAAAGCTTTTATCAGTGGTTTCGCTGTGAAAGCAATGAGGCAATATACAGGGTGGTCCATTGATCGTGACCGGGCAAATATCTCACGAAATAAGCGTCAAACGAAAAAACTACAAAGAACGATACTTGTCTAGCTCGAAGACGGAAACCAGATGGCGCTATGGTTGGCCCGGTAGATGGCGCTGACATAGGTCAAACGGATATCAACTGCGTTTATTTAAATATGAACCCCCATTTTTTTTAATTACATATTCGTGTAGTACGTAAAGAAATGTGAATGTTTTAGTTGGACCACTTTTTTCGCTTTGTGATAGATGGCGCTGTAATAATCACAAACATATGGCTCACAATTTTAGACGAACAGTTGGTAACAGGTAGGTTTTTTAAACTAAAATACTGAACGTAGGAACGTTTGAACATTTTATTTCGGTATTTCCAATGTGATACATGTACCTTTGTGAACTTATCATTTCTGAGAACGCATGCTGTTACTGCGTGATTACCTGTAATTACCACATTAATGCAATAAATGCTCAAAATTATGTCCGTCAACCTCAGTGCATATGGCAATAAGTGTAACGACATTCCTTTCAACATCGAGTAGTTCGCCTTCCGTAATGTTCGCACATGCATTGACAATGCGCTGATGCATGTTGTCAGGCGTTGTCGGTGGATCATGATAGCAAATATCCTTCAACTTTCCCCACAGAAGGAAATCCGGGGACATCAGATCCGGTGAACGTGCGGGCCATGGTATGGTGCTTCGACGACCAACCCATCTGTCTTGAAAAACGCTATTCAACACCCCTTCAACCGCACTCGAGCTATGTCATGCAGTGAAACATCTTGTAGTAACATCGGTAGAACATGTAGAACATAACGTAGGAAATCAGCATACATTGCTCCATTTATATTGCCATCGATAAAATGGGGGCCTGTTATCCTTCTTCCCATGATGCTGCACCATACATTAACCCGCCAAGGTCGCTGGTGTTCCACTTGTCGCAGCCATCGTGGATTTTCCGTTGCCCAATAGTGCATATTATGCCGGTTTACGTTACCGCTGTTGGTGAATGACGCTTCGTCGCTAAATAGAACGGGTGCAAAAAATCTGTCATCGTCCCGTAATTTCTCTTGTACCCAGTGGCAGAACTGTACGTGACCTCCAAAGTCGTCGCTATGCAATTCCTGTTGCATACAAATATGGTACGGGTGCAATCGATGTTGATGTAGCATTCTCAACACCGACGCTTTTGAGATTCCCGATTCTCGCGCAATTCGTCTGCTACTGGTGTGCGGATTAGCCACGACAGCAGCTAAAACACCTACTTGGCCATCATCATTTGTTGCAGGTCGTGGCTGAGGTTTCACTTGTGGCTGAACACTTCCTGTTTCCTTAAATAACGTAACTATCCGGCGAACAGTCCGGACACGTGGATGATGTCGTCCAAGATAACGACCAGCGTACATACCACACGGCCGTTGGGCAATTTGATCATAATAGCCATACATCAACACGATATCGACCTTTTCCGCAATGAGTAAACGGTGCATTTTAACACGGGTAATGTATCACAAAGCAAATACCGTCCGACTGGCGGAAAGTTACGTGATACCACGCAGTTATACGTTTGTGACTATTACAGCGCCATCTATCACAAAGCGAAAAAAGTGGTCCAACTAAAACATTCATATTTCTTTACGTACTACACGAATATGTAATAAAAATGGAGGTTTCTATTTTTAAAAAACGCAGTTGATATCCGTTTGACCTATGGCAGCGCCATCTAGGGGGCCAACCATAGCGCCATCTGGTTTCCCCTTCAATCTAGACAAGTTTCGTTTTTTGTGGTTTTTTCGTTTGACGCTTATTTCTCGTGGTATTTCTCCCGGTCACTATCAATGGACCACCTGAATAATTTTGATACAAAACTTAGTACATTTTCAATCCATATTTGCTTGTTATTTAGACATATACTTTTCTAGGCATTTTGAGTTCATAGAAGTTTTGAGATGTGGAATTGCATCTACGAAAAAAGAAGATTTGTGTTGAAATGTAACACATAAAATAATGGGTGGTTGAAAACTGTATGACCTAGTGCTTCCAAAATGAGACCACTTCTTTAAAACAACAGACTGTTTACTTTTTGCCAATTCATTCTTGTAGTCGCTGCTTACTATGATAATAAAGATCCTTTCACTTCTTTTGCGACTCTAAAACCCATAATGGGTCTTAGCCTCTTCAGCTGTCTCCTTCCATTTATCCCGGACCATTGCTATAATTTTCCAGTTCCTGTATCACATCTTCCGAAGATCTCGTATGACTCTGTCCTCCCATCTAGTTTTCGGTCTACCACGTTATCTCTGTGCACCTGGCTTTCCTTGTAACATCTTTATTGATATTTCTGTATCATTCATAAGAGCCTCATATCCAGCCCACCTCAGCCTAGATGGCTTAAGAATTCTTCTAACAGGCTGGTCTTTGTCGATGGCATGCAACTCGTGGTTGTATCTCCACCTTCGTCTTCCCCTTTCACAAACTGGACCAATGATTCTCCTGAGTATCCTTCTCTCGAATGCATCCAGCGATTCAGCAAGCTTTGCTGACACAGCCCAGGTTTCAGAGGGGTCTGATCAGAATTTTATAAATGGTAAATTTGGTTGTTCTAGTCAGGAGCCTTGAAGACAGAAGCTTTGTTAAGGCGAAATAAAGAAGATTAACGATGTCAAAATTTTTTATAGTCATACATTTTTTTCTTATTGTTAAGACTCCGGAGTGATCGCTGACGCCGTAGTCAGCAGTATCGGATGTTTTTGTCTACTTACGTGCATAACAAGACATTCACCTTCTGTTTAGGGTCAGATTCCAACATCAGTATCGGACTCTTATTAGCTACAAGTATCTCTGCATTTCGTAACAAGTTTCCTAAGATATCATCTCCCTCAACACAAGTGTATCATTTGAGGAAAGCCTTGTAAGGCTACAGACTTCATCTTCCAGGTCAGTAGTATGCATTGCAGCACCAAAATAAGATAGCAAATACATAAGTGCTGTTGTGTGTATACAGTATCGGTATCACTAAACGGCTAAACCAAGCGAGGTGGCGCAGTGTTTAGCATACTGGACTCTCATTAGGGAAGACGACCGTTCATACCCACGTCCGGTCATCCTGCTTCAGATTTTCCGTGATTTCCTCAAATTGCTTCAGGCAAAGGCCGGGATGATTCCTGTTCCTGTGAAAGGGCACGGCCGACTTCTCAATCCGATGGGACCGATGACCTCGCTGTTTGGTCCATTCCCCCTAATCAACCAACCGACTAAACGGAGTAATGTTTGCAGATTGCCTAACTAACGGCTTACAGGGGCATCATAACTGAGTGTCAGGTAAGAATTTTTAATTTATTGCTTCTTTACTACGAGCTGTATACGCAACACATTTTAGACCGTATGCAGTGCAGGACACATGATGTCATTGATGTCATAAACATTCTGATGCGTGAGAAAACTAGCTTTAAACCGAATCGCATAATCCCCGGTCTGCAGTGTTAGATATTAAAAAATTCATTCATGACAACTGTATTCAGAATTTTGAAGCTTTATATACATGGGTGTTTGCACTATGCCGCCTGATTAATCAAGTACAATTTCCAGTGTATTACATATAACCCTGTGAACGATGTATTTCATAGTTTCTATAGAACAACTGAAATGATACACCTATAAACACAAAGCTAACGAATCTGAATGTACTGCTGTCAGAAAGGTTTCCCTTGTCCTTAAGGAATGCTGCCTAGTACTATGATCTCTAACAGGACGGAGTTAATTGCATCGATATACTTAACTTAAAACACTTTTAAGGTGATCGCACTGTGAACTGTCAGTCGTGTACTTGTATAGATAAATCGTGGTGTCTGTAGACGCTAATCCCCCTCAAAATTAATACTGGACTGTATGCCGTAAATAACATCCTTCACCCTTTTATAGTGTGTCTGTTTTAATAGTAAACTTGTTACGCAAAAATAAATCAATAAATAAATAACTCCAGCGTAAATTACCCTTTTTTGTTCTACATCGCTACTTTCCCTATGTTGAGCGGCCACTCGACACAGTTGTTAATAATAAGTGACAGATTTCCTGTATATTTCCTTCTTTTATGGTTAATTCAGTCTTCGTGGTCTATCTTTAATAATGCTAGCGCAGATCTTCAATAAATCACCGGTAAATTAACGCTGACTTTCGTATACAAACAATGGGGTCCATCACAATAAAATAAGGCTCTTTAGTTGCTACGCTCAAGACACAAAATACCAATCCACGATAAAACAATTGCCACTACTCTATTACATACAGTATCATACAGAGAACTTTCGACACTAAATTACCTGTGAGTGTGGTTACCGAATCCCTCGATTTGTAGCACGGAGGCTTACGGATCTAAATCCGCTATCCTCAGACCAAAACTCACAGACTTCAACTCTTGTTCCTTACACCTCATCAACTATTTCCCTACGAATAAATAACAGCAAACACACAAACTATTAATCTCCCAGCATAAAAACCCCTACTAAGCAAAACCAAATTCGTCAACCACGGAATCGGTACATGAAATCCAAACAAAAATTTACGTGTCAGGAAATTTCAAATGGACATACATCCGGTGGCCTCTTATTACACTCCTGGAAATGGAAAAAAGAACACATTGACACCGGTGTGTCAGACCCACCATACTTGCTCCAGACACTGCGAGAGCGCTGTACAAGCAATGATCACACGCATGGCACAGCGGACACACCAGGAACCGCGGTGTTGGCAGTCGAATGGCGCTAGCTGCGCAGCATTTGTGCACCGCCGCCGTCAGTGTCAGCCAGTTTGCCGTGGCATACGGAGCTCCATCGCAGTCTTTAACACTGGTAGCATGCCGCGACAGCGTGGACGTGAACCGTATGTGCAGTTGACGGACTTTGAGCGAGGGCGTATAGTGGGCATGCGGGAGGCCGGGTGGACGTACCGCCGATTTGCTCAACATGTGGGGCGTGAGGTCTCCACAGTACATCGATGTTGTCGCCAGTGGTCGGCGGACGGTGCACGTGCCCGTCGACCTGGGACCGGACCGCAGCGACGCACGGATGCACGCCAAGACGTAGGATCCTACGCAGTGCCGTAGGGGACCGCACCGCCACTTCCCAGCAAATTAGGGACACTGTTGCTCCTGGGGTATCGGCGAGGACCATTCGCAACCGTCTCCATGAAGCTGGGCTACGGTCCCGCACACCGTTAGGCCGTCTTCCGCTCACGCCCCAACATCGTGCAGCCCGCCTCCAGTGGTGTCGCGACAGGCGTGAATGGAGGGACGAATGGAGACGTGTCGTCTTCAGCGATGAGAGTCGCTTCTGCCTTGGTGCCAATGATGGTCGTATGCGTGTTTGGCGCCGTGCAGGTGAGCGCCACAATCAGGACTACATACGACCGAGGCACACAGGGCCAACACCCGGCATCATGGTGTGGGGAGCAATCTCCTGCACTGGCCGTACACCACTGGTGATCGTCGAGGGGACACTGAATAGTGCACGGTACATCCAAACCGTCATCGAACCCATCGTTCTACCATTCCTAGACCGGCAAGGGAACTTGCTGTTCCAACAGGACAATGCACGTCCGCATGTATCCCGTGCCACCCAACGTGCTCTAGAAGGTGTAAGTCAACTACCCTGGCCAGCAAGATCTCCGGATCTGTCCCCCATTGAGCATGTTTGGGACTGGATGAAGCGTCGTCTCACGCGGTCTGCACGTCCAGCACGAACGCTGGTCCAACTGAGGCGCCAGGTGGAAATGGCATGGCAAGCCGTTCCACAGGACTACATCCAGCATCTCTACGATCGTCTCCATGGGAGAATAGCAGCGTGCATTGCTGCGAAAGGTGGATATACACTGTACTAGTGCCGACATTGTGCATGCTCTGTTGCCTGTGTCTATGTGCCTGTGGTTCTGTCAGTGTGATCATGTGATGTATCTGACCCCAGGAATGTGTCAATAAAGTTTCCCCTTCCTGGGACAATGAATTCACGGTGTTCTTATTTCAATTTCCAGGAGTGTATTATGACTAACCGCAAACGTTAATTCCCTCCCGACAACTCATGAACTCAAGACTGTGCACTTCCTGACACGAATCGACTTCTCATCTGGTTGAAATGGTACCGCCTATCTATTGCAAATAAGATGGGAACCATTAAATTTAGAACAAATATACAGCGACACTATCTCTTCTAACAGTTTCAATACTGAAACGAACATTTAATTCTCCGGGGAAATTTGAAAATTCACATTAAATCAAATTCCTATCAATTTTAATTAGGAATCTTCAATCATTCAAAGTCTTACGGGCGGCTGCAACATACTGTAAGTAAATGACCGTATTCACACGGGTGTTCTAGTGTCACAACTTTCAGTTAAGTGACAGGTTGAAACGCGTGCACTTTTTCCTGAATGGAAAGCTCTACGCTCCTTCTAAACAACGTGTGGACGAGATGTGATGTTGGTGGTGTCACAGTCTTATAACTATCTCGGTGCGCTGTTAAAAGTCATCTCCTGACGTTAAATCAGGTGACCGTGTGGGACGTTCCTGAGTGCTCCGCCGTTCTAACCACTTCCTTGGAAATGCGTTGTTCAGTTCTTCCACAACATCTGGCCCAGAATGGACCGGGTTTCCCTCGAGCTGCATTCAGACACGACCTCTACTGTCGACACTGACAATATCAAGGAGAGCACCTAAACTGTCGACTATAAAAGCTGGATACATCTCACCGTCAAGGAACCTACGAAGTAGGATGGACCGATGATTTCGTCTCCAAATATTTACACAACACATATAAACGGACTACCTCTTTTTACGTTAGATATGACACACTCACCTAGGATTTTTCGTGGCCCAGTTACGCGCATTAAGACGATTCACTGTACCAGAATTAGAGAGAAGTCCATTCATTAGAGTACATGACAATTTGTAAGACGTCTAGAGAGAAATTTTTCGCAGCAGGTAGCCTGCAGCTCCTTTGTAAGTGACAGGTGGTACGGGTGTACTATTCGCCCCACAGATGTAAGGCTGGTACGAGTGACTGCAACAACTTTTCGTAAGCTAAAATGAGAATCGTGGTTTATTACAGCTAAAAAACTCGTGCTTATCCTAACTTCTTGCCGATCGTTCCACATCTCCTCAACCACTGGACCTACACATACGCTGATAAGCAAAATATTATGACCACCCGCTGAATAGCTTGTTTGTCCGCCTTTGGAACGAAAAAGATCACTTATTCATCGTATTAGGGATCTGATAGGTTGTTGGTAGTTTGTGAAGGTATCTGTCATTAGATTTCTACGCACAGGTCATGTAATTCGCGTAAATAACGGACCGCTGATTTTCGTACGCGGTGATGGCGCCTGATAGCAACACAGATGGGTTCCATAGGATTTACGTCAGGCAAATTTGGTGGCCGAGACAGCAACTTGAGTTCTCTATAATGCTCCTCAAACCGCTGAAGCACGGTTATGGCTCCGAGACACGGTCATTTATAATACTGAATGGTGAGATCGCCATCGGGAAGACATCAAGCGTGAAGGGATGCAGGTGGTCCCATACAAGTGCAGGAGAATGTCTCCCATAGCGTAATACTGCTCCCACCATCCTGCGTGCGTGGTGCGCTGTGCGGTGTTTGTGGAGACAACCATCAACGTACTGTAGCGAAAACGTGAATCGCGCTAAGAGCCATGTACGTTGAGCGGAGTGCCCTGAACCACTTGTGCGTGAAGCAGCATTGTGCTCTTTCGTCTGACCTTTGTCAAAGTCGGATATCTCAATGGATTTCCCCATTTGCAGCCCATATCCTCGCTGGCGCGATACCCCGTCCGTGTCTGTTCCGCTTACATACTTCTGTTGCCGCGTCAAGTGCCCGCAACGCCATCGGGCGGTATCCACCTTCGCGGTGGGCATGGTCATAATGTTTTGGCGTATTAGTGTATCATCTACTGTCAGGAAATGGCGCTAAGGGGTGGGGGTTGAGGTGCAAAAGCAGTATAGCTGACGACACGAGAATACCCATACTTTAGTTATCCAGTATTTGAGAAAGAGATCATTTACAGACATGCAACAAACTTTACACGTAATTTCAAATTTTTATGAAACTTTGTCTCGCTGAAGACCCCAAAAAAATGATCAAAGGGCAAAGTTTGTCTCTTACTACATTTAAGCTGCCCATGCAGTAAAACTGGCGGATGAAGGATGACGTTTTAATTTATTACCTCTTTACTACTAAGCTGTTGTTGTGACACGTTTTGCCGACAGTATTCGCATATACCACTGAATGTAGCAGAAAAATTACGTCATTGTACAACAGGTAGTTCAGGAGATACGCGTGAATGGGTGAAAAACTGTCGCATCATGCAAGACATTTGAATTTATTGCTTCGTTGCTGCTAACTCTATTCGCAACTCATTCCGCAGACATTGGGCACATATACCACTTGATGCACCTGCAAAACTATGTCGTTTCGCAGTTAAGAAGATGCATCATAAACATCAAGCTACGTGAAAATAAAAGTGCAGGGTGGAATTCACTACACGTACAGGTGAAATATGTTCACAAATACGATTGAAATATGTTAAATACGTATGAAATATGTTTGACGCATGCATATGCGAGCAAATCTACAGGTGAAATGCTCATCCTTGGTACACATATTAGTTGCAATCTACTGTAGCAGGAAGAACCACAAGGCTTCTACCGGTCTGAGTGTGATGAAGAGTGGAGAAAGGAAGACGAGCAGATGGGTAGCAAGCGAGGGAGGAGGAGGACACAGGCACAAACAGGAGATGATGGAAGAGATGGACAGAGATAGGGGATGGGTATATGCACAGGGAGGAGAGCGGAGGAGGTTGAGAGAGAAAAGAAAGAACAGGAAACAGAGAGGAAGTTACAGGCACAGAAGTGGGATAGGAGGAGATGAACAGAGAATGAGGGAGGAGGAAATGGGCAGAGAAAGGGAAGAGGAGGAGAAGGAGGAGATGGACAGGGAAAGGTTACAGGAGAAGATGAACACAGAAAGGAAAGGAGAGGAGATGAACAGAGAGGGGGGGGGGGAAGGACAGAGGAGGAGAACAGAGACAGGGTGAGGATGAGGTTGACAGAGAGAGGGTGAACAGGAGACTGAATTAGAGAGAGGAGGAGAATATGGAAGGAGTGGGAAGGAACTGATGGATGGAGAGTGTAGGAGAGGATTAACAGATAGAGAGGGCGGGGAGATTAAAAGTGGTGGGTTGGAGAAGGTGAACAGAGACAGGGTGGTGGAAAGAGGGAGGGAGGTGTGAAAATGATGGACAGGAACAGAGGGGATAGATAGAGAGTGGAGGGAGGAGAGGTGGATAAAGAAAGAGAGGATGGGTAGAGAGAGAGAAAGAAAGAGGTGGATAGAGAGAAGGATAGAGGATATGGACAGAGGGGGGAAAGAGGAGATCGACCATTAGAGGCGAAAGGAAGAGATGGACAGATATAGAAGGGAGGAGAACATGGTCTAATAGAATATTGGAATAAATAAATATCCGGGCAATACCGGATTTCTAAGGTATTAAGCAAACAACTATGTTCATAATGCAGCAGAGAAAGTAACGTTTGTTATCCTTACCTACCCATTTATTATTTTATAAGTTAGAGAGAGAAAAATGCCCGGAGGGAGAAAAACGCCCGAAGTGAAACCCCGTGTATGTGGAACGATCCGCACTTTGTTCCAGGGACCTACGGTCAACTATTTTATATTCCGGGCAATCGCAGCTGTTGTAAGGCTTGATGTTTGGAAGAAGTGTACTAACAGCAGGTAAAATAGTTGTTTATTAAACCGCTATCGGTTTGGCGGCCTAAAGCCGCATAGTCAGCTGCAACAACTTTACAGGATGATAGGCATACCCATCGCTCCCAGTCAAAATTCGCTATTCTGTGGTTCAAATGGCTCTGAGCACTATGGGATTTAACATCTAAGGTCATCAGTCCCCTAGAACTTAGAACTACTTAAACCCAACGAACCTAAGGACATCACACACATCCATGCCCGAGGCAGGATTCGAACCTGCGACCGTAGCGGTCGCGCGGTTCCAGACTGGAGCGCCTAGAACCGCTCGGCTACAAAGGCCGGCGCCGCTATTCTGTGAATATCGTCAATAATATGGCGGGCGAAAGGTAACAAACACGTGCTCCATTCCGGCAAATGGAACACGTGTTCGTTACCTTCGCTCGCCATGGTATTGACGATATTCACTGAATAGCGAATTTTGACTAGGAGCGCTGGATGTGCCCATGATCTTAGAACATTGTTGCACCTGATGATGTGGCTTTAGGCCGCGAAACAGATTTTGTTTTAATAAACAACGTTTTTACCTGTTGTTAGTGGATTTTTTCCTAAAATCGTGCTACGGTAAACTGTTACTAGAATACGGACCGGTCCTCTGCTTGTGCAACAGAGAATACAACGGACATTCCCAGTTTCACGACGGCGGCTACAGTGCAGTGTTGTACGTCCCTGCGCCGCGTGTCGTCACGTATTGCGTCTGAGCGCCAGCAGTAAACGCGAGACACAAGATTAATCAGCGCGCAGCTGACTTTGCCCGTCTAGTTAGTTAGGCTGAGACTATCAGGACAGAGAGAGGAGAGAGAGAGACTGGGAACAGCTGACGGCGCTCCGTGAGAGGGGAGGAAGGAATCCAGGTCGGCAGGCATGCTGGTCACGCACACAGCCGCAGAAGGATTCCGCGCAGACATTAATCTCCGCTTCCAGCACTCCAGTCCTCCGCTTGCACTTACCTGCCTCCAGCCGCTGTCCAGGCACACTTCCTGGAGTTCCTGCTGCCTCTCCGTCTGTCTCTCTCAAGGTGAAACTACAGCGCGCGGAATGTCTGCCTTTGGTCTAACAAGTGGCAGTGTTGGGCCTTTGTGTTCGAATTTCCTCTTCTCCTTCTTGCTTAGCAACTCCTTGCTGCATTATTCTTCTCAACATGTTCCTGTGAGTAGCGTTCGTTCTTTATTTTTCTCATTTCCACATGCTGTTACAAAACGATTACGGTAATTTGATATTCTCCCTTTTAACCCTTTCCGCATTTATCATCATATTACTCACAGTTTCTATTACAACTTTAGAAAGCCGCAGCCTGAGCTTTAACTTCTGGTATTAACGCGCCTCCTCAGTCACGGAAAGCTGTATCTTCGTCTTCTTCTACCAATATACACGGCGAACCGCTTAAGAGTCTGAGGTAGAGAGCACTTTTTATCGGACCATATGTTAACGCTATTTCTGTTTTCGTTCGTGGATTGAGCGTAGGAGTAATCACTATTTGCACTTATTCCGAAGTAATCGTTTCATCATTTTACATGCAGTATCTATTATTTATTGTAATATACCTCGTAGTTTCTCCTTGGCAAATCCGCAGACTTCTCTCGTTTATCCTCCAAATCCATCACTCCAGCACTTGTACGTTCGTTTTCATTTACCTATATTCTTTACTTATCACCGAAAAGTGTATAACAGAGATGCTTTTCACTGAACTGTATATTAAGATTGAAAGGTGGCTACACTGAGCCACAGCGCCAGAGATTGCGCCAAAGAGTATTATTCAGCCGCCTCCACTGGCAGTTCTTGTTCAAATGTAGTGGAGAGTTCTTGTGGCGTCGTAGTGGACAGTGCTTGTCGAGAGGTCGAGGTAGGGAGTGCTTATGGAGATGTTGTAATAGTGAGTGCTTGTTCCATGTTTTATGCAGTTGTTTGATGGGCTAGACAGCAGATGTTGTTCCAATGGAGATATTGTAATGATTAGAGTGCTTTTCGTCAATATATATGAAGGTAACCAAACTCCCTTTTTTTCATTATTTCAATGTCTTGAATAATGCGTCATTACAGGTTCAGTCAACAAAGCATCTGGCTTGTGTTCTTGTATTAGAGTGTAATTCTGGTTTCCTTGCGCAATTATAGTATTTCTAATTTTTTTTAATTACTTCAGTATAAATGATATTTAAAATTTCTTGTCTTATTGAAGAAGAACCGTGCCAGATGTGTACGTTGAATCACACTTCCACACACAGAACAGTTACACTTGTGCTTTGGTTTCGTACGTTTTATAGTTGCTGGGGACTTAATTAATTAATTGTGTTAACGGAAATTTTCATTTCATTCTTTGTTGTTGTTCTATGCAGTCAGATTGCGTACAAAAACCAGTCAGGGCCAACCGTTTACGAGACTGCGTAACCGGACATTCAGCTACAAAAAAATTGAAAAATATTTGCATAAATTTAATTAAGCCCTCATGCACGTGGCGAGCGCTGCTTCGGATCGTCCCTTGGAAATCTTCTGATAGTAAAAATAGCAGACAGTAGTATTGTTGTAGTAATTTGTAGTAATAGAATATTGCATGTGTAGATTTGGTAATTGAACATTTGTTGTTGTCTTCTCTTTCTACTAATGGTATTTTTGCAGAATTTAATTTTTGATGTCTTATATACGCATTTGACAATTTGTGCAAATGTGAAGGTTCTAATTGTTCGTTAGGCGTGTTTGTCGGGAAGCATTTCGTGTGAATGATATTGTTAGAGATAAAGAGTCATTGTGTGTAATTTTCATATAGTGACGAGTTTTGTATGTTTTGTAAATGATTACGCGATCGATGAAAAAGGCAAAAATGATGGATAGTGAGAATGACGAAATTGTTAACATGGCGAACTCGCCAACACAGGAGAACAGGATGATGAATAATGGAGTTGAAAACAATTTAATAAGCAGGGAAAATAGTCCAGAACCAGTTCAAAATTTTTCACAATCAAAAAATTTTCAGAATACGAGATTAACGACACAAGATATGCAGCTGTTGATGGGTGCAATATTAAATTTGGGATCTCGGTTAGACTCACAAAAGGAAACAATGGAAACACGGTTAGACTCATTGGGATCACAAATAGGAACAATTAAAACAGAGATGGGAACTTTGGCAACACGTTTAGAAACTGATATGGGAACAATGGAAACACGGTTAGACTTACTGGGATCACAGTTAGGATCTGAATTAAAAACAGTGGGATCACAGTTACGATCTGAATTAAAAACAGATATGGGAACACAAATAGGAACAATTAAAACAGAGATGGAAACAATGGAAACACGGTTAGATTCACGAATAGGGACATGTTTCAAAAACATGAAAGATGAATTAAAGAAAGAAATTAGGGAAGAAGTACAACCGATTTTGAATTCTCACAATAATAGATTAATTGCAGTAGAGATTAGACAAAAGGAACAGGATAGAGAACAGGAAGAAAGAGATCGCGTGATAGTACAAAAATTTTCAGAGTTAAATTTACAACGTGCACATGATAAGGAAGAAATATTTGAGAGAATCGAGGAATCAGTACCAAATGACAAATTAAATAACCTAACACAACAATATGAACAGTTAACTAATAAATGTGTCAATACTGAAACCCGAGTCGCGACACTTACAGAAGACGTAAATAAACAGAAAGAACAAATAGGTGATTTATCGGAAAGAGTTGAGGAGATTTCAGATAAATTGACAAGTCTTAGCTTAAATGGGGACAGAGATTCAGATGATACAGCTCCATTGCCATTTTCAGAAACCGAAGAGTACCAGAACATAAATAAGCATGTTGAAAATCAGGGAAAATTTAATGAACGCGTTAAAAGGGAAGTTGAGGCATTACGAAAGCAAGTCAAACAAATCGAAGGCGAAATTGTAGGAAAAGACAGTAGAAGCAATTTAGAATCACAGATAGCAGAGGGGTTTGAAGAAAGTAATTTGTTTCATTTACGGGATGCAACAAGAGAGCGCCAGGCGCGCGAACTTGACAATAATCAACATTGGGATTGAGACAGACGCGGTAGGTCTTTGTCACCACGAGGCGAATACTTTGACTATAAACACTTTTTGACTGTTTGGAAATGTAAGATCTTTCGCAATTCTAAGAATGACGTACATCCATGTTCATGGTTAGCTCAATTTCTGTACGCACTTCCGCCAAATTTGCCACTAAGTCACAAACTGAAATTTATGTGCAGCTATTAAAGTCCTCAGGGGATTCACTACGCTAAGTGAATATGTGCCGTAGCATGCACAGGGCCCCGAGCTGTAGTAGTGCTATTTCCCTTTTAGTTTTCTGCACTGCTGCCTACTCTTTTACTATTCTTTGCATCTATCGAAACAACTCTTCAACTATCAATCTATCTAGAGAGCGTGTAAAAAATAACCGGATATGAATATTTTACCCATAAGTGATTTCGGAAATTACCGTTTGGACTTACCGTATCTTCAGCAGCATTCATTCGAAGCTTAAACGAAATTTTACCTGTTTATCTTCGTGACAATATTACTTCATATGTTGACGATATTCTTATTGCTAAACGTTCTTGGAGTGAACACAACAAAATTTTGGATTCATTATTACGTATTTTTGCAAGAGTTGGCATTACCGTGAACTTAGAAAAATCTGAATTTGGTCGTTCTCAGGTGAAATTTCTTGGTCATATTATTTCTACAGAAGGTATTCTTCCTGATCCAGAGAAACTAGACGCTATTCGTAATTATGCTGTTCCTACCACAAAACGTAATTTTCGTAGTTTCCTTGGTGTCTGTAATTTTCTTAGACGCTTTGTTAGATTGGACGGTTTGGCCACACCTCGTTTATGTGAACTGTCTGGTAAGAATTCTAATTGGTGTTGGGATGAGGAAGCTCAGTCAGAATTTGAACAACTTCGTGATGCTTTAGTTGCTGCTCCACTTCTACCACAACCGGATTTATCTAAAGATTTTTGTCTGGTGACGGACTCATCATACAAAGGCCTAGGTGCACACTTATTTCAAGAGACAGAAGAAGACGGCGTTGTAGTACTGAAAACTATTGCATTTGGAAGCCGTGTTCTCTCTAAATCAGAAAAGAATTATTCGATTACGGAACTTGAAGCTTTGGCTGTTGTTTGGGCTTTTACAAAATTTCGGACATTTTTGTTTGGCAGACATACTAAGGTTTACACTGATCATCGAGCTCTGGAATTTCTTATGTCAACAAAATTAACACATGGAAGATTGTCACGATGGGCGTTGTACCTACAGGAATTTGATTTTAGTATTGTTTACATACAGGGATCATCAAATAATATTGCTGATGCTTTATCACGTGCACCGATGGGTTTGAAACAAAGTGCCGAAGAGGAGTGCAAAGAAAACAATTATTGTTTGATGTATATTCAAGGTGTTGCGTTCGAAAATTTTATTTCTTTTTCGCTCCAGGACATCGCTAAGGAGCAAAATAAGGATCCAATCTGGAAGGACATTAAGGAGAAGTGGAGGAGAAACGAAAGCGTAGCGATTAGACAGTATTATTTAGTTCGCAACGATATTCTTTTTAAACGAAAATTGGTCGACAACTCTGTTTGGTTAGTTTGCATTCCTGATGAGTGGGTTAATAAATTGATTTGGTACACACATTTCAGTTATGCACACTTTGCTCCCAGAAAATGCTTTCATAAATTGCGAGAAAATTGTTACTTCAGTAATATGGAAAAACGTATTCGATTTGTTCTTGCCAAATGCAAATTATGTCAAAAGGCTAAGTAGCCAACTATTTCTTACAGAGCACCGTTGTTTCCTATCATTCCAGCGAAATTAAAGGACATGGCTGCAGTAGATTTGTTCGGTCCAGTGGTTCGTTCTACTAATGGTTTTGCGTACATTTTCGTAGCAGTGGAACTGGCATCAAAATATGTGTGTTTTACACCTTTACACAAAGCAACAGCTCGTTCAGTATCTAATGCTTTCATCAAACATTTTCTTAAAGAAGTGGGTCATGTTGATAAGGTTATATCAGATAATGGATCACAGTTTCGCTCCAAAATTTGGCTTCGTACTCTACGGCGTCGTAAGATTAAACCAATTTTCACTTCACTTTTTCACCCTCAATCTAACGCTTCAGAGAGATGGATGAAGGAAATCATAAAATTGTGTCGACTTTATTGTCATCAGAATCACAGAACGTGGGATCAGCATCTTCATATTTTTCTGAACTCCCTAATGATTCAACTTCTTTACCGCCTATATTGATATTAAAAAACAAAGCACCGACAAATCGCATTTCTGAAATCGTTCCTTTTCCGCCTACACAGAAACTGCGGCATTCTGAAGTTGTGAACCTGGCTTTGCAAAATATTGCATCTGCGGCTGCTAGAAGAGAGAAATCAGCTAAGCGTCCTGGTCGTTTAAAAACTTTGTCAGTTGGTCAAAAGGTGTTAATTAAGTCTCATCGTTTGTCTCACAAAGGAAAAGGCTTGTGTCGCAAATTTTTTCTGCTTTATAACGGTCCATATAGAATTCACAAAATTATTCATGATTACACTGTCGAAGTAGAAACTCTTAAATCTCGACGCTCTAAAGGAATACATCATATATCAAACGTTAAAATTTTTGTGGAATGACATACTTTAGAGAAACTAACAGTTATACGTAAACACACGGAGAAAACAAGGATACCGCGCTGTGTTTTGGCGGCGGCGCATACTCAAAGCAACAGTCAAGTCTGCGCGCCGTACAAGGCAGTCGTTGACCGCAAACAATTACTTCCTACGTCACGCGCCTACAGCTGATCGAGCGCTCAGTGCGAATGCACTGACAGCCGTAAACAAATACACAGTGTAATTTCTCCGAATAAATTCAGTATAATGCTATAGTGACTTGATTTAAGAACTTCAGGTAAATTCTGTGTGTGTCCGACGTTAAGAGGACTTGCTATCGAGAAAATTTCAGGAAGAATGTCATTTCGAAGAAGAAACTAATAAACTAAAAAGGTAACTATTAATTGAGTTTATTTTTCAGGTAACATATTTCCCCTTAGGTACGTACTTTAGACGTAACTTGCTGCTCGCGATTACGTGATTTATACTTTGTGTTATCTGATTTTGACAATGTTTTATTAATGAACAGGGTTGTTACTTATGTATGTTATGCATCGCTTGGCTGCACTGCTTTTTCACTGGTGTCATTTTTTTAAATTATGTGCCAGCTGTGCTTATTTATTTAAATTATAATTGTCACTTGATTAATTGTGCTAATGTGCTTATGTATGTAGGTTACACTTTGTGATTTGTCTGCTTGCGCCTTCATGTCTACTTATTAAGATTACATATGAACATTTATTTGCTTATGCTGATATGATGCTAATGATGTGTTTATTGTGTAAGATATATATTTGCTGCTTTCCGTATGAATTGCATATTTACTCATTTCTGTTTTGTTGTCATAACTACTCTTTAATTTGGTATATAGAAATGCTGATATAAGGTGTACGAAGATGGAGTTTAGGTCACACTATGGTATTCATTATAGATTGTTCGCTTGGCAGAGCTTCGTTATAGCGATTGTGCTGCATCCACTTGTTGACATTCTGTTCTCCACTGGTATATTTACTCGCTATTGCATGTTTTGCTTACGCTCAGTGCCTTATATTTTTAAGATAAGAAAATGAACTGCTATAAGTCGACGAACGACATTAGTACAAGAAACTTCATAGAAGTCACATGAGCTGGAGGTTTTATGGAAGCTGTGTAAATTTATGCTGATAGAAAGGAAGCTAACGACATGAAATACCAACACTAGGTTTAGACCATTGACAGTTAATACACTGCATTCTTCGTGAGCAATTGAAATAGCAAGTGACACTTGACACAAGAAATACTCCACATGTTTGCTTCTGTTTTTCCATGATTCTTGAAGTGGTGTACACACTGTGAAATATTTCGATCATTCACTCTCCGTACTCGTACCTACTTACTGAAAGTTATTCAAACTAAAGGCTGTTAGAAGTCATGTATGCATTTCTTTTATTTAATGATGGACAAGGTAACCAAAATGTATTTTATAATTCATAATGAGTAGAAGATTTGGGTCAGATGGATTACACAGATGTTGTGTGTGGACACTGTGTCTTCGGATTGCATGGGATGATGCATTGAAGTTTGCACTAGGATTTTATCTGTACTTGTTCGATGAGACTGACTAGAGGAAAGAGTTGTTATGGAAGTGAAATGATATTGGTAATAAGGTTTATATGTATCGACGTATTGAAGAGGTATTATTGAGCTATTGAGATTGTGTGAAGTTAATGATTATTGGAGTTTTGGTGGACAAGAGGTAAGGTAAATGATATTGGTAATAAGGTTTATATATATCGACGTATTGAAGAGGTATTATTGAGGTATTGAGATTGTGTGAAGTTGATGATTATTGGAGTTTTGGTGGACAAGAGGTAAGGTAAATGATATTGATGACAAGTTTTATATGTATCGACGTAAGAGGTATTATTGAAGTATAAAGATTATGTGATGCTGATGTTTATTGGAGTTTTGGTGGATAAGAGGTAAAGTAAGTGAGGAGCATATTTTTTTTTTTTTGTTGGTTTATATGGAACAAGGAAGATGAAGTTGGCAGACTAGAACACTCAAGTAGAAAGAAGATTGTCTACACACACACTTTGTTAAATCACTAAGCAGTATATACTTTTTTTTTTTGGAGAGAGGAAGCATTTGTATATCTTGGCACACTGACAGTTGTTCAGAAACCGTACATTTTGATTTAGCTTGGCAAACATTGGTCTTGACATGATGACTACGACGTTGACTAACTATTATTGACTGTTATATATTGCTGCCACTACTACTTGATACACATGTTGAACATAAAATTTTGACAGAATTGCATTTACACAGTTAACACTATTCAATTACACAGTAGTACTTAATGTGGATGAAAAATGAGTGAGTGTGTTTTGTGTGTTTTCCTTTCCTAATCCCAAATAATTGGTACCGACCTATCGCCTAAATATTATTTTACTTGTTTGTTGTGGCTTGCACTGACACCCATAAATATTATAGGTTTACTGATATTTGTGCATTTGTAATAGTTAATATGACAATTATCTGATATCATTTGTGTGTTTATTATAATTTGTATGTTTAGTGTAAGAGCATTGAGAATAATTTTGTAAAAGCAATTGTGTGTGCATTCAAACTGTGGTCCACACCTGCACCTGTTAAACATTGATGTGGGACACTTAGAAATGTTTAATTTCTGCTGATGAACTGTGTGATTAGTGATAGTGAATATTATGGACTGTTACTTGCACTTTTTCTATATGATTGGCGCCACTAGGACATGTTTAATTTCTGCTGATAAACTCTGATGAACAGTGTGATTAGTGTTAGTGAATATTATGGACTGCTGTCAGCACCTGTTCAACATTACTGGGTGTCACTAGTGGAACTGCTTATACTGAAATGATGTCACTTGTTGCTATCTGCACCTGCTCAACATTGCTGGGTGCAATGATGGACTGCTTCTACTGAGATGATGTCATTTGTTGGTGTCTGCACCTGTTCAACATTACTGGGTGCCACTGATGGACTGCTTGTACTGAAATGATGTTACTTGTTGGTGTCTACACCCGCTCAACATTACTGGGTGCAATGATGGACTGCTTCTACTGAGATGATGTCTTTTGTTGGTGCCTGCACCTGTTCAACATTACTGGGTGCCACTGATGGACTGCATCTATTGAAATAATGTCACTTGTTGGTGTCTGCACCTGCTCAACATTGCTGGGTACAACTGATGGCTGCATCTGCTGAAATGATGTCACTTGTTGGTATCTGCACCTGTTCAACATTACTGGGTGCCACTGATGGAACTGCTACTACTGATGATGTCACTTGTTGCTGTCTGCACCTGCTCAACAATGCTGGGTGTCAGTAATGGAACTGCTTCTACTGAAATGATGTCACTTGTTGGTGTCTGCACCTGCTCAACATTGCTGGGTGCCACTGATGGACTGCTTCTGCTGAAGTGATGTCACTTGTTGGTGTCTGCACCTGCTCAACAATACTGGGTGCCACTGATGGACTGCTTCTACTGAAATAATGTCACTTGTTGGTGTCTGCACCTGTTCAACATTACTGGGTGCCATTGATGGACTGCTTCTGCTGAAATGATGTCACTTGTTGGTGTCTGCACCTGTTCAACATTACTGGGTGCCACTGATGGAACGGCTACTACTGATGATGTCACTTGTTGCTGTCTGCACCTGCTCAACAATGCTGGGTGTCACTGATGGAACTTATAACGATATGTTTACGTAATGAGTATACATAAACATACAATTATAAACGTCCCCGTTCGTAGTCGCTAATTATAACAATATGTTTACTTTTGTGCTGTAACATATAGCTATAATCAGCGGTGGAAACATATTTGCGAACGCCGACCGTCTGCAGCTGATTCTTCTTTGATCGTCTGATCAGTCGGAAGTTGCATTGCAGAGGAGAGTAAATGCCTATTCAAAATATAATTATTTTGGATAGCTCAAAATGAATTTCCTAAGGGACCGTAGTTTATCATGCATTTATCAGTAGAGTATGGCGCGGAGAAAATATTTCGCCGCATGCAACTTCCGTCCGAACTCGACGAAAGAATTCGTGACTGTGAACTTTCTATTTGGCAGAAACATAAAGAAAATTAAATAACTTCATGAAGGAGTGAGACATAGATTCTATATTAAATAAATAGTCCATACACCAGTTCCATGAAACTCTGAATTTATGGCAATTAATAGACGAACTTACACTGCAATGAAGGATTTAACATGGATGACGTTTTGACTGGCACTTCTCTTAATGAAAACAATTCCTTCGACGTTTTCACATACACGTCGCACAATAAATCTACTGCTAGGCACTTTTAGTATTATACATTTACACTAGAACAATATTAATTTTAACAATAATAATACGGCGGCAAGACATGCGCGTCCGACACAAGAGACAAGAGACAAGAGAAGAATGAGTAACTGTTCATCGAGAATATCTCGTACCTCAAAAAAAAAATTGTGTAAAAGTGTTCTTCTTCTGTCTGTTTTTCGCGCCGCGGTTTTCAAAGTCAATAACTCACTGCATCTCTGACGGCGCTTCGACAATAAACAAGTTACGTCACAGGTCGTTCACCTTTTACATTCTCGCGACATTATTTGCTAACTGTAGCTGTTGCCGAGCGACTGCTCGATTAGTGAATGATTTAAAATGATAAGACAATCACATAATGTTACAAACTGCTTCTACTGAAATGATGTCACTTGTTGGTGTCTGCACCTGTTCAACATTGCTGGGTGCCACTGATGGAACTGCTTCTACTAAAATGATGTCACTTGTTGGTGTCTGCACCTGTTCAACATTGCTGGGTGCCACTGATGGAACTGCTTCTACTAAAATGATGTCACTTGTTGGTGTCTGCACCTGTTCAACAATACTGGGTGCCACTGATGGAACGGCTACTACTGATGATGTCACTTGTTGCTGTCTGCACCTGCTCAACAATGCTTGGTGTCACTAATGGAACTGCTTCTACTGAAATTATGTCACTTGTTGGTGTCTGCACCTGCTCAACATTGCTGGGTGCCACTGATGGACTGCTTCTACTGAAATGATGTCACTTGTTGGCGTCTGCACCTGCTCAACATTGCTGGGTACCACTGATGGACTGCTTCTACTGAAATGTTGTCACTTGTTGGCGTCTGCACCTGTTCAACATTGGTGGGTGCCACTGATGGAACTGCTTCTACTAAAATGATGTCACTTGTTGGTGTCTGCACCTGTTCAACATTACTGGGTGCCACTGATGGACTGCATCTATTGAAATAATGTCACTTGTTGGTGTCTGCACCTGTTCAACATTGCTGGGTGCCACTGATGGAACTGTTTCTACTAAAATGATGTCACTTGTTGGTATTTGCACCTGTTGACCATTGCTGGGTGCTACTCCTGGAACTATCAACTACTTGCTTTTTTTTTTGAATCATTGAAAGCATTTTATGTGAACATTTGTATAAACTGACTTTTTTGTGTATTGTGTAAACTATTATGTAAAGTCACATGTATGAAAGAATTTGTATTGCTTACTGTATTTTATATATTAGGTTATTGAAAGGTCAGTGCAAAGCCAAAATTTTATCTAATTATGTGATATTTACGTATTAATATTATCTTTTATTTTTGTCTGTATTTTTGTGGACGAATTTGGTGGTATTTTCACCACCAATGCTGGCAAAAATACCATTAAATTCTGGCCCGTGGAGGGAGGGCATATGAAAGGTGGCTACACTGAGCCACAGCGCCAGAGATTGCGCCAAAGAGTATTATTCAGCCGCCTCCACTGGCAGTTCTTGTTCAGATGTAGTGGAGAGTTCTTGTGGAGTCGTAGTGAACAGTGCTTGTCGAGAGGTCGAGGTAGGGGGTGCTTGTGGAGATGTTGTAGTAGTGAGTGCTTGTTCCATGTTTTATGCAGTTGTTTGATGGGCTAGACAGCAGATGTTGTTCCAATGGAGATATTGTAATGATTAGAGTGCTTTTCGTCAATATATATGAAGGTAACAAAACTCCCTTTTTTTCATTATTTCAATGTCTTGAATAATGCGTCATTACAGGTTCAGTCAACAAAGCATCTGGGTTGTGTTCTTGTATTAGAGTGTAATTCTGGTTTCCTTGCGCAATTATAGTATTTCTATTTTTTTAATTACTTCAGTATAAATGATATTTAAAATTTCTTGTCTTATTGAAGAAGAACCGTGCCAGATGTGTACGTTGAATCACACTTCCACACACAGAACAGTTACACTTGTGCTTTGGTTTCGTACGTTTTATAGTTGCTGGGGACGTAATTAATTAATTGTGTTAACGGAATTTTTTTTCTATTCTTTGTTGTTATTCTATGCAGTCAGATTGCGTACTAAAACTAGTCAGGGCCAACCGGTTACGAGACGGCGTAACTGGACAGTCAGCGACAAAAAAATTTAAAAATATTTGCATATATATTTAATTAAGCCCCCATGCAATATGTCTCTCTTTTTCTCTTCACGGATGGAGACTAAGAGAAATTATTGCTTGTACGTCTATGTGTAAACTTTTTTTTGCTGAGTTATACCTGTGTAATTCCTACAGCATAGCAGCCTAAAGGGTAGGGGCAGAAGAATATTCGCAGTTTCTGCCTTGAGGGACAATTCTTGGAGTTGTTTAAGCAGATTTTTGCGAGATATACGCCGACATCCCTCGAGTGTCTGCACTTTACTAATATTCAGCAATTCTGTAAAGCGTTATGACCAGTCGAACAAGCGACTGACATCTTCGGAACGCCTTTCTTTACACACACTCGATGCTCCTGTTAGTGTGACCTTTTTGGGTCCCATATATGCCAGCTATATGTATTGTCTTTAGTCGACAAACGACAGTTTTAAGTACCCTATCAATTAATCATAGCTTGTCAGCTTTACCTACGACTGAGCGGATATGGTTGCTCAGTTCTTGTGTATAAGCCTTATTACTCTCAAATACACTAAGTGATCAAAAGTATCCGGTCACTCCTTGTAATGGGGAACTGATTACATGATGTCACGAGGGGCAGTCATACCAGGATAAAAGAAAGGGTGCACTATTGTATTTCCAGTAGTGAAGCTGTAACTCTTGTCAATGTATCTCACCTGAGAAACGAATCCGTCAGGGACATTTAAATTCTTCCGAAGCTGCCCAAGCTGGGAATGTGATTGAAAAGTGGAAACGCTAAGGAACAATCATAACTAGAGGAAAACAAGCAGAAGTCATGTAATGGCGTACAGGAAACGTCGAGCATAGCTGAGGGTTGTGGTAAGAAATGCATGAGCTCAGCTGCAGAAATCACTCGTGAGTACCAAACTGCTACAAGTAGTTCACGTAGCACAGTGACTGTGCGTAGGGAGTTGCAAAGAATGAGGTAAAATTGTCGAGCAGCTCCTCAAGAGCCATGCGTTTCTGTAGTTAGTGCTAAAAGACGCTTGGGCTGGTATGAAGAGCTATGCCATTGGCCAGTGGGCGACTGGAAAGGAGTGATTTGGAGTGACGAATCACGCTATACCCTGTGCCAATCCGATGAAAGCGTTTTGGTTTCGGCGAATGGGTCGAGAACGTTACCTATAATTACGTGTAGCATTAACTGTTAATTACTGAGGAGGTGGCGTTACTGTATGGTAGTGTATTGCGTCGTTAGGGTATGGTCCTCTTATTGAGCATTAGACAAAGTTGAATGCGGAAGAATGTGAACACGTTCCGTAGAATTGTGTACTGCATACAGTGGAGAAATCTGTCGGAGATGATGGTGTGTTTGTATCCACATGAAAACGTACAATGTCGTAAAGCAGAGTGTGTGAGGCAGTGGTTTTCGACAATAACATTGCTGAAATGGACTGGCCTGCTCACAGTCCCGATCTTAATCAAATGTAACTACTTTGGGATGAGGTAGAACGTGGAGGGCGAACCAGATCCCGGCGCTTGTCATCAATAACTTCTCTGGTTTCTTCTCCTGAATTAGTTCTGATAGAGTATTTGTGTGATATACTGGACTGATTACCCTTTTAATCATAGAACATTACGCTTTAACGTTTCGTGAAGAGCTCAACTTTACGTGCTTCTACATAAAGAGGTAGTAGCCACTCTTTGCACAAGACAAATTTCTACAATATATTAGACTGGATATTGGAAATTAGAAATTTGTGGTAAGTTCCTATGGGCCCAACTGCAGAGGTCATCGGTCACTATGCCTACAGACTACTTAATCTAACCTAAACTAACATACGATAAGGACAATACACACTTACCTATGCCCGAGGGGGGACTCGAACTTCTGTCTGGCGTAGCCGCACGAACCGTGACAAGTAGCACCAGACCGCGCTACTACCCCGCACGGCTACTGGTTATTACTACAGTTTTGCTGCTAGAATTTCCTCATAAAGAACGGCATCATTCCGTTAAAAGCCTGAGATCGCAGCTTTGTTATTAGTTAAACAATTAAAGTAGAATATAAACAGCAGCAGTCGTACTCCCTTGAGAACACCAGTTATTACTTCAGTGTATACAGGGTGAGTCACCTAACGTTACCGCTGGATATATTTCGTAAACCACATCAAATACTGACGAATTGATTCCACAGACCGAACGTGAGGAGAGGGGCTAGTGTAATTGGTTAATACAAACCATACAAAAATGTACGGAAGTATGTTTTTTAACACAAACCTACGTTTTTTTTTAAATGGAACCACTTTAGTTTTGTTAGCACATCTGAACATATAAACAAATACGTAATCAGTGCCATTTGTTGCATTGTAAAATGTTAATTACATCCGGAGATATTGTAACCTAAATTTTACGCTTGAAACATTGTCCTCACTTCATTGCAGGGGCCCAAACAGCTGCAACATACATCGCGTTTCTACAGAATGATCTGCCAATGTTGCTCGAAAATGTCCCACTGGAAACGCGTTGTCCTCACTTCATTGCAGGGGCCCAAACAGCTGCAACATACATCGCGTTTCTACAGAATGATCTGCCAATGTTGCTCGAAAATGTCCCACTGGAAACGCGTCGACGTATGTGGTATCAGCATGATGGTGCACCTGCACATTCCGCAATTAACACTAGGCTGACCCTTGACAGGATGTTCGACGGGCGTTTCATAGGACGTGGAGTACGCATAAATTGGCCAGCCCGTTCTCCTGATCTTACACCTCTGGACTTCTTTCTGTGGGGTACGTTAAAGGAGAATGTGTACCGTGATGTGCCTACAATCCCAGAGGGTATGAAACAACGTATTGTGGCAGCCTGCGGCGACATCACACCAGATATACTGTGGCGTGTACGACATTCATTACGCCAGAGATTGCAATTGTGTGCAGCAAATGATGGCCACCACATTGATCATCTATTGGCCTGACATGTCGGGACACACTCTATTCCACTCCGTAATTGAAAACGGAAACCACGTGTGTACGTGTACCTCACCCCTCATGGTAATATACATGTGCGTCAGTGAAAAAGACCAATAAAAAGGTGTTAACATGTGTACGTAATGTGCTGTTCCAGTCTCTTCTGTACCTAAGGTCCATCACCGTTCCCTTTGAGTCCCTACGTAATTCGGTGCTCTCCGATACGCACGATCGAACTGCGGAGGAGTGGTACTCAAGCGTCAACTTTAGGTTACAGTATCTCCGGATGTAATTAACATTTTACAATGCAACAAACGGAACTGATTACGTATTTGTTTATATGTTCAGATGTGCTAACAAAACTAACGGGCTTCCATTTAAAAAAACGTAGGTTTGTGTTAAAGAACATACTTCCGTGCATTTTTTTATGGTTTGTAGTAACCAGTTACACTAGCCCCTCTCCTCACGTTCGGTCTGTGGAATCGGTTCGTCAGTATTTGATGTGGTTTACGAAAAATATCCAGCGGTAATGTTAGGTGACTCACCCTGTATAGGCGACTATAAATAAAGACAACGTATTGCACCCAGACTGACAGTAAATTTTCGATGTATTCGCCATCGCGGTCTATGTCCCAACAGAACATATGTTGCTTATAAAATGTTGGGGTGACAATGAAATTTCTCTTCGATAGTATACAAACACTGAATCGAGCTGGTTTTCGTTCGTTTTTAAGTATCCATTTCAGTCACAGTTTCTTTTCATCTGTGATACAAAAAGCTAATACTCGCGGTTTCCTTAGTCAAATCATTTGTATAAGTTTCCGGTCTGAAATAACACATCACTAACACTTTCGAAAAAGGAAGTGATGTCAGTACACCCCCCTGTGATACTAAGGGGGTAGCTGACCAAGGCTCGTGATCCACTGCCTCTTGGAACAGAAAACGTACCTGCAATAAAAAGGATTCTCGAGTATGTCTACTGATACACTATAAGTATATGAAATTTTTAGCTAACCATAGAAAAATGAATTCCTCTCCATTTCTATATTTGTCGATTCACGTATTTCCCCCCAAAAAAGTTGTTCTGAAAGTAATTCCAAAAAAGTCGCTGGTGTACTCTTTCGAAAAGTATGAAATATCACTTGTTTCTTTCTCATCAGCTACAATTCCTTGACCGCTTAAGTATCGATGAAGTGCATGGCATTAATTTCTACGATTTGACGGTCTTCAGACCCTTTTCTTTTCAACGTGTGAAACCTCCTTTCCAGGGTTTACAGATTCCGCATCGAAGAGCGATTCAGGTACTGCCCTTCTTCAGTTCCCACATCTGCAATATCTGCCTGATTACAGAACACCCTAATTTCTAAGTATATTTTTCCGCAGTATCCTAGCTGTATGAGAGTTGTACCAGAACTACTCCCATTTCGTCAAAAAGTTTCGCTGAGAAAGCTGCATCTAATGACGTATGTGCATACATCACGAAAGTTACATCATAATGACTATATTACACCAGCATTCATTACATAAGCTAGGACCGTTTTACTGTACGGTTCAGTGATTCGTAATACTAAATGGACTAGGTCAGAGAACGCCGGATCTTTTTGCAGACTCATCATGTTTATCTGATGCTGATAAATCGTGTTGAAACAGGAATGGCGATTGTAAAAGAATAAAAAAAATTTTACCAAATATTACGAGAATTATAGTTGAATAGAAAGTTTTGTGAGGCATAACACATGAAAGCGTTAGATTTAGGGACTACGGATGTGGTCTTTATCTTCTATCTACGCAACATATGTGCGAACTAATACGGGAGCTAGTATCAGAATCGATGGATTTTTACTTACTGATTGAACTGAGATTATGCATTTGTTCTAGAGGTTATTTCTAATCTGAAGCCAAATAGCGCAGTGCTTTCGCGTCAGGCTCGGTAAGGAGTGGATCATGGAAGTTGTGTTCCACAAAACTGCAATTAAAAGGCAGTTCTAACTGTTAACAGTTATTGTTAGCAACGTCAGAGATAATTTCTGAAGGGGAAACCAAAGGGGAAACGTAAATCACGTACTGACGAGTGGTTGAATATGTATATGTAAAATAGTTGGAAAAGATACAGCAAGTTTCAAGTCATTGTATGTTGTAGTCGAAAGCGTGTGCTAAGTTGCATCAGAACAAAATTTTTAACATGTTATAATTTGTGATGCTTTAGCCCGAAGCGAAATATCAGATATCGATCGAGTGCTTTCTATCGATATCTGAATGTTGGGAGTTGTAACTTGACTAGAATTGTATCGCAGTCTGACATTTTAGTATAAATATCCCTAGTGAATTATGGCACTGTGAACAAAATGTCTTTCGTTTAAGCAGGTTTTTTTTGTAGATGCAGGAAAGAGGGGTCATTTTACATGAGTTGTCCACTGGGTGCACAATCTGATCTTTCGGAGTCGTCAGCTGAACGCCCAGATACAATTTATAAAGCCACAACTGTGCGCGGAGTTCTGTCGTGCTTTTTTGTGGGTCGCGCAGCTAATCAGGAACTTCCATCTGGTCCAACAGCGAAGGCACAAGTTCTCTATTATGTACGTTACGTTGACTCGTCCTCAATTCTGCTCACTGCACGGTGCGCTCCTTTTTTTTCTGTTCTTCTATTTTTTTTTAACGTTTCATCGTTCGCCTCATAGCGCTATCAGCCGACTGCACTTCAGCGGACGCTGGATTCTGACCACGTAGTTCGCTGTCGTGTTCGGAACGGGTAAACATTTGCTGCAGCCACGCGCCGTTTCCGAACTGCTCACAACAGCGATCGACTGGGACCATTTTAAACTGGCTAACACTGGCGACGTTTCCAAGTACCTTCAGGTCGTGTAGTGCAGTAGAAGAGCTTCTGTTATAATGTTCTTTGAAAGAAGAGATGCACACGCGTTAGTTACAAACCCCATAACGTTTATTTGGTATGTATACGAGCCTGCACGAATATACGAGATATGGATTCGCAAATTCACAACTTCCGTGGTTATACTTAAATTTTGAGATCCAAAAGCTTGTTTTTATGTCTGAGGATGGAAGTCCATTGCACTTTAAATAAGTAACTTAAAAGAAAAGCGTATTTCGCAACGGTTGTTTATTTCCTACTTGTAAATCCAAAACATACGACAACACTGATATTGAACTACAGACTAGGGTTACCTGCGGACAAAGCATAGCCTACTGGGTAAATCGTCAATATCAAAGCGGAATTGGCAGGTGACATTTGTAAAACTTTATTTGTTTGCATTTTGCACGCAGACGGAAATTTTAATATTACACTATCTGCCCTGTTCATACACATCTGTTTGTTAGTACCAGCAGTAGTAAATAATGGTTGCAGCGCCTCATAAGCCACCCGTTTCTATAGTTGGTTCCAAGTTACACTTGAGGTAGAGTAGAGTGACGTCACTGGTCAGTGGATAACTGGAAACGACTAATTTGGAGTGAAGAATCACGCTATACGTTGTACAATCCGGTGGAAGCGTTTGGGTTTGACGAATGTCTCGAGAACGTTAAATGCCATCATGTGTAGCGCCAACAGCGACGTTTGGAGTGTATGGTCATATGGTGTGGTTATATGTTTGTGGTTAGGGTTGGTTCAAATGGCTCTGAGCACTATGCGACGTAGCTACTGAGGTCATCAGTCGCCTAGAACTTAGAACTAATTAAACCTAACTAACCTAAGGACAACACACACATCCATGCCCGAGGCAGGATTCCAACCTGCGATCGTAGCGTTTGGTTAGGGTATGGTCCTCTAATTGCTCTTATGAAAACACTAAATTGCAGCAGGATATGAGCATACTGTACAAGATTTTTTTCTACGTTCAGTAGAGAAGCAGTTCGGAGACGATGATTGATTGTTCCAGCACGACAATGCACACTGTCATAAAACAGCATCCATGAGACAGTGTTTTGTAAACGGTAGCATTGCAGGAATGGACTGGTCTGCCTAAAGTCTCACCTGAACCCAATGGAACATCTTTGGGATGAGTTGAAACGTCGACTTTGCTCCAGATCATAGCGCCCAACAGGAGTACCTTCTATGGTTTCGGCTGTTGAGGAATAACGCGCTGTCAGTCCTCCACAGTCCTTCAGACAGTATGCCCATGGCCCATATCTGCCCTAAGCGGTCTTGAAGCCGTCATAAAAGCGAATGTCCACATTTAGGTGTCCGGATACTTTTGATCAGGTAGTCTATTGTTGTGTGCTGGTACATAATCTGAAGAGCCTGAGCATTAGGACATTAGAGTGTTTGTCTACTTTATGGCATCAAAACGATGGTAGTTCTGCTTGATATGGACTCGAGAATTGCTTGATAGTTTTACGGATATGGGCCATGGGCATACTGCTTTGGCTGTCAGTGTACACATGAAAAAGGCAGATCAGCAGAGACTTAACGTTAATTTCGATTTTTTTCTAGCCGAGGTTAAAAAGGACTTTTGTATTGTGAATGCTGCTACTACATTTCACGGACCCTCTACAAATTACACTTTCATCACCAGCGACTGCCTTTGAAAGACAGTGTGTATCAATTGTTATTGATTTCTCCGTCTTCAGTTTACTGCAGTTAACTAAAGGGATAATTGCAGTAAGCTTAAAACGGAGAAACCAGTAACAATCGATTACCTGTCAGCAGTCGAGGGCGAAGTCTTGACAATGCCACACACTCGTGCTGGCGGAACGTCAGAAGAATCATCAAACAAACGTCGGCCGATGATCCCGAGGCAGACAAACGTATTAAACTTTGTATCGTTTTAAACTTTCACGCAAACTGGCTACTAATGGTTTTGAATAAGTTGTGGCTCAAACTTCGCCACGGTCCTCGTGTTGTTCGATTCATCCCACGTTATACGTCCACACGCACGATGACTTATAGTCAGTGGGCTGTCTGGATTTTTGAGGGTCTGTCTATGATCTTGGAGCAACATACCTCTCACTTTCAGTACATTTTCTGGTTTGTGGACAGTTGGCAACCGACCTGACCGGTTCTTATTATCAGTCGATGTTCAATCGACTGTGACATGCTTATAACAGTCGTAAGTTTGCGTCGAGCCTATATCTTTGTCTCCAAAGCTTGCTTTAACATTTGATGTGTTTCTACAGCGTTTTACCCAAGATTAAATTAAAACATTATACAAACACGCTGCTATTTCATGTCAGCCATCACCAGATCAGAAACTCACGGAAACACGATAAAGGAAATTTGGTCACCAACAACTAACAAAATCACTCAGCATGCAACGACTTTCCACACTAATTCAAGAAGAGTGTGTGAGACGACCTCTAGTGGTACTTCAGTGAACCAGTCATCATTTACAAGCAAAACTGAAATTTCGGTTATCTTTGGCTAGCTCCTGGTAAAACGTAAGTCGCCTCACATACAGCCAGGCGCAATAGTCCACGTAGAAAGATGAACAGTCCTTTTCTGGTTGAGTGGTAGAGCGCCGAGAGATTTAGATTTGAAACTAACGCCCATACAGCAGCAGACACGAACGCCCCTAGTTGAGATTGCTTATTCAGACGCCGTACCGGAGGAGCGGTGCGGGCAGCGGGCAGAAGCGGCCGTGGAGTCTAGGCTGTTCTGGTCCGCGGCGCTAATGCAGACCTGGCGATGCAGATTGATAGCAGGCAGCCCTCGCTCCTACTCCTGGGCGCTAGCCCTCTCGGACGCTTCTAATGGGCGACCGCGCGCGCCTCGTGAATACCAGATGCAACCTACCCCCTTCCTGCCGCCGATGGCGCCGGTCCCGTTACTCCACCACCACCCGCTAGGGGCGCTGCTAAACTCACAGCAGGTCCGGGACTTCCCCACCCGCCTCGTCCACGCGGAACCGGGGCTTCTCGGCCACAGTGCCTGCTCCCCTTCTCCGCCCCGCCCCCCTCCACAACGCCATTGCGTGCCTGCTTGCTCGCATTTCCCCTCCCGACAGCGCCATAAAAATTCCAGCTCTCGCCGAGGAAATATTTTTGCGCGCTCCGCAGTGGATATGCAAGAGACTGACGCGTTGCATGTCCAACTAGTTCTGCTGTAGACAACAGCGCTATCTTTGCCGGCAGCGAGATTTCCTGCCAAACCAGATTGCTTTTATCAAATACTTGGAAACAGAAAGAGGTAAAAAGTGAATGAACTGCAAAAACACATACGGAAGGTTTTGATGTGTATTTAAGATGCAGCTATGTCAGTGTCACTGGGGCGCTACTTCCATCGTTACATCAATCACGTCTTCTAGAAACGTAACTACAGAATTGTTACAGTGCAATATTCAATGTATATATTTTATTATGAGAACGCCGGCCGTAGTGGCCGAGCGGTTCTAGGCGCTACAGTCTGGAACCGCCCACGCGACCACTACGGTCGCAGGTTCGAATCCTGCCTCGGGCATGGATGTACGTGATGTCCTTAAGTTAGTTAGGTTTAAGTAGTTCTAAGTTCTAGGGGACTGATGACCTTAGCAGTTAAGTCCCGTAGTGCTCAGAGCCGTTTGACCCATTATGAGAACATAAATACTCAACTTCAAGTCCAGCGCACAGTGCCATAGAATTACTGTTACAGTGGTATCTCTCACCATATGTAAACACTGTGGAAGTGTCCGTGTTCGGTCTAATGCACGATGTGGTTAGAACTGCTGCAGGCCCATTGACTCGTGCTGGAATACAATCTCGGCCATCTGTCGGTTGTTGTACTCCAGAAATGCACAGAGTGAGCCGCGGGGCGCTTCTTATACAATAGCACAAGTGATAAAACGACACCACACTACTGGCTGCACGGGACAACTGAAGTGCAACGTAGTCCCCCGGCATTGGGGACCCTCTTGGCGGCCGATGGAATATTGTCGTACTAACCTCGCCTAGTGCATACCAGTTCTAACCTGTGCCTGAATGGTAGATTAAGCGACAGGACTTTTGACATTGGTCAGAAAAATTTTAGTGATTAAACCTTCTGCAGCTACAGTTACTTGATTGATTTCTTATGCCAGAACTAATTTCGGGGCTCAAAAGACGTCATTAAATGCCCATGCTCACTGAAACCCTACTATATGTTGCCTCTTTATTAAAACAGTGATACGTAGGAGTCAAGTCACATATTCCGTGTAAAAACAGGGAAGGATGATATTTCCGAGGGTAGAAGTACAAATGATGTAAAGCGTTACTGAATGGAATTACTCGTTAAAAATGAAAGAGACAAAGAGAAATTTGAAGGGTTACGTAAATAAGATAAACACAACAATACATATTGAAAAAGTGACAGATGCTGTCGTAAATTTTAACTAATCTATGAACGTCTTCTACCCTACAACTGAAATTAAGCTTTGCTGTGTCGTGTACATCTGACGCCACATTCATTTCCACCTTTTCCTGTTGAAGTCCCGAATGAAACATGTGAAGAACGATTCCACATGAGCATTTTTTTAATCAGGTTATTTTACGAATTATACAGGGTGCTCCATCTAAGAGTCAGGCGCATTTTCTATGGAATTTCAGCAGCTATTTTCAGTTTACGTTTTGCAAAACTTAGCTGGAATCAGCCCAAGCAAATACTGGTCACCATGTCTTTCATGCGACGCCCATTGTGGACGGAAAGCGTCCGTTTGTTTCTACTTATAACACAAAATCATTTTTAAAGAGGAATTTTACGCTCCGTTTGATAGCGTGGTCCGGTTATTCTAGTGTGGTATTCGTTCTGTCGATATGTGTTAAACGAATCAGTAAAACACGAACAATAACCAGTAATCGAGCAGCGATAGCACCGCCCTATTCTTCGTGTTTTACTCTTCCTTTTGATAAACAACGATTGTGATGGCTCTTGTTCTGTTTGTTTAAAGTTGTTGTGGTGGTGTGTACGTGTTATTGTAAAACGTATGAAATTGTAGCACCAAGAATAACAGTATTATTTAAAAGAAAGAAATAATGTCTGATAATTCTTAATTATGTTCCGCTGAGCCCGACTGTAATGAATTATTTTGTCATACCTTATCACTACAAGTAAATACTGTATTGCTGTTTCATTATTCAATAAGTGACATTAACATGAGTGCACCAAATAATTAATATATCACACCACACCCTCTTCGCATAACAACACTGGTGTCATAATTATTTTTTTTTTACAGTCACTGATAAATTATTCTGAGAAAAATTTATCTTACCCGCCAACCACAAAAATTATTTCATATACGTAAAGTCTAAGATTGTTCTACAAAATGTTATTTTGACTGCTGAAATATTGTAATATCAATATTCAAAAATTGTAATATCGATCGCAAAAAAGTGTCTGATTACTTCTGCAGTTTCAATTTGCCGCTCACGTAATGGCGGTCGAAATCTTGTCCACTGCACTACAGAACTGTTTGTGATCGAGTTTCCAAGTTACTGCTATGTTAGTGACGCTTTGAGAACAGTGACCACGAAAGCCACGGAAATGGAAACACCTCAGCGCATCACAACGAGACTGCCACGCAAGAAGAACAAAGTGAGTGACCGTAACCAAACATTTTCGTGCGAACATCAGCCCAGATTCCAAAGTGACATCGCCTTTTAGTAAGTTTTCTCTTCTTCCACAGGATGACCACAGCATTTACGAAAAGACTATGTAACATCAGTATGACCTTATTGTAAATTTGTTTTTGTAATGCCAAAAAGCCTGAAGATGAGGTATTCCCTTGAAACATGTCGCTAAATGAATAAGTAATACAATAGCTGACAAAGTTTGTGACTGATAGCGCTAATGTAAAAAAATCCCTTACGTGTTTCTTGAGACAATCACGGTCGAAAAATAGTCAAAATGGCTTCAAATTCTTTTACATATTATAGTTAAACACATGAGCCGAGTTACAAGAGTTAGAGAACAAGAGGGAAACACCGTGCGAAACAGGTGCTTAAACATAAATGCAAATGCTAGCCAGGAACCTGCATGTTCCGGTGTTGTATTTGACAACGTACGACACCTGTGCAATGTCCTGAACACGTTTCAAGTGTCAGCCGTGGTCAAAACAGTGTTCTGTGCAGCTGCGAGTGCGTTAAGTCTGACATAATGTTGGTATTCGTTTGGTGGTTCCTTCCATATGCAAAAGAGCCGACGTTTTTTAGAGTTTCCGAGGAACCGTATCGAAAATTTATACCACAAAAAGGAGAATGGAGAAAACATAATCCGTAAGTCACATCGCGGACGAAAGTGTGTGTTAAGCGATCATGACAGACGGTCACTGAAGAGGATTGTGACTAAAAATAAGAGCACGACAGCTGCAAATGCCATTATAAAACTGAACATCGCACTCGAAAATACTGTCAGGGCCAAAGCAACAAGAAGCAAGGACTGCAGGGCGAACTAGAATTCCAAAACCATACATCAGTGATACAATTGTCAGTAACAGGACAAATATCGTGTCAAACCCATAAAACCTTGACTAGGGAGCAATGGGAGAACGTAATTTGGTCTGGTGAATCTACTTTCACACTGGTTCCATATTCTGGATGGGTTTATGTCTTAAGAATGTAACATGGTGGGGGTTCGGCGATGATTTGCGCAGCCATAACGTTACATTCCATGGGACCCATGTTTATTCTGCATGGTCACTCCACTGCCAAGCATTATGTAACCATTTTGGCTCATCGGGTTTATTCCATGATACAATGTTTGTTCCCCAGAGGTGATGTAATGTTCCAAGGCCACAGGGCCCCAAGGCACCAGATCTCAATATCACTGAACCCTTGTGGTCTCTTTTGGAGAGAAGTGTGCCTAATCTCTATCCACCTCCATCATGGTTTCGTGAACGTGCCACTATTTCGCAGGAAGAACGGTATGAGATTTCCCGGAAAACCATATAGAAACTACTTATCGATTTCGAAACGACTGAACCAACAAAGGCGTTTTCTGCACTGTATTACGCATTGCAGTTTGTTTTGTTCTCGGTGTCTCCATATTTTTGTCCAACCCCTGTAGATCGCACTGCCAGGAGACTAAAGAAACCAACTAAGCTTGGCGATGTAAATAGATTTCGGTAAGATTCCTTTTGTCCAAACACAAATATCACTCACTGCGGAACACCGAACAGCTGCAACGAGTGTTTTAAGATGCTCCTCACCAGACTGATTGTCTTCGATGCAAAAGTGGTGGTGCAGTGATCGAAGTCGCCAGTACTTAGTTCCTCAGGTGAGGCTGGCCTCCGTTTGACACTAGCCCAACTCGTCAAGCCAGGGCAGGTATCCTCGTACGCCATACACCGAATGCATATCTTCCAATGAGATGTTGCAAACAGTATTGAGTTCCGCAGCTTCACTGCATGTGGTCGTGTATCCTGGCCACTGAGGCAGCACAAAGGCTCCCAGGACAACGAGTAGGAACACACGGGGGAAAGGATTCCAGGCGTACTGCTAAATCCGACAGGCCGAGTTCTCTCACGCCCTCTTGCTGGACGCAGTAATACTCGCTGCTAAGATCAACCTCGAAGATACGATAAAGGCAAGACTGATATCTAAGAGAGCCGATAAACGCGGCAGAATGTTTGCGTAATCATTATAATTTAATGTCAACTATCGACGAAAATCACATATATTTCGATCTGGGGAGCGAGGAGGCTAGTTATCTATCCTGTCAGCATAACCACTCTGTAATACTGTCATGGAAAGATTAGAGGTGTGGCCGAGTGCGGTAGCCGCGCGGTCTGGGGTGCCTTGCCACAGTTCGCACCGCCCCCCCTCCACCCCACCCCCCGCCACCCCCGGAGGTTCGAGTCATCTGTGTAAGCCTAGGGATCGATGACCTCAGCTGTTTGTGTCCATAGGAACTTAACCTCCCAATTTAGTGCTGTGAGTTCCGGCATTGTCGTATCTTTTTCACATGCCAATGAAAAGTTGCGACTTGATTAAAACGTTACATTAGCTCGTATTGCACTAACAGCACACAACACTCCTAACTTCGCATCATACGGACGCTTCTGATATAGTTTACGAGCACTTTCAGACCTTCAATGTCGAGTAATCTATCAGTTCACACACTTCGATAAATGCAGCCATATTTTTTCAGAAAAGAGCATTTCAAGATGAACCTCTGGATCACTCCCACACTGCCATATTGAGTTGCTGTGCTGACGTCAGCTGCAGCATCTGAACTGGTCAGTGGATGCATCATCGTTTCTTTCTAAGATTTCAGTTTGGGTCTCTGCACAGCAGATGATACTTGTACACCAGACTGAAACGCAAAATGACAGAAGATTTTTGTCGGATTCCTGCCTGTTGCCGTCCCTAATTCGTGTGATATACCAAGGTTGTCCAGAAAGTAAGTTCCGATCGGTCGCTAAATGGAAACCACAGAGAAAATCACAAACATTTTATTTGCAAGAGTTAGCTACAGTTTACAGATACTTCTCAACATAGTCGCCGCTCCGACTTAGACATTTGTCGGAGCGTTATACCAAAATTCCAACACGATCGTCGTAGAACGCAGCCGCCTGTGTTTTCTGATAATTCTCTACGGTGGTCTATAGCGTTTAGCCTGCGCCCAAGTGTTGTCTGCGTATCCAGCGTTTCATGCAAACACAAATGATACTCAGGACAAGCCAATTAGGCCTGTGTTGTGGATGATCGAAATCTTCCCACCGAAAAGGCTCCAGGGGCATCTTCACAGCCCCTGCAGAGTGCGGCTAAGAAATGCTATAAAGAAGGAAATGCGTGGCAGTTGTGTTAGGTGGGCTGCATTCATTAAGGCGAAGCCTCTCAGTGGTTCGTCCTACTCGGCAGGAGACATCTTTGTTCTAGGCACCTTTGCTCGCTCACAGTGCTCTCAGAACTGCAAAGAGCGTCTTGATGCGATCGACGGTCGTACTACAGACACTACCCAACACATTTGTGCAAAGCTTCATCAGGTTTTCACTGTGGTTTTCGTTTAGCGACCGATCGGTACGTACTTTCTGGACAACCCTCGTATTTTCCGCTGAAGCACATGGTTTTATAGCTTTTTATGTGTCTTACAGAAATCCAATTTCATCACATTTTTTTACTGCTCTGTGTATCGCCGTGAGTAGACGTACGCTTGGAAATTTTCCAATAACCGTAAGCCGACATTCTAGATAGGTTGCTTGCAGAGTTCAACACAAGAAACATTGCACTGAACCTCTGTCTACTCCATAGTGAACCAAACCTGCAGGCAAAAATCTACCAGGCAGACCTCAAATACTAACAGACATGGGCTGTCGAACATTGCAAAGGGTGGTTGCAAAAATTGGATAGAATCAGTGGAAGGAATCACTCGTGACTTACGAAGAGCTACCAGCAATCCACCTAGAGCAATGGCTGCGTGTAGGGACTTAGAAAGAATGGTCACAATGGTTTAGCAGCTCCATCACAAGCCAAACATTTCAGTAGTCAGTGGTAAACGATGTATGAGGTGGTGTAAAGTTTGACGTCACTGGGCTGTGGATAAGTGGAAGCGAATTATTTGCAGTGATACATCACGCTAGACATAGTGTTTGTCTTTATGCGAATGCCTGGAAAACATTGTAATGCCAGTAGTGAAGTATGGAGGGGGTGCTGTAGCGGTATGGCAGTGTATTGCGTGGTTAAGGTATGTGTCCTCTTACGTTAAATGCTGAGGGATAAGAACACGTTTTACAACCGTGCGTACTGCGTACAGTAGGGGAGTAGTTCGGAGACCTCGATTGTTTATATCAGCAAGACAGTGCACCCTGTAGTAAAACGGCGTCTGGGAGGCAATAGTTTGTGGACAATAACATTCCTGAAATCGACTGCTCTGACTAGAATCCCGACCTTAACACAGTCTAACACTTTTGGGATGAGGTACAACGTGGATTTAGCTCCAGAATTCATTGTTAAACATCGCTACCCTCTCAGGTTTGGCCACTGAGGGAGAATGCGCTGCCATTCTTCCACAGATATTCAGAGACCTTGTTGAAAATGCCCCTAGTAGAAATCAGCCCACCATAAACGCGGAGGTTGGACACACTCTACATCATTATCCACTAATAGGTATCCAGATACTTTCGATCAGCTAGTGAAGATCTCTCAGATTTCAGGTATGTTCTACCATAAAATACTGTTTGATTTTACAGTAAATGAATTTTACCTACACCAAACAAAATCGAATACATTAACAAAGATACTAAATGGTTAAACAATGCGATGCCGGGTGATCAGCCTGTCTTTTACAAGGTCATCATCAAGTTCTCTTCGGCCACCTCCTTGGCAACCTACTGATAAAATTGTGCACGCCTGTCTTTTGATATTGTCTCTTAGGAGACGCTTACAGTTAGAAATCATCAAGCTGGTTTCGCAAACTTCGAAATTGTTGGAAAACATTTTAAATTTTCACGGATTTCAGACCGAGAAAAGATGACGTATGAGAAGTTAGAACCCGTATTCGAGACAAACTGCACGGCAGTCTGCTTCCACAACCGTCTACCTTGTGCGCGGACAGAGAGAATTGAAATATACTGTAGTAATTTAAATATCCACTATGTAATGACAATATTATATACAGTGATACTTGAAGAAAAAGGATATAATGGTTAGTTCTGCTGACTCTTAACGCAGAGGTTGCGAGTTCAGTCCACGTCGACCTCTTTGGTTTCTTTTCCGTGGCGGAAATGTTTTCAACGAACTCCAGTCGGCGTCGTGACACCAAATAAAGAGCAATCTCTTAAGGGCTTGCAGTGGAATTCAGGTATAAGCCACCAAAGCGAATTCACTCAAAAATAGAAAGACGTAGACCAATCTAGGAGCCACACATTTACTTATTAAACTTCAGCATCAGTTGCATCCCTTCTATGCATCTGTGCGAATGATAATTCCAGCCATAATTTATAATGGTAGTTCATACGTGTAAAACGTGGCTTACAAGTCAGTCGTACGAACAATCGTTGAGTATTGCTCGCTTGTCTTGTGTACTTACCGCTGTATCCGACTGTCTAAGCAATTTCGAAAGAGTCAACTTTTTTGGAGTTGTGTGTTTCTGCTCCTTGTATAAAATCGATAAATACTCTATAGATTTCTCACACAACCTGAATCATGTTTCTCGTTTGAGTTCCATCTAACCCTATTATTATTTTGAGACAAATACTTCTTCGTCACGAAGTCGTTGCAATAATCGAGTTAATGAGCAGTGTGGGAATAGCGCTAGAGTATTCTCCTGCTGGGAAGTTCTTCAGATCTCCGTTCCGTCGCTTTGTTATAGGTTTGTGGAATATGTTCTACGTCACTTCTGGCAGGAAGTCGGAAAATTTATTCAGCAACGTGCGACAGTTACCATCCTCGATGACAAACTGTGTTCTGATGTACGTGAGAGATTAATCTTCCACCTTAAGTTTTTAAATTTTGGCATCACTGCTCACGAGGTACAGATATAATCTGCTGCATAACTTCGGCAGCTCCAGCAAACTATTCGTGGTTGACGCTGTTGAATACAGGAGGGCTGAAACGCCAGAATAGTGTTCCCATATGCAAAAAGACCTGCAGAGGTGCAGGAAAGGGGGGGGAGGGGGTGGCTGTAGGATTAATAAGAGAAGAAACGGAAGAACCGAAGGAGAATGGCACACGTCGTCACGGATTTGTTAAGAACGCTGGAAAACAACACAATAATGCTCAACAAACTCTGGTGGCAGACGCTGCAAGAGAGTCTTTGCGCCTCTTACGGAAGTTTACTGTAAAATATTCCGAGAGCTTGCGTTCAAAAAAAGTATCAGGTAACATTGTATCCTCACATATACATTTCGCAAAATGATCACTAAGAGAAAATCCGAGAAACTAGTACTTAGGATTATCACAGTCGTCCTTTCCATGCGCCTTTAGATTATGGAGAAAAAAGGCGAAGCCCATGGTGGTAACTTCAACACCTCATGTCTCAAGCTGTAAAGTGGCTTCCCAAATATACATTCTTGGAAACGAGAAGTGTTACACCACGAGCAACTTGACTGAACGCTACCAAACATATACTCCAACATTTCCATGCCTGTGGCATATGTTAACGAAAATTTCACCGTAGTAGATAATTCTTTCCGCCAGATGTAAATTGGTGTGAGTGCATGATGACTATTGGGTGCGTCTAGCGTTAAAGCGAGCACAGAATAACGTACCCTGTAGATGCGCCATCGGCAGGGCAAATGTGTGGAGAGCGGTTGCGTTGGAAATAGCAGGCAGGCGGTCAGAGCACTTTAGTGAAAATGCGGAAGAGCTATTCTAAATTGAAGTCTACCCACGTATTTTTGTAAATGTTAAGTGGAGCATCTTCACGCGCACTCTTGCATGGTGACTCTCCCAAATGATCTACTGTCTCCTAGTTTTGGCTAGGATCGAAATAGAATTCCTCTGAAAATGCCTCAAAAGCATCGATTTATTTTTGCCTGACTTGTAGACCATTCGCAACTTCCAGAGAAGCCTCAAGAGTGGTGGATTTTGAGTAAAACCTACATTTCTCTTGTTTCCATGTTAGAATTTGTTTCCTTTGCCAAAAAACAGTGGTATGTACAAAATATCACCTCACTAAAAGATTGTGCAGTCACATTTGTGAGAGAATTATGAAACAGCGATTTAGTGAACGAGAAACTGTGGACAAGCAAGGTCAATAGCTTCTGAAGAAGTAAATGTTCAGTACAAAATTAAATGTGTAATGGTTACATTTACATTATTCCAATACCAACACTATTTCTTGTTTGACCAGCTGTCAATGGCCCTTGCTCAGATTGCAAAATACTCTCCTCTTTGCATACATCATTTGCCAAAATATTGTTTCGGCATCTCAGAACATTTAGGCGATATGAGGAATGTTACGGATATTTCATTCTGGCTTCATTGCTGTCACAAATGGGTGAGCTACATAAGATCAGTTTTGTCGAGGTTGGTGACGGACAGAGACCTCACCCATGTCTAAAGAAAAATGTAATATGTTAGAAACATTTCATAAGCAGCATGTAGTATGCACTACATGTAGAATCTTTTCCAACTTTATCGAATTTCGCGCAGTGTCCTACTTAAATGCAGATATCACAATAACTATGACCACTAACGAAATGATGGGCACTTCATCATGAATCTGACATATAAAGCTAGAAGTAGTAGAAAAATTATTTTTTTTACGATATAGTTACAGTAAAATCGTTTGAGAAAGGCAGCAAGCCGTACGCCTCGATTCTAGCGAAAATGAGCGAACAGTATCTGCCTCTTCTTCCGAATGAACTCACTCAGCGCTTTGGACGAAAATTGGTTACTGCACACTGGTCACTCTATCCTGTGCAGACTCTAGCGGACCTTTTTAGGTGGAGATTGCAGCACAGCATGTCCAGAGGGTGTGCATATGTGGTGTATCACCATCTTTCGGACATAAAGAAAAATCGAATCATTGTCGTAAGTGACATGGAAGCATCACACAAAAGGACAATACAGAGAGTTGCTGCAATGCAAAAATAGCTGAGTGGAGACGAGATGGACCCAGTAAAACTGCGTGTGAGCTGGAATGGTGCAGATCTACAGTGAACGGAGATTTCGATTGGTTTCGGTGATGGCTGGCTCTGAGCACTATGGGACTTAACTTCTGAGGTCATCAGTCCCCTAGAACTTAGAACTACTTAAAGCCAACTAACCTAAGGACATCACACACATCCATACCCGAGGCAGGATTCGAACCTGCAACCGTAGCGGTCGCGCGGCCCCAGACTGTAGCGCCTAGAACCGCTCGGCCACTACGGCCGGCTTTAGTGATGAGTCTCGATTTAGTTTGTAGTGGTCTGATCCATGGCCATATGTCTGTAGAGGATCTATTGAAAGATCCCTGGAAGAGATTTCCGAGAACCATACCTCTCCAGTTCCGTGACTCATGCTGTGAGCAGTAATTGCATATGAGAAGTGGACTGATTTGGTAACTGTTGAAGGAAGGCAGAGAGTTCGACATTATGTGGGAAGTGTGGTAGACCCTCTTGTCACAACCATCAGGTACTAAACGATCTATTCCTGTAGAATAATGCAATAAAATGTACAAATGTGTGAATTCCTAACTGACCAAACTGCTTAGGTCATCGGTCCCTAGACTTACACACAACTTAATCTAACTTATGCTAAAAGCAACACACACACTCATACCCGAGGGAGGACTCGAAACTCCGGCGGGAGGGGCCGCGCAGTCGGTGACATGACGCCTCAAACCGCGCGGCCACTCCGCGCGGCAATAATGCCATATATCACACCTCGGTTCACATCATAAACGGTTTTAGAAACGCTCGGACTCTAGAATCACCTGCCCAGTTCCCTGATTTCTAACCTCAAAGTATGTCTGGCATGCGACAGGAATGCAGTATACTTTGGTACTAGCCTCCAGACAACAATCTTCATGAAGTGACAGCATGTTTTTGAGATGTAGCAAGAAAGTTCTCACGAGCAAATTCAGAGCCTGTTTGCTTCCATGTCACTATGAATTCTGAAACATTCCTCTTCGGCCGTCTTCTCGGAGCTTATGAAGCGTCCCGTGAATTCCTGTCGCGACTGCTGTCAGAGTCCACGAACTCTTGGCGCCGTGAAGCTCGGGAGACAAATTACGAGAAGTATTGCTCTGTAAGACTTTCTCCCACACGTTTGATGATGAACCTGCATAGTTTCTAGACCCTGCAACACCAACGCTATTAAGCCAAATAAGGGTCGCCAGCCTCGCTTAGATCCGCGCAACAAGGTTAAAACAGCCCCTTCCGCTGAACCGCTATCCAGTGCCTTGAAGCCATCCGACAATCTTCAAAAGCTTCCACATCCAACGTTTGACTTGATCAAAATGGCTCTGAGCACAATGGGAATTAACAGCTGAGGTCATCAGTCCCCTAGATCTTAGAACTACTTAAACATAACTAACCTAAGGACATCACACACATCCATGTCCGAGGCAGGATTTGAACCTGCGACCGTAGCAGTCGCGCGGTTCCGGACTGAAGCGCCTAGAACCACTCGGCCACCGTGGCCGGCTGACTTGGTCACCAAACACTGCAATTAATCAATCACTAACCAGTTTCTTCCATCTCTTCTGTAAACAACATACGAACAAAGTCAAAGGTCAAAGAGGTTAGGGATGCACAAGAGAATGCCGCACCCCAAATTTCTATTGGAGGAAACTCAGTTTATTCTTCTTCTAATAACCCTCTCTGAATCCTCTTCGTTCGTTAAACAACGCCCCGCTGAGTCCGCTTCGTTCGTTACACAACGCCTACAGCTAGCCAGTTCCTCCGACACTCTGTTAGACGGTATCTTCCTTAACATTCCGTTGGTTGATTGGTTGATTCGGGGGGGCGGGAACTGCAAGGTCATCAGTCCCATCAGATTAGGCAAGATTGAGGAAGGAAGTCGGCCGTCGGCCGTGCCCTTTTAAAGGAACCCTCCCGGCATTTGCCTAAAGGAATTTAGAGAAATCACGGGGAAAACCTAAATCAGGATGGCTGGAAGCGGGTTTGAACCGTCGTCCTACCGAATGCGAGTCCAGTGTGCTAACCACTGCGCCAAATCGCTCGGTGACAGTCCGTGTACGCTCGGTAACATCAATACCAACCTCGAAAGCCAGCAATAGATTAAAACGTTTTCCACATGTGCGAAAGGGAATGCATTTCTGAAGTCTTCTGAAGTTCCCCCGTCTAGCGAACAACCTGACTGCTCCCTGACAACGAACTTCCCAAATACGCTTCCACTCCACCTACGCCAGAGAGGGCTCGGACTCTTCTCCTGCATCCTACAAAGGCCACCGACCGACTCCTCGATTCCATGAGATGCCTGGAACATCTTTAGCATGCTAACGTTTCGACCAATCACCTCCAGAGCAGGAAATATGCACTATAATTGGCCATTTCCTGCTCACACCTGTGTTGCTATAGTAGACTGCTACTGGCTGCCGACAGTTTCAATAGCTTATTCCCAAAGAGTACTATGAAAAACCAGCCATTTTGTGGGAAGCACTCGCCTTTGGAAACCTCCATGTCGGGCCGGGACACACCAGTTAGCCTCATTAAGAGAGAGCCAACTTCGCTCTAGGCGTAAGAACAGTTCCTGTTCCCTGGAGGCCGGAAAATACGCGCGACCGCCGACAATAGCGACCGACAATCGTGGCTGCCTAGGCCTGGAAATGATCCGTTACAATAGCATACTCTTGCTCGTGAGAGTCACACCTGATGCTGATGCTAATGATGGGCCAAAGTGCCGAATGGAATGAAAGTTTAACCATTCGTTTTGTTACGAACAACTGCATTAACATGATAACTATTCGGCTGGTACTTTGGGACGTAATCCTCCCGATTTACGCTTGTGTAGAAGTAGAAATAAATCTAAAAAGCTTCAGAAGAAACGTGTGATTATGTATATGTTATGATACGTCCTCGGTAATTTTCCTCACCTTTCCTCGTCTACCTTGAAAGAGATACCGCAAACACAAACGAATCTTACTTACAGTTCACTTAACGTCAGTCTGGCGGTTCTGAAGTATTTAACATGGTTCGCAAGTAGTAATCCCGCCGGATGCCCGTCTTGCTGATATATTAAGTTTCTATTGGGTGCGGACATTTCTCTCGGCTCGTTGAGCTGTGTGCACAAATGCTCTGCTCTTTTCTGCCCGTCTTATGGCTACCCTACTCCAAACGCATTCAATATCCGGGAGCCTTCCCTCCAACTAAAGGCACTCGGATCCATTCGGAACCGTCGCTCGGAAAATACGCCCTTGTAGTGTCTAACCCTCCGTTTGCCTCCCAAGACGGTTCTGCACACCAGCGTCTTACTATTTGTTACTCAAAATCTGAAACATGTTGTAAACCCTCTCCCTACTTTTCACACACGCTCTCTCTCCATTCCCCTTCTCTTGCTTTTTACCATTTTTTGTTATTTGTTGTTAATTTGATGCTCTTATTACATTTATTATTATTTAATTATGATTAAATTGGTTTGTTGCTGATAGACCTCCTGAAGGTGTTTATTTACTCTGGAAAAATTAATTGAATGCTACCTAAAACAAACTGATGTATATAAAAGGGGATGTCTCACTGTCATCCCATGTTGCGCAATATTTGAGCAGGTGAGTGGTGTGTCGGTGCTTGTAATTTGATCTGAGGCGTTGTCAACGGAGCTGGTCATTACATCCAGAATCGGAGCGTGACGGGACCGCGTAAACGGCTGGACAGTCCCATACCGTAATGTAAATTGCGGTATATGGAAGGCGATAACGTTTCTTCTAATGTTTGGTTGCAATTCGATTTGAACTGAATTTTGTGAAGATTTGGTCGAATGTGTTTTTACAGAAATGCACAGATTCCGCTAATAAAGTGTTATTCTTCGTAATCTTTATGTAGACGCAAACATGAATTATCATCAAGATACGTGTTACTGTATCAGTAAGAAACTTTACTAACATTGCGATACCTAACTCTGTCTCTTTTATGTAAACTTGTTTACCGACAGTACAACGCCAGTACTTGTAATGTTTACTACAGAACCAGATCGCTAAAAATATCCTGAAATTACTCTTCCATTAATGAAAATGAAATGATCGTATGGCATTGTTGGCCGTTGGCCGGGAGGCCCCATTCGGGGGAGTTCGGCCGCCGTATTGCAAGTCCTTTTCAGTTGACGTCACATCGGCGACTTAATCATGATGAAAATGATGATGAAGGACACACAACACCCAGTCCCCTGCCGGGAGTCGAACCCGGGTCCCCTGCTACTCTTACAATAATGAACAATCAAGAATTAGTTCTTGCCACACACGTACGACTAACACTTATCAAATGTAAACTGCAAATATTTATTTTTGTTGAAGGATTATCAGAAAACATAAGCGATTGTACTCCCAAGTTTGTCGTACGTTATTCGAAACTCACCTTGCTAGTAGTTAATACTTACAGGTGCGATCTGTTGCAGTGCAGTGTGGGTGGTTAACGGTTGCAGCCTGTGTACCGTCAAAGTGTGAGCAACCGATTTAACCTAGCTCTGCTTGGACATTAGTGAATACACAACCGCATAACGCTCTGCTTGGACATTAGGGAATATACAACCGCATAATGCACGATTTATTTCAAATGGTTCAAATGGCTCTGAGCAATATGCGACTTAACGTCTGAGGTCATCAGTCGCCTAGAACTTAGAACTAATTAAACCTAACTAACCTAAGGACATCACACACATCCATGCCCGAGGCAGGATTCGAACCTGCGACCGTAGCGGTCGCTCGGTTCCAGACTGTAGCGCCCAGAACCGCACGGCCACTCCTGCCGGCTACGATTTATTTCGTATTGCGTCATCTACAGGGTTGGGCAACATGGTAAAATGTGAGAATAAAAAACAGTGGTAATATAGCGATATGGTATGAGAAGCACTTATCGGTTGGCGGTGGGAAAGTGTTGATCTGTAAACATAACTATGGAAAATGCAGTGCCACTTCTACCAAATCTGGTATGTTGACGACTTACTAGCTGGGAAAATACACTGTTGTGATAAGAAACTCGTAGTACTGCAAGGAGAGATGTGAGGGTGTAAATGAGATATCGTGTAATAATAATAATAATAATAATAATAATAATAATAAAAGTAATGACAAGCGTAATTAGTAGCCCTAGCAACAGGAGAGTGCAAGTTAAGCTAACTACCGTCAACCATTCGTTCTCCGTCCTGATGAATGGTGTGGGGCGTTTTACAAAGAACTTATTGCTGACATCACAGAATTCGTAGCATCGTCCTTGCCTCATTGAATACACCGGTTCCCTGAGTTTGGCAACGCCGGGCGTGGTCGACACTATACTGATGGGCCACGCAAACTTGTATAGGCATGCGTATTCAAATACAGAGATAAGCAAACAGTCAGAACATGGCGCTACTGTCGGCAACGCCTATGTATGACAACATGTGTCTGGCGCAGTTGTTAGATCGGTTATTGCTGCTACAATGGCAGATTATCAAGATTTAAGTGAGTTCGAACGTTGTGCTATTTGTTGGCGTATGAGCGATGGGACACAGAACCTTCGAGGTAGAGAAGAAGTTGGGATTTTCCCGTAAGACCATTTCAAGAGTGAGCCGTGAGTATCAGAAATCCGGCCGGCGTGGCCGAGCGGTTCTAGGCGCTTCATTCTGAAACCGCGCCACCGCTACGGGTGCAGTTTCAAATCCTGCCTCGCGCATGGATGTGTGTAATGTCCTTAGGTTAGTTAGGTTTAAGTAGTTCTAAATTCTAGGGGGCTGATGACCTCAGATGTTAAGTCCGATAGTGCTCAGAGCCATTGGAAACCATATCAGGAATCCTGCAAGAACTGGACCAACGACGACTGAAGAGAATCGTTCAAAGTGACAGAAGTGAAACCCTTCCAGAAATTGCTGCAGATTTCAATGCTGGGCCTTCAACAAGTGTCAGCGTGCGAACCATTCAACGAAACATCATCAATATGGGCTTTCGGAGCCGAAGGTTCTCTCCTGTACCCTTTATGACCACACGACACAAAGCTTTACGCCTCGCCTGCGCCTTTCAACACAGACATTTGACTGTTGTCTCGATATATGTTGCCTGGTTGGGCGAGCTGCAACCTCACAGGATGAAACTCCGATTGCGGTTCTTCCTTTTTGTGGCGCAATTTCCAGCAAAATAGGAAGGGTCCTGCGTAGACGTGGTATAAGACCGATTTTTCGTTCTCCTAAGAAAATTAAGGAGATGATGCGCCATGTTAAGGACAATCTCGGCCTCAGGGTCCCTGGAGTTTATAATATACCCTGTGAGTGTGGAAGCAATTATATAGGTCAAACTATTCGTACCGTTTCCGACCGCTGTGCAGAACACCAACGCCATATTAAAAAATAGAGAGCTGGAGAAATCGGCAATTGCGGAGCACAGCCTCACGAACAAACACAAAATATTGTTCGATGAAACTAAAATTCTGTGCCATGCCTCCACGTACTGGGATTCTGTTATTAAGGAGGCTGTTGAAATAAGAATGAGCCAAAAGAACTTTAACCGCGATAACGGATACCATCTGAGCTATGCGTGGAAACGAGCGCTTGATGCAGAGAAGCAGCAGAGACGTTCCTTCCAAGGTTTACGTTCAAACGGAAGCGGTGGTGCCACCGGCGCACACAGTGACACCGTCTGCGACAGCAGCGCGTAATCGCCGACCAATCATAAGCCGAACAATCAGAAGCCGTCTTCGGGCTATATAGAGGCTACCATAGCAGCAGTGGAGACAGTCAGCTCCTGACGATGACGATGGAGGTAATCGTCGAAAGCTCGAGATTTTATCTAGAACTGACGCGGTAAGAATACCGAGAATATTTTATACATGTTTCCCTGTATTTTCAAATTGTATCGAGTGGATGGACGTGTACGGGTATGTAGAAAACATTATGAATCCATGGTTCCTGCAAGTCAGCAGGGGACGTTTCAAGCTGGTGGAGGCTCTGTATTGGTGTGGCGTGTGTGCAGTTGGATTGATATGATCCCTTGATACGTCTAGATACTACTCTGACATGTGACACGTACTCAAGCATCCTGTCTGATCACATGCATCCATTCACGTCCACTATGCATTCCGACTGACTTCGGCAATTCCAGCAGGACAGTTCGACGCACCACACGGCCAGAATTCTACAGAGTGGCTCCAGGAACACTCGTCTGAGTTTAAACACTTCCGCTGGCCACCAAACTCCCCAGACATAAACATTATTGAGCGTATCTGGAATGCCTTGCTAAGCGATGTTCAGAAGAGATCTCCATCCCCTCGTACTCATGCTTTATAGACAGCCCTGCAGAATTCATGGTGTCCATTCCCTCCAGTAGTACTTCACACATTAGTCGAGTCCACGACACGTCGTGTTGCGGCATTTCTGCGTGCTCGCGGGAGCCCTACACGATGTTAGGCAGGTGTACCAGTTTCTTAGGCTCTTCAGTGTTGGATGGGCAACTTCCTACATATGGCACCCGCCGTTGGCAGCTTTACATTTGTCTTTCCGCCAATGGAGAGAAGTAGTAATTGCGTAAAGTCCCTGATCACCAGACTCTGTGTCGAAGTTCTGGATTAAATTCCAAGCCTCTCGGCATTGATTCATGGAGTGAGGGCATGCAACACTTTTAATGGTGATCCGTCCGTCTGATTCTCGGCGGCACCCTTTGTGCTGTCCATGAAGGAAAGATGCCAGTTTGTATAAGGAATATGAAACACCTTTCCACATATGCTGTTGAACTTGCGCCTCTTGGTCTCCCAGCCCGCATGCCATACGACTTTAATTTCAGCGAATCGACGCAACGTGCATATTATTTGTGGACAAAATAAATTTAAGCTTAGGGAACTCTTCAACGCTGCTAATATTTTCCCTAGATACCGTTTTAAAGTCCTATGTTGAGTTCACTTTGTCAGTTTTCCAGCAACATCCAGGCAGCGTTAGGTTCGCCATTTTATTTTCCCCTAGCGGTATACCTGATACGGATTTTACCAAAATATGGCAAGGCTAAATGTTTCTAAGGAAAAGTGCCAGTACTGCAGGTCTGAAGCTCCCTGTGCACAGCCTTCGATCACATCTCACAGAATCTTCTTCTCGTGGGAAGTTAAACTATTTCCACCGAGCGACTACCAACTTCAAAATTTAACATGCTTCTTCCTCGTCCGAATTGGTAAGTAACAGCAGTGCGTATGGAAGGATATTGTAAACAGTTATAAAAAATTTGCACGTTTTGCATGACTACACCTTTAAACAGTATTTTGGTGGGCTTTAGTTTATTCATGTGAAACGTTGTGTAATATTTACTGATCTATCCAGAATTCATCGCACTGAACATCACGTATGGAAAACAATGCACAAAGAGCGAACGTGTAACAGGCTCGGTATTATCATTCAGGGAGAGGCTCAGAATGAAATCGTAATAGGGGCCGTAAAATACATGACGGCTAGTAGTACGTAGTTTTTGCGTCACTAATGCATAGGGGGCGTATTTTAGATAACTACCTCTCACCACGGAAGTTGGACAATAATCCTTACTCTATAATGCATATCCGCTTCTGACTGCAGAACAGTTTCCATCAAAAAGTAATCACTACTCTAAAGAGACTTCCCGCCAACAAACCTTCGTTCTGTTACGCGAAAATATCCGTCTTTGCACATAAAATACGTATTTTAAATGCATTGCTAGATAATTCTTCACTTGCTTCCAAAATTTTGCCAACATCGCTATCGTGTCTAAACCCAGATTAGCTATTCCACCAACAAAATTCGTCCTTTTACCGTATTCCATGACGCGCTGAGGAGATTCCACATAGTAGTGTTTCGTTCTTCGTCTTTTCATACCATTCTCTTCATTCTTCATCTGAGAAATTTTTAACAAGTTTTATAGTACAATTTTTCAGTTCGTTGTAAGTGTATAGAAAATAATGCACAAAGAGCGAACGTGTTACCGGCTAGGTATTATCATTCAGGGTGAGGCTCAGAATGAAATCGCAATATGGGCCGTAAAATACATGACGGCTAGTAGTACGTAGTTTTTGCAAGTGTACTGGCTAATATTTCTTATTTTTATACATCATTCGGAGGCCTCCTTGTCGCTGTACTCGTGCAATAATCTGTGTGTCCGTAAGGAGTTTCACACTGACCCTTCTCTCATCCTCATCCAGTGCAAACATGACACATACTCCAAGATAATCGTTTACACGAAGGAGTTACAATTAAAGTGCAACTATTCAAGAGGTCTTTTTTGGGCTGCAACTATCGTACGGCAGCGAAATTTGGTAGATATGTTAATGTATTCACACGGGACCTATTTATGTTAGAAAAAATTAGTTCCAGTTGTTACCACCATGTTTAAATCTGACGCTGAATTTTGTTTGTATGGTGGTCGCTTGACAAGCCAGAAGGTGCTGTAGAGTTACGGTCTTTGATCAATTATCAAAACGTTCGCGGTTCTGGGTTCGAAACCTGTCACCGCTTAAATCTTTTACTAACAATCAGCATTCGAGGCAGAAGAGTTCTAGCATAAGAAGCCACCCTCGTTCTGCCAAAAGCCTTCTCAAAGTGGGCGATGGAACGTACAGAGGTTCAAGGCACTCACTAGTCCTTGGGGTGGGAAAATGCCTCTAAACGCGGAGCAATCAGCAATGATCAACGGCATTAGGATGCAGAAGGCAATGGAAATCACTGCAGTAAGGACACATAACGCGTTTCCACACGAGATGTGACCTGCAACTGAAAAAGTGTCATCATGATCTCACCATTGGCAAAATATTCCGGAATAGTTCCTCATTCGAATATCCAGGAGGGAGCTGACAAGAAGGAAGTGAGCATGTGTAAAAGACTGATTAAGCAACTAATGGATAACGTTCTGCAAGAAGGGGTGTAGAATGTCAGAAACTTGAGCAAGGTAGGAAGCTAGAAAATCTGGAAAGGAAAATGCAAAGGCACAGTCTAGATGTAATAGGGGTCAGTGAAGTAAAATGGAAAGAATTTAAAGATTTATATTCATATGAGTATAGGGTAACATCGACAGCAGCAGAAAATGGCATAACAGGAGTAGGACCCGTTATGAATAGGAGGGTAGAGCAGAGTGTGTGTTACTGTGTTGTTCTTATCGGAGTCGACAACAAACAAAGGCAACAATAGTTCAAGTGTGCATGGAAGCTTAAATGAAGAGGTAGAGAAAGTAGATGAGGATATTGAAAGGGTAATACAATATGTAAACAGAGATGAAAATCCAATAGTCATGGGAGACTAGAATGAAACTGTAGGGGAAGGTGTAGAAGAAACGGTTACAGGAGAAAATGGGCTTGGCACAAGGAATGAGTGAGGAGAAAGACTAATTGATTTCTGTAATAAATTTCAGCTAGTAATAGCGAATACTCTGTTCAAGAATCACAAAAGGAGGAGGCATACTTGGAAAAGGCCGGGTAGTGCGGAAAGTTTTCCGTTAGATTACATCATGGTCAGTCAGAGATTCCGAAATCAGATACTGGTTTGTAAGGCGTATCCACAAGCAGATATACACTCACTTCACATTGTAGTAGTGATGAAGAGTAGGCTGAAGTTTAAGAGATTAGTCAGGAAAAATCAATACGCCGGAAGTGACATGCAGAAGTACCATGGGATGACGAGACACGCTTGAATATCTCTAAGGCTACAAATACAGCAATAAGGAATAGCTCAGTGGTTAGAACAGTTGAACAGGAATGGACATCTCTAAAAAGTATGATCGCAGAAGTTGGTCAGAAAAGCATAGTTACGAAAAAGGTAACTGCGAAGAAACCGTGGGTAACAGAAGAAATACTTCTCTTGGTCGATGACAGATGGAAGTACAAAAACGTTCAGGGAAATTCAGAAATAAAAGTCGCTGGGGAATGAAATAAATAGGAAGTGCAGGGAAGCTAAGGTCAAATGGCTGCAGGGAAAATGTGAAGAAATCGAAACTGAAATGACAATCGGAAGGACAGATTCAGCATAAAGGAAAGTCGAAATAACCCTGGGTGAAATTAAAAGCAAGCGTGGTAACATTAAGGGTGCAGGAAGAATTCCATTGTTAAATGTAGAGAGAGCGGATAGGTGGAAAGAGTACATTGAAGTATTAGAATAAGAATTTAAAGGAGCATTGGAAGACTTAAGATCAAATAAGGCTCAAGAGTTAGATAACATTCCATCAGAATTTCTAAAACCACTGGGGGAATTGGCAACAAAACGACTACTCACGTTAGTGTGTAGATTGTGATTCTAGCGTCATACCATCTTATTTTCGAAAAAATATCATCCACACACTTTCGAAGACTGTAAGATCTGACGAGTGCGAGAATTGTCACAGTCAGCTTAACAGCTCATGTATCCACGTTGCTGACAAGAATGACATACAGAAGAATGGAAAAGAAAGTTGAGGATGTGTTACGTGATGATCAATTCGGCTTTAAGAAAAGTAAAGTCACCAGAGAGGCAATTGTGACGTTGCGGTTGATAATGGAAGAAAGACTAAAGAAAACTCAAGACACGTTCATAGGACTTGTCGACTTGGTAAAAGCGTTAGACAATATAAAATGTTACAAGCTGTTCGGAACAGTGAGAAAAATAGGAGTAAGCTATAGGGGGAGATATGTAATATGCAATGTGTACAAGAGCCAGGAGGGAATAATAAGAGTGGACGACTAAGAATGAAGTGTTCAGATTAAAAATGGTACAAGACACGATGTAGTCTTTTCGCCCCTATTGTTGAAACTGTACAGCGAAGAGGCAATGATACGATTCGCTGATGAAACTACTGTCCTGAGTGACAGAGAAGAAGAATTACATGATATGATGAATGGAATGAACAATGTAATAGGTACACAACATCGATTTAGAGTAAATCAAAGAAAGACGAAAGTAATGAGAAGTAGCAGAAGTGAGAACAGAGAGAAACTTAACATCAGGATTGATGGTCACGAAGTAGATGAAGTTAAAGAATTCTGCTACCTAGGCAGCAAAATAACCAATGACGGACGGAGAAAGGAGGTCATCAAAAGCAGAATAACAATGGCAAAAAGGGCATTACTGACCAAGAGAAGTCTACTAGTATCAAATATAGGCCTTGATGTGAGGAAGAAGTTTCAGAGCAGGTACGATTGGATCACAGCACTGTGTGGCTGTGAAACATGGACTGTTGGAAAACGAGAACAGAAATTGAAAATTAAGTGGACTGATAAGGTAAGGAATGAAGAGGCTCTGAGCAGGATCTGAGAGGAAAAGAATATGTGAAAAACCCTGCAAGGAGAAGGGACAGGATGATGGGACATCAGGGAATGACCACCATGGTACTAGAGGAAGCTGTTGAGATGGGAGTACATCCAGCAAATAATTCAGGGCGCGAGTTACAAGTGCTACTCTCAGATGAAGATGTTACAGCAGGAAAGGAATTTTAGGTCGGCCGCACCAAACCAGTCAGACGATTGCTGACACACAGAAAAAGAATAAATAGACCTGAGTCAACTGTGTGGCTATCGAGAAGAGAGACCGTGCACTATTAGTGAAACTGTTTATTTTGAACAGCAGCAATTGCAACATTGTACTGAGAGAGTATCGCCGAATGAAAGAAGATGATAACAAAATTCGAAAACACGGATGCGCTTGGTGTGGCACCTAGAAGAGGAAAACGTTCTGTCCTGAGGGGGGTCGTGATGAGATTGCTGCTGCTATGACTGACCATGTACTGCACGTGTGCGGGTATTTCTAGTGCTCCTGCAGTGTTATGAGAACATTACATCCCATGGTCAACAGTGCGAATAATTTTGCAGTCTAATTTACACTGGTACCCGTACAAGATCCGGCTGAAACCTAATGATCCGCAGCAAACGTTCTGAATTTGCTTTTCGGTTTCTAGCACGGCTCGAAGTTCATGACATGTGGCTGGTCAATATTCTGTGGCGTGATGTGGCACACTTTACACTACACGGCGTAGGGAATACATAAAACTGCCGAATTTGGGGTACAGTTAAAAAGCGAGTGCTGTGCACGAAAAACCTCTACACTCACCGTACGTGGCTCTGTGGTGTGGATTCACGAGAACCTTTGTTCTCGATTCCTTCTTCTTTGCGCAGAATACACCGAGAGGGCCTGTCAGGTATATGTGACGCCGGCACATTATCTACACCTCCTTGAATAGCGTGTGATTCCTGCTTTGGAACAGCACAACTAAGTGGAAACCACTGTTTTCACGCAAGCTGGGGCAAAAACTCAAGTAGAGTGCCAAGTGGAAGATCTGCTTTATGCAAGCTTCCACGGTCTTATCTCCAGAGGTTTTCCAGCTGCAGGTTCTCCTGCATATCTTGCAGGACAAGCACTTGTGCAAGAGCGGATCTTTCATATGAATGGCTCGGCCACAGACCACAGAATGAGTTTTATGAAAACATCATAGTAAATTAAAATTAGGCTATATCTTGGACCGGGACCCGAACCGGAAACCTTTTCTTTAGCGGGCAATGCTCATACCGACTAAGAGGGAGTACTCACAGGTTGTCCTCAGAACTTTACTTCTGCCGGTAACTCAAGTGTACCGCTCACTTTAGCAAGGGGTGGTGTATCCTTTCTTCCTCCACCGGTTCACTGGAAGCACAGTGCAGTAGAGTCGGCCAGAGATTCCGTCGCGCGACTGCTTCACCCGTCTACCACAACAAGTCACGTAAGGCGCCTTTTTGTACGTCTCAGTGGTAACATCTCAGTATTGTTGCATCTGTGTAGACGACTGTTTTGTTATATTTTGGAGCCATTTTCAATTCGTCGCCGACATGTCGGCTCTATAGACGACTATTGTTGTACCCTGCAGCCATTTGCACTTAGCCGTCGAATTGTGGCAAAAACCCTGTCAGCTGTCAGGGATCAACTCTTCGCCGACTTGTACTGTAGTGCGGTTCATCGACGCTGTTACAGCCAACATTGTGGAATCTGTCGAGTCTGTGGCCGTTATATGAACGCAAGGCGCGTGGTTCCTGCAAGAGCACGCCGTCACTATTAAAAACAAATACAACAGATAACTCTAATATTAATTAACTCTTACAATTTCAGAAATTAACTAAATTGTGATAATTTACTAGTAGAGAACTTAACACTCTAGCAGCTAGTTTAAAATCAGCGCACTCTTCGCTGCTTAGTGCAATTTTCAGCCTAGTCGCCGTAGCACTGCTAATACTTTTACCACCAATAAAGGAATCTCATACAATCCACAATAAAAGAAAACTTCGTCGTCGGTTTTCGAAACCAGTTCTTCACCTAAATCTGGATTCCTTTTCTGACCGTATTTTGAAATTTACGATGGCATTCCTTCATTGTAGGAAACAAATGAAAATCGTAGGTCACAAAATCAGGACTGTATGTAGTGTCGTGTGTTTCAGCCTCCTCAGTTTTCCCTAACTGACTCGTCAAATGTGTGGCCTAGCGTTGTCCTATGAAAACAAGACACTCCCACTCCAGTTCATCAGGTACGTCTAATTTCAGGCCCCTCTGGAATGAGGTGAGATAAAGGTTTTCATAGTTTCCAGGAAATAGAAATGGATATGGGAACATGTCGATTACTGGCAAAGTTCATCATACTCTTCTTTTCTGACTTTATTCCATTGATCCAGGACATGTTGCTAAATAGATATGTTCTTTAATTAAGACACACAAAACACTACTATCAGACTACAAGAGCCGTCAATGCCGGAAGCGTGTCTTCAGAATAAATTTCTAGCACAGAAACACGCTTTTAAGTTAATATCATCGCAACGACTGCTTATGCCAGAGATCAACTGAACGCAATGACGGCTGAAGAAACGGCTTCTCAAAATTAGGTGAAAAAATTTGGAAACGCTGAAAACACTTTGTCACAAAATGAAATGGAATAATAGATTATTGGACCATCTAATAAGACACTGTATAGTGAGATTGTCAGTTCACACAACGAAGAACGAAGCTAAATCACATCATGTGAAAGCAGCAAACGCATTCACTCACAGAAGCTTATCAGGGCCCCCACATTGTATTCAGAGATATTACCATAAATTACTCGACATATTCACTATAGATACCTAAACGCTTGATGCCTCAGCCACGACAGTTTCACACTAAATTATTTAAATAGGTTGTTGAGTGTGATTCAGCGTGAGAGAAAGGTCCTTTTTGTAAGAATGTACTCGTAAACACTTGAATTGGGAACCCCAATAATGAAAACTTAATTACTCGGCAGAGAGGAATGAATTTTAATAGAAAGGGATAAAGCGGATGTGCATGAAAAGACCGAAGAAAGGAAGGATCATGAACTCGCCCCTCCCCCTAACCCCCATGCCCAAATCAGCGTTTACACAAAGTGTTTATGTTTTTTATAGAGAGTGTCCCGAAAACACAGAAAAACCTTAGAGACAGGTTCCCTATACAAAAATAAGTAAAAAAGTCTAGTAAGCATGGGCTCTGTAACGTGTACCTTAAGGGCAATGACCATTTGTTCATCTTCTCTAGCGTGCAACATATCACTTCTACTGAACAAGTGATCATCGCTGTGAAAGGTAACTTGTGTGGACTATTTAATTGATTGAGAATGTTGGCAAAGTTTAGTGTACTAACAACATTTATTTTCCCAACGAAGACATACATTGTATTAAACAGGTTATAGATTGAATACTCTAAACAACTAACAGGTGATTTAATATTCCACTTGGTGGATTCTTTATACTAATATATTCTTACTAGGACACAGTTTACACCATTAAATATTTGCAATTACGTTACGACAGAAACAAAATGCTAGCGCAGCTCAATAGCTTGCGTACCTTATTCCAGCTAACACCAGAACGAACAGAACAAAACAGACTAGACAGAAGAATGAGCATTGCATTGTATTTTATACTCTTACAAAGATAATCACATTATAATCTCACACAATAAAAATAACGTCTTTTCTGCATTTATCGATATATATATATATATATATATATATATATATATATATATATTGTATATTTTTACAGTTAAATCAATGATAAATCAATGTTTGCAATTCATTTTGAGTCACATACTATCACTTTTATTTATGTTTCACCTTGATAAGGGTGAATATTGCAAAAGGGACACTACAATATGCGCCTCGTTAACAGTTGAGTAACTCCAAGTTACATTAGGGAGGGGGAGGAAGGTGTCGGCATGCTCTTCTCAGAATCGAAACCTGGATTCTTATCTGAGCCACATCCAACACAGTGTTTTGAAGGAGCATCGCCCGATTCGTTACATTAAATTGTGTAAATCCAGTTGCTTCTGTTTTACAAACACATTACGTCCTGGCTGAAGCTGTAGAGGGCAAAACCTGCATGTTAGATACACATGTAGTGAAGTAGCAGCGGTAGGGGTCTCCTGTTCACCGATTACGATCGCTCGTTGGTACACCACTGACGTGCTGCTGTATAGGCCTGAACTTACAGAAGAGCTAATGAGCATTTTCAGTACACCCTCTACAGTTTCAGCACAATATATCTGCGCATGTATCTTCTTACTGACTGCTGCGGCAGAGGCTTCCCTTTACAACATCAGACAGCCGGTGGCACAACAGGCGAGTCCGAGATTCGTCACTCAACACAGCTACACAAACTTTCAACAGACCGTGCTACAGCTTACTTAAGGAGAGATCGAAAAATTACCTTGCATGAGGGCATGCTGTAAAGCAACGGTTCCAAATATTATATCCTGTTCTCAAAATCGGTTGAGGTATTACATGTCATGCATATTACTCGGTCGACTCCCCCGTTTCACAGACGCACTTTGCAACCGTCTGGCACTATCGCGCTCATAATTGTATCGTGTAACTTGGTGCTCGGTAAGATAACTGTGTCGGTGCATGGAACAAACAGTGTGTAATAGAGTCTGTAACCGCAGAAGATTACGTCCACACATGGAGCAGCCTCTCATTCTGGATGACGAGGCCAGGTCACACACGAGATCTGCAGCATCCGTTACAGTCCGACGCTTTGGGTTCCCTGTCATCGATCATCCTTCATTTAGTTTCAATTTGGCCCCATCCTATTTTCATCTGTTCCCATAAGTTAAAGAAGACTTTCGACGACTTCACTTTGTAAGTGATGAAGCGGTCCAAGCAGAAGTGAGGTTGTAGCTCAGTCAACAGAGTCAAACATATTACAGTGACAATATGAACAATCTGGGTTCTTGTTGGGAGGAATTTATTAGTTGCCAGGATGACTATGTTGAGAAATACATATGTAGACATTAAAAATAAAGAGGTAGGAAATTGATAACGTTTGTTTTACTTAAAGGCTTTATGAGGCGTTACTTTTACGCACGCCCTCGTAGTTATGGAGACAGCAACCATGTAATTAATACAGCATCAGTTGGGGGCCAACCGAGTTTGCAGCAGGCACATCACGTAGCGTGATGGAAAACAGTTAGGAGCCAGTACCGCCATCATTCAACGATTATTTCCTTCTGTGAACAATGAAGAAAAATGAAACATTTAAATTGTGTAAAACAGTAGAACAAAAAAAAAAAAAAACTTCCGGTATGCGAATGCGATTGTGATTCTGTCGCAGACAGCCAGGGTCTAGGAAAAATCAGGAAACAGAATGGGTAATGCCTTGAAAACAGGTTAGTATTTTAACATGAAGATAAACAAGGTTACTGGATTGTAGATGACTTAAACAAGGTGATGCTTGAGAAGTCAAATAAAAAAATTAGACACAAGTTCAATAGAAAAGTTTTGTTCTTTTGGAACCAAAGTAGCTGACGATGGCAGAAATATGGACGATACACTTTGTAGTGTGGGCAATGTCAAGAGGAGCCTTTCTAAAACGCAGAAATCTGTTACTGTTGGATATGAATTAACTATTTGTTTTGACTATACAATTATATGGAAGTAAAATGAGGTTAATAAACAATTTAGACAAGAAAAGAGTAAAAGTTTTTCAAATGTCGTGCTGTAAGAGAAAGTTGAAGGCTTGGGGGGGGGGGGGATTTATAACTAGTGAGATGATAATGAATCTAATTGGAGACAAGAGATCTTTAGACGACAAATTGAAGGAAACGATGGATGGTTATAGTGCACCATTAGGCATAAAGGCGGGGTTCAAAAAATGGCTCTGAGCACTATGGGACTTAACATCTAAGGTCATCAGTCCCCTAGAACTTAGAACTACTTAAACCTAACTCACCTTGTAAGCTCCTCACAAAAAATAATAAAATAAATATTATTGACAGTGATTCTAATTTTAGTGTAACCTCAGAACAAAATTGGTTCCCATTTATAACCTCCCTACAGAAATTCATTCACATTTAACCTCCACACAAAATTTGTTTACCATTTAATGTACCCACAAAATTCTTTTCTCATTTAATGTAAGCTCGAAACAGAAAAATTCCTAAACCTCGTAATAAAAAATAAATTCAGACTAGCCACAACTTACTGCTACAGCTACACAGTTCCTACTCAGTCAACACTGCACTCTGGTCAGCGATTCTCTTATACCTTGCATATCGCAGGCAGCGCGTGAGCAATACATCGAAATTACATCTGCTCGGACCTCTTACAACCTAAGGGCATCACACACATCCATGCCCGAGGCAGGATTCGAACCTGCGATCGTAGCAGTCGCGCGGTTCCGGACTGAGCGCCTAGAACCGCTAGACCACCGCGGCCGGCAAAGGCGGGGTTAATTTTATAATTGAGGACAAATTGAAATATGCGATACATGGTTATAACACATCCTGAGACATAAAACAGCAGTTAATTTTTTAATGGGGAGTAGTTCTGGGGTGCAAAACTGTAGAGGAAGTGAAAAATTTGAACACAATAAGCAGACATAGAAGTGGTCGAATGTTTAGTAGTTACACACGGATGAGGAGACTGACAGGATAATCTGGCGAGGGCAAATGCCGTCGAACTGAGGACCACAGTGACTACAAGTGCGGTAATTAGCGAGTTGTACTCTCTAGAGTCTAAAGGTGAAGATACTTTAACGACGCACCTTTGTTGAAACGTTATCCTCACCGGTAGCGGGAGTGTAGACTTGTTGCAGAACGTTAACCCAGATACAATACGTCTTAATCTCAGTGAAGTGCTTTCAATTACTTTCGCGAGAGCTAGGACATGGAGAGACGTCTCTTTCTCTCTACCCCTTCTCTTCTCTCTTCTCTCTCTCTCTCTCTCTCTCTCTCTCTCTCTCTCTCTCTCTCACACACACACACACACACATTCTCTCTCTCTCTCTCTCTCTCTCTCTCTTTCTCTCTCTCTCTCTCTCTCTCTCTCTCTCACACACACACACACACACACACACACACATACATACACGTACGCCCCTGCCACTGTAGTGTAAGGACGGCCGATGCTATCTGGCCACTACGCCGTTCACGTGTTTTCCGGCATTTCCTGACGGACGGTATCTTTCAGTGTCCCGACGTGGCGATGGCACTCGACGAGATTAAACAGACGCCAGTCTCCTCTGTGTCAGGGCAGAGGACAGAGCCCGCTACACACAGGCGGTCCCTGGGGACACCGCTCCCTGTGTCTGGAACAGGCCGACAGTAACCTCCGATGAAATACTGGCCCCGCCTCCCGCCATAGGAGGGTATCGCCTGGGCCAGCGCAGCCTCAGTCGCCAGGTCGACGTTCAGTGCTGTTCGCTGGACCTCTCTTTTCTTCAGCGTTCCTGGTTCATCAACATCGTTCCTTGTAGCTACTAAAACATCAGATGCTGTATCATAAAATATTTGCAATGTCTAAGAGAGTGAGACAGTTCGCATCTTCGTATCTTGTAATGGGTAATAGATACTGGTATGACGCAACCAATCATACCCCTTACGCATATCTGGTTCATCTACATCTACATCTACATCTACATCTACATCTACATCTACATCTACATTTATACTCCGCAAGCCACCCAACTGTGTGTGGCGGAGGGCACTTTACGTGCCACTGTCATTACCTCCCTTTCCTGTTCCACTCGCGTATGGTTCGCGGGAAGAACGACTGTCTCAAAGCCTCTGTGCGCGCTCTAATCTCTCTAATTTTACATTCGTGATCTCCTCGGGAGGTATAAGTAGGGGGAAGCAATATATTCGATACCTCATCCAGAAACGCACCCTCTCGAAACCTGGCGAGCAAGCTACACCGCGATGCAGAGCGCCTCTCTTGCAGAGTCTGCCACTTGAGTTTGTTAAACATCTCCGTAACGCTATTACGGTTACCAAATAACCCTGTGACGAAACGCGCCGCTCTTCTTTGGATCTTCTCTATCTCCTCCGTCAACCCGACCTGGTACGGATCCCACACTGATGAGCAATACTCAAGTATAGGTCGAACGGGTGTTTTGTAAGCCACCTACTTTGTTGATGGACTACATTTTCTAAGGACTCTCCCAATGAATCTCAACCTGGTACCCGCCTTACCAACAATTAATTTTATATGATCATTCCACTTCAAATCGTTCCGCACGTATACTCCCAGATATTTTACAGAAGTTACTGCTACCAGTGTTTGTTCCGCTATCATATAATCATACAATAAAGGATCCTTCTTTCTATGTATTCGCAATACCTTACATTTGTCTATGTTAAGGGTCAGTTGCCACTCCCTGCACCAAGTGCCTATTCGCTGCAGATCTTCCTGCATTTCGCTACAATTTTCTAATGCTGCAACTTCTCTGTATACTATAGCATCATCCGCGAAAAGCCGCATGGAACTTCCGACACTATCTACTAGGTCATTTATATATATTGTGAAAAGCAATGGTCCCATAACACTCCCCTGTGGCACGCCAGAGGTTACTTTAACGTCTGTAGACGTCTCTCCGTTGATAACAACATGCTGTGTTCTGTCTGCTAAAAACTCTTCAATCCAGCCACACAGCTGGTCTGATATTCCGTAGGCTCTTACTTTGTTTATCAGGCGACAGTGCGGAACTGTATCGAACGCCTTCCGGAAGTCAAGAAAAATAGCATCTACCTGGGAGCCTGTATCTAATATTTTCTGGGTCTCATGAACAAATAAAGCGAGTTGGGTCTCACACGATCGCTGTTTCCGGAATCCATGTTGATTCCTACATAGTAGATTCTGAGTTTCCAAAAACGACATGATACTCGAGCAAAACACATGTTCTAAAATTCTACAACAGATCGACGTCAGAGATATAGGTCTATAGTTTTGCGCATCTGCTCGACGACCCTTCTTGAAGACTGGGACTACCTGTGCTCTTTTCCAATCATTTGGAATCATTTGGTTCACTGGAACATCCGGAGGTGACCGCAACTTTTCCGGCTGGAAGCAATGTCTGGCTGTTTCGTTCAACAATACGAGTATTCAAGTGCTACTGTTCACGCTCCTCTGTGTGAGGCGATAGTAGTCGCTGTTCTGGTTTCGCGTTGTACAGTTGTATCTAGCCGAGTAACACCAACAATTTAAGAACGGTTCCCAGATGTTGATAAAATATGAGTTTGAAAGGATTAATCGATCTGTTCTCGGAGGACGCGCGTAATTACAGACTAAGAGGGGAAGAAAGGGTAACGTCCCGTCGACAACGATGTTATTAGAGACGGAGCACAAGCTCGAATTGTTTCAGGGATGAAGAAGAACATCGTCCGTGGCGTTTCAGAGTATCCATCCTGGCTTTACCTCGAACAATTTCGGGAAATGAAATTAAAAGTCAGGATGGTAGAACTAAGATTTGAGTTACACACGAAATCACTGCACATTACTAGTCTTTAGCATTGTTGAGGATCTATACTACTATTTAAACGATTACTGTAGCTTCCAGGAGCTGTTATAGCGTGATATGATAACACACGATAGCAACGGCTGACTTGAGTGAAAATGGAAGCACATTTAACAGTTAATATGAGCTTGGTTGGGTCCCACCATAGGAAGTGTGTGACTTATGAACTCAGTAAACTAAGTACTGTGAACTGCCCTGTGCGTATGGTTGTTAATTAGATCCTTCACGTCGAAATATCACATAAGTACACGGTATGGCATGTGTTTTACGCATGTGGAACTCTACATCTAATTTACGTTTAACATCCTCGACAGTGCTATACTCTTGTTTTAAGATGCAGTTTGCTGTGGCTGGTCAAGTCACTTTACTTATACCGTGTGACACCTTAATTGCGATTAGATTTTCATGTGTTTATGTTAGTATTGCCTATTTTTCATTTGCATCTTTGTTTTATGTGTTTATTGCTTTTACATTTAATATATGGGGTACTTCAGCATTCCCTACCGATGTCGTGTTACGCAACCAACAACGTCATATCTGGACTTCAAAAAATTACACGCGAAATTTTCATATTCGGTCGCACGCTACGCGCCAACTGTTAGTACTGCTGAAAAAATGAACATGAACTTTTTTGTAGGAAATTTAATGAAATCAGATTTTTTACTAAGATACGTTTTCCTTGAAGGCCATAATTTTCGAGTTATTGAAGAAACAGTGCAAAAGTGATTTTCAAACGCACCTCCACCCCCACACGCATTCCTTACCAGTCGGGATTTCTAGTATGTTGTTCATGACACTGACAAAAAACTTTGCGACTCCATGAATTATTTTCCGAATGAGACATTTTGTGGTTTTCGTTGACTGGCCGTATTACGCCACCAGCTTGGCTGACCACTTACAAATTTGAAAACTGATGTTCGCGCAAGTTTCACCTAACGACTAAGTAAATTCTAACAGCATAAAATAAACAATTATGTAGTTGTACCTGTTAGGGCTGCTGACTACGAAACTGTTCTGCTTGTAAGGATTAAATCTGGTTTGAATTGTCAACGTAATTAGTTTAGCGTAACGTTTCAAACGTCGTTTTTCTTTGATTACGCTCACGGGCACGTTACAGTTAATAATGTTAACGAAATAGCCGTCTGTGCTAGTAGCGTATTAGGTCAGTCAATAGAGACCAAAAATTTCAAATATCGGCTTTATTTAAGGTAGTCTCAAATTTTATTCAGTGGTCGGAGGGAGTGCCACGAACAACATATTAGAAAACCTGATCAGCAAGGGATGAGTGTGGGTGTGGAGGTGCGTTTGAAGGTCACTTCTGTACGGTTTTCTTGAATAACCCGAAAACCGTGGCCTCCAGTCAAAACGCATTGCAGTACAAAATTTGACTACATTATATTTTCTACTAAAGGGTGCTATTAATTTTTCTATAGGACACATTGTCTGCGCGTAGCGAGCGAGAGAATACAAAATATAAGTTTTATTAAATCGTTCAGAAATATTCTGGCCAAGAACAGTATTAAATTAATCCTAATTTTTCGATGACAGCTTGTTAGGATATTGCTTTAATGTCTTAAGCTATAAGGCTCTAATCTTCGATAATGACTATCTTCGGTTATAACTATTATCAGTTCAACTGCCTACAGCTTATCCCTCACTTATCCCTACTTGCTAAATGTCAGAACAATAACATTTACTTCCCTTTATAGATTCTCTCTTTTTTCACAATCAGTTACCGAAAGTTCGTTTGTGGGTAAATGGTAAATTGGAGACTAAAATTAATTTTCTACAGGTGAAGGTTTGTTTTTGTTTCATTTTAATGTAAATGCTTTACAATGATCATGCTTTAAAATGATTTCGATTGTGAATAAGTGACTTCAAAAAGCAAGTATCCCCACGCAAAGCGAGATGAACAGTACAAAAAATTCTCAAATTAAATCCTAGGTGACATCGCCACTTTATATCTCTACTTAAAGTTCGGGTTTTCAAAATATCAGCCTCCTCAGGAGTTGGCCTCTCGCATACCCACTAGCAAATCCTAAATGTAATTGTCACGCATCATTTTCATTACAGAATTAATGGTAGCAATGGGAATTTCCGCTCTGAAATGTTTCAGATAGGCCAATGTGATCTCTATGGTTATGCCACTAACAATACATACGGGCAGAATATGCTGTATATAGTACCTCACCTCCGACCCTTGTGTTCCTGCGTTTGATTCGCCGATCAAAAAAAGCTTCGTTAATAAGCAATTACTCCACATATAATAGTGTTAGTATCTCGTATTACGACTCTAGACTAAAAAAAAAAAATTACACTCACGGCTGACACTCGGGAGTCTTATAGAGTGCCTTCATAAATCTCCCCTCACCATTCATAACACCGCAATCCACAGGCGTGTGCACTAACTAATGTCAGAGGCAACACAAGAGAGACCACTTCAGGCAAAATTGCTGAAGTCAAAACCTTAGCTACGATAATGACAGGGGCTGAAGAAATGAATTAATATTTGTGCCACGGATGGGACTCATTTCTTCAGCTTCCACCATTAACGTAGATGAAGATTAGACTGAAAAGTCTCGGGGAAAATTTAATTATGGGATCAAAACTTTAGTGTCATCTTATTTTAACGACACACTAGTTCTGTTATCAGATACTGACACAGTCTATAAGCCACTTTTCACTAGGCCCATACTAACTTCAAATAGCCTGACCCTTCGTCAAATGACACAGAAAGTACGTGGAGGCCGACTCTGACAAGATTCACAAAATGATTCTACTCATCATGCCCCAGATAAGTTACTGCATTCCTCAGATTTTGAATTTCAAACACAATTCAGCCCAAGAAAGATATCCTATACTTCTTCAAGAAAATTTCGGAAAATTCCACACTAACGAAACAATTTGCTCCAGGTAGGTATCGATCACGACACTTGTAAATGTGTCCTAACTCACATACCTCGTCTTACCGACTCAAATTCTCTATCTCCCTAGCTCCTCAATAATGACTCACTGAAAACCCCTTGATTATCATAGTTCAACCATCGATTCACAGAAATGTAGGGCGCTACCATTATTTATTAACAGTTGCAATCAACTCACCAAGGCTGATCCCGTCCCTGTTCAAATACTTGACTGACTGGAGACAGCACGGAGTTTTTCCAGAACATGTTCATAAAAATAGACTTTAGTTGCAATGAAACAATAATAATACATCACTTTCCTGAACATATTTTATTTCTTGACTGTTGTTACGAAAGATTGAAACGAGATAGTTAGTTCGTTACACCACGAAAACCTATACAATAACTTCGACCCATCACAAATGCTTGACAACGGCTATACATCAAAATTAAAATCGTAAAAATAATATTTTCGATAGCCAATTGCGGAACCACTTCAATTGTTAACTACACAAAGGCTGTGGAAACAACTATCTTTAAAATTTCTAATACTGTATACCCAGTGTACAAATTACAAAGTAAAATCTTTTACAGGTTAACTGTAATATTTATTTTACACAATACGTGGTTATATACCTTTTATAGTCCGCCCCTCAAGATAAAAGTATGAGTTAATTTAGTTTTTGTCGTAGTCTCGTAGGCAAAGACAGACTGCGCAGGTTCTTGGCACTTACCATTTCTCTTGCACGTGTGACCTCGCATGGTGCTGCAGTACCGATATGAATAAGAAAGGAGTTCACCGCGACAGAATAAAAATCCTTGGTGCTTGACTGTTTCATTTCATTATTTTATTCTGTGACATGTCATACTATCTTTAACTTCTGTTGTGCTGTCGTCATACCGTGTCCACTGTATTTCCATTGTCAGTTATTAAACTGTTTTATATGTAGAGAGTTTCCCCACTATGTCATCACTAAAGTGTCATGTGCTGTTGAAATATTTTTGCCCTACCATTCACTTTATGCGATTTAGGGTAACTGTTGATCAGACAGGGAATCGAACTCACCCATCACAACTGCAAGTCGGGCATACTTTGATTTAATTTGCCACCTCGCTTGATCACTAATAAGAAAATATCGAATGACCAACGCCTGCTTCGGTGTTGCAATTTGTCGAGCGATCAGGAGCTGAATTGCCCTTAACGACGTATGAACGGTGAACGATCTGATCAGACGTCTCCCTGGACTGTGACACACATTGTCCACTCCTGGCGGTGCCCTTACGACATCGGTGACAGTTGGAACTCTTCGGCGACGCTCTTGTAGCGCCAGAGGACCTCCAGTCCAATCTCTCCTACGAAGCGCAGATTAAATGTCTGTCGGTGGGCGCCTGTCCATTGCTGTGAAAATCGCGTTTCTCTTTCCTTCCTTCTTCGCGTAACTCTCGCCCCGCCTCGTCCTGAGTTGCTTCGGACAGTTCCTCGAATACAGAAAACTGGACATGAACATAAAATCGGAAACGAAAAAAGAAAAAACTCTGACAATCCATTCGTCTATAGAAGTTCATCAAACTAATGTCTCGTTCTTTCTTTATAGATGAAAATACGAACCTCCTTGACAATAGTAGATGTATGTACACTATTGGCCACTACAATTGATACACCAAGAAGAAATGCAGATCATAAACGGGTATTCATTGGACAAATATATTATACTGGAACTGAAATGTCATTACGTTTTCAGACAATTCGGTTGCATAGATTCTGAGAAATTAGTACCCAGAACAACCAAATCTGGCCGTAATAACGGCCTTGATACGCCTGGGCATTGAGTCAAACAGAGCTTGGATGGCATGTACAGGAAATGCTGCCCATGCAGCTTCAACACGATACCACAGTTCATCAAGAGTAGCGACTGGCGTATTGTGACGAGCCAGTTGATCGGCCACCATCGACCAGACGTTTCCAGTTGGTGAGAGATCTGGAGAATGTGCTGACTATGGCAGCAGTCGAAAATTTTCTGTATCCAGAAAGGCTCGTACAGGACCTGCAACAAGCGGTCGTGCATTATCCTGCTGAAATGTAGGGTTTCGCAGGCATCGAATAAAGGGTAGAGCCACGGGTAGTAACACATCTGAAATGTAACGTCCACTGTTCAAATTGCCGTCAATGCGAACAAGAGGTGACCGAGACGTGTAACCACTGACACCCCATACCATCACGCCGGATGATACGCCAGTATAGCGATGACAAATACACGCTTCCAATGTGCGTTCACAGCGATGTCGCCCAAAACGGATGTGACCATCATGATGGTGTATACAGAACCTGGATTCATCCGAAAAAATGAGGTTTTGCCATTCGTGCACCCAGGTTCGTCGTTGAGTACACCACCGCAGGCGCTCCTGTCTGTGATGCAGCGTCAATGGTAACCGCAGCCATGGTCTCCGAGCTGAAAGTCCATGCTGCTGCAAACGTCGTCGAACTGTTCTTGCAGATGATTGTTGTCTTGCAAACGACCCCATCTGTTGACTCAGGGATCGAGACGTGGCTGCACGATCCGTTACAGACATGCGGATGGGATGCTTTTCATGTCGACTGCTAGTGATACGAGGCCGTTGGGATCCAGCACGGCGTTCCTCATTACCCTCCTGAACCCACCGATTCCATATTCTGCTAACAGTCATTGGATCTCGACCAACGTGGGCAGCAATATCGCGATACGACAAACGGCAATCGCGATAGGTTGCAATCCGACCTTTAACGCCGGCCGGGATGGCAAAGAGGATCTAGGCGCTACAGTCGGGGATTGCGCGACCGCCACGGTCGCTGGTTCGAATCCTGCCTCGGGCATGGATGTGTGTGATGTCCTTAGGTTAGTTAGGTTTAAGTAGTTCTAAGTTGTAGGGGACTGATGACCTCAGAAGTTAGGTCGCATAGTGCTCAGAGCCATTTGATTTTTATGACCTTTATCAAAGTTGAGAACGTGATGGTACGCATTTCTCCTCCTTACACGAGGCATCACAACAACGTTTCACCAGGTAAAGTCGGTCAACTGCTGTTTGTGTATGAGAAATCGGTTGCAATCTTTCCTCATGTCAGCACGTTGTAGGTGTCGCCACCCTTGTGTGAATGCCCCGGAAAGCTAATCATTTGCATATCACAGCATCTCCTTCATGTCGGTTAAATTTCGCGTCTGTAGCACGTCATCTTCGTGGTGTAGCAATTTTAATGGCCAGTAGTGGTCAACATCTTGGAGAACTAAGGTGTACTAAGTTCCTAGGGCTGACGTTTATCTAAGTTTCATTCACAGCATTTCCAGATCTAACGTATGTGCCTTCCCCGTGTACAGACGGATGTTCTCACTGAACGTACTAAAAACAATCAGCAGGACTCGGATTTACAAAGCACAGTGTGCTGCCCACATTCTACAGGTTATGTGTAAGCATCCAGTACCGGTAGCCGGCCGGTGTGGCCGTGCGGTTCTCGGCGCGTCATTTTGGAACCGCGTGACCTCTACGGTCGCAGGTTCGAATCCTGCCTCGGGCATGGATGTGTGTGATGTCCTTAGGTTAGTTAGGTTTAAGTAGTTCTAAGTTCTAGGGAACTGATGACCACAGATGTTGGGTCCCATAGTGCTCAGAGCCATTTGAACCAGTACCGGTAAGGCCAAATAACTCATATTTTAGAGGAAAACAATTAGTGACTTCTGTAATTTCGTTTGCTAATTACATACATTATAACTGCTATGTTCAAGCAATACAACACAGATAAAATTACACATTTTTAATTGTTATAATGATGATTATGATGTAGTCACATTATACGATCTATATGACGTCACTTACACATTCAAATGCGTCTAAATGGGGAAAGATGACGGAATACCAGTAGAATTATACTGGGAAATAAAGACGTATTAGAATACTTCAATTCATTAATGCTGTTCAGGCCCTTGAAATAATATCTCATTACAGGATAACTGGAAAGTCGAAATAAAAATTAGAACTGAACGTACCGACGGCAACGAAGCCATTATGGCCAGATTATGTGGGGTACACAAGGACATAGGCTGCACTCTTTTTAGGAACCATCACAGCACCCTTCTTAAGCTGTTTGGAGAAATAACGGAAAATATGATCTGGATGATGATGTGGATGACATGATGAGGATTGCAGGCAGCGTTCTTCCGAATACGAGTCCGCTGTATTACCGCGTTGCCACTAGAGAACTTTATTATGAACCATTTACTAAGAAACCACAGGAAGGTACAAGTTTCCCCAGGAACTATAGGGGAATTTCACTATAAAAATCTGCCAGTAAAAGGTATGAAAGATCTGATAGGAAAATTCCCAACACAGTGAAGTGATATTTTGTAGAAGAAGAGCAGTAATTTATGAACGGTCGTTCCAGTACGTGCACACCCCGCCGGATCGGCGAGCGTGCTATCGCGCCATTTCCGGGTTTCGAGAAGTCGGGTCTCCTTGGATTGAATCCAGACCGCGGATTAATGACGTGGGCTGGCTAGCCGGCCAGCCTCTAATTACTTTTAACGCATTTTTCCAAATCCCTCTACATAAATACCGGCCTGGTAACCTAGTCTGGCCTCAGATACGTGATACGCAAACATATACAGGGTGAGTCACCTAGCGTTACCGCTGGATATATTTCGTAAACCACATCAAATACTGACGAACCGATTCCACAGACCGAACGTGAGGAGAGGGGCTAGTGTAATTGTTCAATACAAACCATACAAAAATGCACGGAAGTATGTTTTTTATCACAAACCTACGTTTTTTTTAAATGGAACCACTTTAGTTTTGTTAGCACATCTGAACATATAAACAAATACGTAATCAGTGCCGTTTGTTGCATTGTAAAATGTTAATTACATCAGGAGATATTGTAACCTAAATTTTACGCTTGAAACATTGTCCTCACTTCATTGCAGGGGCCCAAACAGCTGCAACATACATCGCGTTTCTACAGAATGATATGCCAATGTTGCCCGAAAATGTCCCACTGGAAACGCGTCGACGTATGTGGTATCAGCATGATGGTGCACCAAGACATTCTGCAATTAACACTAGGCTGACCCTTGACAGGACGTTCGACGGGCGTTTCATAGGACGTGGAGGACGCATAAATTGACCAGCCCGTTCTGCTGATCTTACACCTCTGGACTTCTTTCTGTGGGGTACGTTAAAGGAGAATGTGTAGCGTGATGTGCCTACAACCCCAGAGGATATGAAACAACGTATTGTGGTAGCCTGCGGCGACATTACACCAGATGTACTGTGGCGTGTACGACATTCATTACGCCAGAGATTGCAATTGTGTGCAGCAAATGATGGCCACCACATTGAACATCTATTGGCCTGACATGTCGGCACTCACTCTATTCCACTCCGTAATTGAAAACGGAAACCACGTGTGTTCGTGTACCTCACCCCTCATGGTAATGTACATGTGCGTCAGTGCAAAGGACCAGTAAAAAGGTGTTAGCATGTGGACGTAATGTGCTGTTCCAGTCTCTTCTGTACCTAAGGACCATCACCGTTACCTTTGGATCCCTACGTAATTCGGTGCTCTCTGATACACACGATCGAACAGCGGAGGAGTGGTACTCAAGCGTCAACTGTAGGTTACAATATCTCCGGATGTAATTAAAATTTTACAATGCAACAAACAGCACTGATTATGTATTTGTTTATATGTTCAGATGTGCTAACAAAACTAGCGGGGTTCCATTTAAAAAAACGTAGGTTTGCGTTAAAAAACATACTTCCGTGCATTTTTGTATGGTTTGTATTAAACAATTACACTAGCCCCTCTCCTCACGTTCGGTCTGTGGAATCGATTCGTCAGTATTTGATGTGGTTTACGAAATATATCCAGCGGTAATGTTAGGTGACTCACCCTGTGTAAAACGTTCTCGCACTTACACACGTGATTTACTCTAGACGCAGACAGATGATCAGCACAGATTCCGTCCCGAATGAGGATGGGAAGGGGGAGGGGGGGGGGTGGGAGGAATCGCGACGGCGAATATTTCCATCAGGATGGTCATCCGTCCACAAGTTGTCAGTAACTTTGCTCCAAGTAATATAGTAGAGAAGAGAATTAAACCACTCTCTGTTTTAACGATTTTAAAATGGACCATGATATGTTATCTCTTAACCAGATCCTTCATTTAAAACGATTATAAATACCTTCATAAGACCACATCCTCGACCACATCACCAGGTCGCTTTGGCGGCTGTAGACCATGGTGTCCGAAGTGAACTTGTCTGGCTGTCCAGGTTGTGGGCATATGACGGGATATTTTGAAGAGAGAGTCGTTTAAATTTAATACACTACTGGCCATTAAAATTGCTGCACCACGAATATGACGTGCTACAGACGCGATATTTAACCGACAGGAAGAAGATGCTGTGATATGCAAATGATTACCTTTTCAGAGCATTCACACAAGGTTGGCGCCGGTGGCGACGCCTACAACGTGCAGACGTGAGGAAAGTTTAGAATCGATTTCTCATACACAAACAGCAGTTGACCGGTGTTGCCTGGTGAAACGTTGTTGAGATGCCTCGTGTAAGAAGGAGAAATGCGTACCATCACGTTTCCGACTTTGATAAAGGTCGGATTGTAGCCTATCGCGATAGCGATTTATCGTATCGCGACATTCAAATGGTTCAAATGGCTCTGAGCACTAAGGAACTTACCATCAATGGTCATCAGTCCCCTAGAACTTAGAACTACTTAAACCTAACTAACCTAAGGACATCACACACATACATGCCCGAGGCAGGATTCGAACCTGCGACCGTAGCAGTCGCGCGGCTCCGGACTGAGCGCCTAGAACCGCTAGACCACCGCGGCCGGCTATTGCGACACTGCTGCTCGCATTGGTCGAGATCCAATGACTGTTAGCAGAATAGGAATCGGTGGGTTACGGAGGGTAATACGGAACGCCGTGCTGGATCCCAACGGCCTCGTATCACTAGCAGTCGAGATGACAAGAACCTTATCCGCATGGCTGTAACGGATCGTGCTGCCACGTCTCGATCCCTGAGTCGACAGATGGGGACTTTTGCAAGACATCAAACACGACCAATTCGACGACGTTTGGAGCAGCATGGACTGTCAGCTCGGGGACCATGGCTGCGGTTACTTTTGACGCTGCATCAAAGACAGGAGCGCCTGCGATTGTGTACTCAACGACGAAACTGGGTTCGCCGGCCGGAGTGGCCGAGCGGTTAAAGGCGCTACAGTCTGGAGCCGCGCGACCCCTACGGTCGCAGGTTCGAATCCTGCCTCGGGCATGGCTGTGTGTGATGTCTTTAGGTTAGTTAGGTTTAAGTAGTTCTAAGTTCTAGGGGACTTATGACCACAGCAGTTGAGTCCCATAGTGCTCAGAGCCATTTGAACTATTTGAACCAAACTGGGTGCACGAATGGGAAAACTTCCTTTTTCGGATGAATGCAGGTTCTGTTTACTGCATTACGATGGTCGCATCCGTGTTTGGCGACATTGCGGTGAACGCACATTAGAAGCATGTATTCGTCATCGCCATACTGGCATATCACCCGGCGTGATGGTATGGGGTGCCATTGGTTACACGTCTCGGTCTCCTCTTGTTCGCATTGACGGCACTTCGAACAGTGGACGTTACTTTTCAGATGTGTTACTATCCGTGGCTCTACCCTTAATTTGATTCTTACGAAACCCTACATTTCAGCAGGATAATGCACGACCGCATGTTGCAGGTCCTGTACGGGCCTTTCTGGATACAGAAAATTTTCGACTGCTGCCCTGGCCAGCACATTCTCCAGATCTCTCACCAACTGGAAACGTCTGATCGATGGTGGCCGAGCAACTGGCTCGTCACAATACGACAGTCGCTACTCTTGATGAACTGTGGTATCGTGTTGAAGCTGCATGGGCAGCTGTACCTGTATACGGCATCCAAGCTCTGTTTGACTCAATGCCCAGGCGTATCAAGGCCGTTATTACGGCCAGAAGTGGTAGTTCTGGGTACTGATTTCTCAGAATCTATGCACCCAAGTCGCGTGAAAATGTAATCACATGTGAGTTCTAGTATATTATATTTGTCCAATGAATACCCGTTTATCATCTGCATTTCTTTTTGGTTTAGTAATTTTAATGATCAGTAGTGTATAACCAACCATTAAATGTACGCAGTGCAGGTGGGGTCGCACAGGTCGATTTGTGAGACTCTTAGGCTTCACGGGCTGGGACGTAAAGTTAACTGAATGTAAGAAGAAAGTCTGAAAGAAGGGTACACGAAAGAATTCAAGTTATTGCTAGTTGGAAGTCGATACCAGAGAGAGCGTTCAAGTCTGGAAGCAATATTTCAGGCGTGGGCCAGTAATTAACCGGCCTCTCTCTCATACTCCCCAGAGCGGGTGTATAGCGGCTGTGTTCACAGGAGATCACGTTCCTCACGAACAAACAACCTCTGCAGAAGTGATCATCCCATTTGGCACGTAAGACACAATAAAATACACTCAAACATTACAAGGAACTATGAAAGTTAAAAATCTGAAATGGAAATCGGACTGATTTAGGTGACGTGCACAGCATAAAATTTACGTATATTTGTCGAAACAAGCTCTGGTTTAATTTTCTACATCGAAAAATTTTAGGAGATGAGTAAATCGGCAGTAGTAGGCCTCATAGTTTGAAATTTAGTTTAATTTCGTGACTGCGAGGAACCCTGTAGTGTAATTGGTACTGAGTATCAGGAAATATATGAAACTGGATAGAACGTTTACTAGCGAACAGAAACCGTTCTAAGCATCGCCACAAGCGAATACAGCACCCCGTTTGCCATTCATTTGTTCATTAATTGTGTCATACATTCAATGCGTTTCGTTGTTGTTATGAAAAAGAGGACGACCATTGACACACAACGAGTCAAGGTGAACATGAGTAAAACAAAATCAACTGTAAGGACTATAACTTGTACCTTCTTGTACCATGAATTAACAATGAAGTATTACTATAATGTTCAACAAGAATGGACGGTTATAAGTACAGCGAAGCTACTCACGGAGTTCCAGTGTGGGCTGTAATTATCGTACGACACTTGGTAGATATGCTGAAGCGTTAATGCAAAACCGATTTACACTGGAAAAAAATGTTCTCAGTTTTCGCCATCTGATGCAAATCTAGCACTGTAATACATCTCGTCGATGTATCCGGTGCTCATTTTGAACAAACTGCGTAAGCGGCGGTTAAAATCAACATTACGCCTTTCTTACTTGCTTGACCTTTCCTGTCTACATGAAATGAATTCGCAATTGCAAATAAGGACAACCGTCAGCTGTACAATGGAACGACGACAGAGAAATGTGCCGGACCGAGACCCCAACTCGGATTTCCACCTTACTGCGAGCTGTCGGTTTACTGTTAGGCTATCCATGCACGACTCACCGCCATTTAAAAAGTCACAAATGTCGTGAACCATGAATGTACAGCTTGCACTCGTTCATCCGTTATGTATATTCCCGTATAGGGGAGTGATTTTAGTTGAAAGACGCTTGCCCAACGTCGGCTGATAAATACGATATTGTAATGCCTGTGTTATTTCGAACTACGTTGAAATATTCCTTCGTGTACAGTCTGTAGACACATGGTTGTCGACGTATGGAAATTTAGGTATGGCTACGAATCGTGCTCGGATAGCCAACAAGGCGACCGCTCGTGACAAGCGAGAAACGCGGGTTCGAGCCCCGGTCTGGCACAAATTTTCATTGTCGTCATACCATTGTATAGCTGATGGTTGTCCATATTCCCAACTGCGAATACATTGCATGTATTTTATGGAAGCTGTAATAGCTGCAGTGCCTGTTCCTTCAGACATGTGTCCATGTTCGAAGGAACATTGCATCGTAATTCGGAATAACACGGACACTGCAATATCGTACGTTTCTATACATCTTTCTTGCATTCACAACATCAGACATCCATGTGGAACTAATTTCTTTTCTTCATTAACGCATTGCAATATCTTCCAAGTTTCGTTCTCTTGCGGTAATTACAGCCCACACTATATGGCTGTGACTAGCTGCTCTTCAAATGCAATCACCTGATTCATTGCTGACTATTAAAACTGCAATAACATGAAGACAGTAAGCATAAAACGTTAAAATGGCTTGAAGTTTACTACTTCCTTTCGTACAGAATTGATTAAAATTTGAGCACAAGTGCATGAAATAGGTAAGGAGAAATGTCACCAACATTCTGTAATAAATAAATATTAGACATCGTTCCCTCTCTCAGAAAGCGTGACTTGCGTTGCTTTCCAGTGATCAGTTACAGTGGATACGGATATCTGTACGCAATGTAATTGTTCATTTGCACATTTTTGACATGGTTTTTGCATTTTTGGATATATCATTTTTGCTTATGTTACAAAGAATTGAAAACGGGTCCCAGCCCAAAACTAGTCACTGAGTGAATAGAAAAGTGAAATTTGCAACTTTGGCTGGTTTTTCGTTGCACAGGCTCTTTTTAATGACAGCAATATGAATTATCTGACAAATTCATCGGACTGAAGACTGTTCTCCTGAGCTTGATGAAACTGACTGGTGATGCCAACAGCTAGGAGATTGTACAGTGAATTCGTTTAACAGTGAGGACGTACATGATGTAGAAAATGTGATTAAAAAGCTAACAAGTAGATTTTAAAATGTTGGCCAACTACCAAAATATGTTGAGGCATGGAATGGCTCAAATTGCAGGAAAGGCTGCAATTCCTAGATGAGAGGCAAGAGCATCCAATGTGGGAAATTTATATATATTGTGAAAAATAATTATTTTGAAGCTTATCATAATATGTACCATAAATATTTGTTTACTGACACTAGCAAATTCCTACTTGCCAGAAATTTTTGCGTAAGTAACATTTTTTTTGCTTCTGTGAAGTTGTTTCAGAGCATCAAAACAACCTGTATTGGAACTCATATATTTCAAAAATATTAACATTAAAAACCCAGTTTTATGTGATATATAGTTAACTGTTTCAAATAAAATATATCTATTGCAGAATAAAATGTTTTTATTGAAGATCAGGAAAGAAAATACAAAGTAGAGACTAGTACATTTTCATGATAAGTGAGACTTGAAGTCCACATTTTGGACCTAAATTTATGCCTTAGTGAATCATCAAAGAAATATTTTATTTGAGTTTGCACCATGCTTGTTTATTAGTTTGCTGGAAGATATGAGAAGATAAATTACCAGTGAATTTTTTGCCTATCTTAGGAGTGAAGGGGTTAGCCTTTTAGTAATAATTGGTTTCAGTACTGCCAAATTTTGAGGATGGAGCGATTGACAGACTATTACGCTAACCAAAATTTGTTGAAATTGTTCTACTACTACTGAATGCCAATGATAATCGAAAATGTAAAATATGATGATACAGTAATTGCCGGCCGCGGTGGTCTAGCGGTTCTAGGCGCTCAGTCCGGAATAGCGGTCGCAGGTTCGAATCCTGCCTCGGGCATGGATGTGTGTGATGTCCTTAGGTTAGTTAGGTTTAAGTAGTTCTAAGTTCTAGGGGACTGATGACCACAGATGTTAAGTCCTATAGTGCTGAGAGTCATTTTTGATACAGTAATTTCTGAAAAGCATTTGTGGGGATTAAAAGCCTCATTTTGGGTTTTGTGACGCTGTGGTACCATTAAAACTGAAACATTACAAAATGACAGGTTCTCGGGATACTGGAATTTTGCTGGCTCCGAGATGGTAAGTGCCACATGGGCCTCGCAGGCTACGCTACAAAACTCAAACAACACTGTTAAGTGTTTAATAAAGGAAATTTGGTCTGAGAAGACTGGAGAGTGCATTTGAAGATGAAGACTGTGGCTGCGGAGTAGTGTTGCTTTAACTCTGAAATCCACTTTCAGTAAGTTACATTTCTTCATATTTAATGTATCTTTCTCAGCTTTCACTAAATGGTAGAAATTTCTGATTTTCTGTGAGTGATTACATAGATAAAATTTATGAACAGAAATAGTATTATTTCCATTACTTGGAGAGTAAAAATTTGCAGGCAGTAAAAGGAACAATTTTGTAACAAATCTAGAATAAAAGCTTTTTATTAAATCATGAAACAAGATTGTACCATTCGTTTCACATTTGACAAGGTTCATGTGAGAATAATCTGTAAAAAAATTAGCTCTGTAGCTACAATAGATTCTGAAAAAAGAAGTTACCTCATACTGCATAAAATTTTACATCACAATTTCGTCACCCCTTAAAGAACCTCAGTTCCTTTGCAAATACGACATGTTTCACAGTGGAAAAGCTTCAGCCTTATCGAGGTACCAGATGGTGCAACACTGATGAATTGTAGATTAACTTTTCACACATTGTATAGCTAATTTTAGAGAAATGGCTTTAACATAATATACAGAAATTAAAAGTGTAGAATTCGAAATATTTACAAATACTGCACAAAACACAACCTTGTGTCTTACAACAACAAAAAACGGTAGTAAATGTCGGAAACTGCTTACGGCGGTCTCTAGTGCGCATACCTTTACTTCATTCTAATATCTGTCATTAGACTGAAACGCTGACGAGGAAACGTCACGTGTTCCTATGTGCACTATCCTTATGGTACAACACACAGCCCTTTCTGGAGTAATGCTCCGCTCTTTCAAGTTCTGACAGAATACATTAATGTTTTGTCTTCTCAGGCATTACACAGCGAGGCTAATTTCAGTAACGCTGTTCCATGTATTACGGCAATTATGCTAATGGGAAATGAATAAGTTAGGTATTGTGTAGCAGCAGGCTTGGGTTAACAAGACTACAATGATCAAAGGCAATTAACAGGTCTCCTCGCAAAACTGGAGAACTCAACTTCCGGTAGGATAGAAGTCAAGTTATATCTTCACATGCCCATTTTCCAGTGATGGTAAATTATTTTATTTACTTCATATTGTTAAGTGCGTGAAAGTATTCACATATCAACCATTCTGCCTACTGATTCACAAATTACTGTCAAATACATTCCCTCAATATACTCTGACGAATATACTCCCTGCGAGCAGTGTAAATGAAAACTCCATTCACCTGCTCAAGATGAAAGGCTTTCAAGCTCCGTATCGTCTTTTTATGTGCATAGCGTGTCTACACCAACGTTTTTAATTACACTTTTAATTTTCAATCAGTACTGAATGACGGGGAGTAGTTAACATACTAGCGGGACTCCTGTATATTAAGTAAAATATTTCGAGGGTTATTTTTCCGGTGAAAAAAAATTGTACAAGTACAGTACACATCTGTTAGTTTACCAACGAATATTGCAACAGTGAATTCAAAAAGATGCACTTGACTAAGTAAAGACATACTTATTTGAGTAAGTATTCATTTCATTCAGAGAGATACGTTTATATAGAATTATTATTTAGGCCGATTATTTGATAACGATATTGTTTCTCTCCTACCCTATTCACTACATACCTATAGGAGATCGTGAAATTGTTTTGATCGAGGTTCAGGATTATCTCGTGATCGATAAAGTTTTTAATCCTTTGAATTATTCATGATATTTCCACTATAGCTTAAAATGAGTGAGCAGTGAGCCATGGAATAGAACACATGAGTTCAGCATGTCAAGAGTGAAATGAAAATGAATGTCAAAAAAGAAGTGTAGTTGTATCATATGTTTGCCTCCAGGGACATTACAAGTAAGTTAGTATCAGTCATATATCTCAACATATACTGGACAGCAACTGGCCGATGTCTTTGCGTTGGAGATATTTAAGAAAACATAATATGAGGAGTCTTTATAACAGCAATAGAAGTCAAAACAATTATTTTTAGAATTTTTCGGAAGTTTCGAGCCGCTGGCGTCAACCTCAGGACGAACTGTTCCTCATGTGGATTACTCTACGTAGCTTGCTCGCAGTCACTAGCTCAGATATTTTCCTTGCAATGGCTTCAATGGGCAAAACATCAAATGTTGTATATGAAGAAATTCTTTAATTTTCGTTATTTCTTTAAATCAAACACTAGGCTCCTCCCCTATCCAGAGCTGTTGGCATATCGTATTTCAGATATCTGTATCTGTGCTCACGAATACATCAGTTCTTCTCCTTTGCTCCGTTTTGACAGCTTCATCTTCAGATCTTTTTTGTATCCGTTTTTCTCACCGTTAATAAGCTTTAGGAGTTTTCAGAATTGAGGCGTGTTGGAGATCCACGCAGAATAACTCGCGGGCGAAAGCTATTAGTTACTAAATAACCAAATTTGGACGTTCAGGATTGCTTTTACAAGTTAAATTTAGTACATATACTGCAAAAGTTATTGTTGTTACACTTACATTACCTGCAAGAAAAACGAATAGTTTGTATCCTGTGATATCTTATCACATGTATTTAAACCTGGACTGAAGGTAGATCCCTTTGGTACTCCTTTCATGAATCCTATAAATTCAAGATGTCGTTTTCCATATGATGGGGACCATACGAATTACTTTTAAATAATTTCGCTTATCCATGTCGAGTTCCGCCAGCACCGTACATTGTGATCTCGGCTCTACGATGTCCAGCAATATTCTGATCCGCTCCTAGCGGTCGCTGCGCAGCTGTTGGCGTCTTCCCATATCGGCCCTTCTGGAGAACTGGGTCGCAGCTCTTGCGATTCTGAGCAGCAGGCAGTGGACAGTAGAACAACTCGGATATGAGGTCAGCAGAGTGTGTGTGTGTGTGGCCCAGAACGAAACGGCGGGTCCTCAGGCGAGCTGAGTCAGGGCAGAAGGCGCGTCGCCTCAAACTTAGTTCGGCTACTGTGTACACAGAGCGTAATTAAAATTTCCCCTGCGAAAGCAGAGCCTGCGCTGATTGGGTGGTACCGTTACGGCGCCGTCAGCGTCGCTGCACGGCGTCCACATCGCATTATAGACGAAGCTAGTTGCCAAACTCGTCTGCAGCGTTTGCGCTCGCTGTGGATCGTGGCAGTTCGCAATAACTAGTTACCACAGCTCCCTGAGCGGAGCGAACAGTTACTAAGTGAAATAATCGAGTGTGAAATAAGTCATTTGTTCTTCGAGAATAGCTGTGCCCTCCTTCCGGCAATATGCGGTACTAACGTAGGAAACGACGAGGAAGTCGGTTTCACAGCAAAGAGAAGGAAAATGCAGTGGTTGCCCACAGTAATTTCGGGTGATCAAAAAGTCAGTATAAATTTGAAAACTTAATAAACCACGGAATAATGTAGATAGAGAGGTAAAAATTGACACACATGCTTGGAATGACACAAATGTCCAACAGATCTCGCGCGTCGTTTGGTGATGATCGTGTGCTCAGCCGCCACTTTCGTCATGCTTGGTCTCCCAGGTCCCCGGACCTCAGTCCGTGCGATTATTGGCTTTGGGGTTACCTGAAGTCACAAGTGTAACGTAATCGACCGACATCGCTAGGGATGGTGAAAGACAACATCCGACGCCAATGCCTCACCATAACTCCGGACATGCTTCACAGTACTGTTAACAACATTATTCCTTGACTACTGCTATTGTTGAGGAATGATGGTGGACATATTGAGCATTTCCCGTAAAGAACATCTTCTTTGCTTTGTCTTACTTTGTTATGCTAATTATTGCTATTCTGATCAATGAAGCGCCATCTGTCGGACATTTTTTGAACTTTTGTATTTTTTTGGTTCTAATAAAACCCCATGTAATTCCAAGCATGTGTGTCAATTTGTACCTCTTTATCTAAATTATTCCGTGATTTATTCAGTTTTCAAATTTATACTGATTTTTTGATCACCCGGTATAATGACATTGTTAACTGGTAGTTAACGTTGCAAGGTGTGATTAGAAAGAGAGAAACCAGAAACAACTGATTAATTCATGCATTCCAGTCACTGGAAAGGACAAATTGAGATCGTACCTATGATTTATCGAAATAATATTTCAGAGAAAAATGCAGAATAAATTAGCCACATTATTGCCATAAGAGCGAAAAAGAACTACAGCAGCCATTAGGCATGTTTTATTACTGATGAGGTTCGCATGAAATGTCCTATAATCTAACACAAGGTATTTCTGTTCGATAACAGACCGAAAGATCTGTAAACGTACCTCTGGAAACAAAACTCATTGAATTATAAGCCGTTACGTTCTACGACAGCCATCTGTCTGTCGACAGTACTAGAGGTGCTCAGTGTGGTTACCATTCTTTTTACATTATGCCATTAAGCCCACCTTCTAAGAGATTCACGAACTCGCCCGGACACACCTGGCTGCACATCTGATTTGGTCACGAGACACACGCTCCTGTAACATTGACAGGGCGTGCAAGAAAACAGTATCTTGAGATGTCCCTATGATGATTAAGGGCAGCTGAATAAGGAGCTAATGCTACAGTTCCTAGTCCACCAGTGTGACGCTAAGCAATCGTCTGAATACGCGTATCTCCCTATGTGTCTGTCACCCAATGTTCCTGCCCAACCACTGATACTTAAGCAAACCTGATACATTGCTCCCACGATTGCTCAAGGATTTGCATCCCTCCACAAGCTGCTACTGTGATAATTTATTGTTGGCGTCTTTGTGACTCCCCCATCATACGTAAATAAAATGCAGGATACTGGGGATATTCAGCGCTTCGCGCTAGTATCCACTGGAAGAACTGAGTGCCTTAGGGCTGAGAGCTTGCACACCGTGTTAGTGATACGGATAACATATTGCCGACATATTGTCAGTGGGATTGGGACCAATAAAATACTGAGAGAGTTTGTTTTAGTCTATAGTTGTAATTTATTTATTTTGCCCACTTGCTACCGGTTTCGGTTCACAGTACCATCGTCTGGCACACAGATGTCACGCTCACTTTGCGCCCACGTGGCAACTGTGTGCCAATGCATGACGTGAGGATGGTACTGTGTACCGAAACCAGTAGCCAGTGGGCAGAGTAAATGAATTGCATTTGTAGACTAAAACAAACTTTTTCATCTTTGTTATGGATGAATTAACTTATCGCTCACATTTGGCCCCTCAACATCGTGGCCTATACCTTCAGCAGCTCCAGTTCTTCTCGCACTTGCATCAGGAGTATCGTCTACTCATAGGAATACCTCACTCTCTGTATTTGTGGTTCGGACTTTTCGTGGTGTGACTCCATACCCGTAAGTCGCTGGATCATATTACTTATTACATATTACTTATTATTACTTGTTATAAGTAGCTATTTGATGTATGTACGCTAATAATCTTGTCGTTATCAGATATATAATAGGCTTCTGCCCCTAAAGAAGAGAAATTGTTTCAATTATGTTTGAAGTCGCATTATAAAAACCAAAAGAAATATTTTTTCATGTGATGTAATTCCAAATTAACAATTTATGATTTTTTTCTGATACTTGTACTGTGAAACCTTGCTTCTTGCCAAATTTCATGATTCTAGAACAACCGTATAAGTTTTGATGAGTAAGTTCGTAAGTATCCAAATATTTGACACAAATGGCCGTAACTTTCGATTTCATTGATATAGAATGTAATGTTTATTGTATCGCCAAGGGACCATAGACCTTATTATGTGACTAAAATTAAAACTTGATCCGTCTGCTCGTTCCCGTGAAAAAGGGGTTTTAACGGTCGGATGGACAGACAACAGACGGGTAACAAATGACAATTTTTTTGTGTTTTATAATTACAAATTAAAAAATTTCGGATTTTTTCTTTTGGTTCTAGTTTAAAACTTTGCTTGTTGGCAAATATCATGGTTCTACGGCAATGGAAAGTAGATTGTATGTTTTGATGACTGAGTTTGCGAGTGTCAAAATATGTGGCATAAATGACCGTATCTTTTGATTGCATTGAGTTAGATGCCTCCATTTCCTACGTCGCCGAGAGACCGTTGACTTTAATATGTGACGTGAATTTCTACTTGATACGCCTCCCCATCCCTGAGGAAAAGGGTTTTGTACAGTCCGACAGACAGGCAGACAGACATGCAGTCAAACAACAAAATGATTTATAAGGGTTCCACATCTACCGACGGATGTACGAAATCATACAAATGATGAATTTGGTAACTTCTTCTTGTTGAGCCTAAAATTTATTGTGGTACACATGTTCCCTTTCGTGAAAAACATTATACAAACCAATATCGAAAATAATATCGGCATTCAAAAGATTGCGTATCATCAGTTAAACTTGCTAACCGGTTGGCGCTCTGCTATCTCTCTGGGTAAGAAAAATAAAGGATATTATCGTGGCAGTATGTGTAGCGTGGGGGGAAAAGTTACAGCCGATCTCTGCAAGATGTAGGCGTATTAAAACCCGAGTAAAATTTAACGGTTCTATTTCACAAAGAAGTACCACAGGCTTAGTGTTGATTTTAGTTTCCTCATCAAAGAGCATAGGTCCGTATCAAAGTTTTTAAGGCGTTCTTGTATAGTAGTGGTGCGTTAGAATTTTATTGATAACAAAAGATTCCCATACCAGTCTAACTGTGCACTTAATGTCTATAGTTGTTGGCCTGAAGCAGAATGCGAATGCTCTCCGTGGCGGTGCTACCGAATGGCTGCAATAAACGAAGGATAACAGCTTCATTCGAACATTCGAATCGCAAACCACAGACGTTACTTCAAAACCACTAGCACAAACCGCGTTTCCTGGTGTGTGATGAAATATGAAGTGATTTAAAAATCGACTGAAGGGTGGGGTGGTTCTCATCTCTTCTGAGTGAAAGTTATGTTTCTAAAAGGACAGAAATCTAACAGCAACGTGTGATCAACGAGGTAGCTTCGAGACGAAAAACATAATCTCTCACCTCTGTGGAACGGATTCCGAACTTTCATACGGAATATTCCTCTGTGCTCGTTCAGTGATGACTGTAAGACTAGTTTAACAAGTGGTCGTTGTGTCAAGCACTTCCACTCATTAATGTTCTGAAATGCACTGGATCTAAAATACGCTAACTGATGTCAGGATTTCGGTTTTGGATGAAATAATTCCTTTTGTAATTTTTAATTTTCTCGCAAAATGCGAACTCAGGCTAACTTATTTTTGGAAAGAACGACATTTTAGTGGAACTGGAGACTACAGTGACTCATTTTTTTTAAAACAATTTATTGTTCAACATAATCACACTAATTTTACGTGAAATGACCGGTTTCTATCGGAATCGGCCAACCGCAGATCGCCGAATACATGCTGTGCTACAATGCCACCACTGCGAAACCACGTTGTCAATCAAGAGACTGGTCGTTTCGTTTTAAATTAGTGTGCTTATGTCAAACAAAAAATTATTTTCCAAAATAATTTTTGCTACGTTCTTAGAACTGGGATCAAAGGCGTATGTATGATTATTAAGTGATGTAATTTTTTCTTTAGTGAGATTGTACTGGACAAAATTCGATACGCCTACTCCGGCCAGCAGGTAATCCTTTCTGTAGCAGTGGAAATGTAGGGACAAATAAGTCACGTGGACTGACCTGTCCCAGCTGAAACATTTACACTGCTGTCGAAAACGAATTACCGTATGATACACTGTTTTATCAGTCGACTGTGAATTTTTATATCGGCTTCTGTGACGATGTCCTACAGTTCTGTCATATGCAAACACAGGAAAAATAATTACGTGCCTTTATTTTCTTTCGAGTTGATAGTGCAACATCTGTACTCAACAACACTGTCGCTAACGTGATGCTGTGGTCTGTTTGTAACAGCCAGACATTTCAAGCGGGTACTGCAGGTTGACATGTACACTTTAGGCATCCGGGGCGAATCTTACTCTCACGCACTTCGCTTCGTGTATATTTCCGTTCCTTCGACAGAAGATACTGCCGAGTCGTAGACTTGTTGGTAACACTCACCTTAAGCGTAATGAGAATGGCCGCATGTTTCACATGCCGCTTGGCTATTGGCAATGAATATTTCAGTAATTTTTTTGGGTGCAATAACCAAATAACCAAACTCTCGAACCATTTACTGCTTTCTACATGTTACGAGGGGCTTTCAGTAAGAAATGCAACACATTTTCCTCAGTAAGCAGTTTGGTTTGAATCAGGATTCCAATACACCATATTATTTCCCACCCTTTCGGCTAGAGAACTATTTTTCGTCACAATCTCCATTCAATGCGCCGACCGTACAACACCTTACTGGGAGTGCCTGTATGCCAGCATGGTATCCATGTATAGGTCGACGTCGGACCAAACGTCTTGGTGGTAGACCAGTGTGTCAGCACTACCAATAGAGACGTCCAGTTGTGCAGCGAAGAGGTTGATTGATGACCCGTCGATCACCTCGAATAGGAGTGCTCTGACACTCCAACACTGCGGGAGTCACAGCTGTGTGCGGCGGGCCGGCATACTGGAGTTCTGACAGGTTGCGCGACCTTGTTGCGATGATGACAGACGCCTCACCCAACGACTTACCGAGGTTTTGTTCACTACCACGTCTCCGCAGACATACTGCAATCGTCTATAAATATCTGCGATGCTTTGGACTTCCGCGAACAGAAAATCGATGACAGCACTCCGCTTCGAACGCACCTCGCTGCAGATGCCACTCTACGTATAGCTCCGCCACCTATCGGAACTACAGAGTTGAAACGGGAATATTACACCAAATCCCAGTACAAGTTTCACATTTTTTCAGTCGAAACCGACAGACAAAATGTGTTGCATTATCTATTGAACGCCCCTCGAACGTTCCTGGTCCAAACTAACGGCAACCTTTCGTATCACATCTATGTGGAGCATCTCTTCTCAATACTAATCAAAGGCCGGAAAAGACTACACTTTCTTATAAGCCAAGCTTTGAACAGCCAATGGAAGGTGAGGAAACGATATGGGCCGCCAAATTTAGTTTATCGCACACACGACAAGACTGCACTTTCCACATACCGCATTATTTGGTTGGAATAACTGTATTCCAACAAGCCACCCTCATGTTTCAGGGCAGATCCAGCACAGAGCCCATTAACGAAAAAGACGTTAAGACACAAAAGACCTTATGAGGAAAACTCGTGCTCACTGAGGTGACAAAAGTGATGGGATACATCGCGTCGGACCTCGTTTGTACGGCGTAATACAGCAAATCGACTTGGAATGGACTCAACAAAGCTTTCGAAATACCCTCCAGAAATACTGAGCAGTGCTGACTTTAGCCGTCCATAAATGCGAAAGTGTTGTCGTTGCACGATTTTGTGCACGAACTGGCGTCTCGATTATGTCCCACAAATCTACGATGGGATTCATGTTTGGTGATCTGGGTGGTCAAACTACTCGCTCGAATGGTCCAGAATGCTCTTCAAACCAATCGTCAACAACTGCAACGAAATAACATAGCGTATTGTCAACCATAACAATTCAAGTGTGGTTTAGGGACATGAAGTCACTGAAAACCGAACATAACGATTTAAAGTCAGTGATCGGTTCAATTGAACCAGAGGACCCAGTCCATTTCAAGTAAACACAGTCCAAATCATTGTAGAGTCACCACCAGCTTGCACAGTGCCTTGTTGACAATTTGGGCCCATGGCTTCTTGGGGTCTGCGCCACATTCGAACCCTACTATCAGCTCTTACCATATTCGAACCCGACTATCAGCTCGTGCCAACTGAAATCGCGACTCATCTCACTAGGCTACTGTTTTCGAGTCCTTTAGAGTCCAACCGATGTGGTCACGAGCCCAGGAGAGGCACTGTGGGCGATGTCGTGATGTTAGCAAAGGCACTCGCGCCGGTCGTCTGCTGCCACAGCCCGTTAACGCCAAATATCGCCACAGTGTCCTAACGGATTCGTTCATCCTACACTACTGGCCATTAAAACTGCTACACCACTAAGATGACGTACTACAGACGCGAAATGAAACCGACAGGAGAAGATGCTGTGATATGCAAATGATTAGCTTTTCAGAGCATTCACACAAGGCTGGCGCCGGCGGCGACACCTACAACGTGCTAACATGACGAAAGTTTCCAACCGATTTCTCATACACAAACAGCAGTTGACTGGCGTTGCCTGGTGAAACGTTGTTGTGATGCCTCGTGTAAGGAGGAGAAATGCGTACCATCACGTTTCCGACTTTGATAAAGGTCGGATTGTAGCCTATCGCGATTGCGGTTTATCGTATCGCGACATTGCTGCTCGCGTTGATCGAGATCCAATGACTGTTAGCAGAATATGGAATCGGTGAGTTCAGGAGAGTGGTACGGAACGCCGTGCTGGAGCCCAACAGCCTGTATCACTAGCAGTCGAGATGACAGGCGTCTTATCGGCATGGCTGTAACGGATCGTGCAGCCACGTCTCCATCCCTGAGTCAACAGATGGGGACGTTTGCAAGACAACAACAATCTGCACGAACAGTTCGACGACGTTTGCTGCCGCATGAACTATCAGCTCGGAGACCTTGGCTGCGGTTACCCTTGACGCTGCATCACAGACAGGAGCGCCTGCGATGATAATGCACGACCGCATGTTGCAGGTCCAGTCCGGGCCTCTCTGGATACAGAAAATGTTCGACTGCTGCCCTGGCCAGCAAATTCTCCAGATATCTCACCAACTGAAAACGTCTGGTCAATGTTGGCCGAGCAACTGGCTCGTCACAATACGCCAGTCACTACTCTTGATGAACTGCTGTATCGTGTTGAAGCTGCATGGGCAGCTGTACTTGTACAAGCCATCCAAGCTCTTTTTGACTCAATGCCCAGGCGAGTTAAGGCCATTATTACGGGCAGAGGTGGTGGTTCTGGGTAATGATTTCTCCGGATATATGCACCCAAATTACGTGAAAATGTAATCACATGTGAGTTCTAGTATAATATATTTGTCCAATGAATACCCGTTTATCATCTGCATTTCTTCTTGGTGTAGCAATTTTAATGGCCAGTTGTGTATGTCTTATACTGATTTCTGCGATTATTTCACGCTTAGCACAGACAACTTGACGGAAAGGCCGTTGTACTCGCTCGTTAAGTGAAGGTCGTCGGCCATTGCGTTGTCCGTGGTGAGAGGTAATGCCTGAAATTTCGTATCCTTGGCACACTCTTGACGCTGTGAATCTCGGAATAATGAATTTCATAACGATATCCGAAACGGGATATCCTATGCGTTTAGCTCCAAATACCATTCGGCGATTGAAGTCTGCTAATACCAGTCGTTCAGCCATAGTCACGTCAGAAATCAATTCACATGAATCAAGGGGCAGCTCTCCCAACGCACTGCGCTTTTATATCTAGTGTACATGATACTCCCGCCATTTGTGTATGTGCATGTCGCTATCGCACGAATTTTGTCGTCTTGATGAATTTTGAATAATCACAGACATCTTCGGTTAATGTTGAATACGTAATATCATATAAACAACTGCTAAAGGCCTGGCCTTCACCAGCGCGACCTTTCGGACACAGAGTCGTTAATCTGGCACTGCGCCAGCAGAGAGTCGCCTTTGCAGCCGTCACTCAGACGAACACGTGCGTGCACCGTCGAGGTCCTGGTCGTCGTCGTCGCCGACGCCTGCTTGTGCCCCGGGCTCTTTTAATTAGCACGCTCAGCTCGCCTTAATCAGTCGCCGGGAGGCTCCCGTTCCATCATTAGCGACCGGCCGTGGCGATGGCGGTGGCAGCAGCGGACACGGTGACGCTGATTGGCCGCCGTGACTAATTGCTGTCTGACGTCAGATAAACCGCGGGCGCCAGCTGCTGACGTGCAAACGGCGGCTAATAAGGGGCAGCCATAAATCCGAGCGAAACACCACAGCTGCCCCGTCCGTTCATACTCTCCATCAAAGCGGAAAACTGTAGCCGGTGTAGAAGTGAGCCAGCTGAGGGATTACTGTCGAGTAAAGTGACAGATATCAACGTGTGATAAATTGAGGCGGAAAGAGAGCTCACCCGACACAATATTCGTCAGCCCTGAAAAAAGCGCAGTGGTCGGTCGCTTTGCTGCGCCGCAGCTGGCGTAAGTCGTTGAAGTGAAGGGCGCGAGTTCGTATCAGTTGTGTGGAATCACCGTAGTAGGATGTGTCATAGTGGAGACGTGACATAATGACAGAAGTGCACTATCGTCTTTGCGGCGAGTGAAGTTTTCCAATTTGGTGTATCAATGCGGACTCTACAACGATCTACAGGGACTGGTATACCACTCGCAAACACGTAACACGGAATAAGAACAGTGCTCGTAAATATTGGATTACTGTATGAGTTGGTAGCGATTTTTCGTAAGTTTAATAAACACAACAGATAAACACAACAGAGACTTTAGTCATCAATAATATAGCCTCCTTCACTATTTACAACCAACCGCCAAAGCTGGGGTAGCTTTTTGATTCCATGAATATAGAAATCACGTGGATTTGAGGCAAGGAACTCGTCGAGCTATGCTCGGAGCGCATCTTCATCCGGAATGGGAGTTCTTTGAATGGTGTTCCATGTTGTTTGTTGTGGTCTTCAGTCCTGAGACTGGTTTGATGCAGCTCTCCATGCTACTCTATCCTGTGCAAGCTTCTTCATCTCCCAGTATCTACTGCAACCTACATCCTTCTGAATCTGCTTAGTGTATTCATCTCTTGGTCTCCCTCTACGATTTTTACCCTCCACACTGCCCTCCAATGCTAAATTTGTGATCCCTTGATGCCTCAAAACATGTCCTACCAACCGATCCCTTCTTCTAGTCAAGTTGTGCCACAAACTTCTCTTCTCCCCAATCCTATTCAATACCTCCTCATTAGTTACGTGATCTACCCACCTTATCTTCAGCATTCTTCTGTAGCACCACATTTCGAAAGCTTCTATTCTCTTCTTGTCCAAACTAGTTATCGTCCATGTTTCACTTCCATACATGGCTACACTCCATACAAATACTTTCAGAAACGACTTCCTGACACTTAAATCTATACTCGATGTTAACAAATTCCTCTTCTTGAGAAACGCTTTCCTTGCCATTGCCAGTCTACATTTTATATCCTCTCTACTTCGACCATCATCGGTTATTTTACTCCCTAAATAGCAAAACACCTTTACTACTTTAAGTGTCTCATTTCCTAATCTAATTCCCTCAGCATCACCCGACTTAATTTGACTACATTCCATTATCCTCGTTTTGCTTTTGTTGATGTTCATCTTATATCCTCCTTTCAAGACACTGTCCATTCCGTTCAACTGCTCTTCCAAGTCCTTTGCTGTCTCTGACAGAACTACAATGTCATCGGCGAACCTCAAAGTTTTTACTTCTTCTCCATGAATTTTAATACCTACTCCGAATTTTTCTTTTGTTTCCTTTACTGCTTGCTCAATATACAGATTGAATAACATCGGGGAGAGGCTACAACCCTGTCTTACTCCTTTCCCAACCACTGCTTCCCTTTCATGCCCCTCGACTCTTATAACTGCCATCTGGTTTCTGTACAAACTGTAAATAGCCTTTCGCTCCCTGTATTTTACCCCTGCCACCTTCAGAATTTGAAAGAGAGTATTCCAGTTAACATTGTCAAAAGCTTCCTCTAAGTCTACAAATGCTAGAAACGTAGGTTTGCCTTTTCTTAATCTTTCTTCTAAGATAAGTCGTAAGGTCAGTATTGCCTCACATGTTCCAACATTTCTACGGAATCCAAACTGATCTTCCCCGAGGTCGGCTTCTACCAGTTTTTCCATTCGTCTGTAAAGAATTCGCGTTAGTATTTTGCAGCTGTGACTTATTAAACTGATAGTTCGGTAATTTTCACATCTGTCAACACCTGATTTCTTTGGGATTGGAATTATTATATTCTTCTTGAAGTCTGAGGATATTTCGCCTGTCTCATACATCGTGCTCACCAGATGGTAGAGTTTTGTCATGACTGGCTCTCCCGAGGCCATCAGTAGTTCAAATGGAATGTTGTCTACTCCCGGGGCCTTGTTTCGACTCAGGTCTTTCAGTGCTCTGTCAAACTCTTCACGCAGTATCTTATCTCCCATTTCGTCTTCATCTACATCCTCTTCCATTTCCATAATATTGTCCTCAAGTACATCGCCCATAGTTCCATAGAGAGCGGAAAAGGTGAAAATCTGAGGGCGCGAGATCAGATGAAAAAGGTGTATGCAGAATGACCTCGTAGTGCAACTGGTGTATTGTGTTTTTTTGTCAGTCTAATAGAATGCGGGCTGGCGTTATCGTGAGGTACCTTTACTTCATTCAGTCTTCCTGGTCGTTGTTGTTGGCCAGCGTCTGCAAGACGTCTCAGTTGTTGACATTAAACGTCAGCAGTGATGGTATCGCCTGAGGGAAGTAATTTGTAGTACACCACACAGTAACTGTTTCACCAAATGCATAGCATTATCGTCTGTGAATGCACGCAGGTCTTTGTTACGGGAGTTGCTTCTTTGTTTGGACCCAACCACTCCTTTCTTTTCCTTATGTCAGCACAAAGACACCATTTCTCGTCACCAGTAACGATACAGGATGTGAATGGTAAGTGTTGTTCACAGACCAATTGATGACGAACAAGCGGAGATGGACATACGAGCACCTGCTAATTTTTCTGATTTTAGCTTAGAGCACGTGGTTCCCATACACCCAATTACTGAACCTTCTAGCTGCATGCAAATGTCGCACGATGATGGAATGACCACATTTCATCACATCTGCCAGTTCTAGAGTACACTGGCGTGCATTATCGTGGATTAATGCGTTTAAACGACCTTCCTCAAACCCAGAAGCTGCTCCTAAACGCTGAGCGTCACTAATGCCAAAACGATCCCGCTTAAAACGAGATAATCTTCTTCCTGCCGTACTGCGTCCGGTGGCGTTATCCCCATACGAGGCTCAAATGTTCCTGGGTACCTTCGCTGCTGTCACCCTTCTACTGATCTGAAACAGAACAATATGTCGGAAATGTTCCGATTTCTCAACTTTGCTCTCCATTTTGTATCGTCCGAAGCTCCACTCTGTATCTCCAAATAATAAACTGACAATATGTAAATTCAAGTAGGAACACTACAAATAGCACCACAGTCGATAAATAAATCCATAGCAACCGGAATACAGTAATCGAAACAAAAAACGCTGCGAATCTACCCACCAACATAATTCAATCCAGACGACAGGAGACAGAGACGTGTGTCACCACTGATTGATAACAGTCGCTTTCAAACGCCACAAGAACTGCTGTTGTTAGCGCTTCCAGGTACATTTCTACGAGTTTTCAAGGTAAAAAGGCGAAACAAATACGGGTCACTGCAAGTTTGGAGTCGGTTACCTCGCGAATGCCCTGATCTCACAGGGGCACTTAAAACAGAACTTCTTCAACGATTCAGTAATCACAGAAACTGGACAGTTGGTTTCAAAAGAGTGGTCCATCTCAGGGGGTTTTGCTTCTTTCCAAATGATGCAAGCATCGAATACGCTGTCGGCCCGATGAGGTTTTCAATCTGCACTGATTGGAGGGTGTAGTTCGGGACAGAGTTGGTTACGTGATGTTTTGAGTGTATTTCACATACCATGACTTGGCGCTACTCATTCACTTTGTTGAACCAGGATGTTATCTTAACATTCGACGTGATCAAGTGTCAGCCTGACTCCTGCACTTTCACAATGTGAATACTCTCGTCTTGCAAGGTGCAATAGCTGTTTCCACAGCGCTGCATGCATATTTTCCTAGTGTTATGCATACCCAGGCACGCTAGTGCCACTCAACTAATCCACTTAATCCCTTTGTCTGGATCTGTTTGCAGCAATGGTTGTAATGCAGCAATCAGTAACATCTAGTTTGGTAGCTCTGCAGAATTAAATTCTCTATAAAAGGCCTCAGCTGGAGATAAACCTCAAGAAACGTGCTTCAAAATAATTAGTTGCGGTTCTCATGCATTTACAAAGACACGTCACATTGTATCGTAAAATTTCGTGAAACAAGCTAAATTTTAACCGACCTCCCCTTGTGAGACTTGTTGGCAAAATCAGAACCTTGTCTCTGTACTGTTTCTAAAGTTCAATTGCAGTACCTCACTTCAACTTGTTGTCAAATATTGATCATAAGAATTTACCACTGTCATTCTCTTCTTTATACATTTGTTGGGAAGAAGCTTCTTGCCGGTTCAGAAATGCACTTAAGACCTTTAAAAAAATTGATGACAGTCAACTAGTTATTAATATCCATGGAATTTACATTATCATATAAATAAATACGAGTACCGCAACACATGACAAGTGAATTTCGCTTAATTGCTTTTTTTAGTTCTCAATCAGATCCTTCACATACAATGTGCACTGCATCTGTTTGCGGTGGATCGTAACAATTCTAGCAAGTCTTTTAATGGTTTTGCGTATTCGATTTGTACTGTGTTTCCGGAGAAATTGGAAAGGAGTAGAAACTCCTGCTCTTTCTTTTCACAGCGCGGGATAAAATATGGATGGCCATATTGAAAAGCAGACACGCGTGGCAGTCCGGTATCGAGAATCGGCTTCAGAAAATGGTCACAGCCCGCATTCAACGTAGAGGAAAGAGCCGCCGGAAGCTGATGGAATTCTTTGAAAATGTTGCCAGAGCACTGGGAGGAAGATCTCGACTCTGAGATCCTGCATTATCCCAAAATTCAACGCCAAGAACCTCCTTGTTTCCCTTCTAATTCCCCACCATAAACCACAACATGGAATCACTAAACACACACACAAACACATACACACACACAAACTCAAACACACACACACACACACACACACACACGCAGACATAAACAGACACACAGACACAAACAGACACACGCACGCACACACACACACACACACACACACACACACACACACGCACACACACACAAACCACATCACGCCACGCCACGCCACGCCACACACACACACACACACACACACACACACACACACACACAGAAACTCCATATCCTATCCCAACGAGATTCCAACCGACTCCCTGAAATTGAAATTTGGTCTCATATCTCTTATCAGTCCACTTCCTGTAGTACCCTACATCAGGCATCGCCTCTCCCTCTCCTTCCTTCACCACTCCTGTACTCATCATAGTGTGGCTACGACCACACCCTTATCATCTACTTCATTACTGTTTCCTTCGAACCCCATCCATTCCTCATCTCTGGTTTACTCATTACAAATTACCTCACACCTTCCTCACTATTGTTTATAACAGCACTCTACGATTCTATTAAACCTCCAACCCTCCAGCTCCTGACACCTTGCTTTCCCATTGCAGATGGTTCCAGTTTCAGTGAGCGCTCAGCACTTCATTTCAAGATACGCCCCCACCTGGGCGCGACAATTATTTTAATAACAAGAGTGAAGTATGCATTTATATTATCAAAAATGAAAGTTATCTTGTTAATGCCTTCAAAAACAAGGGAATCTGACGAAGTTTTCGTTTGAGGGCGTTGCTGCAGCGTCTGTACAACGTAGACTTCTCCGGTGCTCATATTTAAGCACCGAGATGAAGGCAAGGTATTGGAGTGGCATTCATTTCTTATCGTCGTGCGTGTGGTAAGCGTGAACTATAGCGACGTTATTACCAAATACGTCCAAAAAATGGTTCAAATGGCTCTAAGCACAATGGGACTTGACATCTGAGACCATCAGTCCCCTAAACTTTGAACTGCGTAAACCTAACTAACCTAAGGACATCACATCGAACCTGCGACCATAGAAGCAGCGCGGTTGCGGACTGTAGCTCCTAGAACCGTTCGGTCACAGCGGGCTGCCACCAAATACGTCCAAAGAGGACCAAAGTGGCTTGTGGAGTATGGGTGTAGATGTAGATGTAGAATATTTTCTTTGCTGTCGAAGTAGAACACCGGTAGACATCCGCCGGGCGGTCTAAGGCGCTGCAGTCATGGATTGTGAGGCTGGTCCCGGCGGAGGTTCGAGACCACCCTCGGGCATGGGTGTGTATGTTTGTCCTTAAGATAATTTAGGTTAAGTAGTGTGTAAGATTAGGGACTGATGACCTTAGCAGTTAAGTCCCATAAGATTTCACACACAATTTTTTTTGGTAGACATCCACCTCAGAATGAAGAATGTGTGTGCGGCAGCACGTCTTTCGAAAAACACCGTTGTGAGGTGTTGGTCGCGATTCGACACAAGACGTCGGTTAATCTGGAAGACCAATCTTATCCATTACGCACCAGCTGAAGTGGGAGACACTCGAGGACTCGTCCGATAGACTTGATTTCTCCCCATGCGTTTATCACTTCTTCGGTTACTTAAAAAAGTCTTGATGCGTTCGCTCCAGGCAAATGCCGGGATGGTTCCTTTGAAAGGGCACGGTCGACTTCCTTCCCCGTCCTTCCCTAATCCAGTGAGACCGTTGACATCGCTGTCTGGTCTCCTCCCCAAAACAATCGAATCTTATCCAATCTCGATGCGTCGGCGGTTCCCGTCGGACGAGCACGTGCCGCGGGCACTTCCGGACATCTTCATACAGCAGGACATGGTGTTTACATAACTGGTACCTGCCACCTGATGAGCCAGTGGGATGATTGCCTCAGTGCTCACGGAGATTTTGGCTGATTGGCATGCCGGTTCTGGACGTGCCGGCATTCGAACGGAAAATGTTTTAAAGCCCCTTGGATTTTATTTTGAACTGAATTATGTGCACTGTCCGATCCAAAATATTCGGACATCAGTATTCGAACACCGCTATGTAATGTCGAATTGAGATGCAGATGTCACGAGAGGACCGTCCGCCAATGTAAAAGGAGGCAGGGTGTGTTTTGTCGGCAATAGAGACGCAGTAACAGTAGAATGGGCTGGTCATGAGGGCTTATGGATGTCGAAGAGAAATCAGTGACGTCGAAGGTTGATTATTGGCTGGTTAAAATGGCTCTGAGCACTATGGGACTCAACTTCTGAGGTCATTAGTCCCCTAGAACTTAGAACTAGTTAAACCTAACTAACCTAAGGACATCACACACATCCATGCCCGAGGCAGGATTCGAACCTGCGACCGTAGCGGTCTCGCGGTTCCAGAGTGCAGCGCCTAGAACCGCACGGCCACTTCGGCCGGCGGTTGATTATTGATCGAAAGTCACTTGAGTAAGAAATCCATCTGGGACGTTTCAAGCCTTCTTAAGCTGTCCAAGTCGTGTGTCGGTGATGTGACTGTGACGTAGAAACGCGAAGGAAGAATCTCAGCTAGAACGAGACAAGGCGGACCTCACGTAGTGACGGGCAGGGATCGCCGAGCACTGCGGAGGGTTGCTGTAAAAAATCGCATGAATTCGGCGGAAGGAATCACTCGAGAGTTCCAAAGTGCTACCACCAGTTCAGCTGGCACAGTGGCTCTTCTAGGGAGCTACGATTGAGTCACAGTGGTCGAGACTGCCCTCATAAGCTGCATACTTCTGCGTCAATAACAACGGCTCTAACTTTCTTTCTCGCTTTGTTCCTTGACATGGTGTACTGCGAGAAGCCACTGGACAGTGGATGATTAAAAAGGAGTGACTAGGAGTGATGAATCAGGTTATAACCTGCGGAAATTCGACAGAAGTGTTTGGATTTAACGAATGCCCGGAGAACACTAGATGCCGTCACGTACAGTGTCACTCGACAAGTTCGAAGGCGTTAGTGTTTCGATAACGGGGAGTTTTTCGTGGTTAAGGTGTGGTCCCCTCAGTGTTCTTAAGAAAACGCTAAATGCGGGAGGGTGCTATAGTATTTTACAGAATTGCGTACTGCGTACAGTAGAGAAACAGTTAGAGGCTATGTTTGTTCGTATCCGCATAAGAAAGCAGACTGCAGCATCCGTGACATAACTGTTCGTCGACATAAACTTTAATGAAATGGACTGGACGATCCAGAGTCACGACCTGAACCCAACGGAATGAACACCATTGGTATGTGTTGGAATTTCGACTTCGCTGCAGACCGCACCGTCCACATCTATGTTCGGCTCTTTTAGTAGTCTGGTCTGCCACTACCTCAGTTCGTGTCCCCAGTAGATCTAAAAAAAAAATGATTCAAATGGCTCTGAGCACTATGGGACTCAACTACTGAGGTCATTAGTCCCCTAGAACTTAGAACTAGTTAAACCTAACCAACCTAAGGACATCACACACATCCATGCCCGAGGCAGGATTCGAACCTGCGACTGTAGCGGTCTCGCGGTTCCAGACTGCAGCGCCTAGAACCACACGACCACTTCGGCCGGCAGTATATCTCAGGCCGTCATAAATGCGAAGGGTAGACACGTCCCACAATACTGCACACTGTGTGATGCTCTGAGACTTTTAATCCGATATCTTACTACAAAAACATTTGCCTGAAAGACGAAATTCTTGGGCAACTGGACTAAAACGAAAATAAAGATGAAAAATCGCAGTGGAGAGATAACTTCAAGTCCCAGAATATGAGAAAAACTCAGTTAATGGCAACTACAACCAAAGTTTCAGGAACTACCTTACTGGGATTCATCTACTTTTGTGCAGTAATATACACTTTGTGACTGAAACACTCTATTTCTTCAACACTGCAGAAATATTTTGTTTAATGTAAATAAAAATTAAATGACCGTATGGAATTGATGACCGAGATCGCCACCGAGTTGCATATCTTTTCTGATGATGCCACATTGGGCAACTTGGCGCACCGATCATGATGAAATGATGATGACAACACAGCACTCAGTCACCGAGCGCAAAATATCTGGAACCGGACTGGGAATCGAACAAGTGTCAGCTGCGTAGCAGTCACATACGCTGATCACTCAGCGAAGGGCGCCGACTGCATAAAGAGAATACAACGCGAAGTCGCTTTTACATTTTCTTGCACGGATACAGGTTTTCAGTGTGATGACTACCATCATCGCCTGTTCCTGAGAATCTAAATTCATATCGAAGCCTCTGAGTGGTTTATAGTACGTGATAGACAGTAAATACTAATGATTTCCAAGGGAACACTTGCGTTGTACGATGTGTATCTGTTAGTTAGTAATACCCTCTCACTAACTGCACTATGCTGGTAGATTTTTAAGAAATGGTCTGATGGTGGTTAGTGCACCAAAGCTGATAATAAAAAATTGTGTCACTTCAGCTTTTGTTCATTTACATCGTGAAGCCAATGGCCTAGTTCCACCAAACAGTATGTCCGAATTAATTATAGTTTTGACAACAATCTCGATGGGTGTTAGATCAAATCCATATGATACACCAAAAACAACGGTAAAATTAATGAAATCGTTTAGTCGCTGTGAACAGGAACGGTACAAAAATCTTCGAACCGTTTATTCTGTAGTTGTTTTTAGTGTTCCATAATCACGTGGCATAATACCCAACATAATTTTATTTTCAAGTTGTCATTGCCTTTGGAAGCCTAACCACGTTACGGCATTCAGTCTAATATTATCATCTCCACCTGAAAAACGTTTTTTCTTATCACTTAAACTACCAATTTCGCTTAATGACCTCTATTACACTCCAAGACCAAAACAAAACTAAAGCATCACGAAGGAAATATTCGAACTGGACGGAAATCGGTAGATGTGATGTACATGTACAGACACACAAATGATTACAGTTTCAGAAAAATTTTACGATTTCTTAAGAGAAAGAGTTTCACAAAATGAGCAAGTCAATAACGCGTTGGTCCACCTCTGACTCTTATGCAAACAATTATTAGGGTTACACATGATCGGCAGAGTTGTTGGATAACCTCCTGAGGATATCGTGGCAAATTATGTCCTATTGGCGCGTTAGTCGTCAAAATTCCCAGCTGGTTGGAGGACCCTGACCATAGTGCTGCTAACCTTCTCTGTTGGGGAGAGATCCGGCGACCTTGCTGGCCAAGGTAAGGTTTGGCAAGCACGAAGAGAAGCAGTAGAATCTCCCGCCGTGTGAGAGAGAGCATTACCTTGGAGACAAGTACGCTCACGATAGCTCGCCATTAAGGGCATCAATACCGGACGTAGAATGTCGTTGACGTACCGCTCTGCTGTAAGGATCCTGCGTATGACAACCAAAGGGGTCCTGCTATGAAACGAAATGATATCCCAGACCACTGCTACTGGTTGTCTGGCCGTATGGCAGGCAACATGCAAGTTGGTATCCCGCCTCTGACCAGGTCGTCTTCAGACACGTCTTTGTTGGTCATCGGGACTCAGTTGGAAGCGGGACTCTTCGCTGTTTGATTCCAGTCAGTGAGATTCCAGAGCGAGGACGTGTCTGATGACGTTCCCGACAGCGGTGGGGTACGAGTCTGTCACCCACCACACAGACTAACAAACAGGAGTGTTGGTCAGAGGAACCATTCCCTTTTGTAGCATTCCTTACATTTCAGCAAGACTAGGTCCACCAGCACATGACGAGAGTTCTATCGCTTGTCTTCTTGCTTGCCAAACTCTACCTTTGCCAGCAAGGTCGCCAGGTCTCTACCCAACTGAGAAAGTTCGTAGCAGAAAGGGCAGATCCCTCCAACTAGCTCGGAATTTCAACGATCTTTCTGGCCAGTTTGGCAGAATCTGGCACTACATCCATCAGTTGGACAACCAACATCTCTATCGATCAATGTCGAGCCGAATAACGGCTTGTCTATAGGCCGGAGATGTACCAACGTGTTGTTTTTGTCAGTTTGTGAAACGCTTTATCATGAATGCATCATTCCAATTTTCAGAAATTGTAGTCATTTGTTTGTCTGTACATGTACATCACGTCTACCAATTTTCGTCCCAGTCGGATAATTCCTTAGTGGTGCGTGATGTTTTTTGTGTTAGAGTGTATTTCGCCAATTTGGAAGTGCTGCTTTTTCTGTTCCCAAAACACATTTCAGTTTTAGCACACTGGACGATTGTTAACACCCACAGGAGATATAACGACAGTACCGATGAAGACCGCGACTATACTATGGCTTAAGAAAAGAAGAGATTGAAGCATCTATCCATAAACCGAATCCTGTAAATTCTATATTTTAATTTTTCCGTCTGCATCTACATGATTTCATATTAGGTCGCAATTGAGTACTTCGCACAGGATGAAAAATACCACTTTTAAACCCAATCTCTTTCAAATAGCGAGTGGATAACATGAACACTTCTGTCTTTTTGAGAGACCTTGTAACCTTCCCCTTCATAATCGGCCTATTGGACTGCAATACAAATGATCATGATCGCCTATGCCTAATGAAGTTTTACAATGAGTAAGGCTGTCGCTACTGAAGGAAAATGACGACGGTCGATAGGAGGAACGTGTTCAGCAGACATTTCTGAGAGCTGAATCTGTTCTAAACCTCATCTAAATATTGATAATTTTAAAATGGGTGGAATATAGTGCAATCGCTCAAGGGCTACAGTGGGGGAAAAGGGTACCACGTTATATTTAATACAAGATAATACTGACAACCAAAAAAGCGATAATTAAACGGTCGGCAGCCCACTAGGGCAATCAATACCCAGAATCCTAAAAAAAAGTAATTGCAAAGAAAATGAGGCAAATAATCATTGCCGTGGGAACAGAAGGGTTCACGCTTTTCCACAGCCAACAATTCACGAGAAAATAAATGAATTAGAAGGCACTGAGTTTGTAGTTACATATTATCAAATGCTAAATTTTTAAAATAAAGTTAAATGAAATTACTGGTTGAATAAATGACTGACTGTAACTAAAACTTTGTTACGTAAAAAATGGCTTTCAGCGTAACGTAATGGAAAATTTGGAAAAAGGAAAGCAGTTTAGTTTTACTTATAGAAAGACTGAATTGAATTTATTTTAAGCAAATGAGCTACTGATTTACTTTTAACGTAAGACAAATTATCTCTTCCACCAAAGTCTTAGACTTATGGTCTAATACGATTTCCTCCTGAGTGAATCCTGTAGGTTTGTGCTTCAAAGTATTGGTAATGTTTTCAAAATCGTGGTGACAACACGTTCGGCAAAGTCGCTCCAGCTCACAAATGTATCGTTCCGGTGGATTCCCGGCCGGGCATTAGGCAGAGATGTGTATCGTTTCAACATCATTGCTTTCCATACCTTCATTCTGTTGTGAATTGGCAGGAGCCAATTCACGGGGTTTGGAGGAAGCCGAAAGGCACGCGTTTAAGCTCACGCAGGCTGGCGTGAGATCTGGAACAGGTCAGAGAAATAAGACCAGCAAAACATGAGGTAACTGGTAGAATACTTAACTTTAATCCACAATTGGTGAACATCTCTCTTGACTGTACAGGCTTCACAAGATAAATAGCAAAGGATATGGCGCCTTGCTAGGTTGTAGCAAATGACGTAGCTGAAGGCTATGCTAACTATCGTCTCGGCAAATGAGAGCGTAATTTGTCAGTGAACCACTGCTATGAACGTCGGCTGTACAACTGGGGCGAGTGCCAGGACGTCTCTCTACACCTGCCGTGTGGCGGCGCTCGGTCTCCAATCACTGACAGTGGTTGACACGCGGGTCCGACGTATACTACCGGACCGCGGCCGATTTAAAGGCTACCACCTAGCAAGTGTGGTGTCTGGCGGTGACACCACACACTCCATAATTTGAATGTAAACTGTGTCCCACTGTCGGACACGGTCGCTTATGCTTTGCCGATACGCAAGAAGTAATCGTTCGCAAGTTTGTTATCTGCCGCCTTTCTTATCGGATATAACTGAATGAACTTGGAAAGGCTTAGAGTACTACTAATATTACGTGAGGCCTACGGCAGGGGACCATAGACATCCTTACACACTAACTCCAGTACATCTTCAGTTCTTATGCTCTGCTCAGGACCCCGACTTTTGCAGTTCGTCAGGTTCACCTTCTGACACTTATGGCAAATCTTTATCCTATTTGTTATTCTCTTTAAAACGGTGTCAAAATTCACAGCCTCAGCCACTTTCTCTGTACATTTCTTTGGTCCGCAATGACCATAGGCTAAGTGACAGTAGTCCACTATTTCAGTGATGTACTTGGGGGGCCAACACACCCGCAAAGTGTCGCTATCGTCATCCTTACGAATATACAGAATGTTGTTGTACATCCCTTATACTTTCTCAGCTTTTATCCGTCTTTATTCTTTTCGTACACTGGGTCTTCACTATTTTCAAGCATTCGTCCTAGCTTTGATGACAAAGCATGTTTTTACAAATGCTCTCTGTTCTTCCGTTCTTCTATGTCTTGAAAGTAGTACAGTTTCAGTACACCTTCGGATTCGTTTTCACCATAACAGGTCCTCATCTACATCGAGGTAATTCCAGAAAAATCCATCCGGTTCTGATAATGATAGAGGTTTTTTAATTTCTTGTCCTTGGACGTTCTTAATTTCTCTCTGCCTGTTCGGCGGTTGTTCTGACCCAAAAACTGTAATCTTTTTATAAATTTCTTTGATTAACGAATCTTCTATTCCCAACAATTCCCTAACTGTCAAGTCATATAGTTTTTTTTTTTAAGAAATGTCGCTATCATCTTCCAGTTTGCTTGGAGAAGTGTACTCTGTTTCCGCTTCTTTGGGGCTCACGTAACCCACACTGCTCTCGTCTGATTGTATGACATCACCCTTAACCTCGCGCATATTGTAATTATACAGCTTTCAAGTAATCGGTTCCGGACAACATCGGAAAGCTCGTCTTGCCCCTCTGCAGAAATTTCGCATCGGTTTTCATTTGGACCAGCATGACTGAGTTTGGCTACTTCAATTACTACAACATTTGGACAAGTCTGCCTCTTCGATACGGAGTATTCCGTTTCTTCATAAATGTTAATTTCATATGAGCTGAGAAGCGTCAGATATTGTCCGCTTTCCCCATTGGCACACCTCCCATACAATTCTCTATAATTCTTCATTTCGATGCACAACCGACCGAACTAACCTAGCCATATCTCCATGCGTTCTATGTCGCCCTGCACGATAGCGAAATTGTTAACCGATGTCGGCTTTTTTAATTCCACCGGCGAATCAGAAGTACCCGCGTCTTCCCAAATGATCGGTGCTCTGTTTTCATCGTTATTAGGGACAGTGATCGCTTTGCCGACTGCCTTTTCAACTTCAATTATTGTTTCCGCGGGTGCTTTAATCGCTCTGTCTTCTTGCACATTCTCCCATCATCGATTTATCCATTCGGATCTGTCATAGCGACGTTACCAAATCTTTCTTCTGGGTCGCCAAGGTCTTCCCACACCAGCTGGGCCCCGAACCGGAGCGGCTAGGAGCGGTTTATGGTTTCCCTGATTAAATACGGCAAGCAGGTTTCTGTAAGGCTGCCGCAATTGCTGATTTTGCTCCTGCCTACTATTCTTCTGCTGAGAACCACGTACGATAATCACTTGATACTGGTTTCTGTCCCTCGATGATTGTTATTGTTATTGTGGTGTGAGTTATTATTACCATGGTGGTGGTTACCATTATTGCCTGCTTATTGCTATTATGGTTGTTGCTGTTGTGGTAATTGTTGCAAGTACCACGACTTTGAAGATTTTCGCGGTTATTCAGCCAATTGTCTTCGTCTGCGACCTTTTCTGAGAATGCAGTAATTTTTCTGTAACTAGTGCCAATGTACCTCTTGAAAACGTTAGGAAGCTTCTTCCACAACTCCCAGACAATCTCCGATTCTGTCCGTCGATCATGCAAATATTCTAATTTGCGGATTCAGTTTTTACAAAATTCTGTAACTGGACCTCTCGAGTTTGCGTCGTAGGATTTTGACGCTACGAAATCACGCCAGACACTCTCCTGCATCTACACTGTCCAATATTCTTTCAAGAACGAATTCTTTAATTCTTGAAAGCTCAAGCACACGACATTGAGTTTTAAGCCCCATTGCTTAGTTTCGCCCGCTAGCACGTCGATTACACCGTTAATTTTTCTCCACGATTGAGGTAATACGTTTCGCAATTTTTAATGAAGTTGGTAGCATGGAGTCCACCATGTCTTTTGAGGGGATTGAAACGCTCCTCCTTGTCTAAAATTATTATGTGCGTGGCATGACAGGTAAGTGCAGCTTTTCGTCTAATCTCTTTTCTAGTTCAGTTACTTTTGTAACTATTGGCAAGTGGTTGCCGCAAACGTTTCCACACGTAGTCAACTATTTCTTCACTGTAGTATCTACGTCTGATACTAAAGTTTGAAAATTTATCGTTTCTTCATCGTCTTTTCAAGCCAATTCTACCATTTCAATCATTTTCAATAATGGGACCAACAGTCTGCACCAGTTTCTGTTCTTTCTTCACCAACTTTCTTGTTAACATCTTCAATATTATTATTAACAACGTTGATTGCATTGTAATGATCATCCTTTTTACTTAATTGTCCATCAGTTTTACTGTTAATTGATTCGGATTGAGCATTAATTTTAGCATTAACTGATTTAGACTGAGCTTTTTTTATTCCAACTGAGCATTAATTTCACTGATCAACATGCTCAGCAAATCGTTTATATTTCCAGATGTCCGGTTTTGATTTTTATTCCGAATTCCGTAGCACTTGCAGGTCCCAGGAATTCGATTTTCATCAGTTCCTGTGTTTCAGCGATAGCGTCTGTGACTATGATCGCCAACTTTCACTAGAGCCAAAACCAGACAACTCAAAAATGTTTCATTACTACCATTATAGTTATTATTATTATTCACAACACATTCATAATACTTAAATTATGGCTGGTGCAACAGGAAGCATGCATTTAATTAACACGATACTCACTGTTAATACTGCGAATCCAGCCATTTCTGCGAGCGTCTAGCTTCTTTGCAGGTTGTATTTTGAAGTTACACTTCTTTTCTGACTTCACAGCTTCAACAAGCTCTTTCCCGTAGTCTGATTTGACAAATTTAGCAAATTAATCAGATTTCATATGGCAATTAAAATTCACAAATCGTACGGATTTCTTCATTTCCACTTTCGGTCTGTTTCTTTTGTTGCTCCAGATATTTAGCATTGCACTGAAAATCCGCTGTACAAATGCATTGGACGGTGGCACAGCTAGCACATGTTAAACAGTTTTCAGCAAATTACGTGCTTTCTATCTCCTAAAAAATGTCACCCATTTGTTTGAAATGTTTGAATCTGGTAATTCCTTAGTTATGATATGACGTCATTTACTGCACATATTTTAGAAATCAGTTCATCACCGTTTACATTTATGTTGTAATAATCTATAAGTTTCACTATCCTCTCCATTTTAAGGGCATATTCACGATTTAACTAAGAGATGAGCTTGAAAATTGAATCTTCACTGAAGTCAAACCATTATTCTTGATATTCCAGACTCCTAGTACGGTATATACTTGCTGCACTTCTCTGACAAATTTTGCTGGGTCATACTGCGGACATTTCTCAGCTTTCGTAATGCCTTGAATCCGAAAACTTATATTAAAATTCATTGGAATCATTATTTGAATTCTGCAAAAAAATTTTAAAAATGAAATTAGTAAATATGAATTTAGCATAAATTTAGGGGGTCTGAAAACCGGACTTCTGATATCTGTTTGGGGATTTTGCCCGGATGCCATAGATTTTATTTAAAAACGGAATTGTCCGGTCTAAAAACCGACAGCTGGTAACCATGTCTGTGATGCTAGTCGCCGGATCCACAACAAGAAGTTCCCGCTGTTGGCGTTCCCATTTGTTCTATCCATTGCTCCCTGTTAAGCACAATCAAATTACCAGTTTCTTTTATGTTCATCATGTTGCCTGTTTTACTATTTAGTGCCAATTTACAAATTACGTGGCTTATTTCCACCACTTACTACTGACGTCCGAGAGCGTAGCGAAAGGGTTATTTCCGTTTCGAATTTGCATAATGCAAATTTCGTGCCAATAAAAATACCAAACTAATACTGTCCTGTCACAGTCCCCACGTGTAAAGTCTCTCTTTCTAATCGGCCTATTGGAAGGCGATATAAATGACCGTGAGCGCACATGTGTGAAGAAATTTTACAATGAGTAAGACTATCGTTACCGATGGGAAATAAACCGGTTAATAGGAGGAGAGTGTACAACAGACATTTCTGAAGGAAGAATCTATCTCAACCCTAATCTTAATATTGTTAATTTTAAATGGGTGGAATATAGTGTAGTCGCTCACGATCCACACAGGGGAATAGGTTACTACGAAATATTTACTACAAAAAAATACTTACTAACAAGAAAACAGATAATTAAACCGGTGGCAGCCGACTATGGCAGTGAATAGCCTAAGAATCCTAAGAAAGATAATGACAAAGAAAATTAAGCAAATAATCACTGGCGTGGCAACAGAAGTTTTAAAGAAAAGTGAATGAGTCAGAAAGCACTGAGTTTGCAGTTACTTACCCTAAAATGCTGAAATTAGAAAATAAAGTTAAATGAAGTTGCTGATTGAACAAATGACTGACTGCAATCGAAACTTTGTTTCGTAAAAAATGACTTTCAGCAACCGCCGGGTGGCGTAATGCAAAATATGGAAAAAAGACAAGCAGTTTACTTTTAATTATTGGAAGATTGAACTGGATTTATTTTAAGCAAATGAGCATCTAATTTACTTTTAACATAAGAACAATTAAATACATACCAAGTAGAAATAACTCGTTATGCTAAATACATAACAAATGAAATCGTGTACTCTTAATTTGTGCTGTATCTTTAGCTAATAGTTTCAGCAGTGAAATTTTACGTTACTCTAAGTGACTGAAGTTAATTTAAAAATTTCAAATTACTTAACCTTCTACTATGCAATACAAGAATGAACAGTTACAGACGCATCAAACAAAACTGTCAGTAAATAGCTAATCAGTTTTTCATATTTTTAGGACGCACGGTGATTGCATGAAAAGGAGAGTGACCTGCTTGGTAATACTGTCTGAGGACAATTACAAGACATGTGCCGTACAAGTTTTAACTATTGCAGATTATTATTAAAGAAAGTTAGTCATTCAAGTTATTCAAAGAAATTCCTTTGCGTAATGGCTGTGCAATATTAGCTATACGGTGTCAGTTGGCAGCCTTACGATGTTGTGGCTGTGCGCACGGCGAAGAATTTGGCCGACGACAATGCTGAGATGCTTCTGTTGCTGCTTCTGCAGCTGATTGGGAACCACGAGTCGTGTCCAGAGGCACGGATAATTATGTGATAGGCAATATTCAGAACTGCAGCTCCCTCCGACTGTTCACTTCGACCGTGCTCTCAATACCGGTTCCTATCACATCACCGAATTTAAGCCCTGTCGGGCTGGGCTATCACTTGGATGGGTGACCATCTGGTCTGCTGAGCGCTGTTGGCAAGCTGGGTGCACTCAGCCCTTGTGAGGCAATCTGGGGAGCTACTTGATTAAGAAGTAGCAGATACTGGCTCGTAAACGCGAGAGTGGAGTGCGGAGCAAATGCTCCTCCATATCAGCTTCCACTGACGTCTGTGGTCTGAGGGTGACGCGGTGGCTGGTCGGTACCGTTGGGCCTTCATGGCCTGTTCGGGTGAAGTTAAGTTTTCTAGTTAATAAAGTAGGTGCGCCTACATTGGTGAGATAATAACTGCACTCTGCGTCTTCGGGAGCGCCCGACAAACACTTCAGCACTCTTTCAAAACTCAAGGGGCTGCTTCTCCACTTTGTTCTCAGCGCGACAGAGACTCTTTATACGCAAAAAATATACAACAACACAGCTACTGCCATTTCGTCGATGCTATCGGTATTTTAAACACAGTTCCTCGGGAAATAATCCAGCAATTTACAATATATACATTGTAAATAGGCTGTTTAGGTTTTTATATTGGTAACGCCAAGTGGCGCTCTGTATGAAAATCACTGGCTATGCTGTGTGCAGTCTGTGTCTGGTTTGCATTTTTGAAAAATTCTCTATTGTACTCGGCAGTTAGATGTGAACAGCGCGTAGCGTTGCGCAGTTGGAGGTGAACCGCCAGCAGTGGTGGATGTGGGGAGAGAAATGGCGGAGTTTTGAGAGTGGATGATCTGGACGTGTGTCCATCAGAGACAGTAGATTTGTAAGACTGGATGTCATGAACTGATATATATATATATAACTTTTGAACACTATTAAGGCAAATACATTGTTTGTTCTTTATCAAAATCTTTCATTTGCTAACTATGCCTATCAGTAGTTAGTGACTTCAGTAGTTAGAATCTTCTATTTAGCTGGCAGTATTGGCGCTCGCTGTATTCCAGTAGTTCGAGTAATGAAGATTTTGGTGAGGTAAGTGATTCATGAAAGGTATAGAATATTGTTAGTCAGGGCCATTCTTTTGTAGGGATTATTAAAAGTCAGATTGCGTTGCGCTAAAAATATTGTGTGTCAGTTTAGTGATGATCAGAGTAAGTAAAGAGAGATATGTCTGAGTACGTTCAGTTTTGCTCAGCTGTTTGAAAATCAAATAACGTAACGGGTTTACCAGCACAGTAATTCATAAATTTTTCTAAGGGGACGTTTCAACATTATAATTACATTCAATTACATACGCTTACATCCTATTAAATATAGTTTCTGTAATAAAACTTGTCGATTCAAAATTAGGCGAAAAATTTTGGATGGTGCAAAAGGTATTTTATCTGCATTTTCCGTGTTGCAAGCTCTGATTTGTATTACCGTTTTGCTATGCTCATTCATCCCTACGTAAGTGCGAACTAACAAAATATCTTTACATTAAGTGTAGAGGGTTGTTAACTGAAATTTTGCGAAAAGTTTCCGCCTTTATGAGAAACGCGTTGAACTTGACGACTGAAATTCCAGCTCATTTAGCGTCGTATAATTAGTTTCTTTAGTGGATTGTTTATACCTAACTGTGATAACAAGAATGCCAATAAAGAGGAGACGTTGGTTCGCCTTCCCCATAACATTTATCCCGATTTAAATTGTTAATAACTGTAGTCCCTAAGCATTTAGCTGGATCGACAAGTTCGAAATTTTTGTCATTTATCACTTAACGTGAATTGGTATCTCTTGGTACGACTCACAGTTCTTTCTTCTAAAACATTTTACAATTCGTTTCGAACTTCACTAGATCATAAACTACGATTTCGTTTATAAACAGTCAAAAAGGTGTGTTCAGATTTTGTTGTAAATCGTTTGTATGAATCAGAGATTCAAGTGTCCTATCACACTTGTGTGAAGAACGAGAGGTATAGCTTCGGTTTAACTTGGTGAATTATTGTTCAGTAATCGCGAACTTTGACCTTTGTGATGGGAAATTGTTTCTTCTCCATTCGGATGCGTTGATTTCTGTGGAATATACTGTAAACATTTTTGCCGTTCTAGAATTTTTGGCTGCTCATTTGTATATACGTCTTTTGTTTCTATTCCGTCAGCAACACGCTTTTTGATATAACAGGGGGAGGGAGATGTGGAGGAAATATGAAACTGATATTTTACGATTTTTGTGCAGTGAAGAAAAGAAGTAAAAGAGTACAAAACATACACCTTCCATGTATATTTGTTCAGTCGCTGCATTTTCATTTAGCCACGCGTTGATGAGTACACATATTCATTAGCAGAATTTCACATCAATGTTTCGGACAGACATGTGTGCTTGTCTCATGCAAATGAGGCTCTTTAATTTGCAGTTGTGTACCGGCAAGTATAACTTCTCCTTTAAAGTATTACTTCGTATATACGAGAAATTTTTCAAAGCACAGCACGGTACCGTGTTCAGTATTACATTCCTCCAGACGTTAATGAGAGCGAATTTAGAATTCATGCTGACGTGAGCCTCAGCGGTACACGTCATGGATATTACAGAGCATACTTTACACACGAACACATTTAAAAGAGACATGGGGTATGTCCAAAAAAGGATATTGTAGAACTGTTTCGGATGCTTGACTTTTATGACGCTCTCAGAAGTTATTCTTATTTATTGAATCCCTATCGAACTACTCAGCAACATTTCGCAGTTGCTAAGTACGTATGGGATCCACACATACGTACTAATCTCCTCCCCCTCACCCCATTCTCTTTATCCCTCTCCTCGTATCTCTCCCTTTGTCCACCTCCTCCTCATCTTCACCCTCCTCCCCGCCTCACTCTGTCCATCACCTTCATCCCGCGTCCTGTACATCTCTTACCCCACACTCGCTCTATCCATCTTCACCTCTTTCATCTCTCTGTCCGTATTCTCTTTCCCCTTATCCACTTCCTCCCCCCTTCTCTGTGCATCTGATTTACTGAATTTGTTTCAACTGAAACAATTTCACTAAGTCATGAAGTTATTGAAATGAAATAAATCGAAATTCATTGTTCGGGAGCCATAATGGACCGCGCCTGAGAAATTATTATTCGATTTCCCTTCATATGCTGCCTACGCTCTTCGCCAGTTTCATTGACTCGACCATCATGTAGTTTGTCTGCGTTGCACATATGCCGACCAATATTTCAAAGCCTCACTGGTGGCATTCTTTCGAAAGAAATAAACAACGGATTGAAATCGATTGACTGTTAGCAACACACCAAGACTTCATTTCAGTCTTCGCAACACACCAAAGATATAATCACCACCGATAACACACTGAAATGCCGCTTTCAATTGTATTCTCTTTCGCAAAATAATATTCGCCCACTGCCATGGAACATCAACCTTCCCGTTGGTGGGGAGGCTAGCGTGCCTCAGCGATACAGTTAGCCATACCGTAAGTGCAACCGCAACGGAGGCGAATCTGTTGAAAGGTCAGACAAACATGTGGTTCCTGAAGACGGGCAGCAGCATTTTCAGTAGTTGCAGGGGCAACAGTCTGGATGATTGACTGATCTGGCCTTGTAACATCAAACAAAACGGCCTTCCTGTGCTGATATTACGAACGGCTGAAAGGAAGGGGAAATTACAGCCGTAATTTTTCCCGAGGGCACGCAGTTCTATGGCCTGGTTAAATGATGATGGCATCCTTTTCGGTAAACTATTCTGGGGGTAAAATAATCTCTTATTCGGATCTCCGGGAGAGGACTAGTCAAGAGGACGTCATTATCAGGAGAAACAAAACTAGTGTTTTACGAATCGGGGCGTGGAATGTCAGATCGCTTAATCGGCAGGTAAGTTAGAAAATTTAAAAAGTGAAATGGATAGGTTATAGTTAGATATAGTGGAAATTACAAACTGAAGAGCTACTTTATTGAGAAGTAGCAGCTCCGGTCTCGTAAAGTGACAACGTCCGGGAGAGCGGTGTGCTGACCACGTGCCCATCCAATCCGCATCTAGCGACGCAGCGACCGGTCGGTACCGTTGTGCCTTACAAAGCCTGTTCGGAAGGACTTCAGTTTCTTACAATGGAAATTAGTGAAGTTCGGTGGCAAGAGGGACAGGACTTATGGTTAGGTGAATATGGGGCTATAAATACAAAATCAAAAAGGGTTAACGCAGGAGTAGTTCAATAATTAGTAAAAAAATAGGAACGCGTTGAAGCTAATATGAAGAGCATAGTGAACACATTATTGTAGCCCTGATAGACACGAAGCCCACACCCACCACAGTGGTATAACTTTGGATGCCAACTAGCTCCGCAGATGAGGAGGAGAAATTTGGGAAATTTGTGGTAAGTTCCTTTGGGACCAAACTGCTTAGGTCATCGGTTCCTATGCTTACACACTACTTAATCTAACTTAAACTAACTTACGCTAAGGACAACACACACACACTCATGCCCGAAGGAAGACTCGAACCTCCGACGCCAGGAGCTGCACGAACCTCGGCAAGAGGAGGTATTGAGATAAAGGAAACTATTCAAGTGTCTAAGGGAGACGAAAATTTAATAGCCATAGGGGACTGGAATTCGATTGTAGGAAAAGGAAGAGCAGAAAAAGCAGTAGGTGAATATGTACTGAAGGAATGAAAGAGGGAGCGGCCTGGTAGAATTTGGCACTGAGCATAATTTAATCATAGCTAACACTTGTTGTATACCTGGAAGATACCTAGATACATAGGAAGATTTCAGATTAATTATATAATGGTTAGACAGAGATTTAGGAACCAGATATTAAAATGTAAGACATTTCCAGACGGAGATGCGGAATCTGACAACAATTTATTGGTTACGAAGTGCAAGTTAAAACTGTAGAAATTGCAAAAAGGCAGAAATTTAAGGTGATGGGACCTGGATAAACTGAAAGGAACGGAGGTTTTAGGAGGTATCAGAGGGAGCATTAGGGAACAAGTTGCAAGAATTGAGGAAAGGAATACAGTAGAAGAAGAACTGGTAGATTTCAGACATAAAACAGTGAAGGCAGCAGAGGATCAAGTAGGTAAAAAGACGAGGGCTAGTAGAAAAAATTTAATCGATGAAAAGAGAAAATGTCAAAATGCAACAAATGAATCAGGCAAAAGGGAATACAAACGCCAAAAAAAATGAGATCGGCAGGAAGTGCAAAATGGCTAACAGGAATGGCTAGAGGACAAATTTAACTAAGTAGAAGCATATATCACTAGGGTGCAAGATAGGTACTGCCTACGGGAAAATAAAAGAGACCTTTGGTGGAAAGAGAACCACCTGTATGAATATCAAGAGCTCAGACGGAAAACCAGTTCTAAACAAGGAAGGGAAAGCAGAAAGTAGGAAGGAGAGTATAGAAGTTCTATACGAGAGCAATATTATGGAAATGGACGAGGCCATAGAGGAAGACAAGAATGGAGATATGAGAATGTGAGAATTTGACAAAGCACTGAAAGGCTTCAGTCGAAACAAGGCCCAGGGAGCTACTGATAGCCTTGGGAGAGCCAGCCATGACGAAACTCTTCCCTCTGGTGAGCAAGATGTATGCGGCAGAGGAAATAACCTCAGTCTTCAAGAAGAGTATAATAATTCCAAATCCAAAGAAAGAAGGTGCTGACAGGTGCGAAAATTACCCAACTATCAATTTAATAAGTCACTGCTCCATAATGCTAACACGAATCCTTTACAGAAAAATGGAAAATCTGGTAGAAACCGATCTCGGGGAAGATTAGTTTGGATTCCGGAGAAACGTAGGAACACAAGAGGCAATACTGACCCTACAACTTCTCGTGGAAAATACGTTAAGGAAAGACAAACATACGTTTACAGCATTTGTAAAGCTTGGATGAAGCTTTTGATAATCTTGAGTGGAACTCTCTCTTTCAAATTGTAAGGGTGGCAGGGGTAATATACAGGGAGCGAAAGGCTGTTTACAATTTCTACAGAAAGCAGATGACAGTTATAAGAGTTGAGGGGCACGAAAGGGAAGCAGTGATGGAGAAGAGAGTGAGAGAGCGTTGAAGCCTATCGCCAATCTTATTCAATCTGTATATAGAGTAAGCAGTAAAAGAAGCAAAAGAAAAATTTGGAGTAGGAAATAAAGTCCAGGGAGTAGAAATAAAAACTTTGCGTTGTGCCGATGACATTGTAATTCTGTGAGAAACAGCAAAGGACTAGTAAGAGCAGCTGTACGGAATGGACAGTATCTTGAAAGGAGGATATAAGATGAACATTAACAAAAGCAAAACGAGGACAATGGAATGTAGACAAATTAAATCAGGTGATGCTGAGGAAATCAGGTTAGGAAGTAAGACACTGAAGGTAGTAAACTGGTTTTGCTATATGGGAAGCAAAATAACTGACGATGGTCGAAGTAGGGAAGATATCAAATGCAGACTGGCAATCGCAAGAAAATAGTTTCTGAAGAAGAGAAATTTGTTAACCTCGAGTATAGGTATAAGTGTCAGAAAGCCTTTTCTGAAAATATTTGTGTGGAGTGTTGCCATGTACGGAAGTGAAACATGGACGATAAACGGGTTAGACCAGAAGAGAATAGAAGCTTACGAAATGTGGTGCTACAGAAGAATGCTGAAGATTAGATGGTTAGATCACGTAACTAATGAACCGCACTGAATAAAAGTGGAATGAAGAGAAATTTGTGGTACAGCCTGAGTAAAAGAAGAGATCGGATGGTAGGATATATTCTGAGGCACCAAGGATCACCTATTTAGTACTAGAGGAAAGCCTGGGGAGGGGGGGGGGGAGGAATCGTAGAGGGAGACCGAGAGCTGAGTACAGTAAGCAGGTTCAGAGGGATGCAGGTTGCAGTAGTTACTGGGAGATGAAGAGACTTGCGCAGGATAGAGTAGCATGGAGAGCTGCAACAAACCAGTCTTTCTACTGAAGACCACAACAACAACAACAACAATAATACTCATTTGTAATTTGTTGTTGTTTTGAAAACATGCGGCAGTAGAACTGTTAAACTGACATCACAATTTATTTTTGTTATAAAAAAAACATCTGACAGCAGAACTGTGAAACCCGGTCGTCGGAGTTCTTTCACTGAGATTTTCGTACAGAAATACAGTCCAAATTTCATATTTTCCGGTGAATTTTTCAAAAATTTTCTTTCATAAAAACTTTGCCCTGACAATTACGAACATAAAAAAGAAAGGGAATCGGCCAAATCTGTCTAGCCGTTCTCAAATGTTGATATTGCAAGCATGTGGCAATTGACTTTTATTTGTATAGATGAACAACATGCATCGTCTATATTAAGTGGACACTAGCAACAATGAAACAATGTAAGTACCAATTTTTGAAGTGTGGATTTATTTTGAGCAATAGTGTACTATCGCTGATGTGCCGACCAGCCTGAATGGTTTTATGCGTTTTTCTAAATGTATGCAAATTGTGTAAGTGAGGCGGCACGTGGGTATCTAGTCGGATATTCATGTGTAATTTGTTGTTGTTTTGAAAACATGCGGCAGTAGAACTGTCAAACAGACGTCACAAGTTCTTTTTTTGTTATAAAAAACATGTGACAGCAGAACTATCAAACCCGGTCGTCGGAGTTCTCTCACTGAGATTTACATTGTTTCATTGTTGTTACTGTCCACTTAATATAGACGACGCACGTTGTTCATCTACAAAATAAAAATCAATTGTCACATGCTTGCAATATCAACATTTGAGAACGGCTAGACCGATTTGACTGATACCCTTTCTTTTTTGTGTTCGTAATTGTGAGGACAAAGTTATTACGAAAGAAAATTTTTGAAAAATTCAACGGAAAAATAAGAAATTTGGGCTGTGTTTCTGTATGAAAATCTCAGTGAGAGAACTCCGACGACCGGGTTTAATAGTTCTGCTGTCACATGTTTTTTATAACAAAAAGAAATTTTGACGTCTGACAGTTCTACTGCCACATGTTTTCAAAACAACAATAAATTACACATGAATATCCGACTAGATACCCACGTGCCGCCTCACTTACACAATTCGCATACATTTAGAAAACAACTGCTAAGTTTCACGCGGGGTAACTCTAGATACAGACCCTTGGGGTACAGGAACTCCGGCCCTGGGAGCAAGAGTGGCTTGTCAGCGGGGCTGGTTGGTCGGGGCAGGGGGGGAGGGATGGAAACAAGAAGGGCATCTGGACACCGTTTGCTGCTAACATAGCCAAATCCTGATTAACATACTGGACACGCAGAGATACATAAAGTCAAAGACAAAGAAGAAAACAATGTATTTACCCCCATTTAAAGGGGCATACCAATCATTGGACCAAGCAGAAATTATGTGCCAGTACTTCTGCCTTTCCTCGCGATCGAACGGAGGTACTTTGCTGCAACAGCAGCATCATTGTCGAATAATGCGATAACGTTGTTAACTCTAATTTCTCCAGAAAGCTCTCCAAGGTATACAGGACAGCTTCTGTGATGTTGGGAAAAGTAGGAGAGAGATATCGGTAGAACTGAAGCTCTGAGGGGGGGGGAGGGGGCGCCTAAAGTAACATTAATGCCTGGGTAGAAGTCTATAAGAGCAAGGGAAGCTTTGGGAATTATTTTCCTCTCCGGCACACAGTTTTATTCCATCAGTACGTTTCAGAACATCGTGCACTCAGTTGGATACTGAAAGGCGCATTTCGGAGGATTCAAGGTACTCTCCGACATATTATTTCATGTCGTATCATACTGTTCCTTTCCTAATGCTCCCAGATCTTTTTTCTCGTCGATTCTGCGGGGAACCATTTCTGTTCTTATCTTAACAGTCGACTTTATTTTCAGCATAGTTTGTAACACCAAATCACTAATACTTCGATTCTCTTCTGTTACCATTTTCCCACATTCCATGAATCACTTCAGAATGCACTTTCTCTGGGATTTGTTTCCCAAATTAGGGTCTGTGTTTGAGACCAGCATACTTCTTTTGAGTAGGAAACAAGGAGAGAGGAGGAAAGGAAGAAAGCTCTGTTTGTCTGTGGTAGTCTGGTTCTTCAATCCTTCACGCTATGCCTTAATTTGCTTGCAAGACAGCAGAATTCCCTTAGTTTGTCTACCATTTAGTCCCCAGTTTGTCGCTAATTTCATTTTTGCTACTGCATAACACTTTTCGATTTTCTTTGATTTACCCTCTACCCGTATTCTGTGCTAACTACACAGTTCGCCGGCCGGAGTGACCGAGTGGTTCTAGGCGCTACATTCTGGAACCGCGCGACCGCTACGGTCGCAGTTTCGAATCCTGCCTTGGGCATGGATGTGTGTGATGTCCTTAGGTTAGTTAGGTTTAAGTAGTTCTAAGTTATAGGGGACTGATGTCCTCAGAAGTTGAGTCCCATAGTGCTCAGAGCCATTTGAACCTTTTTTTTTTAACTACATAGTTCAACCACTCTTAAACCGTTCGTTTCTTCCCAACATTAGTTTTTCGAAATAAAGGACACGGCAGAGAGTAAATACTGCATCTATGCCTTGCGCCCTTTTAGTCCGAGCGCTTCTCTCTTGGTCGTCCGCTCTTAATGTGTCCCCTTGGTTCGAGCACCTGATGTATTCTGCCCTTGTTTTCTATAGTCTATACTTATTTTCTGAGGTTTTCAAAGATTTTGTGCCACTTTGCTCTGACGAAATCTTTTGCAGGTGAAGAAACCCTAGAAAGTTTTTATTAGACTTAATTTTTATTCCAACTGTCAAAGAGAATATCATACCTGCGTTTTTGCTTGCTTTAACAACCTTAAAGCCAAACGTTTCTCAAGGTCTATATAAGACTTCAATTGTTTTAAAGCACTGCTACAGTTAATTCCCTCGTTGGCTAACAATTCTCAATGTTACACTGCAAACAAAATCTCACAGAATTTGCCCTCATTTTGTAGGTCATTTTTCATTTTACCACCTTGACAATACCACCGCAATGTACGAGACGCTACCGATAATGACTAGCTCTAATGACCTGTGAGCTTGGTACGACTCACATGTTTGTGTCATAGGAAGATATGTAACTGGGAAAAGTTACCCTTTTGATCACAAATGGCTAGCTCCTGGAGTGAAAATGAGCCTTATGTTGCTTATGACGATTCAAACCAAATTATCAGCACCAGGACAGGAACCATATGAAATTTTAAACTATATAATCCGATTGCCCATTATTGGTTGGTTGGCTGATCTGGAGGAGGGGACCAAACCGCGAGATCACGGTCCCATCGTATTACGGAAGGATGGCGAAGAAAGTCGGCCGTGCCCTTTCACAGAAACCATCCCGGCATTTGCCTGAAGCTGTTTAGGGGAATCACGGAAAACCTAAATGAGGATGGCAGAACGTGGGTTTGAACCGTCGTCCTCCCGAATGCGAGTCCAGTGTACTAACCACTGCGCCACCCCGCTCCGTGCCAGTTATTGTCAGGTTTTTTGTTTATCCCTAACTTCCACTCTCTGACAACAAATCTGATGCACTCAGAATGGGAGGAGGAAACGGATTTTATTTCAGCAGTTACAGAATGAAGCAAAATTAACAAAGAACTTGGTGGTATGAGCTCACGTATTATCATGACGTTGCAGCCCCCCTGCCAGGGTTCACGCACGGATTCGGCTGGGAAAGATGTCATGAAATTGCTGTACCTCTTCCGGACCAAACTCGCCGACAACTGTTGCAGTAGGCCTTGATATCCTGGATGTTGACACTGGTACCGAATTCACGTCCATGTTGGTCACACACACGTTCTGTCGTGGGCAGATCCGGAGATTAATTGCCACGGAGATATTTCAGCATCACGCAGAGAGTTTTGTAGCAGGCGGGCTGTGCAATGACTTGCTGCTGGGTAGTGGGAGTCTTCTTAGTATTTGTCAGGAGGCATTCGACTTCCACCAATGGCGTCCTGAGTTCGGATGATGGTGAGGGAGACTAAAGGCATTGTGCTGCAGCAAAACCATCTGTGTTCGTAACAGTTCTTCGTTATTCCATTACACTTGAACTGTATACAGGTTGCTTCCGTTAGAACGTGCAAAAATGTAAGAGGACATAGAGAATGCTTCACTGAACAACTTGAGGTAGGGAACCTGCGCTCGGAGAAGGCAGCTTAATAAGATATGGAAGTAGACTTGTCTACCTCTTTGTCTAGCATTACTATGTCCAGCTTATTTACAACTAACGTGCGTTCAGGGATTACACGAACCGTGCTATTTACGAACGTGTACATTCTGTAGTTCCTGCAAGGAAACTAGGAGGACGAACCTCCATATCTTCTACCTAGCCGTCTGAATAGTCATCTGAATAGTCAGCTGTACTTGAGGTTCGTGCATAAAGTTCTTTGAGATCTTACCCTGGGCTGTTCGTGAGGGGAAGTGGATACAACATGACAGTGCACCGCATCACTTCAGTGTGGATGTCTGCAACCATCTCAGTGCTGTTTTCCCTGGTCGCTGGATCGGAAGGGGAAGTCCTATTCCATGGCCCACGAGGTCACCTCACCTGAATCCCCTTGATTATTTTCTGTGGGGGTATCTAAAGTCACTTGTCTATGAGATCCCAATGGATACGGAGGTGAAATTAGTTGCCAGAATTGTAGCTGCCTGTGATGTGAACCGAAACACACCAGGAATATTTGTCAGGGTGCGTCAGAATCTTGTTCACTCATGCATGTCATGCTTGCATTGAGGTTGATGGCCGTCATTTTCAGCACATTTTGTAAGATGTAGTACTAATGGTACTTTCATTGTGTCAGTGATGGTATCTGCAGTTAACTGTCACTAATGTAAATAAAAAAAGTACACAATAATGCTATTTTATTCCTATTATCTCCTTAAGCTGGCCTCTCCATCCCCAGGTTCCGTGCCTCAAATTCTTCAGTGGAGCGTCCTCTATGTCCTGTTTAATTTTTGCACCCCCTTACGGAAACACCCTCTATATACGCGTCGTTGGGCACTGCCTGGAGTCGCTCTTTTTTATCTTTGCAAGGGTACGCATACGACCGAGATGTTATTACGTTTCAGAAAACATTGAAGTGAAGAGATTGGTTGAATAAGATGAGTGAAAAGGGGCAGTCGGGTATACAGACATGGTCCAAGAGGAGGAATTTCCTTGTTAAAGTGATAAAATTTGTTACAGAGGGATGGGATAATTGTGGGCAACGCTGTCAGCCACGACGATTGAGCAGGGTACATTGCCACTGCCGACTATCGATCGAGGACGCTATTAATTAATGGCAGTCATATTCATATAAGTATCACTGGAGGATAACGTCACCTTGCCACAATCTACTGGATACGAAGTTTTGCTTCAGTCTAGCCGGATCAGTTTGAATTGATCTTACTCAATGACGTTTAAAGGTGTCTTTTGGAGAGTTGTTCGCCAAATCACATCATAATTTAACCATTTTCGTGTCATCCTCCCATAGTTTAGACTAGTTCTTTAAGTTCATATTGACTTTTATCGGTCAATTATTCTAAGTGTGTTGACCAGAGCGATGTTCGCCAAGTCGCACTTTAACTTTGAGCATAACTGACTTCTGTCGGGCAATAGTTTTAAGTTGGTTGACTGGAGCGACGTTCGCCAAGTCACACTTTAGCTTTAAATATAATTACGCTGTCATTCCCAAAGTTCAATGGCAGTGGTCACCAGGCCCGAATTATGATGGCAGTGTTCCACAAACAATTTTTACAGTATGTGTGTGGATCACATCCGTGAAGACAAACTGAGTACCTCATTGCCGCCACACTGTCCCCTACTTTAGTGTTTTCTGTAACTCATAACCATAAGTTCGTCATGAAGCTCAGTTAGGCACGTGCATTAGTTTATTTTGACTTGATTCTAGACCATTTCAGGTCAAATATACTAATCTTGAACAATGGCCATCTATTTTATACGGCCCGTATTGCCGGATGTTACAGATTAGATGTAGACTTGTTCATAAGTTCATTCATGACCATTTGTGTGCTAAGTCAATAGGATGTTCATGAGTTGTAGCCATAGCTAAGCAAATGCTTAACATTTACGTCTAAAAAAAAAAAGACATATTTTAGATCTAGTCATAATAATGACGATGGTGGCTTTATATTATCCTTCCCACCCCTAAGTTATTTTTAGGTGATTAAACTTCGTGCTTAAGCACAAAATTTTGCTAGACAGGCCATACGTTCTAAGCACATGATGTCTTCCTCATATCATGACCAACGAACGAATACTTCATAAGTGTCAAGACAGTCGATCTAAGTACGTTCTGCACAGGATAACATATATGCCCGTTTCCTCAGCTGTACCGTTCTAGTAAATTCAAGGTCAGGAGTTAGGTTCGCGTCTTGTCCCAAGTACCCATCATTCAGTTTATACGCAGGCGCAAGGTACTGTGTCCGCCTAGGCGGGCCTCATGACGCTACGGTCAGTTCCAGTACAGCAGTCGTGGCTACCGCATCGCGGTCGCGAAGTGGGGCCGAGGTAGCTTCAGATAAGTTTTTACAGTCCGACGATAATTTATGGAATTTTAGTTTTAGCTTGATGATGTCCACTATGGACAAACGGAGGTTACATTTATTCTGAAGAAGGTTGGGTTATCCCGACTGAAGCCTAGGTAAATCTAGGTAAACCATGCCACTGAGGCTGTTGGTTTTTAATTTGAAAATCAAATAAACTTTATATTGAGAATTAAGGTCGGTTTCTCCACATAGTTGGCAGTGAAATTTTATAAAAGTATATCGTTCTCTTTAAAGAGGAAAAATGCATGCTTTAATATCCCATTTCATACAAGAGTGGAGAGTAGTATCCATACAACAAAATGACCAACACCTCTCCCTGAAAACCGCGTTTTAGGCGCAGAAATTGCGTCGGCGCCGCAAGTCGAGAATCAGAACCGGATTATCAGCTCGACACTTGAGAACTTTACGGCTTTCAGTCTCCTGGAGGAGACGAGTGCTCGTAAATCTATCTCAACAGAAGTACGTAAAAAACGTGCGGGGTGTGAGTTAATACCAAATCGACGGTTGTAAACGGAGGAGGTCGAGTGAGAAAACATTTCAGGCGCTGCGGTGCGGCGCTGCTGCGGCATCGGCCATTAGCAGATGGGGCTCTCATTTACATGGGTCGCGCAATTTAACTGCACACCCACCTACAAACACACACACACACACACACACACACACACACACACACACACAAATGCACACATCTTCTGTGTAGGCGGGAGGGAGCTGCTCGCCGAGGAGAAGATTCGGGGGGAAGGGTCTTCTTGCCCGCGACAGCACAGGAGGAATTTAATAACGCTCGCGAACTGAAACAAAGACGCGACGTTTCCAGACGGTAACGAAGGGACGCAGAGGTCGCTGCCGCTGTCGACGCCGACGCCAAAATAAATTACCGAGATTGCAGTCCCACCGGGCAGACTTTCTCATTTCATTAGGGCCGAAAGGGACGACGTATGGAGGATTGCCGGAGAACAACTCGGACGCCCTGAGCTCGCACCGACGGCACTGGAATTGCTTTGCGGAGCGGAATTTGCCGCCTGGGCCGATGGCGACCCTCCCAGGACCTGTCGCTGCAGAGATAATTAGAGCGGACTGTCTGGCAGGGCTTTGCCTGCAGTAATAACCTCAAGGAACTGTGTGCATTGCATAAGATTCTGGAGACAGGTAATCTCTGTATTTAAAATCGAACTAATAACCTCTTTATCTTAGCCAGTATGTCATCAGTTTAGTGAACACACTATTCATTTCAGGTTTCTAGGTTGTGAGATATCCATTCAAAAAAGAATGATCATGTTATAACATTACATGTCTACAAGATCATTAGTGTAGTGGTGTACCTTAGCTATCAGAGCATAGCTACAAACTAATTAATGACCCTTACAACAGAGATACAGCAGGGTGAAGTATCAGTAATAGCTACAGATCAACTCTTAAATAATTTTTTATACAATTTTCCATCATACAAATAATGTGTATACCATGTGTACACAAAACTGCCAGGTTTTCATTCATTTTTTCACTAAACTTCATTAGTCACAAGATAATTTACAATATGATGATAGTAATATCATCAGTTCACATAGAAACATGTTATTTGAAGAAATGTTGCAAATTTACCATACTTGTAAACAATATGTATGTCGACATTCAACCCCACTAGTAATTCGCTATTGTCCATTCAGATACTTTAGTTGAAACCTCTCATTCTCCTCTTTCAAGCAAATGTTCTAGTTTTTCTGAATACTCACATTTCAAAAGTTATTTGTATACCTAGCTCTCTCATGATGAATTAATAGTGTCTTGAGAAAATATGAATCTGTTGATATAAAGACCGCCAGAACTTTTGTATCACTACATTTATTTTTATAGTTGTTATCAATAGAGTGTGATAACGCCATAATCATAGGAATGTAACATTAAAATTTGAGCCAGTGGGGATAATAAACAGCAAAAATTGTTCATTCCTAGTATATCAAAGTGCTATTTTTCGAATAAGTCGTCAAGCATTAAGATGTAACATTAAACTTCATATAGTATGCAGGTGTTGCTGTTATAATGCGAAACTTGTAAAACAGTTGATTTTCGGGCCAACTGATGTGTCAGGCTTCGCGGTCTGGTAGTTCACTGCAAACGTATAAATGTTTCTGTTAAGGTCACAGGGTTGGGAAGGCCATTTCTCTCTTATGTTGTTACTTGTGTCAGACGGCATGTTCAGTAACGATCACATTGCACTTTCCTATTATTCCGCAATACCCGGAGGAGGGTACTTCATGCCATTATTAGCGACTTTCATTCTTGTATGGGACAATTGGAATACAGTATTCGCACAACCTTTTCTAAGCCTCCTAATCTCTCTTCTCATACTCGCCTGGTTCCTTCACGAGATGCACAATTGTGGTGGAGAATTGCCACATAGTATTACTGAACAAAGATAATTAAAATATATGAAACGGATTTTAAGAAAACAAAGTCCCCTTTCTTATAAAGATTCCCTAGCTTAGCACCACCGTTACCTCTTCATATGGGCTATACAAACCTCATGAACATATAACACTGAAAGTACGCAGGTCAATGGACATTTTAGTGAAGGTATCTATTTACCTTAGCAAATAATAGTAAAAATAAAGAAATAATTTTGAATGAGCATCTATGTTGATAAGAATAAACTCTTTCCACATGCAAAAAATCTCTCTCTTGCCTACATGGACTCCTGGAATTTGAAAAAATTTTTCTACCTTAAATAAAACAAAAACTAGCGAAATCCTTACTCCAGCGAAATCTGTTTTATACTGACGTAGTTCAGCGAGAAAATGTGGAAAACCCCTGTCGTCTCCAGCTTGCTTAAGATAAGTAACATATCGTTTTGTGATCACGACAGCCTTTCCTACGTCCAGTCAGAGTTTACGCGGCTAGTTAGGTGACGTGGGCTGAAGATGCACTGTTTTCTCAATCTGACTATAGTCATTTGTGTCTTTAGTACCCTTCTACACATAGCAAATAACTATCACCATTCCGTAACTCCAACACCATCTCGGATACGTGCACACCATAGCTTACCATTGTATGAGACTAAATCGTTCTCATCTTTAATTCTTCACGACTATGGAACAAATTATCCTGGACCAGCATATTATCCAAAAGCGTTTTGCAATCACGAGAGGTTTAAAGCTTTATCAATTAACATCGGCGTAACTTCAGTGTCGTATTATCCCAAGCGTTTTCCCCCTGCCCAACAGTGAAACAGCATCTCTGCCATGTTTTCAACACAGTCCGTGCTTTGCTACTGACTGTCGATTCAACACTTTTATCCTTAGCTCTTCGTCTTACCACTCGACTTTTTCTCCGTATTTGATGTGATCTGCATTGCTGGCAATACATATCTGTTAGACGTCATTCGTCGAATTCGACAAGAAAGTTGAAATAACTTTACACAATTTTCGTCGGACTGACGTGTCTTAAAATCTTTATTTTCAACTTCGTGTTGTTGTTATTGTCTTCAGGCCTAAGACTGGTTTGATGCAACTCTCCACAGAAGTCATCCTCTCTGCCAGTCTTTTCATTTCCGCGTAACTACTGCAATCTACATTCATTCTTCCAGCTTATTGGATTCGAGCCTGTTTCCCTCGACAGTTTGTATCAACCTTGCTTTTAGTCATTGCCGAACTGACGATTCCTGACATCTCAGGATATACCTCATCAACCTATCCCTTCTTTTAACCTAGTTGTGCCGAAAACTTTCTCCTCTCTTCAATTAGATTCATTACTCTCTCATCATTATTCGATCTCCCACCTAATCTTCAGCATAATTGTTTTGTTTCATCCATAAATAAAAGCCCAGGGTACGTTTCACTCGTTATTAATCTATGTATTTCTGCAGTTTACAAACATACGGTGCAATACTATTTTAAATGTTTATCCTTATCTTTAAATATAGAAGCCAACACACAAACCACGCTGCCACTTCATCAACCAGCGTCTCCCCGTTACTGCGCTATTACCCTATAGTTTCGTTATGATAGTCGAAAATAGACTCTCTCATAGTAAAGCTATGGACAAATACATTGAAACATTTACATTCAGGTAGAAGTATTATTTGAGCGTTTACATTTACATTTACATAATGAATGAAACAAAATAATAAAGGAAGTAAATTGAACAGGCTACCTACAGATAAACATTTACACTAACAATTAAATTTTTATTCAGTGGTAGTTTCTTCCAGACATGCTTTGCTTGCTATTGTCAAAAATGGTTCAAATGGCTCTGAGCACTGTGAGGCTTAACATCTGGGTTCATCAGTCCCCTAGAACTTAGAACTACTTAAACCTAACTAAGCTAAGGACAGAACACACATCCATGCCCAAGGCAGGACTCGAACCTGCTATTGTCATTCTGTATTTTATTTTCTGTCAACGTTTATTTAGCTGTCCAAAAAGTAAATGTCTTTCATTAATTTTAGTTTTTCGTTTCCTAATCTGATTCCCTCATCATCTCACGATTTAATTCAGTTACATTTCCTTATCATTGTTTTCCTTTTCTTGATATTTATCTTAAAAACTCTTTTGTAGCAACCATCCACTCTACTGAACTGTTCTTCCGAATCTTTTGACATCTGTGTTAGAATGAAAATGTTCGCAAACCTCGAAGTTTTTCTTCTTCTCCTTCAACTTAAATGCCCTCTCCACATTGCTCCCTGCGTTACCTTCCTACTATCTCAAAGTGCAGATAACATCACGGGTAGGCAACAACCCTCTTTCATTCAGGTTTCAATAACTATTCCCCTTTCATGTCTGTAGACTCTCATAACTGCAGTTTGGTTCTTGTATAACTTGTAGATCATCTTTCGCTCTCTTTTTTTTTTTATCACTGATACCACCAAATTTCAAAGAGTCAGCGTGGTCAAAATTATTTCGGTAGATCCATATATGTTATAAACGTTTGGTTTTCATCAGCCTAACGTCTTAGATCAGTCATAGTGACAGTACTGTTTCGCGTTTTCCTATCTTTTCCGGAACCCAAAGTGATCTTACCTAAGGTCGGTTTCTACCAATAATTTTCCATCATTCTATGAAAATTTCGTTTCAATATTTTGCAGCTATGACTCATTAAACTTATGGTTTGATAATATTCACACAGCTCAGCACTGTCTTCTTTGAACTTGTTATCACTGATCATTGAAGTCTGAGGGTATTCTGCAAGTGTCACTTATCTTGCACATGATGTGGAACAGTTTTATCGTGGTTGGTTCTACCAATGTTCTCAATAATTGTTTCAGTGATGCGTAAAATTCTTTTATTAACAACGTATTTCTCTTGTTACCTTTATATACTTTCACTTTATTTTCGTTACTAAAGCCTTCAGATTTGTTTTTCTCACGTCATCTATTTCTATATTCCTCCAACCTTTGTTCCGTTCTGGCTTTCCAACATAGCAAGGCCTCGTTGCCTGTTTTTACAAGGCCATGCAACTACTGAAAACGACACTGCTTGTCTTAAGGAACTACAGTTTAGTCTGACCTCTCCATAGATACCGCTCCGATATGGTGGCAGCTATAGTTCGCCTATCTGTATCATCAAGATCTAAGTTTCATGGGAAATCCCAAAACAATACCTGATATTACCGTTAATTTTATTTTTATTCTTAATACTGTTACAATTATTATTATCATTATGTGACACTAATGTGCCATACATATTATAATGTTGATACCCTTGGAGATGTCTGGTTAGATTTAAGAGTAGTTTTGAAAGACCGTATTTTGGCACCTGAAATCAATGCGTGACTAAATAAAGACCGACTTTGTTATGGTACCAGTAACACATCTCCGAAGTCGCTCAATGTTTGCTGTCATTTCCTCTTGAAAAATACTCAAAATGCTGAAGCAGTTCTATAGAATCATCACACTAGCGTCTAGTACGCGATTTCATTACTGAAGTATTGCACCCCTCAGAATGCTTCCACCAAAATACAGGTCTTCCATTTTTAACATCCCTTTAGTTGAATATGGGAAGCTTGGATCAGTAATAGTATCTGACAGAGCGATCATAATAACCCAAAAGCGCAATGCGCGGGTGTTTCGAATATTTGTCAGCCTTCTTTTCCCCCTCGTTCTAATATGAAAACTATGAAAGTAAATTTATCTTAGAAAATCCACCTTTTTTGTTCGAGAGTAAAAGAGTACAAATGTATATACGATCGGCGCCTATATACGCATTATCATAATGTGTAGTGCACATCTACATCTACATTTATACTCCGCAAGCCACCCAACGGTGTGTGGCGGAGGGCACTTTACGTGCCACTGTCATTATCTCCCTTTCCTGTTCCAGTCGCGTATGGTTCGCGGGAAGAACGACTGTCTGAAAGAACACCATTAAGTTACTCACTTTGGCGGAGAGTTAGGTTTATTATGAAATTATTATTTCACTTCCATGATTAAACATACTAATAATGATACATTTTTCTCTATTTCTTGATCATCATTGTAAGTGTTAGTATCATATAATAGTCATGTGTCTGACAATAAAAGCAGTCGGGTTGTTAGGACGCACATTCCTTTATTGTTAATCTAAACACACAGGAGGTAACATGGATCAAACAAGGAAAAAAAGGCCAGAAGGCATGGCGTGTAGAATGCAAAACTTCAGAACTACGAGCACTTTTTTCGGTAAAAGAGTTGAGTTACACAGTATCGACGATGAACAAGTGCTGGTAGCTCTTAAGGCATGCGTTTTCGAGCCAACGTTTACAGGACATTATTCTCATCTTTTGGTCCACACTACCACCACTGAAATTACGAAATACTTTTTTTTTTACATCTAGTGTTTATAAACATGTCCGCCTCCGTAGCTGGATGGTCAGCGTAGACAGCTGTCCTGTGGAGGACCCGGGTTCCCCTTCCAGGCACTGGCAAGGATTCTGCCCTAGTGGGACGACTGGTACAGGGTGCACTCAGTCTGGCTATGTCAACTAAGAACTACTTAAGCGGACTGGAAAGTCTGTAAAAAGGCTGGGGAAACGGTATGCTGGCCCCATGTCCCTCCATACTTCATCTGCATGAGCCCAAGGCAGAGGATCACGTGGTGGCCAGTACACATCCCTTGGGCTTTGACGGCCTGGCAAGGAGCTCGTTATTTATGAAACTGCATATTTGTGAGAGCTTTTCCGTAAATAATTTTAATATTAATTTACAATTAAATTATTTATATTATGTTTTGTCAGTCGTCAGATAGTGGAGAGAAGTTTATACACTGCATTTCGTGACTGATGAAAACTTAATCTAAATAATTACATTGTAACATTAAAACAGTATTTGCAAAAGTCTCACCAAGATGGACGTTCGTAAATATAATTAGATGAATGATCAAGGAATGAGCGTTCGATGTCGCGACTGATAAAATCCTTATTGGTAAGCTGAATCAGTTCAATGAAATAATAAAGTCATAATAATCTATTTAGCTCACTGACCTAGAAGAGTAATTCATTGGTGCACTGCCCGTTACAATATGGCGTATATAGGCGCCAATCGTATACACGCCTGTACTCTTTTACTCTCGAACACGGAACGGGGTTTTGTCTCAGATAAATCTACTTTTATATTTTACACAATTTTACACAGTGACATAATGAAGCAAATGAAAAAAAAGGAGGCTCACAAAGAATACAAATTGGAGCACAGAGCGTCTTTGGATTATTACGACTGCTGTGGTAGATATTATTACTACCGCAAATTTCCAAGATTCGCCTCATGTGATATTACACATTCGCCTCTAGTAATGCCGGATTTACTTGTCTCTTCTATTTTGCAATGCTTCTTAGTATTAATTCCAAATTCTTAAACAATTTGACTTGTTCCAGACGTTCGTAATAATGCTGTACGCAGGTAATATTGCGTTCTTGATGTTAATTACAGGCGTAATCTTGCATTTATTCACAATTGAACAAATCTGCCATTAATTACACTAAGATGAAAATTATTCCCATGTCTCTTTGCTGTTCCTTACGACCGTCTAGGGACCATAATTACCTGAAGTCAACAATATCGTAAGCAAAAATTTCAGAATGATATCTTCTTATGTGTACATTGAGAACATTAAGGCCCTATTACACTTCTTTGGTGTTTATCTAAGGTTACTATTATTTTGGATGAACGTTAGACATCCTATGTAACGTACTAATGTCTATTTGTAAAATATATGCCAATCCAGTCGCATGTCTGTAGAGATACTCCATATTATTGTATTTGGTTATTAACAGATGATGTGACAGTGTTGTACCAATTCCATCAATGAAATCTATTTGTCTTTCTGCTTCTGTGGCTTTCACGATATCGTATACGATTAAAGCCAACTGTTTGTAGCAAGAGGTCATATTGTGAATCCATGCTGTTTCTTTGGTAGGCTAGTTCTCTACAATGCCTATAGTTGCAAGTCTAATCGATGCATACCGGGCCCTCTGGACAGTGGGCGGCTTGGAATTAACTCCCCTAATGGTCTGTCCCCGGCGCTGATAAGCCCCTCTGGGACTTCCTTGAGGTGGGCGGCGCCGCTGGCGTTTCGGCCGCCTGTTGCGCTTCCTCCTCAGGCACCGCTGCGGAAGCCTGCATAATGAACCACTTGCCCGGCTATGTGCACCTCCCACCCCGTGTCCTCCCCTCCCTCTACTGTTCTGTTCTGTTCTGCCCTGCCAACCTGTGGCTCAAGCTGGCCCTACACAGACTCTGGGGGGGGGGGGGGGGGGGGGGGGACCGGAGAATCACTTTACTTTCACCTCCAGGGGTCCGCGGCTTGCTAACTGTCTGCGCACAGAGGCTATTTCCTTTTATTCGCATTTATTTCACTTCATAGAAGTCAGTAGCCCCAAAATTGTGTGCGGGAACCCATAAGAAAGAACCCTCTCAAGGGAGAAGGGATTGTACGCAGTCGTTTGGAAAACAGCAGCACCATTGTAAGTGGAAATGAGTCTACTTCATTCATGAACCACGCTGTAACAAGCCAACTATAAAATTTACAGAACAATAAAAGAACTGGCGAATATTCATATCCGGGTTTACCGCCTAGTTCGTTATTCCACTCTTGTGTTTCAGTCAAACCCTCAGTGTCATGCAACACCTGCAGACACAGGGAATATCTAACGGTCAAATGAAATAATTTTGAGGAAAATACACAACGGAGGCGCACAGCACGGCAGATATTTTGGTATCGCTATTTTCCCGGAAGCAACGCACCTGAACGACACACCCTGTCTGCCATCTGATAATTGGCCAAAGTTTCCGAAACAAGTTCTAAATCAGGGCCATTTTTATGACGTCATTCTGATGAGTTGACGCTGAGTTGTAGCCCAGCAAATTGAAATTTCTGTAAATGCATCACTTTTACAATCAATACCACCAGAGGATTTGAAATTATCCTGTTAGTTGTTCCACTACTTGTAGCCGGATACGCAACTTTGCAACACACTTACTCCTTGATAACGATGGTACAACTTCTAGGATTAGAAAACATGCCCATGTTAATGGGAGACTACCATGAGATGTAAAAGCAACGTCGAGAGCGACAGCATTGGAAGCTGCATCAAGCATACATATTATGCTATTTCATACAACAAGCTGTCAACACCAGAGAACTATGACGAAAAGTAAGATAAGCTGCAGGGGTATACACTCGGTGCAACAATAGTCATTTGATCGTTTACATAAACAAATGTAATTTGTTGCAGACTTACGGGGATACATACTCACCACTGTTCGTCTGCACGGTTTGTGATATAAGTCTGGGAACAGACACACTATCAAGTCGTTCTGATTGTGGAGCGACTGCAGGAAACCGCTGCGAAAAGAGAAACCAGATTCATCAGAATAATGCTAAGTAAAAATAATTCGCACAAGAAACAGATAGTTTACAAATTATTCGTTCGCTTCATTCATGAGTACCCTCCATTAGACTAGAAACGTTGCCGTTTAAGATGAAAAGGAAAGATAGAGATGGTGCAAAGAAGAACGATGCGTTTCGTTCCGGTTTTCCTTACAAGCGCGACAAACTGTTTGAGATGACCGCCACACTGCAGTGGCGGACGTTACAAGAAACGTTCCAAGAAGAGTCAGGCAACGCATTACTTTTTTACTCACATATACGCCTCTCGAAATAATGACCACGACGAGGAAACCAGTCACATTCAAGCTCACTATCGATTCTACCACGAACCAATAATAAGTGGAACAGGAAATGGTGGGGCGACATATTATGGTGCTACCAGAAGTACCCTCATGCTCACATATTAAGGCATCTTCCAGTGTATGGATATACACTCCTGGAAATTGAAATAAGAACACCGTGAATTCATTGTCCCAGGAAGGGGAAACTTTATTGACACATTCCTGGGGTCAGATACATCACATGATCACACTGACAGAACCACAGGCACATAGACACAGGCAACAGAGCATGCACAATGTCGGCACTAGTACAGTGTATATCCACCTTTCGCACCAATGCAGGCTGCTATTCTCCCATGGAGACGATCGTAGAGATGCTGGATGTAGTCCTGTGGAACGGCTTGCCATGCCATTTCCACCTGGCGCCTCAGTTGGACCAGCGTTCGTGCTGGACGTGCAGACCGCGTGAGACGACGCTTCATCCAGTCCCAAACATGCTCAATGGGGGACAGATCCGGAGATCTTGCTGGCCAGGGTAGTTGACTTACACCTTCTAGAGCACGTTGGGTGGCACGGGATACATGCGGACGTGCATTGTCCTGTTGGAAAAGCAAGTTCCCTTGCCGGTCTAGGAATGGTAGAACAATGGGTTCGATGACGGTTTGGATGTACCGTGCACTATTCAGTGTCCCCTCGACGATCACTAGTGGTGTACGGCCAGTGTAGGAGATTGCTCCCCACACCATGATGCCGGGTGTTGGCCCTGTGTGCCTCGGTCGTATGCAGTCCTGATTGTGGCGCTCACCTGCACGGCGCCAAACACGCATACGACCATCATTGGCACCAAGGCAGAAGCGACTCTCATCGCTGAAGACGACACGTCTCCATTCGTCCCTCCATTCACGCATGTCGCGACACCACTGGAGGCGGGCTGCACGATGTTGGGGCGTGAGCGGAAGACGGCCTAACGGTGTGCGGGACCGTAGCCCAGCTTCATGGAGACGGTTGCGAATGGTCCTCGCCGATACCCCAGGAGCAACAGTGTCCCTAATTTGCTGGGAAGTGGCGGTGCGGTCCCCTACGGCACTGCGTAGGATCCTACGGTCTTGGCGTGCATCCGTGCGTCGCTGCGGTCCGGTCCCAGGTCGACGGGCACGTGCACCTTCCGCCGACCACTGGCGACAACATCGATGTACTGTGGAGACCTCACGCCCCACGTGTTGAGCAATTCGGCGGTACGTCCACCCGGCCTCCCGCATGCCCACTATACGCCCTCGCTCAAAGTCCGTCAACTGCACATACGGTTCACGTCCACGCTGTCGCGGCATGCTACCAGTGTTAAAGACTGCGATGGAGCTCCGTATGCCACGGCAAACTGGCTGACACTGACGGCGGCGGTGCCAAATGCTGCGCAGCTAGCGCCATTCGACGGCCAACACCGCGGTTCCTGGTGTGTCCGCTGTGCCGTGCGTGTGATCATTGCTTGTACAGCCCTCTCGCAGTGTCCGGAGCAAGTATGATGGGTCTGACACACCGGTGTCAATGTGTTCTTTTTTCCATTTCCAGGAGTGTAGATGTGCCCTTACACAATCACATGTTTGATAGGCTGCTTCCTGGACAGTGTGTTTAAAATATACGATGGTCATTTAAAAAATTCTGCACAGCGTGAAATTATGGTTCAAGTTTTATTTTTATTTAACAGAATGATATTACAGGACATCATTGTAACCTCCATTCTCCTCAGTTACATTGACCCAGCATTTCCACTAGTCCTGTATCTCCGTTAGGAGGCCATCTTTACAGATCTGTGAGATTACTCGGGTCACTGCATCAGAAGTTCTAGTCAATGGTTTGAAACCACTTCACTCAGAGTGGTTTCTTGAGTTTTGGAAACTAATCGATATCTGGTGGACTCACTTCCCACCCATAATTCTCCAAAACACTGTGTTCTCTTTTGACAATATGCGGTCAAGCGTTAGCATGCAAAATGTGCACTCCCTCTGCGATCTTGTCGGACCGTCTGTGACGAGTCGTTTAACATTTGCAGAAAATCCGTGTTACATCTCGCTGTTACACGAAACTCTATCTGTTGCCATCACTTCCTTCTTGTCGTAAGTCATAATCATCGGCTTGATTTCAGACAGTTGGCGACGGCATTTGTTTGGCCTAGGATAGTCAGGACGTTTCCACTGGAAGGGCTGTGATTTCAGTAACCATTCTAATCCTTCTCTGATCTATTTAAAAAGTGATCGACTTCCGTCTCGTAGCAGTGAAGCAAATATAATGCGATTCTCTTCTGATTTGCTTTTTGATGTTCGCTGAGATCTTGAGAAACTCGTTTTGCATCCAGTTTTCTCTTATGTAGTTTCTCAGACGTAGTTCCGAACACGAAAGTGACAGATGTGTTTGCTTGGATTGCAAATTCTTCACAGGTTTTGCGTCAATCTTTTTGCAAAATGATGTCGGTAATGGCACAGGAAATGTATTCTGTTGCAGTCATTGGATGTCGTTCTGTTGTTTTCATTGCTTGTCCAGAGTTCGCAGAATCGGGAAGCTCACAGTGACATCGTGCTTCAAACGGGTACGTTATCTTCACAAACGAACAGAAGGTTGTGAAATTCGGTAGCTCTTTTCCGCCGAAAAATATCAGTTTTGTTGTACGACCGAGTGCTGAATACTAGTGCCTACGACTTTTGTATGGGAAAACCCTAAAATATTTTGAAATAAAAACTAACGCTATTGACATTCTGTTGTTCTTCGCGCCCACACATGTCCGGTCCTCTGGCGCTAGAGGGCTTAGACCAGTAGCGTGTGACACGGCGGTTGTCGGTGTGTAACGTAACAACGTCGGTGAGTGAGAAACAGGGTGATGTAATCGAGTTTCGAAATCGAAGAGTTTGTCTACACGTGGAGCACTCTCTCCTTCAGCCTGACAATCGCAGACCAAATAAGAGCGCTGCGACATCTTCAACAATCCGACGCAGTGGGTTCACTATCATCGATCAGCCTCTGTACAATCCCGACTTGCCCCCATCCGATTTTCGTCTGTTTCTAAAACTTACTGAACATCTTCGCTTCACACTGATAGTGCTGATGCCTTACAAGCAGAGGTGAGGTTGTCGCTCCGTCAACAAAGTCAAACATTCTACAGTTAAGCAATGAACAAACTAGTCTCTAGTTGGGAGAAATGTGCTTGTCGCCAGGCTGCCTATGATCGTAAATATATGTAGTTATGAGGAAAAAAATGTGTAAAGTGTTAATAACTTTTGTTTTATTTAAAAATCTTAAGAGTTTTCACATTAAAATATCGGAGGCTTTAGTTTTCAGTACGCCGTCGTAAGACTGTTGGTCGATACGCGAGATTTGACTTGAGTCATTTTCTCCCTCCGTTCCAAACCAGAATATTCATCCAAAACATAAATCATCATAACACTGAAAACACGTGGTGATACTTAGGAGTCTGGACGGCAACTAACGCTTCACACGATGAAATCGTTCCACTGATACGGAAGCCCATGCGCTGTGAACAGAAGTTTAGAAATGACGCTCGTGTAACCAAATAAACGTAATCTGCCGCCCCTGGAAACAAAAGCTTTGACACCTGGCGGCAGTGTTAGGGTGAGTCTGTAAGAGCTGATCAGACAAAGAAAGCAGGACAAATTATGCCAACACTGGTTACCGTTATCACAGGGCATTACAGCTTATGATTTTTCGTCGAAAGTGCTACTATAGGGGAAACACTATCCTATGCAGCTCACATAATACCCCTAATTTAGACCCTCATTTCACTGCACACAGCAGTATACTGGTGTGTACATGCCGTACGACACAGTATGTGCCAGCTAATGTCTGTAAGAAACAGTCCATTTGTAGCACAAGATGAGGCAACAAGCTGCAAACGACGGATTTAGACGCCAGTAGCTACATGCTCCCACTTGAACTAAAGTCCACACGCAATGCACCTGGTCCCTTCAATATCGCAGGAGCACTCTCTGGGTGACCACTTTCTCCTGACGTCCATCCTCCTGGTGGACCACAAATTTACGCCTGGGCCAGGTGGTTACCCAGCTACACCATCACTATTTTCAGGTCTGTGCGGGCCTACACTGCACCTGACCATCGTTGGGGTGGGCCCATGCCACAGTCTCCGGTCATGCCGGGCACATCGCTTTAAAGAACATCTCTCCTGGTGTGTCGTTTCTGTGGCCACTGGGCGGCTGAGCAGCGAGGAGCTACCTCTGTCAGCCATCATGGAGTGCACAAAGCTTGCGACTGGCCTCTGTGAGCGCTCTGACGCTAGCAGGTGCTGTCACCCACACACGTTGCCTGCCTGGTCAGCAAAGCAGCTGACGCCAGCACCTTCTGCGCCCGTAGTGACCTATGAGCACAGTGAACAACAGCCTTCTCTTCAACGACGATTTAATCTTTGTAAATAACACGAATAAAAGACTATTTAACCAGGGATGTTAACAGTGACGAACGCCATATCATTCCAGTCACCACTATCTCCACAGGCCACGTCACAGTGGGGAAAAGGCTCTTCAACCAGACGTGCCTGCAACCGATTCACCTGTCACCATGTAGGTCACTTCCCTACTTTAAATTTCTTTTTAGGGTTCCATACCACACTCAGTAAAAACGAAACCTTTGTAGGACCAGTTTGTTGTCCGTCTGTCTGTACGACTGTTAAAAATCCTTTTTCTTAGGAAAGACTAGACGTTGAAATGTATGTCACATACTGAGGTCTATGGTCCCTTTGGGGTGTAAAACATTGACGATTATAAGTCAATGCAATCAAAAGATACAGTTATGTAGATCACATATGTTAATATTCGGAAACTCACTCATCAAAATCTGTAGGGCAATTCCCCTTGCCCTAGAATCATGAAATTTGGCAAAAAGCAAGGCTTCACAGTACAAGTAAAGGAAAAATTCGCAAGTTGTTAATTTGTAACTATACTACAGGAAAAAAATATTTCGTCAGTTGTTATCCGGTGTCAAACTTGAAATTAAACAATGATGATGGATAAATTCCGAAAAGCGTCATATGAGCAACAGGGTCATTCCTTCCCTGGTGTTTGACTTTTACAGTTGTAACGCAGTCAACCTGAATAGAAAACTTGCTGGTTATGACTGTAATGGTCGCCTGCCTCCTGCATGACTTTGTGGAATATTTATGTTCTTGAGATTAAAACATACTCTACAATCTTCGAATCATTGGAACCGATATCTTGCCAGTATCTTAGCTGATAACAGGCGAAAATGGTCTAGATTCTTCCTTACCGGAATTGATGAACCGTCTATATACATAATTAAATTCGTTTGGAACTCTCAGTGTGCACGCTCTACGCATACCTGGCCAGTTATTTTATATGTATCAGCCGTTCAGGTGGTTTGATAATGTCGAAAATCGTATCCTATCAAGTATACACCTTTTGAGATCCACAAAACTATTACACTCAACCTATTTATTCTAACCTTCTCCCACCTCTACTATCTTTCACATATACTGTTCCTATCAGCATAAAGTTTCCTTTGAGACCCTAGCAGATGTGTCACTCATCCATCCGCCGTTTGGTAAGGGTCTTCCATCATTTATTGTTTCATATAATCTTCTCAGTACTTTATCATCTCGTAATTTACACGTTCACTTAATTTTTAAAAGTGTTCTTCTTCTCCAGTTGTCCAATGATCCAGATTTTCCTTCCATCCACAGCAGTCCTACAATGTGCAAAAAAAAAAAAAAAAAAAAAAAAAAAAATGTTTCAAATGGCTCTGAGCACTATGGGAACATCTGAGGTCATCAGTCCCCTAGACTTAGAATTACTTAAACCTAACTAACCTACGGACATCACACACGTGCATGCCAGAGGCAGGATTCGAACCTGCGACCGTAGCAGCACATTTGTAGCAGAATACTAGAATATATTGTGAGTTCAAATTTTATGAGCTACCCGTAACAGAAATACCCGTGTCGATTAGTTTGACTGGTGACAGAAAGTAACATATATTATGGAACATCGTAAGTGTCATACACCTGAAGAGAGATACCAAAGATCTCGGAAATACCAGCTTAGAAAGCTTTAACACCCGTCCTCAGAAGCAGTAACTACTTCATCGCTCTACTCATCTATTACTCAGAGTTTGTGTTGATAATATTAGGCAGTAGAGCCATATAGGTAGGCAGGATTTCCAAGTACCACGCTAGATGGAAGAGGAAGAAACATCAATGTGTGGTACAGCAAAATATTTACCCTGTGCGAGATATATGCACGCCACAGTCACTTGCAGAGAATAGACGTATTACCTCCACTCCTCACCGGCATCTTTTACCTTCCGTTTAAAAAAAAAATGGTTCAAATGGCTCTGAGCACTATGGGACTTAACATCTATGGTCATCAGTCCCCTAGAACTTAGAACTACTTAAACTTAACTAACCTAAGGACAGCACACAACACCCAGCCATCACGAGGCAGAGAAAATCCCTGACCCCGCCGGGAATCGAACCCGGGAACCCGGGCGTGGGAAGCGAGAACGCTACCGCACGACCACAAGATGCGGGCTTCCGTTTTAAACAATGAGAGTTTCAAGTTTACAGCAGCGGGCGAATAACGTGGTTTCCTGACATCAAATAAGCATGTGGCTCTTTAGTAGAGCGTTGTCCCTGAACCAACATGCGCACTGAATTTTACACCCTGAGGTGACAAAAGTCGCGGGATACCTCCGAATGTCATATTTGGCCTCCTTTTGGCGGGCGTAGTGCAGCAGCGAGATATGGTATGGACTCATCAAGTCGCTGGAAGTCTTCTGCAGAAATACTGAGCATCGCTGGCCCTATAGCCGTTCTTAACTGCAGGACGTTGTGCAAGAACTGACCTCTCGATTATGTCTCATAAATGTTCGATGGCATTCATGCCGCGCGATCTGTAGGGCCAAATCACTAGCACGAATTGTTCTGAATGTTCTTAAACCCAGTCGCGAATGTGGCCTGGTTATATAACATCGTTGTTTGGCAACATGAAGTCCATGAACGCCTGGAAACGGTCTCCAAGTAGCCGAGCACAACCTTTTCCAGTCAATGATCAGTTCAGTTGGACCAGAAGACTCAGTCGATTACATATAAACTCAGACCAACCATAACGGAACCACCACCAACTTGTGTAGTGCCTTGTTGACAACTTGGGCTCAAATGGCTCTGAGCACCATGGGACTTAACTTCTAAGGTCATCAGTCCCCTAGAACTTAGAACTACTTAAACCTAACTAACCTAAGGACATCACACACATCCATGCCCGAGGCAGGATTCGAACCTGGGACCGTAGCGGCCACGCGTGACAACTTGGGTCAATGGCTTTGTGGGTCTACGCCACACTCGAATTCTACCCTCAGCTCTTACTAACTAAAAACAGGACCCCGGTTTTCCATTAGTCTGGGTCCAACTTATATGACCACGTGCTCATGAAAGGCGCTGCAGGCAATATCTTGCTGTTAAGCAAAGGCACTCATGTCAGTCGTCTGCTGCCATATCCCATTAACGCCAAATTTCGTAGCAGTGTTCCAACGAATAAGTTCGTCCTACGTCCCACATTTATTTTTCGGCTTATTTAACGCAGTGTTGCTTGTTTATTATCACTGACAATTCCACGCAAACGTTGCTTCATTTTGAAGTTACGTGAAGGCTGTCGGCCTCTGCGTTGTCCGTGGTGAGAGGTAATGCCTGAAATTTGGTATTCTCTGGACACTCTTCACCGTGTGGATCTCAGAATATTGAATTTCCTAACGCTTTCCGAAATGGAATGTCCATGCATGTCGCTCTAGCTACTATTCCGCGTTCAGTGTCTGTTAATTCCCGTTGTGCGGCCATATTCACGTCGGAAACCTTTTCACATGAATTACCTGAAAACAAACTATAGCTCCGCCAATGCGCTGCCGTTTTATACCTAGTGTGTGCAACACTACCATCCTCTGTGTATGTGCATATTGGTATGCCATGACTTCCGTCACCTCCGTCTGCGTATACAGAAGTATATTTAACGACTGTTCTGAAATGATAATTGTCACTCACATGAATTATAGTTCATTTTTTCACTTGTAACCACTTTCTGGTCCCTCACCAGCCTCTCTAGTCCAGTAACACTCATCTCGCTTAGCCACGTAAGTCAGTTTCTTTCAACTATTTCACCGTAAGAGTACTTCAGTAATTTTAATTACTTCACCATTAGCTTTCCAACATTACTTCTGATTAAATTTTTATAGACTGATGCCTTAGAAATCGGTTTGCAACGTGCTGCTAATGAATGCAATGTAGATGACACTTCCAACTGCTCAAATCCCACGATTACACGCAATTTGATTTTCACAAAACTACTTCCCATGAATTCTGAATGACAACGTATCTCACATACTTCAGATTATAACTTTGAGACTCGTAATGCCTCAGGATTAATCTTCTGTCCACGCTTCTATGCTGCAGCCCAATCGTCGTCCTTCACCGCTAGTCAACCACTGACACAGTACGACATCGCACGTGGTCGACCTGCCATTCGTCGATCGCTAGCGCGAAATTGTAGCTTTCAGAACCCTCTAGAACTTTATAGATATCATAGCAACAAGAAGTAACTTCAGTATGGATCTTTAGTTAGATCTTCGACTATGGTACCGTAACAAAATTTACTGTAAACTGCCATACAATGTCACACCCAATCCGCACATTTCACTATTGCTAATCAGACAGTCAAACATTATTAGTCTCGGAAATTCTTGGTCCACACACGGTATCTGGGTACCACATCCAGGTTTTCAACAGGGTTCTTGTGTGCACTGTAGGAAATACGCGTGTACTTTCTCATAGCATTAAGTGCGCTGCTGAATTGTCCCCTTTTCCTGGCTCGTATTCCTTGTGAATGTAAGGCAAATATTTCATCTAAAAATGGCTTGTGTTTGGACACTTGCTTTCTCAGAACTTTCCATAGATACCTTGCTTCCATCTTTTTCAGATCATTTTGGTGTAACTGCAATTAAATTGTTCAAATGGCTCTGAGTACAATGGGACTTAACATTTGAGGTCATCAGTCCCCTAGAACTTAGAACTTCTTAACTAATCTAAGGACATCACACACATCCATGCCCGAGGCAGGATTCGAACCTGCGACCGTAGCAGTCGCGGGTTCCGGACTGACGCGCCTAGAGCCGCTCGGCTACACCGGACTGTTATTTCGTCTACTTGACGACAGAAAAGCATCGAGCTGAAAGCTGCTCGTTCAGGTGCCTCTACAGGAAATGGTCCCTATATTTTTTTGTTCCAACAGATGGTTATGGCGTACACGTCGCCACCACTCCAATTTGCTCGTAATACAGTGTGTAGTGATTTAAAAGTATCATCATACTTCTTAAAAAAGTTTCGAACAGTATCGTGGTACTTATTTTCGGTTTATAGGTTCCCTTCAGACAGTTAGACTCAAAAGTTAATGAAATGGTGGGTTTATTACTCTCCCTTTTCAAAGAGTGTGGTGAGCTTAAGATAAGCTCTACGGATTGATATCCTATAAGAGACCAGAGGAGCAACTCGCCTGGCTTCTCACTTTCGCGACCGTAGAAGTTCACATTATCTTGAGTGCGTCAGTTTTATTCACACTGAGCAATCAGACTTGGATAATTTAAGGACAACCAGGATCAGACCTGGAAAATTTAAGGACAACCAGGTTCTAGGTAATTATCTACGTTTCATAATTATCTCAGTGAGATGGCAGCAATGGCGGCTCAGCAAATATCGCCCGAGACGGTTAGTTTCCTTCGTACAATAAGACTCATCCGCACTTTCACTGTAAATCCTGTCAATAATACATCAAGGATATTAGTGGTACAAAATAAAAGATCACGACGAGATGTTAGAAAAAAATGAGTGTTTAAGCTCACTTAAAGAAACTTGCATTAACACACTCGTCTTAAGAGATTGTGGCTATGAGGAGGAACATAATTGAAGGGAGAGACAAGAGAAGTGTGTCAGGCAAAAGACCGATATTACTTTACGGAGATAACGCAGTCAATAAATTCATTTCTTAAAAGTTTAAACATTATCCCTTTATGTTTAACGTACATGGGCCTTCGTCGCAGATGACACACTTCATAATCAAACAATTCTACCTGCCCTTAGCAAAAATATTCTATTAACATAATAAAGAGAAAAATGATAGTATGTCATTGTAGACTGTGGGACAGGTCATAAAGATGTTGATAACGCCACGTAGCGCTCTGTATGAAAATCGCTGACTATGTTGTGTGCAGTCTGTGGTTGGTTGGCATTGTTGGAATATTCGCTATTGTAGTGTTGGGCAATTGGACGTGAACAGCGCGTAGCGTTGTGCAGTTGGAGGTGAGCCGTCAGCAGTGGTGGATGTGGAGAGAGGGATGTCAGAGTTTTAGGAACGGACGATCTGGACGTGTGTCCGCCAGAAAAAGGAAATTTGTAAAGATGGATGTAATGAACTGATATATATATATATATATATATATATATATATATATAATGACTTTTGAACATTATTAAGGTAAATACATTGTTTGTTCTCTGTCAAAATCTTTCATTTGCTAACTATGCCTATCAGCAGTTAGATCGTTCAGTAGTTAGAATCATTTATTTAGCTGGCAGTATTGGCGCTCGCTGTATTGCAGTAGTTCGACTAACGATGATTTTTTGAGGTGATTCATGAAAGGTGTAGGCTATTGTTAGTCAGGGCCATTCTTTTGTGGAGATTATTGAAAGTCAGATTTCGTTGCGCTGAAAATATTGTGTGTCAGTTTAGTGATGATCAGAATAAGTAACCGGAGAAATGTCTAAGTCCGTACAGTTTTGCTCAGCTGTTTGAAAATCAAATAACGTAAGAGGTTTTTCTGCACTGTCATTTTTAAATTTTTCTAAGGGGACGTTACAACTCGATTTTTTTTTCTGTCTCCTTCCGCATTACTTCTACTATGCACTAACGCACTTGATAGGGAGATGTCATCTGAGAACTGCGTAATAGTTATCGTAAATAAATAGATTTTCCAGGAGGAAAGCGTTCTTACTTACCAACTATATTTCGACAAGTGTTTTAAATCGTGTAGAAACATGCGAAGAACGCCACAGGGTAATAGATTTCCTGCGTCGCAAAAATCGCTTAAAGGCTGGGATGCAACTGTATGGTGCTTTCGGATATCACATTCGAGAGTGTCAGGGGTGGGGCCGTCATTCGCTGGTACTCTCGCTCGGCCCATGAGACTCTCTATGGCAAAGGATTACTGTGTGGAGAAAACGTCATCAGAAATTCGATGCACTAACTGGAGTCTGTTTGCCGATCATACCGCGACTAATGGAAAGAAAACAGGCGCGCGCAGCAGACACGCTGCAACGGGGTCACCTCAGGGAGGGCGGCTGGTGGGGTCGGCCCAATGAATGAGGAAAACAATGGCGCCTCCGAGTGGCGCTCGTGTTACTGGCAACGGCCTCAAGACCACTTATGCTTACCGCCCGTTGGTCTTTAGAACACTCCTGACACACAATACAGGTAAAGAAAACTGCACATCTAGTTAGTTATTGCACATTTAGAATTAAAGTAGAGGCATCCGCTTCAGTTGTACTACTATTTATTTAAACCACGACCGGCGCTTACTACCCCCACGTCTTAGATAGTGATGGTTGTTATATGCTATTTTATTTTTGTCACTCTAGACCAAAACGTATGACACACGAGACGATTAACTTAGAATTTTTTTATTACCATTAATTTTTATCACTGTTGTCTTTGTTTTTATCCACTGTTCATTCATTTTGCCTATGTACCACTGCCCTGTTGCCTGGAAATGTCACATATTGCCACATGATTGAGAGTTATTTAGCCTATCGGAGTACCACAGCTCGCTCGTATTCCATTATATATATCAGCCCAGATTCTGTATACCATCGCTGACAAGTCTGTTTACTGTCACCGCGCTCCCCGACCTCCGGCGTGTACCTCCACACAGTAGTGATTGGCTTTCCCACCGTACTGCTGCCCAGCGGCGGACAGTGTGAGTACTGTGTTTGTTCTACATTTTTTGTTTACTTCGTCCCACCCACCCGGACGTTACATTTTCATTCACTGTTCAGTTTCATTATTGGGCCCACCATTTTTCAATATCTAGCTCCGCCAACATGCAATGATCGGAAGTGGCCCCACCCCACCGCATGTTATGTATTACCAAATACTATAAGAAAGTCGCCTTCGTCCGGCGATCTGCTCTTTTGGTCTTTACACATATTTTACATTATATTGCTTCCTTCCTCTCCTTGGTATGTAACAGTTTCATACACCTGAAGACAGGATTTTAAAATCTCGAAACTGTTCGAGGTTTAAATAAATAATAGTAGAACTGAAGCGCGTCTTTCTAAAGTAATTATCATGGCTGTCAGTTGCGGATCTCCCACATACACTTTTGTACACAGGAGCTTTAATTTTACTCGCATCGTACCACACTGCTTGTCATTAAAACTGTACGACAATGAAGTCGCCATGAAACAGGTTGAAAACATGAATTGTACTGTGTGCTTGGATACACATTTTAGTACAACCGCACAAAATTACCTGAACTGACGCCATCTTTCTTCTGTACATAAGAAAACATTGCGCTACGAGGTACTCACTCAGAAATCTCCTTAGAATTCTGTTTGTTTGTGAGAAGATCGTATTACACATCGAGTAGAAACGACAAATGTCTACAAGCACGTATCTAATATGACTGCCGCCTGTCGGTACTGAAGTCTATTCATTTTTTTATAAAAGTGACTTTCGGAACGTGCCCATACAACCACCTGGAATTAAGTTTGGACAATTCGGAACATTCATAAGGGCAACCGACAATCTGGTACGATGTTACATACGTTAGATTTGACGTGTGACGCCTTGTAGGCCATTTTCGTATCAGTTATGACGGTACGAAGATAAGGACCACACAACACCCAGTCCCTGAGAGGAGAAAATATCTGAGTAGGCAGGGAAACGAACCTAGGCCACTTCGGTCACTATTATGCCGCGCTAATCCCGCTGTTACCGAGGCGGACAGATCAGTTTATCTTTTCACAGTATGCTGCCCTCTTTGGGCGGGATCCCACGACTGGATTCCCACTAAGGGGACAGGGGGTCACACTCCATGCGACTAGCATCCGTGAGAACATATCTACTCGGTCGTGCAAGATCGACCAGCCACTTCACGTACCTCGAATCAGGAGGTTGACCTGCTTGGAGCGAGACAAGTATTCAAATTCACAGCGCGCCGACGTTTGTAGCAGCAGGGAGTGTCAGTTAGATGGCCATTGTTGCGGCTTCTCTTGACGTAGGAACAGGGAGAGGCGCGCCAACAGTAGTGCTACAGCATCTTATGAAACAGGAGTGATACTACCTCATCTTTCCAGACGAGTCCTGGGTCGGCGCGTAGCATCATTATGGACGTACCCATTCATGGAGGCCTCGAAGATAATGAACGTTGCCACACTGCACTCGTCTGATCTTAGGGGCCCAGTACCTGGCATGATGGTACGCAGTGCCACTGGGTACGAAGCACGATTAAAGCTGGTTTTCATAGACGATGATTTGTACCAACACATTTCTGCCGTTCTGTGGCCGGTATGTGCCGAGTCTTCGATGTGACGGTGACACTTTCATTCTGCAACGTAACGCAAGACCACATGTCGTCCGTACTGCCCTGAAATACATCGGTGCAGACGATGTTTGACTGTTGCCCTGAGAAACACGTTCTCCAGACCTCTCAGCCACTGAAACCACGTGGTAAATGGTGCCACTCGCCAACCACGAAGGCTGATGAACACTATCAGAGACCTGAAACAGCATGAAATGTCGGTCTCGTATCTGTCATGCACGGTCAGTTCAGCTCGATTCCAGCCGTTTTTGCTGCTAGGGGTGGCAGCTGTGGGTGCTAAATTTCATTCACTCTACACTCTAAAATCACTTACAGATATAATCAAGTAATTTTCCCACTACCCTGTATATGCACAGTAAGTAATGTTTCATTATTTATTAACATTAAAAAGGGAAACATTTCCTAATGTTTTGAAAAGTTATTTATTTGGTCAAGAACTAGCTTTTGGCTTCTAAAGCAACCTTCAAATCACAACTGAATGTCGCAAATTCACATAAACATGACGAGCGGCTTACACAGAAATTATTTGTACAAATGATACAAAAATGACAAAGAATTTACATCGGAAAACATTACAATAATTACGTTCAATAAAAAAGGGACTAAAAGTTTTTATGTGGATATACTTTTAATAAATGAAATGAAATGCATTCGGAATGAAATCTTAATTTTTCAAAAGCGAAATTGGAAACTGGGTCTGTCATATGTTGGCTGGTTTCCAGTATTTCCAGTAGGGCTATCTTTCTGCTTTTCCTGACAGTTCTAAACTAGTATCGTTCGATGTCACTGCTTATTTACAAATGTTCCCGCTGATGAATCTATAAACATATTAACGGATCTTTTGTACAAATCCTAAGTAAGTCCTGTATAATTACATGACATAATCGATGGTACTCAAATGTTTGTAAAATAGAACTACTTCCAGTTTCAAAGCAAGTCTTGTAGTCAGTCTGATGGCCTAGCTGTTGGTTCTACTCTTAGTCCTATACTACCTGAAATTTGCATGAACAATTTCGAAAAAATTTTCTCACATAAAGAGCTACTGAATTGTCAAATTAAGCACTGGTTCCGAAATGTCAATGATGTGTTATGTTTTTGATGCGGTACCACTAGACAGTTACATTACTAGAGCATTTAAACTCACATTATAAGAAAATTAAGTTTACAATGGAGCTTTGAGGTTCTTCTATAAACTTCCTGGCAGATTTAAAAACAGATAGGTCAGTACCTAGACATACGCCGATGTGAGAACACTTATTTAGCATTTACAGAAAGAACATATCTTCTGATGCGGTAATTCCTGCATGATCCCGGCGTCTGTAAAGCCATAAACATGCAGCTTTCCTTTCAGAGGTGCATCGCATCGTATCTGTTCCATTATCCAAATCAGTCTCAAACCATCAAATAAATCGCTTCCAGCAATGGATACACCTCTGTCCTGATTGATAATATTCTACGAAAAAAGGAAGTGAATGAAATTACATCATTTCCGGATACTGATTAACAGCAATCACTCAGTAGTTACAAAACCTTGTGCAAACTCCTGTGTATAGATAACATTTCGGAGAAACTCGCAAAAAATTATAGTCTTCCAAATAAAACCTGCAGTAAGTCTTCACTGTTGGATAAAAATTTAGGCATTACTAGCCTAAATTTTTATCCAACAGTGAAGACTTACTGCAGTCCTTGGCACAGTGTGGTGTATGTAAAATCTCTTGCAAGAGGTGTGGAAGAGTGAATATTTGGTCAGTCAGGTAGGGCTTCGGCAGGTGGGCTACGTGAACATAAGAAGCTGGAAGATAAGGAAGAAAGATTCTACCTTCGCTGTTATTTTTTGGCAGAAAACCTTTATTATAATGTAGAATGTGAAGTTTTACATTCTGTCAAGGAAAGCAGAAATGAGATCTACGGAATCGTTGGAAATCAACAATCACATAACACAGAATGCCACGCTAGTATTAAATGATAAGGCTCGATTTCCAATTTCGTTTTTGTTAAATTAAGTTTGCTTTACAAATACTAAAGTCACATTGTAAATGCATCTTATTTCTCATTATATCATCGTCGGTTATTTGGCAAGTGAAACTTGACTAGAAACGATGTTATGACTTTTGATTGCATAGATATCGTTAAAACCTATTTCTCTCAACAAACGTCCTGGCAGATTTAAAAACAAATAGGTCAGTAACTAGACAAACGCCCATAAAAGGCTATGCTTCTGCGCTCTAGTTCCGATCCTGCACACATATTTAATCTGCCAGGAAGTTTGGATTCAGCGCGTGTTGCGATTCAGATTGAATTTTCGTTGTGAAAAACTGTTTCGATTATGTTTGGTTTGGTTTTGTCTTTGCGCATCTTTACTAATCCTTCATTCTCAGTTGAAAATCTTTTTTTTCAAAGTTCATCTGCGGTTATCGATTGAGAATCCGGAATCCGTTTTCTGGTACCCTGTGGTCCCACATTCTTTAATTATCTGTTTAAAGACAATTTCTTTCTTGTAAATCTCAGCGAGCATTTAATTGCTAACTACTTCTTTCTGCCATATCCGTTTGTCTCTGAACCGCAAAAATCCTGTTGTGGTCTAACTGTCCTAGATAGTTCCAAATTCAAAAACCGGATCAAGAGCTCGATCCATATCAAATCGTTTGCTTCTGACTGTAAACTGTTAACTTCTCTATCCGATATTTCTACAAGTTAAAAGTTAATTCTGGTGTTACATGGAGATATGACACACATTTCACACTATAAAATTTAATTTCTTGAAATTAGTGGTGTGTTTTAAAAAGACGGCACTGATAAAGACACTGGACTCGGACGGCTGCGGTTCAAGTACCACTGCGGCCCTTCAGATTTACGATTTCTGTGATTTCCCCAAATCGATTAGAGCGACTTCCGTGCTGATTCGGTTGAAAAGAATCGGCCGATTTCCTCACCTTTCTCCCATTCCGAAACAGTGCCGGCGGCGAAAAATTAAACCATAGTGGCCCTCATTTAGACTAAATATGTTGACATTTTCAGAAATTATGGCTAACATACCGACATATCGACTTTTATTCGCAGCGTACCAATAGATTTGTGGGGAATAGTTTCTATATCTACATGGCCATTATGGAATTCACACATTCAGGCTATTTTTTCATCGTTCCACTCTCGAACAGCGCGATGGGTAAAATGTGCACGTAAATCTTTCTGCTCTGATCTCTCTTATTTTATTACGATGATTATTTTTCTGTAAGTAGTTGGGCATCAACAGAATATGAGCAAATAAAATCTACTGAGTACTGTACTAGTTCGTTTTGAACATACTTTTGAAACGGACAATTTAAGTGACTGAAGTATGTAAATCGGAGCAAGAGTTCACAATAGCTCGTTTCAAACATTTTCTCACACAAGATGTTAATTTAATCAGTGTGAATTAATTTATCAGTATCAAGACACCGAATACTTCACAAACAAATTGTCGTGATAACATATGATTCCATAACCATATTTCACAGACAAATACTTCATTTCAGTATGCATAATAGTAACAATGATTTCGATGCCCATCCTTTAGGAAGATGTACGTTGGTGGTAATAGAATCGTTTTGCATTCTGTCACAAACGAAGAGTCTCTCAACTGTTTCAACAATGTTTCACGGAAAGAACACCTCTTCCTTCCAGGGATTCCCACTGTAGTTCACGGAGCAGTTTCGTAACACTCGGCTGTTGATGGAATCTAGTAGCTCGCCTCTGAACTGCTTGGTGTCTTTTCTTAATCCATTGCGGCAGGGATAATAAACAAACTGACTGTACACATTAATAGGCGGTGTAATGGTGGTTCTCTACGCGGTCTCTTTTGTCGATGAGTAACACTTCCCTAGAATTCTCCCAGTAAACGAACGGCAGCCATTCGCTTTCCCTACAACCGACCTTACGTGTTCGTTCCATCTCCTGCCGATTTACAATATTTTGCCTGGATATTTCATCGACGTAGCTGTGTCAAGCAGCACGCCACTAACATTGTATCCTAACATTACGGATGTAGGTTTACCTGTTCATTAACTAACATTATTCTACCTTTAGAGCTATCTGCTATTCAGCAAACCTATTAGAAATTCTGTCCAAATGGTGTGTAATGGCACTTATCTCGAACAGGCTTCTTTACCCTTCGCAGTAGAGAAGGAAAAGTACTGATATATTATTTTCAGTTTACTGTATACGTCGTCTTTTGTCTACTTATGTATAAAGATCTCTGTCGGTATACAGCACGGTGCCAAATTAGCAAGCTTGTATACGTGAGTACACGATTTCGACAAGCTGCTTTGAACTGCTATGAGAAAATACAGCGACAATAACGTCTATGTTGCAAGAAATCCTACCGCTTTATTACAAAGATATTTTTATTGCTGTTGTAATTATGATATTATGGGCTATAGAAGACAGAGTATACATTCCATATTTTCAGGTGTATTATCACAATTGTGGGGATTGCTAAAGAGTATCTCTGCAGCCGTATCTACAACTTTCCATTTGCAATTAAGGCTTCACGTTTCTTCTGTACAGATAAATCTGCGTGTTGACTGGCGTTAGATCACTTTCTACTCACACAGATCGCCCAACGCTGTTGCGAATCTGTGGCATGACCTATAATTAGTAAACCATACCAAACAGTCTTCCAAGTCAAAGAGATCGCTAAATGTTACCGACGTCCGCACTTCACTTTAAACATAAAAACAGTAGTAGCACATTTAGCTGGCCAATAAAAACGAAAAACAGCTCATTACAGCTCAACTGCAACAATGGCGAGTGTCAAAAAAGAACATGGGTCACCATTTTACCGGAATACATTGTTCGTATCTACACCTACGTACAAAGAAAGTACGATATCGTAAAGTTTATGGCGGAGGTTACGATGTACCATTACTAGTTAGTCCCTTTACTACTCCACTGGCAAACGGAAGTTAAATTCTAAATAAAAATTCATTTCAGACTTTCCCCTAACATCCCTTTGTTGTAGATGACGTGCTGTGCTAAGGAAGATATGTTTTTGTCTTCTGTTGGCAGTCACAAGGCAGATGCAATGTAAAAATACGGCCAAGTATGTTTGTCATCTAAACAACAAACTCTGATGTCAACATATTTCTATCCTACATGAAATATGTGTGCATGTATTTGAGAAACAATAACAGAAAAATATCACTGAAGGAGCTACAATTGTGATAATATCTGTTTGATGATTAAACAAAACAAAATGATATTCTTGCAAGAAATTGGATCCTTTTTAATTGATTATTGGTTTACTTAAGGATTGTCATTTTTGTTTTGAAGTTCATGTTGGGCTTCGATTTACCGGGTTTAATTTTTGAAATGAGATTTCGAAATTTTGTTAACTGAGCTACATCATTTTAGGCTTACTGCATGTATTTACAAATGCTGATAATGCTGATACAGTATTCAACAAACACACACTGAATTTCCACAGGTATCTCTTTATATCATATATTAGAACATGGAGAATATTACATACGTACCGACTCTATCCATGTAATTTACAAAATGGTTCAAATGGCTGTGAGCACTATGCGACTTAACTTCTGAGGTCATCAGTCGCCTAGAACTTAGAACTAATTAAACCTAACTAACCTAAGGACATCACACACACCCATGCCCGAAGCAGGATTCGAACCTGCGACGTAGCGGTCGCTCGGCTCCAGACTGTAGCGCCTAGAACCGCACGGCCACTCAGGCCGGCTGTAATTTACAACCGAGTAACACCTTGGAGAAGGAGACGAAGGTAGATTATCGGAATTTTGACTTAAATAGTTGCAAATCACCGAGTAATCCCTTTAATACTTTTTAACGATGACACTTTCACTCGTGACTCTATCAATAAGAGTCTAAACCACGTCCGTTGTCCAAGCGAAAACCCACATGCTTTGGTGGAGATCCGTTTGAAAAATAATTTTCTTTAAGATGTGGTGTCGTATGAAAGATAATCAGTTGACTGAACCTATTGTATTACAACATCGTCTTATGGGACCCCGTCGTATAAAGTTTCTTGAAAGCTAGCATGCAGCCTATTGCAAGAGGTTCCTTTGGCTACAAGGACGGATAGATTCTTTCAACATGACAGGGGCCATTTACATTACAAACCTAACATTCACTAATAATAACAAGCGTACTCCAAAATTTGTAAAGACACGCAGATAACAAGTACTCTTAACATACATGAAAATATCATACAAAATAAGCATTACATGTGTGTTAATTGTCGTGTGTTTGAGACATTTTATATTTAAATGACGTAAGTAATAGATTTGAACGGAAAAAACCGAACAACATGTAATAACTGAAACGTGACCCGAACCAACGATCCAGCAGTTACCAGTTTAACGTGCTACAGGCACAGCCCAGTGGCAAGCAAAAACTGTCGTTCCTTTAGTGACTTAAAGTAGCGAAGAAGCTTCAAAGTCGATTTTCTCGATAACTTGTGAGAGTTGCATCGAACTGACTTGGATTAATGATATTTGAATTCTGAACTGCACATACAATTAATATAAAAAGTTACAAAAATTCGATTCCCGTGCTTTCCTGTATGAATGATTTCCAAAATTCCTGTTTAATACCCTCGCGTTATTACTTACAGATCTGACTACGGAAATGATCAGTCAGTTGATATACTGAGGTGACGGAAGTCATAGGATACCTCTTAATATCGTGTCGCAACTCATTTTCCCCTGCCTGGTGCTGCAATTTGACGTTGTATGGACTAAACAACTCGTTGAACGTGCCCTGTAGAAATATTGAGCCATGCTGCCTCTTTAGCCGTGTGTAACTGCGAAAGTGTTGCCGGTGGAGGATTTTGAGCATTAACTGTCCTCTCGGTTATGTCTCATGAATTTTCGATGGGATTCATGCCGGGTGATCTTGGTAGCCAAAAGCCAAACCGTTCGTTCGAGTTGTCCAGAATATTCTTCAAGCCAACTGCGAACAATTGTGGCCCGGAGACATGGCGCATTCTCATTCATAAAGATTCCAGCGTTATTTGCCATGTTGACAACCTGGGTCGATGGCATTTTGGGGTCTACGCTAAGCTCAAACCCTACCATCAGCTCTTACTATCTGAAATTAGGTGTCATCTGACCTGGCGACGGCTTTTCAGTCGTCTAGGGTCCAACCGGTTTGGTCACGAGCCCAGGAGAGCCACTGCAGACGATATCGTGCTGTTAACAAAGGCACTCGCGTCAGTCGTCTGCTTCCATAGTCCATTAACGCAAAATTTCGCCGCACTGTCTTAACAGATGCGTTCTTCGTAACTCCAACACTGACGTCTACGGTTATTTCAAAAATTGTTGCTTGTCTGGTAGCACTGACAACTGTGCGCAAACGCCGCTGCTCTCAGTCGTTAAGTGGATGCCGTCGGCCACTGCGTTGTCTGTGGCAAGAGTTAACGCCCGAAATTTAGTATTTTCGGCACACTGTTGACACTGTACGTTTCGGAATATTTAATGTCCTTACGATTTCCGAATTGTCAAGTTCCATGCCTCTAGCTCCAACCACTATTCCGAGTTCAGTGTGTTGTAATTCCCGTCGTGCATCCATAATCACGTCGGAAACATTTTCACGTAAATCACCTGACTACAAATGAGATCTCCGCTAATGCACTGCCTTTTTATACCTTGTGCACGCAATACTACATATCGCTATCTATGACTTTTGTCACCTCGGTGTACTTACACCCTAATGAAATTTGTCATAAATAATCCATTTTCGAAACCAACAGCTCATTTCCGTTCCATTCCCTATGGGTGTAAGAAACCTCTATCTACCTGTCTATATCCAGTAATATTAGAAGGGGAAATAACGTACACTATCCAGCCTTAGTGCTGAAACGTATCTGCTTCTTCGCGTCGTTTCATTGAGACATGAAGCTAACGCTACATTCGGAAGTCCTAAGAGACACCGTGTAACCTGCGTTGCTGAAAGACCGCGAACTGGGGTGACAGAAATACTTTGCGTTCCATTTTGGAATAGTAGGTAACCAGATGACTGAATGCCTTCCGCGAGCCTCTTTGCTTACATTTTGTCAATTAGTTGCTTTACCGCAGGATTCTGATTCACCGGAGTTAAATGTCTGCATTTTTTTGTGTGCTGGTCGGTAGTTTGGAGTCTGATGTAATGGTTGTCCCGCTTTCGGTCGGAGTATTGTCTACATTACTTGCGGCTATTGCAATTAGGCTCACGACATGCTTTTGGCTTAGGGAACGTGCTTCTATTATAGTATACTACACTGATTTAGGACGAGCTTAGCTTAAGGAGATTAAATACAGCAGTTTTTTCATTTTTCTTTTCCTTTCTAATCGAATCTGGAACGTACATTTTGAGATTCGGTATTTGTCCCGTGCCCTCATGGATCGGGTGTCTACTCATTGCATCGGTATCCACGCCCAAACTATACGTAACTGACCCTTCCCTATCAGTAATAAGTCACTCCGACTGGTTATTTGAAAAAAAGTTTTTTTGATGTAGCCATTTTTGTGATTTTCAGCAGTTAATGGTAAGTTACCGAACAGGAAAACTAGTTACAGAAGCAGTACAGTCATTCCGTGTACAGATCATCCTTCATCAAATATTCAATTAACAGCCATTTATTTGTATTCAGTGAAATTGTTCTATCTGAATGCTTCATAAATGCTCATAGATATTACAAATTGTACAAACAGCATCGACAGGAGCTTGGTCATGGACTATTCCTGTAAGGACGACTCCATTTACACTACAAACTCTTAGCCGCATATTCTGTAATTCAGTTTCTGGAGAACACGATAATTCTTGCAATTAACAATTTCTATCGATGTTTCTTCGACTACATTGTGAAAGTTAAGTGTTGTCGTCACACTGTGTCGTCAAATGTGTAATTAAATGAGCGAGTTGGGAAAACGGCTTTCAGTAAACTCCTAGTAGACAACTGGTAGCTTTAAGTATGGCCTAAAAGGACTGATGAATTCAACATACTGTAACTTTTGTCATTTAAAAGACCACCCCAATAACAAACCATGATGAATATCATTTCCTCTTAGTGTTCTTATGGGGAGTATGAAGCTCACGCAGAGGGTAATGCCTATTGTGACACAGCCGTAAGTTCATCGCCAATACTGCCGTCTCAGATTCGTAGTTTTATTAAACATGGGTGTTATTCCTCTTCGTGGCGACCTCATTTGCATGCTCATCGCGCGGAATTCGTATATGATGAAATTTCATCGTAATGGTGTTTCGTCCTCGGCGCACGCAAGTGCGTTTTCGCCGGGAAATTTCTCCGCAGCCCGCGGCACTAACGTCCGTGTAATCAGAAACGGAATTACTGTTATTGGTCGTCGAGCGATTGCCGTGAATTCAGTTGGGGCTTTATGTTGACACGAGACCAGTAAATCCAGCAGAGATGCATAGAATTCACCAGGCGCATAGCATGGGAGACTAGTTTCCTGTGTACAGCAGCAAAACCGGTCAACAGTTGTTGCGTCAACACGACAGTCGCAAATTTGATCGGAAACTGGAAAAGCGACTGGGATGAGGCAAATCACTTGATGGAGTAAGCGTTTCTTTCAGTAATAAGTGACGAATCGTAAAGGTGATGGACGTAAACATGTGGAGTTGAAGTGGACTACTGTTTTGATATTCAGTATTAGAACTCTTAGATCCTTTTAAAGGAGTACTGTCACATTCTATGTTGACGATGCTGTTGTTCACAGTAGTGTGTCGCTGCTGGGCGATCGTAAAGAAATGCAAAGTGCCTTGCACAAATTTTATACTTGGTGGGATGAATGCAGCTCTCTTTAAATGTGTATAATTGCCAGATAATTATTCATAACAAAGGAAAGGACCAGATACTATCCAATTACTATATGAATAGTCACAGCATGTAACTGTTTAGGGGTAATAAGTAGAAACAACATGAAATGGAACGAACATCTTGGGAACATCTTGGGACGGAGACTTTGTGAGAAGATTTCATAGAAAGCACAGTGTACCAATGAGGGAAATAGCTCGAAAACTGCTAGCGAAACAATTTTTGGTGTACTGACATAGTGTTCCCAGTGATAATCGAGTAGGTAAGCAACCAAATATCGATTTGTTGATAGACGCGCTGCTAGGATTGTAAAAGATCGATATAGCAAATAAGAAAGAGTAGGAAATGCAGATCTAGATAGTTATCCTAAGGAGCTCGCACAATCAATGACAGTGCTCAGAAAGAATGGATATTCCATTCGCTTATTAACAAGCTACTGTCAGTTAAAATCAAGAACAAGGAAGAGGATACAGAGGAAAACACGATAGTAAAATCTTAAGCTTTTATTCCCTATGTGGGCAACATTTATTTTAAAATAGTAAGACTCCTCTGTAAATTTCGAGTTAAAGCGATTTTCCGTCCGATATCTAAGACTGCAGACCTTTTGGGATCGGTAAAGGATGACTTGTTGTTACGGAAGGCAGGAATTTGCAAAATACCTTGTAAGTGTAGTATGGCGTACATAGGACAGACCACACACTGTAAAAAAGCGCTACACTCAACATTAACGCTGCACTCGCCTCTTGCAACCAAACAAGTCCACTGTTGCTGAACATTGTATTTCCACTGGACATTCAGGATGATGATGATGATGTGTGGTTTTTGGGGCGCTCAACTGCGTGGTTATCAGCGCCCGTACAATTACCCAATCTTTTGCTCAGTCCAATTTCGCCACTTTCCTGGATGATGATGAAATGATGAGGTCAACACAAACACCCAGTCATCTCGAGGCAGGTGAAAATCCCTGACCCCGCCGGGAATCGAACCCGGGACCCCGTGCGCGGGAAGCGAGAACGCTACCGCGAGACCACGAGCGGCGGACTGTGGACATTCAAAGGGGTATCATAGAACTGTGATAATGACCAAAGCTACATCTTTTTGGGACTCCATTATTAAAGAATCCGTGGAAATACACCTGGCGGAAAATCTGAAGAACCGTGATACCGGCTACCAGTTGGACAGTGCTTGGAATCTCATCATCTCCACGATTTGTTCTAATTGAAGACGACAGAGTGCGCCGACGGCCGCGGCGAGCAGTACCGCAGAAGACGGCTGAGTTCCGCGGTTTCACCAGTGAGGGCTCTGCCGCCGTGAAGTGTGATACGGCTGTCAACTTGAATTTTGACGCATTCGCGGAACACTCGCAGCGCGTTGCATGGGGCGGAAGATGACTAACAGGTACCCAGTCGAAATAACGTGCAATTAATTGAACGACGACCGGCTGACTGACCGAAATTTTTCAAACATTCAGTTCTGTGGGAAAATTTTAAAATTTACGTAAGAGGTCTGTTTCATAACATAAGTGGGCATAGCTCTGAAGGTATGCATTTTAGAGCCCATGTTTACTAGATCTTTTTTCCTTGTTTTGTCGTAAGGAACTTGTCCCTAAGGCTTGTTGGTGTTCTTGTGGGACAGACTAATACGTAGGTTCAACCACTGCAAATACGGCGACGTGCATCTCGTGACGTCACGTCGACATTTGCGGTCCCTTGTGTCTTATATTATGTGTCTCAGCGCCATCTACGTCGCTATGGATTTTTTAAATCTCAGTAAGAATCACTCTGTATAAAATGTAAAGCAATGGACCTAAACACTCCCTTGGCATCCATCCGAACTTACTTTTTATGTATTTATATTTCTCCGCCTTGAGAATGATATGCTGTGTTCTTATTGCTAGGAACACTTCATTTCAAACACAGCTGGCTGATATTGTGTACGGTCTTATATCGTTCAGTAGGCGGCAGTGCGGAATTCTGTCTAATACTTTCCGGAAAGTAAGAAACACGCCATCAAGCTGGGCGCCGCTATCTACTGCTCTCTGAGATTCTTGAACGAACAGAATGAGCTGTATTTACACTGTCATTGCTGTTTGGAATCAATGTTAATTCCTACATATACAATTTTCTGTACCCAGAACTGTCATAATAAGTGACCAAAAACATGTCCAAAATTACACAACAGACTGATGCCAGAGATATAAGACACTAGTTTTGTGCGTTTGTTCTACGACCCTTGACGAAATCGTGAATGACTTGCTCGTTTTTCAAATCACTAGTAACGCTCTTCTTTTCCAGTGACCTACGGTGCACTCCAGCTATAACAGGTTCATGTTATTTCGCGAATTTTACAGAAAATGGCAGTGCTTATCGCGTCAGGTTCCACGCGTTTCATCCGTTGAACAATTTCAGTTGCTTTTCCAATTTCGTGTTCACTTACTTCGATATGTCATTTCGCTTCTTATTCAGCGATCTAAAGGAGTAACCACAAGACGCTCATCGTCAGTGGAACAGTTTAGGAAACTGGCCTTATCCCTGCCATCTGGCTTTTAGATGCCATTATGGTCAGAGACTGTCTGGACCGATGGCTTCGATCCGTTTACTGTTTTAACATAAAATCAAAATTCCTTATATCTTCTGTCATTTCGGTGGAATTTTATTTCCGAATTCTCTGAACTCTTCGCGCCTGGCTCTAGTTACGCTAATTTTGGTTTCGTTCTGTTTTCATTTTGTATGTGAGGCTTTCGCTACGTTTAAACTTGTAGTAAATCTCACTTTGCTTTCATTGCAGCTTTCTAACAGGGCCATAGAACCACAGCGGGTCTCTCCCATTGCTGACTATTTTGCTCGTCACATACCTGTTTATGGAGTATTGTACAATACTTTCGAATTCTATCCATTGATGGATTTTTCATGTTGAACGCTGAAGTAATCTGAAATCGGTTTCTCGTCGCTCTTGCTAAGCTGAGATAATTTCCTAACTTTTTTAACGTTCCTATTTAGAGCCGCTTTCAGCGATGCTGTAACAGAGTTAATATCACTATTTCTCTCTTCTACGCTGAGTCGAAAATTTCGGGTTCTTGGTGACTAGGAGGTCCAGTATGTTGACTTCGCGAGTCAATTCTCGGACTACCTAGTCAATTAAATTATCAGGAAAGGTATTTAGAACAATTTTATGTAATCCCCTGTTGCTAGTACACGCCTTATTACTTGCGTCTTCCGGTACATAGCTGATAAGCTGAAGTCTCCACATAAGAATGTAACATGACCAGCAAATTAACACGAAATCCTCTCCAACTTTCAGCCACTACTGCTCCTGGGGTAGGGTATCTGATGACCATATTTTATCCACATTGAAAGGTGGCTACACTGAGCCACAGCGCCAGAAATCGCGCCAGAGAGTATATGAAAGGTGGCTACAATGAGCCACAGCGCCAGAAATCGCGCCAGAGAGTATTGTTCCGCCGCCTCCACTGGCAGTGCTTATTGAGACGTAGCGGCAGGCAGTTCTTGCCGAGAAGTTGTGGTGGACACTGCTTGTAGCTGAAGTTGGAATGAGATGGGGTAGTAGTGAGTGTTTGTTCGATGTTTTATGCAGCTATGTGATGGGAGAGATAGCAGATGTTATTCCAATGGAGATATTGTAATGGTCAGAGTGCTTTTCGTCAATATATATGAAGGTAATAAATATTATGTTGTCTATTTATTTGTGTGTCCTGAATAATGTGTCATTACAGGTTCAGTCAACAAAGCATCTGGCTTGTGTTCTTGTATTAGAGTGTAATTCTGGGTTTCTTGCACAATTATAGTATTTCTAATTTTCTTTTATCACGTCAGTATAAATGATATTTAAAAATTCTTGTCTTGTTGAAGAAGAACCGTGCCAGATGTGCGTTGAGTCATACTACCACATACAGAACAGCTACACTTGTGCTTTGTTGGATTCGTAGATTTTATAGCTGCTGGGGACTTAATTAGTTAATTGTGTTAACAGAAATTTTCTTACATTCTTTGTTGTCATTCTATGCAGTCAGATAGCGTAACAATTAGTTGTCAGGGCCAGCCGTTTACGAGACTTGCGTAATCGGACATACAACTACTAAAAATATTTGCATTCATATTTAATTTTAATTAAGCCCCCATGCAACATTCAATAGTTATCTTCACTCATTTGCCATTCAGAATCGCTGTTAATCTCGCTGGATATTATCATATTTTTATAGCTGTAAACACGCCTCCGTCACCAGATTACGACCTACACTACTGGCCATTAATATTGCTACACCAAGAAGAAATGCAGATGATAAACGGGTATTCATTGGACAAATATATTATACTAGAACTGACGTGTGATAACATTTTCACCCAATTTCGGTGCATAGATCCTGAGAAATCAGTATGCAAAACAACCACCTCTGGCCGTAATAACGGCCTTGATACGCCTGGCATTGAGTCAAACAGAGCTTGGATGCCGTATACAGGTACAGCTGCCCGTGTAGCTTCAACACGATACCACAGTTCATCAAGCGACTGTCGTATTGTGACGAGCCAGTTGCTCGGCCACCATCGACCAGACGTTTCCAGTTCGTGAGAGATCAGGAGAATGTGCTGGCTAGGGCAGCAGTCGAACATTTTCTGATCCAGAAAGGCCCGTACTGGACCTGCAACATACGGTCGTGCATTATCCTGCTGAAATGTAGGGTTTCGCAAGAATCGAATTAAGGGTAGAGCCACGGGTCGTAACACATCTGAAATGTAACGACCACTGTTCGAAGTGCCGTCAGTGCGCTTCAGTCTGGAGCCGCGCGACCGCTACGGTCGCAGGTTCGAATCCTGCCTCGGGCATGGATGTGTGTGATGTCCTTAGGTTAGTTAGGTTTAAGTAGTTCTAAGTTCTAGGGGACTGATGACCTCAGATGTTAAGTCCCATAGTGTTCTGAGCCATTTGAACCAGCCATTTGACAGAGACGTGTAACCAATGGCACCCCATACCATCATGCCGGGTGATACGCCAGTATGGCGATGACGAATATATGCTTCTAATGTGCGTTCACCGCGATGTCGCCAAACACGGATGCGCCCATCGTAATGCAGTAAACAGAACCTGGATTCATTCGAAAAAATGACGTTTTCCCATTCGTGCTCCCAGTTTCGTCGTTGAGTACACAATGGCAGGCGCTCCTGTCTTTGACGCAGCGTCAAAAGTAAGCGCAGCCATGGTCTCCGAGCTGACAGTCCATGCTGCTGCAAACGTCGTCGAATTGGTCGTGCAGTTGTTTGTTGTCTTGCAAAAGTCCCCATCTGTTGACTCAGGGATCGAGACGTGGCTGCACGATCCGTCACAGCCATGCGGATAAGGAGCTTGTCATCTTGACTGCTAGTGATACGAGGCAGTTGGGATCCAGCACTGCGTTCCGTATTACCCTCCTGAACTCACCGATTCCATATTCTGCTAACAGTCATTGGATCTCGACCAACGCGAGCAGCAATGTCGCGATACGATAAACCGCTATCGCGATAGGCTACAATCCGACCTTTATCAAAGTCGGAAACGTGATGGTACGCATTTCTCCTCCTTACACAAGGCATCACGACAACGTTTCACCAGGGAACCCCGGTCAGCTGCTGTGTGTGTATGAGAAATCGATTCTAAACTTTCCTCACGTCAGCACGTTGTAGGTGTCGCCACTGACGCCAACCTTGTGTGAATGCTCTGAAAAGCTAATCATTTGCCTATCACAGCATCTTCTTTCTGTCGGTTACATTTCGCGTATGTAGCACGTCATCTTCGTGGTGTAGCAATTTTAATGGCCAGTAGTGTATTTTAGCAGTATACATTCCCCATCAGAATTTGGAGGTTCATTGCTATTGACATCTGAGTTCAGCCTGCTTTCTGCCCCTAGTACTGTGAGGAAATTGTTACCTTTTATAAGCGAGACTAGTTCTATGACCTTTCTTGCAGTTCATTATCACCCCATTAACATTTTTTCCGATCTGGAACAACGAATGTTACTTCCTTCAATTAGTGAGGCTAATATTCTTCCACGAAATCAGAAAGTGTCTTACCGAGCCTGTAGATGAATTTCTCTGTCCTAAAATACCCACAAGTTCTCCTCTTCCCGGTCAGTAGCCACTTCCTTTGTGTTGTGCTCGTATTACCAGTTAAACACGGGAGAGGAGCAGAGCACCTAAAACTCGCCACCTGATATTGGAAGTCGAGGGAGCTGCATCCGTGATCGTCATAGAATCTAGAATCGTCTGGGCTTCCGATTTAAGCCTACCACTCGGCTCCAAACCAGAGGATTCAGGGAACGATGTTGCTTCCACTTTACGAACAAGGCTAGCTGTCTTTACCGTAGCAGCCACACGCCTGTAGGAACGTAGGTTGGCCTCTGAACCCAGGCAGGCGAATGAGCCGTCATTTACAGCCGGGTGCGGCCAATGAGATCAATCGGTCCCGCAGAGCCTTCTCTACCAATCGGGCGTGACTTCCTGGCAAGCAAACAGAGTGGACACTGGCCTTTCATTCCCCATCTGCCCGCTATTTCCCTAAGGGGCTCCATCATCTGTCTAAATTTGGAATTCCCAGTGACAAGCTATCCCATAAAGTATGCTTGTGCGAACCCTACAGGGAAATAGATACGTCCCAAAGTGGCGATATGCCCCCTGCCTCCCCGCATCCTATTTTCTGCGATGAATCTCAGCTTACTCTAAATGTGGCAAAATATAAGATGGTGCAGATGAATGGGAAAAACAGTCCTGTAGCGTTCGAATAAAGCGTTAGTTGTGTGGTGATTGACACAGTCACGTAGATTAAATTTGTTGGCGTAACGTTGCAAAGCGTCATGAAGTTTAGCACAGATTTAAAGTCGGTTGTAGGGAAAGCAGGTGGTCGTCTTCGGCCTGCTGGTAGAAGTCTATGAGACTGTAGACCTATGAAGGAGACTGTGTACAGAACAGTTGTGCGACCCATGCTAGAGTACCAGTCTAGATGTGTGTTGGGAACGCCACCGGTCACATTAAAGAAAGACAACGAAGTAATTCAGAGGCGTGTTCGTAGATTTGTTATCGGTAGGTTCGATAAACACGCAAGTGCTATAAAAATACTCCGTGATCTCAAATGGTAATCCGTGAAGGGAAACACTATTGAGAAAGTTTAGAGAAACAACGTTTGCTATAAGCTGCAGGACGCGTCTACTGTCATCGTTGTACATCTTGAATGAGGGCCGCGAAGATGAGATAAGCGAAATCAGGACTCGTAAAAAAGTATACAGACAGTCGTTTTTCACTATGCCCATATGGCAGTTGAACACGAAAAGGAATGAGTAGCCGTGGTACGATGTGCTCTCCAACATGCACCGTTTCTAGGCTTGAGGAGCATGTAACAGTAGTTTTAAACTAAAATAAGAATTTAATTCGTAACCCACGTAATCCTCTGACTGAAGAGTGGTTTTATCCATCGCCGGCCACCATTGGCAATGAATTCAAGCATTATAGAGAAAAAAAATCCTTTCTGGTTTTGTTGTCAGGCAGGGCGTTTCAGTCTGTCAGAACCTACCACTTCACGACTTTAAAAATACGTTGTTCCTCTAGAAGCATTAAAGGAGGAACTACAGTGTGATCTTCCTGTGTGAAACGGGTTTGGAAAAAGGCGATTAATATTTGGGTCTCTTCTGTGTCACGTTCTATTTCAGTTGAAGTATGGTCACTGAGAGTCTGGACACATGTTTTCGATCCGTTTAACGATTTAACGTAAGACCAGAACTTCTTAGGATTTGCTGTCAAGTTCGTACCCATAATTTTACTTTCGTTTCGTTTAACGCTTCACGTATAGCCCTACTTATGCTAATTTTGGTTAAGTTAATTTTTTTGAAGCTTCTCTCTACGTTTAAATGAAGTTCTCTTTGCTTCCGTAGCAGCTTCCTAAAGTGTGCAGTCTTAGCTTGGTGACCATTAGTGACGTTTAAAATTGTATTAAACCTCAAGTTCGAATAACTGCTGCTCATTTACTGTTCCTGTCCAATTTCAATTTATTGCATAAACCAATTATCACTTGTGAGACGTTAAATGTAAATTTCCAGCAAAGGGGCACTTTAAATTGCACATCATTTAGAACTATGATGGGGTGGGATTACCTAATAAATTGGAAAAGTGTATCAGAAATTCTGAAAAAGACATAATGCTTCAAATTAATATGTGATAAGCAAACTGTGATAGGTAGTTTTTGTAATTTGAACTAAGAGATTGTCTGTTTAAGAATCGATGAACCTTTTATTCTCTTTGTTCTTCATAAATGATACGAAAGAGCAAGAAATATGAAGTACGAAGAGCCGTTTGTAATTAAAACATTAACCACACAGAAAAAAGAAATTTTATTATATACATTTTAAAGGTACACTTTTAAACTATTTTTCTACCCGACTGCCGGCCGCGGTGGTCTCGCGGTTCTAGGCGCGCAGTCCGGAACCGCGCGACTACTGCGGTCGCAGGTTCGAATCCTGCCTCGGGCATGGATGTGTGTGATGTCCTTAGGTTAGTTAGGTTTAAGTATTTCTAAGTTCTAGGGGCCTGATGACCACAGCTGTTGAGTCCCATAGTGCTCAGAGCCATTTGAACCATTTTTTTTCTACCCGACTGCCATTAAAATTAAGACACTTATCACATCATGCCACAACTATTCCGATACCATCTCTGTACAGATCTGCACCTGCGATTGCATCCAATGATTTACACCGGCATGCAGTTCGGTGTCAGTAGCAAAGCGTCGAGTAGCGAGACGTGTCTTAATTCTTGGGAAGAGACGGTAGCCGCTGGGGGACAAATCCGGGATGTTTTCTGGATGATAAAACACTTCCCATCCGAAAACCCGTAGGTGCTCTCGCGTACGACTGGCCATGTGTGCACGTGCTTTGTTGTGAAAAAGCAAAACTTTTATGCTAAGTTTTCACCGAAGCTTGTTTTTTATCGCCCGCATTGAACTTGTCAGTGTTTTATGGTACGTCTCTGATTTAATTGCTACAGCAAGTTCAAGGAAATCAAAGAGAATCACTCCCTGAGAGTCCCAAAACCCAGTAGCCATGATCTTTCTTGCTGACCGCGTTTGCAAATATTTCCAAAGTTTCGTGGGAGACTCTGTGTGTCCCCATACCATCGACTATATTATTATTTCACAATTGACATGCTTCACCCAAGTCTCCTCCCCAGCTACGATACGATTGGTAATTTTCTTAACATTTTTCTCGTAATCAGAATGTCAATGCTGCATTTGGTCTTGTTTTCTGTGGTCGTTCGTCTGGATTTTTGGATCACATTTAGCACGAAATTTGTGGTAAACAAGCTACTCCGCCACTGTTTCAGCACCATCTTCCGTTAAATTTGGGGGAAATGTTCCGAAAGTTATGCAGTCGTGAAACGACGATTTTAGTAAATTTGTCGATTTTCGCCTTCAGTTCGTCAACCACAAGGCTAGGCCTACAACTGCGTTCCTTATCGTGAACATAGGTACGATCATTTTTAAAATTAACGCACCGTTGCCTCACTTGGGTTTCTGTCATTATTCCTTTACTGTACACATCACAAAGGTCGCGATAAATTTCATTTGGCATGCAGTTTTTTGCTAGCAAGAACTTAATCATAGAACGCACGTCAGAAGTGGTGGGCTTCTATATTGCAGTGCACATTTTAAAACGTCACAGACATTAGAAAGACAGACCACACGCTACCATTGCTGAATGCGTATGGATTGTAAGAACGTTATGGCAGCAAGTGGTAGCCACGCCCTCCGCCGCGATTGACCACAAAGTCTGTTACTTTCTGGATTGCCCTCGTATTAATCTGCCGAGACAAATACAAGTGTTGTATAGCTGACAGGGGTTAGTGTTTACTTAAGTACGCGACCATTCGGATAAATAAAGTAGATTATTTTGAACAACGTCGAAATTAAATGAAACAGTTAATGGCATTTTGGGATAAGTATATTTAAAGGTAAACTTTTGAGATCCCACACTGAAACGATTGTAGTGAAAATTAAGGAGTACAGTTGCTTCCTTCAAAGAATGCGCTATTGATGACAACCAGTTTATATCTTTTTATTCTATATTTAGATTTCGTACGATGGTCTCTCCCGCACAGACAGTGTGGTACATCCTAACTATTATTATTTATCATTGTTGTTACTTTCTATACACGTGCAAGTATCTAACTTGGTTTAAAAGATGAAGAGGGAAAGGAGGAGAAAGAGGCGAGCAGCTGCACTTCATCATAAGTTCCCGTTTCTCGGATGTGTTTTCGATTCCTTTTGCTTCTCGAGAGCAAGAGTTCTCGATTCCTTGAAGTTCTCGTTTCTATTCATCTCTACCCAGCGCAGGCCGAAAAGGCAATGGCTGTACTTGGCAGCCCCGCCGTGTGCAAACGTGACGCTTACGACGTTAATTTTGTTTCCCGCCCAGGTGTAGCGGTGTTTGCCGCCCGCTCAAAAGCTCATTTTCCGTCCAGATCAATTGTAGCGCCAGTGACGTCACAGCGCCCTGGCTAATGGGTCAACAGGCGTGACGCATTAATGACCGCCCGCCAAGCTGATCGGATTACAATTATCCGCGGGTCGCGCCGGAATGCCCACGAGGGATGTTTCTCACCCCTTCACTCCCCTTACCCAATCAACCCTCCCCCCACCCACACCCCTTATCCCACCAACAGCCTGCGGCGCTGGCCATCGCCTATTGTTGTTGATTTATGCCGAAACCGTTGCCCGGAACGCAACTTTGTTAGTTCAAGTTCCGGTCCGGGAGAGTATGGTCGGTATTTAACGGTTCACAGCTATGCGAGCTGCGGCGGTTGTAAATTGAATAAAAGGTCTTTTTGCGAGAGCTAATGTGTTTGGCCGCAGCGTTTCTCGCGGTATTTGTCCGGCATTCCTCTGTATTCACTGCAAAGCGAAGTAAACCGTAATCGGAATATCGTTATTGCGATTTATCGCCCGCGGCTCTGTTTGAAATAATGGGCGTTGATTCGATTCCGCTCCCTCCCGTCGTATACGGTACTACCTCGCAAGTCAAATTTTGTTCTGGTGCTGTACTTTATGCGGTCATACATGGAAAGAAATACCTACATTTCACAAGGTCGTCTCTTTCTGCTTCACAGTCAATTTACTGTGTTCATAAATACTGTTTGCAGACGGAACATGAAAAGTTTCTGTAACGCAGTTAATTTATTCTCGTGTCATAGCACAGGGACAAACAAAGCTGCTTTGATTATCAGAGTTGCTGTACAATCTTATTACGCATATCATATACCTGACAGAGAAAGTGCAGGTACAGGGAAGCAAGCAATCCAGTGATCGCTTTAAGCACTATTTCATGTGTTTAATAATTTTCCAAAACGTAACTATTGCTAATTACAATCTCACATAAATGCAATTACATGATGATCTTGTCGAAATGTGGAATACACTTAGTTTATTTCAGCATTGCGCAGTAATATACTACCGTTCTTTTTTTGTTCCAGCTTGCTAAAGTCCTGTAAATGATTATGCTTTTACCAACTGCTTGTTATTTACTTCATTTGACAAGAACATCCTATTTAATATTTGAATTTTCAGGTATCGTCATGTTCATGCGTCTTACGAGACTTGTTAGAGTACGAAGTGAATGTATTATCTAAATGTCATATGTTTTACATGTAATACGAAAAGAAATATTAATTTTAAGAGGATAATGATGAATGGTTTAGAAACAGCAACTATGTGGAAATTACAAAAGTATGTCTAGAAGGAAATGAAATAACAGAGCATGGCATGGTAATTCTACATGACTATCGTTCAAAATAATAAGAAAATCATCTTTCAGTTGTGACGCTATAAAGTGCTTGATATCTATCTACTTCCTGTAAACGTAACTCTATCAACATTTATTAAGCCCAAACCCTTCCCCACCAAAAACCCATAAGATAAATCAAAGCAAATTCTGGAAACAACACCTGGAGAATTTCTGCGCCCCGCTGACGCGTTCCCAAACACACACACACACACACACACACACACACACACACACACACACACAGGCTGTGTTTTCCATCTTGTGGCAGCAAATGTACAATATTCACTCCTCGACTTTAATTACGGACGTGAGAGTGAGGCTGGAATAACAGCCAGAGGGCTTACAAGAGAGGTGCCCTTAGACCTGCACAACGCTAGGCACACATCGCCAGAGATGTAATTGCTCACCTTGTGACTTCTGAAGCTGAGTCCCTGTCGCAGAAAGTAACGCATCGTCGTGGTACCGTTTATGGTATAGTACAATGAATATATCATAGTGATATGCAGTTCTACGTTCCGGTAATGAGTAGGTAAATTCTTTCAAGGGATGTGATTAATTTAAACAGGCTACGATGCCTGTCATAATATTTTTCATAAACATTCACCATTATCTCTTGGTAAGAACATGTAAATGACTGCACAACTCTTATATCTTCATATAAATAACTGCTTCGTACTACCTTCTAACCGGAACGTAAGCCACGAACTAACCGAGATAATACAACTCTGAATGACAAAGTATTGAATTGAACTACCCTGAGAACTGAACACACTTCTACTCTGGCCATAAACAGTCACTCTTGACACACATTTCTCTGTTGTCAGTCGGTAGCAAAGTATTTGGCTTCATACGAGTACTTCTGGCCATCTACGCGCCAGTAAAAGCAAAGCTCGTGTATAAGTCCATTCAACGTTGTATTATCGAGACATTCCCGCTATATCTCGTGACCATACGCAATATGCTACGTAGTAGATGTGGCGTGTGGTGTGTTGTGTTATACAGGTTCAGCAAGATTACAATAAAACTAGTTACTTATTATTAATGTAACATGAGGTTTTACTTAATGGATGCTTTTCCCGGCTAATGAGCGTTAATTTGTTAAAGAAATCGCCACCTGGGAACGTGTAGCAATGTTATCTGTCAAGCAGTCTAAATGTCACTAAGTTCATTCACAAAAGTAATCATTTATAACCAGCAAACAAGCTAAATGTATGATAAGTGGTCTGAACAAAAACAAGATTAATTATTTTTAGTAATTTTAGTAATGTTGTTTAAAAGACTCATTGCTATTTGCAGATCGTATATCGAATTTAACGCTACTGCTACTCTAGGTGGCAACACTTTTCTTTAAGGAAAATTAAGTTTTGTCACACTATACAACACGTATTCACTAATGTATTTTCCTGTCAAAATATTTCATGTTGTTATAAAATAACCAGGCTTCATATATCAGCGGATAAGAATTTATATGTAAAATGCTGTTTGCATTCATAGAAATTCATATATTCACATTCTAACTGGAATTTATTACCTTAGAGTGGGTCCTCGGCCACCAAGACACGATTATTATCGCAATTATGACCAACAACATTTTAAGCCTGTATAGAAAATCGGTTTGAAACTGCCGCTGCAATATTTCACTAAGATGGTGGCCAACATAAGGCTATCACTTACCGATTCTGGTTCAGGCTGTGTATTACTCCCAAGAAATAATATATATGTATATTATATCGTTTCGCATCTTCACTATATGCATTACCATCTGAAAATATTTCTCAAAGTTAATGGTTAATATTCACCATTTACTAATAAACTGCGCTGTAGATCAATAGCGCTAATGGCTGCGCTTTTTTGTAGCTGAGCAGAAAACTTAACATTTACATAGGTGAGAATTAGAATGAAATAAAACTCCAAACAAAGAGGATTGATTTCAACAACGCAAAAACTCTAGTTTCAAATATTGGTTAGCTACAGAATATAGTTTTTTACAGACCTCCGTGTTACGAAACATCAATGACATCTTATGAGTACAACAGTTCGAACAAGAAGATGGATTTTTCTACAAAAATCATAGATAACAAAACATTGAGATTTTCTTTACCTTTCTACATGGGTATCGCCTGAGATATAATTTTTTATAAAATATTAAATTATGTCGTTGACAATAATTATTTATTATTTTATTAATGATGAAGTCCTTTTTTATAGGATCAAATTTCAGTCACATTACACATTCAATGCTGTTGTGATTATTATTTTGAATAAAATATAGGTGTGGATATTATACATAGAGAGACTTTAGCCATGTTCCACAACATTACAATTTGCACCGTATCACTTAGCCATAAATGTTACATCCAGATGAAAATTTTCTTTCGATTTCTTCTGCCCGATAGGGATTCTATTGATATGTGAACACCTTTATTACTCACGAAACGAAGTGGAGATTAATGAGGAAGCTGTTCAGACGTGATGGTAACATTTTGTTAATTTATTTCCATCGAGAGCAAGATTATTAGAGATGAAGTAGCAGTTTATGTTAATAGTTACTCAGCCATGAATTGACCGCGACGACCGTGAAGGAACCAGCATAGTAATTGTAAGAAAACTAAGGTCTGTTCGTCATGACGTCGGAAACCAGAGAAAATGTACACTGCGAAACGCAGGCAAGCACACTCTTATTACCACATTCACTTCAAAACATGGTTATAAATGGGACTTGATACAAATAATACTGTTGGCTGCCATTTCACTGTTTTCTCCAGGGTATCAGTTGTATTAGCTGCAATTCCTGTAACAAACAAAAGGGTGGACATCTAGTACACATACGATAAAGGGTAATGCAAATAAGTACGTTGCACAGAACAAAGTTTTGGAAATAAGGCAGAGAGGAAAAGATCAGAAACTATCGATGGAAATAGATCACTGAAGATGAAGAGCTGCTACAGCAAGGTTACACCACATAAGGATAAAGTAAGCAAAAAAATTATGGTAGCAGAGGCAAATATCTTGGATGCTGCTGAAACAAGGCTTTCATTATAGCACGGCTAGATGATAACAGACGGCCGAAGAAGCTATAGAAGAGGCTGCCAATGGAAGACAGAGAAGACGTCCAGCGCCTAAATGACGGATGACTGACGTCAAAGGAGCTGTGGACTTTAGGAATGTCCAAGACAGTTATTGCGGAGAACGTAAACTTTTATAAACCACCTGCCTCAGGAGCCATAGTGGCCTTGCGCTTTCACGATCAGCTTGCGTCCGGAACCGAGCGACTGCTACGGTCGCAGGTTCTAATCCTGCCTCCGGCATGGATGTATGTGATGTCCTTAAGTTAGTTAGGTTTAAGTAGTTCTAAGTTCTAGGGGACTGATGACCCTTGTTGCTCAGAGCCATTTGAAACATTTTTTTTTTCACGATCAGCCAACTGAAATAAGGAGGAACATCAGGTTGCCAGCCTTACAACGGGACAGTCACACTGTTAAAACTGGTGCCAGAGGCAGGGATTCATGTGAGATTATTTTGAACATTCTACCTGAAAATTACTTCTATCAGATAGAAAACTGCTCGTGAGGCTAATATCCTAGCTCCCATAGTAACAAACAGACCCGAGCTTTTCGAAACAGTTCATGTGGTCATAACGCTGTTATAGAATCAATGACTATAAGTGCTAAAGGAAACGTTAAGAAATGTAGGGAATTATTTTTGCTTAGAAAATGTGAAACGAAACGTACAGAAAAGTATCTGAATTTTCAGCTTTGATTATTCAGATCTGAAGCCGAAGACGTGAAGGAAAAATATAAGAAATTCCGAAGCGTAGCTAATAAACAGAAGCTTAATGAGGCCGATATAAGGATTAGGAGACCGACGCTATAGGCGTTTAATGTTCTTTGAAATAAAAGTTTGACAACCTATCTAAATGGAAATCCTAAGATGTTTAGGTCTTACGCAAAGATAGTAGCAGGTCGAAATCATCTGTTCAGTCGCTCAGTGGCCGCATTGGCACTGAAACGGAAGAGGACAGACAGAATGCTGAAATACTGAATTACGTCACCCAAAATAGTTTCATCGTAATATGGTTCCTCCTCTCTTTCATCACATGAATGTTAAAATGGCAGATATTAAGATAAGAGGTCGCCAAGTATAAAATGAACTTACCGCGGAATAGAATATTAAAATCAATATTGGAAAGGTATCTGGACCGAATGAGATGCTTATGACATTCTGCAGAGATTATAGCAAAGAACTTGCACCCCTTCTAGCATTAGTTTACAGTACGTCACTGTAACAACAAAGGTTACCAAGCGATTGAAAAAGAAACGTAATTCCTGTTTTCAAGAAGCGTTGTCTAATCGATGTACGTAGTTGTGGATTTACATCACTGTTGTCAATGTGTTATGGAATACATTCTACGCTTACGCATTATGCCTATTCTGGAGAACGGAGCTTTCCAAATTAACAAGCAGTACGGAGTCCATAAACAAAGATCTCGCTATGTTCGTTCATGAAATCCTGAGCGCCGTAGACAAAGGCGCCGAAGTCGATGTCTTGTTTCTTGACTGCCGTAAGACATTCGATGCAGTTCAGGACTGTCGTTTAGTGAACCAACTACGAGGCTGTTGAGTGTCGAACCACCTTTGTGACTGGATGCAGGACATTCTATGACTTACGAATCAATATGTCACTCTTAAGGAGGCGAAGTCAGCAGATGTAATGGCAATCTCTGGAGTGTTATAGAACCATTATTTGTTTACTGTACATACAAATCGTCCTGTGGATAACGTAGGCATCTCCTGAAGCGTTTTGCATACGATGCTGTTCCCCTTAGGAAAGGTTGCAATTGCAGAAGATTGTCGCGAATTGTAAGAAGGCATGCGGATTGGTGCAGGAACTAGCAGTTGGCCTCGAACGTAAACAGTGCGGTAAACAAGGGAAGACATCCGTTACTGGTACTATTGGTAAAAGCTCACTTCAAAAAGTGAGAACAATAAAACATTCATGAATAATCGTCCGGGGCGACCTAAAACAGAACGACCACTGAAAAGAACTGCGGTAAAAGCAGGTACCAGGCTGAGATTCTTTGGAAAAATCTTATGGAATTGTAATTCATCCACGAAAGACGTGACTTACGAACACTTATCGATCACTTCGTATCTATTGTTCATGAATTTGGGACCTTTACCAAGTAGGATTAGCAGAAGAGATCTCTACCACTGAACGGCTAATTGGTCTCAGCTGCATTTCGCCTAACGGGGGCTTCGTGAGGTAATAAAAATTTTGTTTTCAGTATTTAATGTTTTTAATGAGCGAATGAGAAATGCTGTCACGATCTATTCATTAAGAGTTATAACGTAACAAACTTTTAACACAGCAAGTAAAGTTTTAAAACTATAAATTATGTGTATGATTTTAGACAATGTAACTCACAGCGCGTAAGTTACCCAGTCCACGTTCATAAAGAATTTGAGAATGATAGTGACTTCGAACAAAGTTTACACGTAATTTTAAATCTTTCAGAAGCTTTTTCGCGCTGAGAACCCTCAAAAATTAATGGTTCAAATGGTTCAAATGGCTCTGAGCACTATGGGACTTAACTTCTAAGGTCATCAGTCCCCTAGAACTTAGAACTACTTAAACCTAACTAACCTAAGGACATCACACACATCCATGCCCGAGGCACGATTCGAACCTGCGACCGTAGCAGTCGCGCGGTTCCGGACTGTAGCGCCAGAGCCGCTCGGCCACCCCGGCCGGTCAAAAATTAATGGAAGGAAAGAAGTTTTATCGCTTGCTGTATTTTTGCTGTTTCATACAGTAAAGCTTCAGCGTCAGGAAAGAGGTTTTACTTTGTTACTCATTTACTAAAGCTCTATTTTTGCAACCAGTATACAGGTATGCCGTTGAGAGAACTTGCAAAATTGTAGCGTTGTACGACTCATAGGTCAGTAGAAATGACGGTATAAACCTCAGTTGACCTCTACACCGAGATGACAAAATCATGGGACAGTGATATGCATATATACAGATGGCGGTAATAGCGAGTACTCAAGGTAAAAAGGGCAGTGCGTTGATGGAGCTGTCGTTTGTACTTAGGTGATTCATGTGAAAATGTTTCTGACTGATTATGGCTGCACTACGGGAATTAACAAACTCTGAACGCGGAATGGTAGTTGGAGACAGACGCATGAAATATTCTGTTTCGGAATTCGTTAGGGAATCCAATTTTAGGAGATCCACAATGTAAGCAGCGTGCCGCAAATACTAAGTATCAGGAATTACCTCTCAGCACGTACTACACAATTTCCAAGGCCTTCATTTAACGAGGGAGAGCAGCGGTATTTGCGTAGAGTTGTCACTGGTAACAGACAAGCAACATTGTGGAAACGACGGAAAGGCTTCGTCCCGCCGTAGCCCTGAGCGGTTGACAATTCCACAACAGGCCACAGCAGTCCACCCACCTCACCGCCGCTCCACACCGAACCCAGGGTTATTGTGCGGTTCGGTCCCCGGTGGACCCCTCCGGGAGCGTCTCATACCAGACGAGTATAACCCCAAATGTTAGCGTGATAATTGTGGTGTACACGTACGTGGAGACAGTGTTTGCACAGCAAGTGCCGACATAGTGTAACTGAGGCGGAATAAGGGGAACCAGCCCCAATTCGCCGAGTTAGATGGAAAACTGCCTTAAAAACCATCCACAGGCAGGCTGGTACACCCCCTAGACACTAATCCGCAGGGAGGATTCGTGCCGGGGACCGGCACGCCTTTCCGCTGGTGAAGCAGCGCGTTAGACCGTGCGGCTAGCCGAGAGGGCAGTGTGGGACGTACTAGCAACATATCCATTAGGACAGTGTGGCGAAACATGGCGTTATGACAACAGACGGCCGACGCGTGGGCCTTTGTGAACAGTACGACGTACCCTGCAGCACCTTTCCTGGGCTCGTGAGCACATCGTTTCGACACGAGGCTAATCAAAAGCTGTGGCCTGGTGAGGTGAGTCCCTGTTTCAGCTGGTAAGAGCTGATGATAGGGTTAGAGTGTGGCGTAGACCCCACGATTCCAAGGACCCTAATTGTCAATAAGGGACTACGCAAACAGGTCGTGGCTATACAAGGGTGTGGGTTATTTTTATATGGCATGCAGCGGGACCTCTGGTCCAACTCAACCGATAGTTGACTGAATATGTTTATTTTCGGCTACATAGAGGCCATTAGCAGCCATTCATATATTTCATGTTACCAAACAACGATGTCCAGCCAGTTGGCCACAATTGTTCACGACTGGCGTGAAGAATGTTTCGAAGAATTCGAGCGGATGAATTGGCCACCCATATCGCCCAACATGAATCTCTGGCGCTGACTTTATGTTTAGCGCTTGACAATGCCACTATGGCTCTAGTGCATTAGGACTGTTTTTACAAAACAGATCTGAAGACGGTCATTATAGACCGAAACTGGTAGTGTGGGGAAAAAAAAGTTTGTGACCGTAGACGTAAAGTAAAAGAATATTTTTACTGGACTGTGCCCGTAGTAACGAACCGTTAAACTGTACCACAGCCTGGCGGAACGTACATATGGGAAAGCCGAGGTCGCGTGCAAGACAGAAGCTGGTGGACCACACAAGAAGACGTTGCAGAGTGTCTCGCAGCAATGGAGCTCAGGGGTTTTGTGAGCGGCCGGCACCTCACATTACTGTGCCTACAGCTGAAAAATATAGTTCTGATATCAAAATCCTGCATTGTCAAGCAGCTCGTTGCCGCTGGGCCATAGAGGTGGCTGTTTCCTTTTTGCCCCAGAGTTTTCCTAACTTAGTGCGCCTCGGCCGTTGGAATAGTGGGCTTTTCTGTACTCGTGCGCACACATGAAAGTTTTTAACGGCCATCTCATATTGAACAATTTATTAATTGCTTTAAAAATGATGGCAGCTGAAATCTGTTTACGGATTTCGCTTCCTCTATATCTGTAAAATATTGTTATAAGGCTATTTTCCGTTTCGTAATAATTTTGACACTTTAAGAAATAAAAATACAGTCTTGTTTTCGGAGGCTTTTATTTTCAAATTCCTGTGACATATTTCACCAGTAATAGACTTTTTCAGATTATAGAAGTTGGTCACGGAGCTCGCCGTCCATAAAATGATTACACGACGCTAATGCATCCGCAAAATCGTGTTATCATTTTTATGGACGGTGTGCACCGTGAACAGTTTCTATAACATGAAAATGTCTACTACAGACGAAACGCGCCATTGAAATTTCAAAATAAAAACCTCCGCAACCAAGACTGTATTTTTATCTCAAACCCTACACTCGTTTTATCAGCCGAAACGACAGAATGAAAGATATTTTGACACTTTAATTCGCGGCTGAATGGTTACATAAGTCGAAGTTATGGTTCAAATGGCTCTGAGCACTATACGACTTAACTTCTGAGGTTATCAGTCGCGTAGAATTTAGAACTGAGTAAACCTAACTAACCTAAGGACATCACACACATCCATGCCCGAGGCAGAACTCGAACCTGCGACCGCAGCGGTCACGCGGTTCCAGACTGAAGCGCCTTTAACCGCACGGCCACACCGGCCGGCGTCGAAGTTACATTGATACGCAAATCATGCCTACAATACCAGTTTTGTCCTCATAAAATGGTCCCGAAACTGTCACCTGATTTGACATTCATTAATCACGTCTCCACTGATCCTTTGTTTCTGGCCTTGCGCGGCGACAACGTGTTCTAAGATTTTCCAGCGATGAGGACGGTCACACAGCGGTTGTCTGATGGTTCTGTGATTTAGACGTGGATTTTTATCGTCAAGGAATTGAACAAATGGTACAACGTCCCGACCATTGTTTACAGATACTTGGTGACTGTGTTGAAAAATAATGCATTGTACTCGTGTCTTTTTTGAGTGTAGCATTCAATAAAAGCATTCACTAAAAAGGTTCATGGCCTTGTATGACGATCTGTAACTTCATTTTTGAAGTCCACTCATATAATGAGGACAGCACACAACAATTACTAATACATGCACTTACGGGCTTAACCTGTCTGCTGATAGCACCGTTGAAATGATCCATCTTCCATTACTTTCCTTTTTATGCTCATAACACATCCTTAAGACAGCGTATCCAGATGCCGAGCAGTTCAGGGTGTTGAATGAGCCTATATTGCCCCCGTGGACAGTGTCGTGAAACTAAAATGTCATCTTAGTGAAATGCTGACTCTGCCCTCCCAAAAGAAACTGTGTACTCGGTGAGAACTATTTAACTGAAAGCCAATACTGAAGTGCGTTACGGAAGTTACGTATCATGAAGCACAATGTCTTACTTAAAATATCCACAAAATAAAATACTTCTCAAAATAAAATACTGTCAATTAATCTGCTTACTTAGAATAACACCTCAAAATTCTGATTTCGTACTGTTTGCTCTCAATAATGCATAGGGAGATCTGCTCAGAAAAGAAAGTGGTTTATCCCATGCTCTGCATGCTATTTTGTGCCTGATTTACTGACGTTCTCTAAAGTAAGTTGAAGTCAGCAAATGCAGCAGCTAAGGAAAAAGACCCTACTCACTGCAAATTTTCTTTGCTTCTCAGAAGCAATCTGTAGTTGTGTGTGGCGCAAGGAGCAATGTTGACACGGTAAGATATTTATAACTTGTAAGAATGATGTAGGAGAGATTTACTTTAAAAGAAAACGTTCTTGAAAAATTAAACAATGACAAGAAATTCGCCATGCCAATGAAGCGAGTGACATATTTCTTATTTTGGGGAGGGGGAAAATCCCGTAAGGGCTTGGTTCCATCCTGGACGATGCTTACGCCTTTTGCAGATACCGCATGGCCTAAGAAAGAAATCTGTTGTTTACACATGGTGATCTTAGATGGTTGACGGTGAGGCCATTCGAACGCAACCTTAGGAAAACCTGCTCCAGGTGAACAAGGTGTTCCTCAAAGGTGCGACTGTAGATAACTTTTTTTATTTTGGTCATCAGTGTACTGAGTCTACTGACTGGTCTGATGCGGCCCGCCACGAATTCCTTTCCTGTGCTAACCTCTTCATCTCAGAGTAGCACTAGCAACCTACGTCCTCAATTATTTGCTTGACGTATTCCAATCTCTGTCTTCCTCTACAGTTTTCGCCCTCTACAGCTCCCTCTAGTACCATGGAAGTCATCCCCTCATGTCTTAGCAGATGTCCTATCATCCTGTCCATTCTCCTTATCAGTGTTTTCCACATATTCCTTTCCTCTCCGATTCTGCGTAGAACCTCCTCATTCCTTACCTTACTAGTCCACCTAATTTTCAACATTCATCTGTAGCACCACATCTCAAATGCTTCGATTCTCTTCTGTTCCGGTTTTTCCACAGCCCATGTTTCACTACCATACAATGCTGTACTCCAGACGTACATCCTCAGAAATTTCTTCCTCAAATTAAGGCCGGTATTTGATATTACTAGACTTCTCTTGGCCAGAAATGCCTTTTTTGCCATAGCGAGTCTGCTTTTGATGTCCTCCTTGCTCCGTCCGTCATTGGTTATTTTACTGCCTAGGTAGCAGAATTCCTTAACTTCATTGACTTCATGACCATCAATCCTGATGTCAAGTTTCTCGCTGTTCTCATTTCTACGACTTCTCATTACCTTCGTCTTTTTCCGATTTACTCTCAAACCATACTGTGTACTCATTAGACTGTTCATTCCGTTCAGCAGATCATTTAATTCTTCTTCACTTTCACTCAGGATAGCAATGTCATCAGCGAATCGTATCATTGATATCCTTTCACCTTGTATTTAAATTCCACTCCTGAACCTTTCTTTTATTTCCATCATTGCTTCCTCGATGTACAGATTGAAGAGTATGGGCGAAAGGCTACAGCCTTGTCTTACACCCTTCTTAATACGAGCACTTCGTTCTTGATCGTCCACTCTTATTATTCCCTCTTGGTTGTTGTACATATTGTATATGACCCGTCTCTCCCTATAGCTTACCCCTACTTTTTTCAGAATCTCGAACAGCTTGCACCATTTTATATTGTCGAACGCTTTTTCCAGGTCGACAAATCCTATGAAAGTGTCTTGATTTTTCTTTGGTCTCGCTTCCATTATTAGCCGTAACGTCAGAATTGCCTCTCTCATCCCTTTACTTTTCCTAAAGCCAAACTGATCGTCACCTAGCGCATTCTCAATTTTCTTTTCCATTCTTCTGTATGTTATTCTTGTAAGCAGCTTCGATGCATGAGCTGTTAAGCTGATTGTGCGATAATTCTCGCACTTGTCTGCTCTTGCCGTCTTCGGAATTGTGTGGATGATGCTTTTCCGAAAGTCAGATGGTATATCGCCAGACTCATATATTCTACACACCAACGTGAATAGTCGTTTTGTTGCCACTTCCCCCAATGATATTAGAAATTCTGATGGAATGTTATCTATCCCTTCTGCCTTATTTGACCGTAAGTCCTCCAAAGCTCTTTTAAATTCCGATTCTAATACTGGATCCCCTATCTCTTCTAATAGATAACTACGTCATCTAAATAGTTGTAGACACAGACGAACTTCAGGTCCCCTAAGACAACATCCAACAAACGGGACAACACAGCCGCACCAGTGGCCAACCCAAAACCGAGCCGGTTGAACTCAAATAAATTCCACACTCTGCAAAACCCTGTCACTGGCTTGGATGACTCGGCAAGGGGGACCTGGTAACATCCCTGATTGAGATCTAAGATGGTGAACACACTAGCACGAGCAAACCAGGTAAAGCAATTGTGCAAATCGGACAAGGGAACCGGTAATCAACTACCATACGAAAATCGCTACCCTGGTCTTTTGGCACTAGAAATGCAGGCGAAGCATAGGGCGCAGTTGGTGGTCTAATCACTCCCTCTTGTAGCATCTTACTGATTTTAGCTCTCAAAATCTTCATCTTCGGTGGAGACAGCCTATAAGGGGCCTGACGGACGGGCACACTATGAGTTAATTGGATGGCATACTTAAGAATCTCTGTCTCCCCCAACTTATCCGATAAGACCTGAGGAAAGCGCTCCAAGACCTGGTTGAGAGCCTGCACTTGATGCGCCATAAGACAACTCGCGTCAACCTGTACATTGCACACATATCTCACATTTCCTGCACAAGACCGCTGGCACGAACACAAAGAAAAACGGCGATGAGGCGCAAACTTAAAATAAAAGACACTCCTGGCATAATCGAATACCAAACCAGCTGAATGAAATCACACCCGAGCAAAAAGGGACCCTCAGATTCTTAGCTATGAAAAATCTATGAGGCCATGAGAATTAATCAACTTGCAACCACCCCCGCATCTCCTCTACCAAAAGTAACTCTTAGCCATAGGCTACCCAACATCTCTGAATCAGAGACTGCGGCGACGAAAACCTGCACAAGTGTCTATATGCTATGCACCAGTCATAATCAACTTAGGAGACGGAAATTCCCGAATCCAGCAAACCACTGGTTGGTGCCTTTTCTACCCTAGCACAGACAAAAGGGAGCGCCGGAACATGCATCTCCTGAACGGCTTTAAAATTCATTGGCTAGTTAATTCACTGGCCAATTAGTACTCTCGCCCCCTCTTCCCGTCCTCGGGCGTCAGCTATTTGAACGAGGGATCCTAAGTACCGGACAATCCCGTACTAAGCGGTTAACCACATGGCAACCGTAGCAACGCCGAACTACTGAATTAGAACTATTATTAATAGAGTTACTACACGTTGCTGCCTCAGATATCACTTTCCCTTGTGCTGCGGAACGCTGTTCATCGGCCCAAGAAATAGCATGAATCGAATCAACCAAATGTTGAAACTGTTCCATAGTGAAAGGGTGCTGTACACGGTTCAACCTGGCGCGATCTTGTACCCGCATGCCTTCCAACATATGTTCGATACAATCCATGTCGGACATACGCATATCGAACGCCACTACGGCCGTGCGAACCCTCTAAAAATACTGTGCTAAGGTTTCGTTACACGCTTGGACCTTCCAACAACATTCCCGCTCTAATTCGACGCGCATGCGGGCCGAGAACCTTCTATTAATAATACACTGACGGAGCTGAACTAAGGTACCCTGTTGTTCCAGCCTGCCGGGGTGGCCGAGCGGTTCTAGGCGCTACAGTCTGGAACCGCGCGACCGCTACGGTCACAGGTTCGAATCCTGCCTCGGGCATGGATGTGTGTGATGTTCTTAGGTTAGTTGGGTTTAAGTAGTTCTAAGTTCTAGGGGACTGATAACCTCAGAAGTTAAGTCCCGTAGTGCTCAGAGCCATTTTTTGAACCTGTTGTTCCAGTTCCTCGGCTATCTTGCTACTAAGTACACCCTTAACCATCGGATATAATAATGCTAATACGACAGACTGTGGAACATGCAGCGCATGAGCGTGAATCTGGAGACGGACTAACAACCACAGGAACGACTGAATCTTTCTCAAATTTTCGATATACAAGGCAGACATATCTTTCAAGACATTCATAACTGGAACTGGTAACTTGGAAAATAAACTCAAATACTCATCGTTACCCTTAACGCGTTCGACCTCACTAACATTTTCAGGTTCAGAATTAGTATTTAAACCTCCCCCGCTTAGAGCAAGCGCTACAGCTCGTGACTGCAAACCTCCGGCAACACCAAGCAACTTATGAAGGAGAGCACCCATTGAATCATTGACATCGATCGAAGCGATATCCGATATACAATTACAGTAATGTGCTAAATTCGCCTGCACGCGACAAATTTGTTTATGCGTCGGCTGAGCAGACGCCAGAAATTCAATTGTCCGACCTACATCACTTAAAGCTGTTTCGATATTCGACAACAAGCCATCTACCTTGCTAACGATGTCTGTCGATAGGGTAATGGGAGTGTCAACCTCTGCACGAAGCTAGCCTGGCCACAAATCACACACATTTCCGTCTACTGGCAGCTCCCGCACACTAAGTTCATGTATCAACTGCTCTTTCCGTAAATACACTACTGGCCATTAAAATTGCTACACCAGGAAGAAATGCAGATGATAAACGGGTATTCATTGGACAAATATATTATACTATAAATCACATGTGATTACATTTTCAAGCAATTTGGGCGCATAGATCCTGAGAAATCAGTACACAGAACAACCACCTCTGGCCGTAATAACGGCCTTGATACGCCTGGGCATTGAGTCAAACAGAGCTTCGATGACGTGTACAGGTACAGCTACCCGTGCAGCTTCAAAACGATACCACAGTTCATCAAGAGCAGTGACTGGCGTATTGTGACGAGCCAGTTGATCGGCCACCATTGACGAGGCATCACATTGGTGAGAGATCTGGAGAATGTGGTGGCCAGGTCAGCAGTCGAACGTTTTCTGTATCCATAAAGGCCCGTACAGGACCTGCAACATGCGGTCGTGCATTATCCTGCTGAAATGTAGGGTTTCGCAGGGATCGAATGAATGCTAGAGCCACGGGTCGTAACACATCTGAAAATTAACGTCCGTTGTTCAAAGTGCCGTCAATGCGAACAAGAGGTAATCGAGACGTGTAACCAATGGCACCATTACGGTGGATGATAGCCAGTATGGCTATGACGAATACACGCTTCCTATGTGCGTTCATCGCGATGTCGCCAAACACGGATGCGACAATCATGATGCTGTAAACAGAACCTGGATTCATCCGAAAAAAATGACGTTTTGCCATTCCTGCACCCAGGTTCGTCGTTGAGTACACCATCGCATACGCTCCTGTCTGTGATTCAGCGTCAATGGTAACCGCAGCCATGGTCTCCAAGCTGATAGTCCATGCTGCTACAAAAGACGTCGAACTGTTCGTGCAGATGGTTGTTGCCTTGCAAACGTCCCCATCTGTTGACTCAGGGATCGAGACGTGGCTGCACCATCCGTTACATCCATGAGGGTAAAATGCCTGTCATCTTGACTGCTAGTGATACGAAGCCGTTGGGATCCAGCACGGCGTTGCGTATTACCCTCCTGAATCCACCGATTCCATATTCTGCTAACAGTCATTGGACTCGACCAACGCAAGCAGCAATGTCGCGATACGATAAACCACAATCGCGGTAGGCAACAATCTGACCTTACACGAGGCATCACAACAACGTTTCACCAGGCAACGCCGGTCAACTGCTGTTCGTGTATGAGAAATCGGTTGGAAACTTTCCTCATGTCAGCACGTTGTAGGTGTCGCCACCGGCGCCAGCCTTGTGTGAATGCTCTGAAAAGCTAATCATTTGCGTATCACAGCATTTTTTTCCTGTCGGTTAAAATTCACGTCTGTAGCACGTCATCTTCGTGGTGTAGCAATTTTAATGGCCACTAGCGTAAGCTATGCCGGGGCAAGCTGGGAGACTCATGTTTCGTAACTTCCTGATACAGGCAGACAAATCTCATAACACAGCAATGACAGTTTTACAACTTACAGAGCAACGACTACCAACCACAGGAGAGGATAGGAAAAGCAAGACCACCTCCCTTTTGTCTCTGCTACCAAGTGGTATGTGGTTCTCTTTTCGTAATATATTAAATACCATAAAAGAGGAAGCAAGATGGAATCATGGTTGGCATTCAGAATTTGTAATTAAGACAATTTATTGACATTACCCCTGTAAAAAATTGACAATTACAAATTTTGGACGAGCAACTAGATAAAACTTTGCAAATATAGATAGAAACCCAACGTACTCAGTCTCTAACAAACAATTCCAAATTAAGAGAACAGGTTTACTGACAAACTTGAGAACTTCAAACTCCCGTATAGGACTTGCCTCAAAATAGATATAATGAGAACAACTACAGGTAAAGGGTGACTTAATAACACTTGAACACTAGAGCCAAGCTAAGATGCCATTTTATAATATGATAGAACCACTGAAATAAAAAAAAATTACAACAGAAACACTGATCTTAAAAAAATAAATTTTCACGTGCTCAGACGTGTTAACATGAAACAATTACTAGAAAAGTTCCACAAGGAACTCAGCAGCTGCTATGCAGTTTAAGATTTAGCCAGTTGCCAGTCCATAATATTTAAGGAAACAAGTTCATATACAAAGAGCCTATGTATATACCAGATAATGATACATGAACAACTTTGGTAGTGGACAGGTTCTTAAACACTGCCAGGCCTAGACCTCGGATGACAAGTCACTCTCCGCCAAGGCGCTGGCACAATCAAAAGTTTCTGCGTGAATCACAAAGACATTCCAATAACTTCCATAACAGTTACACAATACGCTGGAGCAGGTTCCACAGCTTCACCGCTTCCCTTCAAATTCTGTTCCCAGCGAAGTCACAGAACTTGTATCTCCAAGCTCCTCATGTCAGCAAAACGCCCAACCGATTTGACATCACAACTTGTAACAGTCGTCACGCTCGTTCGGCAGCTGTCGACACTCTCTCCCCGCGAATGTCACCAGATCTCGAGGGTTACCCGTCGAAGGCTGACAACCAACTCGCTTCGCCCGCCAACGAGGAAGGTAAGACCTGCGAAAGCAAAGAGAACTTACCTCAACCACAATCGATCTCAACGATACATGAACAAAATAACACTGGCGCCAGCTCGCCAAGGCTCAGATAGAAGGTTGCGACCGCTGGTTAAAGAGATTTGGTGACTATGGTGAAAAAAAGAATCTTGTGTGTGTGTCTCAGTGCAGCATTTAATAAAAAGATTGTAGTCCTCCGTGATAATCTTGATTTTCTTTGTGATACCCCTCGCATAATCGGGGAAGTCCAAACACATGCTCTTATGTGATTAACCTAGCAACTGATATCAACGTTAAATTTTTCGATCTATTATTTTTCATGTTACACACGTGCAGTATGAGCTTAATATGCACTGTTCAAAAGAATTAGGGGAATATGACTTTGGGCGTCTGCCGTACTCCACTTTATCTTCCACAAATTAAGTAGCCAACATAACGCCACTGCATGGTTTGCGTAAAGGGAAATGAAACGTCTGATAGTTGTGTGAAGAAAAGTTGAAACTGTCATTCATCCCGTCATCCCGTGGGCTTTTCATTGGACTTCGAGGTTTTCAACAACTTTATGCCCTGCATAAGCGTTTGTAACTACCTGACGCCTACGTGGCATGCTCTATGTAAGTCTACAGACGTCACCCAGTAATATCCGTTCCATTTCTGCAACGAGAGCCCATGGTAGTTCACGGAGAGTCTGTGGTGGAACAGGGCAATCAAGAACGTGTCTGTCAAACAGGCCCCACATATATATGATCGGGCTTGGGCCGGGGCTCATCGCTGGCCATTCCATTACTTCCACATTCAGCCTGCGCAAGACATCCCTATTGACGCCCTCAACATCTGCCGTGGCATTGCAAGGAGTTCAGGATTATCACAGTACGTAGCAGTCACCAAATGGTCCAACAGGATATGTTCGATGTACTGCCTGACGGTAAGGCGCCCATGGACAACGACAAGATCCGTATGGCTGTCAACACTGAAACCCCCCCCCCCATGACGTCACAGAATCATGGAAATTTGTCGATTTGAAGGACATTTGGCATGTACCGCTCACCACGGATCTCCGCTCACGAATGCGGACATCACCTTGCGTCGTAGGATATCTACACTCGCCTGTGAATAGCACATTTGGCCAGTGTCGAAGTTGCCTGTTGACACAGGAACTACGGAAATGAAGGCGAGCCGAAATATTTTCTCGTGTCAAGCGGGGTACTGGTACAGGAGTCTGGGTCGCGCGGTCACTTCTCGTAAGCTATTTACTACAATGTCATCGAGCACAGCGGCTCAATTGGCTCTTCTCAGATCGTCTTGCAATGCTCTGGCGGCATCCGTTCGATGCCGAAACGCACAGATGATCAGAAATCGGTCTTCACTATGGGCTATAACACATCCGTGGCATGGCCCAACTCGCCTTGTGTACTGAACTGTAGTGTGTCTACAACATGTGATGAAGCATGGAGAAGCATTGCCATCCGTAGCAAGCCGAGCGGAAGTCCATCCTTCTTGGGTAAAACAGAGCGCCCTTGCAACTTCCAGTGCATTAAGATGTTGCGCTGTGTGTGCCTGGTTGAATTCAGTGTCCACAAATAACGACTATCACCTGTGTACCTCAACGGGAATGCAACATCGCTGATCAGTTCCTTCTGGGACGTCACCTGACACTGCAGCCCATAACACAGCTAATAGATGGCGAATGGTTTTAATTGTTGCTTACATTGAAAGCGAAGATATCAAACCAAGCAATAACACAAAAAAACATGGTTCAAATGGCTCTGAGCACTATGAGACTTAAGTTCTGAGGTCATCAGTCCCCTAGAACTTAGAACTACTTAAACCAAACTAACCTAAGGACATCACACACATCCATGCCCGAGGCAGGATTCGAACCTGCGACCGTAGCGGTTCCAGACTGTAGTAGCGCCTAGAACCACTCGGCCACCCCGGCCAGCCAATAAGACCACAGGCGTTCCCTGTATCAAAATACGTTTAACATACCGGACGTTGATACACATGTTTCCCTAATTATTTTGAACAGAGTACATTCGCACAGGTCAAAAGTGCACCCCTGACGTGGTGGGTGCGTTTACGTAGCTAGTTGTGCAAAATTGCATGAAGGGCAGCGGCGAAAGTGATAGCTTAGGGGAGTTCTATTGGTTCCCAGTCACGTCATACCATTCCGGAGGGAGTTCATGAATCACGCAATACGTCAACGCCCGGCCGACCTGATTAAGACGTGGAGGGAGCAGCGGCGTTTCCCCCCAATTGTGGCGGCACGCTCCGGCGGCAGGTGGGGGCGGAGGCCTGGGGTACCCGGGGGACCCCCCAGCACGTGAAGACGGCGCCCGTAACGAGGATGGATGTCGGCCGGCGCCTAATAGCGAGCGACGCCTAGCCGTGACGTCACGCGACGCACGGTAGGCGGCGCCAGACACCGACATGTTGCTGCCCGCTCGCACGCTCTATTGCACGTCGCTGGCTGCGAGGTTATCGCGCACGTAGACGACCGACGGCGCAACAGCCGGTCGTCAGAAATAGTCCAGGGCGCTGATAAACATGCAAATATGAGTTAGCTCACTTCTGTATCTAGGGAATGCTGCGTGCAGCGACACAGACAAATATAGCACAGCAACCGAGCACAGGAATATCTCAGCTGCTGGGTTTCTGACTCGTTACTTTTTTATATTAATCTACCCACGAGTTCCTAGGAGGCTTCGTTATCTTTCCCTGACTGCATTATGCATTACCCTTTCGTTTTAGCACCGACAATTGGGTTTCTCTTTCTCTCACGTTCTGTGTTCTAACTGCAGAACCGGCTATTCGGGTATGTTATGATTTCAGGCATACCGCATACAACCTTTCCCCGTCTCTCCGTATTCATTTTTTACCCAGCAGTACATAAAATAGCTCCGCAGTTTCAATGCTAATAATTCCATAAAGAGTAGTTGTTCTTTACATTCTTAAATCAGGGAAGACTTATTGCTCGCCTACCATAAAAATTACGTTAGTATGGATATAAATAATTGAAAGTGAAATTACTGTTTTGAAGACATGCAATTCTAATTTGTGATTGCACTAACTGTTACCCAGTGATAAAAGTTTACTTTTTATTCTCAGTCTTACTTTACTTAGCGTAAGAAATGAAATAACGGTATTGTGAACTATTAGTTTATCAGCATGTTTTTAAAGTATAAAGACTATGGATAAATTACGAAGTATAATATTCTACAAGTTCATTGTAATGTTTCAGCTTCATGTCTTCCAACAACCACTTCCATCCCTAGTGCTTAACATGCCAGTGGCGTAACTACTTAGCTCAACAAAACTAAAACTATGTGTACCACACTTAATATAGTTGTAAGATGGTCATGTCATTTTGGTTTTTGTATGTTATCGACGTATACGTAAGAGAGAGAGCAAATTATGTTTCTGTTAAACAATATTTGGTCTTGTCGTGACACGGTCTTTGCCTCTGCGCCGTCTGATAATTCTTAGTTGAAGTGTGGTAGATGAGGGATGTATTTAGTAGTTCTGTGTGGACATGTGTTTGTATATGTTAGATGAAGGGCAACAAGGATGAGCGCATTTAATACAAAGCCAAGCAGCATTCAGATCAGTTACAGGTGAGTTCATATTAGGTTCTGTAAAGATGGGCTAAATTTCAGACAGAAACAAAATATAGTGGGGGGGTTACATAGTCAAAATGGTTCAAATGGCTCTGAGCACTATGGGATTTAACTTCTGAGGTCATTAGTCCCCTAGAACTTAGAACTACTTAAACCTAACTAACCTAAGAACATCACACACATCCATGCACGAGGCCGGATTCGAACCTGCGACCGTAGCGGTCGCGCGGTTCCAGACTGTAGTGCCTAGAACCGCTCGGCCACTCCGGCCGGCGTTACATAGTCAGTTTTCGATTACTCCTACCTGAAATCCTTTTCAAAAACTTCTAAGATGAGAGGTGATGAACCAGTACTCCACCGACGTTTAGACGTTATTCTACTAGGGAATAGGGAAACAAATAGGAAGGTTCAAATGGTTCAAATGGCTCTGAGCACTATGGGACTTAACATCTGGGGTCATCAGTCGCCTAGAACTTAGAACTACTTAAACCTAACTAACCTAAGGACATCACACACACCCATGCCCGAGGCAGAATTCGAACCTGCGACCGTAGAGGTCACGCGGTTCCAGACTGTAGCGCGTAGAACCGCACGGCCACTCCGGCCGGCTAAATAGGAAGGACTGGACCCCTTTGTTATCACTCGTTTTATTTAACAATCATATAAACAAATTTCTTTAAAACAGCAATATTTTAATCCTGATTACTTTAGGTAATAAGAATAGTAAGGCACAATAATTCGATGAATGTGCTATCAATGTCCTTTTATTAAACAAAGTCTATCTCATACATAAGGAAATTTTTAAACAACTAACAATTATGTGCCTGGCGGCTTAAATTAATTCACCATTGTATGTTGCACTATAGACAAAGTTTAATAAATTTAATAAATATAATAAACACCCAAGTAAACATAATTAGCACCAGAATTAATTAGCGAGGAGTGACGCCAGGTCGCTCGAAGGCAGAACGAAAACTTAACTTGGAGAAACCAAGGCGGAAGGCGGAAGTCGGCAGTTCGTACAAGACCCACTTCTCGAGCCTCGACCCGGAAGCACCTCCTTCACAGTCCCAGGCCTCGTAAGTGGAAAGGTAGCACTTACTCCAAAACGCCAGCCAGCCAGCTGTAACATTTACCAAGCGCACAGAATAGGTCCGCAGGGACAATGGAAACAACCGCCAGAAGATATTAAATAACAGGTTAAATTATTCACTAATAAAATGGCTCACTGCCTTTGTCCCACTACGAATGAACTACACAGCCAACAGCGCAAATCTTATCAATAACATTAAGGAAAATTGCCGGCTATTAACATATTTTAAAAAAACTTACAATTACTAGCAAGGCCAGCGGGCACTCCAGTCTTAATCACAATTAAACTACGCCGGCCGTTGTGGCCGAGTGGTTCTAGGCGCTTCAGTCCGGAACCGCGCGACTGCTATGGTCACAGGTTCGAATCCTGCCTCGGGCACGGATGTGTGTGATGTCCTTAGGTTAGTTAGGTTTAAGTAGTTCTAAGTCTAGGGTACTGATGACGTCAGATGTTAAGTCCCATAGTGCTCAGAGCCATTTGAACCATTTGAATTAAACTACGTGAACTCTTTTGCTCCACTGTTCAGTGAAAACCGTAACGAGCACAATCCTGAAAATTTCATTATACGTTTTACTGGGGCTCACTACGCTAAGGCTACCAAACACTCGAATGTAGTATATTTGATAAACAGATTGCGGCCTTGCAGCTCATTACATATTACATCACACAACTATTTCCCACGAACTGGAAGAGGCACGCTCGTGCACTATATTAATATTTAACATCTGTCTTAAGCACAATGAACTCTTTATAGGCACACATTTACTTCCATGGTAACACCCGTGCGCTTACAGTTACTAGAAGTGAGGTAGCAGTCCTCAACACCCTGACACACATGCCGTAAGTACAGTTTCACTTTTCGCTGGACGTCCGTTATGGCTTGCGTCGGGCTCAGCAGGCAGCAACAATGCAGCGGACGACTGTAGACAGCAGCGTCCGGAACTAGCAGCACGCAACAGAAGGCAGTAACAAACCTCCTCACAGGCGGCAGGAAAGGCTTTCCACCAAGCTGCCCCATGCACGTGGTCGGTTCCCGCTGAACTACCAGAGCACTCCGGCCTCAGGTAACATCGAACGCCAACTGTCCACGTTCTTCGCGAGAGCCTCCAGTTAATTCATCTGGTAAAGATAAGGCAGTCAAGACTCAGTGCACGTCACAAGCAAAGATAAGGGCGCTAAGGCGAGGTACTTGCAAATACGCTGGCGCGCCAGTAAAACACCACGGCTCAGACGTATTTTCAGATTTGATAGTATGGACCAAAACAAGACAAAAATGTCAAGTACACATGGGCACTAAAGTGCATAACTTAAGAGTTATGAGTATTTGTTCATCTTCGTTACTGCGAACTACATTTATACTACTGAACATGTGCTTACAACTCTTAACGTGTACACTTTAGAGCCCATGTTAACTGGACCTTTTTCTTTTTGTCCGTACTACCTCCTCCAAAAATATCGAAAGCAAACATCTTTCAACAGAAGAGATATGATTCACTGTATAGGAGAAGTGCTCATGGCTCTTAAGGTATGTATTTTAAGCTCCATGTTTAGCGGGCATATTTTTTTTTGTATGTATGAATACATAAAGTTTCGCCTCGCGTCCACACGTCTTTGTTTTTATTCAGGGGTCAGTGTGTGGGATAATCTCTGCAACAACTCTTCTCTTCTTCAAAACATTCTGGAGAACAACTTGAATAATTGATTCAGAGATGATGCTTCATTGTGACCTGTCGCACAACGTTGATACACTACGGCAGCAAGTCCGCTACTTAACACTACCTGTTCGCTGTTCTCTTTTAGAATGCACACTGTAGTTTTCACTTGATAGTTCATGTTGTCACCATAGTTACCGCATTGAAGTCGCGTGTACGCCAAGAATAAAATAAGTCTGCCAACTTTTTGGACGACAGTGTTTCTTAAAATTATAGCCACCTTCTTACAAGCACTTCAGTTACACACTGAGTGTAGTTGTAGACAAAGTTGTAGACTTAGATTATTCAGAGGTCTCTGCAATTTATTTTTTAATATCTTTAACCGCGAACTTTGCGATTCTGTCGTCAGTGAAATTCACAGATTACAATCACAAATTAGAAATTGGCGACAAAGTAAAATAAAATACACTGTTTCTCGGTAATGATGGAAATTAGGGAAATAAGATATTATAAATATAAAACACTTACTGATTTTCACCTAACTCTTCTCTAAATATTGTTTCTTATTGTTTCAGGTAAGCCACACCATCAACGTGACGCCTTCCCATGCCAAAACGCAATACTGAAAACCCGTCATTATTCCGGGGGCAGCTGTTCAACATGGACTCACAGTAAACTGCTGTCCGGTTACGCCGAAAGACGTCGAACTTAAGTAATGATACTCTTCTGTTTTGTGGTATCTGAAAGCAAACTTATTTGTGGGAAACATTTGTAGATCAGTCTACCATGTGCTTTTGCCTAAACCAGATTATGACAATCTTCTTACCCAAACATTTCCAGCACGACTCTTCATTGACAGGACATTGCTGTAAAGGTAAAACGAAACGATGGACACACACACACACACACACACACACACACACACACACACACACACACACATATATATATATATATATATATATATATATATATATATATATATATACAGGGCTATTACAAATGATTGAAGCGATTTCGTAAATTCACTGTAGCTCCATTCATTGACATATGGTCACGACACACTACAGATACGTATAAAAACTCATAAAGTTTTATTCGGCTGAAGCCGCACTTCAGGTTTCTGCCGTCAGAGCGGTCGAGAGCGCAGTGAGACAAAATGGCGACAGGAGCCGAGAAAGCGTATGTCGTGCTTGAAATGCACTCACATCATTCAGTCATAACAGTGCAACGACACTTCAGGACGAAGTTCAACAAAGATCCACCAACTGCTAACTCCATTCGGCGATGGTATGCGCAGTTTAAAGCTTCTGGATGCCTCTGTAAGGGGAAATCAACGGGTCGGCCTGCAGTGAGCGAAGAAACGGTTGAACGCGTGCGGACAAGTTTCACGCGTAGCCCGCGGAAAATTGGCTCATGCCACAATTGGAGACCGACAGCGCCGACTTCATCTTTCAACAGGATGGTGCTCCACCGCACTTCCATCATGATGTTCGGCATTTCTTAAACAGGAGATTCGAAAACCGATGGATCGGTCGTGGTGGAGATCATGATCAGCAATTCATGTCATGGCCTCCACGCTCTCCCGACTTAACCCCATGCGATTTCTTTCTGTGGGGTTATGTGAAAGATTCAGTGTTTAAACCTCCTCTACCAAGAAACGTGCCAGAACTGCGAGCTCGCATCAACGATGCTTTCGAACTCATTGATGGGGACATGCTGCGCCGAGTGTGGGAGGAACTTGATTATCGGCTTCATGTCTCCCGAATCACTAAAGGGGCACATATCGAACATTTGTGAATGCCTAAAAAAACTTTTTGAGTTTTTGTATGTGTGTGCAAAGTATTGTGAAAATATCTCAAATAATAAAGTTATTGTAGAGCTGTGAAATCGCTTCAATCATTTGTAATAACCCTGTATATATATATATATATATATATATATATATATATATATATATATATATATATATATATATACGGTTTCAATGTCTGGTTAGGGACTGTGTTTAGGGGAACAACGACGTGGATGTAATAGTTTTCAGTTCCCATCGGGATGTTTGATATCAATTAAGCCCCCTTGCCTCTCTCCATGGTACTTGTTTGTCTAAGCAGTATAATATGGTTAGCTGTTTCAATGTCTGGTTGGGAACTGTGTTTAGAAGAAGAACGACGTGATTGTAATAGTTTTCAGCAATCAAGCAGAATCATTCGCAGTGAAAAACGACAGTATGATAAACGGCGACTGACGGAGATCGAATCGGACTTCGTGAAGAACAATACAAGAAACTACTGCAGAACGTTCAATGAAAATATGACTGGATATCAACCACCCAACTTGTGCTTCAGAAGACCGGATGGAACCCTAGAAACCAATACCAAAAACAATTGTGACATTCTGGCAAAGTACTTTGAAAAACTGCTCAACACGGACCCCCCTATGGAAGAAATGATGACAGAAACGAGCACGTACAATCCAGATAGTGAACCTCCAACTCTAGAAGAAGTTAAAGAAATAATCAAGTCACTCAAGAATCGTAGAGCACCAGGAGAAGACAGCATCATCGCGGAAATCTGGAAGTTACAAGGCCCAGAACTCACCAAAGATATCCACAGGATTTTGGAAGATATCTGGAAGACCGTGAAAATTCCTGACGACTGGGAAACTGCCCTGATACACCCACTACACAAAAAAGGTGACAAGACTGACCCGAACAACTATAGAAGAATATCCCTACTACCGGTCACATACAAGATCGTCTCTATAGCTTTACTAAACAAACTAGAATGCCAGACCGACCACTTGATTGGGGAATACCAAGCAGGCTTCCGTAAAGGGCGGTCTTGTGCGGAACAAATTTGGAACCCGAGAATGATTTTACAACACGAACAGAACCTGATCATTAACTTTGTCGACTTCAAAAAGGCGTACGACTCTATCGATCGCAAAATTCTCTTCAAAATTCTAGCAGAATACAAAGCAAACAACAAAACACGGGCTATCATAGAGCAAACTTTAACCAACACGACCTCCAAAGTAAAGCTCTGTGGGGGAACTATCAGAGCCCTTTGAAATTCGCACAGGTGTCCGACAGGGCTATGGCCTCTCACCTCTCCTTTTCAATCTGGTGTTAGATAAGGTAATAAAAGAATGGGAAACATCACAACAGGGGATAACCTTAGGAAACCTACAGATTAAATGCCTGGCTTTTGCAGACGATTTGGCGATTGTCACGAAAGGTATAAAAGAAACAAAAGACGCTATTGAAAAACAGCACGAAATCTCTTCCAAAACTGGACTACAGATCTCTTACGAAAAGACACATTTTATGAGCACAAAAAAACTCTCATCTCTAAACACAAAGTATGGCACGATTTACAAAACGGCAAACTTCAAATACCTTGGTGAAACACTACAAATGAGTGGACATAACAGAGACTCAAACGAAGAAAGAAAAACTAAACTGGACAAGGCATACGAAGTCGTGTGGAATTATTACAACAAGAAGTCTATCTCACAAAAAGCCAAATTACGTCACTACGACACGGTGGTGCTCCCCAAGGCACTATATGCAGCAGAGACCACACTAATCCAAGGGCGTACACGTATCAGACAACTAGAAAAAGTAGAACGGAAAATTCTTAGGAAAATATTTGGCGCAACTACCAACAATGGAATATGGATCAAGAAACCTGCAGAGGAACTATACAAACATACGGAGACAATCACAGAAAAGATTAGAAAATGCAGACTACAATTCTGTGGACACCTATACAGAATGCCATCACGCAGACTGACCAAACAGATCTTTGACTGGGTAACCACTAAAAACAACAAATGGGTGGCAGAGGTAAAAAACGACCTGAACCAACTCAGCATAACAGCAGACACAATTTTTAAACGACGGAATAAACTTCAGAAACATCATTAAGAAAAGTAAACTACATGAGATACAATGTGACAAACGAACAGGCGTAAAATGGACCGAAGAACGCAAGCAAGATCACAGCCGGAAGATGAAAGAAATATGGGCAATCAAAAAGGCAATCAGGACGAAGCCGAAGACACAAAGCCGACAAGAAGCATGGACAGAGGACCGGAAACAGAAACACAGCGAGCGAATGACGGAAGTTTGGGCAGCAAGGAAAACAGCAAAAGGAACTGGCCATGTAATTTAGTCCAAATGCGCTCTTTAAGGGCAAAATCCCAATAATATATACTGTGTTGTGTGTGTGTGTGTGTGTGTGTGTGTGTGTGTGTGTGTGAGAGAGAGAGAGACTCTCTCTCTCTCTCTCTCTCTCTCTCTCTCTCTCACTCTCTCTCCTCTCTGTTATGAATAAATGTATCGGGTGTTTGCTTTAATTTGAGACAACAAAATATCTCGAAAACCGCATATTAAAAAATCATTGAATGAGAAAAGTTAATATTCGTAATGGAGACAACTGTCCACCTAACTACCCCTCCGGAGTGGAATCCTCCCATTTTTACTGCACACTCATATTCTACACCAAACAATACATACCGTTTACTCAAACCATTGCTTGCAATTCGTGGTAGATGGCTCTGCAGTCGATGTATGTCAAGTGTGCCTTTTTTTGTAATTAAGAGCGGACGCATTTGATTCTAAATTCCTTATCATTAATTTAAATACATTTGTATTCTAACAGTTGATATTTAAGTTCGTAATCCATGGTTGCGAATTTGACTATGCGGTATAATATGGTTAGCTGTTTCAATGTCTGGTTGGGAACTGTGTTTAGGAGAACAACGACGTGGATGTAATAGTTTTCAGTTCAAATCGGGATGTTTGATATCGGTTAAGCCTCCTTGCCTCTCTCCATGGGACTTGTTTTCCTCTCACCATAATTGTAATTCATAAATGTTTTGTCTATATGCATTCTAGGCACGAATTAATAAAATGCGTCGAAACCGAAAGTCGTTAATCTCAGCATTTATTGTGAATTACAATTATTGTGAGATGCAAGGGGATTCACCGAAATCAGGCACCCCCAAAGGTGAAAGGCAGTGGGACTCACCGATATCAAGCATCTCGATGGGAACAGAAAACTGTTACAACCCCCTCGTTGTTCCTATATCGGGCTAAACGTAGTTTCTAACCAGAAACTGAAACGGCTAACCATATTACACGGCACAATTAAACTTCCCACACTAAAACAATAAGTTTCAAACGTAAGTATCAACCGTTGGAACCCAAAGTTTTACATTTACACGTTAAATGAAGTGTAGAGTCAGATGGGTCTGTTCTTAATACCAAAACAATCTCACTGATATCTGCCGAATACAGTGCCTTCTGCCACGAATGGGAAAAATTGTTTGAGTCAGCCGCATGCATGTTTTGGCGTAGAATCAAAGTATGCAAAAATTTGACCCTTTTCTCGCAGGTGGGGTGGTTAGAGAGTGACTAGTATAGCACAGACAGGCATTCCTTTCCCTGGTATGAACTTTCAACCTAGAACATATGTTTCATACGATGCGTCGTTTTCGAGAGATTTAGTTGACTCAGGTTAAGCAACCTGTATACACAGGATGGCCAGAAACAGTCTGAAAAAATTACAAGGACGTTGAAGGGTAGGTCGCGCTGAGAAACTATTTCTAAGTAAAGATTTCGATACGTTGTGCAGTTTCGCATTAGATTAACGTTGAAATTAGCCAGTCAGGATGTTTAGCGCACAAATTCAAGTGGTCTGTCAGATACAATTAATGTCAGTTGTTCTCACAGCGTAGTTGATATCGTACGAGATGCTCAGTCATTGGCCAGGGTTCGGTACTTACCACCGTCTCATGTCCAATTTTTGTATCGCTCTCTTGTTCGGTTTTAGTAAACCAAAATCACCATCTTTGGTGACGTCGTCTCTGGAGAGCCGCTTGAATATGGGCGTGCAACGGTCTATTTTCGACCAACATATACATATTCTATTCGCAACACTCATATGCTCGTATATATATGCATACATACATATAGAGGAAAAGAGAGAAAATGACGCTGTAGTATCGCGCTAAACAGAGGGGAGAAGCGATCGGGTATCGGTCGAAGTCATGCGAGTAATGCACCAACATCTACATCCACATGATCACTCTGCAGTTCATTCTTAAATGAAAACAGGGAGCCGGCCGCTGTGGCCAAGCGGTTCTAGGTGCTTCAGTCACGAACCGCGCGACCGCTACGGTCGCAGGTTCGAATCCTGCCTCGGACATGGATGTGTGTGATGTCCTTAGGTTAGTTAGGTTTAAGTAGTTCTAAGTTCTAGTGGGCTGATGACCTCAGATGTTAAGTAACGTAATGCTCAGGTATGCAAGGCACCACTTTCAAACTATTTAGCGTCCACTTTAGAATAACACTTGGAGTACATGAACACCTGAATCTTTTTTATTACTTTATCGTGTATCTGTTTCTCCCTACCTAAGTAGTGGGAGGCAATGAACTACCGGAGAAGAAGTGAAATTTCGTAAAGAGATTCTGCATAAATGAAATGCTCATTTTTAAAATGTTTGTCTTCCCAAATTCCTTATCATAATTATCTTTTCTTTATATCTTGACACCAAACCTAGAGGTCCTATTTTGCAAATAGTGCATAGTTTTATTCTTGGAAAAGTGCACATTTGGTGCACTTGTTGCGCCTCCAAAAAGTCCTGCGAATAAAAGAGTCTTCGGTTCGCCTTCCATATAACATTTTTCTGTGTGATTGTTGCAATTTATGTAGTTCCTTGCTGAATCCCCTAAATATTTTGTTGAATCAACCACAGCCTAAAATTTGTCATTTTTGGTGTAAATGAGGTCGTGAGGAGAACCTCACACTTTGTTTTTCAGGGTCAACTGGCACTATTACCATCATACAGATAGCATACTTACATCAGTTTGTAACTATGTTTGGAAATCCTGACGTCGTAATACAGAAAACGACGGCAGCATCTACGAACAAACTGAGAGAGTTGCTCAGATTGTCACTTAACTATTTCATATAGACCAAGAACGGTAAAGGACCTATCATATGTCCTTATGGAATATTAGGTATTACTTTCATTTTCATTAGACGAGTTCTCGTCGGTTACTACATACTGTGAGTTAACTGACAAGAAATCACTAATCCAGTAACATAACTGGGACGGTATCCTAAAAGCACGCAAAGCCATTAGAAGTCGCTTTTGAGGAACGATGTCAAACTCCCTCTGCAAATATAGGAATATGGGAATAGGGAAACAACTGAAGGTACCTTGTCGATAACTGTCAAAAAAAATGTTCAAATGGCTCTTAGCACTATCAGTCCCCTAGAACTTAGAACTACTTAAACTTAACTAACCTAAGGACATCACACATCCACGCCCGAGGCAGGATTCGAACCTGCGACCGTAGCGGTCGCGCGGTTCCAGACTGAAGCTCCTCGAACCGTTCGGTCACACAGTCAGACGATAACTCTCATACTTCCTGCAAATGAAGAGACAGTTTTGTTTCATATGAACGATATTTCATGCATCCTAACTGGTTATGTGTCAACAGGTACCACATAATATAAGAAAAAATATATGTCCACGTGGCTACTATGATCGATACGTTTCAGATGGATGTATCATTTTGCAGTTTGCTTCTATTTTACCTTTTCTTTATTGATTTGATCTGAACGTCAGTATAGTCTTTTGGCACTTATCTTTCGTAGAATGAGCAGTTGTATATGACTGTTGAAAATGCAGCTACTTCGTCAGCTTATTCTCAAAGGAACCTAATTGTCGTACATTAAGGACCACAGTACTTTCATTTGTTAAGTTTCTTAACTTGATTGGCGTTACCAAGCTGATTTCAATTGATTGTTGTTGCAGTTTTTTTTCAAATTCCTGAATTATACTGCTTCCTTTCTGGTGACAGAAATTCGGGAACTATGTCAAATAACTTTACTTTTAATGGCAATCTTCTCTGAGAACCTTAGAATGTGGGTGCGATTTCGGCTCATTTCGTTCGTTAGCAGAGATTGTTACCCATGATGAAATTTCTCAATATGCGCTAATAACTGAACTAGTGTCCGGCCCTAGGCGACAGTGGGGTTGTTCGGAGCGGCGGCCAACACAGCTTAGGCGACTAAAGTGTGACAGGGTCAGATTTTATATATATATATATATATACAGGGCGTTTCAAAAAGAAAGAGCAGATTTCAAACATTTATTTCTCAAAAACTACAAATGATAGAAACACAATTCCAACGGTCCTTCACTCAATATGAGTACCAAATGTTACACAACAAATATCAAAACTGTACCTCAATATGAGCACCATTTGTTACACGACAAATATCAAACCGGTATCTCATTTCTTGCCACACACGACGCAACTGGTCTTTAGTTACCGAATTCACGGCCGCAACAATTCGATGTCGTACCTCTTGAAGAGTAGCGGGCATAGGTGGGACATAAACACAGTCCTTTATGTACCCCCACAAATAAAAATCGCAGGGAGTAAGGTCTGGTGACCTGGGAGGCCACAGACGATGACATTGATCTTGTGCTCCTGCTCTTCCAATCCACCGTCCTGGAATGGTGTTATTTAGGTACCGTCGTACAGGTTCAGAGAAGTGTGGTGGGGCGCCATCTTGCATGAAGATGAAGTGATTTGAATCTTCCTGAAGTTGAGGAAATAGCCAGTTTTCTAACATGTCCAGGTAAATGGTTCCTGTGATAGTTTTCTCCATGAAAAAGAAAGGTCCATAAACTTTGTTTACCGAAATTGCACAAAAGACGTTAACCTTTGGTGAGTCTCTTTCATGTTGAATAACGTCCCTCGGAGTTTCACTCGCCCAAATTCGTACGTTATGCCGATTAACTTTACCAGAAATGTGAAACGTTGATTCATCTGAAAAAATTAATCGTTCGGCAAAATTGTCCTCTTCCATGTCCTGTAGAATTGCAGTTGAAAATTCGAACCTTTTGTTGTGGTCGTCAGGACGCAATGCTTGCAATAACTGCAGTTTGTACGGCTTCATGTGCAGACGGTTACTCAGAACGCGCCATACCGTTGTTTTAGACATGTTTAGTTCGTGACTTGCCCGTGTCGTGGATTTTCTAGGGCTCCTTTCGTAAGCTGCACGGACACGCTCGACATTTTCATCCGATGTGCGTGGACGACCCGTGCTTTTTCGCTTGCAGATGCAACCATCTTCTACGAATCTGTGATGCCACTCATAAATTTGCTTATGACGAGGCGGCTGTTTGTTGAATTGACGGCGGAATGCACGTTGCACACCAACAATGGACTCTAACTTTGCAAATTGCAGCACACAAAATGATCGTTCCTGTGGTGTCGTCGCCATTTTCCTACAAACAAACGCCAGCGCCACTGCGGATTTGCATGGAACTTCTGCGCGGACCATTGAAAAACTTTGAACCTTTCTCTGACAAGAAACGTTTGAATTGTGTTTCTATCATTTGTAGTTTTTGAGAAATAAATGTTTGAAATCTGCTCTTTCTTTTTGAAACGCCCTGTATATATATATATATATATATATATATATATATATATATATATTTTTTTTTTTTTTTTTTTTTTTTTTTTTTTGCGGTAATTGTGGTCGCGTGGTAGAACTTCTAGACTGACTGGACACAGATCTATATGAAGCCACATGTTGTTTTAATTGGTGAGATAGCTAGAAGCTCTCGCATGGAGAAATACATTGCCGTTTTAGCCTTCTATATCTGCGCGTGGATTTGAGTTTCACACTCATTGGGCGAAAGATCTCAATCTTTGTCCATCCGTTGTTGTGCAATTCATACGAAGTCTCCCTCGTTTCGGAGCAAACCAGTTAATTATTTCGGTAGCTTCCTTTTATGGATCTCCTTCGAGTTCTGGGAAAAGATTTCTTTGCTACTTGTCTTTCTTCGTGGAACTGAAGACCACACTTGTGGATAGTGGGTGCTGTTATTTCCTTCTCCTCTGCATTAATTTTCCTTGAGTTTCATATGTTGTTACCCCTTAATATTTCCATTAATACTGGACTTTCACACTCTTTTTATGGATGCATCTACTACTTCTTGGCGAGTCCACTTTCTATGCAAATTTTGTTTTGTAAAATGTCATGGGATAAATGGTGGGGGCTAAAACAGACATCGTCTAGGTGTCAAAAATTTTCTGCGAGATTTTCTTCCGTCTTCCTCACGTACCACCTATCCCAGACCATCATAAGCCTGCAATATGAGGTGCTATGCGCGCGCCTTCTGTAACTGATCTCCAGACGCTTTGCATGGATGATAGCTATAAGGGAAAATCCATTACATTCACAGTGTTCTGTTGCATATTACACATACTCAGCGCCTAACCATTCATCCCTGTTGTAGGTTCACTTTGTCTATAACACGACACTTGGTGAGGTAATTTAATAAGAAACATGTTCGGTAGCTCTTCCCTGTGAGGAAGGGAATTTACAATAATGAGGTGAATTCAGATAAGTAGTAACTGGACTGGTCTTAAAGATAACTACAGTAACGTCACCAACGACCATTGCTGTGTTGAAGTGAAGGTAATAACTTTTCTTATTACCTGCGTATTCTTCGGAATTTCTGCCAGATTTCGAAACAGGATTTCGTTATAGAATTGTTAAAAGTGTCTCTCATTAGAGACCGTACTAAATTACGAAATTCCGTAATCCGTTAACAGTGTTAGAGTTTTTGTGTTCTGTTACATCCAACACCAAGCTTTTGTTGATTGTGTAACGTTGTTCTAGACTGTTTTGCATAACCTTGAGGGTTTGTTGTGTCATATTAAACGTACTTTGTACAAAAACCCTCGATCGCTTGCTTTTTGGATGAGAGCCACAAATGTTCACTGGTTACGTCAGCAGTTATCAAACTCCTTTGGCAACGGAACCCTTTTGAAATACTGATTCCTTGTATTTCATGGAGCCATAAAGTAAACAAACTTGGTTTTGAGATCATTCTTCAACTATTATCTTATAATGGAAATCATACAACAATAAGTATATTTTACACTACTGTCTTCTGCAACAATGTACGAAACAGCACAAGATAATGCAGTGCACAAAATAGCACCGTATTGATTCTACGGTAAATTGATAAAATTGTTTCCATTTAATGGCAGGTAAGAAGTTCTTTTTGACAAACTGTTTAATGTCAGGTTAGATAAAAGAGAGCTGAAGACGCGTGTCAGACACAGCATCCAGCCTGCTGCGGTATTTTGTCTTTCTAGCTGCACGTGCTGAAAATCTAGTTTCACGTAAATATGTTTCTGCGAACGAGATAAGAACAATCAGAGACTATGTGGCAAATTTTGGAGATTTGTCACAAAATCTGCACCAAAAACCTCCAAGTGACACTGTCTTGAATAATGAATCCATGCTTTAATCTGATGAAATTTCTAAGATGGATTCATAAATTTGTTTTGACATATTTTCTGGCTTCTGCAAATTCGGTACAAAAATAGACCCATGAATTCGTTCTCAGTTCTGAATTCTGCTTTTCAGGAAAATACGCCTCAAAAGATGTACGTATATCATGCAGATACTGGACCATCCTACAAATACTTCATTTGATAATTCTTCTGTCTCACCAATGAACACACTCAGTGCTAAAAAGCTTCTTATTTCTCCCTTGCTTAGCCGTACCATAGGTGCAACTATAAGGATGCGATGAGCCTCACCAGCCTTTGTTACCCGAAGACAGTTTTCAGTAACTGCGTGGGCAACTATCTGGATGACTGACTGATCTGGCCTTGTAACAGTAACTGGTACCTTGGTACTGCGAAATACCCAAGCAAGGGGAAATTACAGTCCTTATTTTTCACGAAGGTGCAGAGCTCTGCTGTATGGTACCACAGAAAAATGCTAAAGTTTAGATGAAACGCGGAGCTACTGAATCGAACTGTGAAAAAAATAAACCTGTGGGACAACGTCCCAAAAGATTGAAGGGGTCGTCTATTACGACGCATCTTGAGCAATCAAGTAATTTTCACAAATCTTTAACATATTGCAGCGTGTCAGCTACTGTGAAATGTACAGCAAATAAACAATGTTTTCAGCCTTCAGTTGCAAGGTAATTTTATTCGTTTACCTAGGTTTCGATTCCAGTAATGGAATCTTCTTCAGAACCTATAAATTAAACCACATATGGACATATATTACTCACTAAAATGCATTATCAGTCTAATGATTGAATAATGAAGAAATTGTGATACTTACAACAATGAAATTATTTTGTGAGCCAAACACTGGCCATGTCACAGATTAAAAATTAAAACATTAAAGACGCATAATCATAAGATTATGTCAGTCAAAATTAAAACCATTAGGGTGAATGTAGACGGAGCTGCGCCGGCCATAAATCAGGACCACACGTAAGCGGCTCGAAAACTAGGCGTCGTGAGCCGTTACGCGCCGAGGCTCGGCCGCGGCCAAGCGCATGCGCATGCGCGAGAGACAAACTGTCTCAAAATTACTTAGAGCAAATATACATATAAACAAAATGTAACTGAAAGCTGTCTTACAATTGGACATACCTATCTATTGGTATAGCAACATTAAACAATTTACCTGAGAACAAACTACAAAGCCAAGGTATAATTTTTTTTTTTTTTTTTTTTTTTTAAATATTATAGTAAGAGGGGGTAGCCCCACTACAGTAACTAACAATTAGTGTCAAAACCATGCGTGCTGAGCATAAAATGTCTTTAACATAAAAAGGCCTTAGCAACTATGTGTCATTACCAAGCATATAAGGAAATACAAAGACACACATGTACAATCACATTATAATAAAGGGACAAAGCAGATAGGGAAACAGCATCGGCCATTCGAGGCAGACTGTGGGTCAACTTCACTGAAGTAAAGGTTGAAATCCTTCGAAATAACTTCTATTCTTTAATTGCAGCTGATCATTAAGTAAGTTGTCCCTATCAATACTAAGATGTTTAAAAATTTGCAATTCTTCGAGGGTGTCTAGCCTGCATCCCTTTACTTCATTATGCAAAAGCTCTGCGTCTTTTAGAGGCTTAGGAGCATGCGCCTTTTGGACCAGATGTTCAGCAAATGTAGATCCTCGAGTTCCATCACCGCTTTTTGTCGGCAGGTGCTCTTTAAACCTAACAGACAGGGCCCTTCCTGTCTGGCCAATGTAATAAGAAGGACATTCAGCACACGTTATTTTATATACACCTGACAGCGATGATTTATCATTACCTTTATCCAGAGAATGAACTAGGTTCTTTTTGAGGTTGTTAGTGGTAGAGTATGAAACTTTACACCCTAGGTTTTTTAATAAACGACCTACCTTATAGGATATGTTACCTATAAAGGGAACTGATATGTATTTCGTTGCCTGGTGTTGATTGTGAGTATCTGAACTGGAAAGGGTGGTAGTCTTCTTTCGTGTTTTTTTATTGAACAACTGTCTCACTATACTGGGATTATATCCATTATTCTGAGCGATGTTTTCGAGGACTTTTAATTCGTTTTGTAAGTTGATTGGCGAAAGCGGAATGGAAAGAGCTCGATGGATACTCGAGTGAAAAAAGGCCATTTTTTGGGCCTGAGGATGGGTGGAATCAGCTGGGATGATGATGTCGGAATAGGTTGCTTTCCGAAAAATTTTGAAATCTATTTTGTTGCCAATAATGGATAGCGTCAGATCGAGATAGTCTAAGGTCCTATCAGCTGTCTGATTTTCTTGTGTGAAACTGATTTTTTCATGTAGGTTATTGAAAGTGGTAAATAACAGTTCTAGCTCTTCATGGGAACCTTCAAACACAAACAGCAAGTCATCTACATATCTCGCATAGAATATTATATTATTTGCCAAATCTGGATAATTCCGAAAAAACATCTGCTCTATTGAGTTTATAAAAATATCTGACATGATACCAGCTAACGGGCTGCCCATAGCTAGACCACAGGGTTGCGAATATATTTTATTATTGAAAGAGAAATAATTGTACTTGAGGGTGGTGCGTAACAGAACCATTAGTTCATCGATCTCAGGGGCCGATAATTTTTTATGGTATCGCAAATTGGTTTCTATAATGTCCATCGTCTGTTCAACAGGCACATTGGTGTATAAATTTTTAATATCAAATGATACGAGTTTTGTGATGTCAGAACAGGCTAAAGTTTTAAGTTTGTTGGCCACGTCTACCGAATTTTTGAAGTAATTTTCAGTTTGGTAATGAAGGGGAGGGCAGCGTCTATGTGTGTGTGTGTGTGTCTGGGAGGGGGTCACATGGTAGAGAGGGAGAACAAGGCAGGAATACAATAAGCATGTTCAAATGAATGTCGACTTAATTAGTTTTCCAGACATGGAGGGGTTTGCATAGGATAGACCAGCGTCGAGAGTAGTATCAGACCACTCTTCGGATTGAACAAAACTCCGCAAGTACCAACCACCAACAACAACATACGCATTCATGCAGACCAATACTCTAAAATAACTGTTGTTGTAGACATACGATATATGTATCAGTGCAGTCTTTTATCTACAGTGTAACTATTAGGTAGGTGAATAAGTTCGTAGCTTGCTTGTATTCCAGTTTTTGTGGAATTATTTATCGATTGTCATTTCTTTTCGTAGCTCACAGTTGCTATTTGAGTTTACATTTGTCATTTTGTCATTTGGATATAGTGAGTGGAGCTGCGAACGCTAGAAACTGGAGTGCCAAGTGGAGAATTACCTACATATTGTTCTGTTTGAGCTGAATAGAACGGTGACAGCCGGGAAGCAGCCAGAAACCTTTGCGCCTTGGATGGAGATAATGCCATTGGAGAGAGCACGGCAAGAAAATAGTTTTCTCGTTTCCAAAGGGATCGTTTTGGCAGTGACCCTCCTAGTTCAGAAAGACCTTCGCGGATTGTTGAAGGTAGTTTAAACGTATTAATCCACCTCAGTGGGTGATGTAATGAAATGTGATCATTAAATCATCGTGCGAAATTTGAATGCAGTGGCGAACGTTCAAAAATCGGGTTAAGGTGTACCGCACGTTCTAAGCCAAAATCACAAAAATCAGCGGATGGCCGTATGCGGATCTCTGCTTGCTCGTCGTCGATTGGCTCGTGAACAACACAGCCGGTTTCTATCCTGTATCCTTACTGGTGACAATAAATGGTGACTTTATGCTAACGTAACGAAAAGAAAGGAATGGTTGAGTCCAAACAAAGCAGCAACTCCTCGTCCAAAGACCTGCGCGCATCCACATAAGATGGAGTGATTCATCTGGCGGAATAGCGACGGTGTGGTGCATTACGAACTGCTTCCCAAGGTATAGCCATCACTGCTGGCATTCATTGTCAACAACTGAGCCGTCTTGCAGACGTAGTCCAAGAACAACGACCAGGAAGACTGCGTGAAGTGATGCAACTCCACCGTAACGGCAGTCCACGTTGTGCTAGACTGAGGAAAAACAATATACAGGAATTTGGTTGGGATGTCATTCCGCATCGAACTCATTCACCTGAGTTTGCGCCCTCAGATTTTCACCATTTCCGCTGTCCGGATCCAAATGCGCTCCAAACGTGGCTCGATGAGCTATTCGCCTCGAAACCACGTGGTTTCTACAGTCACGGAATAGAGAAGTTACCCCAACGTTGGTAGACTGTTGGAAAAATAGTGAAAGAGAATATACGTTCCTGGAAATGGAAAAAAGTACACATTGACACCGGTGTGTCAGACCCACCATACTTGCTCCGGACACTGCGAGAGGGCTGTACAAGCAATGATCACACGCACGGCACAGCGGACACACCAGGAACCGCGGTGTTGGCCGTCGAATGGCGCTAGCTGCGCAGCATTTGTGCACCGCCGCCGTCAGTGTCAGCCAGTTTGCCGTGGCATACGGAGCTCCATCGCAGTCTTTAACACTGGTAGCATGCCGCGACAGCGTGGACGTGAACCGTATGTGCAGTTGACGGACTTTGAGCGAGGGCGTATAGTGGGCATGCGGGAGGCCGGGTGGACGTACCGCCGAATTGCTCAACACGTGGGGCGTGAGGTCTCCACAGTACATCGATGTTGTCGCCAGTGGTCGGCGGAAGGTGCACGTGCCCGTCGACCTGGGACCGGACCGCAGCGACGCACGGATGCACGCCAAGACCGTAGGATCCTACGCAGTGCCGTAGGGGACCGCACCGCCACTTCCCAGCAAATTAGGGACACTGTTGCTCCTGGGGTATCGGCGAGGACCATTCGCAACCATCTCCATGAAGCTGGGCTACGGTCCCGCACCGCACACCGTTAGGCCGTCTTCCGCTCACGCCCTAACATCGTGCAGCCCGCCTCCAGTGGTGTCGCGACAGGCGTGAATGGAGGGACGAATGGAGACGTGTCGTCTTCAGCGATGAGAGTCGCTTCTGCCTTGGTGCCAATGATGGTCGTATGCGTGTTTGGCGCCGTGCTGGTGAGCGCCACAATCAGGACTGCATACGACCGAGGCACACAGGGCCAACACCCGGCATCATGGTGTGGGGAGCGATCTCCTACACTGGCCGTACACCACTGGTGATCGTCGAGGGGACACTGAATAGTGCACGGTACATCCAAACCGTCATCGAACCCATCGTTCTACCACTCCCAGACCGGCAAGGGAACTTGCTGTTCCAACAGGACAATGCACGTCCGCATGTATCCCGTGCCACCTAACGTGCTCTAGAAGGTGTAAGTCAACTACCCTGGCCAGCAAGATCTCCGGATCTGTCCCCCATTGAGAATGTTTGGGACTGGATGAAGCGTCGTCTCACGCGGTCTGCACGTCCAGCACGAACGCTGGTCCAACTGAGGCGCCAGGTGGAAATGGCATGGCAAGCCGTTCCACAGGACTACATCCAGCATCTCTACGATCGTCTCCATGGGAGAATAGCAGCCTGCATTGCTGTGAAAGGTGGATATACACTGTACTAGTGCCGACATTGTGCATGCTCTGTTGCCTGTGTCTATGTGCCTGTGGTTCTGTCAGTGTGATCATGTGATGTATCTGACCCCAGGAATGTGTCAATAAAGTTTCCCCTTCCTGGGACAATGAATTCACGGTGTTCTTATTTCAATTTCCAGGAGTGTATATTGATGACCAAAGTCTCTGGTATGTGTACCTGTTGCGTTTATTAAACTTACGGAAAACCGGTACGAACTTATGCACCAAGCTAATATTATTGTGGGTATTGTCATCGGCTTACACGCCTTCTTTGCGTATCAAGAAAGTTTTTTTTTTTTTTTTTTTTTTTTTTCCGCGGGCGCCAACTGCGAATGCCTGTGGTCACACAAGTCTGGCGCAGAATTCAGCTGAACGTTCGTCGCGTCGTCAGCGCGGTCTGTGTGTTCTGAATTCTCGCCGCAGCAGCTGCAGCGACCTTCATTGTCCAGCGTGACAAGACGAGTGGAGCGGCCATTAGCCGCTGCGTAGGGCACAGTAGCATGGTGGGGTGTCGCGCATCGCATTGGGAGCGCCAGCAATTATGGCGAGGCGCTGAGTCTGGCCTGAGTAAGCAGACGTCCCTGCCAAGCTGATCATACGTGTGTGTGTGTGTGTGTGTGTGTGTGTGTGTGTGTGTGTGTGTGTGGCCGCGGTAAACGGGCGGCGAGTTGCAGGCGTCGCGACGGCGCCGTCAGCCCTGAGCGCGCAGACGACGCTGTGGTGGCAGTGCTACTATACTGCCGCATGCTGCTGATCTCCTGCACTTACTGCCGCAGAGCGTTACTCGCTGTTAGACATATGCCATTTCACGAAGTTACATACGCTACAGCGAGTAATGCGGTCATCTTTCCAATTAATGAATATCGCACACCAAACGTCTTGTTACAACAGAAATTTAAAGCACACAAAGCACGAATACTCTTTATCTTTACCTGTTTATTCTGAAACGAAACAATTCAATGAAATCATGTAATGTAATGGAGGTTGACGAAGCAGTGGTCATCGATTTGAAACAAACAACCACCACTGCATTGTCCGCCCTCGGTAGCCGGCACGGTAGCTCAGCGTGTTCGGTCAGAGGGTTAGCTACCCTCTGTAATAAAAAACTGAGTTAACGCATCAACGAAAAACCTGAACGGGCGTCATCGAACGTCCGCCTTGAACAAATGCAACGAACAATATAGAACAAAATGAGATCAACTAAAAATAAAAAATAAAAGTTGTCAGCGCGACAGAATGTCAATCCTAAGGGCCCGGGTTCGATTCCCGGCTGGGTCGGAGATTTTTCTCCTCTAAGGGACTGGGTGTTGTGTTGTCCTAATCATCATCATTTCATCCTCATCGACGTGCAAGTCGCCGAAGTGGCGTCAAATCGAAAGACCCGGCGAATGGTCTACCCGACGGGAGACCCTAGTCACACGACATCTACATTTTACCACTGCATTTACGTAAGAAGTAAATATAGCCACAGAAAAGCAGTGACAGTCACACTAATCACACTAATGCACACTACGTTACTTTTTTGCATACACATAAATAATACTGTAAATAGTGAAAACAACGTAAATTCCAAAATTTCAGAGCAGTTGGTACAGTTCTGAGAAATGACTGCTATGCGTTTTCAATACGTAATGCCATCAAAGTAATTACAAAGTGAAAACATGGTCGTTTAAAATGTTTTTTTTGTTTAAAGTACCATTAATGCATTTAAATTATGCTACACACTGTTTTCATTTCATATCAATGAAACAAAGAGTTATTTCATATACTTTCTCAATAGTTCATCACAGATATAAATTTCTCATAGTGTGAAAACTAGTCATTAAAACCCCGACAGCACTCACAACAGCTTCTACAGGAAATTAAATTCGTTTCAACCTTACAAGGTTTCGATCACTGACTTGTACTGCTGGACATATTGTCTCAGTATATCGTCCAAGTTGGTGTAGTGATTTTGATGGAGCTTTGCCATTTCCTCCCCCCCCCCTCTCTCTAAATATCTCTCTCTCTCTCTCTCTCTCTCTCTCTCTCTCTTTGTCGCCTTCTCGCCGTTCCTACACTGTAATTTTGTAGCTAATAATCTCTGGAATTAAACGCCATCTTCCACCACACACAGCCCATTTACCCACAAACTTACGTACACCAGTTTTAATTTTCGTAAACTGTGTCCCAGAAATAGAGACAAGCGAAATTCCGCGGTTACGACCAAGGCTTTTCGGAGGATTCTCTTGGTTATCTGGCCAATGCTGGAAATGGAAGCCCATCCCAAAATATTCCCAATTGGGACTCCCTCTTCCTCGCTTCTAGCTCTCTGCGACATTTACCTGAAAACAATGAAACTCCGAAAATGGACCAAATCTGAAACGGCCCACTCTGCCTTTAGCGGCAGGGGAAGAGAAGTAGTAAGAAATGAAAAACATTCTCCCAGTACATAATCAGTTTTAACGAGTGTAATAAAATGGAATACCAGCAGCCGTATTTTAGACGTTATTTATTATGTAGCTACCACTTTTGGAGATTCAATACACCATCTTCAGGCCTTAGCAGAAGCTGAGATCGAAGAACGTCTCTTCTGCAGGGCATTACTACTGCACACGCTGACGTCCACAGACGCTAGCAACCATCGACCCACTGTTCGTCTCTTTGCATAACAACAAATAACCTCTTTGCTCTATGTAGTGCAGCTCTCTATGGAACGTTAACAAATTGTTTAGAAAATAATACTGTCTTTCATACAATATATTCTGCTATTTGTGTATCATTGAAATCAATTATTGCGATGTATTAAAAAAATTAAAAATCGATTTTTCACAGTCAATGCAGAAACATAAATTTTTCCATAAGCCATTAACAGGTCATACTGGTTGTTGCTTTTATAATCGATTGTCGTGTGTACCGACATGATTCAAAGTAAATTACACTGTCTAATCACCTGTCAAAACCTGACTAAGCGCCTTTCGCAGTGCGAGACGTGCAGGAAGAGAATTAATGAGGTTCCTGAAGCTACCTTCAGGGATGGGAGCCATGACGACCCCAGTGCCGTAGCCACGTGCGTCGGGTTTCTCAGTCGAGGATCCACGGCGCGAACAACCCGATCGAGGTAGTCCCACAGATTCTCGACTGTAATTCTCGACTGTATTTAACAATGAAAGTCACCAACAGCTTTCAGTTGAGATGTTATTTAACATTATTTTTACTACCGGTTTCGGCATCTCATTAATTCGTCTTCAGGTCCCACATGCATCTCTCACAAATAAACGATATTGGCAAAATGGGCTATGTGTTCCTGGCTGTCGTGAATCCTAAACCGTACCCCAAGTGCTTCCTTCGAAGACGCAATTGCAATCAGTGGCGGCCACAATTCTCTGATGCCATATCAATATTTTCAATTACAATACTGCCCATTACGATTGCTACACCAAGAAGAAATTCAGATGATAAACGGGTATTCATTGGACAAATATATTATACTAGAACTGACATGTGACTACGTTTTCACGCAATTTGGTGCATAGATCCTGAGAAATAAGTACCCACAACAACCATCTCTGGCCATAATAACGGCCTTGAGACGTTTGGGAATTGAGTGAAACAGAACTTGGGTGGCGTGTACAGGTACAGCTGCCCATGCAGCTTCAACACGATACCACAGTTCATCAAGAGTAGTGATCGGCGTATTGTGACGAGCCAGTTGCTCGGCCTTCATTGACCAGACGTTTTCAATTAGTGAGAGATCTGGAGAATGTGCTGGCCAGGGCAGCAGTCGAGTATTTTCTGTATCTAGAAAGGCCCGTACAGGACCTGCAACATGCGGTCGTGCATTATCCTGCTGAAATGTAGAGTATCGCAGGGATCGAATGAAGGGTAAAGCCCCGGAACGTAACACATCTGAAATGTAACGTCCACTGTTCAAAGTGCGGTCAATGCGAACAAGAGGTGACCGAGACGTGTAACCAATGGCACCCCATACCATCACACCGGGTGATAACGCCAGTATGGCGATGACGAATACACGCTTCCAATGTGCGTTCAACGCAATGTCGCCAAAAACGGATGCGACCATCATGATGCTGTAAACAGAACCCGGATTCATCCGAAAAAATGACGTTTTGCCATTTGTGCACCCAGGTTCGTCGTTGAGTACACCATTACAGGCGCTCCTCTCTGTGATGCAGCGTCAAGGGTAACCGCAGCCATGGTCTCCGAGCTGATAGTCCATGCTGCTGAAAACGTTGTCGAACTGTTCGTGCAGATGGTTGTTGTCTTGCAACGTCCCCATCTGTTGACTCAGGGATCGAGACGTGGCTGCACGATCCGTTACAGCCATGCGGATAAGATGCTTGTCATCTCGACTGCTAGTGTTACGAGGCCGTTGGGATCCAGCACGGTGTACCGTATTACTCTCCTGAACCCACCGATTCCATATTCTGCTAACAGTCATTGGATCTAGACTAACACTGTCAACAATGTCGCGATACGATAAACCGCAATCGCGATAGGCTACAATCCGACCTTTATCAAAGTCGGAAACGTGATGGTACGCATTTCTCCTCTTTGCACGAGGCATCACAACAACGTTTCACCAGGCAACGCCGGTCAACTGCTGTTTGTGTATGAGAAATCGGTTGGAAACTTTCCTCATGTCAGCACGTTGTAGTGTCGCTACCGGCGCCAACCTTGTGTGAATGCTCTGAAAAGCTAATCATTTGCATATCACAGCATCTTCTTCCAGTTGGTAAAATTTCGCGTCTGTAGCACGTCATCTTCGTGGTGTAGAAATTTTAATGGCCAGTAGTGTATATATGAGTAAAAGTGCAAAAGGTTTGCGTAAATTACTTCCACTCACACATCAGAGCAATAAATTTCAGTGGTGCATTAATTAATAGATTTTCAGGGATCTCACTCTGAAATGGATTGGTGTTATGTAAATTTGTATTAAATTGCTGCTAATATTCACTTTGCTAGCAGCCTGTATTTTTAATTAATTTTCTGGGATCGGTTAGATGACGAATACTTTAAGCTAAATTACTGGGCAACATTATGTCCGGTACGACCATTGTTTTTGCACAAAACCAAGATTTTGTTATGAAACATTAACCTTTAAACTTGGATAAAGATTAAATCAACTTTTTCAGAAGTAACTATCCTTGAAGAGCCGTAACTGACAAAATTTGGCTGTGTTGGCTTGGCAAAAGAAGGAAGGAATAGTAATTATTAACGTCTTTTGTGGTAAGAATCAGAGATTACACAGTCTGTAATTGTTCATCAGCACAGCTGATCACCTTTTATCATTAGCTGTATGCGATCTCTTTCGTGTTCTAAAGTACCTTCAGATTGTCACACAGAACAAAAATTATTCTCTCCGTTTTTCAGTATATCCTAACCAGTACGTTGCCTTGACGTCTGTTAATGTTATTAACGTGATATGTTCATGGCTTAACAGTGCTCTACTTGTCGACTATTTTTAGAGGTTCGGTAATTTCACAAATATTTTTTGTAAATAAGTATATAAACCGTTAAGTAATTCATCATTACATGGATTTATGGATACATGAGAGAATTTATACCCCGCTATAAAAGAAATGTCTTCATATTATTTCGCAGCTCGAGATGTTCTGTTATTTAGCAAAAGATTTGAGTTATTCCTTGTGTTCTGTTGAACGTTCTACTGTGTATCTGTAATCGAAGTATAGTCCAGGATAAGCTTTGTAGACTTCCCGGGACAATGATCTTTGCTCTCCCGTTTGGTTTCACAGGCTTGGTAAACCGGGAAGAAAACCACCGCAGAGCCTTCACACTACTTCGTACATGGTTGTTAATTTTCATTGTGTTATCGCATTCGGGTATACAGTTTAACTGGTATGCCTACAGAACAGATTTAAGAAACACAGAGAAATATTGGTACAGTTATACAGTTTCATACAATTTTTTTTAGTTCTTTCGTCGAAAATGTCTTTGAGGTTATCACGTTTTGCGTTTTTTGCAACTGCGATCATGTCTTGATTAGAAGTTTACAATTAAGTTTTGCTTTTGTACATTCTTCTTTCTTGATTACAAATGTGGTCCTCATGGTCTTCAGCTCACGTCGTGTGGTGGTCTGCAACACTTCTGCAGCAGGTAACGGCGCGTTTCGGCGGTGAGATGGCCGTCAGGAATGCATACCGTTTGAAGTTCTATGCGGTTCACGCAGCAGCTTCTCCTACGTCTCATGTTGCTGGATAATCGAGAAATAACAACAGCATTAGTCCACACAGCTTATACTGAACTACCCTCAAGGAAGGGAAATAGTATTTCTGTTTAACACTTCACTCGCTCTTGTCTGTAGTTTCTAAGTCTGTATGTGGCTGTATTGACAACGTATATTCCAGCTTACTTTCTGCAGATATGGCTATTTTCATATAGTCATTTTATGGGACCAAAAGACACTGCATTACTTTATTGCACTATGGTGAGCGTCCATCAGTGAGGCGCATGCCGATATTTGTTTATTTACTCTGTTCGTCGTTTGTCGTAGCGCTCGTAGCAGCTTCGCGATGATGTTAATATTGTTGAGCTCTGAATCAGTACAGTCTTCTTCACAAACTTGTGTCATCGCGTTTAATTCGGCTTATAAATTTGTCATAGTCCAGGTCTGACTTATAATTTAACGTACACAATTCATTAGCACTTGAACGTCTTTTCTCCCAGGTGAGATGTTCATGTCACTCGAGATGTTCATGTCACTCACACATTGTTTTTCAACTCACTGACTCCATTCCATTATACGGCTAATAAGTCCACTTACACTTCTCACTGACGACGCTGTTCGGAACAGCTGCATCTTCCAGCATACGTAAGAACTTTTTTATCACTGTACTTTCCGTCATAAAATCTACACGCAAGTACTACTCGTTACGTTTGAACATTATTAATCTTTTTAAACTTTGTGCTGTGAATACATCTCATGAAATTTTGAACACTGATGCATTTCTTCATGGTCTTTTTCATTACAACCAACCACGTCTCATTATTGTATAGCATCCACTGCTAATAATAGGATCACTTGATCAACCGATTTACATTTGCCGAGTATATTGCACTTGCTCTTTTCCATTCATTCCGACTAATTCCAAAGGGGTAGTTATGCTCATTATCACTTGAAATTGGGGTTCATATGCGAGCATTTACCCTGTTACGGTACCAAAATATAAGAAAAAATATGACCACACGATTGTAATATGGTACCACAGAATTTGCTCGTCACAAATGGGCGAAAATCATGCCGGTAGCATTAAATAAAGTCGCGGTACTAGTCTGATCGCTACCTGCGGGTATACCGCTCGTACGCATCCTTACAGGATACTTAAGCCATCATGATTATGTTAGTGGTTATGCCACGTCATGACTTCATACATACAAATTAGTGGCTCCTGCATGTTTACACATGACGTACATAGTCTTATATAAGTACACAAGTAAATAATGACATAAATATTGAAACGAAGAGAAAAATACCTTTTACTCAAAACACTTGATGGACTTGTGATTTTTCACAGTCAAATTACTATTCATTTATAGTCTCTTGGACTCAAAATTATTTCTTGACACGCCATCAGATGTGCATGTAGACTTATAACTAATTTATTTCCAAGAGAAAACATATAAATCTTATTTACTAAGTAACAGAAAATAAATCATTCAATAACTGTCCCATTGCTTATTCAACAAATTATTTACGTTACAGTCTTTTTCATATCTACATGAGGGTACAACTCTTTAATTTTCAAGGTATCTGGGATGGGTCAGAGTGAAACATCCTTTGTGAGGAATACTCATTCTTTTGAGTGGCGCTGAGTAGAGTAGGTGCCACGTTTAATACTGCTTGTTTAATAATGAAGCTGTATAGTGTGAACTAGATAATAACAGCTCACCTATCTGATAAGACTGTTGTTAATAACTCTTCTATCAAACTTTATTTTGCAAATACGAGGAAGACTGTTAATCCATTCATTTGACTCTACTGCCCCTAGTATTAGTTCATTAGGCGAAAGCCAGTAGAAATGTGGGGTAATTTATTGTAGATGGTCTCAAAAGAAGCAACATAGTCTATTCATCTACTCTCTTTGCCAGAAGCGTATGTTCTAATAAAATGATTAAGTTCTCTGAAGATTCTTTAAACTGGATTATCGCTCGGACAAAAGCGTGATGTTAGGCTATGCTTAATGTCATTCACTTGCATGAAATCTTTCCATTTCCTACTGGTGAACAATGAAGTGTTACCCGACACGATGGCAGCAGATTTACCAATAGACATCAAATAATCAGAAGCAATTTTCCTCTTTATACATGTAGAGGTTGCACATCTAATAGTTCATAATTTAATGCACTTGGTTAGGAGAGTGTACAAAGAAACCAAATATTTCACTCCTCCTCTAGCTGTCAATAGAAGTCTAGTGATATCTCAGGTGGTTAACTGAAGAACGTTAGTAGGTAGGATAAGGTGCAGTTCAGTTTGACAACATACATCGGTGGTTTTAGCTGTTTAGCAAATAGTTCATGTCCTAATTACCTGTTACCCACACTTCTATAAATTTGGATAGCGGCAATAGGTAGTTACCTTATTCATACATTTAACTATACCAAAATGACTCTATAAGTTGTGGGTACACCAGATGAAGTTTTCGAGACTATCTTCTGGTCTGCAGACACGCCACTTCGCCTGTGTTATGTCCTGCCTGTTAAACAGTACTTTTTCAGTAACTGATAATGTTGATTAAACTTACTTGTGAGGTATGTCTTTATGATTTTCTTAACATTCCTCCACAAGGATCTGAAGCTTGCAGTTCGTCAATATCTTCGGACATATTTCAAAATCGTTGCCTGTACTTAGCGTTATTTATCAGCAACACTCTAAATTCAGTCGATTTTTCGACCGAGTCTGCGAATTCTGGAAGACCTTGTGGCAAGCGAGACAATGTGTCTGCGACAACATTATCCTGCCCACTGATGTGTCGAAATTCAAAGCTACACTACTGCAGAGCTATCGGCCATCTAGATAGTCTAGCACGTAATAACCTGCACGACAATAAGAAGCTTAACGTCTGCTGGTCACAAAAGACTTTTGTATGCTTGCCGTACACGTAATAGTGGAACTGTTTTAATTCCCTCACAATGGCTAAAGATTCCAGCTCAGTGACTGTATATGCTATGTCACAGCCTGCTAATATTCTACTTGGGAAGCGAATAGTATGCACTTCTACTTTTTCTGACACTTCTGAGGTCTGTTATTTGACACAACTGCCACCAGACAGAAATCTTTTGTCATATCACGATGCTGTAAATATCTGATTTCACTAAAGCTTGCTTGATATTACCAAACACTTCTTTACAAGAATCATTCAAATGGCTCTGAGCACTATGGGACTTAACATCTATGGTCATCAGTCCCCTAGAACTTAGAACTACTTAAACCTAACTACCCTAAGGACAGCACACAACACCCAGCCATCACGAGGCAGAGAAAATCCCGGACCCCGCCGGGAATCGAACCCGGGAACCCGGGCGTGGGAAGCGAGAACGCTACCGCACGACCACGAGATGCGGGCAAGAATCATTCAAGCAGTGGGGCATTTTTCCTTTGTAGGTTCAAAAGCGCATCACTGATAAGTAATTGTGCTGGCACAAAACGACTAAAAAAGGAAGCGAGTCCAATGAATGCCTTTAATTGTTTTCTTGTTCTTGGGTACAGGAAATTCTCTATTGCTTCCGTCTTCCCCAGCGCGGGTACGATACCATTTGGAAAAATTGAATGGCCCAGGAACTTTATCTCCTGACGCCCAAACTTAGATTTCTTTAAATCTGCAGTCATTCCTGCAATCGCAAATTTCCTCAAAACTTTTTTCTATTAGTTCCACATGCTCGTCCCAGGTAGCATTGGCTATAAGCAGATCATCTACATATACTGTGACCTGATCTAGCAATTCTTGCCGTAGCTCTTGTCAAGCGCTGCAATGAATGTGCCTGCGATTACATTCAAACAAAATGATAAAACTTTAAACTGGTAACTCCCACCAGCGCAGTTTAATGCAGTGCATCTACGTGAGGGCTCAGACAACATTGTGTACCAGTAACAAGAGCACAGATGCAACGGCCTTGTCGCAGAGGTAACACCGGCTCCCATCAGATCACCGAAGTTAAGCGCTGCCCGGGCTGGGCTAGCACTTGGATGGGTGACCATCCGTTCTGCTGAGCGATGTTGGCTAGCGGGGTGCACTCAGCCTTTGTAAGGCAAACCTAGACTGAAAAGTGGCGGCTTCGGTCTCTTAAACTGAGATACGGCTGGAAGAGCGGTGTGCTGACCTTATCCCCCTCGACATCCGCGTCCAGTGACGCTTATGCGCTGCGGTTAACACGGCGATTGGTCAGTAGCGTTGGGTTTTCATGGCCTGTTCGGGAGAAGTTTAGTTTAGTTTTGAGAACACAGATCGATCGGGTTTAAGTCCCGTGTGTCAAGAAACTTTCGGATCTGTTCATCCATGTGCGGTCGGGTTATCACCGGTGCAATGAACTTATTGATGTCTCATGCATCGAGCACCAAACGTATGGTACCATCCGCTTTAGCTATTGCTAGTAGATGACTACTGTAGGGTGAGCAATGTGTCTCTATTACCACACTTTAACATTTTGCGAATTTCATGAGGGATTCTTTCCGCGTCAACGGCACCGACTATGCGGCGCGGTTGTAAATCTGATCACAGACTTGCATGTCATAAATATATTCTCTGATAACCACTGGCTCCTCTGTGAATACTTCAGCACATCTGTATAGTAGCTCAGCTAATCCTTTTCGCTGCATAGCACTCAGGTACTCAGATTGCGATACCTTGTCTTCTGTTAGAATATTAAGGATTTTTGTTTCTCTGGTTTGGTCAGCCACATAGTTACAATGACTATCTTGCGGTTGATGTTCGTACAACAACAAAATTTTTGTTCGATCAAACACTGTTCTAAGAGCATGACAATATTTGCCACGGATGTCTACATTCTTAACTGATTCCAGTTTCTTCTACACAGTTCATCACTCGAAAAGCCCCACGTCATTTGTCTATTTGTGCGTTCTTCTCCCTTATGAACTCCCAGCCCAGGATCACAGGAACCGATAGATGATGCACTAACAAAATAAAATTGCAACTGATAGCTCCTTTTCCAGATAATAGCTCTGCTTGCACCTGGTGTTTAATGATTTGGCTTTTCGTCTTTTCATACCGAATGCACCTACCACTTTGCAGTTCTGCACTGAATATACACTCCTGGAAATTGAAATAAGAACACCGTGATTTCATTGTCCCAGGAAGGGGAAACTTTATTGACACATTCCTGGGGTCAGATACATCACATGATCACACTGACAGAACCACAGGCACATAGACACAGGCAACAGAGCATGCACAATGTCGGCACTAGTACAGTGTATATCCACCTTTCGTAGCAATGCAGGCTGCTATTCTCCCATGCAGACGATCGTAGAGATGCTGGATGTAGTCCTGTGGAACGGCTTGCCATGCCATTTCCACCTGGCGCCTCAGTTGGACCAGCGTTCGTGCTGGACGTGCAGACCGCGTGAGACGACGCTTCATCCAGTCCCAAACATGCTCAATGGGAGACAGATCCGGAGATCTTGCTGGCCAGGGTAGTTGACTTACACCTTCTAGAGCACGTTGGGTGGCACGGGATACATGCGGACATGCATTGTCCTGTTGGAACAGCAAGTTCCATTGCCGGTCTAGGAATGGTAGAACGATGGGTTCGATGACGGTTTGGATGTACCGTGCACTATTCAGTGTCCCCTCGACGATCACCAGTGGTGTACGGCCAGTGTAGGAGATCGCTCCCCACACCATGATGCCGGGTGTTGGCCCTGTGTGCCTCGGTCGTATGCAGTCCTGATTGTGGCGCTCACCTGCACGGCGCCAAACACGCATACGACCATCATTGGCACCAAGGCAGAAGCGACTCTCATCGCTGAAGACGACACGTCTCCATTCGTCCCTCCATTCACGCCTGTCGCGACACCACTGGAGGCGGGCTGCACGATGTTGGGGCGTGAGCGGAAGACGGCCTAACGGTGTGCGGGACCGTAGCCCAGCTTCATGGAGACGGTTGCGAATGGTCCTCGCCGATACCCCAGGAGCAACAGTGTCCCTAATTTGCTGGGAAGTGGCGGTGCGGTCCCCTACGGCACTGCGTAGGATCCTACGGTCTTGGCGTGCATCCGTGCGTCGCTGCGGTCCGGTCCCAGGTCGACGGGCACGTGCACTTTCCGCCGACCACTGGCGACAACATCGATGTACTGTGGAGACCTCACGCCCCACGTGTTGAGCAATTCGGCGGTACGTCCACCCGGCCTCCCGCATGCCCACTATACGCCCTCGCTCAAAGTCCGTCAACTGCACATACGGTTCACGTCCACGCTGTCGCGGCATGCTACCAGTGTTAAAGACTGCGATGGAGCTCCGTATGCCACGGCAAACTGGCTGACACTGACGGCGGCGGTGCACAAATGCTGCGCAGCTAGCGCCATTCGACGGCCAACACCGCGGTTCCTGGTGTGTCCGCTGTGCCGTGCGTGTGATCATTGCTTGTACAGCCCTCTCGCAGTGTCCGGAGCAAGTATGGTGGGTCTGACACACCGGTGTCAATGTGTTCTTTTTTCCATTTCCAGGAGTGTATAAGTAAACATTTTACCTGGACGCCTATACCGTTTATCGAATCATTAAATGCAACTTGTACTACCCCGACTTTCTGCCTAGTGTAATTATAGGTTTCTTCTGATAGCTCCTGGTGCAAAGCCTTCCCGTCACTGTAACGTAACATGCATAGATTTTCTTGTTTGCCAGCGCCTTCAATTAGTGCTGCTACCGTCTGACAAAGACCTGCAGAGGTCGCGTAATGTTTGACGCCTGCTGTTGAGCTTTCTTATCGGCGTCTATCAAATCTGTAATACCCACGCTGTGTGTCAGGTTTTGGCTTAGTTACACATTCTGTTGCGCCGATTGCCATTGTTACTGATAATTTCCATCAGGCAACGCTGAGACATGGTTTATATGTTGTTGCTGTGGTGGTAGTCCTGCACTCCTGCACTCCTTCAATCCTTCCCATCCACTCTGCTCTGGGTTCTGTCACGACCCATTCGTTGTTGATATGTGTCTATCACAGTTACTGTTGTTACAGCCGTTGTCATTCCTTCTTTTTCTGTTAAACCCATTGCTACTACCGTTTTGATAGTCACCATTATTGTTGTGATTATTACGGTAACTATTACCATTGCGACGGAACTGTGGCCTATTATTGTGATTCGGACTACGATTACCTGTATTCTGTGATCGAAAACCACCATTTCTTGTACTACCAACATTCCGATGATTAGCTTGATTCCAATTATTCTTATTAGGCGGGTTTGAACCAGTATTGTCACACGGCTTCTTGGCATCTTCCAGTATTAAATCTGGTGAGTCTATATGACACATTAGAAATTTTCTTACATCTTGTCAGGAATATTCACCAATTTCTATCTAATATTTATTGGCAAACGTGCCTTAAGTATTCGCAGTGCATCCATATGCGAGATAGGCTCGTCCCTCTATCTCGTAAGGTTGATGTGTTTCTCAAAATACCGTCTGAGGTTTCCTGTCTTGCGATTGTATGGTTATGGGCTGTAAAGCAAATTTCCTAGACGTTCTTGTACCCAAGGTGACCAAAAACGTTCCAAGGAAGCTCTTTCAAATTCCGTGAATGTATCACACGTTTCCGCTGCGGATAGCGCCCACAATGAAGTATCTTGAACGAAATGCGACATTGCAAACTCTGTCTTCTGACGTTCTGTCGATGACTGCGATAGTACAATTCTAAAATTGTTTGTGAAAACTCCTGGATGTATATTTTTCTCACTGTCTTTATTATATGTTCGAAATCGTGTGTTTTATAAGTCTTTCTTAAGTCAATGCAATCACCCTTCGGTCAGGGCTAGCTACATTCCTAAGTACTTTGTGGTATTAAGAGTTGTATAACCTCATGCCATTTCCATGTAAGGGTTTATAAACCCATTGTAACAAAGGTGTGTTTCTGCTCTTCGATGCATCCTTGGATAAATTCCCTTGTTCAACATTGTTATGATTATACATTTTCTGTTCAGGTTCTAATACCCGATTACTTTTCCACGCTGGGAAATCAGATTGTAACATACTTCGAATGTTGGCTAACTCCTCCCGCAAACCTTGGCAGGCTTCTCCCTGACCATAGGTAACTTTCACGTTAGCGTTGTATATTGCCTGCATACAATATTCTCCTTCATACCTGAAGATATTTCTTCCACGGTAGAAGTAACTTCCGTAACTCACTGTTCAAGCTTACTACATGCGAGCTGTATGTTAACTACATCGGTACGCAGTTTTTCAACCTATTGTGGTAAGCCCTGGTAGCTTTGCTCAGTTCGCACCTTACCCAATCTTCCATTTAGAGCATCAGCGATATCTTTATCTCTGGTGTCTAACACCATATTTAATTACTTCTCCATTTCTTCGTTCCGGGTAGTCAGAGGCACATTTAATTGCCTAATTAACTCCTTCTCTCTTAATTCCTGTCTCATTTTCCCTTTATTATTCCATATAGTCGTATTTCTTATCGCTTTCCTTTTCCGTAAGTTCTAGTTTCTTTATAAGATTAGCCTACCTCTCTTCACGTTCTCGTTCTATTAAAGCTTGCTTCCGTTCATGTTCTTTTTCAAGCCTAGTTTGCTTTCCTATGCACTCTCTTTCCCTTGTTTCTAACTTTTGAAATAAGAGCGTAATTACAAATAGACAACCCAATATGAAATGAAAATACGCATACAGAAATGATCAGCATAACCACTTTCTACCGTTTGTCAGAACAGTATAACAGCTTATTTGTTCTCTTGCAGTTTTGGCACTCTGGTTTTCAACAATTCAAAAACTTTTAAATGTGCATGCGCCGAAGTACCGTTGGTAAATGACCTGAAACGACATACACATACCCATTTATCCTTACATGTGTCAGCTTCTGCAGTATACTACAATGCCATGTAATTTTTACGACGAACTAATCCACAGCGTTATTTGTACTAGCCAAAGATTTGTTTCTTGGTCCTTGCGTCCCAGTGAAGATTGTTTAATATTGTATATGAAGGTGAAAACATATATTCATCACCGAGCGAGGTGGCGCAGTGGTTAGACACTGGATTCGCATTCGGGAGGATGACGGTTCAATCCCGCGTCCGGCCATCCTGATTTAGGTTTTCCGTGATTTCCCTAAATCAGTCCAGGCAAATCCCTGGATGGTTCCTCTGAAAGGGCACGGCCGACTTCCTTCCTCATCCTTTCCTAATTCGATGAGAGCGACGACCACGCTGTCTGGTCTCCTTCCCCAAACAACCAAACCAAACCAACCATATATTCATCAGCACAAAATACATCACATACCTTTACATACATTTATAGATAAATTCTTTCATCGAGCTCTAACTGCATCTACGTCTACGTCTACATCTACATCTACGTGATTACTCTGCTATACATAACAAAGTGCCTGGCAGAGGGCCCAATGAACCACCTTCAAGATGTCTCTCCACCGTTCCACTCTCGAACGGCACGCGGGAAAACGAGCACTTAAATTTTTCTGTGCTAGCCCTGATTTCTCTTATTTTATCGTGATGATCATTTCATGTAGGTGAGTGCCAACAGAATGTTTTCGTAATCGGAGGAGAAAACTGATATTTCACGAGAAGATCCTGTCGCAACGAAAAACGCCTTTGTTTTAATGATTGCCACTCCAATTCACGTATCATGTCTGTGACACTATCTACCCTATTTCACGATAATACAAAACGAGCTGCCCTTCTTTGTACTTTTTCAATGTCATCCGTAAATCCCACCTGATGCGGATCCCACATCGCACAGCAATACTCCAGAATAGGGCGGTCAAGCGTCGTGTAAGCAGTCTCTTTAGTAGACCAGTTGCACTTTCTAAGTGTTCTGCCAATGAATCGCAGTCCTTGGTTTGTGCTACCCACAATATTATCTATGTGATCGTTCCAGTGTAGGTTATTTGTAATTGTAATCCCTAAGTATTTAGTAGAATTTATAGCCTTCAGATTTGTGTGAATTATCGCGTAATCGAAATTTAGCTGACTTCCTTTAGTACTCATGTGAATAACTGCACACTTTTCCTTATTCAGGGTCAATTGCCACTTTTCGCAACAAACAGATATCTTATCTAAATCATTTAGCAAGTCGCATTGATCATAGTGATGACTTTACAAGACGGTAAATGACAGCATCATCTGCAAACAATCTAAGACGGCTACTTAGATTGTCTACTATGTCGTTTATATAGATCAGGAACAATAGAGGGCCTATAACACTTCCTTGGGTAACGCCGGATATTACTTATGTTTTACTCTATGACTTTCCGTCTATTACTACGAACTGTGACCTTTCTGACAGGAAATCACGAATCCAGTCGCACAACTGAGGCGATACTCCGTAGGCACGCAGTTTGGTTAGAAGACGCTTGTGAGGAACGGTGTCGAAAGCCTTCTGGAAATCTAAAAATATGGAATCGGTTTGGCATCCCTTGTCGATAGCACTTATAACTTCATGAGTATAAAGAACTAGTTGTGTTTCACAAAAACGATATTTTCTGAAACCGTGCTGACTATGTGTCAATAAATCGTTTTCTTCGAGGTACAGATTATGGAATGCCAGTGTGACGTGTCGTATCGTGTTTGCGTGGTGTTTTGCTTTTTGTTTATAATGATCTTTAAATATGCTTCAAATGCAAATGGAAGTTATCATCGTCAGTCCTTGCATTAAAAACTGATATTATTTCCAGGAAACCACATTAACACCCAAACATAATTGTGACGCCAACAACACACTGATGCTGTGTCAATATTTTTAAGTATTTGTGGCCAAAAAAAGTGCAAAAGGTTTGCGTAAATTATTTCCACGCACATCAGAGCAATAATTTTCAGTATGAATTAATGAATTAATAAATTTCTCAGGAATATCGCTCGGAAATGGGTTCGTTTGCATGTGAAGGTGTATTACACTGATGGTAATATTCACTTTGCAAGCAGTCTGTATTTTTAATTAATATTCCGTGGTCGCTGTCACGGTGAATACGGTACGCTGAACGTACTCGGCAGCGTATATCCGGTACGACCACCGTTTTGATAAAAAAACAGGAAATTTTGTTATTAAACATTTACCATAAAAATTGAATTTACTTTTTCATGAGTAAGTAGGCTTGAAGAGCCGTAACTGAAAAATTAGTATAGTTCGATAGCAATTGCGGCCAATAGAAGACTAAAGCTGCATAAAAATAAATGTCTCAGATGAGGGCACTATATTATCAATGAAAGAAGCTTTTTTTTATAATTAGCAAGCATGCTACTGTATTCTGAAAGCGCTTAAGTAAATAATTCATACAACTGTCGTTAACAAACCTGCATTTTAATAAGAGATATTATGCACAATCACATCCGTCTAAGCCAGCGGTAATCTAAGGAGAGCTAGAGCCCGTCTTCGTTCGCTGTACAAAGAAAGGAAGGAATAGAACTTATTAATGTGTTTTTTAGCCCGAATGAGAGATCACACAAACATGTGTAATTGTTCATCAGCATCGCTGATCACCTTTTATCACTCGCTTCACACGATTTCTTCCGTCACCTTCAACCAAAGGTTGGCAGAATATCATGTGAGAAAAGGGCAAGTCGATTGCGCACGAGTGATTTGTGGACAGATGCTCTTTCTCCTCAAGCAAAATCATTATCTTCGATTTGAGAATGCGTTCAATAATTCTGCAGCAAACCTATCATAAGGAAATTAGTCTGTAAATCTGTGCGTCCATTCTTTTACTGGTAATTTAATTCATATTAACGATAATACCAGTCCCCTTGAATATTACACAGCCGCACTTTGCGTGACTTTCAACAGATAAGGCTGGTCTTGACTCTGAAGCAGATTGCACAGAAGCTGTGCTATGCCCTACAAAAATCATGTATGTTCGATACAGTAATTTTAAGTGTTAATATAGCAGCTCGAGGCACACAGCCCCATTGCATTACAAGTGGCTAAAGGCCGTGTTGTTTAAATAGTTCATGCTTGATAGATGATAATATTTCCCATGTCCACTTAAGTTCAGTTTCCCTTTCTTTTTACCAATATAAATCATTACTGAGCGATTCTCTGGCATTGTAAATTTCTACAACTTCTTTCCAGTCATCTCTTGCTAAACTCGACTCACAGGTCAAAACTTTGTATATGAGAGGACATAAGTTTCAAATGAGGGCAAAATGGGATTTAGTTTCACAGGTGATCAGACTATTAAGCTTGACTGGAATGTAAAGTATTACCTTTCATTTTACAGACCGCATACGATATCTATTACGAATTTATGGGAAATGTTTGGTTCAAAACAATAGCATTCAGTTACCTGTAAGATGATTTAGCAAGTGAAAAAGTATGGGCAACTCTATTGTCACATCGTTGCTCTACATAGTTTTGTAACGTGTTAAGAATAGTATATTTAACACACTGATCTACACCGAAGCGCCAAAGAAATTGGTGTAGGAATGTGTATTCAAATATACAGAGATATGTAAACAGGCAATGCCTATATAAGATGACAAGTGTCTGACGCAGTTGTTGGTCGGTTACTGCTGCTACAATCGAAGCTTACAAGGTTTAAGTGAGTTTGAACATGATGTTATAGTCAGAGCATGAGCTATGGGACACAGCATCTCCGAGGTAGCGATGAAGTGGAGATTTTCCCGTACGACCATTTCACGAGTGTACGGCGAATATCAGGAATCGGGTGAAACATCAAATCCCCGACATCAATGAGACCAGGAAAAGATACTGCAAGATCGGAAACAACGACGACTGAAGATAATCATTCAACGTGACTGAGGGGCCACCTTTCCGCAAATTGGTGCAGATTTCGGCGCTGGGCCATCAACAAGTGTGAGCGTGCGAACCATTCAAGGACACGTCATCAATGTGGCCTTTTGGAGCCGAAAGACCATCGTGTACATTTGATAACTGCACGACACAAAGCCTTACGCCTCGCCTGCGCTCGTCAACACCAACATTTGCCTGTTGATGACTGGAAACATGTTGCCTGGTTGGACGAGACTCGTTACAAATTACATCGAGCGGGTGGATGTGTACGGGTATGGAGACAACCTCATGTATGAGTGAACCCTGCATGTCAGCAGGGGACCGTTCAGGCTGGTGGATGCTCTGTAACTGTGTGGACGTGCAGTTGGAGTGGTATGGGACCCCCGATATATGTCTAGACACGACTCTGACAGGTGACACGTACGTCAGCATCCTGTCTGATCACCTGCATCCACTTATGTCCTTTGTGCGTTCCGACAGACTTGGGCAAATCCGGCAGGACGATGCGACTCCCCACACATCCAGAATTGCTAGATAGTAGATCCAGGAACACTGTTCTGAGCTTCGACACTTCCGCTGGCCTCCAAACTCTCTAGGCATGAACATTATTGAGCAAATCTGGGATTTCTTGCAACTAGCTGTTAAGATGAGATCTCTTCTGAACAGCAAGTTTGACTCTTTAGTGTATATCAGCCAATGCACGAGGTCAAAACAGATCAATTCAGACGTGCAACGTCAGTCAAGAGTTACTGCCCAAACTGAAGCAAATGATACAACTGGCGAAACACAAAAACTTTGGAACGAGGAATAATGATTTTGGAAGTACTCCTGGCCAGTCAAAGGTTTGGCTTCTCAGGAAGACAAGGAAAATCAATGCCCAATCGCCTCAAGTTCGCCCAAGATATTGCGGTGTTTACTGAACAATGTTGCCATTATAGATTTTGAAAACGACGAATAGCACATTCCATACATAACACCTCCATAGAAAATTCTGACGCACTGTGCCAAGTACACGAGGCATCGCACTATCTAAACAGACGCTGCAAGAAGTGTTGTGGCGAAAGTAATTCTTCATCGGCAGGTGACGAGGCTTTTGATATGCCGTAGAAAAAGAAGAATGAGGAGGCCATGTAGTTGGACTTTCCTATATGATCTCAGAGCGAACGAATGAAAAACAGATGTACCTACACAGCAATTGCTGCTAAACAGCGTGGAAATACACTCCTGGAAATGGAAAAAAGAACACATTGACACCGGTGTGTCAGACCCACCATACTTGCTCCGGACACTGCGAGAGGGCTGTACAAGCAATGATCACACGCACGGCACAGCGGACACACCAGGAACCGCGGTGTTGGCCGTCGAATGGCGCTAGCTGCGCAGCATTTGTGCACCGCCGCCGTCAGTGTCAGCCAGTTTGCCGTGGCATACGGAGCTCCATCGCAGTCTTTAACACTGGTAGCATGCCGCGACAGCGTGGACGTGAACCGTATGTGCAGTTGACGGACTTTGAGCGAGGGCGTATAGTGGGCATGCGGGAGGCCGGGTGGACGTACCGCCGAATTGCTCAACACGTGGAGCGTGAGGTCTCCACAGTACATCGATGTTGTCGCCAGTGGTCGGCGGAAGGTGCACGTGCCCGTCGACCTGGGACCGGACCGCAGCGACGCACGGATGCACGCCAAGACCGTAGGATCCTACGCAGTGCCGTAGGGGACCGCACCGCCACTTCCCAGCAAATTAGGGACACTGTTGCTCCTGGGGTATCGGCGAGGACCATTCGCAACCGTCTCCATGAAGCTGGGCTACGGTCCCGCACACCGTTAGGCCGTCTTCCGCTCACGCCCCAACATCGTGCAGCCCGCCTCCAGTGGTGTCGCGACAGGCGTGAATGGAGGGACGAATGGAGACGTGTCGTCTTCAGCGATGAGAGTCGCTTCTGCCTTGGTGCCAATGATGGTCGTATGCGTGTTTGGCGCCGTGCAGGTGAGCGCCACAATCAGGACTGCATACGACCGAGGCACACAGGGCCAACACCCGGCATCATGGTGTGGGGAGCGATCTCCTACACTGGCCGTACACCACTGGTGATCGTCGAGGGGACACTGAATAGTGCACGGTACATCCAAACGGTCATCGAACCCATCGTTCTACCATTCCTAGACCGGCAAGGGAACTTGCTGTTCCAACAGGACAATGCACGTCCGCATGTATCCCGTGCCACCCAACGTGCTCTAGAAGGTGTAAGTCAACTACCCTGGCCAGCAAGATCTCCGGATCTGTCCCCCATTGAGCATGTTTGGGACTGGATGAAGCGTCGTCTCACGCGGTCTGCACGTCCAGCACGAACGCTGGTCCAACTGAGGCGCCAGGTGGAAATGGCATGGCAAGCCGTTCCACAGGACTACATCCAGCATCTCTACGATCGTCTCCATGGGAGAATAGCAGCCTGCATTGCTGCGAAAGGTGGATATACACTGTACTAGTGCCGACATTGTGCATGCTCTGTTGCCTGTGTCTATGTGCCTGTGGTTCTGTCAGTGTGATCATGTGATGTATCTGACCCCAGGAATGTGTCAATAAAGTTTCCCCTTCCTGGGACAATGAATTCACGGTGTTCTTATTTCAATTTCCAGGAGTGTAGATAGAACGCGCTTGAACGAGTGTAACTGTTTCACGTATAAAGATAAGGCACATTACCTTCGCTGGACTTACGGCGAGTGTGCATTGCGTCTTCAATTCAGCGAGTGATGTGGCGCCAACCTTAGCACTGTGAACTCACATTCGGAAGAACGATGGTTCAAGTCTGCGTCCTGTCATGCAAATTCATGTTCTCCGTGACTTCCCTAATCGGGCCAGGCAAGCGCTGGGATGGTTTCTTTGAAAGATTACTGCCGATTTCAATAGACATTCTTGAAATATTCCGAGCTTTTGCTCCTCCTCTAATTACCTCTCTGGCGACGTGTCGTTATATGCTGAACTTGCATCCTTACTTCTCCCTCCTTGAGTTTGGGCGGAAAATTTTAAATTGCCCTGTGTATTTATAAAGTAAAATTCCACTCCAGTTGTGGTTTATTGGCCGTGCGGTTCTAGGCGCTTCAGTCTGGAACCGCGGGACCGCTACGGTCGCAGGTTCGAATCCTGCCTCGGGCATGGATGTGTGTGATGTCCTTAGGTTAGTTAGGTTTCAGTAGTTCTAAGTTCTAGGGGACTGATGACCTCAGATGTTAAGTCCCAAAATTTGAACCATTTTTTGTGTTTCATTAATTTATTCTACGTCCGCTATTTAAGCATAAAGTTTTATCTTCAGATGCCACCAGATAATTATGGGAACATACACTAATCAAATATAACATCGTGACCACTGACCCACTATCGATATAAACCAGTCCAGGCGATAGAAACGTCACCTGGTGAGGATTGACTGCTAGTCAGACAAACGCACGTTGCATGTAGCATCAGTGGGCGTGCTGTACGTGTGTACAATGGGGAAGGCACGCGATCTATCTGAGTTTCACTGAGGTCAGATTGTGATGGCCCGGAAGCTCGGCACGAGCACTTCGGAAACTGGGTGTTCGAGGACTGCTGTGGTGAGTGTCTTCAACACGTGGTAAAACCAAGTTAAGGCGAAGTAGGTTTAAGCGGCCACCATTCGCAACAGATGTCGGACGTCATAGGCTGGGCAGACTGGTAAAACAGGGCAGGTGGCGAACATCAGACTTCAATACTGGGCAGAGTACAAGTGTGTCTGACATCACAGTGCTCCAAAAACTCCTAACTATGGGCCTCCGCAGCCGACGCCCCATGCATGTGCCAGTGTTAAAACCACGTCATCCGCAACTACGACTGAAATTGGTAAGTTACTATCGGCACAGGACGTTGGCGCAGTGACAGAGCGTTCTGAGTAATCCCTATACCTTCGTCACTATGCCGAAGGAAGGGAGCGAATCCGTCTTTTTCGAGGGGTAGAGCTCCTTGACACCTGTATTGCAGGACAGTGACGAGCTGGCGGTGGCTCCATTATACTCTGGAGACTATTCACGCGGGTATCGATGGGCCCCTTGGAGTTCGTGCAAGTCTCCATGACGCCCAAGAAGTATCGTACACTGCTTGCAAACCACGTACATCCCTTCATGACGATCATGTTTCCCGTCGGCAATGGCGTTTTTGGACAAGATAATGCGCCGTATCGTAAGACCAGGAGTGTGACGGAGTGGTTAGAGGAACACAGTGGCGAGTTACAATTGATTTGCTGGCCCCCACCTCGCCAGATCTGAACCCCATCGAACACATCAGGGATATGATTGAACTTGGTGTCAGAGCTCATCTCCTTCAGCCCGGAATTCAAGAAGTAGGTGATTTGCTTTTTTGGACAAGATAATGCGCCGTATCGTAAGACCAGGAGTGTGACGGAGTGGTTAGAGGAACACAGTGGCGAGTTACAATTGATTTGCTGGCCCCCACCTCGCCAGATCTGAACCCCATCGAACACATTAGGGATATGATTGAACTTGGTGTCAGAGCTCATCTCCTTCAGCCCGGAATTCAAGAAGTAGGTGATTTATGTGTGCAGATATATTGCCAGCTCCTCCAGCAACCAACCAAGGCCTCATTCCTTGCACGCCACGACACGTCGCCACTATTATCCGTGGCAAAGGTGAACGTACCTGCTATTAAGTAGGTGGTCATAACGTTCTGGCTGATCAGTGTATATCCCACTCACCGTCCCCCATCACCCCTCTCTTCCCCATGTGTGTGTGTGCGTGTGTGTGTGTGCGTGTGCGTGTGTGTGTGTGTGTGTGTGTGTGTGTGTGTGTCTGTGTCTGTGTGTGTCTGTGTCTGTGTGTGTGTGCATAAAAATTCATCTTCAGATGCCTCCATACAATTATGGGAGCGTAAATGTGTGGTGGTCTGGCCAGTCACTCATGGGAAATCATACCCACATGAAACAAACGCGTGGGAGAGTACGACGAGCAGCCACAGGAGCTGTACAGCAGTACAGCACCACATGGAAGTGTCACTTGCTGCGGCTATTGGTCCTACGCTCCCATTCGCTCATTTGGCGTGGATGTGACCCCTCGCGACTGACTGGCCCGAATGCGACACACTTATGTTCCCATAATTATTCGGTGGCATCTGAAGATGAAGCTTTATGCTTCGAAACCGGTCGTGGAATATATTAAGAAATTACTGGCAACTGAAGCAGACTTTTTATTTCATAAGTATGTTTCTCTTTTGCGGTTGTTCATCTGATCAAATATTTTGCGCCCTGTATATCTTCCAACAAAAGACCCCATTCTAAACAATATAAATAAAGAAAAAAATTGATACAAACGTGTGAATTACTTTTGTCTAGAGAGAATTCGTATCTAGTTTTAGGTACCTCAAATCAAATCCTACCCTGTGATATGCGTAATTGTTACATTCCATTCAATATCATTTTCATAATAATGTGCTAATTTTGTTATTTCAGTCCAGTTCTATTAATGTATTATAAACAAGATTTACATGCTAATAGAACCAGTGGTCCGTGAGGGACTCTCGTTTTTATTGAGAGACACCGAACCATATAGTAGCTGGCCTGAAGCCTAAAGCAACAATATGTGATATATCCAGTTATTTAACAATCTCGTCGTCACTACAACGTGTAGATAGCCTAACGCTCAAACAGACACCACGATACAGCGCGTTACTATATACTGCCTCTGTTGAAGAATATGTTCGGATGGTAGTTTTTTTATGTTTACAACACTAGTGTCTGCCGTATTTATTTTTCATGTCAGGTCACTGTGTGACGGATCGCCTATAGCGCAACCACTATTGATTTATTATTCACAAGTACGTTGCTAAATTACCAGGCTTTTGGGATGAGAGACTGCTGAGCGATTAACGCGCTATTGCGATGGGGAGACTTCTTAAATGGACATGAGTATGAAAAATGTAACAAAACGATTTATCAGTAGCGCAAGTTTTGCTACCATTACCGCGACGGTGGACTGAGTATTTTTTAAGAAGCACGTTGCCACTATAAAGTATAGATTGCTTGGCACTCAAACAATGACGCCACGACCCACTGAGTTACTAGAAGCTATCTCAATTGAAGGTAGGTAGTGTGTGACAGAAAAAAGAGACTATCGGCCCCTACGCGGCAGCGACGTGACAAAGGGACAGCCGTCAAGGATTCCCAGCTGCGGTCGCAGGAAAATGATACATGAAGATAATGTTGTACTAACACAGTCTTGTTTTGTCATGTATCAAGCCTTATTCTCAGAATATGTGCCCGGCCAGATTTGCTTTATGGGAACTTAACTGAAATAATACTTATTAATGATAGCCAGAGAATTATTGCCTGCGTGAGGAACGAAATAATACACGGTCCAGGCACATTCATGTGACCACCTGCTATGTTCAACGTTAGCGTGAAATAACCACTCACAGACGGCATGTGTCAGCACTAGCAGCAAACCCTATATAAAAAATGTCGATCAGGAGGCGGAGTGACTGGGGTTGGGGGGAATGGACCGTGAATAACAGTGCAGTCATTGCCACAATGAGGAAACGGAGCGATTTATGATTACAGGCTTTCGGGCGAAGGGCAACTGTGGTGCACCACAGGTCATAGAAAACGAGATGAACGACAGCTGCAGAGATGTGCAAAGGGGTATAGTCATGCATTTGGTGAGGTACTGACCTCCCAGATGAATCAAGGGCCTACCAGCAGTATGTCCTCAGCCACCGCCCTGCGAATGTTGCCTCGTTCATGCAGCCACGCTGACTGCTGGTCATTGGCGACGAAGACTGGAATTTGCAACCCCGTACCGCAGCAGGACTTTCACTTAGTGGTGACATGAGGCCTTTTCAGATGACTCACCTTTCATGCTCTGTTGGACAAATGGACAAACTCCCACAGGTCATAGAAAACGAGATGAACGACAGCTGCAGAGATGTGCAAAGGCGAATAGACATGCATTTGTTGAGGTACTGACCTCCCAGATGAATCAAGGGCCTACCAGTAGTATGTCCTCAGCCACCGTCCTGCGAATGTTGCCTCGTTCATGCAGCCACGCTGACTGCTGGTCATTGGCGACGAAGACTGGAATTTGCAACCCCGTACCGCAGCAGGACTTTCACTTAGTGGTGACATGAGGCCTTTTCAGATGACTCACCTTTCATGCTCTGTTGGACAAATGGACAAACTCCCTGCCACAGTCGCCTGAAGGGTCCAGGCCAGAGGAGGTAGCGCCATGGACTGGGGAATGTTTTTCCGGCATTGTCCGAGTGACATCGTCATTATGAAAGGCACGAAGGATCGACACAAGTAGGCATCTGTCCTTGGGACCAAGTTTACCCCTAGAAGTAACTGTTTTTCCCTCGACACGTGGCACTATGGCATCTGCCAGCAGGAGAATACAACATCTCACACACCTCGGAGTGTGCATGCGTGTTTCGAAGAGCTCCAGGATGAGTTTACTTTGCCGGAGCAAACTACCCGTGTTTAAACCTAATCCAGAATCTACGGTACCACCTCTATCAAGCTGGAGCCTCACCAGAGAAACCTCGCGCAGCTCGCCACGGTATGGCTCCATATACCTGCCGGTACCTCCCACAACCTCACTGACTCTCTCCCAGCACGTGTGGCATCGGTCTGCACTGCAAAATGTGTTGTTACTCAGGCTGTTGACAGGCGGTCTTACTGTCTCATTTACTGCAGTGCTTGATTCGTGTTTGTTGGTTTGAGTTCCCTGAAGTTTATTTTGTATTGTTTTGGATGGACTTGAAGTCTGCCATTGAAAATTTTCAATTTATTAGATATGGGCAAACATGTACGTGAGAGTGACAGTTTATGTATTCTTAGAAAGAGATGTACACTGCGAAACTGCATTAATTAGCAATCACGGTAGCTGTGATTTCTCTCTACGCTGATATTATGAAATCATATAACTGGAAGTACGAGTATATTTCAGGGCTTGTTAACCATTGCAGGTAGCAATTAACAGGGGTTTATTAAGTTGGTGTACAATCTCATAGCATTGCTGTTTTGTATGTTGCTATGAGTTTATTTACCGATTGTCAGTTTTTATTTGTAGTTCGTCCAAGTGTCAAATGATCAGGTGATTATGAACGCCTGGTTCTCACGTCTGTCCATTGGAGACTTCCATGTATACAGTCCTTTAGGTGGAAACCAAGTTGATTTCATACTAACAAATAAACGTTACAAGAAAAGTTGCGCATCAGCACAAACATACCCAGGATCTGACGTTAACACTGTTCACATACGGCTTGTAGGAGATTTTAAAGTCGAGTTAAGAGAGTGTAGAGAAAGATAAAGCTGATTTACAATTTGAGGAAGGTGAAAAACCCGATAGTAAAACAGAATACACAACCAGAACCCAACATGGCGATTAACACAGAAGACATAACAAGTAACGATATAAATTTAGAACTGAACCTACTACAAAATGTTGTACAGCAAATAAAAATAAAGTAAATGGAACTAGAGAGAACGAAGAGGAAGTCATGGACGACGGATAACATACTGAACCTAATGGAGGAAAGACAGGAAATAGAGAAACCCACACGAATACAAGAAGATAAATATGGACAGCAGAATGAAAATAAAGGGGGCAAAAGGAAATGAAAAAGTGGAGCAAGACTTGGAAATCGAATTTTATGAAAGTAAATACGATAGCTTCAATGTACAAAAGGAAGTCAAAGAAATAACAGGGAAATACAGGAAGAGCATCAGTGGAAAACTAGTGGATAAAGCAGGGAAATTGAAGTTGGAAATAAGAGAAGACAAGAAAAAGACATAGATAAAGTACTTAGAAAATTTATCTCATGGAACTAGATATGCTTTTACTTGAAGTACAAATGAAATAAATGGCACGGATATACTATTGGTAGAGTTTCAAACAGCCATCAGTCAGATTAAGGACAGAAAGGCTGTGAGACCAGACAAAGTAAAGTAAAGTTCTTAAGACTAATATATGAAAATCATGTAAAATGGTTAACCCAAATTTTCAATCAACTTTATGTGTCTGGAAACATTCCATTGAAGTGGCTGAAATCATTCATTACTCTGCCCAAAAATCCAAATTCAAAACAATGCGGAGATTGTCGTACGGTAGGCCTTATGAGCCACAACTCAAAATACTTTCTGAGGGTGACACGTAGAAGAATATGTAGACTATGTGAGGAAGAGGTAGCATCTAGTCAGTTTGGTTTCGTTAGTACCGTGGGTACGAGAGAAGCCTTGTTAACTGTACAAGGATTGTTGGAGAGATGTAGAGACGAAAAGAAAAATGTATTTGCATACTTAATAGATTATCAGGATGCTTTTGATAGAGTACAACTCGATAAATTGATGGAGATTTTGAGAAATATTGGAGTAGAGGGAAGAGATCTGCGAATCGTCATGAACCGGTTCTGGAATCAAACAGTATTGTTGCGTATTGATGGAGAACAGACTGAAGCAGTCAAAATCCTCAGAGGAATAAGACAGGAATGTATCATATCTCCCTTTCGATTTAGTATATACTCAGAATTCATATTTAAAGAAGCCCTGGAAGAAGTAGAAGAAGGAATTTTGATAATTGGAATAAGATTAAACAACATTGGATATGCTGATGATACCATTGTATTTGCTGACACTGTGCAAGCGTTACTAATGTTAAAGGATAGAAAGGTAAGAGTCAGTTGTCAGTACGGGCTTGAAATACACATCACAAAGACAAAACTCATGGTAGTAAGTAAGGAAAAAAAAAACACTAGCAAATTTAGTCAGCAGCCAAAGAGCTATAGTAGGGGTAATACAATATACTTACCTTGGAAGCACGATAAATGAAAATTAGGGTAACTCACAAGAAAGCAGGATTCGCATCGGGAAAGTAAGAATTGTGTTTCAGAAAACGAGTGCCGTCTTCAAACGTTATAACCTGACTCTGAGGACAAAAATCAGACTTTTGCACTGCTACGCAATTCTGCCCTCCTATATGGAATAGAGACATGGACCTTAAATAAAAGAACGGAGAAGAAGCGCGAAGCCTTTGTATTGTGGCTTTACATGCAGATCCTGAGAATACCTTTGACCCAGACTGTGACAAACTTAGATGTTTTGAGAAGAACGCACATGCGCCTAAACTATCAACATTGTGAAATTCCAAAAGTTGAAATATCTACGACATACCATGCGTAATAGAAATAAATATGCGTTGCTACAAAAAATACTTCAAGGGAAAACTAGCAGCAAAAGGGGTTCTGGAAGAGATTTGGATTCAGTATGTTTTCAACAGAACTATCCCGTGCTGCGACCAACAGGAGCAGACTAGCCATCATGATCACCAACATCCCAACCGAATGGGCACCGAAAGATGAAGTTCACTGTTGCTATTTGAGTTTACGTATTGTTAATGTGAGCGCTGCGTAGGCAGCCAGAATCCCCTGTATGGGGATAACACCATGGAACAGATCATGAAAAGAAAGTGTATTTTTTTCGTTTTGAGGAGGACTGTTTTCACTTTAGTGACTCTCCACGTCTAGTTAGACCTTTGGGGTTTGATGAAGATCGTTTTAAACGCATTTCGCCACAGTGACCCAGGTTAGTATACTCGAGAAGTTTCATATGTGGTGAACTGTAATCATTTCACCATCGAGCGACATTTGCATGCAATGGGGAAGGTTCAAAAGTCATTCGGGGGGCCGAATGTGCATCCTTGCTTGCTCGTCTTCATTTGGCTCATTAACAACACCGACGATTCCTATCCTGTATCGTAACTGGTGACGAGAAATTGTGTCTTTATGCTAACGTAAAGGGAAAAAAAGGAACGGTTGAGCACAAATAAAGCAGTAACTCCCCGTACAAAGAACTGCCCGCGCTACACATAAATAAAGTTATGCATCTGGTGGAATAGCGACGGTGTGGTGCGCAACGAATTGCCTCTCCGAGGTGTAGCCATAACTGCTGACCTATATTGTCGACAACTAAGGCGTCTTGCAGACGCCGTCCAAGAAGAATGAGCACGAAGACAGCGTGAAGTGATGCTAATCCATGATAAGGCCAGCCCGCTGTCTGCTAGACTGAAGAAAAACTCTACAGGAGTTGTATTGATCCTGGGTCCTCAGATTTTCACCTTTCCCGCTCTCTGTCGAACAATCTTCAAGGAATTTTCTGTCCAGATGGACAAGCGCTCCTAACATGGCTTGACCGCTTCTTCGCCTCAAAACCACGTGATTTCTACAGTCGTGGAATTGAAAAATTACCCCAGCGTTGGCAGAGTGTTGTAAATAATGAAGGAGAAGGTGTTATTCATGACTAAAGTCTATCTTGTGAGTATAGGTTGTGTTTACTAAACTTACGGATCAGAGCTACGATCTTATGGACCAATCTTTTAGCTTAGGACTTTCTTGTGTGGTATCTCACCTGGATGTATTACGAAAACTTAGTATATGGTATGTATAGTATGCATGCAAATTCGTGCATGCCGTTGGTCGACTTTAGAACAAGTCACCTAACGTAAGACAGAGCCGAACGATAGCAGATTCGGTACTGCTTTCTTTACTTTTGTAGTCTGTTTGTCGCAAGAAAGATGAATAAAAAATATATTGCAAAATTTTCATTTACTTAGTGTATTGGGGACATGATAAATAGTCAGCCTCAAACAATTAGGCACAACCGTGGAATCCCACGTCTAGAACAGACAACAAGCCGGAAGATTTTAAAACTTAAAAATCATAACCACGGACATCGTAAATTTATTGATGTAAGTATGAATGGCACCGAAAAACTCAATGAACGTCAGGTTTATCTCAGTCTGAAGCTTAAGTTATTTCGCAGCTTTGCTAGATCTACAGAATGGAATACACTTTATTATCTATAAACTGGAATCAAAACGGTACACGAGCGAGTGTCATAAAGCGCAAACTTCAGAAACACTTGTGAAACGCGAGCAGAGTCTCACGAATTGATACCAGTCCGTAGAAACCCTCCGGCTGCCGATTCATGGAAAACATCGTAACTTTTTACTTCGATCTTTATTTATGTACGGCGGAAGTTTTCCTACATTTGTTGACAGAGTAGCTGCTTCCATTTGGTTTTAACAGTCTGAAATCTTGCCGGAAGAACGCATAAACGTAAAATGTTAACGGGGACCATTTCCTCGGGGAAATGCTTCGCTTCGTATAGGCCATCAGAAAGACATGATTTATTCATGTTGTAATTCGCCGGTTTTTTTAGACATTACATTTTTAAGTGTTCGAAATATCCATGGTAAAGCGCACTTTTAATTAGCAGGACGTAGCGTCTCTTTAACGAAGCCTGCAGATCGTTGCTTCATCCACAGCCATAGGCACCATGGGACTGAAAGGCAGGAAACAGGCTGCAGCTCTTGTATCAATGGTGAAGTACTAAGGAAGAGAACAAATTCTGGAATACGCAGGTGTGCGATACCGACTTAGCCTGTCGCGGTACATATGTTTCTATTAGTCGGTGACGAGTTGGTAACGACTGCAGTGTTCATGCAGAGCGAATTTTCATTTTAGCTTCAGTTGTAGTACATTTTGGAAATGAAAAATGGACCATAAACTGTACAGGCAAGAAATTAGTAATAATTCTTAAATTTTGGTGTTGGCGAAGAGTACATCGGATAACGTATGAAGACGTTTGGAAGTGAACCGGGATAATCCAGCTTAAACGCACGTCTTCACTTAAAGAAAGGATAGACTGATATGTCACATTCTGAAACGTCGAGGAATAGTCTATTTGCCAATGGAGGGAAATACAGGAGAGTCAGAATTGAAGGAGGCCAGTGCTTAAGCACAATAACCAGTTTCAAAGGGATGCACTACTGGTGAGGAGAAAACCTGTGTCGAAAACTGCACCAGACCTCTCTTCTAATAGATAACTAAAATAACTGTGAAAGCCCAATAACGTTTGATAATAGTGTGTACGGAATTCGAACTCATTTCCGTTCTATGATACAAGAAATGGAATCGCATTATTCAGTTTTACTAACTCCCCAGCGTAGCATGGTCTGCGCCTGGGGGCTACTTGGATGCCTCGGTGATCACCCAAGTTATAGATTCGCTTCGCGGTGATTGTCTAGGAATGCTCAGTGGCGAAATGTTCCATTCAGTCTCGTGAAAGCCAAACAGAAAGCTATTGGAATAAGCAGGCAGAAACTGGCTGAAGTGATATTCTTAACACGTGACAACACGAACAGTGTGATAACTATGTAAAAGGAGGAACATGACAATGAAGTTTAAACAAAATTTTCTAATGAAATACAAATTAGAAATGAAGGTTCAAATGGCTCTGAGCACTATGGGACTTAACATTTAAGGTCATGAGTCCCCTAGAACTTAGAACTGCTTAAACCTAAGGACATCACACACATCCTTGCCCGAGGCAGGATTCGAACCTGCGACGGTAGCAGTCGCGCGGTTCCGGACTGAAGCGCCTAGACCCTCTCGGCCACCGCGGCCGGCTAGAAATGAAGGAAAGAAGACGAAATAAGTTTGCTACTGTGCCAAGAATTTCAACTTTAGCGTTATTTATTTAGATAAAACAGTGAAATAGTTTGAAAAGGTACGTAAAAGTCGCTTTCGCGAGACATAACAAGTTAAAAGAACGGTCCAGTCGTAGCGTATATACCTAATAATATGTTCAGATTGCTGGAGTAATAGAGCATCCAGAATGAAAGAAGTATCCTAGATAGAGATCAAATGCGTGCAATTGGGACGAAAACTGTTAGTTCGTTGGGCTACACCTGAAGAGTCTTAAATCATCCTGCTATTAGTACAGACGACATTTTACATATTTTCAAAATTGTTCCTAAAGGTTACGTCACAAATTCTTCAAAATGAAGAAAAAAGTTTCTTAAAAAAAGGAAAATCCTGATGCCATTCTTAAGGAGCAATGAGGATTTGTAACATAATTTCTTTTAAGGAATTTTTTAAAATCTGCTGTTAAACAAGTGTTTCATACGTTCCGCTGCCCTTAATCTAGTTTTTAGCAATCACAGTGGCCGTCTATTTGTGTAAACTGTTCTTCAACATTTTCACATTTTATCATTGCCTATTGCCAATGACGTGGGATGAGAGAATGTATTAGTGTTGTAGAACGTTTTATTATCGCCATGTTTTTCTGCAGTTAAAATGCTGTGGTATTTGTTTTTACGTCACAACTATTAACACTTACCTGAGCACCCTTGGCCGCCGCGGAGCGTACAGATGGTCCCCTAACGTGGAGATTTGCAAAAGTGGTATGTCACTGCATCATTTTTAAAGTTATAAACAACACAAAACCATATGATTAGTGTTATTTTATTTATACGTGGTGGTAGTATATAACAACTGTCTAACAGCAATAATATGTACAAAATTGTATCAGTATACATGTTACTTAGTTTCATCTTCCATGGACCATTTTGGGCGATAAATCGTAATGATGTGGAATGAGTCATTTTACATTCACATTGCAAATTTATCTGGAAATATGGATACATGCTGAGCCTTTCTACGATTTTTTTTAAATATATAGATGTTAGTTGGTAATTCGTATCCATCACGTTTTGCACATAACTGTAACAGAAATTCTTCTGCGGAATAGAAGGAGTTTTCAAGGAGAAACTTGTTCAGTTTGTTTCCTAGTTTTACTCTGCTGTCTGTCAGACACTTCATATCACTGGGTAAGTGACCAAGTATTTTGTTGCTGCGTAGTGCACCCCTTTCTGTGAGAAATACAACCTTAATGTGGAGCAATTAATGGAATTTTTTATTCTGGTTTTGTAATTGTGTACATCATTGTTCCTTTTGAATTGCGGGAATTATTTACAATAAATTTCATTAGAGAATAAATACGCTATGAAACAGTTGTCAGAATGTCCAACGCCTTAAGCAGATGTCTACGAGATGATCGTTTCTGAGCACCACGTATTAATCTTACAGCACGTGTTTGAGCAACGGAGACTTTCCTTCTGAAAGAGAGAATTTGCACTGATTTTAAGTGCGAACTTGGCTGAACTAAGTTCTTTTTGGAGTTTTAGAATGTGTGTTTTCTAGTTTAAATTCACATCAGATAGGACGCTTAAGAATTTTGAAGTATCACCATGTTTATTGTTTCCTCAACGTGTGGTACACTTACCACTGGTGTAGAAACCCTAGATGTGCAGAACTGAGTACGTTGTGTCCCTTTGAAATTGAGGGTGAGAGCGTTTGCAGGCAACCAGTCAATGATATCCTAAGAGAGTGTTTACCATTTCTTCTGGTAGTGTATGTATACTTGGATTTATTACGATAGTATTGCAATTTGCTAAAAGGAAATAATTCTGCTTGTTGTATATTGGAAGGAAAATCGTTTACGTATATGAGGAACAACAATGTACCTCATACTGAGCCTTGGGGAGCCTCCATGCATGATTTCTCCTCATTCAGTATTACATCCGCGAACTATATTGGCTGAGTTACTAAATACAGCTTTCTGAATTCTTTGGGCTATATATGTCATCATTAATTCCTTGGTTATGCCATCAATCCCATAAAACTTTATCTTGAAGAATGCTGTGATTCACACAGTCAAATGCCTTAGTTAGATGGTGGAAAATATAATCGGGACTCTTACATTATTTAGTTTGTAAAATTTTGTGAGTGAACATATACACTATGTGACCAAAAGTATCCGGACACCTATCTGAAAATGACGTCCAAGTTCGTGGCGCTCTCCATCGGTAATGCTGGATTTCAGTATGGTGTTGGTGCATCCTTACCCTTGATGACAGCTTCCTCTCTCACAGGCATGCATTGAATCAGGTGCTGGAAGGTTCCTTGGGGAATGGCAGCCCATTCTTCACGGAGTGCTGCACTGAGGAGAGGTATAGATGTCGGTCGCTGAGGCCTGGCCGAAGTAGGCGTTCCAAGACATCCCAGAGGTGTTCTATAGGATTCAGGTCAGGAGTCTGTGCGGGCTAGTCCATGACAGGGATGTTACTGTCGTATAACCACTCCACCATAGGCCGTGCATTATTAACAGGTGCTCGGACGTGTTGAAAGATGCAGTCACCATCCCCGAATTGCTCTTCAACAGTGGGAAGCAAGAAGGTGCTTAAAACATCAATGTAGGCCTGTGCTGTGATAGTGCCATGCAAAACGACAAGGGGTACAAGCCTCCTCCACGGAAAACACAACATCATAACACCACCGCCTCCCAATTTTACTATTGGCACTACACACGTTAGCAGATGACTTTCACCGGGCATTCGCCATACCCACACCCTGCCATGGGATCGCCACATCGTGTACCGTGATTCGTCACTCCTCACAACGTTCTTCCACTGTTCAATCGTCCAATGTTTACGCTCCCTAAACCGAGCGAGGCGTCGTTTGGCATCTACCGGTGTGATACGTGGCTTATGAGCAGCCGCTCGACCATAATATCCAAGTTTTCTCACCTCCAGCTTAACTGACATAGTACTTGCAGTGGATTCTGATGCAGTTTGGAATTCCTGTGTGATGGTCTGGATAGATGTCTGCCTATTACACATTACGACCCTCTTCAACTGTCGGCCGTCTCTGTCAATCAAAAGACGAGGTGTCCGCCCCCTGTAGCTGAGTGTTCAGCGCGACAGAATGTCAATCCTAGGGCCCGGGTTCGATTCCCAACTAGGTCGGAGATTTTATCCGCTTAGGTATAGGATTTTGTATTGTCCTAGTCACCATCATTTCATCCTCATCGACGCGCAAGTCACCGAAGTGGCGTCAGATCGAAAGACTAGCACCCTGCGAACGGCCTACTTGACGGGAGGCCTTAATCAAACGACATTTATTTAACAGACGAGGTCGGCGTGTACGCTCTTGTGCTGTACGTGTCCCTTCACGTTTCCACTTCACTATCATATAGGAAACAGTGGACTTAGGGATGTTTAGGAGTGTGGATATCTCGCGTACAGACGTATGAGAGTAGTGACACCCGATCACCTGATCACGTTCGAAGTCCGTGAGTTCGGCGGAGCGCTCCATTCTGCTGTCTCACGATGTCTAATGGCTATTGAGGTCGCTGATATGGAGTACCTGGCAGCAGATGGCAGCTGAATGCACGTAATATTGAAAACGTATGTTTTTGGGGGTGTGCGGATACTTTTGATCACATAGTGTAAATAGCGTTCCCAATAGAGCAGCTCTTTTGACACCAAAAATTATGATTACATTATTGTTGTTAAGGTGAGATACTACTCTTAGAATACATCGCCTTCTCGAAAATTTTGGAAAATGATGACAGCAGTGAACAGCCAAAACATTAAATCAGTTAGGCAGCGCAAGATTTAATGCCACCGGTTGCAGTTGGGGGCTCATGACGGTAGGTAACGTACAAATGCGGAGCTGAGACGGATATGGACTCATTCTAAGAAGTATATGGACTGCAGATGGGTAAAACGACCTTGAAAAAGAGTAAACTTTTATGGGTCAGCGCCTGTGAATGAGCATTTCGGAAATGGCGAAGGTGGTCTGCAGCTTATTTGCTGTTGTCCTAAGTATCTGTGGAAAGAGGTTGAATGACGATGAAATCAATAGTAGGCGACATGCTTCTGAACGTCCTCGCCTTAGAACGTGGAGGTGAGAGGCCTGCCCTCTCTGAAAAACAGGTTAGGCGACGATCGGTGGCAGATCTGGAGACTGATGCCGGTGCAGGTACAAGTGTTTCGGATCAAACTGTTTGACTTCCAGCGGTGAACGTGGGGTTACGCAGCAAACGACCTTACGTGTTCCAATGCTGATGCACCGAAATAGTAAACTATGATTGCGGTAGGCTCGGTATCATCGAGAAAGGAGTGTGGATCACTGGAAACGTGTCAGCCGGTCGGATGAATCGCGTTTGTTGTTACACAAAATCGAAGGTAGTGTCTGGATACACTACCATCCAGGAGAATGCCTGCTCGAAACATGCACTGCGCCGCGGACACAGGATAGAGAGGGCAGTATTATGCCATGGAACTTGTGCTCGCATTCAATTGCAGCATGAAACTTGTGGCCTACGAATTATTGCAGACCACCTGACGGGTATATACTGCTTCATGTTACTGAATCAGTTCAATTACTTTCATTTCTTAAGTTAAAGCAGTCAGTAGTGGTGGATGGTGGCTGAAAGGTTCTCATGTAAGAAAGCAGAGTCCGGGACATCATGTATGTATTGTGGAGTTGTAGCAGGAAAGCTTGCCTCAAGACTTCGGGGGCATTCCGCGGAGGTTCCCAGGGCCTTCTCGCCGTTCTGAATTCACGACTTCCCAGGGTTAATATGTTACTGGCGGCCGCAACGATGTCTTACCCCGACGTGCCCACTTGAGATGCAGCAAGCATTTATTCAACATGGGTATCAACTAGAATCCCATCTTACCATTCCCATTAAACACGAGAAATTTAGTACCATCTCAATAGTGTTTCTGGTCGTCCAGTGCAGTGCATCGTCTCCCGTACTAGCCGGTATATATGCCACTTCAACCTAGGCAATTCAAACTACGTATGAACGTAACAGACCGTTTACGATAATTTCCTTTACTTCACATCTATTATGACTAATTTTTATGTTTTATGTTTTTTATGACTACCTGTTTCGTCCTATAATGACCATCTTCAGATATGTTTTATAAAAACTTGTCCTAATATGCTGGAGCCATAGTGACATAAAAATTTGTGACCATAGACGTGAAGGAAATTTATTCTATTTTCGGGTCACTATTCAATCCGCGACCATGTCACAGCTTGTGAAGACTGTTTAAGCGTATTTGTACAGTATATCAGGGAAACTACTGGTAAGTCCCCCTCTGTTTTCATGCTTCGAGGAACTTTCTCGTTCTTTAGATTGGCCATAAACATGCTGTTGCCTTTACACTGGGGTACGTGTCACTTTCTTCTATAGCATGATGTTTTAGTTCCATATCTTGGAGCAGTTAGCATTTATCTGATAGTTTGTGCATCTTGGGTGCAGAGAAAATTGGATTATTTCTCTTGATAATTTAAAAATTTGATTTGCGTTCAGTCTTCCTAATGATGTCAGTCAGAGTCTCACGTGAGTGATTTTCGTATTTGATTTTCGTTTTCCGTATTTTTGATTGTCATGAACCACATTGCAATAAGATGGTTTCGACTTTGTGTAACTGTTTGGTTAGGGTGAAATCTATTTCTATTTACGAACCCTGCATCCTCCAAATTCTCCCCATAATTTACAAGAACAGCATGAGCAGTGTGTAAACATCTGGTGCCACATATCTCCAGAAACCTACCAAGGACTAGAACATGTCACTCAGAATCGCTGGGGTATTGGCTCAAATGGCTCTGAGCACTGTGGGACTTAACTTCTGAGGTCATCAGTCCTCTAGAATTTAGAACTACTTAAACCTAACTAACCTAAGGACACACTCATCCCTGCACGAGGCAGGATTCGAACCTACGACCGTAGCGGTCGCGCGGTTTCAGACTATAGCGCCTAGAACCGCTCGGCCACTTCGGCCGGCCGCTGGCGTATTGCTTTCTAAAAGTGAAACAGCACGCTATAACACAGGTAGTGAGAATATTTCGCCTCATCAGTGTATATTTCTCTAAAGTGTCGTGCGAACGCGATTGACAATGCGACCAGGCCTCATCTTAGCAGAATCTGACCAGCAGACGCACATTCCGCTTAGGAAGATTAATTAAAGACCAGGTACAGGATCATATTGCGCTATTAATAACTTCACTTTGTAACGCCGGAAATGCATATCCTCTTATTTCCATCTATTGTACTATTTTTTTCCTTCTTTTGTTACCTCAAGATATGACATTTCTGTGTCTTTACATATTGTAATTGTTTTACTACATTTATGTCGATGTATAATTGGTTTGTTTTGTAAATATTATTTATATTTTTACGCTAGGTCTTGCCTAGGAAAAACTATGCTATCGAACGAATATATCGATAGGTCATGTGGAGAACCAAAGTGTTTAGGATCTTTGGTAGCGTTAACTCTGCCGCGTGGAGCGCGGGCAGAGGGAGTCTGGCTGGGGTAGGGCGGTGGAGCAGGTGACGCTCCCGCGAGTTGCCGCGCTTTCGGGGTTTGGCAGCGTGTAATTGCGCTCGACTTGCTATGATAGTTTCTGACACGGTGTCGCTGACGGGAAGCATTAGCTGGCGCACATCAAGAGCCCGTTTCGCCTGGTGATAGTGTCGAGAAGAAGGCGCGCCAACATCCAGCTTCTGCAACAACGACGGCCGACAATGAGTGACTGTCGCCACCTCCTCGACCGAGGACTTCAAACCTTCAATCAACCAACAAGGAAGACTGTAAGCACGTAAAGTTTTAGAACTGTATAGCAGACTTCAGCTTTTAAAATTGTTGCATCACAAAATTACAGCAACTTAGCATGAAACTTTGTTGCTCATTGTCCCAATTGCATTACCAAGTAGGGGGGTCCCTTCCTTTTCCGAAATGAACCCGAGTGTCGTTGAAATTCACACGCCAGCATTAAAGTAATATTATTCCATTTCACTGCTTTAATTTCAAAGTTCAGTTAAGGTATTCATAGCTGGCTACAATATTTAGATTACACAAGCACAAATTAAGAGTGCGAGTTTTCTTAGCATATTTTAGCTTACCTGTGACTGCAGCTCAGCTTGGTACGTACTAAATGTTACTATTGTTAATTGTCCACAATCATTTAATTCAAGTTCAAAGTTAAATCTCTTATTTCTAAATTGCGTAGATTCAAGTAGCTTTTGAAATGATTGTTGAGGTTGCCCAAGACTAACCTTATTTTACTGAATTCCGTAGTGCTTCAGAAACAGATCTCACTATTAAGTTCAGTCACTAAATTAACTTTCAATTTTCCGGTTTTATTCATTCTTTTGCTAAATTAAGTCAGAGTGTAGCGAAATTTATTACTTCTGACAAACTTTCAGTTTTTACACAACATGTGTCAACCTTCAGTTGCCACGCTTTTAGTGCTAATTATATGTGCAATAACCTGTCTTTTTCAGTTATTATAGTAGTTGTCCATAGGACTGGCGACCGTAATTTTCCCCAAATCTCAAATATCTAATTAACGCCAATCAATTGTTAACTTGACGACCACACATTTACTTTCTTTATTAATTTTACCCTTTTCTCAAAATTAGTTTCCACCAATTTCATTTGCATGTTTCCTTTCATTTAGATGTAACCCTTTCCTCCCTCTTTACTGACAGATTAACTTCGGTGACGATTGCTTTTCTCAAATTTCCATTAGGTACACGCGGTTTAATTTTTCACTGTCATTAAGGTCGATAAGTGAGGGGGAGGTTACAACTTGTCCACGAATTTTAGTTCAAAAAATGTTCAAATGTGTGTGAAATCTTATGGGACTTAACTGCTAAGGTCATCAGTCCCTAAGCTTAAACACTACTTAACTTAAATTATCCTAAGGACAAACACACACACACACCCATGCCCGAGGGAGGACTCGAACCTCCGCTGGGACCAGCCGCACAGTCCATGACTGCAGCACCCTAGACCGCTCGGCTACACGAATTTTAGTAATGGAACCTTACAGCTCGCCTTTAGATATGACGATGAGATGCAAGAGGTCGTCACCTGGCGCTATAGTGCAGTTCAGTTTTTTCATCAGACTTAACTGTAATTAGTTCATAATCGCCGGTGGACGAATAGCATAGTTCTTTACATCGAGGCAACACATTTCACACATGTTACAGACCATTTAACGAGTATCAGTATTTATGATCATAAACTAGCCTCTCTACGCCTGCCCTTATGTTTAAAGTTATTATTCCTACCGTACCGGACAGACAGACAGACTCTCGGTATGTTCAGCTCGTCTTTGCTCACTCATCTGCCACCTCCACTAAACTTAACAGACTGTCAAACTCTGGCTGTCGCTCTTGCCTCTCAGAATCTGTCATTGTCATTATATCACGTGACTGCTGATGTGCACGTAACCCATGATCATGGGTCACTAAAAATTGAATACATACAGACATTACTTGGGTAGTAACAATTCTTCGTAAAGCTTACATATTGTTTTTAAATTAATCACAAGGTTTAAGTATAAACAATCATCTACTTTTTAGTATAAAAGTAGTCATGCCACATCTGGCTGTTATTGTGATCGCTATTTTAACAATACGTAGTTGTGAAACATAATGGGGTGTTACAGCAGACAATGTACCGTTCCAAAGAGCATGCTGGCGCATAATACCGAGCAGCATGGTGGTTTAAGCACTCCCACGCTTCCCCACACCATGTGAACAGAGCCATGTGGAAAGCGCAGTAACTTCAACTAGCTTGAAGAAAAATAAAAACTCCGACCACTCTCTACATCTAATTCAATGTCTCGTATTGTGAATATCGTGGTTGGCTTACATCTTTGTTTTAACGTCCCACTATGCTCGAGAAAGGCAAACTGTCAAATTTGCAAGCGCAATAATATTTTTAACAGCGATCTGCGAAATAACTTCATCAAGTAATTACGTTAACGCTGTGGTTCAAGTCCTCATCACAAATACATTTCAGTAGTTAGAGAGAAAAGTTGGCACCTAACTTTATAAAAATACTTGCTGCTCCGTGTACTCCAATGAACAGGTAACTTAAAATCGGCTAAATTTATGTCTTAAAAGTGTCAGATACGAACAAAATATTTTGTTGATCGTATGTAATAAATGTCAGTAAAGAGCTTAATTTGAAAATCTAGCACCTGTGAAGTCAGTCGTCGCACAGAAACAACTACGGTTAACATAGTGTAGAAACTACTAAGACACTTAATCGAATGTACCTCACCATATCTTTTCACATGTTTCTCTGCTGTCGTCAAATGTACGAAACTGGCAAAGAGCAATGTGAACATGTCACCGTTACCGTTGCTAGAAACGTCTGAGCTTAAAATCTAATTGTCTTTACCACTGTATTCACCAATACGTCACAAATCATGGAGTTTGGTAATGACCATTTTATCACAGATTAAATATCAGACAGAGACACAAGGGTCTCTATAGAAATCATGATTCTGCAACAATGGGTTAAATTGATGTTTTGCGACGTGATTATGTTCTCTTGGATGGAAACGTTTGGATGGAAACGAGTAATACAATAAGGATGTTACAAACGCACCGAAAGTTTTATTTTCCACTGTCGGTTTGGGCAATGCACGATCTAATTTCTTGGCTTCATTTTCCCTTATCGAAATGATCGGTCAAATACCGCCGCTTTAAATCTCATTCATTTAGGAAAGAGTTAGACCCCACAATCCATTTGTAAGCGAACTATACAAAAATACGTGAAATGCTACGATACAACTTATAGAATTAATTATGTTGACGAAACCTGAGGGACAGGGACTCCTACAAAGGAGACCGCCTACAAAACACTTTTGGGACTAACACCGGTCACCAGATCGGATTAAAATTAAAACATCGAAACAGTTCAAAAGCGTGTTGTTAGATTTGTTGTCGACCTGTTCGATCAACAAGCGTTTGTTACACAGATGCCATGTGGACTCAAATGGAAATTCCTAGAAGGTAAACGACGTTCGTTTCGGATAAGGTTGCTGAGAAATTTTTGAGAACAGGTATTAGAACTGGTTGCAGAGCGATTCTGCTGCAGCAAACATACATTTCGCGTAAGAACCTCGAAGACGAGATAAGAGACATAAGGGCTCATCTTGGGGCTTCTAAAGCATCGATTTTCCCTGGCTTCGCTTAACAATGGTATAGGAAAGGGTGACAGATGGTGGTAGAAAGTACTATCCACCATGCACGTTACGGTGGCTTGCGCAGTTTGTACGTAAATGTAGACATCAAATTTGAAACCAAATAAAGTTGTGTTAAATAATAGTCGCGCATATGTAAATGATGCCCTGTCACGAATTACAGGTACAAAATGAAAAATAAACTGTTAAATAATAGTGTACGTAACGCGAGGAGAGCATCAAATGCAGAAACATGTACAAGGATATTTCCTTTAACTGCACAATAATTTACGAGAATCAATCCCAAAATTTCAAACAGGGTCGTGGCGTAAACTAGTTTGTTATCCTCAACGATCAATGTAAGAAAAATGCAACAAGTCCATCACAGACGAAATAAATATCAGGTGCAGCAAATAATTACGGTTCACAGTTGTTTCAAATCCTATAAAGATAATTACAATTCTTAAAGTAGCACAAAATCAATTAAACAATCAATATCCAGCGAAAAGTTAAAGTGGGTAGCTCACACTCACAAAATTATTCCAAGTACAACGTAAAGTAGGACAGCCGCTTTACAGAATCACGGGCACCATCAGCAATTGATCAATACACAAAAACAATGACAGAAGACCATGCACTTCCTACTTTCTGTGACTTCATATACTAGAGAATACAATCTAGACATTAAGTAGTACCCATCATTCATATTTAAAGCTAATGGCACATACATATTAGATATTAGAAAATAGTGGAAATTAATGTTGTCATTTTACAGGCTCTTGTGAAAATAACAGCACTATATTAAACAAATTATTAACAACGTTCAAGAAACATGCATACATCCTGTTTTTACAACGTGACAAAATTGACATAGATATAGAAATACAAATGAAATAGTAAATTTTGGGTACTGACCTGCTAGAATGGATCTGGCTAATTCATGCTGCAATCATATTACGCGCAACTTTGGAGGATTTATGGTATTGCCACAACTGCATACAAAGTTCTCATAAGCTTGTCTGTGATTTTTTATGCAAATGGATGATTTGAAAATAAGCATGTTGTGCAGCTTTCACTCGATGCGTCGTTCGATCGTATTTTTCTAGTGTTTCGATAGTTATTCATTTTATTATCTGTCATAATTAAAACAGTTTGAGATTTCTTGATATTAGTTCTAGAATCAGGCATGAAGTCGCAAGGAACGAGTCTCATCTCCGTCATTTTTCTGGTGTAATTTCTTTTTCCGTATCACGTTTTTAGGACCTTTAATGTAATTTGGTTGAAAATGTAATATTTATCTTTCATTTCGACGGCCTTAGCCGCCACTGTGTCTCCGCCGTTCCAGTCAAGCGCACATGCTCCGGGCTACGAAAAAACCCATATTCAACGCTGAGCGTGTTCGTCGCGTACCTCACTCGGTCGGTCAGCCGCCGCGAGCTGTGTGAATACTCACCACTGTCCACCTTGAGCCCGTTTCCTGTAATGTCACAAGGCCCACTGAGCACCATTTCCGAACACAGTACCTAATTTAACACACTACTGGCCATTAAAATTGCTACACCAAGAAGAAATGCAGATGATAAACGGGTATTCATTGGACAAATATATTATACTAGAACTGACATGTGATTACATTTTCACGAAATTTGGGTGCATAGATCCTGAGAAATCAGTACGCAGAAGAACCACCTCTGGCCGTAATAACGGCCTTGATACGCCTGGGAATTGACTCAAACAGTGTTTGGATGGCGTGTACAGGTACAGCTGCCCATGTAGCTTCAACACGATACCACAGTTCATCAAGAGTATTGTGACGAGTCAGTTGCTCGGCCACCATTGACCAGACGATTTCAGTTGGTGAGACATCTGGAGAATGTGCTGGCCAGGAAAGCAGTCGAACATTTTCTGTATCCAGAGAGGCCCGTACAGGACCTGCAACATGCGATCGTGCATTATCCTGCTGAAATGTAGGCTTTCGCAGGGATCGAATGAAGGGTAGAGCCACGGGTCGTAACACATCAGAAATGTAACGTCCACTGTTCAAAGTGCTGTCAATGCGAACAAGAGGTGACCGAGACGTGTAACCAATGGCACCCCATACCATCACGCCGGGTGATACGTCAGTATGGCGATGACGAATACACGCTTCCAATGTGTGTTCAACGCGGTGTCGCCAAACATGGATGCGACCATCATGATGCTGTAAACAGAACCTGGATTCATCCAAAAAAATGGCGTTTAGTCATTCGTGCACCCAGGTTCGTCGTTGAGTACACCATCGCAGGCGCTCCAATCTGTGATGCAGCGTCAAGGGTAAGCGCAGCCATGGTCTTCGAGCTGATAGTCCATGGTGCTGCAAACGTCGTCGAATTGTTCGTGCAGATGGTTGTTGCCTTGCAAACGTCCCCGTCTGTTGACTCAGGGATCGAGACGTGGCTGCACGATCCGTTACAGCCATGCGGATAAGATGCCTGTCATCTCGACTGCTAGTGAGACGAGGCCGTTGGGATCCAACACGGCGTTCCGTATTACCCTCCTGAACGCACCAATTCCATGTTCTGCTAACAGTCATCGGATCTCGACCAACGGAGCACCAGTGTTGCGATACGATAAACCGCAATCGCGATAGGCTACATTACGACATTTATCAAAATCGGAAACGTGATGGTTCGCATTTCTTCTCCTTACACGAGGCATCACAACAATGTTTCACCAGGCAACGCAGGTCAACTGCTGTTTGTGTATGAGAAATCAGTTGGAAACTTTCCTCATCTCAGCACATTGTAGGTGTCGCCACCGGCGCCAACCTTGAGTGAATTCTCTGAAAAGCTTATAATTTGCATATCACAGCATCTTCTTCCTGTCGGTTAAATTTCGCTTCTGTAGCACGTCATGTTCGTGGTGTAGCAATTTTAAAAGCCATTAGTGTATTTCTTTGTTTAGTTTCTAAACATTTAAGTTTGTTAAGATGAGTGTTTAATTTATAAAGTTTTACGTGCCGGTAGGCACCTCACCAACCTTTTCGAGATCTGAAAACTTTTGATAAAATTTATAATGAGAAATAATTTTTTATAAAGTATTGTCCTGAAATTCACGTTTTTAAAACACCATTTCCTATAACCACAACAGTAAAACTGCAAGATTGAATATACACAATAGATACTACGGTCTGTCACTATAGCAGTGTCACTTTGCTCCCTAATTCTGCTCGATGCACAATCGGCTCAAGTCGGTAGACTCCGTGGCTACGACGTCATGTTTTCAACTGCTGGCAGCTGCAACGTACAGTTGCACTATAGCTGCTTAACACACACACACACACACACACACACACACACACACACACACACACACACACACACACGGTCATTACTTCATCCCACGCCCGTGGCCATCGCATCACGTTGGTCCCCCATTGTCACGTTTATTGATGCCGGCGCAGCGGGAAATTCTAGTTACGTTTTAAATCTTCGGTTTTGCCGAGTTACAAAAATCGCTGGGAGGTGGCTGGCGCTTTTCAACCCGAATTAATCCTAGGTGATGATAAAAAAAATGGCACGTGTACAGCGAGAAAAACCGTTTCTGCAAGCACTGAGAGCCTGAAATCCATCTCCCTCGGTTCGTTCATGAAATCCAGAATGCAGTACATAGTGGGACTCAGGTGAATGTCGTGTTTGTTGACTTCCAGAGAGCCATCAATATAGTTTTAAACCATCACTTGCCAAAATTGCTTATCGAATATCCGAACGAATAGGCGACTGCACGGAAAATATCCTAAAATGCTGATTGTTATTGGCGTAGAGGAGGGACTTTATTTTACAAGTCCGTCTTGATCACACAAACGTGTACAATTCACTATTACCGGTTTCGGCTACTGCCATCTTCAGGTCATAAAATATTCTGATGCAGGTATCAACGTCAATTACACATGTAAGTACATAGTAAGTGGCGGAGGAGGGGCTGTCCTCTGACCTACAACAAGCCGTCCGCAACCAACGACTGCAGCCCTGTCCACCGTCCTGGCGTTTGTGGTCGCAGATCCAGACTGCTCCTAAATTACGAATCGAATGATACAGATCTAGGGTTACTCAAATTATTAATCGAAAAGTCGATGAAATTAATTGCTGAGTAAAAGACATTTATGCATTAACCAGAGACCACGGTGGACTTGCCTAAACGGTGAACAGTCGTCTTGTGGAGGCAGATGAATTTTCAGGACCAAAAATTTATTTCTCCTTATAATTGGCAAGGAGGCGAAATTCTGCAGGAGTTTCAGATCCTTGCTTTGATTTTCAAGCCACGACTACTTCGAGGCCCAAGGGTACCCGACCTACCCGCCTTTGCTGAATGGGAACCACTGAAAATACACGCAATATTTTGTGAAACAAGTGGTTTAAAATTACACCTTTTATAAAAAGTGGCATCTTTTCACAATATTCCAACGCAAAGTTTGGTGTGAAGAGATTACTAAATGCTTTATTGGTTCTGTTAAAGGCTTTAAGCCGCCTGAAAATCCAAGTCTAAAATAATGGTACTGAGTATTAGAATTTTCGAGACACTCTCAATTCGCACAAATAATAGTATTGCCTTCACTTTTGAATTTTTTGTAACGCAGAAACAATTCGTAAAACTAAAAATAACACGTTCGAAAGTGGAAACACATTAATTTATAATGACGACTTCAAAGACTTCAGTAACAAGCAAAAAGTTAAATTACTGGAACCACTGAAATATGAAAAGCAACATTAAATTTAAACAACAATAATCATTCTAAAGAAACAGTGAAAATGGTGTTAAGCTACTAAAGTTTTTGTGCAGTTCTTCTAACATTTAGATGACTACCAATTAAGTTGATAGCAAAGTCATTGACACTTGATAACTAAGTATTCTAAATTCATTTACGTGCAACATGTTGTGCCGCAAAGAAAGTTGTGAGTCAATCGCAAGCTGATGTTGTGGTCTTCAGTCCTAAGACTGGTTTGATGTAGCTCTCCTTATTGCTCTACCATGTGCGAGCCTCTTCTTACTGCTGCAACCTACATCCTTCTGAATCTCTTCTCTTTGTCTCCCTGAAAATTCCACCCCCCCTCCCCCCCACCCCGGTTCCCTCCAGTACTATTCATCATCCACCTTTCATTTCCATGTATGGCTACACTTCAAAAACTTTCAGTAAGACTTCCTAACTTGATTTATAACCTAATAGCCTCAGCTTCACTTAATTTAATTCGACTACATTCCATTATCCTTATTTTACTTTTGTTGATGTTCATCTTATATACTCCTTTCAACATAATGTGCATTCCGTTCAGCTGGTCTTCGAAGTCCTCTGCCGTCCATTACAGAATTTTAATCATCGGCAAGTTTATATTTCTTCTCCCTAAACTTTAATTCCTACTCCAAATTTTTCTTTGGTTGCCTTTACTGCTTGTTCAATGTACAAATTGAATACCATCGGAGAGTCTACAACCCTGTCTCACTCCCTTCTCAACCAATGCTTCAGTTTCATGCCCCTTGATTCTTGTAACTGACGTCTGGTTTCTGTGTAAGTTGTAAACAGCCTTTCGCTCCTATTTTGTCCCTGCTACCTTCAAATTTTCAAAGATAGAATTTCGTTAGAAAATCAAAGATAGAATTTCGTTAGAAAATCATGATTGTCAAAAGCTTTTTGTAAGATTAGATATGCTATAAACGTAGGTTTGCCTTTCCTTAACCTATCTTCTGACGTAAGTTGTAGCGGCAGTATTGCCTCGTGTGTCCCTTCATTTCTCCGGAATCCAAACTGATCTTCTCCGAGGTCGGCTTCTACCAGTATTTCCATTCTCATGGAAAAAACTACTGTTAATAATTTGCAACCAACACGTATTAAAATATTTCGGTAATTTTCACAACTGTGAGAAACTGCTTTGTTTGGGATTGGAATTATTACATTCGTCTAAAAGTCTGGGAGCATTTTACATCTCTCATACATCTTGCACACCAGATGGAAGAGTTTTCTCATGGCTGTCTCTTCCAAGACCATCGGTAGTTGCTCTCGCAGTATCATAGCTCCCATCTCAACTTCATCGACGTCCAATTCCCTTTCTGTAATCTTGCGTTCTAGTTTATCTCCCTTGTACAGACCCTCTATTTGCTCCTTCCGCCTTTCACCTTTCCCTTCTTTGCTGAGGACTGGTTTTCGATCTGAGCTCTCGATATTCATATAGCTGATTCGCTTCTCCCCAAAGGCGCATTTAATTTTTCTATAGGCGATATCTACCTTTCCCCTAGTGAAGCCGGCAGCTGTGGCCGAGCGGTTCTAGGCGCTTCAGTCTTGAACCGCGCTGCTGCTGCGGTCGTAGGTTCGAATCCTGTCTCGTGCTTGGATGTGAGTGATGTCCTTAGGTTAGTTAGGTTTAAGTAGTTCTACGTCTAGGGGACTGATGACTTCAGATGTTAAGTCCCATACTATTTAGAGCCATTTTTGAACCCCTAGGGAAACATGCTTCTAAATCCTTATATTAGCCATTTTCCACCTCCTGGCAGTCTCATGTTTTACAGTTGTATTCCGTTTCACATGTTTCATTTGGTCCATTTTTATAATTTCTTCCTTCATCAATTAAATTCAATATATCTTGTGTTATCCAAGGATTTCTAATAGGCCTTGTCGTTTTACTTATTTGACCCTGTGTTGCCTTCACTATTTCATCTCTTTAAGTTACCGATTCGTCTCCTACTGTATTACTTTTCCCTGTTCTAGTCAACCATTTTCTACTGCTCTTTCTCAACAACGTCTGGTTCTTTCAACTTATTCACGACCCATCTCCTTAATTTCCTAACTTTTTCCTATTACTTAAGTTTTCATCTACAGTTCGTAACTAACAAATTGTGATCAGAATCGACATCTGCCTCTGGAAATGTCTGGTTCTTAAATCTCTGTCTAACCAATACATGACACCTTCCGGTGTCTCCAGGTCTCTTCCACGTATACAACCTTCTTTTATGGTACTTAAGCCAATTATTAGCGATGATTAAATTATGCTCTGTGTAAAATTCTACCTGACGGTTTCCTCTTTGATTCGTTTCCTCGAGTCCATATTCACTTACTAGTTTCCTTTCTCTTTCTTTTCCTACCACCGAATTCTGATCAGTCATCACAACCAAATTTTCGTCTCCCTTAACTATTTGGAAAATTTCTTTGACCTCATCATCCATTTCTTCAATCTCTTCACCATTTACAGAGCCAGATGGTATGTAAACTTGTGCTGTTGTGGTAGACGTGGGCCTCGTTTCTATCTTGGCTACGATAATTCTTTAACTATGATGTTCACCGTGGCTTACCCGCATTCCTATTTTTCATTATTAAACCCACCCCTGCATTATTCCAACTTAATTTTTTATTTGGTATAGCCCTGTATTCAACTGACCGAAAGTCCTGTTCCCGCTGCTGTCGAATTTCATTATTCCCACTATATCTAACATCAGCCTACCCATTTCCCTTTTTAAATTTTCTAACCTACCTACCCGATTGAGGGATCCAACATTCCACGCCCGGATCCATAGAACACCTGATTTCTACATCTACATCTACATCTACATTTATACTCCGCAAGCCAACCAACGGTGTGTGGCGGAGGGCACTTTACGTGCCACTGTCATTACCTCCCTTTCCTGTTCCAGTCGCGTATGGTTCGCGGGAAGAACGACTGTCTAAAAGCCTCCGTGCGCGCTCGAATCTCTTTAATTTTACACTCGTGATCTCCTCGGGAGGTATAAGTAGGGGAAAGCAATATATTCGGTACCTCATCCAGATACGCACCCTCTCGAAACCTGGCGAGCAAGCTACACCGCGATGCAGAGCGCCTCTCTTGCAGAGTCTGCCACTTGAGTTTGCTAAACATCTCCGTAACGCTATCACGGTTACCAAATAACCCTGTGACGAAACGCGCCGCTCTTCTTTGGATCTTCTCTATCTCCTCCGTCAACCCGATCTGGTACGGATCCCACACTGATGAGCAATACTCAAGTATAGGTCGAACGAGTGTTTTGTAAGCCACCTCCTTTGATGATGGACTACATTTTCTAAGGACTCTCCCAATGAATCTCAACCTGGTACCCACCATACCAACAATTAATTTTATATGATCATTCCACTTCCAATTCGTTCTGCATGCATACTCCCAGATATTTTACAGAAGTAACTGCTACCAGTGTTTGTTCCGCTATCATATAATCATACAATAAAGGATCCTTCTTTTTATGTATACGCAATAAATTACATTTGTCTATCTTAAGGGTCAGTTGCCACTCCCTGCACCAAGTACCTATCCGCTGCAGATCTTCCTGCATTTCGCTACAATTTTCTAATGCTGCAACTGCTCTGTATACTACAGCATCATCCGCGAAAAGCTGCATGGAACTTCCGACACTATCTACTAGGTCATTTATATATATTGTGAAAAGCAATGGACCCATAACACTCCCCTGCGGCACGCCAGAGGTTACTTTAACGTCTGTAGACGTCTCTCCATTGATAACAAAATGCTGTGTTCTGTTTGCTAAAAACTCTTCAATCCAGCCACACAGCTGGTCTGATACTCCGTAGGTTCTTACTGTGTTTATCAGGTGACAGTGCGGAACTGTATCGAACGCCTTCCGGAAGTCAAGGAAAACAGCATCTACTTGGGAGTCTTTATCTAATATTTTCTGGGTCTCATGAACAAATAAAGCGAGTTGGGTCTCACACGATCGCTGTTTCCGGAATCCATGTTGATTCCTACAGAGTAGATTCTGGATTTCCAAAAACGACATGATACTCGAGCAAAAAACATGTTCTAAAATTCTACAACAGATCGACGTCAGAGATATAGGTCTATAGTTTTGCGCATCTGCTCGACGACCCTTCTTGAAGACTGGCACTACCTGTGCTCTTTTCCAATCATTTGGAACCTTCCGTTCCTCTAGAGACTTGCGGTACACGGCTGTTAGAAGGGGGGCAAGTTCTTTCGCGTACTCTGTGTAGAATCGAATTGGTATCCCGTCAGGTCCAGTGGACTTTCCTCTGTTGAGTGATTCCAGTTGCTTTTCTATTCCTTGGACACTTATTTCGATGTCAGCCATTTTTTCGTTGGTGCGAGGATTTAGAGAAGGAAGTGCAGTGCGTCTTCCTCTGTGAAACAGCTTTGGAAAAAGGTGTTTAGTATTTCAGCTTTACGCGTGCCATCCTCTTTTTCAATGCCATCATCATCCCGGAGTGTCTGGATATGCTGTTTCGAGCCACTTACTGATTTAACGTAAGAACAGAACTTCCTAGGATTTTCTGTAAAGTCGGTACATAGAATTTTACTTTCGAATCACTGAACGCTTCACGCATAGCCCTCCTTACGCTAACTTTGACATCGTTTAGCTTCTGTTGGTCTGAGAGGATTTGGCTGCGTTTAAACTAGGAGTGAAGATCTCTTTGCTTTCGCAGTAGTTTCCTAACTTTGTTGTTGAACCACGGTGGGTTTCTCCCGTCCCTCACAGTTTTACTCGGCACGTATCTGTCTAAAACGCATTTTACGATTGCCTTGAACTATTTCCATAAACACTCAACATTGTCAGCGTCGGAACTGAAATATTCGTTTTGATCTGTTAGGTAGTCTGAAATCTGCCTTCTATTACTCTTGCTAAACAGATAAACCTTCCTCCCTTTTTTTATATTCCTATTAACTTCCATATTCAGGGATGCTGCAACAGCCGTATGATCACTGATTCCCTGTTCTGCACTTACAGAGTTGAAAATTTCGGGTCTGTTTCTTATCAGTAGGTCCAAGGTGTTACCTCCACGAGTCGTTTCTCGCACTCAGTATAATGTCACTCGATCCTCTGTCCCTACCACCCGTCCTAAACATCTGAGTGTCCCAGTCTATATCTGGTAAATTGAAATCTCCACCTAGGACTATAACATTATGAGAAAATTTATGTGAAATGTATTCGAAATTTTCTCTCAGTTGTTCTGCCACTAATGCTGCTGAGTCGGGAGGTCGGTAAAAGGAGTCAATTATTAACCTAGCTCGGTTGTTGAGTGTAACATCCTCCAGCCATAATAATTCACAGGAACTATCCACTTCTACTTCACTACAGGATAAACTACTACTAACAGCGACAAACACGCCACCACCGGTTGCATGCAATCTATCTTATCTAAAAACAGTCTGTGCCTTTGTAAAAATTTCGGCAGAATTTATCTCTGGCTTCAGCCAGCTTTCTGTACCTATAACGATTTCAGCTTCGGTGCTTTCTATCAGCGCGTTCCGGTACTTTACCAGTGCAGCTTCGACAGTTTACAATTACAATACCGATTGCTGCTTGGTCCTCGCATGTCCTGACTTTGCCCCGCACCCAAAGGCTGTTGCCCTTTCTGTAATTGCCCGTGGCCATCTAACCTAAAAAAACCTCCAAGTCCACGCCACACAACCCCTGCTACCCGTGTAGCCGCTTGCTGCATGTAGTGGACTCCTGACCTATCCAGCGGAAACCGAAACCCCACCACCCTATGGCGCAAGTCGAGGAATCTGCAGCCCACACGGTCGCAGAACCGTCTCAGCCTCTGATTGAGACTCTCCACTCGGCTCTGTACCAAAGGTCCGCAGTCAGTCCCGTCGACGATGTTGCAGATGGTGAGCTCTGCTTTCATCCCGCTAGCGAGACTGGCAGTCTTCACCAAATCAGATAGCCGCCGGAAGCCAGAGAGGATTTCCTCCGATCCATAGCGACACACATCATTGGTGCCGACATGAGCGACCACCCGCAGATGGGTGAACCCTGTACCCTTCATGGCACCCGGAAGGACTCTTTCCACATCTGGAATGACTCCCCCCGGTATGCACACGGAGTGCACATTGTTTTTCGTCCCCTCTCTTTGTTTCTCCTGACGATGACATGCTCCTGAGTAGCCTCGCCCCGCTCACGCAACTACTGAAAAGGCTGCTGCCCCTCTTGAGGAACCACACGTTTGTCTGGCCTCTCAACAGATACCCCTCCGTTGTGGTTGCACCTACGGGACGGCTCTCTGTATCGCTGAGGCACGCAAGCCTCCCCACCGACGGCAAGGTCCATGACTCATAAGCGGGGGTTTTTGTGCAGACGGAGTTGAGAGTTTAGCATTATCTTGGCACCAAAGAAGTAGAGCATACTTTGTTCGCCATGCTGAATTGATAATGAATATGGTGTTAAATTCAGAAACACAATTCCAAAATAAAGAAAAAAATTTTTTTTAAATTCCAACCCACGGAGCTTAAACAGCTGCTTTCCTTTTTTTACACCCATCACCTAAATATACAGCAAAATTGGTGTTTCAAACTTGGAAAAACAAGCTATATACCTCAGACTTCGAGGAGATCGTCGGGAACACAGATAGTTATGTTAGTCCCCTCTTAGATAACATCGAATCTGTGGTGCTGAACTCAGTCCAGTCGTGGCGGCATATTGGTATCTCGTCGAGCATTGACGGGATAATCACAAGTTCACACACTTACATCTTTCGGGCATCTGTTAAAACATAAAAGATTATTACCTACGTTCTCACAGCACATTTATTCACTAAGAAAATTGGACTCAGCAATCCGCTGCAGTTTGAGAGTAGTGGAAGTATTCACCACTACAATAGTAAAAGAAAAACTGTTTGCCCTTCCTTCGAGTGAATACAACCTGCACATAGAAATGAATGATAACTTTAGAACAGATAGGAGTGTAATTGTCTCCTATGAAATGATTCAGTAATCGTTGGATTAAAATGTCTGACGGACAGCAGATGCAGTTTAAAGTTGTTTCTCATTGATAGTTCCTTTTATCCTATCGCTTGAGCCTTGTCCTGCAGTTTCGCAGAGTCAGCCATCGTTAATCGGTTTTGGCAAGTTAATGGTTAAGGGGTGGTCGGATGCCCTTCCTGCCTCCACCCCATTCCCACTGGGAGGGAATTAGTGTACCCAAACTGTCTGCATCGAGTGTAATCCATGGAATAGTGCGAAAGTGTTCAGATGTCTGCGAGCCATGTAACTGAGGCGGAACATGGTGACCAGCCCGGTATTCACCTAGCGCGATGTGGAAAACCGCCGAAAAACCACATCCAGGCTGGCCGGCACATCGGCCCTCGACGTTAATCCGCCAGGCGGATTCTATCTGGGGCCGGCGCGCCTACCCGAGTCCAGGAAGCAGCGCGTTAGCGCTCTCGGCTACCCTGGCGGGTCATTGATAGTCCCTTCTATACCATAGGTGAATTCTGGAACAGAAGATGTCAGCTCGTTAGAAACCTGCAATTACTCATACACTCCTGGAAATGGAAAAAACAACACATTGACACCGGTGTGTCAGACCCACCATAATTGCTCCGGACACTGCGAGAGGGCTGTACAAGCAATGATCACACGCACGGCACAGCGGACACACCAGGAACCGCGGTGTTGGCCTTCGAATGGCGCTAGCTGCGCAGCATTTGTGCACCGCCGCCGTCAGTGTCAGCCAGTTTGCTGTGGCATACGGAGCTCCATCGCAGTCTTTAACACTGGTAGCATGCCGCGACAGCGTGGACGTGAACCGTATGTGCAGTTGACGGACTTTGAGCGAGGGCGTATAGTGGGCATGCGGGAGGCCGGGTGGACGTACCGCCGAATTGCTCAACACGTGGGGCGTGAGGTCTCCACAGTACATCGATGTTGTCGCCAGTGGTCGACGGAAGGTGCACGTGCCCGTCGACCTGGGACCATACCGCAGCGACGCACGGATGCACGCCAAGACCGTAGGATCCTACGCAGTGCCGTAGGGGACCGCACCGCCACTTCCCACAAATTAGGGACACTGTTGCTCCTGGGGTATCGGCGAGGACCATTCGCAACCGTCTCCATGAAGCTGGGCTACGGTCCCGCACACCGTTAGGCCGTCTTCCGCTCACGCCCCAACATCGTGCAGCCCGCCTCCAGTGGTGTCGCGACAGGCGTGAATGGAGGGACGAATGGAGACGTGTCGTCTTCAGCGATGAGAGTCGCTTCTGCCTTGGTGCCAATGATGGTCGTATGCGTGTTTGGCGCCGTGCAGGTGAGCGCCACAATCAGGACTGCATACGACCGAGGCACACAGGGCCAACACCCGGCATCATGGTGTGGGGAGCGATCTCCTACACTGGCCGTACACCACTGGTGATCGTCGAGGGGACACTGAATAGTGCACGGTACATCCAAACCGTCATCGAACCCATCGTTCTACCATTCCTAGACCGGCAAGGGAACTTGCTGTTCCAACAGGACAATGCACGTCCACATGTATCCCGTGCCACCCAACGTGCTCTAGAAGGTGTAAGTCAACTACCCTGGCCAGCAAGATCTCCGGATCTGTCCCCCATTGAGCATGTTTGGGACTGGATGAAGCGTCGTCTCACGCGGTCTGCACGTCCAGCACGAACGCTGGTCCAACTGAGGCGCCAGGTGGAAATGGCATGGCAAGCCGTTCCACAGGACTACATCCAGCATCTCTACGATCGTCTCCATGGGAGAATAGCAGCCTGCATTGCTGCGAAAGGTGGATATACACTGTACTAGTGCCGACATTGTGCATGCTTTGTTGCCTGTGTCTATGTGTCTGTGGTTCTGTCAGTGTGATCATGTGATGTATCTGACCCCAGGAATGTGTCAATAAAGTTTCCCCTTCCTGGGACAATGAATTCACGGTGTTCTTATTTCAATTTCCAGGAGTGAATGTACCTATATTAATTTTTTGCCATGTTTCGCTAAACTGACCTATTTCATATCATAACGCATAATTGAGTATGATATACAGAACGTGGAATTAGGAAAATAACTGATTTTTCTGTTGATCTGCTTTCTTCATTAAGTTAGGTGTCGAAATTTGCAGCTTGTCACGCCCAAGAAAACCGCAGCCGTATCGGTGGTAACATGTGTGAAGCCTCACACCTCCAGCAGCTCCCGGCAGACTCTCTGCTATTGGTTTCCGACTTCCCTTTCGCCCTTCTAGGTGACGGAAATATTCCACATCCCAAACTCCTACCGGGATGTTAAAAGTTTTGAGAAATCAGGTGCTACTTTCTCGCTCCCTATCGTGGAAGCAACTCCGCGAATATACGATCGGCTCCCCAGAACTCATAACGAGATTTCATGCGGTGGAATGCTAGAAAATTCCTCGTCAGTTTGCGCAAACTTGCTGCGTCGTGGAGTTAAAGAGTGGCTGCAAACATCTCTCACCGTTAAACACTTTATTTCTCCCCTCTGACCTGACGCGCAGGCGAAAAAAGTTCGGACGGGAGAAATTAATTTCGTCGGAGTGAGCTGTCTGCTGTCAAGGAGAAGCAACGAAACTTTTCAGAGAGCGAAGCGATAAATGGGGTTGTGTTCTCTAGTTACAGTCTGCCGTCAAAAAACTTGCACTTACGGCAGAAAAGTCCTGACAACCGCACTGACCTACAGAATTGCACAGATTTGAATTCATTTACGAAATTACACCGCTATATTTACAAACGATCTCATTTAAATATGTTTTAAGCTAGTGGGCAGAATTTTTATGCTGAATGTAACTAGACAGGCTTTTCACCTCCAGAGCGAATCTTTCCAATGCGCTGCAAAATGTACAGTTAACGGTAATTGGCCTACAAAAATCGCAGACTCAGATGAAGTCGTGTACAGCACTGACGCGAATGAACTGCAACCTGTCAGTTTTTAAGTCTAGATTAGGAAAACTCTTAATAGGAAAAAAGAGTATATAATTTTTTTTAAGATTATTAACGGGTTTCTCACAAATGGACTGCCTCCAAACTCTAAGAAAATCCTGCACAACCAGTTTTGTACCAAGGAGAAAAGTTCTTCCTATTGGTATAGCGCATCAACAAATGATAATAAAGAGCAGCTAGAAACTTTCAAGTGCCTCGGCGTGGATATTGAGAAAAGTAACCAGGAAAAGAAAACGTACTACACCAATAAAAAAGTTAAGAATTAATTACTTTAGTGGTAAGAATAATTATCTGCTTGGAGTACATAGGAATTTGTAATTTAGTACGTTTTTATTCATTGATATTCTATGCAATTATATTTTAGGCTCTCGCTTCCCTTAGACTGAGAGTATTCACTGTATGAAGGAAAGTGATTAAGTATATGTTTAGGGGTCACACTGGTACATGCTGCAGGCACCTACACTGCGCAACACAATTAAAGGATCATTTTCTCGAAACCGCGTAACTGCCTCCCATTCTGACGCATAAGTTTGAAATCTGGTTCGAAGGTGCCTGCAACTGTTCTCTGTAAGGGTGCAGAATAGTGGGGCTCTGCAACATGACCCTTATACTTGACGACGATTCAAACAACCAGGTGACGAGTCATCCGAAAAAAAAACCAAATCAAATGTTCACGTGATCTGTAAGATGGGTTAATGATTTCATGTTGACACTAAAGGTCACCACAATTCTGCCTAACGCCACCGTGACGTGGCACCAGGTGGGAAAGTGTCACAGCCCCGCTTACACTCATTTCACCGCTTCATTTCAAGGCTCTGCAATGGAGATCAGTGCCGCGACCCCTAGCGCTAAAATCGTGCGGTTTTAGTGTGGGTGGCCGAGTAAAGCATTTCAAGAATGCTGTTGCTCAGAACCGACACGAAAAGGCCTCAGGGGGATGACAGGAAGGGCGCCAAAGCTACAACCCATCCTACAAATTCTGAAGCCGAAAACGACAGATCGCTGTACGATGAGCAACAGGCAGATGTCCTTGGCAATCTCTGACACTGATGACACTTTTCGGATGTTCCAGTCCTTCTCTAAGGACATCGTGCGGCTGCGTCCGCACAGAACGTGATGGCTCACCTTTGCAGAGCAGCGTGAGGGCAACTTTTGCACTCGTATAGAGACTGGAACCACTAGGGACCGTTCAGAACCATTCGTCAAAATCTGAACGTGATCCGAAGCGTCAAAGGTTACTTATGCTTCTTCAGCCCTCTTGTGGCATGATCACATGGTAATGCAACATTAACATGTGCGTGAATAAAACGGCGAATGGTCCTTATGAGTCCCCCGGGTTCGGCAACAACCTCGGTGCCACCTGTACAACTTTTTGGGCACTTTAACGGAGGTATATGCCAGGAACTTTGACTACAACTCTGCGTCGTGGGTGCTTTAGCTCCTAAAGGTGTGTGAGAGGAGTAGTCTAAACCCCTGGGGCTAGAGCAGCCGCCAGGCCGATTTGATCTCGATAATCGTAGAGGTACAAGAGGGAGTGATGTAAAAGGGAAGGTAATGCCTGGGAATTTCTTATGCGAAAACTCTTAAAGACGTTTAAATAAAACAAACCTTATTAACATTCTACATCTTAATTTTTCATGTCTACATATCAGCAGCCCTATGCCGCTACATGGCTCCGAATTGTAGCGTTTAACGTGGTGGTGTGTAACGTAATTATGTCGGTACGTTGAAAAGGCGCGCTGTAATCGACTTTTGAACTGGAAGAGTTTGTCCACACATGGAGCATCTACTCCTTCAGAGTTACAACGCCAGACCACACACGAAAGTTATGACTTCTGCAACAATCCGACGCCTTGTGCTCTCTTTTATCGATCGTCGCCCATACAGTCCATACTTGACACCATGCAATTTTCATCTGTTTCGAAAACTTAAGGATGCTCTTCGAGGACCTCACTTTCATGGTGATGAAGCGTGGCAAGCAGAAGTAAGGTGACACTGTTGAGAAATAAATATATAGACATGAAGAGTGAAGAGGTAGAATTTTAATAAAATGTTTTATTAAAAACTTTACGAGTTTTCGCATAAAAATATGGAGGCATTAATTTTAAGGACGACGTCCGTAAAATACAACACTGATACTTTCACACTCAGCGTCCCCACTAGCAAGACTGGAGATCTTCGCACGATATTATTTTTTAACACGAGTCGTAGTGGGCAGATACGTTTGCGCGAAATCTGTCAGATACCATATTCCGCATGTGCGACTGCGTAGGCATTGTAGAAGCTTTTAATTGCAGCTCAGTCTTTACAGCAAATTTGGCTAGTGCCCGTAGTCAGATACAGATGAAGCTGCAGCGGGTATGTGGGCAGTGCTGGTGGAAGCTGACTGTGGTGGCCTTGCTGAGTAGTCGGTGTCAGCACAGCCTGCCACAGAGAAACAGCAAGGGCTGCCGCACGGCTGCGAGAAGGCAGGCCGTACTCGGCGTGGCCCGGGACGAACCCATGATTCCCAGAGATGATGGAATGCTAGGTGCTGCAGTGCACTGAACGGCTCCACCGGAGTGGTTTGGTTTTGGTTTGTTTGGGGGAGGAGACCAAACAGCGAGGTCATCGGTCTCATCGAATTAGGGGAGGATGGGGAAGGAAGTCGGCCGTGCCCTTTCAAAGGAACCATCCCAGCATTTGCCTGGAGCGATTTAGGGAAATCACGGAAAACCTAAATCAGGATGGCCGGACGCGGGATTGACCACCGGAGTGGACCTAGTTGGATGCCCGAGAGCACGAGGCTATCTAGTGCTATCAGACCCATGGCTACGTGTAATAGCGGTACAGTCTGTGGAGACAGCCGGCTGGCGCTGAGGTGGAGGTGAAGACAGGACAGAAGCACTGCACGGAACAGGCGATTCACGCGAGAACCAGACAAGTCTGACGCAGGGTGCCGAGGGACAAGTGCCCAGAGAAATGACCTTCAGCTGGGCTTGGAGACCGGTGTTGTACAAGACTTGGTATCACATACTCCTAGAAAGCTCTGTCCCAGGCATTGCATGTGGAGCAGGACGGCCAGCGGTAACACGTCCTGCGAAGTGCCAGATGCTTAGGTAGCAGTATGACATTGCCTACCACTGGATTTGCGCAAATGTTGTGCCCACTCGAACTGTTGCTGCAACTTTGTGTTGCGACACTGAACATCGTTTTGCCCCTTTTTCAGGAGAGTCGCTCCTAGGTCGATGTATCAGCCAAAATATTCGCAGAAATGTTTAACTGGCACTAGCCACTGACTTTTTAGCATTCCACTGATTTATTTAACTGCAGTGCATGTCCTGCCCAAATATACCTTCATTTTGCGCTGCTGAGGTATCTTGAGCATTATATCGACTCAAGTTTGAACGTGCTGCCATTTCTAGCCTTATCTTATACCTGTCAGTAATTACAATTTATGCTTCTTCTGTTAACTAAGAACTGTGTTTACACCGCTAAGTTAACTTTAGGATTTCTCCAATAATCCTTCATCTGATCACTTTATTCTTCCCTATCTCTTGCTGTCGATTTACTTCCCTTCATTTTCACAAGCTTTTTGTCTTGAAGACGTTCAAAAATAAAATTTTATTGATAATTCCTGGTCTGTTTTCCATTTTTTGTTAATTTACGGCAATTACTTCTAGATCTTCACGTCGTTACCTTAGTCAGTTGGGTTTACGTCTTATGTTTTTTAAACGTGGTACAGTTTTTCTCTTCACTCTGTTAGAACTCATTCTTCAGATCTACTGACAGAACGTTACACGTCTTTTCCTAATTTCATTTGTATTTTTTTAGTACAGGCTTGTGTGCTTCTCAATTACTTCTTAAACAAAGCTACGTCCCGATATCTTCAGCACTATGGTCTTCTTTTTTCCCCCTGATTTCTTCGTTTTCACTTATCGATGCTAATACTAGTGTAGAGAATAGCAGAATTTCGGCCATACTGAAAGTATGAATTTTTGTATTTGTGGAGTGCGACTCCTCTTTTATTACAAAAATCTTTCTTTGAAATGAATACTAAGTACGACTTTTCTAATTGTCTACTAACTGATCCCTCGTCCCTCCCTTTAGGCATGACGATTTCTCCCACATACTTATTTTCTTCGGTTCTTTGTGTTTAATTTTGATGGTGCAGTTTGTATTATGACATATTTTTTGCAGTATTAATAGTGTTCATTTTCTGAAACTCAAAATTTAATTTTTTCCCCTTGTTTTAATCTGTAAGACATGTAATTATCGTTTCAGTTGTTGATATAATGCATCAGTCTACGCTATATCAGCTGACACAAGGTGAAAAATACAATGTTCTTCCAGCTCTGAACATTCCACCAGGGCTTCGAAACCTTCCATTTGGTGTGTTATTCGTGCTCCAATGTATAAGCATCCACCGCGAGCGTTTGCCGTAAACTTTCCGCTAACACGCTGGGTTTCCAACGTCGTTTCCCATCCGCGTTACAGGCGGAATTAAGCCGTTTACACAGCTCCCTGGCCGTAATCCGCCGATCCAGTGCGGCCGTTCCATGGGGCCGCGATTTACTGTTAGGGACTCTTGCTGAGAGCGAATTCGCAAAACCCATCGTTCGCGTCAGTTTTGCCACTACTAAACCACAGATCCTGATACGCTCTTTTGTGTTAAGCCCCAAATCATCACCTCCGATCGTTATTGAAGAGTAATGGACCTGACAGTGGAATTTATTTATTTATGAGGAATACAGTAGCATTCTTTTAGTTATGCGAATATCTAAGCAAGCCTCCATGTATGTAAAATACTCAGCTCCTTGCACTGATTACGTGACTAAGAGACTTTTTGAACAGTCATGAACGTTCTACAACTAATTTCTTCGTGGACAGGACGCAGCATACTTTCTTGGATGGGTAGTGATCAACAGATGTTTGTTGGTTAGTCTAGAGATCACTTTCATTGTTAAAATTATGCAGAACTTCCCAGTTCAAGAAACGATTGGTGAGTCAGTTAGAATGTATACTGCCCATTTACAGATTTGAAACTCACGGTTTATTTTCATCTATTCGAGAATTTCTGTATGGAATGGAAGAGGTTGTTAGAAATAACTTCAGTCTACATTACGAAACACTTCTGCTCTCTGTCTGACGATTTATGTCAATGAACGTATTACTAAAGGCTTTAACAGGTGAGACATCCACTCCTTTGGACGTGAAAGTGAAATTCAACGGTGTGAAAACCAATTCACTTGTCTGTCTAGTATTGTATTGATGAATATTTTCATTGCTCTTAAAAGAAATGCAATGGATTGCTGCCAACAAATTTTATGAGTTCCGTTTTTGCACATCATTCATTCCCTGCTCCATACAACTCGGTTCGCACCTTGTAGAACAAACATTTTTCTTTTGAGTCAAACACTCCAGTATGCTGGGAGTGAGGCAGAATGGCTGAATAAATTTACTTCTGAACTAGGGGTTAATATTCACAATTCCATAATAAATGCCTCCAAGATATGCAAGTATGAACCCAACACTAAATTTTAATTTCTTTATCATGTGCAATGAATACTTTTTGTCTAAGTTAACAGTTACAATAGGGCCTAGAATATTATCTGTAGGAAGGTTCAAAAATGGTTCAAACGGCTCTGAGCACTATGGGATTTAACAGCTGAGGTCATCAGTCCCTTATAACTTAGAACTACTTAAACCTAACTAACCTAAGGACATCACACACATCCATGCCCAGGGGCAGTAGCGGTAGCGCGGTTCCAGACTGAAGCGCCTAGAACCGCTCGGGCACTCCGGCCAGCCCTGTAGGAAGGTAATGAATGTAAATAAACACTATGTGTTAGCTTAATGATCACTGTGTCCTCAGTTTTGACAATTATACATATTTATATGAGTGTTGTCCTATTTTTCTGACATGTCTGTTAGAACAAATGGTTCAGATGGCTCTGAGCACTATGGGACTTAACATCTATGGTCATCAGTCCCCTAGAACTTAGAACTAGTTAAACCTAAGGACATCACACAACACCCAGCCATCACGAGGCAGAGAAAATCCCTGACCCCGCCGGGAATCGAACCCGGGAACCCAGGCGTGGGAAGCGAGAACGCTACCGCACGACCACGAGATGCGGGCTCTGTTAGAACAGACGCCATATATGTACGGCGAAGTGGTGTTACTGTGAGGATGGACTCATTTGCCCAAAATCTTGCAGGACTCTGCTGAACAGCTGCAAGCAAACAGCGGATAACAGATGGAGGGCACTACTTTTGTAATGTACCGAATGTGGGAATTTCCGGACGGGAGGCATGCTTGGATGTCTGAGGCGGTTCAGTCTGTCTTAGGCCGTGTAGCGACACGTACGTCTTGATCATGTTCTCAACGCACAGCTTGCACACCTTGTTGTTTGTGTAATCTAGCCGTCTTAGCATGCTACATTTTCTTAGAAGGAGAACGCTCAATGCCCATCGCAAATGGACACTGAAAATCATCTTTTTGACTGACTTGAACTCGAACAGTGTATCGGACATGAAATATAGATTGATTATAACAATCTTGTTATAATCCACCTGTCTATAGTGGGCAGTGTGGCGTACATGAAACCACTTAATGATTAAGTATGTGAAAGAATTATACTTGCGACTAAAAATTGTGTACTGTGTGGGACTTAAGACTGTGGGGAAAAGTGGGCCCAATTTACGATGTAGTCATTTCTCAACAGAGCACAACAGATCTGCATCAAACTAACAAAACATGTGTCATCTTACACATATATTGACTAATGCCATACCATTACAATTTATAATGGCCAGATGATAAGTGCACCGGTTATGTCCAAGAAAGACACCTCCTCTCCATCTGTATACAACGTAGAATCACGAATTTGCTGCCAGGGGGAAAGCTGTTTGTGACTGTGATGATGATGCCCCCGCTGACGTTTGTTGAGTTTCTCCAAAACAATCACGATCCTGGCTAGTACCATTGGATTATCGCTATCTCTATAGCTAATTCAGTGTGTTGTGAACGGAACGACTCCTAGGCCTTTGTCCACTTCTGTATCACCTATTTTGTGCTGTGGTGAGTAATCTCCAGCAAATATGATGAACCTTGACTCAGTGGTCGTGCCCCACCATGCTTTCGTGCCTGATCGTCAGGGCCCCTAGGAGTCTGCTGGGGCGACTGTCCTGTATGCTTGTGCTCTTCTTGCCTCAGTAAGTGGCGCAGCAGTCACAATCGCACGATACGGTTGCAGGATTGGCTCAATATCAATTGGCACGCCTGTCAAGTTACAAATGCTCCACAAAATGTTGAGGAAGTCGGACCTTGATGTAAATCACCTGCAAGAAGTTCGATTAGAGATGCTTCTGGATAACTGTAGCTATTTGGCTAGCTAATACCGTGTGGTAAAAATGATGGGAAGGCTATAGTTTTACAATAAGACATCGAAGTTGACGAAGTGGCTTACATACCATCAGCTAGAGGACCTTGCTGCAACCTTCTATGGTGTCTGAATGACCAATGTTTACGCTCCCTCGGGCACAGCCAAGTAACGGGAATGGTGGCGACTGTATTTGGAAAAAGTCGCCACGTTGTTTGTGGGCTGTGGCGACTTCATTTGTATGGTATCCTAGAAGGACCAATGTCCCTATTTTACCTCATTCCAGGAACTCAAGTTGCTAGTTCACGAATGGAACCGTTTCATTACTTTGGGTTAGGTGTATAGTGATCGGCCTGGATTTATGTCAGCAACAATTCAGCGATTCGTCTTCACTGTGTCTATATTTGCCAAGGACTCCAACTGCCATACCTGACGCTGAGTTATGGTCTAGAGTCTTCTCTGACCATATCACCTAGATTTGTACTGTTTCCCTCCAGTGGCAAGCAGTGTATTGCAATTGGAGAACATGGATGCAGAATGTCACACATATCCAGGATCTGGAATGAAGGCAGCTCAATGAGACGACTTAGAATAATTGCGTGAGATGCCTCTCAATTTATCCTTCGAAGAGCCGGTGGTGGCTCGACTGTGTTGCTTGATGATGAATTCTGGTAGTGACAAAAGACAGTAGCATCGACATACCACGGATATTATTTCACGATTCTCTGTGAGCTCTCCCCCCTCGATTCAACGACAGGCTGGCCTTCAACATAAAGGTGTAGATAATTTCTATGTGCGGGATGTGAAGACCAGGTACAAGGAGCACCCCAGCCATGTCTTATACTAGCCAAGAGAAGCAGCAGTGTAGGAGAACAGTCCATCCCCTCGACATGCCAGATGTTCGCTGACTGACATCCCAGAATGATATCGCAGGCGTCTTTGCGGACCACCACAAAGAGTTCTATGCACCAGAGGACCAGGACATCACAGCAGTGGATGATGTCCTCAACTCATTGGTGCGAACCCTTAATGGAGTGGCTACAGAGATCCTTAGAGCTGATGAATCATTTGGAAATTTGTGTATAGGACTAGGGGAACAAACTGTTGAGGTCATTGGTCCCTAGGCTTACGCACACTTCACTTAACTTAAACTAAATTACACTAATGAAAACACACACACCCATGCCTGAGCGAGGACTCATACCTCCGACCGGGGGAGTCGCGCGAACTGTGACAACACGCCTAGACCGCACGGCTACTCCGCGTGGCACAGCTGATGATTCACTGACTCTCTTCATAAGGGAGTGGCAAACAAGTCCCTGAGCCTGGATAGGTTTCCTTTTTACCACACATTCCACAACCTCATCGTTTCGCCCTGGAGTGGGGTGTATCAAGAACTGATGCACTCTGACTTTCCCTAGCCCAGCGTAATTTGTAGGTCTGCTTTTCTCTACCCCCAAGCCATCCAGGGATCAGGAGTTAGGACATTATTGGCCACTGACAATGTTAAATTGTGACTTCAAGATTTTTAGGCGTATCCTTTCTGCCCGGCTTCTAAGTAATTTCTATGGATGAAATGTGAATTTGTAGTGTTAGAAACAACCAGATGGCACTCAGTAATTGTCACCAGCCAGCCGCATTCGCATTGCCTTTATAATGGTGATTTCGGCTATGGCTTTGATAGTGTCATGAAGTTCTTCAAACAGTGCTGCGACGGATTGCCTTCCCCCACACAATCTTCTTGCTACACCTCTGAGATATCACGTCGCGGGTGCTACTCAATGCAGTGCGGCTTGTCCTGTTACTGTCGGTCTGTCTTGGATGTCTACTGTCGATGCTTCTTTACGATGTCGTCCCTGAACCAATGTTTGTGGAGCCAGCTGAGAGGGATCACAATGAAGGTGCGTGCTTTCATCTGTAGTGCACACGCAGATGCCTTGGTATTCTTGGTTCGAACGGAGGATGAAGAGCATGTGGCGCTGGAATGGACCACACAAACCCGGACTGTTGCGGACAACTGTGTGAACCTGACAGTTTGGTGTTATGATCGTTGTAGAGGTCTTCTAGCAGGGAATGTGACCCATTGTCATTACTGGATAAGCTCAATACGACACCTAGCGAACTGCCTCACTTAACTACACTCCTGGAAATGGAAAAAAGAACACATTGACACCGGTGTGTCAGACCCACCATACTTGCTCCGGACACTGCGAGAGGGCTGTACAAGCAATGATCACACGCACGGCACAGCGGACACACCAGGAATCGTGGTGTTGGCCGTCGAATGGCGCTAGCTGCGCAGCATTTGTGCACCGCCGCCGTCAGTGTCAGCCAGTTTGCCGTGGCATACGGAGCTCCATCGCAGTCTTTAACACTGGTAGCATGCCGCGACAGCGTGGACGTGAACCGTATGTGCAGTTGACGGACTCTGAGCGAGGGCGTATAGTGGGCATGCGGGAGGCCGGGTGGACGTACCGCCGAATTGCTCAACACGTGGGGCGTGAGGTCTCCACAGTACATCGATGTTGTCGCCAGTGGTCGGCGGAAGGTGCACGTGCCCGTCGACCTGGGACCGGACCGCAGCGACGCACGGATGCACGCCAAGACCGTAGGATCCTACGCAGTGCCGTAGGGGACCGCACCGCCACTTCCCAGCAAATTAGGGACACTGTTGCTCCTGGGGTATCGGCGAGGACCATTCGCAACCGTCTCCATGAAGCTGGGCTACGGTCCCGCACACCGTTAGGCCGTCTTCCGCTCACGCCCCAACATCGTGCAGCCCGCCTCCAGTGGTGTCGCGACAGGCGTGAATGGAGGGACGAATGGAGACGTGTCGTCTTCAGCGATGAGAGTCGCTTCTGCCTTGGTGCCAATGATGGTCGTATGCGTGTTTGGCGCCGTGCAGGTGAGCGCCACAATCAGGACTGCATACGACCGAGGCACACAGGGCCAACACCCGGCATCATGGTGTGGGGAGCGATCTCCTACACTGGCCGTACACCACTGGTGATCGTCGAGAGGACACTGAATAGTGCACGGTACATCCAAACCGTCATCGAACCCATCGTTCTACCATTCCTAGACCGGCAAGGGAACGTGCTGTTCCAACAGGACAAAGCACGTCCGCATGTATCCCGTGCCACCCAACGTACTCTAGAAGGTGTAAGTCAACTACCCTGGCCAGCAAGATCTCCGGATCTGTCCCCCATTGAGCATGTTTGGGACTGGATGAAGCGTCGTCTCACGCGGTTTGCACGTCCTGCACGAACGCTGGTCCAACTGAGGCGCCAGGTGGAAATGGCATGTCAAGCCGTTCCACAGGACTACATCCAGCATCTCTACGATCGTCTCCATGGGAGAATAGCAGCCTGCATTGCTGCGAAAGGTGGATATACACTGTACTAGTGCCTACATTGTGCATGCTCTGTTGCCTGTGTCTATGTGCCTGTGGTTCTGTCAGTGTGATCATGTGATGTATCTGACCCCAGGAATGTGTCAATAAAGTTTCCCCTTCCTGGGACAATGAATTCACGGCGTTCTTATTTCAAGTTCCAGGAGTGTATAAAGACCTGCTTCATATGGTCTGCACGAACGTTCGTGGCAATCTCCTTCAAGCATTAGACATGATACAACGGGTTGATATTGTCAACATTGATCTGGAGTCACGACTACCCCACTTGGTACAGATTTTACCGATGCCAAAGGCCACAGCATACAGACTGCAGGCAGCATTTCGCTATTTTGTAAGCGGGGGTCTTATCATCAAAGTCTGATACGACATGCAAACTCTTACTTCTCAAGACAGCGGCCTTGGTATTGTCGACGTGCATGCAAGAGCGGCTGCCCTGTATGTAAGTACAGTGATTACATTGTGGACTTGCCACCGGACCACACTAACGAGAACTCTGAATGGTGAACATTCCCTCCAGAGTGCCGCCCGTCTCGATAACGCGTATTTCTAACCCTCCTCTCACGTATGAGGACTTTCTTCATCGAATAAAGTCATGTTTATGGAGACTTGCTGTGTACCAGAAATCGAAGGGCACGCAATGTTTGTCGCATGATGATGAACTATCACGCCTGGAATGTGAGAAAAGCTGGTATCCTAAGGTCACATGATCTGTGGTCTGGCGTTCTGTACACCATGTCCTCCTCAAAACGAACGCCCTTGCGACCTGGTATCTGGTTGTTAATGGGAAGCACATGACACAGCTTCGTCTACATGCCATTACCATGGCAGATTCGCCACTTTGCCCCGATGTCAAATGCTTGGATGAACACTAAATGTTTTTTGGATCTTCTGCAGATGTGTGGACGTAGGACTTCTTATACCATTTGACCGAAGTCACTTCTGTTCCCAGATGTGATCTATTTCGCATGTACGAAGTGTAGGGACCCTTGCTGTTATTATTGTACATTAATGGCCTGGCTGACAATACAGTCTTGTTTAAAAGCACTTTCGGGGTTTTAGAAGAATTACAGAAGAATGACACATTTCTCCGTATTTAGATTCGTAATACGCATCACGAAGTAGTTGCAGAGCACTAGGGGGCAGTCGTGTCAGAGTATGGCTCAAATACCGCTGAGCACTATGGGACTTAAGTCCCCTAGACTTAGAACTAATTAAACCTAACTAACCTAAGGACATCACACACATCAATGCCCGAGGCTGGATTCGAAACAACGACCGCAGCAGGAGCGCGGTTCCAGACTGACGCGCCTAGAACCGCTCGGCCACATCGGCCACATGAGTGCCTTTTGTATCCTCAAATTCGCTGAATGTGAGTCGGTTGTGGCGGGTGAGTATTTCGCACCAATGATGAGGAAGAAGCTACAACTGAACAAACAGTCCACGTGTGGAGCAACACGTTCCGCCAGACTGGCTGACTGGCTGCTTATGTGCGGTGAAGAAACTAGGCTGGACGCGCCGTTAGTAGATAAAGTGAAAACAGTTTGCGAATCATTCTCTAGGAGTCCGAAGAAATCGCATTACGAATCAAAACTTGGAGAAAATTGCTGTTTCCACTGATATGCTCTTATTTTCTATATGTATTGTTTTTTTCGCGCAATCGTCATCGGAATTCCTGGAAGTACTTAAAAAAACCTGTGTTAAAGGTAACGTTAGACTCTATTTACATGTAATGCGGTTGTCTATACCATCTGCAAAAAGCTGCATAAATATTCAGTCACGTATTGGTCACATTTTAAAAATGATACAAAGATTATAAACGTGCATTAACTGTTCACAGTGAAAAATTTACAAATCGTACTGTGGTATCCACTGACTAAAATATCACTGGGTTGCAGTTTCAATTTCTCAACACATCTGAGTGTAAAAACTTGTTAGCATATGAATTGGAATGGGTACAATAGCAGGTAAAGTAGGTAGCATACTTCAGTTCACTGGTATGACTCTTTCTGAGCTATTGCTCAAGTGTGCGCCACCGAAAATAGCACAAACAGTGGATACTTAACGCTTACAAAGAACGGCAGCATGTAACCACGTATAGTCACGGTTACGACTGACCCGTAGGAGAGCGTAACGGAGGTGCTGAAACACATGAAGTCACAGACCCTAAAGTATGCTTAACAATTTCAAAATTTCATCAGTATTAAGAGAGGTATCTTGGAATGTACTACAATCCTTTACACACACATAAAAAAAGGTTTTGCATCACCTTGGTTCCTAGAGTTCTGGAACCCTCACCGAAACTTGGAATAGAGATCAACATAAACACATCGTATGATGTACCACCAAAGAGAGAGACCTTCAGAGGTGGTGGTCCAGACAGCTGTACACACTGGCACCTCGAACACCCACTATCACGTCCTCATGAACTGATGCATAAGTGTCGAGCGATTCTAGGCGCCTCAGTCTGGAACCGCGCGACCGCTACGGTCGCAGGTTCGAATCCTGCCTCGGTAAAGGATGTGTGTGATGTCCTTAGGTTGGTTAGGTTTAAGTAGTTCTAAGTTCTAGGGGACTGATGACCTCAGATGTTAAGTCCCATAGTGCTGAGAGCCATTTTGATGCATAACTGTATTCATCGTGGCATACTATCCACAAGGTCATCAAGGCGCTATCGGTCCAGATTGTCCCACTCCCCAACGGCGATTCGGCTTGATTCCCTCAGAGTGGTTGGTGGGTCACGTTGTCCATAAACAGACCTCTTCAATCTATCCCAGGCATATTACATAGGATTCATGTCAGGAGAATATACTGGCCACCCTAGTCGAGTGAAGTCGTTATCCTGAAGGAAGTCATTCACAAGATGTGCACGATGGGGGCGCGAGTTGTCGTCCATGAAGACGTAGTACTCCGTGATCAGGCCACAAGTGGCCCATCGGGACCATCTGACTGCTGTGTCATCCTTAGCTGAGGATGCGGATAGGAGAGGCGTGTGGTCAGCGCACCGCTCTCGTGGTCGATACGATGGTTTTCTTTGACCGGAGCCTCTACTATGCGGTCGAGTAGCTCCTCAATTTGCATCACGAAGCTGAGTGCAGCCCGAAAAATGGCAACAGCGCATGGCAACCAGGATGGTCACACATCCAAGTGCCGGCCACTCCCGACAGCGCTTAACTTCGGTGATCTGAAGGGGAACCGGTGTATCCACTGCGGCAATGCCGTTGCCCCATGAAGACGTAAGCCTCGCCAAAATTCTGCCGATAGGGTTGCACTATCGGTCGGAGGATGTCATTCAATTATCGTCCAGCCGTTACGGCGCCTTCCATGACCACCAGCGGCGTACGTCGGCCCCAAGTAATGCAACCGCAATACAGCAGGCAATCTCCATCTTGCTGCACTCGCAGGATAGTGTGTCTAAGGCAGTTAACCCTGACCGGGTTGCCTCCAAACGCGTCTCCGACGATTGTCTCGTTGAAGGCATATGCGACACTCATAGGTGAAGAGAACGTGATGCCAATACTGAGCGGTCCATTCATCATGTTGTTGGGCCCACCTGTACAGCGCTGCGTGGTCTCGAGATTGCAAAGATGGACCTCTCTATGGACGTCGGGAGTGAAGTTGCGCATCATGCGGCCTATTGCGCACAGTAAGTCGTAACACGACGCCCTGTGGCTGCACGAAAACCATTATTCAACACGGTGGCGCTGCTGTCAGGGTTCCTCCGAGCCATAATTCGTAGGTAGCGGTCATCCACTGCAGCAGTAGCCCCTGGGCGGCCTGAGCGAGGCATGTCATCGACAGTCCCTGTCTCTCTGTATCTCGCTTTGGTTCACTCCGAGACTTGACACTTCCGTTATTGAGAGTCCTTCCTGGCACAAAGTAACAAATCGGACACGATCGAACCGCGGTATTAACAGTCTAGGCATGGTTTGACTACAGACAACACGAGCCGTGTACCTCCTTCCTGGTGGAATGCCTGGAACTGATCGACTATCGGATCCCCTCCGTCTAATAGGCGCTGCTCATGCATGGTTCTTCACATCTTTGGGCGGGTTTAGTGACATCTCTGAAGAGTAAAAGGACAATGTCTGTGATGTATCCACAGTAAACGTCTGTCTTCAGGAATTCTGAGAACCGGGGTGATGGTAAACATTTTTGATGTGCGTATATCGCTTCCGCAAGGAATGCGAAGACATGAAGCCAAGAGGCGTTTAAGCAATCATTCTTCCCACGTACCGCTCACGAATGGAATTGGAGAAAAAATATAATACGTGGTATAGCGTAAAACTACCCCTGCCATGCTGTTCACACTGGTTCGTTGAGCGTAGACGTAGGTACCCCCAAGAAGCTGTGGTACTCATGGAATTCAGGAGGGGCGGGGGCGGAGTTTGAAAGATTGTAACCGTACTGGATAATTTCCATCTTCTTCCATTATCCAGTGGGGTGAGGGCAAACTGAACCGCATAAGTCGAGAATCTCCCTAATCTCTTCCTCATAGTCACTAAGAAAGATGGATGGTAGACAGAAGAGTCATTGTCAATTTTGTATTATGTTTCATAACGTGATGGTTACGTTAATGGCCACTATTATACTCTGATATGACAGAAGTCATGGGATACCTTCTAATGTCGTGTCGGTTCTCCGTCTACTTAGTGTAGTATAGCAACTCGACGTGGCATGGGCTCATCAGGTCGTTGGAAGTCCCGTGCAGAAGCGAAAGTATTATCGGTCCAGGATTTTGTGCACTAACTGACCTCTAGATTATGTTCCATAAATGTTCATTGGGATTCATGTTCTTCGATCTTGGTGGCCAAATAATTAGGTCAATTATCCAGAATGATCTTCAAACCAATCGCGAACAGTTGTCGCCCGGTAACACGGTGCATTGTCATCCATAAAAATTCCTTAATTGAATGGCTGCAAATGGTATCAGAGTACCCGAGCACAACCAGAAGACCCAGTCCACTCCATATAAACACAGCTCAGTGGCATTATGGAGCCACCACCAGATTACTCAGTGCCTTGTTGACAACCTGGGTCCATGCCTTCAAAAATGGTTCAAATGGCCCTGAGCGCTATGGGACTCAACATCTGAGGTCATCAGTCCCCTAGAACTTAGAAACACTGAAACCTAACTAACCTAAGGACATCACACACATTCATGCCCGAGGTAGGATTCGAACCTGCGACCGTAGCAGTCGCGCGGTTCCAGACTGAAGCTCCATGGCTTCGTGGGGTTGGCGCCACACTCGAACCCTACCAGCAGCTCTTACCAACTGAAATCGGCACTCATCTGACCAGTCATCGCTTCTCGAGTGATCTAAGGTGCAACCGATACGGTCGCGAGCGCAGGATGGGCGCTGCTGGTGATGTCGTGCTCTTAGCAAAGGCACTCGCGTCGGTCAACTGCTGCAATAGCCCATTAACAGCAAATTTTGCCTGGCTCTCTTAGCGGACACCCTAGTCTTACGTCCCACATTCATTTCTATGATTACCTGATGCAGAGTTGCTTGTCTGTTAGCGCTGACAACTCTACACTAACACCGCTGCTCTCGATCGTTACGTGACGGCCGTCGGTCGTTGCGTGGTCCATGGTGACAGTTAATGCTTGACATCTGGTATTCTCGGTACGTTCTGGACATTGTGGATCTCGGAATAATGAATTCCCCAAGGATTTCCGAAATGAAATGTCCCATGCGTCTAGCTGCAACAACCATTCGGCGTTCGAAGTCCGTTAATTCTTATCGTACGGCCATAATCGCGTATGAAACCTTTTCACAAGAATCCCCTGAGTACACATACAAATGACAGCTCCTCCAATGCACTGCCATTTTGTAACTAATGCACGCGATACTGAGCTGTATATGTGCATATTGTTTTCCCATGACTTTTGTCACCTCAGTATATATCTATGTACTTATCTCGAGGAAAGTAAGTAGTTTATCGCATTAGAAATGTACGGTGCTATATAACAAGGAGGTACTGCTTTTATAATCTTCGAAACGAACAAAGTTGAAAGAAAGTAAATCATTCTGGATAAAGTATTCGTGGTAGATAAACAACATTTGCTTGATACATTTTTGTGCCGTGCGTTAGTTTCGCGTAATTCCCGTGGATTTGGAATCCCTCTGGCCGCAAGAGCGCGTGGAACTTTACTTCCCGGCCGCTACGGTCGCAGGTTCGAATCCTGCCTCGGGCATGGATGTATGTGATGTCCTTAAGTTAGTTAGGTTTAAGTAGTTCTAAGTCTAGGGGACTGATGACCTCAGATGTTAAGTCCCATAGTGCTTAGAGGAATTTGAACCATTAAAGATACCTGAGTACCATGCCTGAAATTTTTAATGAAGCTTCTTAATACTGTGGTAGCGGCAACCGCCGGCCTATGTTAGTAGAGAAGGAGGATTTATTGCTACTGGTGTCGCCTCATATGTTTCGCTGTTTGTAATGTAAATTTTTTTCCTTCATTTAATATTCTTACAAAAAGGAAATGGTTTTATACTGTTGCCCTTTTGAGGTGTTTACCATCATTTGGTTATTGAAATTTAGCCTTTTCACTTCCTGTTATTCTTGGATGTTTGCTTTTAAAAATAAATTCTTTAGTGTGTTTAGAAACGTTAATAGATTCCTTATGACTCAGTACCTTTCCACTCAACCCCAACTCACTAGCGCATTTCAATTTGTTTATTTTGTTTCTGGACAAATTGTATTTCGGACTCTCGATATAAATGGGATACCTTGTAAAGCGTTATCAGGCTATCAAGGAGGTTAGGCACATAGTATTGCTGACTGCACAACAGTCAAAATAAAGAGCAACAAGAGCTGCACCCGACTCGCTTCCCTGTTGTTCTACTTTTCGGGAACGAATACAAGGTATGTTTTTTCCTTCTGTGGGTATTAATTTTTCACGACTCACCTGGAAACTATTCCTAAGTGTTAGGTTCGCATTTGGAAAATGAAGGAAGGGGAATTATGGTTTAATGCACCTTCGATAGCTTGGTCTCCATAGACGGAACACGAGGTCAAACTGTTTCAAAGATGAGGAAGACAATCGGCCGTACCCTCTCGCAGAAACCATCCCGACATTTTCCTGGAGATATTTAGGGATATTACAGAAAACCTAAATCAGGATGGTCGGACGCGGATTTGAACCGTGGTCCACCTGAATTTGAGTCTAATGTGCTACCTACTGCATCACCTCGCTCCCAAGTTAGATATATCATATAACATTATGTTTCATACTGAGCGCTGATTAAAAAATGGTCTGATTTGAGAGGGTCTTCCTCGGATAGATAGATAATAAATAAGATAAAGTAGCAGCTGTTCCGAAAGTTGCCCTCCTGTGACCACTGACATATTAGATGAAGGGAAATGATAAAAGCCAAAAATTATTCCAGTGCTGTAAGCATGAGTCATTTCTTACACTTTAGCGGAAAATTTATTGCGCTTGCCGTGCAGTTTTTATGCAGTCTGCCAACTTTACCGTTGCGGCCTTGTGGTAACTGATACAAATTCACCACCAATGGCGCTTTTAAGAGTTTTTATTAACTTTACAGCGTGGAACGGTAACGTACACGTACTCAATTCTAAACAGTGGCTTCCATAACAGTCTTCCGAATACACGGCAGTCTCTATTGTAACTGTCAGACACTATTTAAAACACGCGCAATGTGGCAATTATTCCATCTGGAGCTCCAGCTAACGACATTTGAAGTACCTAGCCGATGTCGATTGTTCGTCATTCGTAAATACGAGTTGGCCGATTAGTGTATGCGAATAACCAAAGGGGACCGAGTGTGATGCAATCGGATGATGCAAGAGGCTCAACGCGATACGTCAGTACGGATATATTTATTCGCCTCTTCGTCGCCGTCCTTTGTTGCCGAAAAATTTGTTTAATTTAACTCGATAACACAAGGCGTTCCTCTGAAAGTGTGAAAATTCCTCCCATGTTTCGTTTACTCTGTCTGCTCTCTGGGCTCATTCTCTCTCTCTCTCTCTCTCTCTCTCTCTCTCTCTCTCTCTCTCACACACACACACACTTTCTCTCTCTCTCTCTCTCTCTCTCTCTCTCTCTCTCACACACACACACACACACACACACACACACTCACACACACACACACACACATACTCTCATACACACACACACACACACACACACACACACACACACACACACACACGCACACAGAGTCGTGAGGACCGAAACAGTTGCGTGTGAGGCAAACAGTCCTCGTCGACAAACAGGATAATTTAATTCGGCCCGAATGTCAGTTATGGCCGCACTGGGAAAGTAGAAAAACGCAATTTAGGAACAAACATAATAAAAAACTAAATTGCGGACCGCTCTCGTGCGTATCGAATTTCGTCGCCCGCGTCGCGTCGCTATCTGCATGGCGTGGACAGCCCCAGCGCCGCCACTGCAGCCCCATCGCCACCCCACCGCCCACTCCTGCCGGTACAGCACCCGCAGCCTCACACCACGGTAATCCGATTAATTTGTTTTTCCGCCCACCACGCCATGGCCCCCCCCTCCCCCCACCACTCTGCCACATCCTGTGTGTATTCGCCTCCCACACCTTTTGCAAAGCGACCACGTCGCATAATTAGAAATAATTCAAGCGATCTCTCGCAGGCCGCATTTACTTAGTCTGTGGCCTAAATCTTATTGTTTGCGTTTGCTCTCGTGTGGTTCGTGACACTTCGTGCGCGGTCGTCTCCGTAAATGCATTTGTGAAGATAACTATTCTGGGGTGTCTATTGGAGAGTGTAAAATACACTACTGACCATTAAAATTGCTACACCGCGAAGATGACGTGCTACAGACGCGAAATTTAACCGACAGGAAGACGATGTTGTGATATGCATATAATTAGCTTTTCAGTGCATTCACACAAGGTTGGTGCAGGTGGCGACACCTAAAACGTGCTGACATGAGGAAAGTTACCAACCGATTTCTCAATCACAAACAGCAGTTGACCGGCGATACCCGGTGAAACGTTGTTGTGATGCCTCGTGTATGGAGGAGAAATGTGTACCATCACGTTTCCGACTTTGATAAAGGTCGGATGGTAGCCTATGGCGAATACGGTGTGTCGAATTGCGACAATGCTGCTCGCGTTGGTCGAGATCCAATGACTGTTAGCAGAATATGGAATCGTTGGGTTCAGGAGGGCCTCATATCACTAGCAGTCGAGATGACATTTTAGATGAATCCAGGTTCTGTTTACAGCATCATGATGGTCGCATCCGTGTTTGGCGACATCGCGGTGAACGTGCATTGGAAGCTTATATTCGTTATCGCCATACTGGTGGATCACCCGGCGTGATGGTATGGGGTGCCATTGGGTACACGTCTCGGTCACCTCTTGTTCGCATTGACGGCACTTTGAACAGTGGACGTTACATTTCAGTTGTGTTAGGACCTGTGGCTCTACCTTCATTCGATCCCTACGAAACCCTATATTTCAGCGGGATAATACACGACCGCGTGTTGCAGGTCCTGTACGGGCCTTTCTGGATACAAAAAATGTTCGACTGCTGCCCTGGTCAGCACATTCTCCAGTTCTCTCACCAATGGAAACGTCTGGTCAATGGTGGCCGAGCTACTGGCTCGTTACAATACGCCAGTCACTACTCTTGATGAACTGTGGTATCGTGTTGAAGCTGCACAGGCAGCTGTACCTGTACACGCCATCCAAGCTCTGTTTGACTCAAAGCCCAGGCGTATCAAGGCCGTTATTACGGCCAGAGGTGGTTGTTCTGGGTACTGATTTCTCAGGATTTATCCACCCAAATTGCGTGAAAATGTAATCACATGTCCGTTCTAGAATAATATATTTGTCCAATGAATACCCGTTTATCGTCTGCATTTCTTCTTGGTGTAGGAATTTTAACGGCCAGTTGTGTATTACGTAGTTAGAAATCAGATGCTACTTATATAAGAATTCTTCTAATAACTGCTGTTCTGTTATTAGCAGTTATTCCAGTACGTGCCGCTAGTGCGTGGCAGAATCTGTTGATCGAGGGTCGTAATTACGCTTTTGCGTCACATGAAATCTAACCACAGAGAAACGGACCATCCAGAACAAGGGCTGTTAGACCTTTTTTCACTGCGTGCTACATGATATTTTTCGAAAGTTCGGCGTACCGCTGTAGCTTCTTCACTTGTTAACGAACACTGCTGACTGCCACAGGGGTGAGGAACGGGAGGGGGGAAATAATTTCCCCAACTTGCTCAGTGCTGACAACACACATGCGGTTTTTGCGTCGTACCAATTAACTACTAGGAATGTGTATTAAGGTTTCCTGGAAGCGCTTTTTTACAGAGTAGTTGATATTCCTAATTTTTTTCTCTTGAACTCCTATATAAGTAGCCGCTGATTTCTAACTACGTAATATTTTGCACTCTCCAATAGACACCCCAGAATCGTTATCTTCACAAATGCATTTACGGAGACGTCTGCGCACGAAGTGTCACAAACTACACGAGGGCAAACGCAAAGAATATGATTTAGGTCACAGACTAAGTAAATGCGGCCTGAGAGAGATCGCTTGAATTATTTCTAATTATGCGACGTAGTCGCTTTGCAAAAGGTGTGGAAGGCGAATATATATATATATATATATATATATATATATATATAAACTGGTATATATATATAAACGGGTATGCATTGGACAAATATATTATGCTAGAACTGACATGTGATTACATTTTCACGCAATTTGGGTGCATAGATCCTGAGAATTCAGTACCCCAAACAACCACCTCTGGCTGTAATAACGGCCTTGATACGCCTGTGCATTGAGTCAAACACAGCTTGGATGGCGTCTACAGGTACAGCTGCCCATGCAGCTTCAACACGATACCACAGTTCATCAAGAATAGTGACTGGTGTATTATGACGAGGCAGTTGTTCGGCCACCATTGACCAGACATTTTCTGTTGGTGAGAGATCTGGAGAATGTGCTGGCCAGGGCAGCAGTCGAACATTTTCTGTATCCAGAAATGCCCGTACAGGACCTGAAACATGCGGTCGTGCATTATCCTACTGAAATGTAGGGTTTCGCAAGGATCGAATGAAGGGTAGAGCCACGGGTCGTAACACATCTGAAATGTAATGTCCACTGTTCAATGTGCCGTCAATGCGAACAAGAGGTGACCGAGACGTGTAACCAATGGCACCCCATACCATCACGCCGGTTGGTACTCCAGTATGACGATAACGAATACGCGCATCCAATGTGCGTTCACCGCGATGTCGCCAAACATGGATGCAACCATCATGATGCTGTAAACAGAACCTGGATACATCCGAAAAAATGACGTTTTGCCATTCGTGCACCCAGGTTCGTCTTTAAGTACACAATCGTAGACGCTCCTGTCTGTGATGCAGCGTCAAGGGTAACCGCAGCCATGGCCTCCGACCTGATAGTCCATGTTGCTGCAAACGTCGTCGAACTGCTCGTGCAGACGGTTGTTGTCTTGCAAACGTCCCCATCTGTTGACTCAGGGGTCGAGACATGGCAGCACGATCCGTTACAGCCATGCGGATGATGAGATGCCTGTCATCTCGACTGCTAGTGATACGAGGCCGTTGGGATCCAGCACGGCGTTCTGTATTACCCTCTTGAACCCACCGAATCCATATTCTGCTAACAATCCTTGGATCTCGACCAACGCGAGCAGCAATGTCGCGATACGATAAACAGCAATCGCGATAGGCTACAATCCGACCTTTATCAAAGTCGGAAACGTACTCATTTCTCCCCCTTACACGAGGCATCACAACAACGTTACACCAGGCAACGCCGGTAAACTGCTGTTTGTGTATGAGAAATCGATTGGAAACTTTCCTAATGTCAGCACGATGTAGGTGTCGCCACCGGCGCCAGCCTTGTGTGAATGCTCTGAAAAGCTAATCATTTGCATATCACAGCGTCTTCTTCCTGTTGGTTAAAGTTCGCGTCTGTAGCACATCATCTTCGTGGTGTAGAAATTTTAATGGCCAGTAGGGTGCATACCAAAGCTGTACAATTAAAACTGTATAAAAATTTTCCATTAGAAGTCGACAGATAATGAATATGCATAATGTTTATATAGTTTTATAACAATCACATCTAGACGGCAGACGGCTTCGGATGGCTAATGGTTTCTCGTAGCCACCAACAAGCATAAAGCTATACCACGTAAAGGCTCTCACAGATTAACCTGTTACAAGGTCCAACCGTAATCCGTTATTGTGAGTCAAGGCACGGCCCTCGTTTATAGCGAAGTAGCACGCGCAGCTGTAACAGTACCTGTGTTCAGCTTTTGCAGCAGCACCGCCACGTAGGGAATCGCTGTCACAGCGGAAACTGATTAAAAAGAGAGAAGAGCGCAGAGGTACGTGCGTAGTGTGGGGGAGCCGCCATTAGTGGGAGGGCAGGGGCAGTGCCTCTGGACCCTGTACGGGGGCGGCAGTGATTGATGGGGGCGGCCGCCTCCAGGGGGCAGTGCCTCACCCCCGCCGCCACCGCAGCAGACCAGGGCAGCCGAGTCCAGCCGTGGGTTTTTCTGGGGGTGGCCAGTACGCTGGCTGGTCATTAGCCCACGCGAGGAGTGCCCGCGGCCACGCGCCCGTAAAAACACCGGCGGCCGCGTCACAGGCTGGCAGGGCCGCGCCGGCAGCCGGCGGCGCTCTGCGGGCTTAACGAGAACCAGACACAGTGACACGCCCCGCCTGCAGAAGTCACGTAGCTGACACTCAGTCGTGCACGACCACATCCACACATATCGGTATATACTGTACACAAACAACAGCGAAAACTTACACGGGTGAAAATGTAGCATTGAGTTCGCAGAGAAACACGGAGGACACGATACTAGGGTTGTAACACCACAGCTCTTATGCTGTATGGATTTATTTTGCTTTTGCTTTATTTAATGTTACATTGTTGATCGTCTGTGAATGTGTTTGAATCGGTAACATAAAATTGTGTACTCTTTTCTTTGTCAAACCTTTGATGTCGTGATTTGATACTATGTAAAGTAGTGTATCTGCAATTTATATTCTTTGTCCCATTTGGAGAGAACAAAACTTATGTATATGATTGTAATTTTGTGTGAATAATTTTTTTGTAGAAGTGTCAATATGTGAAAATGTTCTGTTTTATTTAATGCATTTGTTTGCTGTTATGTAAACTGCTGACCTTCACTTAGGGTTCTTAGTTAATTCGTATGTAAAAGGTGTAGTGGTTCCCCTCAGGAACGGAACTGTGTAGCGCGCGCAAATTGTGGTTGGCCTAGGTGGAAAAGGTGGAACTGATAATCAGTCGGGGACGAGCCAGCAGTCGGAGAGGAGCCAGCAGTCGGGGACTGCCAAGTAACAGAGGCATATTGTGATGATTCCGAGGGAGGCTTTTTCTGCTACTTTCCAATGCCTCGGATGGGTGGATAAATAGCTGGAACTATTCAGGAGTTTGTATCTATCATCGCCACCAAGAAATGACAGAGTTCAGCAATTCTACCTGCAATTCCACCTACCAACATGCAGTTGCCACCACATTGCGCAATCATTGTATCGGAATACTACATTGATGTACAGTGAAGGATCAGCCTAATGGATGTGTTAGTGTGCTCAAATATAAGGTAATTTATATCGGAATTTATGTACCTACCTTAATTTTTTCCTTATCATAACACCTCTCAGGTTCCTCTCCTTTTGAACTAAAGTGATTACCGAGTGACCCTACTGAAAGAACATTAAAAACCAGTGTTTTCTTTTTTTAATTAATGCCTTTGAACATAGTAAAGAGAAAGTTAAAGTTAATGATGCTTGCTGAAATAATTTTCCTAGTAAAACTGCTTATTAAAGTGCTACTGCCAACTTCAAATTAAAATTTCTCAAGACAGTGGCTTATAGAGTTTTGCTTAGTAAATAATCACACTACTGCCTGTTGTTAAATTCTAAAAGGTGAGTCAGTTTCTTGCAATTTGGTCAGTATTGTGTTTCGCTGTAGTAAAAGTGAGAAAGCTGCAGTTGTGAAACAGTATATATTCATGTTTGCTAAGTGTTTGTCTCTCTTGTGTATTAGAAGTGCACATTAATAATAATGTTATAAAGACCATTCACTTTGTGTAAACCCTGAAAGTAATATTGTGTTTCGGTATCTGTTATAATTTTGAAAATAGTTCCTGCTGCTCTAACTGTTAGCTTCAATCTTAAAACATATGTGTGTCAGAGTTCATTGCACTCGAGTGTGGCTAAGTCTAAGTTGTGTTTGTCCATTATAGTTACTTATACCTACTTTCATAAACGAGAATGTTAATCTTTCTCTTGCCTAATTAGGCTGGCGACCGTTTCCCTTATTCTATAAACAGTATAGCTAGGCAAAATTTTGTTTGTCACTATTCCAATATTTACGTAATTCTGACTTTCATATCCGATAAGCCACTTCCGTTAGGAACAACACGGTCAAACTAACAAAATTCCTCTCAGAGGGTAACACTGCTCTGTTGCTTTGTGCCATAGTTGCTTTTACAAAATTGTTTTATGTTACAACCTGCTTCTAGCATTGAGGTTATGGTACAGTGGCAGCAGGTAGGAGTGTTATAGGGTGAGATATCAGGAGGGCCACTAAAGAAAAGAAGAAGTCTGTTTTCGGCGGTAGATGAGATCAGTGTGAGATTTATTGAAAAATTTATTACACCCTATTTTCACGGTTGCACTAAACTTAAATACTATTATACAAAGGCATGATACCTACCAACTGAAACTCCGTATTGATGGAGAAACACGGAGGACAGGACACTGGGGTCAGAGCCCAGGTGGGCTACTAACGTAAAGAAGAAATCGCTTCTGGGCTTTCGACGACGTCAGCGTGTAGTTTATTTAAAAATATGTTACATCCCTTACTTCTACAGGTCACAGTTGTACTACGATTAAATACTATTATACAAAGTCATCTTTCGACTATTTACACGTATGACAAGCTATAGTGTATGAAGATTTGTATACAAAATGGTATTCAATGTGTACGTTGTAATGTATAAGCGTCCGCCCCTGGTAGCTGATTGGTCAGCGCGACAGAATGCCAATCCCAAGGGCCCGGGCTCGATTCCCGACTGCAACGGAGATGTACTCCGCTCAGGGACTGGGTGCTGTGTTGTCCTAATCATCATCATTTCATCCCCATTGACGCGCAAGTCGCTGAAGTGGCGTCAAATCGAAAGACTTGCACCCGGCGGACGGTCTACCCGGCGGGATGCCCTAGTCACACGACATCTACATCTAATGTATTAGCATTAAGTTATTAGTTGTGTGTCCATGTATAATTACTACACGGCCGCGTAGTTTTGGTCATCAAACGGTGCACAGAAGGTCTCTCCAGTAGACAATTGTAGTGAATAATTTTGTTGTACGTTGTGCATAACGTTGATACATCTCCAATCCACACACTCATATACACAGTCATAGTTCGCTTGATCTGAAATGATACTTTCAATTTCCCCACAAAATAAATTTTAGAATGTCGTCGTTAGTAAATATCGTGGCTGTTGATGCAATAAAGTATACACCAGCAATTTAAGTAACCTTCAAGAGATTAATTTAAACTGTATAGATTGAAACACTCGCTTCACACCAGTAATTACACACTCACTTCCAAGGTTTTACCACCAGGAAGATCCTCTCCCTTTCATATAAACAAACTGACAATCACTTACTTGTGGTAGATCAATCACCTTACTTCTCCTTTTATGACCTTCGGCGAGTCCTGTAATGTTCTATTGTTTATTTTATTTTGTTATAATTATTCTTACGGGATTCATGACACTGGAGGTCATTGTGATGCAATGACGACCTGCTATGTAGGATTTCGCTGCGGCGGAGTCGCGTGAAAGTAAAATTTTCACAAATTATCGAACTGAACATTTAACTTCATACTGCGTAAATATATGCAGGCTTTTCCGTCCAATGAAAGCACACATGACTGTATCTCTACTATAAAATCACAGTATCTAATACAATCTGGTAAAATGCATGAAAATATTTATTTTCACCAACCGTCTTAGATTGAGGATAATTTCGGTCTTCATTTAGTGATCCCTAAACAGGATACACTTGACAATAATTTCATTATGTATTAGCTATTCCATCAAATTAGAAATTCTTTTCTAATAGTGCCCAATAATGCGCCTAAACCTCCAAAAATTCAGTACACGTCTTTCTATTACACAGCTTCACACCATCTTAAAATTTACAAGTACACATATTACATTTAATTCAAAAGAGTAATTATCTTGTCAGAGAATTCATTGCGGTGATCAGCGTCTATCTCGTCATATTATCTACGACTGTTGGAGGAGCTTTGCACTTTCATCTATCCATTCCGCTCGCTCGCTCGCTGGCTGTATCCGCTCCGACCCGTCACTTGCGCACCTGATTCCCTGTATTTCAACGTAAGAACGTATGTTTCGTAATAATTCATCGAATTTGTAAAATAACAGTGCATGCTACGGTAAAAGGTTTGTGTCATCAGTGATGATTGAGCTATTATTAAAGTCCTACACGGTAACATATTACGAGGTGGGAAACTTTTCAGACTTGTAGCCAAAGATCGTAGAGCAGAAACAACACGAGCAAAATTAATTGCAGCCGTGCTTGACCAGGAACAACTTGAAAATCAGTTAATGCTGATCCCATCGTTCACTATGAAAAACAGTCTGACCACATAAAGCATCAGTGATTTTAGCAACATCTCTAATATTACCAATAACTGATTTCATTTAGTCGGCGCGTAGCCATATAATTAGTAGCACTGTCTATTCGTTCGACGACATGCCTCGCCACCATGTCCATTGTGTGTTTCGCTGGCGTCCCACTGTTTACAAGACTGTTTTTAGATGTGAAGCTGCCGTACAATATTAATGTTGATATCGCTAAAATTATGTGATGTGCTTGCATATAGGACTTTTATGATAGCTCAATCAGAAGTGATGACACGAACTGATACGTATTGTGTGAGCTAAATTTTATACGTTAGAACTTGTAGTACGTGTAAATTGTCGTAGGTCGACATTGTCGTGGAATTTGAGTCAGGCTTCAGTTGTTTGGTGGCACACGCTTCAGTCACATTAATGTGACAACCGGCCATGACATACAATAAGCGCGCCCAGACTGCTGGTGGCAGCATTAACAGTGGAGGGTATACACTGAAGAGCAAAAGAAAATGAAACAACAGCCTAATATCGTGTAGGGCTTCCGTGAGCCCGCAGAAGTGCCGCAACACGACGTGGCATGGACTCGACTAACGTCTGAAGTAGTGCTGGAGGGAATTGACACCACGAACACTGCAGGGCTGTCCATAAATCCATAAGAGATCGAGGGGGTGGAGATGTCGTCTGCAAAGCACGGGGCAAGGCATCCCAGTTATGCTCAATAATGTTCATGTCTGGAAAGTTTGGTGGCCTGCGGAAGTGTTTAACCTCAGAAGAGTGTTCCTCGCGCCACTCTGTAGCGATTATGGATGTGTGAGGTGTCGCAATGTCCTGCTGGAATTTCCCAAGTCCGTCGGAATGCATAATGGAGATGAATGAATACAGATGATCATAGTGAATGCTTACATACGTGTAACCGGTCAGAGTTGTATCTAGACGCATCAGGGGCCCGTATTACTTCAACTGCACACGCCCCAAATCATTGCAGAGCCTCCACCAACTTGAAAAGTCCCCTGCTGACATGCAGGGTCCACGGATTCGTGAGGCGATCTCCATACTCGTACACGTTAATCTGCTCGATACAATTTGAAACGAGACCCGTCCGACCATGCAACGTGTTTCCAGTCACCAACAGTCCACTGCCGATGTTGCCAGGCCCAGGCAAGGCGTAACGCATTGTGTCATGTAGTCATCAAGGATACAAGAGTGGGCCTTCGGCTTCGAAGCCCATACCGATGATGTTTCGTTGAATTGTTCACACAGTGACACTTGTTGATGGTCCATCAGTGAAATCTGCAACAATTTGCGGAAGGGTTGCACTTCTGTCAAGTTGGACAACTCTGTTCAGTTGTAGTTGGTCCCACTCTCTTCAAGTGGTTCAAATGGCTCTGAGCACTATGGGACTTAACTTCTAAGGTCATCAGTCCCCTAGAACTTAGAAGTAATTAAACCTAACTAACCTAATGACATCACACACATCCATGCCCGAGGCAGGATTCGAACCGGCGACCGTAGCGGTCGCGCGGTTCCAGAATGTAGCGCCTAGAACCGCTCGGCCACCTCGGCCGGCGTCTCGCTCTTGCAGGATCTTTCCCGGCCGCGGCGATGTCCGAGATTTGATGTTTTACCGGATTCCTGATATTCACAGTACACTCACGAAACGGTCATAAGGGAAAATTACCACTTCATCGGTGCATCGAAATGCTGTGTGCCATCGCTCTTGCGCCGATCGTAGTATCACATTCAGACTCAGTCTTGATAAGCTGCCATTGTAGCAACAGTAACTGGTCTAACAACTGCGTCAGGCACTTGTTTGTCTTATACATATGTTGCCGACCGCAGTGCTGTATTCTGCCTGTTTACATATCTCTGTACTTAAATGCACATGCCTATACCAGTTTCTTTGGCGCTTCACTGTAGGAGGCATGTCGTGGGACGCAATGCAGTCGTTGCGTAAAGCGAAAACGGAGAGATTTATCTGACGTCAAAAAGTCCGTCATGATTGGCTTTCAGGGCAGGGATGGAAACATGTCAGAAACGGCAAAATCTGTTAACTGTTCGCGTGCTGCCGTGATGGCAAAAGGATTGTATCCAAAACCGGCGCCGGGGCGACAGTGGTACACGACCGGCCATAGATAACAGGGGTTAACGACGACTGCAGACATGTGTAGGGCGAACAGTCGTGCAACGTTCGAGCAACTGACCGCCAAGGTGAACCAAGAAGCTACGAACAGAGTCTCCTCAGCGACCATTCAGGTAACTTTGGTGAGTATGGGCCTCTGCACTCACGCTGATTGCTTTCCTTCGGTGAGGAACGATGGAATTTGCTCCCTCAGCACAGCTCGCATTGTACATGCTTGATTCGAAGACCACCAAGTTGATTTTACTGTACTCTTCTGGCCACCAAACTCCCTGCATTTAAACATAGTGGACAATCTTTGAGACAACCTCGACTGGGCTGTACGTGCCATGGATCCTCAACCGAGGAACAAAGCACTGCCGGCTACGACACTGGGGTCAGCATGGATGCATCCCTGTTAGTAGCTTACAGAACATCATTGACTGTCTTCCTGCTCGTCTCGGGCTCTAAAAGGTGGTTATTCAGGCTTTTGACACATGGTTCCATTAATGTGACTGGAGAGTGTAATATTTAAGTGTAAGCAGCAGTTCCATAAGCGAGTCGTTTGCGAGGTAACTGTTAATGTGTGGTTACGTGGCGTCACTGACGTCAATATAAAATATTATTGAGACCTGGTAGTCAAGGGATGGCAGGATTCGGCTACGATTGTGGAGGGGGCCGTAATCAGTTACTATTGGTTGCCTTTTACAGCTACACACAATTTATTTTAAACTAGTAATTCCAAAATCAACAATAAATAACATACCACACGTTATTAATGAAGGAATAAACAACTGTATAAATAATAGTGTTTTCAATGAGGTACAATTTAGCAAATCACCATCAAATACAGATGCAACAGATAATGTCTTAAAAACAAGCCACTGTGATCTGGGCAGAAGGCCATTCACGCCAGGAATGGCAACAAATAAGATTTTAAAGGCTTACTGCGTAAATACAAATACCAAATTAGGATTTTAAGGCAAGTTACCACAATCACGGCTGAAGGCCTTACACGCCAAGAATGGCAATAAATTAAGAATTGTTTAAGCACTCGCTGCAATTTACAACTTACAGGCATTTAAATAGTAAATGTAAGTTACCACAAACACAGCAGAAGGCACCAGACGCCAGGAATGGCAGTAAATAAGGTTTTAAGGCTTACTGCTAAAATACAAATACCAAATTAGAATATTAAGGCAAATGACCACAGTCACGGCTGAAGGCCTTACACTCCAGGAACGGCAATACTGTCAAAAATTGAGAAACCTGCGGTAAAACAGCAAATACAGTAGCAAAAGTTAATTAAAAAAACAAGCAACTGATAACCAAACGGGTGAAATAAGATGATGGTAAACTTTGTAACACAAGGGGCCACAGACGGTGCTCCAAAAATCGACCTGTGAGAACGTCCGGCAACAAACACTTTCGCGAGCGATGACATAGGCAGCCAAGAGTTGAATTCACTTCACAAGATAGTAACTCAGACTAGTGGCAGTCCAACAGATGACTAATGATAACCATGCTGAAGCTACCTGACGTCCGGTAAACCAAATGCAACTATGGAACAATACACCAAAGCTGGAACCGGCGGTCTGCACTACGTCCCCAAAATACTATATTTAGGGCGCCCGGAACGAGATAGAAACCACTACGACCAGAGTAGAAAGCACTCCACTCGCTGCTCTTCGCCTCGCTGACACTACGAGCAGGAACACGAACCTAAGTCACAGGAAAATAGCGAGATATCACAATGGTGGAGGTTTCTCTACTTCAATTGAAATACACTCATCATAAAGCTTGCTGGATCCGATTTACGACGAGGTCGTGCACACTCGTGACCACAGCCCTTCCATCTGGCTGTCCATACGTGCCGCCAGCGGTCCCGGCGTGTTCTGGCACAGTGCGGACCTTGTCCTGAGTCCTTAACCGAACTGACCCACTCACACGATCAGGAAAAACAACGACGTCGCCACAAAGATAGGGCAACTGTTACTACATATCGATAACCGCCGCTGCTGCCACTAGAGGACAGGCAACGCTTCGAAACCGAGTGGTGCCAGTCAACACGAGAACAAGACAAACAACCGCAACCATGCCAACTAAACGATACCGTCTGACCTCCAACAGAGGGTGGAAACCTACAAACAGCACCAACGCGAGCGACAACACGACTCTATTATGTTGTTCACTTTGTACAAAAACACATTAAATGTAAACGTTTCTATTAAGTCTCCATGTAAAGGTTCAAATTTCACACATGGCCTACCTTAACCTGAAGTTCACCACTTGTTCAGCACGTTAGATATTACGATTACCTACGTACCGGAACCCGTCAAACGAGGGAAGTGCTGTCTTCGCTTTTGGATGAAATACTGACCTCGCCTATGCAGTAAGTGACGAATTATTTCAAACGCCGCCCGCATCATTTCATACGTCTTGGCAAGTCCGTACAGTTTGGTGCTCCAGCTTTTCAACAGTATCGACGGGAGTGCAGTACACTGTCAAAGACGACTCCAGACACAAATATCCAGGGGACTGACATCAGGTTATCTTGGGGGCCAACTTACAGGCCCCACAAGATCCTTCCACGGTGGAGCAAAATGACGCATTAGATAACGTCTTACATAAGCAGCAATATGTGCCGGTGCCGCAATTGCGTGAAATACATTCGCCAGTCATGCGTTTAAAATGAAGTTTCAGCTCAGTTACATGAGGATATATTCGAAAACTTTACGTTTCAAATACATGTGTACTAACTAGGATAATAATATACATTCTGATGAGCGGCAGCTCGCAGCATTATTTCAGGACCGAGCGATGTGGCGCAGTGGTTAGCACACTGGACTCGCATTCGGGAGGACGACTGTTCAATCCCGCGTCTGATTCCCTAAATCGCTCCAGGCGAATGCTGGGATGGTTCCTTTGAAAGGGCACGGCCGACTTCCTTCCCCGTCCTTCCCTAATCCGATGAGACCGATGACCTCGTTGTTTGGTCTCTTCCCCCAAACAGTCAAATCCAATCCAATCCATTATTTCAGAAACTGTTCGTTTGCGGAGCCATGTGTATTGAAATGTTTCTGTCTCTACCAGAGTATTCTTTCACCAGCTCAGTGCTCACTGTTAATAACGATCCACACTGTACACTCTGCAAGCCACTGTTGACTGTGTGGCAGAATGTCGTTCGCCCCAGTTATTACTGAGAGAAAAATGACGATCAGTATGTCACTATATGCGGCCTCACTTGTCCTATGATAATGATTATCTCCGCAAGACATACTATAGTGGTAGAAAAACTGTCACACCATCTTCCTCGAATAATTATAATCTACATTTACCTAAAGAGATTCTCGTTAACTATATTTTGCTTTCTTCCAACGACTTCTGTGTTCCGTGGCCATTTTCGTTACACTTTGCATGCCCTATACCAGCCTGTGACGATCCTAGTAACGCTTCCCTGAATCCGTTCGCCACCTACGGTCGCGTATTCTTCACAAAGACTCCAAATGCTGAAAACGATTTCTAGAAATGGTGTCAGTAGCGCCGAGTGTACGATTTTCTTTGCAGATGCCACATACTGTCCAAGAAACACTTTTTTGTCGAAATTGTCTCAGTCCCATTTATTGTTCTTAAAATGAGATTAAGGAATAAATGTTCATTTGGTACGTAAGTGAAAAATAACAGGGAAATCTAACCCCAGGGGCCATCCTGGCGCTGCAGTCACGGACTGTGCAGCTGGTCCCGGCGGAGGTTCGAGTCCTCCCTCGGGCATGGGTGTGTGTGTTCGTCCTTAGGATAATTTAGGTTAAGTAGTGTGTAAGCTTAGGGACTTACGACCTTAGCAGTTAAGTCCCATAAGATTTCACACACATTTGAACATTTTTTAACCATCCTGGTTCTCTCACTGGCTTGTGTTAATGGCTAAATGAAATGCAAAAAACAATTGGTACTGCTCTTGGAAAAAGCTAGAAAATTGTAATAAACAGTTGACAAAAAAGTTCAGTTAACGTAATTTTCTGTAAACTTCGAAAAAGATTTCATAAAAATCGACAGTGTCACACACAGTGTGGCCTATCGGCTGTGTAAAAACATGTATTTCAGAAAAAAAACATAGCTTTCATGCGAGTGACGATTTTGCGCTGAAAGAAATCCACTTATTGTTTAACATCCTTGGGGACAAGTCCAACCATGTGCTTTGTAAAACTAAAGTTTTCCACGCGCAGAGTGTGTGTCTAGCTACAGCATTGTTTTGCAAAGGTTCACGTTTGCCAAGAGTGTAGCTGAAAACAAAACCTCTTCTGCGCCTGAAGAAACGGCGTAGTTTTGCCGTGATCAGCGTGACAAACGAAGAAACGTAAGCTGTGCAGCTACTGACCAAGCCGTAGTATTGTCGTCACCTACGTGATGGTACTCCTTAAATCGACTAAACCTGCGGTTTAGAGGAATCATAGTCAGTCATTTCTAGAGTTCTGTAAATAATTAAAAGGCCATACTTCAAGTTTTAGGGGGTGGTGTGCATATACTCCCCCGTAAACCTCCTCCTCTCCGTCTCGTGTTGAGGATGTTCATGCATTAATGTATGAATGACATTTCCAGAAAATTGGTGCATTAGACCTCTATGTGGGGGGTCGACAGAAATTCCTGTGACACTTGAAGTTAGAAACGAAAGAAAGAAAGCCCTCCATTCTTTCGCCACGCCAGCAGAAAGTTTTCGGATAACGCAAAGCCTTCACTGGCTCTGAAAGAAGCCTTTCGAGAAGATATTCAAGGGATCTAAACAAGGAGGAAAGAAGTGGCAAGTGTAATGCATCGGAAGGATATTTCTTTTCCGCTAAATCTCTTTGAAGTACGACGGTATTAAAATAGAAAAAGATGAAGTCACGCTGCGGTTGTGTTCAGACCGTTTCGGCATGCTGACTTTCGTATAGTTATGTGATATTGCTTAGTTGATTAAACTCTAGCTTTAGGGTTGAAGATATTTGGCTTGAAGAAAAGCTAAAACTGTAAACAATACATATGTATACATTAAACGAAACACTTTTTTGCCTTGTTCTACAAAACTTTATTTTGGAATGACCTACTTTTATGGCTTGTAAGCCCATTTTCCAGTACAGCACTCTCAGTTTACACAGTGTGCAGTGTTCACGAAGAGCCCACAGATGAATCAATTAAAATGAATTAAACATACGTCTGTAACTGATGGGTTGCTTTAAATATGTGATTGTTTTTTGTGTGTTACCAATTATCCGACTGGTTCGATGCCACACTTCACGACTTCCTCTCCTGTACGAACCTGTAAGTGTAGCTCTTACACATTATGTCCTAGATTATTTTCTGTATATATTTCGCTTTCTGTATTCACTTAGAGTTTTTGCCATACGTGGCTCCATTTACTGCCATGGCAGTTATTTCCTTATGCTTTAACACATATCATATCACTTAGTCCCTTCTTCTATTCATTGTTTTCCACATATTCATTTCTTTTGCTGTCAGTCCATTTAACTGTCGACATGCTTTTGCAACGCCACATCTCAGAACACTATACCTTCAATTGATCGGTGACATTATTTCGAAATTGCGCCTCGAGCTGGACGCTAGTATCATTTCTCCTGCCCATCCACATTTCTGTCCTTCTTCGATAGCCTGACGAGCCATTTTACGAACTGTGCAGGCTGTTCATTTATTCAACACGTCATGTGATTCTTTCACTCCGTACTTGAATCCTTCTTCTGAAACGTTGTTTTACTTTTAGTTACTTTTTCGATGTAAAAGTTGAACAGTGGAAGAGACAGTCCGCATACCTTCCCTACGCCTTTTGTAATCATAAAACTTGTTACGTTATTCCTTGTTCTTCTATCTTTACTGTTCAATCTTGGCTCTTCTACTTTCTCGTATTTAACCGTCTTTACGTGCAACGTGCTCCTGTTTTCCAGAGAAGTCCAAATGTTACACAACTTTACACTGTCGAACATTTTTCCTTAGTCGACAAATCCTGCTTGTGAAGTCCTCGACTAAGAGGATCATTTACATTCCCTAAGGAATCATTCAAAGAATTTCATCTTTATTTACAACCAATTTTATGTCTCATTTCTCCTTCGGACACTCTGAATTCGTTTGGCTAGATATTGTATGGATTTTACGTTGTAACGTTTTCTTGTATTTGGTCGCCATTCGTGTAATGGGACAGTAGTACGTCGAGAGTACATTTGTTTACAGTGAGCATCAACTGCCCATCCACGCACCACCTGCCGATACTGTACAGATCTTGCTGCATTTTGCTGCTGTAAACAGGCAGCAATAAGACTCTGTAGTCAGGAGAGTATCCGATATTTACATTTTTCTGACTGTCGAAGTGCTTTGTCAGTTCCGAAATACTTTTATGCCGGAATATATCTAACAATCGCTCCAACTATAAAGCAGTAGTGTACGTTTGTACATTAATGACAATACGTACACACATTTCATGTTATTCAAAGTGGAATGTCCTCAATCTGACTGTGTGGTCATCTGTACGATGAAGCTCTATCAAGTCCATAAATGCTTGTTTCGTAAAGATAAGAGCGTTGTTTCTACAACATACGCCAGCATGACTAACATGTTGTTTACCTAAAACAATAAGAAAAACAACCTATCGCCATCGACAGAAGACATAGTTCTGGTTCTTTCGAGAGTTCATCAACAGCTGCCACTTCCGTCTGAAGCGCTTCTATATGAAGACAGCACTGACTACGTGATCGGTTAAGAATTGAAATACATTTCGAGTGAAACTGGACTAAAACAAAAGTAAATAGAATACTATTTTAAAATATGTTTCATGTCAGTACGTCTGTTTTGGAATCATTAGTTCGATTGTTTGATTGACTTGGGTTTGCAGCAAGGAACATTTAAAGGCAGTTTATTTCCATAAAATGAAAAACAGCAAATGTAATTTGCTGATACTTGTTATCTATTTGCATTTCGTTTGTAAAGGTTGCTTCTAGTATTAGACTCTTGATGTGTCATTATGTTTGTGAGCTGTCTCATGATTTAATATAGATACATTAATTTAATTAGTATTAATTTAATGGCAACTTTTAATTTGCATTCAGTTGCCTGTAATAAAACGCTTTGGCACCTTGTGTTGTTTGCACTAGTATAACCACTCTCACATTTACTGTATTTTATACAAATAAAATTTATGAAAATCCCCATATATCATGGATGATGGGTCAGTGAAACGAAGTAATCTCCTAAAAGTTTATTGTATCTCTGTGTGTCTTCCGATAAATGTTTGTGTTAAATGATTCGTGCACAACACTTTAAACTGGAGGTGCCTTTTGGGTACACTCACATGTATGTAAGTGTAAATGTATGCAGTGTACCTAATGTAAAAATACGCTGGTTTAGATTGCGTCAGAAGGAGATTCCAGTTTTCACACGTCAATCAGTTATGGTGTCATGCGTGCAATCGACCTGTTAAGCCTGAAAATCAACTATTAAATCGGACTATCTGGCAAGCTAGCAGAAACGGGTACACGAGCCTTCCTTGCACGATCGCCAACATGACACGATGCTACACGGTATTTTTGGCGGCATCAGCTGCCTGCCGGTCCGGGACATGGAGGGAGGAAACTCCCTGTGGAAGGGCAGAAAGAGCTTTGAGTGCCCTCCAGGGAGCCACAGCGCGAGTGGTGCTACTGAAAAGGGCTGCCGAGTGTTGGAGATAGGTTGCAAACACTGCAGCCTGAGCCTGTCTTCGTCATACAAAATGTACAGTCGGCCGATGTTACCTTGACCACAATTACGTACACTCGCACATGCACAGGTGCAGCTAGAAGCAGCAAATGAGTAACGTAAATCAAATGGCACTGAAACAAAACGAATGAAAGTCGTTGTTTTTGTTGTTGCCGTTGTTGTGCTATTTAGTAAGAAGACTGATCTGCTGCTGCTCTACACTCTATTCTGAATAAGTCCTGTCATCTCTAATTAACTTCTACAATCAACAGCCATTTGAACCTTGTTGCTGTAATCAAGCCGTAGTTTCCCTCAAAAACGTTTAACCTTGCACATGTTGCTACATTACCCATCAAATTATTCCTTGACGCATCAGGACGGCTCGTATCAACTATTACTTCTTCTAGTTTAGTTGTGCTACAAATTTCTTTCCTTCAACCTCACTTTAGTATCTCTTCATTAGTTATCCGATTTACCCGTCTGGTCTTCAGCATTGTTCTGCAGCATCTTGGTAGATCTGTTTATCATCCACGTTGCACTTCTGTACAATGCAGCACTCAAGACAAATTTGTTTTACGTTACTTCTGAACTCTTAAGTATGTATTATGTTTCAAAACGTTTCTCATTTATAGTGGAAGGTTACAAGCTGTCTGGCTTCCCTTCTTCCATTCATAATTTATGTGCCTCTTGTCACGACTGGCGATAGGTAGGGTACTTCAGTTGCATATACTTAAAGTCTCATTATGTTGATTTATTGCGGGGAAAAGTATTTTATAAAATTTCAGTGGTGGTAACTAAAGGGGCTAATAGTTCCAGTTTACGGATACGTGAGAAATGCAGGGGCCGCACACGGCTCTGAATGCGGCAGGTGTGTCATTGGCGCTCAAACGGAAGCTTGTGGACCCTACCGGTCCGCATCTTGCGCTCAGATGATCCCAAATGACTTTTTACAAGTATCCTGCCGCACTTCCACCGAGTTTTCACTTTTATATATTCCTTGAGTAGCAACGTACAGAACAAATGGCTTCATTCTTTCCTCTGTTTATGACTAAGTTCTGGTTGCTGGTTTATCGTTCGACTCCCTCTTGAGATGGCAGAGGACAACAGTTTCGAGTGATTGCTGGGACACCATAATTTATGGCGAAAGTATAACTCTTGGAATGTGGTTTCGCCACAGAAAATTCCTACGCTCTGATTCGTCGATCGTCGGCTGATGTCAGAGAAGAATTTCTAGGACAAACTAGCTAAACACATGTGCTCTTACTGGCCCATGTCTGACGATATTCTGGGGTGGGGATTTGTTAAATGTGGCATAGACACACTATTGGCGGGTAAGAATAACACTTTTCCTGATTGACATTTGCGACCAGACTGGCTCAGGCTGCAGAGCCGGGAGCTGGTCGAAGATAAAGGGACACTCTTGGCTACATTGTGGATGAAGACGTCGTGCTGCTTGGAGGTGTCCAAACCCTTACGATCGAGATTCTGATCCTCCAACACCACCAGGATCCCCCAAATTACGGCCAGAGCAGGTTGGTGAATGCATACATTAGCACATCTCACTAGATGGGGATTAATGTCTATAGGCCCATAGAAAGCGTACCAGTGCCATAACTCCCCTATACCCGCCTGATGCTTTAGTATCGCATGTTGTGGTATTCAGTCCACCACTGGACTTCCTATATTAATCGTTGAGTTGTATTGGAGTAAGGATTTAATTTGCACCTAGGATACGGTAGCCACCCCTCTGTTTGCCTATCTTGTTAATTTTTGTCAGTAGTTAACGTTGTTTTTTCGTAGAATGTTGATGCCAGTAACTTGTGACTGGTTAACCTAATAAATAATCTGTTTATTTTTCATTTCCATTATTTGAAGAAGCACGTAGTTCCTTTCATTTCACCGATTTACTCTATTAGCCGAATAAGTAGTTATACAGTAATTCAGATTTTCACCCCCCCCCCCTTGTGATACTGTCTTAGTGTATTTGAAGATATGGATTCCTTTGTGTAATTTATACATAATATGGAGTCCTATGGGAGTATGACAGAGTTGGGTAGAACCATTACTCTGATTGGTTTCACAGGGTCACACACCACGGACTATTGCAACAGAAGCTCTTTCCTCGCCCATGCCACTCTGCATTTGATTTCCTCTCTGCATCGCCCTTCATTATGTATTTAGCAAAGCTCATCTACCACTTTACTATTTCTGATAGGATCTCCTCAGCATCTCTTGATGTGATTTGACTACATTTTATTACGCTAGTTTCGCATTTTTGTCTGTTTTGTAATCTCTTTTCAAAATGCTATTCACACCGTTAAACTAATCTGTGATCCCCCTTTGCCGTCCCTGACATAATTTGGACCATACCAAGAAACTTGGTTTTTTTTCCTGTCTCTAAAGTGTAATTTCATATGGTATTTTCTCCAGTACATTGCAAGGTGTCTGACTGTGGCAGTTTTCCTAATATTTTATTGAAGTTACACCAAACTGATTCGAAGAAGATGTATGCTGCGTATCTATGGAAAGTTCTGAGAAACCAAGTGTTCAAAGACAAGCTGAAGCAAACCATCCATTCCTGGTGGATAAGCCGTCACTCATCCGCCACTGTGCCATTAGGACATCTCCAGACCAGTAGCTATAGGACACCGAAAATTCCAGCCATTTTCCTCTTCTGTAGGACAGGGCTTCGATTGCTGTTTGCGTAATTGTTCCGATTTTCCCGTCTGTCCTTAGACAGTGCTCTCTTTCCAAACAACAACAATGCTTCGCCAGAAGATGATGGGTACGAAACTCACTGAAACGTTACGACAAGAGGACGCCACCACTCAGCTTATAACCAGAGAACAATTCATCAGCGGAAAACGCCGAGAAAGACTGAAATCACATAAATGCTTGTGTGATTAACGGTGTTTCCGCGAGCGTGCACAGACAAGATGAGGGCTTTTAGCGTTCAGAGCGTTTACCGTTTCTGAGACGTATGTTGAAACCAGGACGTCAGGATTTTCAGGAAGGGAACACGTGGTGTCTCGTTAGTGCCATCAGGAAGAATGCATTCGGTGTTATTCTGGGCTATTTTCGTAAACAGGTCCTGTTATGGCAAGAGTTTCAATGCAGGCAAGCTGAGACATCACGAAAGCTCCTCCAAAGGCGACGGTTAAATATTTCTGCAGCGCTTTACGAATTCTGGGAAGGGACTGACTGGGTAGGCTGCCCTTTACATCTCCCTCGGGGCTGGACCCTCAGCTCTGCATCATCACGTCAGAAATGGTGCCTAGGTGAACACGTATTTCGACAGGTATTTCTCAGGTGTCATGTATCAAAGTGATGTCGCCGCCTCATCCTTGCAGGACCTGAACTAGGACTTGCACGTGGTTTGGCACCTTACGGCCGAGTCGTATCTTCGCTGGGGCCGCCGGTGCCTCCCCAAAAATGGCGCAAATGGCTCTGAGCACTATGGGACTTAACATCTGTGGTCATCAGTCCCCTAGAACTTAGAACTACATAAACCTAACTAACCTAAGGACATCACACACATTCATGCCCGAGGCAGGATTCGAACCTGCGACCGTAGCGGCCACGCAGGGTGCCTCCCTACTCCTAGGAGCGTGTGCGGTAGCGTCCTGTGTGGTCCAGCGGACTGGAGACGGGAGGCGGTCCGTGTTTCTTGATCGAAAGCTTTTTAACTGTTTGTAAATACATGTGATGTGTGTTTCGTGACGGTATTTCTTTCGCTGTCAGAATAAAAAAAGAAATGCAATCGATGTAATTACTTCCCACAAGACCTGCATCTCTACAAACAGCGGAGAATGATGAACAAGTAAAACCCAAGCCCCACAGATTGGGCCGGCCGGAGTGGCCGAGCGGTTAAAGGCGCTACAGTCTGGAACCGCACGACCGCTACGGTCGCAGGTTCGAATCCTGCCTCGGGCATGGATGTGTGTGATGTCCTTAGGTTAGTTAGGTTTAAGTAGTTCTAAGTTCTAGGGGACTTATAACCACAGCAGTTGAGTCCCATAGTGCTCAGAGCCATTTGAACCATTTTTGAACCCACAGATTGATTTTTGTTAAAAAAGAATAATATACCCTACAATTTCCCTTTGTGAGATCCTTCCTCTCCACCACAGAGCCGCCAATTTCAAAATAGTGGAGGGGTCGAGGTGTGCAGGGATGGGGTGGTGGGGGTGGTGATCGATTTCCTGAAAATTTCTTTAAGTAAATAAATAAACTACATTCCATACACTGCCATAAATAACTAAACAATATTATATACAATGCAATCGAATTCCCTCCAAATTTCCGATCAACAGACTCTTTTTCCCGCTAATTTCCGGGAGGGAGGGGCGGGGGGGGGGGCGAGGGGAGGGGGTTCACCATAGGGGGAGAAGTTAATTAATTTATCAATTTAAATGAGTAATCAATCAAATTGATAAGTGTGAGAGGGGATATCCAATAACTCAGACCTGAAAGTGTACCAGTAGCAGCGTGAGGGGTGATATCCTGAGGGGGGAGGGGAGTGGGAGGTATGGGGAACAATAGGTTAAGTCAATCAAAAGTAAGGATCATTTTAGCAGAACAATAGGTTAAGGACCTGCCAATCAAAGGAGAACAATAGGTTAAGGACCTGTTGGTCAAAGGCGAACAATAGGTTGCCCCTGAGTGCATTCCTGCCCCTGATGTAGGCAACATGCACTAACAAAATGTGCTCACTCTCTCTCTGGTCCACTACTCCTGTTTTCAACTGCCTCTAGATGTTGTTAGACAACACCGAGTATTCTCAAAATAGAAAATGTGCCTAGGCAGTTACAATCACACCACAGGCGTTAGATATCGTCTCATACAGTGAAGCAGGCTGCATTCTTCTATAGTACTGTAGGGGCCATATAGCAAATCAAAAGACAGGTTGGGCTTTAATTCCACCCCCCCCCCCTCCCCCAACGTCTGGTGTCGTGTTCACTGCTCAACACAGTAAAAGCGATAATTGTGGATGGACGAGACATGTAGCAGATGTTTACCACTGGCACCAGATAGTCGTAGTCTTAGGCAGATATGGAGGCAGAATGTTGTTGAGACAATCAGCAACCAGTTGCTCAAAAGAAATTTTATTTCTTAACCGTTTTCAGGCATGTAGTGCCCTTCTTCAAAAGATTACAATTATCGCATTTGACCCTCGCTAATAATTCGATAATTATAATATTCTGAAGAATGTCACTGAAAGCCTGAATCTGGTTAAGAAATAAAATTTCTTTTGTGCAATTGATTATTGAGTATTTCAATAGCTACTGAATATGGATAAAGTACTGAAGAAGATAGGACTGTTGGCAGGCGATGACTTTGTGCTGCCTTGTCGAAGGGTCCATCTATGTGTACATGACTACCATTTTAATGTTTGGTAGAGCGCTCATGGAACCACTTTCAGACTATTTGTCTACTGTTCCACTCTCGGTTTGCATGTAGAACAAAATAACATTTAAATCCTTCCATTGAGAGCTCTGATCTCTCCTATTTTATTACGATGGTAATTTCTTCCTATAAATTTTCACATTCGGAGGACCAAATTGGTGACAGAAGTTTCTTGAAAAGATCTTACTGCAATACGAACCCTTTGTTTTAATGATTGCCACCCAAACTGGCGTGTCATATCCGTGACACACTCTCTCTTGTTTCACGATAACAAGAAACGAGGCGCTCTTTTTCTATTTGTCCGATGTCCTTTGTCAACCCTGTCTGGTACGGATCCCAATCAGAAAGCAATGCCCCATAGAAGGGCGGACAAGCGTCCTGTAGGCAGTTTCTGTAGTGAATTTGTTGCATCTTCTGACTGTTCTACCAAAAAATTACAGTCACTGGTTCGACTTCCCCACAACATTTTCTGTGATGGATGTACTTTGAGATGTTCTTAATTGTAATCCCTAGATATTTGGTTCAATCGAGAACCTTTTCATTTCAGTAATTTTCATTTCTTTAGTCATGTGGAAGACCTTACATATTTTATTGTTTAATGTCGAATGCCACATTTCGCACCATACCGATATCTCATCTGCAGACATGTTATAGGGTTGCTCAGATTGTCTCATACATCGTTTGCATGGATTAGCAACAGTAGATAAAGCTTATAACATTTCCTTGGGGAACGTCAGACATCACTTCTGTTTTACTTACCACAAACTGTGACCTTTATGATGGGTAATCGCGAATTCAGTCGCAACTGAAACGATATTTCTGAGACATGCTACTTCATTAGAAGCCGCTTGAGAAAAATAATGTCAATAGCCTTCTGGAAACCTAGAAATATGGAAGAACTTGAGAACACCTGTCGATAGCACTCATTACATTGTGTGAATAAAGAGCCAGTTGTGTGTCACAAGAACAATGTGTTCTGAATATGAGCTGGTTATGCGTCACTAGGTCGCTTTCTTCGTGGTACTCCGTAATTTTCGAACACAGTATATGTTCCAAAATCCAACTGCAAATCTATGTCAGTGACATGTCTCTCTAATTCAGCGGATAGCTTCCATCTTATTTCTCGTTTATTTGTGTGACCTGCGCAACTTTTCAGTCATTAGGTACGGATCTGTCGTCGAGTGTGCGGTTGTGGCTCTGAGCACTATGGGACTCAACATCTTAGGTCATAAGTCCCCTAGAACTTAGAACTACTTAAACCTAACTAACTAAGGACATCACACACACCCATGCCCGAGGCAGGATTCGAACCTGCGACCGTAGCAGTCCCGCGGTTCCGGACTGCAGCGCCAGAACCGCTAGACCACCGCGGCCGGCTGTGCGGTTGTATATGATTACGACAAATGAAGAACTTTCATCAGTATACTCCGAAAGGAACTTAGTTGGCGGAAAATATTGCCTTTATTAAGTGACTTAAGTGTCTGCGCTACATCGATGGTATCTAAATTTGATTTATTCATGTTGTCTTCTGCTCTAGATCCCAGTTCTGGAATATTTACTGCATCTTATTTCGTGAAGGAATATCAAATTACTGTTTTAATAACTCCGTTTCAGTCACGCTGTGGTCACTGTCTTTACACCTCTTCTCACACAGCGAAATAAAATTGGTTGTGTCTTGCCGCTGGTAGGCTCTACGTATGACCAAAATGTGTTTGGATTTTCTACCAAACTCCAAGAGAGTGTAAGATGCAGACTAAGCTAACAAACCTTTTGGCTGCAAAAGTGATCTGAAACGGCTGGATCGACCGAAAGAGAAATCATTCCCCTCGAACTCAGATATGTAGATGGTTCTGATGAATTAGGAGTTTAATAACTAAATGGATGTGTCATCTAACTACTGAATTAAACGTTTTGGCTCAGCTTAACCCCAATTTATTACAATAATTGTTCGTAAGCACAGACATATCAAGAAATCAATAATTACCGTTACCTTTAAATTGCAAGGTGATCGAGACTACCAATTTTGAACATTGAAACAAAAATCGGAGGTAGAATGGTTTGGCACAGTGGAGTACGAACGAGTTGGTTAGAGTGAGAATCGTCTCAGTAGTCCATTCTCGAAAATTCATGACTGCGGACGGGTGTGAAGTGATTAGCGTCAACATACCATAAAGTTAGATGAAATAAGGATGCAAAAGACGGAATTTTCTCGGTCATGGATGAGCTCTCGAATATCTGATCTAATCAAGTTTTCATGCAAATGACCGAAGAAAAGTCTAACTGCTTTCTTTCCCAGTTAAGACTACATTGCCAGACAGTTTCACACAGTTTATATGTTGGAGTGTCGAGTCCTGCACATGGCGCTCCTGCCAGCCGCTAATTATTCAGTCGACATGTGACTGGCTGATACTCAGAAATACAAGTGCGGCGGATGGTGCAGTCAGGATGTCCACTTCTCCACATCTTCAAGCTCCGAGTGTCTGCTTCCGTGCCTTCATTTAAAGTGTCCACTTCCACATTCTCCTCCAGAGTGTCCAAAAAGTTCTACCTTTCGTCTCCACTCTGCCCTAAGCCAGCGCAAAAGAATACTTCACCAATCAGAAGGCATTTTTTAAAATTTGGCTAATGGGAAACTTTTTAAAAACCGCAATCTAACACCCAACCTAGCAAATATTTTTTAAATTGTCCAGTGGCTTCCTTCTAGCACACATAATCCTGTGAAACTCCCACTTCTCAGGTGTCTTTTTACATCTTCCAATGGGCTGTTTCACCACGTTCGAAATTTCTAGAAAACGGCATCCAGAACTTCCACTTACATAAGTTTTTTTAGAACAGCTGATGTTCTGCCTTTCAAATGAGAGAAGTCTTCAGTCTTCATGGAGTGGCATCAGGCCATCACACATCCCATCCCACAAAGAGAGAAGAAAAAATGTTAACAATAAACAGCTGCTCAGATTCCTACGAGAAACAGTGACGAAAATCTCCCGACCAGCCTTGGACGTTCCTTTTTTCTACGAAAAGCGTTACTGGCGAAAAAAAAACCATTCCACTGAGATGTTCTTTGAGCGGAGAGACAGACTTGGTAAAGTAATTTATTTTAAACTGGCTGGGTACGCAAAATGGTTAATTATACAAGACTTTTTTTACACCGACTATGAGACCCTATACTACATGGCTCTGTCCTCTGGAACTTCACCACTTATACCACACCTGTGGCTATCCAGACTATACATGGCACTGAAACTTCCTACCTGCATCTAGTGTCCGGGTCACCGTTCCTGCTCCCAGCGATTCGGTTCTTAGAAGCTGCCTATTCTACCTTGGTACATCTGTGGGCTGGCTGGCGGTGGCTCCTGTTCCCTCCTGTCGTGAGTATCCACTCAAGAGTCCGTCAAGCTCATACAGCACAAGTACTGTCTACCTGTTTAGCTGGGTGGTAACGTGCTTGTCTCCCGTGCAGTGGTCCTGGATTCGATTCCCGGCCGGGTTGGAGATTTTCTCGTGGACTGGGTGTTGTGTTGCCCTCATCATCATTTGATCTTTATCACCGGAGCACAAGTCGCCCAATGTGGCGTCGACTAAATAAACCTTGCATTTGGCGGCCGAATCTCCCCGGGTGGGGCCTTCCTGCCAACGATACCATACGCTCATTTCATTTTTAGCACAAGTATTAGACATACTACGAAGTACAGAGATGGAGGTTCAAAATGGTTCAAATGGCTCTGAGCACTATGGGACTTAACATCTATGGTCATCAGTCCCCTATAACTTAGAACTACTTAAACCTAACTAACCTAAGGACAGCACACAACACCCAGCCATCAGGAGGCAGAGAAAATCCCTGACCCCGCCGGGAATCGAACCCGGGAACCCGGGCGTGGGAAGCGAGAACGCTACCGCACGAGATGCGGGCAGAGATGGAGGGAAATTAAGAGATGTATTAGTGACTTGGCCTTTGCACCCACGTTGCACCCATCACCCATGTTATCAGCACCTGACGTTCATTTACTGGTAGAAATATGTTACAAATTAGATTAAATGAATCAAAAGCAGGGATATAAGTGACGTATTAGTCCATCAATCGACTGATGCGTTTCTACAAAGTATCTTTGTGTGACCATTAAATGCGCCTTCAGGAAAGATTTATGTCTCAAAGCCAGCCTCACATAGCGAGGCACACGTCACTCAGTATTTGGTAGACCTGGGAGAGAGTTTAACATGACACCGGTTAAATGTGAGCTCACTGCCTTAACTACCATAGCACTTTGGTCAGTGTTGATTGAAATAGAACCCTAAATTCCTTCGTTATGTTCCCGAGCCAGAGCTACTGAACACTGTTTCCAGAATGACTCTCCAACGCAGTGAGCGCTGATTTGAAACTTCCAGGAAGATAGAGCAACTGTCTGCAAAAGATAAAGGACCCAGGCTCCAGTCCGTGTCCAGCACATACTTTCATTTCGGTAGGAAGTTGTACATCAGCGCGCACTTACCTGCAGAGTGGGTACTCCCCTAGACTGGAAAAGTTAGTTGTCCGCAACGTATGCAGGACGTCATTTTCGTGAAGTTATAAAGGAATGAGTGAGGCACTGGCGAAGTGAACGTTTGTGTGTGTGTGTGTGTGTGTGTGTGTGTGTGTGTGTGTGTGTGTGTGTGAGGGGGGGGATGGGGGGGTGGAGGGTTCATGAGTCGCTCTTGCGTAGTTGAGTCTGTAGAGAATCTGCGCACGATAGGCAAAGAACCCAGGCTGGGCACCTGCCCGGACACACAGTTCTAATCTGCCATGGAGTTTCATGATCTAATTCCTTTGCGCCGCAGAAGAAACCAAACACTGGATGGTTCTTTCTTCACTCTCAGCTTCGAAGGAGTGAGAAAGAAATGTGCTCTTCACCATCACTTGATGCATCTTTGATCACTCGCAGTTTCAAAGGGAAGGGAAAGAAATCTGCTTGCCACTAGAGACGCAGCCAGTGAGTCAACAACCACCTATTTCCGCAAGATATTGTACAGTACGAAGCAAAAGGTATCTTGAACCAACATAAACGATTTTCTATGCTTGTACATTCGCATACTGGAAAAGGCAAGAACGATTGAGTCTGTATGTGTCCTAACTTTTCGTTTGTTACTCTCGTGATCCCTACAGGAGATACATAATGGTGACAGAAAAACTGAAGCACAGTCTTCCTCGACCACCTGTTCTCTTTATTTATACAACAGGAATTCCCGAGAACTACGTCGACTTTTATCCAAAGATTTCCATCCAAGCTGTCCGTGAATCTCTGTTAAACTTCCATCTACACTATACAGAAACATTACGATCGTATGATCATCCTTAGTCTTGTAATTAGTCACTGTTGGGTTCTATGGTAGTTGCATTCATCCACATTCAAGGCAAGCTATTATTTGTTACACACAGTAGAAAGTATGTCCAAGTCTTACTGAGTTTATTATGGGAATTCAGGGTTCCCCTTTTAAGCCAAGAGCTAGACTCTTTGCAGTCCAAACGTGTTTCGTTAACCGATATTGCAGCACCTCTGTCGTTAAGAAGGACGATCCAACGTTCTTTCGGACATTCGAGTCCCAGTCCGACACAAATTTTCTTTGTCGTCTTTTCTTCATGCACCTGATTGTTACCCACATTCGCAATTGCGAATATGTTTCATACGTTTCTGCATGTTTATTCCACTGTCAATGGGTGTTTTTAGCCTGGTCCGTAAAAGAAAAACGTACCTCATGTGGCAATTATTGGAACGTAACATAGCTCTAGAAGCGATTTGAGGCCTAAATTTCGTTCTGATAATTACGGCTAAGAACTGTGTATATATTTTACTGATCTAAACAGAAATGCAAATGTGCGCAAACATATTTGTATTATTAGAAGAACAGATGTTGGCATAACAGATGGACTTGACATCCCATAATTTAGTCTTCAGAAGCGGCTGCTGTTATAGTTTTACAACCATATAGTGGTGCTTTGTACATTTCCTTGCGATCGTCCAAGAACGATAATACACAATAGCGTCTCATCAAACGTTCAGCCAGCTGTAATTGATAAGTGGCTCACACAAGGAGATTAGTTACTGTAACGCCGACAGATTTCTCCGACCACCCGCTGGTAACCAGCATTCCCTCGCCGGATAGCTAATTAGCCGTAGGCCGGGATTGTAACGCTACAGTTAGCGCCACCTTTGTCGTCACTGAGATCCGGAATTTCAGGCGAATTCGGCGCCCGTTCAGTGGTCGCCGTGGTCAATACACCCTCCGCCGCCCGCCGCGGCACATTGAGCAGCTGCCGTCAGCTTGCGACGCCTTTGTGCGGTCAATTTCTGTCGACGTGCGCGACAAACGCATAATGGCGACCGGGTTCGCTTGTTCCGAAGAGCAGGTGCACCACCCGTTGTTTCCAGCATCTGAATGGCATTGTCATGCACCTCACAACCTCCCCTCCTGCCCCTACTCTACACTTCCACCCCCTGGCTTGTATTCTATTCACTGTCGCCCAATAAAGCCCGGCTCCCAATGCGAGAGAGAGAGATGGGAAACACAAGTACTCGTTCACCTCGGGGATTCCCCCATGCAGAATCTTTCCATTCTCTGGTGGCTTTATTGTCTTCCAGTTTGATGGTAATTACACACAGTCTGAGTAAAAGGTTTCACTGAAATTCAGGACAGAAAAGGAGTATGTGGGCGAACTGGGAATAAAGAGTATCCTCGGCCAAACGCACAACAGAAACTTAATATGTTATCCAATTAAGAAAGAGGATGAGGAGACTAAGGTGTATCATTTGCTTCCGCTTTGATGCTGAGCCGCAAGAGAACTGCCTGTAACAAAACAAGTGTATAATTCTTGAGAATATTTCCCATTGTCAGGTTATTGGGTTAGTTCTCTATTAATTTGTCTGTTTCTGATTTCATTGCTAATATTACGAGGGCGTTCGAAAAGTAATGCAACACATTTTTATCGGGCATTTTGCATTGACAAATATACGGAATTTACTGTGGGACATCGTGGAATATCCCCGCTTTAGCCCCCTACTGTCTCATGACGTTCCGATAAGTGGCGGCGCTGTGTGTAGTCTTCAAAATGGCGTCTGTAACGGAAGTACGTTACAAGCAGGAACCTGTCATTGAGTTTCTTTTGCCTGAAAATCAGAGCACCGCAGATATTCACAGGTGATTTCAGAATAACTGGCTAGTCGTTGGGAGAGGCGCCTATCGGAATCGTAACAAGGTCGTGCAAATCCGTCCATCTCCCGCATGCCGTTCTGCCGCGCGCAGCTGTGACTGACTACTGCAGTGTTGGAACGTGCGGACACTGCCATTCGAGATGATCGAAGGATCACTATCAAACACCTCACAGCGCAACTGGACACACGTGATGGGGTTCTTTCCAACCGGATAAAAAATGCAATACATGGATTGGTGCCAAATCACCTCTGCTCCGATGGAAAATTTCAAAGCCGCACTCTCAGCCGGTAATGTCATCCGTGACCGTCTTCTGGGATTAGGAACGGGTTGTTCTGTTTGATGTCCTCCTAATGAAGCAACGATCAACCCCAAAGTTTATTGCGGTTGTTGTTGTTGTGGTCTTCAGTCCTGAGACTGGTTTGATGCAGCTCTCCATGCTACTCTATCCTGTGCAAGCTTCTTCATCTCCCAGTACCTACTGCAACCTACATCCTTCTGAATCTGCTTAGTGTATTGATCTCTTGGTCTCCCTCTACGATTTTTACCCTCCACGCTGCCCTCCAATGCTAAAATTGTGATCCCTCGATGCCTCAGAACATGTCCTACCAACCGATCCCTTCTTCTAGTCAAGTTGTGCCACAAACTTCACTTCTCCCCAATCCTATTCAATACCTCCTCATTAGTTACGTGATCTACCCACTTTATCTTCAGCATTCTTCTGTAGCACCACATTTCGAAAGCTTCTATTCTCTTCTTGTCCAAACTAGTTATCGTCCATGTCTCACTTCCATACATGGCTACACTCCATACAAATACTTTCAGAAACGACTTCCTGACACCTAAATCTATATTCGATGTTAACAAATTTCTCTTCTTGAGAAACGCTTTCCTTGCCATTGCCAGTCTACATTTTATATCCTCTCTACTTCGACCATCATCGGTTATTTTACTCCCTAAATAGCAAAACTCCTTTACTACTTTAAGTGTCTCATTTCCTAATCTAATTCCCTCAGCATCACCTGACTTAATTTGACTACATTCCATTATCCTCGTTTTGCTTTTGTTGATGTTCATCTTATATCCTCCTTTCAAGACACTGTCCATTCCGTTCAACTGCTCTTCCAAGTCCTTTGCTGTCTCTGACAGAATTACAATGTCATCGGCGAACCTCAAAGTTTTTACTTCTTCTCCATGAATTTTAATACCTACTCCGAATTTTTCTTTTGTTTCCTTTACTGCTTGCTCAATATACAGATTGAATAACATCGGGGAGAGGCTACAACCCTGTCTCACTCCTTTCCCAACCACTGCTTCCCTTTCATGCCCCTCGACTCTTATAACTGCCATCTGGTTTCTGTACAAATTGTAAATAGCCTTTCGCTCCCTGTATTTTACCCCTGCCACCTTCAGAATTTGAAAGAGAGTATTCCAGTCAACATTGTCAAAAGCTTTCTCTAAGTCTACAAATGCTAGAAACGTAGGTTTGCCTTTTCTTAATCTTTCTTCCAAGATAAGTCGTAAGGTCAGTATTGCCTCACGTGTTCCAACATTTCTACGGAATCCAAACTGATCTTCCCCGAGGTCGGCTTCTACCAGTTTTTCCATTCGTCTGTAAAGAATTCGCGTTAGTATTTTGCAGCTGTGACTTATTAAACTGACTGTTCGGTAATTTTCACATCTGTCAACACCTGCTTTCTTTGGGATTGGAATTATTATATTCTTCTTGAAGTCTGAGGGTATTTCGCCTGTCTCATACATCGTGCTCACCAGATGGTAGAGTTTTGTCATGACTGGCTCTCCCGAGGCCATCAGTAGTTCTAATGGAATGTTGTCTACTCCCGGGGCCTTGTTTTGACTCAGGTCTTTCAGTGCTCTGTCAAACTCTTCACGCAGTATCTTATCTCCCATTTCATCTTCATCTACATCTTCTTCCATTTCCATAATATTGTCCTCAAGTACATCGCCCTTGTATAAACCCTCTATATACTCCTTCCACCTTTCTGCTTTCCCTTCTTTGCTTAGAACTGGGTTGCCATCTGAGCTCTTGATATTCATACAAGTGGTTCTCTTCTCTCCAAAGGTCTCTTTAATTTTCCTGTAGGCAGTATCTATCTTACCCCTAGAGAGACAAGCCTCTACATCCTTACATTTGTCCTCTAGCCATCCCTGCTTAGCCATTTTGCACTTCCTGTCGATTTCATTTTTGAGACGTTTGTATTCCTTTTCGCCTGCTTCATTTACTGCATTTTTGTATTTTCTCCTTTCATCAATTAAATTCAATATTTCTTCTGTTACCCAAGGATTTCTATTAGCCCGCGGTACCCTCAGGAAATACACTACTGGCCTTTAAAATTGCTACACCAAGAAGAAATGCAGATGACAAACTAGAACTGACACGTGATTCCATTTTCACCCAATTAGGGTGCATAGATCCTGAGTAATCTGTACCCAGAGCAACCACATCTGGCCGTAATAACGGCATTCATACGCCTGGGCATTGAGTCAAACAGAGCTTGGATGGCGTGTACAGGTACAGCTGCCCATGCAGCTTCAACACGATACCAAAGTTCATCAAGAGTAGTGACTGGCGTATTGTGACGAGCCAGTTGCTCGGCCACCATTGACCAGGCGTTTTCAGTTGGTGAGAGATCTGGAGAATGTGCTGGCTACGACAGCAGTCGAACATTTTCTGTATCCAGAAAGGCCCCCTACAGGATCTGCAACATGCGGTCGTGCATTATGCTGCTGAAATGTACGGTTTCGCAGGGATCGAATGAAGGGTAGAGCCACGGGTCGTAACCCCATTGAAACGTAGCGTCCACTGTTCAAAGTGCCGTCAATGCGAACAAGAGGTGACCGAGACGTGTAACATACCATCAGGCCGGGTGATACGCCAGTATGCCGATAACGAATACACGCTTTCAATGTGCTTTCACCGCGATGTCGCCAAACACGGATACGGCCATCATGATGCTGTAAACAAAACCTGGATTCATCCCAAAAAATGACGTTTTGCCATTTGTGCACCCGGGTTCGTCTTTGAGTACACAATCGCAGACGCTCCTGTCTGTGATGCAGCGTCAAGGGTAACCGCAGCCATGGTCTCCGAGCTAATAGTCCATGCTGCTGCAAACGTCATCGAACTGTTCGTGCAGATGATCGTTGTCTTGCAAACGTCCCCATCTGTTAACTCAGGGATCGAGACGTGGCTGCACGATCAGCTACAGCCATATGCATAAGATGCCTGTTATCTCGACTGCTAGTGATACGAGGCCGTTGTGACCCAGCACGGCGTTCCGTATTACCCTCCTGAATCCACCGATTCGATACTCTGCTAACAGTCTTTGGATCTCGAGCATCGCGAGCAGCTATGTCGTGATACGATCAATCGCAATCGCGATAGGCTACAATCCGACCTTTTTTCAAAGACGGAAACGTGATGGTACGCATGTCTCCTCCTTACACGAGGCATCACAACAACGTTTCACCAGGCAACGCCGGTCAACTGCTGTTTGTGTATGAGAAATCGGTTGGAAACTTTCCTCATGTCAGCACGTTGTAGGTGTAGCCACCGGCGCCAACCTTGTGTGAATGCTCTGAAAAGCTAATCATTTGCATATCACAACATCTTCTTCCTGTCGGTTAAATTTCGCGTCTGTAGCTCGTCATCTGTGTAGTATAGCAATTTTAATGGCCAGTGGTGTAGAAGAAACGACTGCATCGCGGTCATCGCCACAAAAATGCAAAGGAACTTATTCTTTTCCACGACAACGGAAGGCCTCACACAAATCTGCACACCCGAGAGGAGCTCACAAATCTTTGGTGGGTTGTACTTCCTCATCCACTTGCAGCCCAGATCTCTGAAATTCTAGCTCCTGTCAATTTGGCCCAATGACGGATGCACTCTGCGTGGATGTGTGTGTGTGTGTGGGGGGGGGGAGTGTCTTTACTAATTGATACAGTAAGCCGTTGGATCCGACGTCGAGCAATAGAGTTGTGCCATGTGGGCATATAGGTGCTGCCAGTAAGGTTATGTAAGCTCGCCGCTTTGAACAGAGATTATTGTGAAAAATAGGGTTTTGTAGACAAAATATTCGGGAATAATATGGCTTATTGGAATACTGAAAGAACCTGATTTCAGAAAAAAAGTGTTGTATGAATTATTGAGCACCTTCGTAGTCTTTTGTGCTCTGTGTTAATCGAATGTACATTCTGAAAAACAGACAAATTTACGCTATCATTAATTAATTTCAGTAGTCTTAATGACGTGACACACAATCCTTTTTAGATACCATGTAATTACATGAGTATGGCTGAATAAGCAAGGGAATTGTACAACTTGCTAAAAATGTCTGGCTTACATATGTGCTTTCATCTACATCAATATTATCCAGAAGAGTGTTATGTACAGACAAAATACTTACCTGAACTGGTATGTTTGTTTATCTGTTCGGCGAATGAACACCCATGCCGTACTGGCACGTTGTACTCTGTAATGTTGTGATGTCCGCAGTGTATTTCAAGCAGTTGTACGAAGTATATTATTTGATTACCACATTTCATTTCCTTAGTGACGCTTGGCAGTGTGCATATTGTCATTATGGCTCCAAGTATGAAGATATCCATGGATAAATGCGCTGCAATTGTATCATTCTAAAAGGCAAGTTTATCTGTGCCAAAAATTCCGAAACAATTGGCATATCTGCAAGCCATGGCTTGCTTTAATCACAATTGTGTGTCTGAGCGATGCTAAATATCATAATCTTTATAAAAATAAATCTTCTCAATAGCCTTCAAATTTTTTGCTGCACCCCTAATTGTTATATATGGACTAATGTATTTATCCTTGGCGCATTTGTTGCCTTAAGCCTATAATCACTTTCAGAACTCAAATTAATATCGAATTTAATAAGATTGAATCCTAATTGCTGGTGGACCCATGTACCAACATAACAAAAAAGTTAATAATAGAGGGAGTATGAATGAGAACAGTGGCGTAGTTAAGGTCACAAAGTATGGTAACTTTTATTAAATCTTTAGTAAGTACAGCTTTTTGCAGAACCAGCTGATAAATCCTATACAAAAATGACAAAGACAAATCAGGAAAAGAACACATTGGGGTGGAAGCTATACTAATTTTCCCTTAATTAATGCCTTTTACAATGAATGTGCCTTTGTTTACATGAATCCACTCTGAGGCCTAACTGTATTCAAATGGCACTACAAACAATGGTCTACCTAAGAACTCGGAGCTGTGAATACCATTTAACAATCCTACGTTGGTGCAGTAATACTTTACCCTTTACCCTTGGTTTAGGTGGTAGCAGAAAACGGCGTGCTGTGGGCGAGGAGCAGTGAGCTGCATCAGCTGTATTTCTGATGCAGACAATAAAATATGCAGACAATATGGTTTGGCGTTCTGATTATCAGAACGTGGGAAAATTACCTATCAGAGCCCTGATATCCTGGCAGAGTTCAAAGTGAGGTGCAACCGTTTGCAGGTGTGGCCAAACCAATTTGGCTCACAGGCAATATACTGCTTGCTGAAATCGTCAGACGTCAGGTGACCGATTCAGGATGAGTAAGTTCACCCTCATGACACACGATATGTTCGAGTAGATGTGCAGTTCCACTGTCAGTACAGTGGGAAACTGCCACTGGTACTTAGTCAACCACAAGATACAGACCACAAGTCTCACCCACTAGAGAAAATCCTGAAGTTCTCCATCAGGGAAGGACCAGAAGACGAAGAAGAAAAAGAATCATAACTGCTTTCCACCAAGCCTAGGTATGGGAACCGAATTATCAAAAACAAAACTGACCCCACATTGCGTGAACCAATCAAACTATCCTCTACTCATTGAATCTCCCCTCTTGAGTGTTCTGTTGGCCTGGTAGTCAAACTTGACACAGAACCGGGATTCCCATGCTGGGGGAGCAAGTCTTCACTTTGCATATCCTGAGAAGAGCCAATCACTGATTCCAGAGCTGTCTTGTCTGAAAAAAGAAGCTTTTAGACCAGGGAGGCATCGTTCTCATGGTAAGCATGGCCATGTTTTGATGAAGAACTTCTATCTAGATGGGCCCACAGTCTCTCACTTATGAAGGGATGTAATCTTTCCAGTCTGCCCATTTCCAATTTTTGAAAGAAGGCTTTTCAAGCTTGTCAGACAGTCATACCCATGAAATACATGTTTTTATCAATCACCAAAAAACCTGGCGACTTCCTGGCGTCAAAGGAGTTTGCAGTCTTGTCTTTCCTAAACACATACACCAGCTGCTCTGTCCGTATCGTCCCAGTTTCTAATATGAGAATGCACGGAGTTTTATGACCTTCCCACCATTTGCACGAAAGCTCAATTTATAGCAGTATCTCTTAAATGGCTTCCTCCAACCACTTTCCGCTATCTGGCTGCCTTCATGATGGACTACTGCCTGGCCCAAGTAAAATGTTTTGCATGTTGGCGCCCTTCCGTCCAACTTTAAGCAGAAGGAGGAAAGGGCTTCAGCCCGAAGTCCCTCTGCAAGTAAGATCCACTGAATGCTGCTTCCCAGAATCACTCACATGGCCAGGCCAGTGCAGTCAGCATTTATGGCCCGCAATTCATCTCTCTCCCTCCACTACAACCCCTTGACAACACGTTCTCTACAGGCTACACATGCAGTTATAAGAACAATCTGCCCGCAATTTTCCCATGTTAAAAAGTCATAAGCCACACAAAGCAAATGTAATACTGGGAAACACTCATATCAAGACGTAAAATATGAATATTAATATGAATGACAATATTGTTAAAGTGTCGTGCCACCTCTCATGTCCATATGGGGAGTGCAAAACATTCTCCGCAAGCAGAAGACATAGGTAGGAATAAGGACATACAATAATCAGGACGTTCTCGTGAGACAACTGAGAAACTGATAAGAATTATTAGTACGAGAAAAAGGTTCAAAACAGCATCACAAATTCGGGCAGAATTTATAGGAATGAACGTATCTGTTGCAATAGTTAAAAGGAGACTGACTGATGCTGGATTGAAAAGATGCATGGCATCGAGAAAATACTTATTGAAGCTAGAATATAAAAAGAAGGGACTCGAATGGACTAGGAAACATAGTAAGTGTACACATGAGGATTGGAAGAAACTGTTATTCAGAGATTAAGCGATATTAGAGATTTTTAATACATTGAGGAGGACGTTTGTTCATCGATCTCAAGAAGAAATGGCGGCCCACCAGTCCATTCTAACTACAGTTAAACACTTTGGTGGCTGTATTATGCTTTGGTAGTGTTTTATAGGAGATAGAGTTTGCGACGTTGTGAGAACAGGAAGGATAATGTACCAGAAGTACTACCACTGAGTACTACCGACAGGTTCTAGATGTACCCTTGTCCTGTTCTCAACTACGCTACAGATCACTTTATTTATGAAAATATAAAGTACAGTCTCCAACAAACTTTACATATTCACATACTCCTTTACCTTTAATCCAAATACAGGGTGTTTCAAAAATGACCGGTATATTTGAAACGGCAATAAAAACTAAACGAGCAGCGATAGAAATACACCGTTTGTTGCAATATGCTTGGGACAACAGTACATTTTCAGGCGGACAAACTTTCGAAATTACAGTAGTTACAATTTTCAACAAGAGATGGCGCTGCAAGTGATGTGAAAGATATAGAAGACAACGCAATCTGTGGGTGCGCCATTCTGTACGTCGTCTTTCTGCTGTAAGCGCGTGCTGTTCACAACGTGCAAGTGTGCTGTAGACAACATGGTTTATTCCTTAGAACAGAGGATTTTTCTGGTGTTGGAATTCCACCGCCTAGAACACAGTGTTGTTGCAACAAGACGAAGTTTTCAACGGAGGTTTAATGTAACCAAAGGACCGAAAAGCGATACAATAAAGGATCTGCTTGAAAAATTTCAACGGACTGGGAACGTGACGGATGAACGTGCTGGAAAGGTAGGGCGACCGCGTACGGCAACCACAGAGGGCAATGCGCAGCTAGTGCAGCAGGTGATCCAACAGCGGCCTCGGGTTTCCGTTCGCCGTGTTGCAGCTGCGGTCCAAATGACGCCAACGTCCACGTATCGTCTCATGCGCCAGAGTTTACACCTCTATCCATACAAAATTCAAATGCGGCAACCCCTCAGCGCCGCTACCATTGCTGCACGAGAGACATTTGCTGACGATATAGTGCACAGGATTGATGACGGCGATATGCATGTGGGCAGCATTTGGTTTACTGACGAAGGTTATTTTTACCTGGACGGCTTCGTCAATAAACAGAACTGGCGCATATGGGGAACCGAAAAGCCCCATGTTGCAGTCCCATCGTCCCTGCATCCTCAGAAAGTACTGGTCTGGGCCGCCATTTCTTCCAAAGGAATCATTGGCCCATTTTTCAGATCCGAAACGATTACTGCATCACGCTATCTGGACATTCTTCGTGAATTTGTGGCGGTACAAACTGCCTTAGACGACACTGCGAACACCTCGTGGTTTATGCAAGATGGTGCCCGGCGACATCGCACGGCCGACGTCTTTGATTTCCTGAATGAATATTTCGATGATCGTGTGATTGCTTTGGGCTACCCGAAACATACAGGAGGCGGCGTGGATTGGCCTCCCTATTCGCCAGACATGAACCCCTGTGACTTCTTTCTGTGGGGACACTTGAAAGACCAGGTGTACCGCCAGAATCCAGAAACAATTGAACAGCTGAAGCAGTACATCTCATCTGCATGTGAAGCCATTCCATCAGACACGTTGTCAAAGGTTTCGGGTAATTTCATTCAGAGACTACGCCATATTATTGCTACGCATGGTGGATATGTGGAAAATATCGTACTATAGAGTTTCCCAGACCGTAGCGCCATCTGTTGTTGAAAATTGTAACTACTGTAATTTCGAAAGTTTGTCTGCCTAAAAATGTACTGTTGTCCCAAGCATATTGCAACAAACGGTGTATTTCTATCGCTGCTCGTTTAGTTTTTATTGCCGTTTCAAATATACCGGTCATTTTTGAAACACCCTGTAAATACAGACTCATTTACAGATATTTTTCTTTTGTTACGAGTATACATTGACAAGGCAGAGGTAGACATATAAGGAGATTTACCAAAATCTTTATTTGCAAGTTCAACCATATGGTAGGTACGGTAAGCGATAATATCTCTATCGACAAAACTTTCAAGTCCACCAACACTAGGTACACCACTACCACCACGTACAACAGTATCATACGATAGAATGTGAATTGTGCTTAATAGAAAAATGATTCACATTACAATAGGCTAATGGCTCAAAACATCGCTCAGCGTTCTGTAAGAAGTACATTGCGTCAAAGGTATAGTAGAAGTTACGGAAAATATTGTGTGGCCATCCCACAACGCTGACTGTAATGGTTTGGGTTAAAGTGGACAGACGTATCCAGTATGTTCACATAACAAACGAGAAACATCTACAGGCCGGAGTGGCCGAGCGGTTCTAGGTTCAACAGTCTGGAACCGCGCGTCCGCTATGGTCGCAGGTTCGAATCCTGCCTCGGGCATGGATGTGTGTGATGTCCTTAGGTTAGCTAGTAGTTCGAAGATCTAGGGGACTGATGACCTCAGAAGTTAAGTCCCACAGTGCTCAGAGCCATTTTTGAGAAACATCTCTGGGATGTCGTCATTGATGTAGGGAATAATGCAGATTCGCAGATAGCTACAACAACATATTGACTGCATCCTGCGAATTTATGAGGCTATCTAAATCTCAGTGAAGGATACTTCATATTTTGAATGTTTAAGTGCTTGTAATTATATTTTTGGAGAAATAATGTTTAGTTTATGTTCATAATTCAAATACCAGATAACAGTCTGGGTGTAGTGGAGATAAGGAGCGGCATTGTATGTAACGCAGCTACACTGCCAGGTCATTTAATTTCGTTCTTCACATTAAATGATTCAGAAAAGCCTGCAACTGTGTCTTCATCATTTAAATAATGAAAAGAGTGTTAGTAACATTTTCATGCCTTGCACTAGATGTTTCGAGAATTTATTCTCATTTCCAGTGCATTTGTGCATTTGTTGACGTGGATATGTTTGGTGATCCAGAATGAGATTTTCACTCTGCAGCGGAGTGTGCGCTGATATGAAACTTCCTGGCAGATTAAAACTGTGTGCCCGACCGAGACTCGAACTCGGGACCTTTGCCTTTCGCGGGCAAGTGCTCTACCAACTGAGCTACCGAAGCACGACTCACGCCCGGTCTCACAGCTTTACTTCTGCCAGTACCTCGTCCCGAGTTCGAGTCTCGGTCGGGCACACAGTTTTAATCTGCCAGGAAGTTTCATGTTTGGTGATGTTTGCAAGTGGTCATTTTCTGACTCTTTTACGTCTTTATGAAGTTAGACTGCAATCGAAAATGGGACAAAATGAATATTTCAGTGTCTTCAAACGCTATGTTTGTTTGACTACTTATAGGTTCTGTGCCTCCTCCATTGTACGCGAAAAATCAGCACTTACGAGTTCACTGGTTCTTGTACAAAAAATGCTTACTACGATCTTGTGGCTTCTTAATGAGTTTGTACACAGTCAGAGATTGGATTTATATATATCGACTACTTTCTTTTCTGATTATGAAATGTACATACTTTTGAAAACTGTTACAGTTATCATATGCTGCAGAAACATTTGTCACTGAGAATTTTTTTCTCCTTGGTTTTTGACGTGTACAAAACTTTTAAGTTCCTCCATTAAACCCATTGTATGAGATTTTTGGAAATGGTGGAGTCCTTTAGAATCTTCTTCTATGTTTTAGAATCGGTGTCCAGTGTTTTTTTATGTGTGTTGCGATTGACGATTTTATGAATTGATTATGTGTTTGTTTACATGTTCGTTGTACCTAATTTGAAAATTCCTGCCAGTTTTGTCCTAAATAACAGCTTGAGCATATTTGATAAGTTATTTTTTATATTTCTTACCTGGGAATTTGTCTAGTAGACACCACAAACAATAAAAAAGATAAATTCTCAGATGCAGGAATATATAAAATGTCAAATTTGCTCAAGCTACTGCACAGGTCAAATTGGCAGGAATTTTCAAAGTAGATAGAATGAACATACCAATGGTTACACACATAAACAATTTACAAAATCAGCAATACCAACATACAGAAAAAACTCTGCAAACCCACTGGAAAACATAGAAGTTCTTCAGCTTATCGAACACTTCAAAAAATCTCGTGCAAAGGATTTAATGGAGGAGCTTGAAATATTTGTACACCACAAAAAGCAAGGAGAAGAAATTGTCAATGACGAACTAGATAGTGAATGAGTCAACTTCTTCAGATGTTTTTCCTGTACATGATAAATGTAAGAATTTTCATAAATATGTACATTTCGTCATTAGAAAAAGAATGTAATGATGATTTAGTAGTCAGTAATGGCAAAAATACGTCTTATAATCTACAGCCTTATCTATATACATTACGTAAGCCGGTAACCTGTAACAACTCTGACTGTGTACAAACTCATTAAGAAGTCATAAGATCGTAATATATTTGTAACATGTTTTGTAAACAGACCAGTGTATCATCTGCATGTGAGTGCCATTCTGCGTAATGGAATTTTCTGTAAGTAGTTAAATAAAAATACCATTTCTAACGTTAGCGTTAAAAACACTTAAATATTCATTTTGTCCGATTATCTGATTACAGTCTAACTTCAAAAAGACACAACAAATGCAGAAAACCACACTTGCAAACATCATCAAACATATGCATATAAACAAATGCACGAATGCACTTGAAAATGAAAATAAATTCGCGAAACGCGTTATTCTAAGCATCAAAAACTAAATACTGGCGCAGTTTTCATTATTTAATCAACTGCGGGATCACTCCGAAAATATATACATTAGTTTATTTAACCTACTCCTTACAAGAAGAAATAAGAGACCGGTGATAAAACAAGGAAATAATGGTTATTAAAAGAAACACAGAAACTAATGATGAGACAATGCCAGTGTTAAGAACGGTTCATGGCTAACAGTTGTGGCGTTCGCTGTGTTATTCAGTGGTTTGGTATTTAACTAATTTGTAAATGAAAATGATAATCTTATTTTATTACACTGAGTAATTACTACATAATTTTTCTCACGGCTAAAGATTTGGTCAAGTTGCTAAAGAACTCCAAGTTAACGTCGTGTTAAAGTGTTGTCTGTAAGTTGTGTAAGTGTCACTAAATCACAGTTCATACAACAGATTCTATACAACTATTGATTAAGATGGAAGCATTTATCTTCAGCAAAACGATCATTAAAACCACCGAATATCAGCCGCGCACAACACTGACGTATGTTACCTGAAACAATATTCTTCGCACCTCGTGCGTAACTAATTTCGGCTCCATACATCAGCTAGAAAAGTTTGTTATAACGATCGTGCTATGAGCACTGTTTTTAAAGAACCAATCTGATTCGAATTATTTTCATTAAAATGAGTTCGGGACCACCGGTGCACATTTATTTTTACACATTTGTATTACGTTCAGCATTTATGTCTGCAGAGTTGCGTAATTTGAATTTGCCGCTGAGACAATTGTTAAGCTGGCGGCAGACAATTGATAGAGACTTTCTATTGTTAGACCAAATAAGTATTTTAACTGCTTATTAAACTTTACAGAAACTCTACTTTCGTATTGTGCACTATTTAGACTTCATCAGGCAAACATTTGATTTGTTTCTAAGGAAAACACAGACAAAAACGCGATACAAATCGCTATCATCAATGGCTGCGCTCCTTGCAGCGGAAAGAAACAATTAACACCGATAATGCTTACTGAGAGAGGAATTACAGTTACAAATAATTATTCACTCATGTTTATAATAATAATGAACTCTATTTTCAAGTAATAATTAACAAATAATTACAATTTCTCTACAGACCTCAGTTTGATATGCGTCTTGCGTGCTGAACCTACAAAAGCCATCCAACAAAAGATAAAAACAAAGGAAGACAAACTCAGATCATAAAAGCACTTTACAATTATCATTGTCTTTGTATGATACACATTGATATGTCCAATTATATCATAGAATATTATATAAATAATTAATTCACTATAAGTTTTCATTGTTTTTTCATATGTCGCATACATAATGTTTATAACTGTTAGAGGCATAATTTCCTCTCGTCGCACTGTAGCCAGAAATTTATCTCGTGGATGTTACAACGCCCCTTGGGCTGAGAAAAAAAAGTAGTTTATCTATTGTATATTTTTTTATCAGTCCACGTAACCCACGTAGATTTGCTACTCTCAAGATGCATATGTTTAGTTTCAATGTTGTTTTAGACATGACAAAATTATAGTTGAATCGAGTACTTTAAATGACTTCAGTGACTGTATTATCTCGGAAATTGCTGCGGATACTTCCCGGATTAACTTACCCCCCCCCCTCCCCCCATTTGGGTTCACAGGACTCGGAAAACCGGGAATAAAACTTTCCAAGGGGCTTCAAGAAAATACAGACACCTACTTTTAACAGTCAGGCTTGACATGAATGTAATAAAATATGCTGGAAAATGCAAATTTATGACTCTGTTGTAAGCATCTGAGATAATGAATGTTTTCTCATGGTGGGATATCATAAAATTTCCAAAGTCACTCATTTATCGAATTTCATAACAATTTGCTGCTGTCGTCGTAGGACCGCCCTCGTGTCGAGCCGTTCGGCTGCAGACAGGTAGTGGCTGCTGCTGAACCGCCCCCGGCCAAGTCGGTGGGGCGTCGGTTGCCGTCGGCTGCATCGTGGTTTGGATCTGTTGCTGGCTAGAAGCCGCGCTGCATCAGGTCTTGTTTCTCCTTTCCCGCGTCCCTCAGTTTAAGACGGGTACATGAAATGTCAAAATATAAGTATCAGTGACAAGATAATAACTATTCTCATCCTGTGGAAAAGTCTATTAGTGTCCATTTCACTTGCATTCACACGGATGGAATTAGACTGTTTTTTGGAGTACGTTCTGTATTTTGACACTATTCAACACAATGTAGTGATTCAGATGTAAGTTTATCACTGTATGCGCTTTTTGAACACTGCGCAGTTAATCATACAAGTGTCCGTAGTGTGCTTCGTTTACTTAAGCGGAATGTAAATATTTTCGCGACGCGCTGCGTAGCCAACGTTGCATTATTGTTTTGCCGCGCTGCTGGCTGTACAGTCTGTCACATTAAATTCGGCACGCGGAGACGCATCATATCAAACTACTAAAGGTCATCAGTTCAAATTAATTATTAATACCGTCAACAGTACTCAACATTCATAGCGTTGCTGCTAACTTTGACACTCCAAGAGCGTTCATAAGGTTACGTGATCACAGTTTTTATCACTGTTCATCATTATTCACAATGTAAATCACAGTTCTTCACGCGTCCAGTAGTTCCTCCGAAACACGTTTCACTGTTCTGATTGCTGGTAGTAGTTTTCCACAGTACTTAACAGACAATCTATATGCAAATGAAACTTTTCAGGTAATGAGGTCTGGTACACTTGCACATAAGTTCATATTACCATGACTGAATAACAAAATTTAAAATTTTACACTGTCACATAAACATGAGACAATATAAAACTTTCAGAATCTGCTACATTATCTTGACCATGAGATTATTATTGAACTGTCCAGATAACAGTACATTTCCATTTTTATTACAGATACGTATATTTATATTTTTTATTTTTTATTGGGATTGTTATGTACCATGTTTTTGGGACAGATGTCCATGTTCGGTTTATCTAACAGGAATGTTGCTCATAAGAGCATTTTAAATGACTTCGTAATGAAACCGTGTACGTAAATCAGTACACGTTCAGATTTCCCTTCACTAATGGTGAAAGCAGTTTATTTTATTTTTTATTTATTTATTTTTCTCAGTCACACATCTCACATACCACCAACACTCGCTACGTGTGTGGGACTACATGACTCAATCTTATGAAAATATTTTTGTTATATCCATTCTTACACACGAACAAATATATTACTTAAGCATTTTAATCATTTCTATCCTACGTATAGAAAGGTAAAATTCCTCACATCTAATGCAACAACACTCAAGTGTTTATCAAGATATTTATCCCTTTTAGAGTAAAAATACATTTTTATGGGGATTCTCTACTCCTTGTTCAAATAATTCAACAACATTACAGTGTAATACTTGACATAAAAGCTTATAAACTAATACATACATAATATTATCAAATTATTACTGCTAATTATTTTACCACAAACATTATATTTACAGTTGTAGGGTAGTGCACTTGCACTTCTGATTGGTCCTTTGTATCCCTTCGTTTTTCTTAGTCCAGGGGACCGAATAAGATGTTCTGCAATAGGTCTTGTGCGGATATACTTTCATATTATACTGGTAATCTTTTATGATTCCAGGGCGTTCAGTGACTACTTCGAGGTATCCAGATAATTGTCTAGCCTCTGAAGCATTAATGCAAGTTGCCTCCTGTACTTTCTCTTCTATTGTTGTGACGATGTCACTCACGTTGCTGGGTGCATCGTTATTTCGATTTTTGTGACACATCTGTGGGTGCTTATGATCCAACACTAACAACTTCTGTTTGCTGACAGAAAGATTCATTTTTCTCATCAGCGGAAGGTTCGCACCGAACTCCCGATTCAGCATTAATGTTATAGGTCGCTGTTGGTACTTAAGTGCACGTGTCCCACGGGCGAGATCAATTACAGCTTCCCTTTCCCGAAGGAACTCAAGACCCAGAAGCACCGGTACTGACAAGTTATCCATTAGTAGGAACGTGCATAATAAGCGATCATTTCCCAAGGAAACTTCCACCTGTGTCTGGTATTTTATACTCTGTGCCTTTTTTCCCAATGCCTCTATAACCTTACAATTTGCAACTGGCAAAATCGGCGATCTCCTTATTCCGATACCTTCTTGAAAAACTGCGTGTTCATAACTGATACATTCGCACCTGTGTCAAGCAGAATAGTAGTTGTTACACCATTTACAGCTCCGGTGACACTTGCATGGATATTTTCCCTTTGTGGCTTATCAGAGACAGCAGGTTCCTGATATAGCTCATCTTCGATCCTGTTGCCATCCTGATACCGTATTATGTTTATTTTTTGTTCCGTCGACCTATTGCCTTCATTGTTAGCCTCGGTCACCTGTCGAAGGCCTACAGGGACCGAAATTAGTTTGTTTGCTTCTGAGTGTTTTGTTTTGTTTCCGAAGGTACCTCCACTATTCTAACATTTTGTGAGTTTTCAGTCGGAGGAGGCCTGCTTGGATCCCACCATGGTGGATATTGATTGCTTCGTATAGGTATGGCCTGTACATAATTTATTGGCTGACCTGAATTGATAGAATTTTGCTGCGACTGCCAATGACTTGGCCTTGGCTGTCGCCAATATTCACTGTCACCCCGCATATTTTCAGGCATGTCTTTATATGGACTATCTGACCTGTTCTCATTTCGTCTCTTTACATCTACATTTATACTCCGGTTGCTATTGTTATTGTTTGGGTTTTCATTGTGTTACGGCCTCTGATTACCATTCGGTTGTTGGTGTTCTTCCGCCTTTTGATAATTACTGTTATTATTATTAGGATAATCAAAATTCCGGTTGTAGGGATTCCTCCTACTATTATTATTAATGTATTTTCCGTTACTATAAGCTTTACTTTTATTTTTCTTTGGACTACCTTCACCCCTATTTCCATTCCATGAATTTTTCCTATTAGGACTATTATTATTGCTGATCACGTCAGAATTTTTTCTGGCGTCTTCTTGCACTAAATCCAGAGAATCAATTACAGACAGAAATTCTTTCAGATCGCTGTCTGTAACATTAAATAATTTTTCTCTAATATGTATGGGTAATCTAGCTTTTAACACTCGCAATAAGTCTCTGGTGGTTACTGGCTCATCCCAGTACCGGGTCATGTAAATATATTTTTCAAAGTACTTTCTTAAGGAACCTGACTTCGGATTGTACATTTCTGCATTGTAGACAATTTTAAGGAGTCGCCCTTGAGTAGACGCTGACCAGAATTGATCAAGGAACGCCTTCTCAAAGTCGTGGAATGTCTTGCAAGTTTCTGATGCATTTAATGCCCAGAGAGACGCATCACCAGAAATATGTGAAACCACAAACTGTATTTTCTGTTCTTCCGACCATGATTTTGGAAGAACACTTTTGAAGTTTCGAATGAAAACTACTGGATGTACGTTTTTCTTGCTTTCTTCGTTAAATATTTGAAACTGTCTATGCTTAATCAGGCTTTCTTCATGCATCAAAGTAGTTAAGTGCATGGAATTGCTATCATTCGCAGGTAGTGTGGTTACTTTATTACAAGTACATTCTATTCCACTATTATTGTTCCTTGGTGTCATATATTGCTCTGGTAATATCGGTTGATTACCAAAATTGAGTCTTCCTTGTGGTGCATTAGTATTCGCCGTCAGATTATCTGCGATCTTTTGCCTGTCAGTACCAGTGTTGTCATTACTGCATACTGTCAGATTTTCAAAGTTTTGATTTTCAGAGCTCAGCACCCTGGCAACTTCTGTTCGAACTTGCTTCCGGATTTCCGAGGGAATGTTCTCCTGCATTGTTTCCACAGCGGTAGCCAAGTCTTTGAATTGGTTCTCTAGTCTATCTAATTCAGTTTGAAGACTATTGACCTGAACTGGAATGTTTGTTAACGGCTCAATAGTGGTTTTTACTGCATCGATCTCCTGCTTAAAATAGGTAGTAATAGCATTATCACGATCGACCAACACTTGATTTATCCTACGGACAATTTCTTTATCGCTTTCCAGTAATATATTGTTTATATTTTCCATTAATTTCTTTCCCTTTTCTTGGTCCCTGAGCTCCTGTTGCTGTTTTTCTATAGGCTTTTCCTGTCTACGTTTTTCCTTTTCCTGCTGACGTTGTCTTTCACGCTCCTGCTCTTTAAGCTCGCGTTGTTTTTCACGCTCCTGCTCTTTAATAGTAAACTTTTCAAATAATGCTGTTAGCATATCCTGTATGGACATAGCTTGAGCATTGCTAACTTCTGCCCCTTGCCCAGAAGAAATATTGTCATTAATTCCTAACTGGTTTAATCCAGGAGTGTCAGTTTGTTTTGCAAACTCCTCGGTTTTACTATCACTCGGGACATCAGTTTCTAAATTATCATTCATAATTAAATTTTCTAATAATTCGACAGAAATATAGGTAGATTGTTCTACCTGAGACTCTGATGCATCAGTATGCTCATTCGGTTTATTTTTCTTTTGTTTAAACATTCTATCACCAATATAGCACAGCAAATATATAAATCACTGACAAGCACCAATTGACACAAAATAATCTTATAACTAACACATATACACAAATAACACTCAAAAATAATATTCTCACAGCCAGAATATTCAATTAATACTACTTATGGCTGCAGGTACTGATTTTAATTAAAATTGCACTCGCAGCGAATGTTCTTAGTGTGCTGCTGCTCAGTCACTGAATATGCTCATCTGTTCCTACCTGAATTGATTGACAGTAGAGGACTGCACTGATAATGTGAAGTGACTCGTGTGTCTGGCACCAGTGCAGATACAGATTCGTACAGCAGTTCGGTAAGAAGATGTCAATGCTCATGAAACAAGTAAATAAACAATGATTAATAGTTTGTTTAGGTACTCCATCCCTGTAATAGATCGCAATTTCAATTATTAACATGAATAAGTGTGCATTGGTGGCCCCACGTTGGGCGCCAGTGTGGCGTTCGCTGTGTTATTCAGTGGTTTGGTATTTAACTAATTTGTAAATGAAAGTGATAATCTTATTTTATTACACTGAGTAATTACTACATAATTTTTCTCACGGCTAAAGATTTGGTCAAGTTGCTAAAGAACTCCAAGTTAACGTCGTGTTAAAGTGTTTTCTGTAAGTTGTGTAAGTGTCACTAATTCACAGTTCATACAACAGATTCTATACAACTATTGATTAAGATGGAAGCAGTTATCTTCAGCAAAATGATCATTAAAACCACCGAATATCAGCCGCGCACAGCACTGACGTATGTTACCTGAAACAATATTCTTCGCACCTCGTGCGTAATTAATTTCGGCTCCATACATCAGCTAAAAAAGTTTGTTATAACGATCGTGCTATGAGCACTGTTTTTAAAGAACCAATCTGATTCGAATTATTTTCATTAAAATGAGTTCGGGGCCACCGGTGCACATTTATTTTTACACATTTGTATTACGTTCAGCATTTATGTCTGCAGAGTTGCGTAATTTGAATTTGCCGCTGAGACAATTGTTAAGCTGGCGGCAGACAATTGATAGAGACTTTCTATTGTTAGACCAAATAAGTATTTTAACTGCTTATTAAACTTTACAGAAACTCTACTTTCGTATTGTGCACTATTTAGACTTCATCAGGCAAACATTTGATTTGTTTCTAAGGAAAACACAGACAAAAACGCGATACAAATCACTATCATCAACGGGTGCGCTCCTTGCAGCGGAAAGAAACAATTAACACAGATAATGCTTACTGAGAGAGGAATTACAGTTACAAATAATTATTCACTCATGTTTATAATAATAATGAACTCTATTTTCAAGTAATAATTAACAAATAATTACAATTTCTTAACAGACCTCAGTTTGATATGCGTCTTGCGTGCTGAACCTACAAAAGCCATCCAACAAAAGGTAAAAACAAAGGAAGACAAACGCAGATCTCGTCGCACTGTAGCCAAAAATTTATCTCGTGGATGTTACACAATCTAAAGTAAACAATCAAAATTCTATACAAAATTTGCATAGCATGGATTTTCTTAATATATATCAACCACTTGCTATAAAACTTGTTAGAAAATTAACTTTCATTTACAGATGACACAAGAGTAATTCAAAAAAGACGAAAATCTACATCTGCAGCTACGTGATTACTCTACTATTCACGATAAAGAGTCTGACAGAAGGTTCAATGAACTACATTCAAGCTATCTCTCTATCGTTCCTCTCGCGAAAGGCGCCCACGAAAAACGAGCACTTTAACTTTTCTGTGCGAGCCCTGATTTCACTTATTATATGGTGATGATCATTTCTCCGTATGTAGATGGGTGTCAACAGAACGTTTTCGCAATCGGAGGAGAAAACTGGTGATTGAAATTTCATGAGAACATCCCGTCGCAATGAAAAACGCCTTTGTTTTAATGATTGCCACTCTAATTCACGTATCATGCCTGTGGCACTATTTCCCCTACTTCACGATAATACAAAACGAGCTGCCCTTCTTTGTACTTTTTCGATGTCATCCGTCAGTCCCATCTGATGCGGATCCCACACCGCACAACAATACTCCAGAATAGAGCGGACAAACGTGGTGTAAGCAGTCTCTTTAGTATACCTGTTGCACCTTCTAAGTGTTCTGCCAGTGAATCGCAGTCTTTGGTTGGCTCTACCCACACCATTATCTATGAGATAGTTCCAATTTAGATTCTCTGTAACTGTAATCCCTAAGTATTTAGTTGAATTTACAGCCCTTAGATTTGTGTGACTTATCGTATAATCGAAATTTAGCGGATTTCTTTTAGTACTCATGTGAATAATTTAATACTTTTCTTTATTCAGGGTCAACTGCCACTTTTCGCACTATACAGATATCTTATCTAAATCATTTTGCAAGTCGCTTTAGTCATCTGATGACTTCGCAAGATGGTAAATGACAGCATCATCTGCAAACAACCTAAGACGGCTACTCAGATTGTCTCCTATGCCGTTAATATAGATCACGAACGATAGAGGACCTATAACACTTCCTCGGGGAACTCCGGATATTATTTCTGTTTTACTCGATGACTTTCCGTCCAATACTACGAACTTTAACCTTTCTGATAGGAAATTACGAATCCAGTCACACAGCTGAGGCGATATTCCATAGTCACGCCGTTTGGTTAGAAGACGCTTGTGAGGAACGGTGTCGAAAGCCTTCTGGAAATCTAAAAATATAGAATCAATTTGACATCCCCTGTTGATAGCGCTCATTACTTCATGAGTATAATGAGCCAGTTGTGTTTCGCAAGAAAGATAGTTTCTGAATCAGTCTTGATTACATGTCTATAAATCGTTTTCTTCGAGGTGCTTCACAATGTTCGAATACAGTATATATTCCAAAACCCTACTGCAAATCGAGGTTAGCGATATAGCCCTGTAGTTCAACGAATTACTCGTACTTCCTTTTTTGGGTATTGGTGGGACTTGAGCAAATTTTCCAGTCTTTAGGTACGTATCTTTCTGTGAGCGAGCGGTTGTGTATAATTGGTAAATATGAAGCTATTGTAACAGCATACTCTGAGAGGAACCTGACTGGTATACAATCTGGACTGGTAGTCTTGCTTTTATTAAGTGATTTAAGCTGCTTTGCGACACCTAGGATATCTATTTCCATGTTTCTCATCTTGGCAGTTGTTCTTGATTGGAATTCAGGAATATTTACTTCGTCTTCTTTGGTGAAGGAGATTCGGAAAGTCGTGTTTAATAACTCTGCTTTAGTGGCACTGTCATCAGTGACTTCACCGTTGTTATCGCGCAGTGAAGATATTGATTGCGTCTTGCCACTGGTGTGCTTTATGCATGACCAGAATCTCTTTCGGTTTTCTGCCAGATTTCGAGACAGAGTTTCGATATGGAAATTATTAAAAGAATCTCGCATTGAAGTACGCACTGTATTTCGAACTTCTGCAAAACTTTGCAAGTCTCGGGAATTTTGCGTTCTTTTATATTTGGCATTTTTTTTCGATGTTTCTGCAACAGCGGTCTGAACCGTTTTGTGTACCATGGCGGATCAGTATCATCACTTATTATTTTATGTGGTATATATCTCTCAACTGCTGTCGACACTATCTCTTTGAAATCATTCCAGAACTTTTCTACGCTTACTTGATCAGATCGGAAGATTCAAAACTGGTTCAAATGGCTCTGAGCACCATGGGACTCAACTTTTGAGGTCATCAGTCCCCTATAACTTAGAACTACTTAAATCTAACTAACCTAGGGACATCACACACATCCTTGCCCGAGGTAGGATTCGAACCTGCAACCGTAGAGGTCTCGCGGCTCCAGACTGTAGCGCCTAGAACCGCACGGCCACTCCGGCCTGTCTGAAGATCGAAAGAAGTGCAGACTGTCACTTAAAAGGCGTTAAGAGCATTTTTATCACCTTTTTTAGTTTCTTTTTGATGGTTGTAAGAGTTGTGGTATTCAGCCTAGCAGCTACTGCCTTGTGGTCGCTAATCCCTGTCTTTTTTCACGATACTCAGTATTTGTCCAGGTTTATTTGTTGGTAAGAGGTCAAATATGCTTTCGCAAACATTTACGCTTCGAATGGGCTCATGACCTAATTGTTCAAAATAATTTTCTGAGAAATCATTCAGTACATTTTCGCATGACATTTTAAGCCTGCCGCCGGCTTTAAACGTATAATTTTTCCAGCATATCGCGGATAGAATAAAATCACCGCCGACTATAATTGTACCTATTTGAAATGAGAATTCAGTTTTATTTTAACTGTTCAGCAACTATATCTTCTGAGTCGGGGGGTTGATAAAACGACCTAACTAATAGTTCAGTCCGATTGTCAAGTATAACCTCTGGCCGTACTATTTCGCAGGAACTACTTACTTCCATTTCACTACAAGACAAACTAGCTTTAGCCGAGCGGTCTAAGGCGCTGCAGTCATGGACTGTGTGGCTGGTCCCGCGGAGGTTGGAGTCCTCCCTCGGGCATGTGTGTGTGTGTCTTTGTCCTTAGGATAATTTAGGTTAAGTAGTGTGTAAGCTTAGGTACTGATGACCCATTAGATTTCACACACATTTGAACTTTTGAACAAACTAGTTGTGACAGCAGTAAGTACTCCACTATCAACTGTATTTAATCTATCCTTTCTGAACACTGTTAGATCGTTAGAATAAATTTCTCCTGAGCTCATTTCCGGTTTTAGCCAGCTTTGTATACCTATACCTATTTGGGCTTCCGTGCTTTCTATTAGGGCTTGGAGCTCTGGTTCTTTTCTAACACAGCTACGACAATTCACAACTACAACACCAATCGTTTCTACAACTAACTTGCTGTGTTTTACCTTACCCCTTTCTGTGGTTCCCTGAGGCCCTCTAACCTAAAAACAGCCCAGTCCCTTCCACACAGCCCCCGCTGTACGTGTAGCCGCTTCCTGTGTGTAGTGGACTCCTGACCTATTAAGCGGATCCCATCAACCCATCAGCCGATGGCGCAAGTCAAGGAATCTGCAGCCTACACGGTCTTAGAACCGCCTGAGCCTCTGATTCAGACCCTCCACTCGGCTATGCACCAAAGCACCACAGTCGGTTCTATCGACGATGCTGCAAATGGTGAGCTCCGCCTTAATCTCGCAAGCAAGACTGGCAATCTTTACCATTTCCGCTAGCCGGCCAAAACCAGAGAGAATCTCCTCCGATCTAAAGCGACATACGTCATAAGTACCGACATGAGCCATCACCTGCAGTTGGCTGCGCCTTGTACTCTTCATGACATTCGGAACCAGCCTTTCCCCGTCCGGAATGACTCTCACTGGTATGCAGACCGAGTGCACACTGGCTTCCTTCCTCTCCTTGCAACCATGTTCCTTAAGGGGCCTCATTACGTGCCTGACGTTGGATCCCCCAACTATCAACAAACCCACCCTCTGTGAACGCTCAGATCTTGCAGGCCGAGAGGCTTCCTCTGGAACAGGGTGGACGACTGCATCCGGCTCAGAGACATCGTCAGCCACAGATAACGCCCGAAACCTGTTCGTCAAACGTACTTGGGAGGCCCTACGATTGGCCCCTCAGAAAGTTTTTCGCTGCCTGCCAGCCTTTGGAATGATCTCCCACTCGACCACAGGTGAGGGGTCAACCTCAGTGCAGGCAGTACCCGGGGAGGTCACAGCAGTGGACCGATCGGAGGACGCGTGGGATGTGCTCGATGTCTCCCGCATCCCCGCGTCTGACTCCCCCTCCCCCCCGCCCCCCCCCCCGCCCCACCATAGTGATGCCACTTGGCAGCAGCCTCAAGCTGTGTGACGGAAGCCGACGCAGCCTGGAGCTGTGAGCGAAGGGTCACCAACTCAGCTCGCTTCTCTACGTAGCAATCACAGTTCCTATCCATTATTGCAGTCACTCCCGTTTGTAGCTCGTAAAAACGAACGGTGAACTCGGCTGATTAGCAGCAGGAATTCGAAGTGCTCTCTCACTAATGGTCTAAACGACACTGAGTAACACGAACCAAAACAAACAAAAGCATCTAGGTTCCGAGGGTCGACATAAGGATCGATAGCAACGGCGGTACGGTACGCTACACTGTTATTAATATGAAAGCTTGTGCGTAGTAGGCACTCGAACACATAAGAAATTACAAAAATAATCTAGTAACTACACAGGTATCTGTAAATAAACAAGTCGCTCCTGCAGGAAGCTCGTAAAATATACAACTATTACATCACAGTTATGTATATCGTTTATTTTTCCATCTTACTTATACTTTTTCTACGCTATGACTGTTTCCGGCCCGCCGCAGTGGCCGTGCGGTTCTGGCGCTGCAGTCCAGAACCGCGGGACTGCTACGGTCGCAGGTTCGAATCCTGCCTCGGGCATGAGTCTGTGTGATGTCCTTAGGTTAGTTAGGTTTAAGTAGTTCTAAGTTATAGGGGACTTATGACCTAAGATGTTGAGTCCCATAGTGCTCAGAGCCATTTGAACCATTTTGACTGTTTCGGATCGCGTCTGATGATCTTCTGCTCTGCGTAGCTGTCCAAGAAAGCCGTCGTGTCTGTATCGGAACTGCACGTCACAATACTTAACAGTTCAGGTACCTAAATTACGGGTTACTTACGTAACTATACATGCTGACGGAAAAAAAACAGTCGCAGCACGAAGAAGGCGTTGTGCGACATAAACGAAAACTGATAGCCTTCTTTATAAGAAGAAGCAAATCAGGTTTGCTATAAGTACACGGTGTACCGATCGTGACCGTTAGTTACCTTTGAGATTGGACGTGGTGTGCTGATATTAGTCAATAATGCCTTCAAGGCGACAAAGAGGCTATTAGCAACACCTCACTGTGTTTGAAAGAGGTCGTGTAATAGGACAAAGCGAAGATGGATATTCCTTCTGCAATACTGCAGAAGGACTTGGCAAGATGTAGCCACTGTACATGATTGTTGACAGCGGTGGTCACGAGAATGTACGGATGCAAGAAGACCGGACCCCTGACGGCCACGTGGCACTACCGAGAGGGCAGACTATCGCCTTCGGTGTATGGCGTGACGCATCGTAATGCATCTGCAGCAGTAATATCAGTAGCGGATGACACAACCGTGACACAACAAACTGTTACAAATCGGTTACTTCAGTGACAGCTCCAAGCCAGACGCCCTAGAGGGTGCATTCCAGTGACCGCAAACCACCGCCATTCACGACGTCAGCGTTGTGAAACGAGGGTTCGTTGGAGGGCAGGGTGGAAATTTGTTGTGATTTATGATGAAAGCTGATTCTGCCTCCGTGCCAGTGATGGTCGTGTGTTGGTTAGAATGAGGTCAATTGAGTGCCTGCTAACATCATGTCTGCACCCTAGACGTACTGGACATTCACGTGATTTTGTATGACAGAAGGAACACTTTCGTGGTGGTTCCACGCACCCTGACTGAAAATGTGCGCATCAGTCTGGTGATACGACGTGTTGTGCTGCCATTCACGAACAGCATTCCAGGGAATGTTTCCTAACAGTATAACGCCAGCCGACATAACTCTGTTGTAACGCGACATGCTCTACAGAGTGCCGACATATTCCATTGGCCTGCTCGGTCACCGGATCAGTCTCCAATCGAGCACGTATAGAACAACTCCAGCGTCATCTAAAAACAGCATTAACCGTCCTTGTATTGACCGACCAAGTGCAACAGGCATGGAACACCAATACCACAAACTGAAATACGGCTCCTGTACAACACAATGCATGCAGGTTTGCATGCTTGTACTCAACATTTGGCGGTTGCAATGGTAAGTAATGCACCAGAATTTCGCAGTTTCTATTTGTTATTTTGCGCTTACCTTAACCTGTTATCTTGCAATGTTAATCACTTGCATGTGGTACCTAGTATTTAAATAAATGCAAGCTTTCTGTAACACATGTGACCTTCAGTGGTACCTTTACATTGGCATACTGGTTCCCTGTGGGCGCCGGATGGATCCGAGCTTTCACGATGTCTGTCAGCAAGGTAACGCCCGCCCGCTAAAGGCGAGAGTTTTTAATGCTTGCCCTCGTGCTTGGCAAATCATTCATTAGCCAGAGAGGTCGCCGAATCTCTCCCCAATTCAGAACATTTGGAACATTATTGGCAGGGCCCTTCAACAATCTACATCTACATCTACATACATACTCCGCAAGCCACCTGACGATGTGTGGCGGAGGGTACCTTGAGTACCTCTATCGGTTCTCCCTTCTATTCCACTCTCGTATTGTTCGTGGAAAGAAGGATTGTCGGTATGCCTCTGTGTGGGCTCTAATCTCTCTGATTTTATCCTCATGGTCCCTTCGCGAGATATACGTAGGAGGGAGCAATATACTGCTTGATTACTCGGTGAAGGTATGTTCTCGAAACTTCTACATAAGCCCGTACTGAGCGTCTCTCCTGCAGAGTCTTCCTCTGGAGTTTATCTATCATCTCCGTAACGCTTTCGAGATTACTAAATGATCCTGTAACGAAGCGCGCTGCTCTCCGTTGGATCTTGTCTATCTCTTCTATCAACCCTATTTGGTACGGATCCCACACTGCTGAGCAGTATTCAAGCAGTGGGCGAACAAGCGTACTGTAACCTATTTCCCTTGTTTTCGGATTGCATTTCCTTAGGATTCATCCAATGAATCTCAGTCTGGCATCTGCTTTACTGACGATCAACTTTATATGCTCATTGAATTTTAAATCACTCCTGATGTGTACTCCCAGATAATTTATGGAATTAACTGCTTCCAGTTGCTGACCTGCTATACTTTAGCTAAATGATGTGGCATCTGTCTTTCTATGTATTCGCAGCACATTACACTTGTCTACACTGAAATTCAATTGCCATTCCCTGCACCATGCGTCAATTCGCTGCAGATCCTCCTGCATTTCAGTACAATTTTCCACTGTTAAAACCTCTCGATATACCACAGCATCATCCACAAAAAGCCTCAGTGAACTTCCGATGTCATCCACAAGGTCATTTATGTATATTGTGAATAGCGACGGTCCTACGACACTCCCCTGCGGCACATCTGAAATCACTCTTACTTCGGAAGACTTCTCTCCATTGAGAATGACATGCTGCGTTCTGTTATCTAGGAACTCTTCAATCCAATCACACAATTGGTCTGATTGTCCACATCCTCTTACTTTGTTCATTAAACGACTATGGGGAACTGTATTGATCGCCTTGCGGAAGTCAAGAAACGCGGCATCTACCTGGGAACCCGTGTCTACGGCTCTCTGAGTATCGTGGACGAATAGCGTCTTTTTCGAAACCCATGTTGATTCCTACAGAGTAGATTTCTAGTTCCCAGCAAAGTAATAATAATCGAAATTAATACGTGTTCTAAAATTCTACAACTGATCAACGTTAGAGATATAGGTCTATAGTTCTGGATATCTGTTCGACGTCCCTTCTTGAAAACGGGGATGACCTGTTACCGTTTCCAATCCTTTGAAACGCTACGCTCTTCTACAGACCTACGGTACACCGCTGGAAGAAGGGGGGGGGGGGGGGCGGGGAAGTCCCTTCACGTACTCTGTGTAAAATCGAACTGGTATCCCATCAGCTCCAGCGGCCTATCCTGTTTTGAGCGATTTTAATTGTTTCTCTATCCCTCTGTCGTCTATTTCGATATCTACCATTTTGTTATCTGTGCGACAATCTAGAGAGGGAACTACAGTGCAGTCTTCCTCTGTGAAACCAGCTCGGGAGTTTGACGATCTAACGTGCCAGTTGGACACAATGTGTCACGATATCCCTCATGAGGATATACGACAATTCTGTCACTCAAACTAAGCAGAATAACTGCTTGCATAACGGCCAGAGGGAGACGAACCCGTTATTGACTTGGTCAATTTTTGGAAAAATGTTTCAAATGGCTCTGAGCATGATTTGATTTAATATCTGAGGTCATCAGTCCCCTAGAACTTAGAACTACTTAAACCTAATTAACCTGAGGACATCACACACATCCATGCCCGAGGCAGGATTCGAACCTGTGACCGTAGCAGTCACGCGGTTCAGGACTGAAGCGCCTAGAGCCGCTCGGCCACACCGGCCGGCTCAATTTGTGGAGCTCTTTCTCTTGAATACATGATCCTGTTTCTCTGAAATTGTAATCATTTATTTGCCTGCACAAGTACGTCACATATGTTGATTTGCGTCCCATTTGTTTAATTCCTTCCTGTTGTGCCGTATTTTCTTTCTCGTCTTTGAGAGTATTTTACAAAGTGAAGTACGTGTTGCAATCTGAACAACGCCAAATCGTTTACTAGCAGCCTCGTCGCTGTCAGAGACCGGCCAATGTCGCTTTCGAACAATAGCGTTACGACGAAAACACACGCAGCGATTGCGAGCTTTACTGGCGACAAGTGGGTGTTGTGAATCTGGACACGAGGAGCGAAGCGATCACTTTTAGCTGGCAGTGCGAGGCGGGGCTGCTGAAAACTGTTTTAATCAAGCCGACCGGCACCAATTGTTATCGAACCCGAAGCGGACACCGCAGCGCAGCGCTCCGCTCCGCCGCACCTACGTAAATCCTGTTCCGCGTTGTTCCGAGAGAGGCGGCAGGGTGTGAAGAGGGGTCGCTGGGATACGCGCTCACCCCCACCCATCCCTACGAGCGGTGACGTAGGAGGTGTGAGGGTGGCAGTGGTGCTGCTGGTGGGTGGTGGGGGGGGGGAAGGGGGGGAAGGGGGAATACGATAGACGCGGTGTCGGATTTATCGAGATCGCTGCTCCGTTCCCGCTTCCTACGCTGCCGCCGCCTGCTAGCACCGTTAAATTATTCGCGCTTCATAAGCGTAAATCCACTGCAGGCAAGCGCAGGCAGTGCGGCCAATAGGCCGCGGCTCGCCCCGGCGATTTCGCTGGTCGCAGCCACTCGCTTCAGCCTCCGCGCGACGCTATTCGATTTGTCACCGTTCCGAGCCACTGCGCATCGGCAGAAAATTTAAGGGCCCCGCGCGACACCCACATACCGTGTGTATACCTGTGTGTATTTTCAGATTAGCGAAAAATATTGTTATCGCATTTCCCACGTGAATTTTTGAGCAAGAGGGTTGAGCTCTGGAGAGAAAAAAAAAAAACTATGTGCTTAGTACGTGGTAGCACTTTAAGTCTACTAGATTCGACTGGTTCCAGTCCAAATTACTAGCTTCGTATTTCATGATACGATAGCTCAGACAGTTAAAATTTCACGTTATTCGTTTTGCACCACAGGAGAAATGTCTCCTCTAGATTTTGTCAATGAATGACGTTGTTGTTGTTGTTGTGGTCTTCAGTCCGGAGACGTGTTTTACGGAGCTCTCCATGCTACTCTATCCTGTGAAAGCTTCTTCAACCCCCAGTACCTACTCCAACCTACATCCTTCTGAATCTGCTTAGTGTATTCATCTCTTGGTCTCCCTCTACGATGTTTACCCTCCACGCTGCCCTCCAGTACTAAACTGGTGATCCCTTGGTGCCTCAGAACATGTCCTACCAACCGATCCCTTCTTCTAGTGAAGTTGTGCCACAAATTTCTCCCCAGTTCTATTCAGTACCTCCTCATTAGTTATGTGATCTAATTTTCAGAGTTCTTCTGTAGCACCACATTTCGAATTCTTCTATTCTCTTTTTGTCTATACTATTTATCGTCCACGTTTTACTTCCTTACATGGCTACACTCCATACAAATACTTTCAGAAACGACTTCCTGACACTTAAATCTATACTCGATGTTAACAAATTTCTCTTCTTCAGAAACGCTTTCCTTGTCATTGCCAGTATACATTTTATATCCTCTCTACTTCGACCATCCTCAGTTACTTTGCTCCCCAAATGGCAAAACTCATATACTACTTTAAGCGTCTCATTTCCTAATCTAATTCCCACAGCATCACCCGACTTAATTCGACTACATTCCATTATCCTCGTTTTGCTTTTGTTGATGTTGATCATATATCCTCCTTTCAAGACACTGTCCATTCCGTTCAGCTGCTTTTCCAGGTCCATTGCTGTCTCTGACCGAATTACAATGTCATCGGCGAACCTCAAGGTTTTTATTTCCTCTCCATGGATTTTCATTCCTACTCCCAATTTTTCTTTGTTTCCCTTACTGCTTGCTCAATATACAGATTGAATAACATCGGGGATAGGCTACAACTCTGTCTCCCTTTCCAAGCACTGCTTCCCTTTCATGTCCCTCGTTTCTTATAAATGCCACCTGGTTTCTGTACAAATTGTAAACAACGTTTCGCTCCCTATATTTTACCCCTGCCTCCTTCAGAATTTGAAAGAGAGTATTCCAGTCAACATTGCCAAAAGCTTTCTCTAAGTCTACAAATGCTAGAAACGTAGGTTTGCCTTTCCTTAATCTATCTTCTAAGATAAGTCGTAGGGTCAGTACTTCCTCACGTGTTCCAACATTTCTAGGGAATCCAAACTGATATTCCCCGAGGTCGGCTTCTACTAGTTTTTCCATTCGTCTGTAAAGAATTCGTGTTAGTATTTTGCAACCGTGGCTTATTAAACTGATAGTTCGGAAATTATGAATGACGTAACGTTTAATAATAATGAATGTCGTAACATTAACCGTGTCCGGGATCATAATTACAGTAGACAATGTGATTTTTCGTTTTGATCGCTGTTTTCATTGTATAAGCTTTACGATTTTACCTTTTTTCAGGCTCATTGCGTCTACAGTAGTTATCATTAATTGAAATAACAAACAACCAGTTGTACAAAAGAAATTTTATTTTATTATGTGGATTCAAGCACGTAGTGTCCAGCTTCAGGAGGTTATAATTATCCCACTATTTTATTTTTTACGCTCCGAAATAGTGTGATAGCTGTAACCTTCTGCAGAAGATCACTAGATTGATGAAACAAGTTAAGGAAATAAAATTTCTCCCGTGCAGCTGATTGAAGATTACTTCAATAAATACAAATATTATTGCTGAAGATAAATAAATTACCGAACCTGTCAAATAATAGGATACAGTTCTACCGCGCACAAAAGGCTACATGGATATGTCTGTAAAAGGGAGACGTACCATAGCAAGAGGACATCGACAAACCGTATCTCGTCAAAAACTTACAGTGTACAAGAGTACTATGGACTTGTGCCACTGTGACTTAGACCGTCTGAAGTAAATTAAACCGTTAGCTGATGTTAGTGCTGACACTCTTTCCAATACAACATCCAAACGTTTTACGAACCGCCTTCATAACCTAATTCATATAATTCGTCCCACTATAAGACCATTTTGCAACAAGAGCGGGGCACTGGCACAATACAGTACGTGCTTCGTGTTTCGTGCAGATACGGTTCAGCTGTGGTTACCACCGGTTCGAGAACATTTTTTTATACACAAGTGATGTATCATTTGCCATTGCCTCCCTCCGTCCATCATGCATTGGTTACGTTTCTTGCGACGGTTAACAGGCAGGTGCATCACACTATGTCAGTGAAATGTGGCGACAACTTGAAACGTACATGGGCAAAAAGTTTAAACTGCACTCGGGTTCATCGAGATAATGTGGCGGAAAGTGGGTCAGATACAGTGTGCTGTCCAGCCGTCATAAGATGGTGGCAACAGTTTTACCAATACGTGGGTGACGCTGATCAGGAAGGAAGGCCATCGGTATCGACCACAGACGAAAACGTACGGGCAATATAAGAACCAATTCCGAGAAGAGGACTTTCCTTGACGAAGGAATCAATTTCCTTCGTCGAAGAAATGAGCGATGGTAGAACTTGCGGACCGTTTCTTACAGAGGCGCAGTGACTATGTTAACATGAGTCATTTTCTGTGGCACTTTGAAGTGTGGTGCTGTGTTCAATAAAAGTCTGCCATAATATTATTTATCTTACTTTTTGAAGTCCCCTAGTAGTGTTAGGTAGATATCGATATTCTGTAGCAATAAATAAAATATATAAATGTCATAAGACATACTACACACTGTTACGACAGTCAAACCACTTTGACCGCAGCTCTTGGTCTAATGTCTAGCGTAGCTGCCTCTGGAACACGGGATCCTGGGTTCGATTCCCGGCCAGGTCAGCGATTTTCTCCGCCCGAGGACTGGGTGTTTGTGTGGTCGTCATCATTCGAGAAAGTGGAGAGACTGGACTGTGAAACGATTGGGAATTTGTACTGGTACTGATAACCGAGCAGTTGAGGGCCCTCTACCCGAATATTATCATCTTCGAACCACTGTAATGTACATGATATAATAAAAACAGCTATAAATTCTGATTATGAGTTAGTAAAGCCTACATTTATGTTAACTGCGGATGAAACAACAATACAATAGCTCCACTAGACTTTTCGACGCATATTTTTCATGGGTGTGTGAGTTTTCAGATTGCTGTAAAGTACTGTTGGTTTGTAGAATGATATTTTGAGTAAAGACTGGAGCTCTTATATAACTAATGGTGCTTATGCCTAATTGTGTTCTACTTGTTCAGTCGAAATTATTGCCACTGGAATTCACGGAACGATAGTACATGTTAGTATGAATGCTCGTTAAAGTATCATCATCGTCATCATCATCACCCATCCGGTTTTCACTGTCCTTAAAGTTACCGTATCAAGTCACCCCTGTATGACCTGCGTTGTCATCTACCTACTTATCATCCACTAGCCAGAAGTTATCTTCTTCTTCTTCTTCTTCTTCTTCTTCAAAGAACGCTGACAGTCAGTAGCATGATCGGTTGTTTGCTCATGGATTTTCTGAAAAGCGATTCTGAGCTCAATGCTGACCACAGGCCTACGTTCTTTAGGCAGGGTAACCTTCTACTTCGTGGACCACATTTGCTATCAATCTTTCCTTGAAATATTAGTAGCAAAAGTTCTATTTATGTTTGCGCATTACAGAGCCAGTGTATTCGAGTTTTCTTCTGTTGATGGTACTGAGAATTTTGTAAATGCTCGTTCAATGCCGCAGTATCGCCAAGTTTGTGACTTTATCTGTCGATGGTATCCTTAACATCCTCTGATACATCCAAATTTCTAATGCCTGCATTTCTTACACAATAATGCGGTAAGTGTCTATGACTAGAATCCATAGAGTAGGAGACTGAACATGTAGCTTCGCAGCAGTCGAGTGCGAAGTGTAATACTTATGTCACAGCTTGTCAGAACGTCCTTCATTCTCTTGAAAGAACTGCTAACCTATTCAGTTCTGCAGCCAATCTGTTGTCGGAAGTTCCAGTAATCGTTAATTTGTTTTGATTTGTTTAACTTGTTATGATGAAACTATTTCGATTTTATCATTACTAAGGGCATGGGTGCTCTGCAATTTATTTCGGTTTTGTGCTGACAAACATCCACTATGGCTTCTTGATGTTTAAGCCTAACCCCATAGCAGAGCTTCCTTCAGTTACTGTGTTTAGTGGTGTCTTGCACATGTTCCCGACTGGTCACAAGTAGAAAGAGTTTTTGGAATAAAAACTGGATCCAGGTATGCTGTACTGATTGTTATTATCAGTGTGATTGGCCAGATTCAACATTTGGTCATTTACAAACGCTTATCTCAAGCACAAAAAAGTACACTATTGCACGTGGAGACGTAACCATGTACACTGTGCAATAGTGTATTGTTTTTGTGACACATATGCACAGAAGTAAGACTTATTAATGTCCCCATGTACCAGCGATTTGTTATAATGTAAAATGAAACTGGGAGCTTAGAGATACGTGCATGAAAATAACCAAAGGTTAATACTGGCCAATCGCATAGATAGTAAGAATACAGTGTACCTGGACCATGGTTTCATACTCAGAACACGCTGAGACTCTGGACACCTACAAAAGTAAAATTTTAAGGCAGAGTTATCAGCCGATCTGATGTTATTGATGATAACTACATTAACAGCCACTTCATCATATTTTCCTTCAAGAGCATCTCGGGACATATTTTCAGAAGAGATCCAGAATGAGATTTTCACTCTGCAGCGGAGTGTGCGTTGACATGAAACTTCCTGGCAGAATAAAAAGGTGTGCCTGACAGAGATTCGAACTCGGGACCTTTGCTTATAGCGAGAAAGTGCTCTACCATCTGCGCTACCCAAGTAACTCACGATCCGTCCTGACAGCTTTAATTCTGACAGTACCTCGTCGTCTACTTTTCCAACTTTACAGAAGCTCTCCTGCGAACCTTGCAGAACTAGCACTCCTGAAAGAAAGGATATTGCGGAGACATGGCTTTTGAGGCACACAGTTTCAATCTACCAGGAAGTTTCATATCAGGGCACACTCCGCTGCAGAGTGAAAATCTCATCCTGGAAACATCCCCCAGGCTGTGGCTAAGCCATGTCTCCGCAATATCCTTTCTTCCGGGAGTGCTAGTTCTGCAAGGCTCGCACAAGAACTTCCGTGAAATTTGGAATGTGGGAGACGAGGTACTGGCGGAATTAAAGCTGTGAGGACGGGTCGTGAGTCGTGCTTGGGTTGCTCAGTTGATAGAGCACTTGCCCGCGAAAGGCGAAAGTCCCGATTTCGAGTCTCGGTTAGGCACACAGTTTTAATCTGCTAGGAAGTTTCATTTCAGAAGTGATGTTACAAAATAAGGCAGAGAGAATGCAGTCACGCTGAACTTTCTTAATCGATAGTTCTTCTGACAGCTGACCATCGAAGCACATAGTAGCACTTCGGTTCTAGTACATGCTTCCAATCAATCCGATGACGAAACCGCCCAGCCGCAGTTCACATAACATATGTATCAATGTTTCATTCTTTTCATATCCCTTGACTTACATACGGTCTGCTGTGTTGCGTCTACTGTTGCTGGTGCACCGTATCTTCCGGAGGTGACGTTCATAACAGTTGGGCATTGTCACACTGACAAAGCGAAGTTTACGATTTGAGCGTCCGTGTGTTTAGAATTGTCAGGTGTGGTTCGACTGAGCCAGTTGCTAGAGTAGGCTGAAATGGAACAGTCTGAGATAGTCAATTTGTAATGAGAGTGAGAATATCAGTTAGAGAATTCAGAAGAAAGGGTGTAAATAAGAAGATATCTACAAGTTTGAGTGTAGATTTATGCAGGTCAGTTGTTAAAGCTTGATATCCGCACGATCTTGATGAGATACAGTAAAAAAAGAGTCTGCGTGATATCAGATAGTTAAAAACAAGTATGTGTTGTTGAGTAACATTTTTAAGCTGATTTTTACACAGTTGTTAGTTTTTTCATAACGGAAGAAAATTTATTTTATTTTTGGTTATATAAAACTGTTATGCTTCGATTAAAGTAATTTTGTGATTGGCAACCTGCAATGGCGAGAGGGACGTGGAGGAGGGGGGGGGGGGGGCAGTGTTTCCTGGATGCTGCCAGCCACACTAGACAAGGCTCTGTATGTACCTGCAGAACATATAACAAAGCGAGTTCGTGGCGTTTGAGAGAGTGCGGTGATTGACTAGTGGCTGCCCGCTGCTACTGAAGTTACTGAAACATCAATTACATATTGTATTTTAATCAGAGGACAGTAAAAGGCAACCAGCTTTTTATGTGAGTAGAGTACCCGAGCAAAGCAAATCCATTAGTAAAGTTCCGGCCAAATAGGAGATATTTTGTCTGGGACTAAAAACGGGTGAGTAACTTGTAGATTAAAAGAAATTGCTTGCACGATTACATATGAAAATACTCGTGAGGAAACAGTTTGTAAGACCTCGTCCACAAGATGCTTTCTTCAAGTACGTTCCTCTGAAGTTACGCTTCAGCTGCCAAGAAGTATTAAAATCTGTAATTTTTATTGGACCTCAGATTCAAAAACCTGAGAATACAAAAAATGTTAGAGAAAAAGGTGTATAGACTGCCTTCAGGCCCGTTGCTGAAAACTCTGTAGGGAATAAGAATCATCGAAACTACTATATAAATGTGAAAAGCAAGAAATTAGGTTGTAATATGACTGTAATAGTCCATGTCCTGCACTCGAATGTCGGCTACTTGAGAATCTACGACATTGTAGATAGGAGCCAGTAGAACGCTTCTACCATAGCATTAACGAGACAGAGAAGGGGTACCATGGAAGATGGAATGAAAGTACGATGACCGACTACTGTTGGATCTTGCAGAGGAACAGTAAGGATGAGGGTTCTACGTAAAATCAATAAAAAGGTCGTTTGGAAATTAATTTTAAAAGGCTAATGATAATTTTGCTGAGGCAACCGTTGGAATAGTTTTAGTGCAGTAAGTACATAAAACAGTGATTCAGTAGTTACTTGAAACACAGATATTGATTGAAATTTTATGTTAAAATTTATGCTTTAGTTACTTAGGTCTTTAAGATATGAAATACTATTTTGTGAAAAATTCTGATGTGGCAGAGCGAAATAAAAGTAATTTTCAGAAGCAGTATTGCAAATTCAATCGGGAGTAATCGGTTCTGAGAAATCATCTACCAAAAATTTAAAAAAGTAGGATTGCTTGTTTGTTGTACTATTGGAGTTTAATTTAAGCTGTAGTCATCTTCATCGAGAATATTCCAAAATGGCTCCAAGCAGTGTGAAGTTAGTCTTGTAAAGCACTATTTTGAATTCGGAGTGAAATTTGTTAGGGTTGAAACTGAGGTGTAATAAGATTACTTTAATTATTAGACATAAACGAAGCACATCGATCGTAAGATCGGAAAGGGGACATGGAATTGACACATACAGCACGGTGGCCGCTCTTGACCCATCCCTCGTTTGCTTGTACGTGGTTTTTACACCCCAGCTACCAAATTTCCGATTGCCTGTAATTTAATTGTGAGCGCTAATAACAGTCAAACTAGAGCTACCTCCGTTTCATTTTAATTACACTCATAACTATGTCGGCCACTCCAATCTTCTCCCTGTTCTATACGTTTGTTTTTCTGCCTCTGGTAATGATTCGGAACACACATACCTTCATTTCTCGCTGAGCATTTGCCGGTTTTTAATTATTCTCGCATTAAGGATTTTTGGCTAGCTGCCGTAAGTTAAACGTTCTAATTCAAGCTGACTATAAATGTTCTGGACGCCACAAGAATACCTTCCAACATTGGGAACACTGAAGAGCAGGTTAATATATTTTACAAATTTACATCACCTTACAGAATAGTATTCTGAGATACCCTCTGGTAAGCTACAGGCAATTGTTGAGGTAAATAAGAATCTAAACCACAGCTTCACAGTCATTAATGCATTACATCTATATATAAAGCTACATTCTCTATATCATAATGAAGTGCACTGCAGACGTAACTTCCTCTTTTATCAGTTGTTAGGGTTTGTTCCCAGTCAATAAAGTACGAAGGTAGCAAGGGTAGGTAAGTGCGAGGACGATCGGTCATCCTAACAACTCTTACACTCAAGCTACCGACAGGAATAATATATGGATGGATGGAAAAGAAAACTGACAGCTGTCAGACGACGATCAGTTTGGCTTTAGGAAATGTAAGGGCACCAGAAAGGTATCTCTGACGTTTCGCTCGCTGGTTGAAACACGATTTATGAAAAATCGAGCCATTTGTATAGGATTTATTGACCTAGAAATAGCTTTCGACAACGACATTCTAAATTCTCAGAAAAGTAGGTGCAAGCTTTAATGAAAGACGGGTAACATACACTACGTAAACACTGGAATACTAAGAAACTAATGCTTGGATTACAAACGATATAAGAGTGGAATGCAGCCTTTCACCCCTAATGTTCAGTCTATACATCGAATAAGCAATAACGGAAATAATAGAAAGGTTCGTGGGTGAGATTAAAATTCTGGGTGAAAGGATTTCTGTTAGAAGATTATAATAAAACTTACCATCGAGGTAGAAGGGGAGAACGCAATCGTGTGATGAGGAGAAATTATAAATAAATTAGCATCTAGCTGCAAGGATGATTTTCAGTTTCTTTATTGCAATATTGATATCGGGACTAGCAGCCACATCTTCAGACACGGCTATTCTCATTAACAAATTTTAATCCATGACAACTGGGCACATGTAGCAAGAATACTGTTTTGTTACGTTTCGGGGCCATTTTAGAATAATGTGTCACCCTGTTATATCATAAGGATTTGACTTTGTTCTTAATGTCAAAAATGGTTGTTCATAGTAGGGAGTGATACACACCATTACACTTTAAATGGTTCTTAATACAAAATGTAAACTAGTTGTCAACATTATATCACGACACTTACGTTAGGAAATATTGTTGTATTAATGTTTTGCCCGTCTTTATGACTAATTATGATTTCACGTACAGTTTGACTTGAGCATAATAATGTTAATTTGGGTTAATGAATCTGCGAATATGCTAGTAATGCTATTGCTTCATATACGTACTACTGTAAGGTAACATTGTAAAAAGAAGGTGATGTGAACCCGTGCTGGTAATCCCGAAATCGATAATGCAATAAAAATTGAGGACCAACCTTGAAACCAGAGGCTAATTCATTTGTAATTTCAGTTGCACAACACCATGGTGACATTCGTGACGGCCTCAAAGTGAGAAGGACCTGTTGAATGGAACTTAAGAGTATAATGACCACACGCCGAGGATTGTGAGTAAACCAAAGACAGACAAAAGCAATGTATCGGGTCATAAATGAGATTAAAAATTAATTTAGCACCAAAAGTGCTGACCAATACGTACGAGGAGAAAAGCAATTCTGTTACCTTGGAAACAAAATAACCCACGACGGACGAAGCAAGTAGGACATAAAAGCAGACTAACATAGACAAAGAGGACATTCCTGGCCCAGAGAAATCCACTGATATCAAAAATAGGCCTTAGTCTGAAAGGCATTTCTGGGAATGTACATTTGGAACACAGCATTGCGTGGTAGGGAGATATGGACGGTAGTGAAACAGGAATGGAAGAGAATCGAAGCGTCTGAGATGTGAAACTACAAAAGAATGTTGAAAATCAGATGCACTAATAATTTAAATAATGAGGAGGCTGTATGTATAATCGGCCAAGAAAGTAACATATGGAAAACACTGACAAGAAGAAGGGACATGATGATAGGACATCTGTTAAGACGTAACTTCCACGGTACTAGAGGGAATTGTGGATGGTAAAAACTATAGGGAAGAGAGAAATTGAAATATAAATAATTGATGATGTCGAATGGAAGTGCTTCTGAGACGAAGAAGATAAAGCAGGGGAGAAATTCGTTCAGGGTTCTTCAAATCAGTCGGAAGACTGATGAGTCAAAGGAACAGAAAGTTCTACATACGCGGCATATAGTGCCGAATATGCAACCAATCTTCTGTTGGATGTATACAGCCAAAAAGCAATGCGACGACTATATGTTGTTAGATTATCACGAAGTTTGTGAACTATTGTGTATCGTGTATTGAACCGCGGACCTACAAATGACGGAGAGGCTACGTCCCGCCGTAGCCCTCAGTGGTACACAACCCCACAACAGGCCACAGCAGTGGCGTAGCGTGCGTGGAGACAATTTTTGCGCAGCAATCGCCGACATAATTATAACTGAGGTGGAATAGGGGTTAACTAGCTTACTGATATTTTGAACTATATTTTAACCAGGACGAGAAGATCTCTAGTAGTGTAGTATTGGAATAATGGCAGAAACGCTTACAGGACTTAACGATGGGAGAGCCATCTAGACTACTCAAAATGATGAAACAAGTTCTTTAATGCTGAACGTTCGTTAGGAGAAAATTATAGCCAAAACAAACATACGCAAGATTGAGACTCTGAGGCAGATGATACGAAGGTCAGACGAACTAACTGGGAAAAGCAGGAACCAGGTTTCTCAACCGATCCCAGGAGTGAAACGTTAATGACGATATGAAGGACTTATTTCAAAAGTGGTACAAGTCCATTACCTCCACTTTTCTGTCTATAATGCTTCTGAAATTAATGAGTCAAACAAACAGAAGGAAAGGTTCATCTGTACCAAGAAGCCATATGCTTGAAATTTTCTAGTATCTCAACTGCAGATTTTTCAGCGCTCATTTAACTTTAGGACACTGTATCTCAATATGAACAAAAATGGACTTGTACCACTATTGAAATAAGCCCTTCATATTTTTATCGTACTGTGAATATTCAGCACTGTGTTCATAGTGTATGGCATGTCCTTAAAAACGCTGCAGAGAGCCACAGTTTTGGTCACCTTATTCCTGTCCGGAGTAGCAACGTTACTATCCTTAAGAGTCTCTTTAGAATGCCTGTTACGAATAATAAGTCTCCCGATCACGAAACTGAAACACCATTTTTGGACTTTGGCCGTGTATACACTGCAACATACAACTGACATTGTGTTCATTTTTGTTAACAGTAAATGGGAAGAGAAAGGTAACTAGAGTTCCAGGTTTTTACCACCCCTAGTCTTACTGGTAATCATGACTGACAGTAGATCCTCATTACAGACACTGACTTGTACTGAGTGTCTCAAGACTGGTTATCAGTTATTACAGCCCACGTTAAAAGTTAACCTTTAAAATTTAGAGCTCTGGATAGGACAAAATTCCGTGGCGCAACCCATAGAACTATGGTACCCAAAAAAAAGTCGTAACAAACTATCATTAACCTGAGCCTGCGGTAGTCTGTGAGTCAACTACATTATCTCAATGGGCTGAACATTCAAGGAAACCTCTACAGAATTCCGTTAAAATGTTGAAAACTACCGGCAAAGACGCTCTAATGTTACATAACAGAAATAAACATAAAATGGGGGCGCAAAACACATGACTAAGTGAGCTATATTGCCACTAACCTTACATTCGAACAAATAGCTGTCAGGCGACAATTAGTCCGCAGCTCGTGGTCGTGCGGTAGCGTTCTCGCTTCCCACGCCCGTTCCCGGGTTCGATTCCCGGCGGGGTCAGGGATTTTCTCTGCCTCGGATGACTGGGTGTTGTGTGATGTCCTTAGGTTAGTTAGGTTTAAGTAGTTCTTAGTTCTAGGGGACTGATGACCATAGATGTTAAGTCCCATGGTGCTCAGAGCCATTTGAACCATTTTTCAGGCGACAATCCAGAATGTCTGACAGTTTCGCTCAGCAGTCTGTGTCGTTTGATGCGAAGATATAACAACAAAGAATTTTATTAGGCGAGCTTTGTTAACCAGGTAAAGCAGGCTTATACAGGCCGAATGCGGCCCGCAATTGGTCTGATGCCAACTCATCCCCTTTCACCGTCCATTCTTGCTTTTCTCACGGCACGTTATCTTCGAACTTTCCCAACAAGCTTTCGCGGGAACAAGAGCTGCATGAGGGCCTGCAGGGAACGACCGTGTTTCATCATAGGTGGTTCGTGTAGTCTACGGTACATACCTTGCGAAAGTGAGCTTCATCGGTCTAGTCATTAAAGCGACCAACTTTCGTGATGAAGGAAAACACAATTTACGTACTTAAGTGAACTTGTAAGCATTTACTTCAGAATCAACGGGAACTATAAGAAATCGACAATGTCCCCGAGTGAATTACGTACCGATATATGGCGAGAGGTAGAAGCATATAATGCTAGAGATTATAACAGAAGAGAACTACTGCAGTTTCAAGAAAGAGTCCTATCCGCAAAAAGATGGCCTACCAATGGGCTCATCCATCAGTGGTTTACCTCAAAACGCATTTCTAAACCACATTAAAAACAAAATATTCAATGAAATCATACATCCAAAACTGTACAAGATTATATACTGGTACCGACATGTAGATGACACCATTTGCTTGATTGATGAAACAGATACCCGAATAAAAGAATTACACAGTGACATAAATACAGTTCACACAAAAATAAAATTCACCATTGAGACCGAAAAGAAAATGAAGCTTAATTTGTTAGACATTACCATACACAGAATCAACAACAAACATAATTTTGCAATTTTCAGGAAGCCTACAGCCACAAGTACAACCTTTCACATCAACTCCAACCACCCACAAGCACACAAACTTTGAAGTTTCAGACACATGCTACACAGGTTCAACAGAACTCCACTGGAAAAACTCAACTACACACAGGAACTACAATACACCATATAGCCAGAGAGAGTGGGTACAACACACAAATGATAATCGAACTGAACAACAAAATTAAAAAACAAATTAAAAGAGAACAAACCATCAACAAATCACCACCCACAACAGAAAACCAAGAACAAAAGCTCCAGACAAACACAAGATACCAGTAACAGCCTACAAAAAGTACAGCATGGCACACACTAACATACAGTAACAAAAACGTACACAGGGTGAGAAACATACTGAAGAAACAAGGGCTACAAATATCATTACGCACAAACAACACAGTATAGAAGAATGTAAGACCTAAGAACACCTGTGCAGACTAATTCTCCAAATCTGGAATATATCAGTTCACCAGCAGTTCATGCCAGCCGGTCTACATAGGCCAAACACGCAGAAATTTCAGAACGATATACTCCGAAAACCTCAGAGCCCTAAGAAGTGATAGTACACACTCCACTTTTGCAGACCATCTAATAAGAGAACCACCACCCAAAAAACATGGAGACTGATCTGAAGATTTTCAGAGAAAGCAACAGTTTCTATCAAAAACTGACAATAGATGGTAACTACCACATGCAAAAAGCAATAACACAGGGAAAGGTTGTCCTGGATGAAAACACAATACTGTGTAACAAAATACTCTTTGGAACACTCAATAAACTGTACAAAAATGACTCCCCACAAAGAAACATAAAAAACTGCTGTTTTCTTGGTTCTCAACCAAACTCTCTTTCCATCTCTCTCTCTCTCTCTCTCTCTCTCTCTCTCTCTCTCTCTCTCTCACTCACTCACACACACACACACACACACACACACACCACGCACACACACTCATTCAAAGTCAGCGCCATAACAAACACAAGACCAACGATGAACAAGTGAGCAACGACAATAACACTACACTTCTCATTCAGTTTGTTGTCAGAAGTGTCTGTGGAGATAACAATTCACCACGTTTTGTGTAAGTGCGTGTGAGGTGAAGTAGTGAGCGGGAATTTGTGATAAACTGAGTGAAAGCAATGCACTAAGTAGTAGCTGATTGAGACACCAACCAGGGACACGAAGCAGGACGGAAAATGTAAGTACAGAAACGTACGTAACCTCTACCCTCCAAACAGCTCTCCACAAATACGTAATAATTTTCTTCATTGCTAGTTTTCAGATGACATGCTGTCAAGAAAATCGACCAAAACGAGCACTAAAATCGATGTATAATAAATGTAATTGTTCAGGTAAGTGTCCAAACAAAACGAAGCAAATTGCAAATATTGCATTTCTTAGGCCTACAGCAGTTAAATTGTTACAAATGTGATATTGCACTTTACAGTAGTAAAAATTTGACCCACAGAAGATGACACATTGGTGTCGAAACATGTCTGGGTAAATATAAAAAATAAACTAACAGTCTTTTCATAAGGCTGACTTCCAAAACCACCCAGCCTAAAATGCACTCATAAACATTGTGGAACATGATTGTTGTGGTGGTATATGAGTTACGGTGTTGGGAGGCATTACGTTGCATGGGTGCACTGACCTCCAAATCTTTGGACACGGCACACCCACATCTAAACGATGTCGTGACACTGTACTCGTTTCCCATCTGCGTCTATTCAGGCGTGCATTGCCCCTGACTTCACTTTTATGGATGACAGTGGGCTATTGCATGGAACAGCGTAGGTGGATGAGCTCTTGGAGCGAGAGATTATTCAGCGAATCGACTGGCCTGCCCGTTACCTCGACTTGATCTCATTGAGCTTGACTGGAATGAGTTCGGGAGAGGTACTGCTGCACGTTCACATGTGCCAAGTACAAAACAGCAGCTGTGAAACGCTCTGGTAGAAGAATGGAACGCCCTACCACAAGACGTGTTAATCAGCCTTGCGTACAGTACGGGAACATCCGTGCCTGCATTACGGTCCGTGGTGATCACACACCCAGTTAAGGAGCGTGTCCCGCATTGTGTAAAGTCCAATGGACCATGAAGCCTCGTGGTGAATTCACTGTAATTATTGCCTTTGAATAAAAGTGTAATTTCTGTTCGTCTTATTGCACATTTCTTTGTTTCCTTCTGTACTATACTGTAGCAGTTAATTCAATGTATGGTGCAAGTTCCGCCGGCCGCGGTGGTCTAGCGGTTCTAGGCGCTCTGTCCGGAACCGCGCGACTGCTACGGTCGCAGGTTCGAATCCTGCCTCGGGCATGGATGTGTGTGATGTCCTTAGGTTCGTTAGGTTTAAGTAGTTCTAAGTTCTAGGGGACTGATGACCACAGATGTTAAGTCTCATAGTGCTCAGAGCCATTTGAACCATTTCTTTTGCAAGTTCCATCGAACTGTGTTACTGGGCAGGGACGTAATGCAAAAATTACTATTGTCCTTAATGCTACGGCGTAAAGTCAAGCGGGGGCACGACAGTCGGGAACGATAGAGCGGAGAGGGCTGTGACAATACGTCAGCCAATCGCACGCTGACCGACTCCTATCCAGGACAACGCCACGGCAGCGGCCTCTGTGCGAAGAGAACATAAGCACCGCGCCCGACTTGCTGTGGACCAGTTTCAAGACTAGTCATTTCGCTTGTACGGTATAGCATTGTCTGCAGCGTTGAAAGGTGGCTACACTGAGTCACAGCGCCAGAGATTGCGCCAGAGAGTATTATTCAGCCGCCTCCACAGGTAGTAGTTGTCGAGAAGCGGTGGTAAAGAGTTCTTGTCGAGAGGCGGTGGTAGAGAGTGCTTGTGGAGATGTTGCAGTAGCGTGTCGTTGTTGAGAATATCCCATGGAGAGTGCCTCCACAGGCAGTAGTTGTTCAGAAGCGGTGGTAGAGAGTTCTTGTCGAGAGCCGGTGGTAGAGAGTGCTTGTGGAGATGTTGCAGTAGCGTATCGTTGTTGAGAACATCCCATGGAGAGTGCTTGTTCAGATGTTGTCATATTGCTTTGATGGACTAGAGTGTACTTTTCGTCAATATATATGAAGGTAAAAAATTCCTTTTTTTATTATTTCAATGTCTTAAACAATAATGCCTCTTGGTAACAGGTTCAGTCAAAAAGCATCTGGCTCGTGTTCTTGTATCAGACTGTATTGTGGTTTCTATGTGCAATTATAGTATTTCAGTTTTATTTAATTAATTCAGTTTAAATGGTATCTAAAATATATTGTCTTATTGAGGAAGTACCGTGCCAGATGCGTACGTTGAATCACACTTCCACACACAGAACAGTTACATTTGTGTTTTGTTGTTTTGTAGGTTTTATTGTTGCTGGGGACTTAATTAGTTAATTGTGTTAACGGAAGTTTTCTTTCATTCTTTGTTGTTGTTTTATGCAGTCAGATTGCGTACAAATACTAGTCAGGGCCCACCGTATACGAGACTGCGTAACCGGACAGACAGTAAAAAATATTTGCATATTAAATATTTAAAAATATTTAATTAAGCCCAAATGCAGCGTAGAAATTTACTTACTGATTATCTCACCCTTTGCTTGCGACACATACATGTATTGCTCAAAGCTAAGTATTGCCAGTTACTTTTTTGTAATAAAACTCATCAACACGATTTGCTTGAATGGTTGCCTAGCGATTCGAGAAAGCAAGTTTCCTAGACACCCCATTTCCATGACCAGGCAGGATTCAACACTTGAGTTTTGCATTACAGTGTAATTTTATTGAGTCCTTGAGGTAGACAACAAGGATGAAAAAATTTGAGTAAAAATAACTACTATTATCTCAATTTTTTTAGAAATACTGAAGTCATGCAAGTCCACTGTCCGCATTACGTGCATATAAACTGTTTTATGATACATTTGTCTGCGTATAACTGGAGCAGTGCGGCCATAAAGAAATCATCTGGCAACCCTGTGGCACCTGCTATACAACGTTCTCTCTGATGTGGAACGTAATTAACATGATTACAAGCCTCCTACATGATTCGCCATCTTTAAGTTGTTGTGGAAGTACATTGTGGAACACAATTAAAGGCCTACTTTCTCGAAACCCCATAAATCTCTCCCATTGCGCGCACAAGTTTCAAATTTCGCTGAAAGGTGTCTACAACCTTCCAGTGTTATGGTGAAAAAACGAGGCAGTCTGCGACGCAACCCTCGGGCTCGGCAACGTTTCAAACAGCAACGAATGGACACATACGAAGAAAAGGCCAGAACTCAGTAGTTCATGGGAGGTGTCAGGTGGCTCAGTGATCTCTCATAAGCCCAACATTTCGCAAAAATTTTGTCGTACGCTACGTGTACATGTTACACGATGGGAAGATTGCCACACTTCTTGATGTCTCTTCGATGGAGGTCAGGAATATGACGCCGAGTTTTGAACTCAAGCGGTTGTTCTTATCGGTTGCCTGAGTAATATATTTATGGTGTACCGTCGCTAGGAACCGACACAAAAAGGCCTCTGGGGATGGCATAAATTGTGTCAATAAAGTCACCACTTCCCTTGGGGCTTGGATACACATTTAGCGGTCCAGAACGACAGTTCTCAGTGCGATGAAAACAGGACTACGTTCTGACACAACTGACATCCTTCTGCACGATCGAACCCATCTGTAAGTACTTCATGGGTCTGAAACCTCACCGAGTGTGACTATGCCGTTTCGGAGTGTAGCACGACCGCAATTTTTGCCGCGGTTCTCAGTGTTGAACCACTAGGGACCTTTAAAACCATTAGATAAAATTTGAATGTGTAACGCGGGGCGCTCACACCAGTGTGACATGCCGACTATCTTACTGCCGTACTGTTTTTGCAGTGTACTTATGAACCTCAAATTAGCGTAATGGCGCTGTGATAGTTGCAGCGTACTTCATTTAATCGTTAGGACCTACACCGTCCACGTCACAGATAATTCGCGGCTAACGTGGGTAAGGAATTTAATATTTGCCTTGCTTTGACTGTTCTGCTAAAATCACTACCTTCAGGTAATTAAATATGTAACAGAACTCTTTGGCATTATATGTCGGGCTGTGGCATATCAGCTTAAATGCACACTTCGGCGCTCTCGCCACTGATTAATTGTCGTTCTATGTCCGTATCTTCACAGCAGTTTATTTCAGAGCTCTGGTTGCCTGGAGAACTCAGCTCGATGACACGTCTCCTGTCGTGCTGTGACCCTACTATGGCTACTCACTAAAATCTGTTTACAAAATTTTCAACGAAATGCAGTCAGTATTAGAAGCATATAAGGAAAACAACTGGAACAACACAAATCTTTAAAAGTATATCCTACAAATGCAAACCAGCACGAAAAGCTGCTAAATTAATTTGAAATATCAGTATAAAAACATTTTTTTTCCACAAGTAAAGAACTGGTCCACCACTTGATTCACACAGTAAAAATAAACACCCCCTCTCATAACAGAGCGTAGTGGAACACGCGTAAGAGTAGCCCTGCCTTCTGCAAAGACAGAAAAGCGAGAAGTCCGCACATCTGCTACAAAGAGCATACTGACGCTTTCAGACTGTACCACTATGACAAATGCACGGTAACTATACGTGCCGGAACAGACACACACTAAATGTTATTACAACACACTAACTACTCCACACAGAAAACAACGGAAGACAACTTGATGTGTTACAACTAGAAATACTGTTGCACACAGATAACTTGTTGAAAAAAAAAAAAGACTAAGGTGTCAGTCATAGTTTTTTCAGCTGTTTTAAAAGTTTTTTTCTTCCTAAAAATGCCTGAATACAACACCTCAGAAACACCTCTGGTATTGCCTGTAACATCTGTCATTAGATGGAAATGTAACATTTATGTATTACAACGTTACAAATACGAATCCAAGTCTGCTGCTTCAGTTGAATATCTTTACTGCGTTAGGCCTATTTCGGGTATAACTGCCATTGTCTAGCTATGGGGGCGTAATAGATAATTATCATCAATGGCTTAATTATTTTGTATTTACATGTTATAGCTATACAATGTGCTCTTACATCACGCTGCGTGCACAGAAGAACGTAAATATTTTTGTATTATCTCACAGAGAGAGAGAGAGAGAGAGAGAGAGAGACAACTCTATATGCAACGTCTTTACAATCAGAAACTCTCTTAATTATTTTAATTTTGATCAAATGCGATGTGTGCCTACAAATGTCTGTATGCATTTTAATACACTGAAGAGCGAAACAAACTGGTACGTCTGCCTAACATCGTGTAGGGCCCTCGCGAATACGCGGAAGTGTTGGAACACGACGTGGCATCTACTTTACTAATGTCTGTAGTAGTGGTGGAGGGAATTTCTACAAAGAATCCTGCATGGCTGTCCATGAAACCGTAACAGTACGACGAGTCAGAGATCTCTTATCAACAGCACGTAGTAAGACATCCCAGATATGCTCAATAGTGTTCATGTCTGGAGAGTTTGGTGGCCAGCGCAAGTGTTTGAACGGAAAATATGTTCCTCGAGCCACTCTGTAGCAATTCTGGAAGTATGGTGTGTCGCATTGTTCTGCTGGAATTGCACAAGTCCGTCAGAACGCGCAATGGTCATGAATGGATGCACGATATCGCAGGGCCTGCGTTATTCAGATTACAATGCAAAGTTTCTTTGGACATGCATGCATGTCAAAACGAACTTTCCGTCGAAATCAGAATAACACAGGCACTTACATATCGTATTTCTCTGCCGATACCGGGCAAGCGACTTTCTACTACAATGTCTAACCTGGTCAGTTTGGGTCTGCCCGTGAGTCGTGCACTGATAGTCAAATGGCAATGCGACCGCTCGCGATAAGCGGGAAATCTGGGTTCGAGTCCCAATCCGGCACAAATTTTCATTGCCGTCATTCCACTCTATTGCTAACTGTTTTCATTATCAGCAATTGCGAACACATTTAATAAATGGATGCAGGTGATCAGACAGGATGCTTACGTACGTGTCACCTGTCGGAGTCGTATCTACACGTACCAGGAGTACCATATCACTGCCACTGCACACACCCCACTCCATTACAGAGCTTCCATCACATTGAACAGTTCTCTGCTGACATGCACGGTCCTTGGATTCAAAAGGTTCAAATGGCTCTGAGCACTATGGGACTTAACTTCTGAGGTCATCAGTCCCCTAGAACTTAGAAACACCTAAACCTAACTAACCTAAGGACATCACACACATCCATGCCCGAGGCAGGTTTCGAACCAGCGGCCGTAGCGGTCGCGCGGTTCCAGACTGTAGCGCCTAGAACCGCTCGGCCACACCGGCCGGCTCCTTGGATTCCTGTGGTTGTCTTTATACCCGTACACGTCCATCAGCTCGATACAATTTAAAAAGAGACTCGTCCGACCAGGCAACATGTTTTCAGTCATAAACAGTCCAATTTCGGTGTTGACAGGCCCAAGCGAGACGTAAAGCTTTGTGTCGTGCAGTCATCACGGATACATGAGTGGACCTTCGGCTCGCAAAGTCCATATCGATGCTGTTTCGTTGAACGGTTTGCAGCGTGACATTTATTGATGGCCCAGCATTGAAATCTGCAGCAGTTTGCGGAAGTCTTGCGCTTCTGTTACTTAGAACGATTCTCTTCAGACGTCGTTGATTGTGATCTTGCAGGATCTTTTTCCGACCGCAGCTATGTCGGAGATTTGATGTTTTACCACATTTCTGACATTCATGGTACACTCGTGAAATGATCGTACGGGAGAATGCCCGCTTCGTATCTACCTCGGAAATGCTGTGTCCCATCGCTCGTGCGCCGACTATAACACCACTTTCAAACTCACTTACATCTTGATAATCTGTCATTGGCGCAGTTGTCAGATTGGTTACTGCTGCTACAGACACTTCTTGTCTTATACAGGCGTTGCCCACCGCAGCACCGTATTCTGCCTGTTTAGATATCTTTGTATCTGAATACGTATGCTTATACAAGTTTCTTTGGCGTTTCAGTGTAATTTTACACGTACTTTTCGGTAAAAGCTTCTTCACCATTCCCGGAAACGGTAAGAAATTTCTTTGTTTAAGTTTTGAAAAAATTGCAGCTGCATTACTACGCAGTATGACATCTTGTAATATGTATACTACTAGCGGACCCGACAGGCGTTGTCCTGCGTTATATTTCAAGCGATTAGGATATTAAACGAAGTATGAAATGAAGGACAAATAATATAATAATTTAATTATTCTTTGTTTCGAAATAACATCAATTTTCCTAAGAACAATTCGTTATAATCAATAATGTTTGTTTAATTTTATCTTAATGCGAGTTGATGGACAATATTTTAGTCAATTCCTGAGGAGTATATATGAATAAACTTGACGGTTTTCCAACGCGAGAACACACCACATATAATTGGCCATGTGAAAAGACCGGATTTTCTAGATCCAACCCACAAATCGACATTGTTTGACCTTGTGGCTTATTAATAGTCATGGAAAATGCCAAGCGAATTGGAAATTGCAGACATCTGAATGGATTGGGTGATTCTGAAGGAATCATTGGGATTCGTGGCAGGAAAACGACTTCACCTTCAAATTTGCCGTTCAAAATTGTAGCTTCTAGAACATTGCCCATAATTTTTTTATGTCTAATCTTGTACCGTTGCATAGATTAGATGCATTTAAATTCCGAAGCAAACTGATGGGTTAGCCAATTTTTAATTGCAAGTTATGTGGTGGTATTCCTGGTAAATCCAGCGAATTCAAAAATTCAACACGATAGTTGACTGCTTCGTCAGGTTTGGTAACTGTGTCGATCGGTTTGAACAATATCTCATTGCCGGGCAATGACTGTTGTATTTTGAAGTTAATAGCGTCAACAAACGCTGTTGTTCACGTGTTCTGAATGTGTCGGTGACTCGTTGACGGGCCAGTCTTCGTCTCAATGCATTACATCGAAGGCGTTCATTGCGTTGCTCTTCACTTTCATTAGCACGTCTGACTGCAGCCTGGTTTCTTAAATTTCCATTGTCCGTCAAGTGATCTTCTGCCGCTCTATTTAACCGACAGTTCTGGACTAATTGTGAATTCCGTGTCCGTCGACCAATATTTTTTCCTCGTCCACGAAGACGTGGCATTGTTTTATGCACGTAATTTATATGTAAATATAATACACATAATATTCACTGAAATGCGACATCTGAAACATCGAAAGACACCGTACAAAAAAATTAAAATGTCAAAATAACGAAACACACATAATATAATACACTCAAATTAAAATGTCGAAGTGATGACTGGGTGTCGTGTGATGTCCTTAGGTTAGTTACGTTTACGTAGTTCTAAGTTCTAGGGGACTGATGACCATCGATGTTAAGTCCCATAGTCCTCAGAGCCATTTGAACCAAAATGTCGAATAATAAAAGAAATCCTATGCACGTAACTTATATATGAATATAATACGCTCAATATCGCACACAAAAACGCAACGCCACCTAACGTGCTGATTTAAGAATTTCCAGGCCCCCACTTGAATGCATACACAAAAATTCATTCAAGTCGATCCAGCCGTTTAGTTGCAGTATAGATAAATAACGTAGATACCGACTGCAGCGCCATCTGCCGGGCTGATTTGTGAATCTAAACCATCCAGGGCGCCACCCAAATGCATGCATAAAAATTCATTCAAATCGGTCCAGCCGTTTACGAGGAGTTCAGTGACATACACACGTACAGAAGAATTATATATATAAAGATTGACAGGACTAGTGGCAACAAAAAGTTATGTAGACTGATCAAACACCTGAAGTTGAACCAACGTCGTTTGAAATGCATCGTTAAAAGTTCGGATAACGACTGAAAGCCGTTTGTTTCTCCTTTTTTCACGAAATTGGTACAGTGACGGCAACAGTACTGACAACAATGGACGAAATTACTTCTTACTTGGGTTTTCTCCGCTCTGTATACTAGCCGTAAGTACCAGCCATGACGTATTGTACAGCGGATTTCTGAGTGTATGTGTACTTGTAGGTACCTTCCAGATGTAGAAATGTACGGTGGAGTGTATCTTTGCGCTTTACAATGCGCGGCATCTATCTGCCGATTACCGCTGCAGCCGGATTTTCGGGAACGAGAGGCATACGAAGGGAGCCCGCTCGCGGCATGTGAAACCGGCAGTAAACCGCTCGCCCATCGACATGTGTGTGTGTGTGTGTGTGTGTGTGTGTGTGTGTGTGTGTATGAGAGAGTGAGGGCGCGCACATGCACATGCACAAGCACAAGCACATATGACGGGTGGGTCGTGGCGCCGTGCCAGCTCCGCGCCGCAGTGCGGCCGGATTCAGAGCGAAAGCGGCGGACCTGTAATCTCGCCCGAATAAATATTAGCCCGCGGGATCTGCGCAGTCTGGCGCCACCTGCGTCATTAACACGGCTTCTGCCTTCCGACTCGCCGCACGACACCCTCGCATCCCGCTTCAGTTTCGTTCAAAGTAAGAAGCCTAACACTTGAAACACCTTTTCCTCATGATCGAACTAGCTATTCGTACATAAGTGCTCATCATAAAGTTCTATTTCTTCATTTATTTGTTTATATAACCTGATATGATTAGAGCCCTCTCTTACATCGGAGCACAGCCCTTTTTACATCATAGTTACCCAAGGAATAACCATTTTAATATGACTTATAGTATTAAAATGATTTGAGTGTCTATAGAGATAATTTGAGTAAATAAACTGATTATGATCTGATTATTATCTACTACTGGTGCTGCTGCCATGATGAAGATTATAATATGTTACGACAGATGGACACTTGTTACGACTTCTGCACCACTTCTTAACAGCAGACACAGTGGCTGCGCAAAAGACTGAGACGACGTGGAGTTTTACAGTCATTTATTGAACTTTCTTTACAATTTCTCCCTCGTCGTCGCTGCCCAGCCCTGCGGATCCCTCCGCGTGGCTGCTGCTGTGTAGATTCTCAGACAATGCGCGCCATGCGCGCCGCTGATCGCACTCGGAGCCTCAGACCACCAGTGCTCCGCTGAAGTCAGGATGCCCTGTGGTTGAGATGAACTCGTCGCACACTCGGAGCCGCGTCGCCGTGAGGTCAGCCGCCCACGCCTGCTGCACCGGCGGCTGGGAAGCCGTTAGTTGCGATGTCCGCGAGGTCCCATCATGGACGGACCACGCGGCGTGGCCGAGTTGCCGTGAAGTCCGGGCGTCATTCCCCGGCGGCGCCTGTGACCAAGACCGCGCTAGGGCCGGTCCTGCTGGAAGTTCTCGCTGTAGTTAGTCAGCCATGGTGCCGACCGAACTCGGGCCAACCCCCAGAGCTGAAGTTGACATCTGTCGGTGACGGATGACTCCTACGAGCTGGAACAGACTTCCGGAATCGTGACCTACGAAGATTGAACATTCCGACACGGACCACTTCCGTCCTCAGATAAGAACTGCTTCCTAATGGCTTCTATCCGTTGCTGCCTTTGCTCCATTATTTATATCTCGCAGGAGGACGTTTTTTACCCTTGGTGGCAGCTTCTTGTTATTACTCCCGCAGTATATTGCAGCGTAACTTAGCGTGCTAGCCTCACTTCTCCTTACTCAGCACTCTCCAGGCTTCGCTTGGCGCTCGGTCTGTGTGCGTCCTTGCGTCAGTTTGTTCGTAGACTGCTACTGTCAGCAAGGCTATCTGTGCCGCGCTTACTTCGCAACGTCTCGATCGCCGGCTGCCTCTGTTTTGCCTCTCTACACTGCGTGAAGCAACGCTAACTGCATGTGGCCGCAACAAATAATAATACGATGGTTATTCGGACAGTAAGGTCCGATCGATCGCGAAAGGGAAACTACAGTGAAAATGCGAAGGGGTTTAGCATTAATATGGTGGACACAGTCTCTAGCATGCCCGTGCATTGCGTTACGTCGCTATTTTCAGTTCTGAGCCCACAGTGAGCACATAAATATGCCTAGAAAGTAGTGTCAACGTATGAGAAATTTAGCCTCATTCCGTGGACCCCACACAACTTAACTGACATGCATTTCGTTCTTAATGGCTATTCTCCGTTTTCGATGGGAAGTTTTGACCACCTACCATACAGCCCGGAATTGACTGCTTCTGATATTCGTCTCTGCTCACATTAACCGCTGGCTCTGAAGACAACATTTGGAACAGACAACAACCTGCAGATCAGCGTAGAGAATTGGCTAAAAGCACAGGCGGGTGCCTTCTACGACGAGGGTACTGGAAAGCTTGTACAACGCATCGATAAGTGTCCAAATCGGAGCGGCGACTATATAAGGAAGTAGCTGAAAAGTGCATCTAACTGTTGCAAATGAAACGTTTTTGGTTTTCACGCTGGTTTTTCATTTCGGGATCGACCGGGCCTTACTTTCCGAACAGCCCTCGTAATAACAATGACAATGACAACATTCATGGTACTGGCAGATGAAAAGTAATTTATAGATATACAAATCAGATATTTTCTGATGTAGCGAGTCCTGGGGAATGGAAACTTGAGGAGATTGCACAAGGTAAGAAAACTGGGAATTCTGGTTGAAAAGTGTGATGCACACGGGTAACGATCGCTTACAGGGACAAAGGTAATCATTGTTGTTGCTTTAGTAGTCATGTCATTGGGTATCATCTGAAGCTGGAGATACTATTCAGTTCTCTAATACAATGTGTGAGGTTATTACAGAGTCGGGTTCCTGCTACTTACAAGGAATCAAAAAGTGGCTGAACGGTAGAGTGGGACACAAGGGATTTTGCTCTGATCGGAACGTATGTTTCCGCCATGTTGCTCAGAGAAGAGTATTAAGTTCAAGGAGGGATATGAGGGACAGTGTAAGTTGATAAGACAGTAGCGAAGGCACGCAGCCAAGATAGTTGCGCATCTTATGGCGAAATATTGTCAAAGAATCGAATATCACAGGTGTTACGAACACGGGCATTCGTAACCAGTTCCAGGCGCCGTGAGGTCTCCTGAGAAAGAGCATGCAGGATAACGTCACTCTAATCAATGTTTGGAGGTATAAGTGTGTGTACAAATTTCTTTTTCAGGTGAAGAGCGAAGAGCTTTTATATTGTTGTCGGATATGGAGATATGCTGATGCCTTCTTGCACATTATCTGAATAGAAAAATTCAATCTGCACCCGTGAAACTTGGTGATGGTGTACCCCTCTTCACGTATTCAGCCAAAAACATGACACGTTTTTCTCAACTTGGTGGAGACCTTTGTTGCATTTAGGATCGTCGGGAAACGTTTCACCTTAAAACTTATCTCGCCGTCATCCTGAAAGTGCAATGGTGTTGTCATCCGAAAAGGGAGGGAGATATTTCTGTGATCCATGTCAGGAGAATAGAGAATAAAGAGGCAAAATTTGATGGTCCAAAGAAGAACTTATGTGTTTTGGGAACATTAAGCTAGGATGATCTCGTGGAGCAAAAGCACACACTGTACAGCTTTCTGCAATGTTTATCTAGAATGCCTCCCATCAGGAGATTTCGGCAAGATGCGACTAAGACTGATCTGAAACTTCCTCGCACACTGAAACTATGTGCTGGACCGGGAATGAAACTGGGACCTTTGCCGTTCACGGGCAAGTGCATGCACCAAGCCGGCCGGGGTGGACGAGCAGTTCTAGGCGCTACAGTCTGCAGACCGCTACTGTTGCAGGTTCGAATCCTGCCTCGGGCATGGATGTGTGTGATGTCCCCAGGTTAGTTAGGTTTAAGTAGTTCTAAGTTCTAGGGGACTGATGACCTCAGAAGTTAAGTCCCATAGTGCTCAGAGCCATTTGAACAATTTTTATGAATGCACCAAGCTTCTATCCTCCACAGGTCTTTGTGCATTTCTCTACTATTTTCCTGAGACGCGACTTCTAAGTATACGACAGCATCATCCTAGAAAAGCCCTTTAAAACGTAATGGTCCACAACACTTTCTTTGGGTACACCCGCACTTATTTTAATGTCGAAAGACTTCTCTCCTTCGAGAATGGCTTGCTGTGCTCTGTACACTAGAAACTCTTCAATCCAGTCAGAAAACTGGTCATATTCTGTGTAGTCGTATTTCATTCATTGAGCAGTTGTGTGGAACTGTATCGAACGTCTTCTGGAAGTCAACAGACACAGCTCAACTTGGTCGCCGGTCTCTATCGTTTCCTGCGTCTCGTGGACGAACAAAGTGAGCTGTGTTTCTCACAATCCTTTTTTTTCGGAGTCTATACCAGTGGAAAAGGGGAAGCATCTTTGATTCATAATCAAAACGTTCTCGGTTCCGAGTTCGAAACCCGCCACCACTTAAATTATTGATTAATAAACAGTACTGGAGGCCGAAGGCTTTCGGCATAAGAAGTCACCCTTGTTCTCCTAACGGCCTTGTCGAAAAGTGCGGAGGAGCGGACAGAAGTTCAGGGCACTGGGGTGGGAAACTGCCCCTAAAGGCGGAAGAATCAACAATTATCAACGGCATGAGGACGCGGAAGACAATGGAAACCACTGCACTGAAGACACATAACGTGTATCCACAGGATACGTGGCCTGTAACTGAAAAAGTGACATGATGATAATTTCATTGGCAAAAGATTCCGGCCGCGCGGGATTAGCCGAGTGGTCCTAGGCGCTGCAGTCATAGACTGTGCGGCTGGTCCTGGCGGAGGTTCGAGTCCTCCCTCGGGAAAGGGTGTGTGTGTTTGTCCTTAGGATAATTTAGGTTAAGTAGTGTGTAGGCTTAGGGACTGATGACCTTAACAGTTAAGTCCCATAAGATTTCACACACATCTGAACACAAAAGATTCCGAAACAGTCCCCCATTCGGATATCCGGAAGGGAACTGCCAAGGGGGAGGCGATCTGAGAAAAAGATTGAATAACTAACCGAAAGATAACGAGTCGGGGCGTGGAATGTCAGAAGCTTAAACGAGGCAGAGAAGCTAGAAAATCTGAAAAGGGAAATGCGAAAGCTGAAGCTAGATACATTATAGGTCAGTGAAGTGAAATGGAAAGAAGACAGGGACTTCTCGTCAAATGAGTATATTGTAATACCAACAGCAGCAGTATACGGGAGTAGAATTCGTTATGAATAGGAAGGTAGGGCAGGGAGTGTGTTACTGTGAACAGATCAGTGACAGGGGTATTCTTCTAAGAATCGACAGCAAAGCAACAACGACAACGATAGTTCAGATATGAATGCCAAGGTCACAAGCTGAAGATAAAGAGATAGGCAAAGTATATGAGGATACCGAAATGGTAATACAATACGCAAAGGGAGATGAAAATCTAATACTCCTTGGGGACTGGAATGCAGCTGTAGTGGAAGAAGAAAAGGCTACAGGAGAATATGGGCCTGGGAGAAGAAATGAAAGAGGAGAAAATCCAATTGAGTTCTGTAATTCATTTCAGCTAGCAATAGCGAATACTCTGTTCAAGAATCACAAGAGGTGGAGATATACTTGGAAAAGGCCTGGTGATAACAGAAATATTTCAGTTAGATTACGTCATGGTCAGTCCGAGATTCCGAAATTAGATTCTGGAATGTAAGGTATACCCAGGAGCATATACAGACTCAGATCACAATTTAGTAGTGATGAAGAGTGGGCTGAAGCTTAAGAAACTAGACAGGATGAATCAATACGCAAAGATATGGGATACAGAAGTACTAAAGAATGGCGAGATACGCTTGAAGTTCTCTAAGACTGTAGATACAGCATAAAGAAGTATCCAGTAGGCAGTACAGCTGAAGAGGAATGGACATCTCTAAAAGGGTAATCACAGAAGCTGCAAGGAAAATTATAGGTACAAAGAATGTAACTACAAAGAAAACATGGGTAACAGAAGAAATACTTCTAAGGAAGTTCATAAAAGTTCAGGGAAATTCGGGTATACGGAAATAAAAGTCGCTGACGAATGAAATAAATAGGACGAGCCAGGAAGCTAAGACGAAGTGACTGCTTAGAAAATGTGAAGAAACTGGAAAAGAAATGATAGTCGGAAGGACTGATTCAACATATCAGAAAGTTAGAACAACCTTCGGTGAAATTAAAAGCAAGGCAGATAAATTAAGAGTGCAACCGGAATTCCACTGTTAAATTCAGAAGAAAGAGCGGATAGGTGGAAGGAGTACACTGAAGGCGTTTATGAGGGGCAAGATTTGTCTGCTGTGATATAAGAAGAAACAGGCTTCGATCTGGAAAAGACAGGGGATCCTATATTAGAATCAGAATTTAAGAGAGCTTTGGAGGACTTAACATCAAACAAGGCAGAAGGCATATATAACATTCTTTCAGAATTTCTAAAATCTTTGGGGGAATTGGCAACAAAACGAATATTCACGTTGTTGTGTAAAATGGAGGAGTCTGGCAGTACACCGTCTGACATTTGGAAAAATATCATACATCCAGACTGCAATAGTTGACAAGTGCGAGTATAATCGCACTATCAGCTTAACAACTTATGCATCCAGGTTGCTGACAAGAATAATACACAGAAGAATGGAAAACAAAATTGAGGACGTGTTAGATGACGATCAGTTTGGATTTAAGAAAGGTAAAGGTACCAGATAGGCAATTCTGCCGTTGATAATGGAAGCAAGAGTAAAGAAAAATCAAGACAAAAAATCAAGACACGTTCCTAAGATATGTCAACTTAGTATTCGGCAGTGTAAAATGGTGCAAGATGTTTGAAATTCTGAGAAAAATAGGGATAAGCTGTAGGGAGAGGTGGATAATATAGAATATGTACATGAACCAAGAGGGAATAATGAGAATGGACAACTAAGAACGAAATGCTCAGATTAAAAGAGGTGTAACGCAAGGATGTAGTCTTTCGACCCTACTGTTCAGTACATCGAAGAAGTATTAATGGAAAGTAAAAGAAAGTTTGAGGAGTGGAATTCAAATTCAAGGGTGAAAGAGTATCAATGATACGAATCTCTGAGGCCATTGCTATCCTGACTGAAAGTGAAGAAGAAACGAGATCTGCTGAATGGAAAGGACACGCTAATGAGTACAGAATGTGGATTGAGAGTAAATCGAAGAAAGATGAAAGTAATGAGAAGTAGCTGAAATGAGAACAGCGAGTAACTTAACTTCAGGATTGATGGTCAAGAAGTAGATGAAGTTAAGGAATTCTTTTACATAGGCAGCAATGTAACGAATGACGGATAGAGCAAGGAAGTCATCAAAAGCAGACTAGCACTGGCAATAAAGGCATTCCTGGTCAAGAGAAGTCTACCAGTGCCAAACATAGACCTTAATTTGAAGAAGAAATGTTTGAGAATATACGTTTGGAGCACAGCGTTGTATGGTAGTGAAACATGGGCGGTGCGAAAACCGGAACAGAAACGAATCGAAGCATTTGAGATGTGTTGCTACAGACGAACGTTGAAAATGTGGTGGACTGATAAGATAAGTAATAAGCTGGTTCTGTGCAGAATCGGAGAGAAAAGGAATATGTGGAAAACACCGACAAGGAGAAGACACAGGATGGTAGAACATCTGTTAAGATTTCAGTGATTGACTTCTGTGGTACTAGAGGGAGCTGTAGAGGAAAATAGAGATTGGAATACATCCAGCAGATAATTGAAGACGTAGATAGCAACTGCTGCTGTGAGATGAAGAGATGGCACAAGAGAGAAATTCGAGCCGGGCCGCACCAAACCAATCAGGAAACTGGTTGCTCAAAAAAAAAAAAAAAAAGATATTGATAGCTACAGAGCAGCTTTCCTGTATCCGGTGTAGTAACACGCACCGTAAAACTTGTTCTAGAACTCTATAACAGACCGAAATCAGCGATATATGGCGCATAGTTTTGTGATCCGGATTCAGTTTCCTGTTGGCACAGGGAAATTTGGCCCTACTCTCTGCTTAATCAAAATGGACAACAGTAGTGCTACACTAGCTACAGTACTCGGATGCGACTCGTGCACAAACTACAATAAAAATGATATAATAGTAAATTTAAACCATGTACAATTAAAGCATACCGATTTAACCATGTGGTTTCACTGAATTAAAAGTATCCTATTGTTAGTAACGCACGCATAAACAGAGAAAGGTGTGTAGGTAGCCAAGATCAATGGAACTTCATTTCCACTAAGGAATACCCAATAACTTGAGCAAGAGGACGAGTTTCCTAGTAAAGCTAACGTAATGCAATAAGAGTACTGCAAAACTGGTATATTGGTCACTAAACAAGAAGTTACCAGCTGATAGATCAACGACTTTGACGTGTTTCGGGCAGAACATATCCTCAGAGTGTCATGAACATCTTGGTGATGAGGTGTATAAACACAGTATGTAACAAACAAAGCTGTAATGGCAGCTTTGTTTGTTATTTATAGATATACAGGGTGGTCCATTGATCGTGACCGGGCCAACTATCTCACGAAATAAGTGTTAAACGAAAAACCTAGAAAGAACTAAACCTGTCTAGCTCGAAGGGGAAACCACATGGCGCTATGGTTGGTCCGCTAGATGGCGCTGCCATAGGTCAAACGGATATCAACTGCGTTTTTTAAATAGGAACCCTCATTTTTATTACATATTCGTGTAGTACGTAAAGAAATATGAATGTTTTAGTTGGACCACATTTTTTCCTTTTGTGATATATGGCGCTGTAATAGTCACAAACATATGGCTCACAATTTTAGACGAACAGTTGGTAACAGGTAGATTTTTAAAATTAAAATACAGAACGTAGGTGCAGTTTGAACATTTTATTTCGGTTGTTCCAATGTGATACATGTACCTTTGTGAAATTATCATTTCTGAGAACGCATGCTGTTACAGCGTGATTACCTGTAAATAACACATTAATCCAATAAATGCACAAAATGATGTCCGTTAACCTCAATGCATTTGGCAATACGTGTAGCGACATTCCTCTCAACAGCGAGTACTTCGCCTCCCGTAATGTTCGCACATGCATTGACAATGGGCTGACGCATGTTGTCAGGCATTGTCGGTGGATCACGACAGCAAATATCCTTCAACTTTCTCCACAGAAAGAAATCCAGGGACGTCAGATCCGGTGAACGTGCGAGCCATGGTATGGTGCTTCGACGACCAATCCACCTGTCATAAAATATGCCATTCAATACCGCTTCAACCGCACGCGAGCTATGTGCCGTACATCCATCATGTTGGAAGTACCTCGCTATTCTGTCATGCAATAAAACATCTTGTAGTAACTTCGGTAGAACATTACGTAGGAAATCAGCATTCATTGCACCATTTAGATTGCCATCGATAAAATGGGGGCCAATTATCCTTCCTCCCATAATGCCGCACCATACATTAGCCCACCAAGGTCGCTGATGTTCCACTTGTCGCAGCCGTCGTGGATTTTCCGTTGCCCAATATTGCATATTATGCCTGTTTACGTTACCGCTGTTGGTGAAAGACACCTTATCGCTAAATAAAACGCGTGCAAAAAATTTGTCAGCGTCCCGTAATTTCTCTTGTGCCCAGTGGCAGAACTGTACACGACGTTCAAAGTCGTCGCCATGCAATTCCTGGTGCATAGAAATATGATACAGTTGCAATCGATGTTGATGTAGCATTCTCAACACCGACGTTTTTGAGATTCCCGATTCTCGCATAATTTGTCTGCTACTGATGTGCGGATTAGCCGCGACAGCAGCTAAAACACCTGCTTGGGCATCATCATTTGTGGCAGGTTGTGGTTGACGTTTCACATGTGCCTGAAGACTTCCTGTTTCCTTAAATAACGTAACTATCCGGCGATCGGTCCGGACACTTGGATGATGTCGTCCAGGATAGCGAGCAGCATACATAGCACACGCCCTTTGGGCATTTTGATCACAATAGCCATACATCAACACGATATCAACTTTTTCTGCGATTGGTAAACGATCCGTTTTTTTCCCTTATTGATTTTCAATTCCCCCCGAAGGGGGCGGGCTGGAAGCAACTTAGTACGGTGCTCTACAGCCTACAGACTTTTATTTTAAAAAACGGAAGAAGAAAAGAAACAAGAAAAACAGGCGATAAAACGGTGACGTCAAGTGTAAAGTGGCGGAAAAATGCGGAAAATTAAAACAAAAAGCAAAAGGGGTTGGCAACGTTAATAAAAGACACAGGAATCAGACAAGTAACATAGTACACACACAATTAAAAAACATGGCGACAGTCTGGTTTCTGTTCGCAAGAGATAAAAGGCACATCCAGCGACAGTATGATGGCCGTTCGCAACACTTCCCAAAAAAACACAACACGGAACACTCACTGTAAAACACTCACTGTAGAACACTCAATGTAGAACACTGCACGAAAGTGGCGGCACAAAGATGACACTCCCGAGCCAAAGACAGATGAAGGGGGGGGGGGACCTGGAGGAGGGGGAAGAACAAGGAGGGAGGAAGGAAAAAAAAACGAATTAGGGGGGGAACCAAGGAGGGAGAGGACTAATAAAGGGGGAGAAGTGCAGACGCGAGGGCGAATGAGAGGAGGCAGAGGTGGGAAATGTAAAAGGACTCGAGGGAGAGAAGGGGGCAAAGAGAGGGGAGGTGGGGAAGAAAGAGGATGGAAGGGGGGGAGAGGGAGCCCGGGAAAAGGACAGAGGAAAGGAGGGGGAGTGAGGATCAGAGTTGATAGGAGGGATAAATGGAGGGAGAGAGGGCATCACCCAGGAGGGGGAGTTGATGGAAGCCACCTTGGGAAAGGAGATGTAGGGTGTAGAGATGGAGGGTAGGGGGGACACAACAGTGAAGACGTGGCAGGGGTCGGGGATGGGAGAGGAGAGGAGCAACCAGGGGGTGAGGGGGTTCAAGGCGGCGGGAGATGTAGAGGATGTGGATATGTTTGAGGAATAGGAGCAGATGGGGGAATGGAATGTGATCATAGAGGATCCGCTTGGGGGATGGGAGGTGTATATGGAAGGCAAGGCGGAGTGCATGACACTTAAGGATCTGGAGGGACTTACAGAATTTGGGGGGGGGGGCAGATATCTAGGCAGGACTGGCATAACAGAGGATGGGACGGATTAAGGATTTGTAGGTGTGGAGGATGGTAGAGGGGTGCAACCCCCATGTCCGGCCAGAGAGGAGTTTCAGGAGTCGGACGTGGTTGTGGGCTTTGGATTGGATGGAGCAGAGATGAGGGATCCAGGTGAGGTGACGGTCAATGATGAGGCCAAGGTAGGTGAGGGTGGGGGTGAGGCGGACAGGTCAGGCGCAGACAGTAAGGGAGAAATCCAGGAGCTGGAAGGAGTGAGTGGTACGACCTATGATGATTGCCTGGGTCTTGGAAGGATTGATTTTCAGGAGCCACTGGTTACACCATGCAGCAAAAAGGTCAAGGTGATTCTGGAGAAGGCGTTGGGACCGTTGGAGGGTAGGAGCGAGGGCGAGGAATGCGGTGTCATCAGCATATTGAAGAGGTGTACTGGAGGGGGGGGGGGTTGGGGCATATCTGCCGTTACAGGAGGTAGAGGAGAGGGGAGAGTACAGAGCCCTGGGGCACATCTGCAGAGGGATAGAAGGTGTGGGAATTAGCATTATGGATGGTAATATAGGAGGGGCGGTGGGAGAGGAAGGAGGCCATCGGACGGATGTAGTTGATAGGAAGGGCGTAGGTTTGGAGTTTAAACAGGAGACCGGGATGCCAGACATGGTTGTAGGCCTTTTTGAGGTCAAGGGAGACAAAAATGGCGGAGCGACGAGAGTTAAGCTGGAAGGAGAGGAGATGAGTGAGGCGGAGGAGTTGGTCATCAGCAGAGAAGGAAGGTCGAAAGCCACATTGGGTGTTGGGGAGGAGGTGGTTTTGGCAGAGGTGGTGATGGATACGCCGGGAAACGATGGATTCCAAGAGCTTGCTGAACACTGATGTGAGACAGATAGGACGATAGGAAGAGGCACCAGATAAAGGCTTGTTGGGTTTGGAGAACATCAGGATACGGGAGGTTTTCCACAGGTTGGGATAGAATCCAGTGGCGAGGATCACATTGTAGAGGGTGGCAAGGATTGAAAGGAAGGAGGGATGGCAGTGTTTGAGGTGGCGGTAGGTAATGCAGTCGTGGCCGGGAGCAGTGTTGTGTTTAGTGCGGAGTGTGAGGCTGATGTCCTGTGTAGTGATGGGAGTGTTAAGTTCAGATGGTGGTGTGTGGCCCAAGTACTGGAAGCTAGGAGCAAGGGAAGGAACAGAGGTATTCGTACAGTCCAGGACGTCAGGGAAGAGGGAATAATCAAAGTGGGGATCATCTGGGATGGAAAAAACATCGGAGAGAGGCAAAGTGGTTGGCCTTACTGAGGTTGTCAGGAAAGGGACGGTCATTAAGGAGGAGAGGGTACTGCAGGGTGGGGCGGTTCCCAGTAAGGCGGTGGAAAGCAGACCTATACTTGGAAGAGTTTATGGGGAGCGTGGTGTTGAGTTGTGTACATGTCTGGCGCCAGGCACGGCGTTTCTTCGCAGTAAGCAGGTTGCGGATGTGTCGTTGTAATTGCCGGTGGCGGGTAAGTGTATCCCAGTCACGAGTGTGGAGAAAAAAGCAGTAGAGACGGCGGGAATCTCGAAGGAGAAGGACGGCCTGTGGAGGCAGGGCGGGGTGGTGAGGGTGGATGGCTTTGGTGGGGATATGGGTGGCGACTGCGTCAGACAAGGTCTGGTGCAGGAAGGCAGCAGTGCGAGAGATATCATCAGGAGATTGGAGGGTAAGGTCGTGCCCGTCAACCTGGGTGTGAATGGAGTCCCGGTAGGCATCACAGTTGGCATGGGAGTAATCATGGACAAGTTTAGGAGGAACGTCAGGGCGAGGAGCATTGAGGGGATGGCGACCATTAGAGATAGTAAGGAGAACAGGAGCATGGTCACTGCCAATGAGGTCAAAGACATCTGCGGTGATGCGTCCAAGGAGGTTGGGAGAGGCAAGGACCACATCAGGAGTGTTGTTGGATTCGGGTCGGGTGTGCTGAGGCAGGGGAACCAGGTCTCCCTGGAGGGTAGTGAGAAACTGATGCCACCGCTAGAGGTTGGCTGGATCATGGCTGTGGATATTGAGTTCAGCGGCAATCACATAGGTGGAGAAGGTGTGGTAAATGTGGGCCAGGAAATCGTATGGGATGGGGGTGCGAGGGTGGACATAAATGGTGTCACAGGTTATGGTAAGGGTGTGGAAGAAGAGGCTGAGGGTGAGATGCTCGGCAGGATTGTTAAGGAGAGGTTGGGGCCGGACAGGGAGGTGCTTGAGGTGGCCTATAGCAACTCCGCCACGCACCAGAGGGTATGGGTTATCGGTGCGGTGAAGGGTGTAAGGAGCCACGGAGATGGAGATACGGGGTTGAGGGAAGGTTTCATTTAGGACGAAGGCATCCACACGGTGCTGATGGAGGGTGTGGAGGAAAAGGAGTTTGTGGGTGGACAGGGAGCGAATGTTGTGGTGCAGGATACAGTAGGGTTGTTGTACCATGGGAGGGGAGAGTTATAGGAGGGTGGTGAGGGTGGTGAAGGTGAAGTGGGCCTGGTTGTGGGAGTATGTGGCATAGGTGGTAAGATGGAACGGGCAGCGAGGGCGATTTGGGAAAAGGTGTGGGAGCGCTGGAAGGGGTGGATGTTTTGGAGCACAATGGTGATGAAACGGATGATGTCCTCGGCAGTAGGTGGAGGGCAGAGCGAGTTGTTGGGGTGGATGGGGACATCAACTGGACGGACAGGGACAGTGAGCTCAGGGGTGACTGGGGGAAGTTTCGCTTTACACTTCGAGGAGTAGGTAGGATGTGGTTCGTTGCAAGTGTTGCAGGAGGGGGGAGAGGTGAGGTTGGGGCACTTCTTGAGGAAGTGTGAAGCTTTTCAGTGGGGACAAGTAGGCCGGTTCTTGCAGGCAGAGGTAACGTGGTCGTTGTATGTGAGACAGCGTTGGCAGCGGTAGAATTGGACTGGGGAACGGGAGGGGTCCACCTTATGACGGCGATTGTAGATAAGGGCTCCCTCGGTGAGGAGGCGGTCAATGGAGGAGGAGGATTCGGTGAATATCCGCATGAGAAAAGTCGGCCCGGCATCATTGAAGATGCGACGGGCCGAAAAAACGGTCCGTTTTAACATGGGTAATGTATCACGAAGCAAATACCGTTCACACACGCGGAATATTATATGATACCACGTACTTATACGTTTGTGAGTATTACAGCGCCATCTATCACAAAGTGAAAAAGTGGTCCAGCTAAAACCTTCATATTTCTTTACGTACTACACGAATATGTAAGAAAAATGTGGGTTCCTATTTAAAAAAACGCAGTTGATATCCGTTTGACCTATGGCAGCGCCATCTAGCGGGCCAACCATGGCGCCATCTGGTTTCCCTCTTCAAGCTAGATAAGTTTCGTTCTTTGTAGTTTTTTCGTTTGATGCTTATTTCGTGAGATATTTGGCCGGGTCACAATCAATCGACCACCCTGTATAATGACATTGCAACAAACAACACTACCATGATAGCTTTGTCTGTTACGTTATGTCGTTACATTTATGTTCACGAACATGGTGACGCCAGCCTGAAGATGAGTTCTATCCGAAACGCGTCAAATAAAGTTATTGGTTTATCAGCTCGTGATTTCGTACTTAGTGACCAATATGCAGTTGTAGACTACTCCTATTGATTTGCAGTTGTAACCTCCCCACAAATATATTTGTATAAAAATATGAACCATGAACCAAGTGTAACCTCCCCACAAACTATAATTTAAATGAATTTTTTAATATTGTAACCTCTGAACAAAATTGGCTCCCATTTATGATCTCTATGCTGAAATGCATTCACATTTAATGTAACCACAAAATTCAATTCGTAAATCCGGAAATAATAAAAAAAATTCAGTAACCTGGTTAATTTTATGACGACAGCAGCGCTGCGCCTCGGCCCTGTATTCTGAATATAAAAGGAAAAATTCTTACCTCAATAAAAACTGCGAATATATATCTGCTCTTACGTAAAAACTTTTCGGCACAGCTTCGTGCAATGGTGGCCTATATTTTTTTCTGATTCTTGGAAGGAATAATCATGCATTGGAAATAGTCTTTAAATTGAAACGAATGCTTTTCTTAAGAAAAAAATTACTTTATATTATAAAAATTATTATTGGGGCATTTTTTTAAAAGGAAATTAATTGCAGTTAATATACATTACTAGATATGCGCAAGGCTGCTTCTTTACCTTCTACAATAATACTCATCCTCCGAAGTCCCGACCAGAGCAGACTGCCGACATGCGCAGGCACGCGCTGACTACTGTCGACTACTCATGACTACTGCAGACAACTGAAGACTAACGGCGACAGACGCCGACTCGCGACAAGCAACAACTAACTACATACTACTCTCTGGTCAGAGACTTTGCCATGGCTCGCCCATCGCCGGTAACGCATACGTCTTACATAACCCTCCACTGGGGGGCAAAAATTTGGCAGCGATGGTGAGTCATTGGGACTTGCCATGAACAACAAATTTTTCTTAATTAACTAAGTTTACAATCCCAGAATATATACATATATATAAGTGCAGAACATGAAAAAATATAGTGCACATGCACTGAGTACAGAACATATCAAGCAAAGACAAAATGTATACACAATGAGTACAAATCATATTAACAAATGACATAAAGTGCACACGCACTGTAGTACTGAACATATCAGGAAATCACAAATGTATAGGCAATGAGTACAAATCATGTTAACAAAATGACAAAAGTGCACACGCACTGTATATACTTTTTTTACTATTTTACAAGAACTAGGATAGGAAAGGGAAGCACTGCATCATGGTTGTAGCACTTTAGGTTGCACGCAGCTGCATTGAAAGTCCATATCTTTCTACAGAAGCATAACACCAAGTGAGACAATCTGAAGTTCTTTTCCTTGAAGTATTAATCAGTGTAGCCAAGACACTGAAATGTCGTAGTAATATTCCATGTTATCATTTTGGTAGTACATTAGGTACACCAAACAGTGGGACCATAATAACATCTCCATCGCTCAAGGTGGTGGACAGCATGTCGTGTCAACACCACGTTCTTGTAAGGTACACCAACGTAGAATTAGAGCAAAAACCAAATATAGTGCTCCATGATCATGAGGATAGACAGGACAAACGGATATGGCAGTAATTTCTGGTAATTAGGTCAGAAGGTGAAGGACATTAAGTCACATACTAGTCTTCATTGAGAATTACACTAGTCTAACAACTGATTTGAGTGATTGGTGGCACTCGTCGCCCAGTTACTGAACATTTCTGTACCATGTATGAAGTATTACAAAATAATGTTCATAAGTAATCTGTTTACAGAGAACATTGGCACTCATTGGCCAGTTACAAACCATCAGAAGTCATCATTCAAAACAGGAGCTAATGAATGGCATAGTATTAACATAATTCACTTAGTTATAGTAATCATTGGTACTCATTGGCCAGTTACAAAACATATAGCAAGTATTGAATAGTATAAAACATTTTTCATCATTCAAGTGACATACGACATATTTAAAATAATAATTGGCACTCATTGGCCTGTTACAAAGTATGCTTATATTTTTATAAAACTTTATTCAGTATTATTCAGACGTTATCATTCAAAATGAGAGTCAATTATTGGCATAGCATTTATAGAGTATAACAAAAATATTATTTACAGAAATTATTGGCATAGTATTTATGCATTATTACAAAGCATCATTCAGTATTACTCAGAACTGATCATTGCAGTGACATAGGACATATTTAAAATGTAACACACTCTAACTATTACTCAAGGTCTGTGGTTAGAAAACATTACGCAGAACTCACAATTCAAGTGACATAGCACATAGTGAAAATGTAACATACTGTAACTATTACTCAAGGTCTGTGGTTAGAAAACATTATTCAGTATAACTCAGAATTCATCATTCAAATGACATATTACTCAGAACTGATCATTCAAGTGACATAGGACATATTGAAAATGTAACATACTGTAACAATTATTCAAGGTCTGTGACTAAAAAACATCATACAGTATTACTGAGAACTCTCTTAAACTGGTAGCATTATTTGGGATTGGTAATACATTTTTTTGTGCTAGCAATGCATTGCGTTGAGATCGATAATTTATTACTGGGGCATAGCAATATTTGCTTTTGAGTTATTGCTGCAAATGAAGATGTGTAACGTCATTCGTCATGAGTCAGCTGTAGCAAGGTTATGAAACAAATAGAGTATATGTGATCACATTCATGAATGACACACACAAATGGGTAAGAAAAAATGCAAGTACTAGAACTGGTTTAATGATTAACTGCTTATAGTACATTAATTTCATGAATAATTTCTCCTGCAAAAAATACAAAATGGATTATTAAACTGAAAGAAGAAACGCATATTATGCTGAAAAGTAGTGAACTTCGAATTAACAGGTAGTGAAATGTGTATAAAATATATATGTTCTGTAGCTGTCCTTTCCAAAACCTTCAGTCATCATACCATGCGACATAAGACATACTGTCAAAACGAACTGCAACAAATACTTAAATAACTACATAGCATTTCTTAACTAACAGTAAATATATAAACTTCATCATTATTTTCAACTGCAAAGAAAAACTTCAGTATCATTACTATCATCACCTGCAAAGAAAAACTTCATTATCCTTATTAGAATATTCTGCATCACTATTCATCATCATTCATTATCATCTGCAAAAAAATCACTTCATTATTCAGTATACAACTATTTCTTATTTCTAGCATATTTCATTACTAAAACTGAGATGTGTAGTTCTGTCTGACAGTCTGCATCAATCGCCTCGTATTCTGAAAGAAAAAATTAGTTAAGACTGCTATCATACGGTGTGTATAGTATATTCTTGTTAATGCTTGTTAATTCTGATCCATTTACTCTTCTTGGCGAGGTATTTCATCTTCTCTCGTTCATTTCGAACGTGAAATTCCATTTCTGTTTAATGTATTTCTTTTACACGTTATTTCTTTCTGAAAATAATGAACAATGATTAATGTCTTGCATTTAAATCATATACCCATTAAATAAAAACTGGTTTCTAGTGATAATTGAGCATACAGCATAGCATGACAGAAAACGTAATATGTCAAAAACATAGACAGTGTTCAGAGGCAAAAATGTACACAGAGTATCACAATGTAGCAACAAAAAAAAAAAAAAAATGTAAAGTAGTCACAATGTTGAGCTATCATAAGGCATAATGTCAAAGTCAACTGGTGTCTGTTACATCTGAAATATTTCATAATGCATACAAACAAAACAGTAAAACAATCATACATACATGAAAAATGGAAAATGTGCACAATCTGATGTGTAACGACAAGAAGAGCGACCTGCTAACCTTACCTTGCCGGGCACTTGCCAAGAAAAAATACGATAATCATCAGTAAGTAGTCATGGTCATAAAAAATTAGGAAATGGCATTACAGTAAATCATAAAGTATGTTCATTCAATAAAGTGTTTGATGTTGGAGACATGGTGATTGCCCTTACTTTTTCTGGTTCTCAAAGTTTCTACGTGTACTACATTGGGGTGAGGAATGCTGCGAATTCGATATGGACCTGCCTATAGAAACTCTAATTTACTGCATCTACTCTTTCCTCTGTTGGATAAATAGTGTGTACGTACTAATATCTTCTGTCCACTGTGAAAGTCACGGCGTGTACAAACCTGTTTTTGCTGTCTTCTCCGGCGCTGTGCGGCTCGTTTGATGTTGTTCAGCGCAATGTCAATTATTTCATGGTGTCGTAGTCGACGAGATGTAGGAAAGGTTACTAATTCTTTAATTTTGTTAGGTGGTTCAACATTTTTCAGTATAACAGACGGAGATAGCATTGTAGATTCATTTGGTATGGAATTAATTACATCCTGGAATGAGAGTATGTATGTGTCCCAATCAATATGTTTTTTATAGCAGTATATTCTACACAATTTACCAATTTCTTTCATTAATCGTTCACAAGGGTTCGAAGAAGCATGGTACCTGGATATATAGATCGGAGAAATGTTTCTAGCTCGTAACATACGTGTCCATATAGCAGATCGAAACTGTGGTCCATTGTCGGAAATTACTTTCAACACATGCCCTACACGAAATAGAAAATGTTTTACAAATGCTTTCGAAACAGTTTTAGTAGTAGCTTTGCGTAACGGAGTGAAGGTAACAAATTTTGAAGTGAGTTCAACAGCGACAAAGATGTAGCAAAAACCTCTATTAGTTCTGGGAATCGGACCAAAAATGTCTACAGTGGCCATATGTCTCAATTTAACAGGTACAGTGGGATATAATGGAGGAATATGTGAAGTCGTGTCTGATTTAGCTTTCTAGCAGATTTTACATGACGCTAAAACTCGTCGAATACTTTTCTCCATGTTGGTAAAATAACAGTTCTGTCTCAGTGTAAGAAAACATTTTCTGGCTCCGTAATGTGCGTAACTTAAATGAGTATATCAGATTAATTTGTTAACAAGCTCGTCAGGAATGCATAATAACTAATTGTTGCTGTCAGGGTGAGAGCGGCGAAACAGAATGTCATTGCGTACAGTGTAATGGTTTCTCATGGTAACATTATTCCTACCTTGCCAAAGATGTTTAATCTCTTTCCATACGTTGTCTTTACTCTGCTCTTGTGCTATATCTTATAATGACGACGAAATGAAATTTTCAGATGCAACTTGTTGAATGTACATGACGCTGAAATTTGCTTTGCAGAAGTTGATTGCAATGTCTTGCTAATTGTTGCTGAGAGAACGCGATAGTGCGTCAGCTACAATATTTTGTGTACCGGGCATGTGAACAATTGTAAAATTAAATTCCTGCAAATAAAGTTTCCATCTTCTTAATCTGTCGAGTGTAAATTTAGCGGAAGGTAAAAACTGTATAGCTCTATGGTCTGTGTAAACGGTGGTGTGTCTTCCATAAAGAAAATGCCGAAATCTCGTAAATGACCATACGACACATAATGTTTCAAGTTCTGTAACAGAATAATTGCGTTCAGCAGGTAACAGAATGTGACTCGCAAAGGCTATGTTTTTAATTACTATAGTCCCATCTTCTTCAATTTCCTGAAAAATGTGTACGCCTAATGCGGTGTTAGAACTGTCGGTGGCAATGGAAAAATTTCTAGTAAGATCTGGATGCGATAAAAATGGTGCATTCAACAAAGCATGTTTCAGGTTCATAAATTCAGAATGTGCTTGCTTATCCCAGGACCAAATAGTGTTTTTACCTGTCAATTGACATAATCTAGGGGTGTCTAAAGCAGAGTAATGAATAAATTTACGAAAAAAGTTAATTAAACCCACAAAGCTGCGTAGTTGTTTCTTCGTCGTAGGAACAGTAATGTCACGTAAAGCTTGAAGTTTTTCCGGGTCAGGCGTAATGCCCTCTGCTGAAATTACATGTCCAAGAAATTTTATAGAAGTTTTACCAAAGTGCGATTTACTGAGATTAACTGTGAGTCCTTGTGCACGAAAAGTTTGCAACAGTTGTTCAAGAATCAGATTGTGTTCAGACCAGTTAGCTTCTGCAATAAGAATGTCGTCTACGTACGTTGTGATTCTGTATTTCGATGCAAAAGCGTGTATCGGATGTCGTCAAAAGTAATAACATTTTCGTGAACAAGATTCTCTGTGTCAAAAGTATTGTTTGCGTTACTGGAAGATGCAACCTGTACTGTATGTAGTCAAATTCTATCTGATGTGCTATTATTTTCGGGAGGATGCTGTGGCATTTCAACTATTTGTACGGTTCTGTTATTTCTTCCTGACGTATTACGTTCGGGATGATATCTACTGTCTGGTTCATTCATGATAATCTGTTGTTGCGGATGAGTCTGCTGCTGATAAGACCGACTGTTAGTAAACGTACGCTGAAAATTGTGTTCATTACTTTTACGTCTATCATAATACTCATTTCTATACGGTGCATTGCGATAGGAATTGAAATGATGTGTTTTCTGTACGTACTGATTTCCTTGTTGCTGTGCGTTACCATTTGTTGGAGCTGACGCTATACGTGTAGGTGGTGAAACATTAAAGCTTGGTTGACCTTGTACATTACATTGTTGGTTAGGTATGCTAACCGGCTGGTTTTGTTGCTATTGCGGTGAGAAACCTCTATTGTTACCAAAATGCGTTCGCTGTTGCTGATAATTTTACTCATACTGATGATTAAATTTTTGTCTGGTATTAAAGTTCTCATGGTTGTCATTTCTGGAGCGTCTAATGAAAACTGTCACTTTCGGTAAAACTTGTCTAATCGGGTTTTCTTTACTCATTCTTAATTATAGATAGATCGATAGTTAAAGAGCTGTTTTAATAGATATAAAGGATAGTAGAAGAGAAGGCAGCAGTGCAGAAAACTAAAGATGAAATAGCACTACTACGGCTCGGGGCCCTGTGCACGCTACGGCACATATTCATTAAAGCGTAATGAATCCCCTGAGGTCGATTACGCGCTACAAATAAATTTTGGTTTCTGTGTTACAGGCAATGGCGGTGAAAATTCAAAAGCAAGTTGTTGTATCCAGTCCAATGCTAGTTTCTGCATTACAGGCCAAACTGATGAAAATACAAAAGCAAATTGTCGTATCCACTCTAAAGCGTGACTGTGTGTTCTGTCATTTTTAAATACTTTAAATTTTCTCAGGGATAGATAATGCTTGTAATCAAAATTATCGTCTCTGTATGTCTGAACAGGTTCAGGATTGTATGAGAATCTATTTGTCTGTGATTGTTCGGAATCTAAGTCACGTACTCTCTGTAAATTACCTAAATTATACTGGTTGTGTGAGGGTGACAAATGTTCGGAATGTGCCGTATGCTGTGACGTGTTAGTGAGTGAAACTATTTTCATTTCTGTCACTTTAAAACATTCGTCAATTTGGCTATTCTGTTGTTCAAATTTCTTATCGACTTCCGTATCTAGAGTGTGTGAAACTTCTGCTGACATTAAACTCGTCGCGTAACTGTGTCGCAGTTTCAGAACATTGTTCAGTGACTGCACTACTTTCATCTCTAACTGATTCTGTTGTGGCTGCATGTGTGTTATTTAATTCTTGTGCAACAGATCTAATTTCTTCACTACTGTTCGTAGCACAAGTCTTTGTATCCTCACGTAATTGTTCTTCAGTATCATGACGTTGCACAGTAACGGCTGTAATCTGTTCATTAAGTTGTTTGTTCTGTTCATTAAGGTTGTTGTGTTTTTCGTTCGATAGTTTGAAACTCTCATACCACTGTTTGAGCATTTCAATAAGTTGTTTGAAATTGTTGTCTATTATTTCATTCAACTGTTTGGAATTGTTGTCAAGTTTTTCATTAAGTGGTTTATTCGATTCATTAAGGTTATCTTGTTTTTCATTTCCCAATAATGCCACAACTCGATCCGTGCCAAAATTACCTACTCTATTCTCTGTGCTGTTTGATGGTGTATCTGCTTTTGTCGCGTTTTGTGTAACCAGTTGGTCATTCTCTGATTCTTGAAAAGTTTCGCCACTTGGATGTGCACTGTTATTCACTACACCGGAATTAAATAAATATGACGTATTCTGATTACACTGTTCATTTTCGTTAGAAATATTTATCTGTTCGTTACGTAAGTTTTGCAAACCGGGTGTGTCAAACTGGGCAGCGTTCATTGTAACAGAACGTGCCGCGTCATCAATTGTCATTAAATTAACAGAGGAAACAATTGAATTTGTTTGTTCCTCATTAGCATTAGAATCATTACTAGTGGTCGGTACGCACTGACTGTCTGTATTTGAAGGATTGTCGTCGCATTTTTCATTGAGTTGTTTGCACGATACATTAAGTTGTTTAATATGGTTGTCGTGTTTTTCATTCAACTGTTTGGAATTTTCATTAAGGTTGTCTTGTTTTTCATTAATTTGTTTGAAATTGTTGTTTAGTGTTTCATTCCACTGTCCGAGATTTTCATTACGTTGTTTGTACGATTCATGAATTCGTTCGAGTTTTTCATCAAGTTGTTTGTACTCATTGTCTATTTTTTTATTGAGTTGTTGTAATAATGCCATAACTTTACCCCACCCAAAATCATCGGCTCTGTTCTCTATACTGTGTAATGGTGTATCTGCATTTGTCACGTTTTCTGTAAGCATTTGGTTATTCTGTGATTCACAAAAAGGTACATTGTTCATTTTCGTTAGAAAAATTTTGTTCATTACGTAAATTTTGCAAACCGGGTGTGTCAAGCTGGGCAGCGTTCATTGTAACAGAACGTGCCGCGTCATCCATTGTCGTTAAATTAACAGACGACACAATTGAATTTATTTGCTCATCACTAGGATCAAAGTCAATATTAGTGGTCGGTACGCACTGATTGTCTGTAAATGGAGGACTGTCACTATTACACTGAGTGTTGCAAGTACTATCGATCAAATTATTCGAGTCGGCTATTTCGCTCATTGCACATCGCGATGTACTGTTAACAGTTTTTCGCGGCATTTTTCACAAATGAAACAAAGACAATGCAAAAAATCCAACAAACACAATTACAAGAAAGAGCAACAAATTACCGATGATCTGTGAAAGCAAGAGTGACAAATTAGTAAATGCGTTGCGCCAGATGCAAACTACATTTAACTAAATGAGAGCAGATATATGACTACTTCTCAGAGATTCACAAAGAAATACGATCCTTGCCGGATGTCGCCAAGTGTAACCTCCCCACAAATATATTTTTATAAAAATATGAACCATGAACCAAGTGTAACCTCCCCACAAAATATAATTTAAATGAATTTTTTAATATTGTAACCTCTGAACAAAATTGGCTCCCATTTATGATCTCTATGCTGAAATGCATTCACATTTAATGTAACCACAAAATTCAATTCGTAAATCCGGAAATAATAAAAAAAAAATTCATTAACCTAGTTAATTTTATGACGACAGCAGCGCTGCGCCTCAGCCCTGTATTCTGAATAAAAAAGGAAAAATTCTTACCTCAATAAAAACTGCGAATATATATCTGCTCTTACGTAAAAACTTTTCGGCACAGCTTCGTGCAATGCTGGCCTATATTTTTTTCTGATTCTTGGAAGGAATGATCATGCATTGGAAATAGTCTTTAAATTGAAACGAATGCTTTTCTTAAAAAAAATTACTTTATATTACAAAAATTATTATTGGGGCATTTTTTTTTAAAGGAAATTAATGACACTTAATATACATTACTAGATATGCGCAAGGCTGCTTCTTTACCTTATAGAATAATACTCATCCTCCAAAATCTCGACCAGAGCAGACTGCCGACACGCGCAGGCACGCGCCTACTACTGTCGACTACTCAAGACTACTGCACACAACTGAAGACTAACGGCGACAGACGCCGACTCGCGACAAGCAACAACTAACTACATACTACTCTCTGGTCAGAGACTCTGCCATGGCTCGCTCATCGCCGGCAACGCATACGTCTTACACAGTATGATGGCATTCTTCCTACGTGATCTACTGAAAGAAAGACTCTAATACGATACAGTTCTTGCAGGCGCAATTTGAGCACTCTGTCACAGCCGAGAAACAATGCACTAGGCACGCTCGGTGCAGGCTGCAGTGAGGATTTCGTAGGTTCTGAAGTCGTACGGTGCACTCGGAGATATATACTTATGGCACTTGCGATGTCTCTGGGCTCACTGGCGAGCGCTGCGTTCTGCAAGTACGAAGGCGACACTTCCGATGCTAAGTCGAGACGTCGCTCTGGCTGGCGACCTGCTTCGGTCCTATAAAGGCTACCCGACGGAGGAATACCAGAAAATTGTCTGGCATGATGAGACTCGCGGACGCAAGCTAGTACCGGCTGCATTCGCTGAATATGGCGTCCACAATACGGCTTCGGATCTCGCAGGCAGTGATGAGACAACGTGCAGGAGTGCGACAGCGTGGCAACCCGCAAGACTATTGTTGTGGCATGTTGCTAGACGACGAGGCACCAGAACGCGACGGAATTGGCTAGCAATGAGTTCGTATCTCGTAGAGCTTCGAATGAAGAATGAAAACAATCATGAGGTGAGTGAGAAAGAGATATCGTAAAGTAATGGTAAACTCACCGGAGACATTATGAGTCACTCCCTTAAACGATCATGTACTGTGCCGCACTGGAGCACTGCGCATGTGATCGTCCTCAGCTGGCTTTAAGTCATGGCAGTGAAGCGGTGTTTATACGGCAGTCGGTTTGATGGATTCAGTCCAGTAGGCTTGCTCATGGTGGGGCGTGAGAGAATATGGCCGAAAGGAGCTATTGCGTTTATACGAGACCATGATCACACCACTTTGCGCAGTTTGAACACCCTCTTCTTTATATAAGCTGTTAGAGGGCTCCTCGTTGACTAATCTTAAAAAAAAACTGCAGAGGAAGGGAAGTCATAGCGCCGAATTCCAAGAAATTCGGACACAGATGCTGGCGTATTGACTGAAGTAAGACACTTAACTGAAGAGTGGAAATGTAACACAGATCTATTTCGGGACAGCACACACGGTCGTTAGACGAGTATCTGACACGGTAAAATTTTTGTTCGGTGGGGAGTTAGTTATTTTGTTGACAACAATGTCACTGGCCACCATTTTGCAGAGCCTGTTTCATTGGGCTGCAGAAACTGCGCAGACTTGTAGAGAGGAGACAGAAGTTTGTCTTAAGTCGGAATGCCTACAGCCGTCCTTACGATGTTATTTATTATATGGCTACCAGTTTCGATGCTTCAGTGCACTACCTTCAGGCCTTAACTGATGATGAGGGGGTTAGCTCCAGTCGTGTACACGAGTAATCATTGTCCGACGTCTACTATTTGGTTTTTGTAGACTTCCTGTAACAACGATATTTGTCTCCAACTGTCAACTACTAGCTGACTAGAGAAACACTTAAAATAAAACGCCCAAAAATATATTTGGCCAAATCATTCGTTCGATTTGTCCAGAATGTTCTTGAAACAAGTCGCGAACAATTGTGGCAGTTGACAGGGGGCATTGCCGCGCGGTAATAGCCGAGCGGTCTAAGGCGCTGCAGTCATGGACTGTGCCGCTGATCCTGGCGGAGGTCCGAGTCCTCCCTCGGGCATGGGTGTGTGTGTTTGTCCTTAGGGTAGTTAAGGTTAAGTAGTGTGTAAGTCTAGGGACTGATGACCTTAGCAGTTAATTCCCATAAGATTTCACACACGTTTCACACACACACACACACACACACACACACACACAGGGTGCATTGTCTTCCAGAAAAGTTCTGTCGTTGTTTGGCAACATGAAGTTCATGAATGACTTCGAATGATCTCCAAGTAACCGAACACAGTCTTTTCCTGCCAATGGTCGGTTCAGTTGGACCAGGAGACCCGGTCCATTCCATGTAAACACAGCTACCGCCATTATGGAGCTACTACCAGCTTACACAGTACCTTGTTGACAACATGGGCCCATCGTTTCGTGGGGTCTGCGCAACAAATGAACCCGACCATCTGTTGTAACCAACTGAAATCGAATGTTATCTGATCTTGTCACTGTTTTAAACTCGTCTAGGGTCCAACCGAAATGGTCACGAGCCCAGGAAAGTCACTGCAGGCGATTTCGAGCTTTTAGCGAAAGCACTCGTGCCGGTTGTCTGCTGCCATAGCCCATTAAGTCCTACCGGATATGTTCAACATACATCCCACATTGATTTCTGTGGTTATTTCACGCAGAGTTGCTAGCAAACGCCGCTGCTCTTGGTCGTTAATCGAAGGCGGTCGGCCACTATTTTGTCCGTGGTCAGAAGTAATACTTGAAACCCGGTATTCTCGGCACACGTTTAACACTGTAGATCTCGGAGTATTGAATTCCCTAACGTTTTCCGAAGTGCAATGTTCCATGTCTCTAGCTCCAACATTCCATGTCGTGCCACCGTAAACACTTCGGAAACCTTTTCATATTAATCAGCTGATTATAAATGACAGCTCCTCCAATGCTCTGCCCTTTTATATCTTTGTACACCTTACTACCTCCATATGTATACGTGCATATTGCAGTCCCATGTCTTTTGCCCCGTCAGTGCGTATTTCGGTATGGAACATTCTAGTAAATATGGGTTAATTTGGAACAGTGATTCATTTCATAGTAATATGATACCGCTATTTATTATCATGTGTAAGCTGCAAAACTCATGTCTTATTTCTTCTATGGGTACTTCTGTCCTGCTAGTTATCTGTTGCACTAAAGCTTTATTGAAGCCTATGGGGAGCAAACTGACCAGTCCAACCGATGCAGTTCGTTTTTGCATCCAAAGGGATACGTCAAAAACTCAGTGGACTTTGACGGTACTACATACTTATTGTTAACTTTTCTTTCGAAATACGTTGACACCTTGTTGGAAATCTAATTTGTTTTCCAAATTCACCTTGCACCACATCTTGCTGCTGGGGTAATCTCTTTTGTAAACCTCTCAGACTAGAGATGCCCAGGAAAAATTTATGGGGTTGCTTCGTCACCACTTTCGACGAGATAAATAAATGATGAAAGTGTAGAATCGGTACATTAGACAACTTTAAATTGCTGTGGACTGCCACATAAATACAACTCGTGATGGTTGTGGTTACTTCTGAGCTGCATATGAAATCAGCACTGCTGGATATCTTCCTACTTAAACATTCCTCGCAATGTGGCGGCAAGAATGCTTACCTCTTCAATCCCTGCGCTCACCGCTGGCGTGGCCCAAGAAAAGTTGGACAGTCAATACTGTAACTCATTATACCAACCTACTGTGCTACTGAATTAAGTGCAAATTTTCGTTTAAGGACCAGACGGTGACTGGATTATCTGCGGCACAGGGAGCAGGGGTGGACTCAACTTCGCAATTTATGCTGGCATTTACGGCAAGTGTTCAGGTCATTTCACTGACGCGGTGATAGCGGATGCGAGTGCTGCGCTTTGCATACTGTTACGACAACGCTAAAAGTATAGTAGTGACGTCTTCCGTGAGCAGAGAAATAAGAGCGATAGTACAGCACCATCTTGTGGTCTGTAGAGCAAAATACACTCCTGGAAATGGAAAAAAGAACACATTGACACCGGTGTTCAAAATGGCTCTGAGCACTATGGGACTCAACTGCTGTGGTCATAAGTCCCCTAGAACTTAGAACTACTTAAACCTAACTAACCTAAGGACAGCACACAACACCCAGCCATCACGAGGCAGAGAAAATCCCTGACCCCGCCGGGAATCGAACCCGGGAACCCGGGCGTGGGAAGCGAGAACGCTACCGCACGACCACGAGATGCGGGCGACACCGGTGTGTCAGACCCACCATACTTGCTCCGGACACTGCGAGAGGGCTGTACAAGCAATGATCACACGCACGGCACAGCGGATACACCAGGAACCGCGGTGTTGGCCGTCGAATGGCGGTAGCTGCGCAGCATTTGTGCACCGCCACCGTCAGTGTCAGCCAGTTTGCCGTGGCATACGGAGCTCCATCGCAGTCTTTAACACTGGTAGCATGCCGCGACAGCGGGGATGTGAACCGTATGTGCAGTTGACGGACTTTGAGCGAGGGCGTATAGTGGGCATGCGGGAGGCCAGGTGGACGTACCGCCGAATTGCTCAACACGTGGGGCGTGAGGTCTCCACAGTACATCGATGTTGTCGCCAGTGGTCGGCGGAAGGTGCACGTGCCCGTCGACCTGGGACCGGACCGCAGCGACGCACGGATGCACGCCAAGACCGTAGGATCCTACGCAGTGCCGTAGGGGACCGCACCGCCACTTCCCAGCAAATTAGGGACACTGTTGCTCCTGGGGTATCGGCGAGGACCATTCGCAACCGTCTCCATGAAGCTTGGCTACGGTCCCGCACACCGTTAGGCCGTCTTCCGCTCACGCCCCAACATCGTGCAGCCCGCCTCCAGTGGTGTCGCGACAGGCGTGAATGGAGGGACGAATGGAGACGTGTCGTCTTCAGCGATGAGAGTCGCTTCTGCCTTGGTGCCAATGATGGTCGTATGCGTGTTTGGCGCCGTGCAGGTGAGCGCCACAATCAGGACTGCATACGACCGAGGCACACAGGGCCAACACCCGGCATCATGGTGTGGGGAGCGATCTCCTACACTGGCCGTACACCACTGGTGATCGTCGAGGGGACACTGAATAGTGCACGGTACATCCAAACCGTCATCGAACCCATCGTTCTACCATTCCTAGACCGGCAAGGGAACTTGCTGTTCCAACAGGACAATGCACGTCCGCATGTATCCCGTGCCACCCAACGTGGTCTAGAAGGTGTAAGTCAACTACCCTGGCCAGCAAGATCTCCGGATCTGTCCCCCATTGAGCATGTTTGGGACTGGATGAAGCGTCGTCTCACGCGGTCTGCACGTCCAGCACGAACGCTGGTCAAACTGAGGCGCCAGGTGGAAATGGCATGGCAAGCCGTTCCACAGGACTACATCCAGCATCTCTACGATCGTCTCCATTGGAGAATAGCAGCCTGCATTGCTGCGAAAGGTGGATATACACTGTACTAGTGCCGACATTGTGCATGCTCTGTTGCCTGTGTCTATGTGCCTGTGGTTCTGTCAGTGTGATCATGTGATGTATCTGACCCCAGGAATGTGTCAATAAAGTTTCCCCTTCCTGGGACAATGAATTCACGGTGTTCTTATTTCAATTTCCAGGAGTGTATATGATGACTAGTGTGTCTTCTGACTACAATTTCTTTGTGAAGACACATTGTGTATAACAGTGAATATTTAATGTAATTAAAATTGCCTTAAAGATAAATCCAGCGCTGTTCTCTACTCAGAACTCTTGCTATTAATATTATTAACTGGTAGCATTTTGATCTGCAATTACACCTATTTCATGTGGGTTTGTTTAAATATGGAAAGGCAACGAAAGGTAGATAGTGAGTGCATATATTTTAAAGATCGATTGGGGACACAAGTATTTCGTGATTGAGTCAAATAATAAGGTAATGCGTATAGTTCGCAATGCAATAATATCACTTCTCAAAGAATACAATATAAAACATCATTATGAGACTTAACGTTCTCAGACTTATTACAAATTGACCGGAAGGCAACGGTTAGAAGTCTATGCATCTTTGAAAAGTGGCTTGAACTTTGTTGTTGTCTAAGAAAGTAAATGCTGGACAAGAAGCAGCAACTCGCGCTGGTTCCCACGTGGCCCTCTAAGTGGAAAAACATGGAAAACCATTTATTGACGTCGATTTGATAAAGTATTGCGTGATTAACATTTGAAGAATTTGCCCAGAAAAAAGCTAATTTATTTAAAAGCATCAGTGTGTCAGCAAACACTGTGACTGAAGAGTAAATGATACTGCTGAAAATATATTAACTTAATTGTCTGAGGAAGCTCGACACTTGTAGAGGTCCTCTTTGGCTCTGCGTGCATGAGTCAACAGATCCTGCACAAGTGTTAATTGTTGTTCGAGGGATAAACATTTACGGAGAGGTCGTGGGAGGAAAAAATTATAAAGAAGTGTAAAATACTGTTAAAAAAAGCTGTCTTCAATGGAAAATCTTAAGGTTTATCAGAAATGATGGTAGAAAACCATATGTGTAAAATATAAAGTTGTCATTGCCCTCGTGTCAAAGGCAGGACGACGGTGGATCAAGACCGTTAATCGTACATTGGTTTATTCAACAACAGTCTTCGTGCGAGAAATGTATATCAGAAGTTTTAAAGCCAGTCATGTCCACTGTTAAGTGTATAAGATCACATGCTCTTAGTCATCGTCAGTTCCACGAGATAGCTTAAGTGATTAAAGAAAGTAACTTACCATACTACTAGCTACTGTCTGATTTGTACTCTCATATTAAATCCTTTCGACAAAATATTGTTTCTTTTCAGTCTCAACTGAACAAACAATGTTTCACACATTTCAATACGTGCCACAGATCCAGTCCGCAATCGGAGACTCCATTTCTTGTAGATTTTGCAATTCATAATAAAATTTTATTTTAATCTCCTTTTCCCGATTTTGATGCAATTGCAAATGATATCAAGATGATTGAAAAATTCTTTTAACACCCATATAGAAACTCTTGCCCCAGAACTTCGGATGAAATGGTTCATTGAAATGAAGCGATTTATGTAAAGATAACTGTTTAATTCCATCATTGCTGAATTTTTGTAAGAAACTACCTCTCACACAGTTCGATGAGTTGCAAAAGTTTGCTTGTGTCTTTTTTCCCGTTTTCGGCACTCCTTATCTCTGTGAAAAAGCATTCTCTAAAATCAAATATACAAAAAATACACTCCTGGAAATGGAAAAAAGAACACATTGACACCGGTGTGTCAGACCCACCATACTTGCTCCGGACACTGCGAGAGGGCTGTACAAGCAATGATCACACGCACGGCACAGCGGACACACCAGGAACCGCGGTGTTGGCCGTCGAATGGCGCTAGCTGCGCAGCATTTGTGCACCGCCGCCGTCAGTGTCAGCCAGTTTGCCGTGGCATACGGAGCTCCATCGCAGTCTTTAACACTGGTAGCATACCGCGACAGCGTGGACGTGAACCGTATGTGCAGTTGACGGACTTTGAGCGAGGGCGTATAGTGGGCATGCGGGAGGCCGGGTGGACGTACCGCCGAATTGCTCAACACGTGGGGCGTGAGGTCTCCACAGTACATCAATGTTGTCGCCAGTGGTCGGCGGAAGGTGCACGTGCCCGTCGACCTGGGACCGGACCGCAGCGACGCACGGATGCACGCCAAGACCGTAGGATCCTACGCAGTGCCGTAGGGGACCGCACCGCCACTTCCCAGCAAATTAGTGACACTGTTGCTCCTGGGGTATCGGCGAGGACCATTCGCAACCGTCTCCATGAAGCTGGGCTACGGTCCCGCACACCGTTAGGCCGTCTTCCGCTCACGCCCCAACATCGTGCAGCCCGCCTCCAGTGGTGTCGCGACAGGCGTGAACGGAGGGACGAATGGAGACGTGTCGTCTTCAGCGATGAGAGTCGCTTGTGCCTTGGTGCCAATGATGGTCGTATGCGTGTTTGGCGCCGTGCAGGTGAGCGCCACAATCAGGACTGCATACGACCGAGGCACACAGGGCCAACACCCGGCATCATGGTGTGGGGAGCGATCTCCTACACTGGCCGTACACCACTGGTGATCGTCGAGGGGACACTGAATAGTGCACGGTACATCCAAACCGTCATCGAACCCATCGTTCTACCATTCCTAGACCGGCAAGGGAACTTGCTGTTCCAACATGACAATGCACATCCGCATGTATCCCGTGCCACCCAACGTGGTCTAGAAGGTGTAAGTCAACTACCCTGGCCAGCAAGATCTCCGGATCTGTCCCCCATTGAGCATGTTTGGGACTGGATGAAGCGTCGTCTCACGCGGTCTGCACGTCCAGCACGAACGCTGGTCCAACTGAGGCGCCAGGTGGAAATGGCATGGCAAGCCGTTCCACAGGACTACATCCAGCATCTCTACGATCGTCTCCATGGGAGAAGAGCAGCCTGCATTGCTGCGAAAGGTGGATATACACTGTACTAGTGCCGACATTGTGCATGCTCTGTTGCCTGTGTCTATGTGCTTGTGGTTCTGTCAGTGTGATCATGTGATGTATCTGACCCCAGGAATGTGTCAATAAAGTTTCCCCTTCCTGGGACAATGAATTCACGGTGTTCTTATTTCAATTTCCAGGAGTGTATTTACGCGCCCAAATTTACTGATGAGCATTTGAAGTCTCTGGTGACCATTTTCACTAGTAAACGTCATATATAACCGCAAACAACTGTAAGTGGAAGATACAGATAAATCTCATTAATCATAATTACAATGCTTAAATTCATTATGTGAATTGCCATATTTGTTACATAGGTACGGTAAATTTCCAGGAAATCTCATATAATTAATTACAATTGAAATATTCAGTTATATTGTACGTGTCAGTTAATGCCTACATCTGCATCTAGGTGATTACTCTGCTGTTCACAATAAAGAGCCTGGCAGAGGGTTCAGTAAACCACCTTCAAGCTGTCTCTGTACCGTTCCACTCCCGAATGGCGCGATGGAAAAACGAGCACTTAAATTTTTCTCTGCTAGCCCTGATTTCTCTTATTTTATCGTGATGATCACTTCTCCCTATGTATTTGGGTGCCAACAGAATGTTTTCGCAATAAGAGGAGAAAAGTGGTGATTAAAATTTCATGAGATGATCCCGTCGCGACGAAAAAGTCCTTTGTTTTCATGATTGCCACTCCAATTAACGTATCATGTCTCTGGTACTGTCTCCCCTATTTCGCGATAATACAAAACGAGCAGCCCTTCTTTGAACTTTTTCGATGTCATCCGTCAGTCCCACCTGATGGAGATCCCATACCGCACAGCAATAGTCTAGAATAAGGCAGACAAGTGTGGTGTAAGCAGTCTCCTTAGCAGAGCTGTTGCACCTTCTAAGTGTTCTGTCAATGAATCGCAGTCGTAATATAAAAACAACTGATTATTGTACGTTTTTTCTATGATTTATATGCATTGTAAGTTTTACACTACACAGTGTTACTTCGATTAATGAGTCGTTTGTGAATTGTACTCATAATGAACACTTGTTAAGTGAGACATTTTTCCCCGTAGCAATCTCTGTAGAATAGGACCCCAGATCATTTCTTATGTGATCTGGGATAGGACCATGCGTACCATTCCGAAGAAATAGATACGCAAACAGGTTTATAACACAGTTTTGCAATTTTTGTTCTATAGCTTAGTTCATCGTATTTTAGAAATTTTTATTTACGAAGGAAGTTGCCTATTTACGCTTGTGCTTACACTATGTCGAAAAATAAAATATAATTACATTTAATTAATTTCGTAAAGTGCGTAGCTACCACCTTATGGGCATCTTTAACGAATTCGTGTTAATTAAAAACAAATCACAATTTGAATTCGTAAATAGATACAGCAAGGGAGAGGGGTACCATACGTTGACGAAGAAAAGGTATTGCAACGTCGTTCTGTAGAATGTGCAACATCGCAGCGGAAGCCCGAGCAATGGTACAGGTGACACTCACTACGGCGCGAGGAGCGCTGCACGAGCAGTATAGGTTGCTGAGCACATTGTCGGAGCTTCTATTTCTCAGGGCGGTGGTTTATAGGAGACGGCTTGACATAGTGTTTATTTATAGTGCCTAAAGTGACCGATGCAAGTCAGAAGAAGGTTTTCAAAATGGTTAATAAAGATGAAAAAATAATTACACAAAATAGACACTTCACGTCAATGATGGATTGTTAAGCGATTTAGTTTCTTACATTTTCGTCTACTCGTTGCGCGAATTACTTGTTATGGGAGTTGCTCGATAAACAAAGTTCGACTGCAGTAAAACAAAATTACGATGGTCCACATTACCGCGAGCCGTATTGACAATGTTTACGAGCCGGTGATGGCCCGCGGCGGTAGTTTGGTGAGCTGTAGACTTCATTTGTCGAACTACACTTCCCTTCCTGAGTGACGGTCATTTTCAACTGAACGCCCACCATTGGTGATGTCCCCTCCGCTAGATGTGCCCTCTGTGCAAGAACAAGACAACGTAATTCGTGCATAATATAAAGGGGAAATGCAATATTCGATTTTTATGCAAAAATGTGAACCGCCTGAGGTCGATATTATCGGTTAGGGCAACATATTGAAGAATACTGTAGAGTTTTAAAAATATTAAAGCTCTCTCGATATCCTACTGTGCGAGAACGGTATCACTAAAAAAGAGGCAGGTCCTGCCGAGACCGAGAGGAGTTCAATTCGCTCCGAAAGAATTTCCGGAACCAACTGCAAAGGGTAAGGGAGAAAAGTTCAGTGAATGGGCTACAATACGTTTGTGGAGGCACCGTGTGGTGCTTTGCGAAATAAAATTCATGACTGATCAGTAAACGCCAGATAACACGCTGTCCACAATAGCAGAGGATATGAAGACCCTGGTATCATCACTGAAAGGTGAAATGTTTTTTGTACTTGTAGTAGTTCTCAAAACTCTTTTTGCGACTGTTGTCACAGCACGGCCATAAGACGATGTGAGGTTTCAGTCAGTAATCAGTAAATAACAGTTTTGTTACGTTTGTACCAGTTGTTATAGTAGACAAATGCGTGGGAAACAGTACATATACCAAGATTACACAGTTCGCTTGATTAATTTGTAATTGGTGGTTGTAGTTTACGAATACATGCTGCCGTGAGGGAGCCCTTGGTCCAAGGGAGCCCATACCCTGAAGTCAAAGTGCCGCCGCGTCCTATCTCCCCTAGCACTTCGGAACAGGAAAAATTAATACAGTGTAGTCAAATGGTTTTCTTTCAAGAAAGTGCTTTAAAAATCGTTATTATGCAGTTTTTTAACAGGGTCAGAACTGGAACATTTTTGTAGCTGCTTGAAAGTCGCCTTTCGGTTGTCAAAGTGTTAAAAAAAACCATATGCTCAGGTTTAAACCCTCCCCTCTCCTACCAATTATCAAATGAGTGACCTTGCCCCAGACCACTGAAATGTTCGCTGGTAGCTTTTCGGCTTGTTTTGAACTATCTGCACAATGCCTGCTTGTATTTTGCAAGACGTGCAATTCAGTCGCAATGTAAGCGAGTGCCCACGTCGCTGACCGCTGAAATGTTCCCTATGTAGCCAGAGTTCTAACTGACGCTTTCCGGACTTAATCATTGCACAATATTTTTGTGAATGGGTAGGTTTCTCACTTGAGCGCAATATACTGACGCAGTGTGATTGTGTGAATAATACTGAGCGTGTAAAGTCGGTTGACTGGTTGCTTGATCTGGGTGAGGGGACCAAACAGCGAGGTCATAAGCCTCTTCGAATTAGATAATGTTGGGCGTGCCCTTTCGAAGGAATCATCCCGGTATTTGCCTGAAGCGATTTAGGGAAATCACGGAAAACCTAAATCAAGATGACCGGACGCTGGTTTGAACCGTCGTCCTGCCGAATGCGAGTCCTGTGTGATAACCACTACGGCACCTCGCTCGGTGTATAAAGACGACTTAACGCTTTGTCGTAGGTATGAGGTAAAAAACTTTAAGAATAAAAAACCGATGATGGGAGATAGGCTTCTGAGAATGACAACCAGTAATAAATTACTTATCTACTTCTATAGGTATACATTAGAAGCAGGACAGATGATGCCTACCTGTGGATGCGACCTGCAAGTATCAAGTCCGTAGATGCAGGTCGCAAATGAATACGAAACAACTATTAAACAAACTGCTATTAGATACGAAGAAAGAAATATCGGACATTCAGATGCAGTGAGACACTGAGCGAACCAAACGGTGCAGATGGAAATATGTGCTGGAGTCTGCTAGTCCACAACAGTTGACTTAACTGCCTCGACTACCGGAGCACATTCCCCGTCCGATCCATCTTCATCTGCTGCAGGCTAATGAGTTGCCCCCTATCCATTAATTAACTTGCTAGCAGTCTAATTGTATTCCCGTAAGAGTTCGTATACTTCAGTGCGTGTACACTGAAATATCATAACGGCGTTTGGTGTATATATATTACATATGCATGCATGTCCGGAAGAACAGACATCATTCATTTACATTGAAAAACCATAAACGACACTTGTACACGTGCTTAATATCGTGTAGGGCCCTCGCGAGCATGTAGAAGTGCCACAACACGACGTGGCGTGGACTCGACTAATGTCTGAAGTAGCGCTGGAGGAAAATGACACCATGAATCCTGCAGGGCTGTCCACAAATCCGTAAGAGTACGATGAGGTGGAGATCTCTTCTAAACAACAAGGTATCCCATACATGCTCAATAATATTTTTATCTGGGAAGTTTGGTGGCCATAGGACATGTTTAAACTCAAAAGAGCCACTCTGTAGCAATTCTGGACGTGTGATATGTCGCACTGTCCTGCTGGAATTTGCCAAGTCCGTCGGAATGCACAATGGACATGAATGGACGCAGGTGATCAGACAGGATGCTTACGTACGTGTCACCTGTCAGTGTCGTATCTAGACGTATCAAAGATCGCATATCACTCTAGTTGCACGTGGCCCACACCATGACAGAGCCTCCACCAATTTGAACAGTCCCCTGCTGACATGCAGGGTCCATGGATTTATGCAGTTGTCCCCATACCAGTAAATGTCCATCCACTCGATAAAATTTGAAACGGGGTCCGACCAGGCGACATGTTTCCAGTTAACAACAGTCCAATGTCGGTGTTGGAGGGCCCTGACGAGGCTTAAAGCTATGTGTCGTGCAGTCATCAAGGATACACGAGTGGGCCTTCGGCTCCGAAAGCCCATATCGATGATGTTTCGTTTAATGATTCGCACGCTGACACTTGTTGATGGTCCAGCATTGAAATATGGAGCAATTTGCGGAAGGACTGCACTTCTATCACGCTCAACGATTATCTTGAGTCGTCGTTGGTGCCATTCTTGCAGAGTCTTTTTCCGGACGCACCGATGTCAGAGAAGTGTTTTACCAGATTCCTGATAGTCACGGTACATCGTGAAATGTTCTTGCGGTAAAATCCACACTTTATCGATTCTTTGGAGATGTTGTGTCCCATCGGTCGTGCGCCGACTATAGCACCACGTTCAAACTAAGTTATACTTTGACAACCTGCCATTCTAGCAGCAATAACCGATCTAACAACTGCGCCACACACTTGTTGTCTTATACAGGTGTTGCCGACCTCAGTGCCGTTTTCTGCCTGTTTACATTTCTCAGTATTTGAATACGCATGCCTATATCAGTTTCTTAGGCGCTTCAGTGTATGATACTATTAGAAAACTACGAACTAGCAAGACGAGAAACACCAATACCGAACAGGCAAAATACATCTAGAAGAGACATTTTGCAGACGATCAGAAACTATACTTGAGCTTTCTTTATTTAAAGCAGTTGTTGGTATCCTATTTTTTTAAAGAATTAGTTAAACATTTGAAATTTTTCAAGTGTATCTAGGTGGTGCCCTTTACGATCATTATGACTGATGTGAATAAGGTAATCTATGTCTCCTATATTATGATTGCTGTTTTCTTAAAATGAGTACAATAGGCTGCAATATAACTTGTCTAAAGCGGACATCAAAATCTACCTGTTCATCCTATACAGTAGTGAAAATCGGTAAATAGGCGGGGTTCCTAGGAAAGTATTGTACAATGTCTGATCCATATGTATATCGAGTTCATTATGAAGGTAGTAGACACATCTAAGACATAAAAAACCATGACGGAATTATGTGCTTTCTTTCATTGCACAAGTAACAAATACGACTGTTTCATGTCCTGGTTGAAAATTGTTATAAAGGCACTCACTGTTCTGGTGTTTTATTGCAGTGTTAATACTTAGTTGAACCTCATTCCTTCCGAATTAGCTCAAAAATTCACTTCGACTTTGTTATGGTTTGCAGTTCTTGCACTGAAACTGTCGCCCAATCTCCGTGTACTTCACTTTTCAGCTCACATAAGGCCTCAAATGGCCTCCCGTTGCGATTAACACGCCTTCCAAGTGTTCCCAAATGCTTTCCACAGTATTTATATCAGGGCTATGTGCAGACCAGGGGAAGAAATAGATATCTTTATCTTCAGACCACTTTTTGGTTGTAGCAGAAACATGAACAGATGCTATCTTGTTGAAACATTAGAATTTCATTCCCTAAGTCCTCTTGTATTCTAATAACTTCTGTCTATTGCATCTCAGTTACAAGTTAGAGCAGTGCAATGCTCAGTCAAGCACTGCGTGATTAACTTTACCGCAGGAGACTGCCCAGATCATAACATTTCCACCACCAAAATTTTTGCTTATTCTTGCCTGCTGCTCTGTTCTCAGCAACACTCAGATCCATCTCACCCATCTAAATCAAACTTCTTCTTATTACTGAAGATCACTTTATCCCATGCAGAGGTACAGAACGTATGTATTTCAGCATACCACAATCTATCCTGTTTATGTTTGGGTATCAGAGAAAGTTTCTGCAGTCGTTTCTTGAATACAAGATATTTTCAGCTGACAAAATATGTCGTACACGTGTGGCAGTTCCTGACAACTGAAAATCAGCAGCAAGTTGAGAAGAGTGACAGTTTGTGGGCCTTTCCTTTCGCGAAAATAGCGGTTTCGAAGCTACAGATAATTTTCTGCTACATTTTCCGTTCTGTTCATATTGAGCGCCCAACTGATGAAATTATAAATCACTGTACTCGAACGATTTGCCTGCTTGACTGCTTGACGATTAGCGTGTCGCATTTCATTCCATGTACCGATTTTTGCGTTTTCATCTCATGGTAACTGTATTCCGTGTGACAACGTCACAATCATGGCTTATGTACACAATACGTACTGTCGCTAATAGTGTCTGTTTCCTGTCAGCAGGAAACGTACGTACGCACACGCAAACTCCACAAACAGCCGACTATCTTAGTACCGAGTCGCACCCTGCACTACCTGAGTCGTTGAAGTTGTAACGTAGCTACAGCCAATATTGCCTACGTTCATCTGTGAAACAGGACTCGATAAGCAACCTGAGCTGTCAGTAAACGGAAACTAACCTGCATAACACTGTCTGCGTGTTGTATGAGTGTCAAATTCACTGTAATTTAAGCCCTCAACAGATCATTCATTAAGAACTAACATTAGGCTAAGCTATCGACGTTTTTGAACAAGAATTTACAAGTGATACAAAATCTGACTCATGCCACGGAATTTACTGGACTGGAGTACATAACATGCTGTGGTGTGTCACTGTCTCTGTTTCGCTCTACGTTTTATACTCACCTCTTTATATGACTACCTTTTTCCATGTGGTTTACAGCAATGCGCAGCACTGTGCAGCGGCAGCGGCTGAAGCTTATTGTTACTAAGAATGAATTTAACAAAGAGGAGTTTGCATGGTTCCTGTTAACTACTAAACATCTTTTGAGAAGGAATTTCCTTAATTAAGTCTAATTAACTTCAGAATCATCATGAAGAAGTAGTAAAAATGACAAAGACAAATGGCACATGTATCATTAAAGGCTGAGTGCCAGATTAACAAATTATTTCAATTTCAAAGTTACAGTAAAATTTAGTAACCAAAACATATTATTTAGATGTGGAGAATAATTACTATTATTTGGAGGATAAGGAGGCTTCTTTCACAGACAAGCAAAACACGGAATTATTGCAAACTCAGACTAACAATCACGAGCCTAATCCTGCAATTGCTTTTGCGCTATGCCTGCAAATTTTATCTTGAATTCCATCTTCAAGCGTAGCTAAACCATCTAAACCACTCCTGGCTATGTAAATGAAATCAGGCCTTGAGTGTGGTAAGATCTGCCATCACCGACGTGAGGGCAGCGTGACACGTCTTCTGTCTCCGAGCTCTCGACAGCCACTACTCTTCCCCTCTCGCAGACGGACCTCGTCTCACAAAAATGTTTACAATCGCTGTCCCCTTTTTCGACCTCACATTGTCAATACCGATATCTGAGTGCTTACTAAGTGCAAAGAATAGCTTAATTTGGATATATTGTTTTATGTAATAGATAGTTCTGACACACTCCTCACAATGTCTTGTTATACAGGGTGCCCATTTGTCTTGACCACCCTAAATAACCATTGGTCCAGATGCAAATTACAAAATGTTTCAAGCATATGTTCTTTAGCCGTCAGGGAGACATCGATCAGCATTATTGCCTTCGTTGTAGCTTTGTTTTTTATAAAGATATGAATAGCAGTATGACTTTTTTAAATGGCACCCTGTATTTTTTATTCGGTAATTCATTTCCACTCCTAAAGACCTATTCAAAAACGTATCACAGTGTACCATTCACTGAAACACAACGTTATTAATTACATAAAACAACATTGGCTTTTAGCCCCGGATCATAAACTCGTCCACTTGCTGGAGTTGTCAGATAACAAATGAAAACCAAGTAAAAACATAACTCAAAATTGACTTCGACTCTTCTGTACCATATAACATTCAAAGGCGCTCAAAGTGGTGACCCTGGACACCGATGCGCTGGTGCACTCGTTGAATGAAAGAATTATTTACTTCTTTCAGTGTTGCCAGCTGAAGAGAATTACAAGGAATTACGAGCAAACACGATACGTTCCTGCATTTCCTCTGGAGTTATTGGAATATCGCGATAAACCACGTCTTTAATGCATCCCCAAAGAAAAGAGTCAAGAGGGTTTAAATCAGGAGACCTAGCAAGCCAAGTAACTGTTCCTCCTCGATCAATCCATCTGGAAGGATACCTTCGGTTGAGAACACGACGTACACGCAAGGGATTGTGTGCTGGACATCCATCATGTTGACACCACATAAGCCTTCTGGATCTTAGTGTCACTTCATCCAGAAGAGGAAGAACAATTCGAAGTTGGCATACGCTGCCGTTTAGACTACCATTGATGCAATAAGCGCAATACTACCAAGCATCCTACACCAGACGTTAACTCTCCATTGATGCTGATGTTCCACCTGTCTAAGCCATCGTGGGTTGTCGCTGGACCAATAATGCATGTTCCTTGTATTTACCTGTGCTTTGTTTGAGAAGGAGCATTCATCGGTAAATAAAACACTGCAGAAAAAGTTCGGTTCCGCGAGGATTTGTTGCTGTGCCCACTGACAGAACTGTACACGATTCTGGAAATCATTCCCATGCAATTCTTGATATAGGTGTACATAGTAAGGATGGAACTGGTGACGTGTAAGAATACCATGTACACTGGTTTTAGGAATTCCAATCTCGTGTTCAAGCTGTCGTGTGCTCACATGTGAATTCATAGCAACGGAATCGAGAACAGTAACTTCGGCACCTTTGTCTGTGTGAGTGCTGCGACGATTGCGTTGTCGTGGGTTGAAAAATGGTTCAAATGGCTCTGAGCACTATGGGACTTAACTACTGTGCTCATCAGTCACCTAGAACTTAGAACTACTTAAACCTAACTAACCTAAGGACATCACACACATCCATGCCCGAGGCAGGATTCGAACCTGCGACCGTAGCAGTCGCGCGGTTCCGGACTGCGCGCCTAGAACCGCTAGACCACCGCGGCCGGCGTGGGTTGAAGCTTCCCGTTTCCTGAAGCGTCGCATCAACACGAGAAAACATCCTATGGGTTCTTGACAGGATATCGCTGCTCTCTGTACTGTTCCGCTGTATACGTAGCATTTCTCTTACCTTCAACAACAACAACAACAACAAAACAAAAGTAATGTCGATGCAGTTTGTAAGAAGGAAAGCCTTTAGTGTATACCTACTCTACACAACAGTATTTAAAAGGACTAAACTACTGTACTAAATGCACTCGTACATAAGAAAACAGTTTTGCAGTTATTGTTCTTCTAACTTACTTTCCCCATAGATGAGTAGCATTTCAACCTTCTCTTCGTTGGTGTACATTCTACTCACACAACTCTTCAACTGACGATGATTGACAGAATAACGGGTGTGCTTTCTACGTATGTTTACATTTGTGCTCTGTTAACGTCAGCACGTGGTTATGTTCCATTAGCCGGCCGGAGAGGCCGTGCGGTTCTAGGCGCTACAGTCTGGAACCGCGCAGGTTCGAATCCAGCCTCGGGCATGGATGTGTGCGATGTCCTTAGGTTAGTTAGATCTAAGTAGTTCTAAGTTCTATGGGATTGATGACCTCACAAGTTAAGTCCCATAGTTCTCAGAGCCATTTGAACCATTTTGTGTTCCATTACCCCGAGTACCTGCACTAAGCACTGGGAGCATCAACGTCAGTGTTGTTTTATGTAATTAATAACGTTGTGTTTCCGTGAATGGTACACTGTGATACACCTTTGAATAGGTCATTACGAAAGGAAATGAATTTAAGAAATAAAAAATAAAGGGTACCATTTAAAAAAGTCATACCGGTGTTCATATCTTTGTAAAAAGCAAAGCTACAATAACGAAGACAGTGTTGCTGATTGATGTCCCTCTGACATTTGCTTGAAAAATTTTGTAATTTGCATCTGGACAAACAGTTATTTAGGGTGGTCAAAATAAATGGGACACCCTGTATACACTACAGGTGACATCAAATGTGATAATGTTTGAATGCATTTGTGAGTGTCCTGGATATCGTACTGTTGCATATACACTGTGCACAACTACTGCGACCGAAAATGTTGATCTTCCTAAAAATATTCATGCATTTATACTGATATCCACTATTGTATTAAATTTCTGGCAGGCACCATATTTAATGTTAACTGCATCTAACGTAGAGTACGTAAGTTTTTTTATGATGAAGGTCATTGACAGTACGGGAGACTATTCTCGTGTCGTTCTTGGTGAAAGATTGACCAATCTGCGCTTTTGTATGCGTTTGGCGATAATTTCAGTGAGTTGTTGTGGTCTTCAGTCCTGAAACTGGTTTCATGCAGCTCTCCGTGCTACCCTATCCTGTGCAAGCTTCTTCATCTCCCAGTACTTACTGCAAGCTACATCCTTCAGAATCTGCTTAGTGTATTCATCTCTTGGTCTCCCTCTACGATTTTTACTCTCCAAGCTGGCCTTCAGTGCTAAATTTGTGATCCCTTGATGCCTCAGACCATATCCTACCAACCGGTCCCTTCTTCTTGTCAAGTTGTGCCACAAACTCCTCTTCTCCCCAATTCTATTCAATACCTCCTCATAAATGATGTGATCTACCCATCTAATCTTCAGCATTCTTCTGTAGCACCACATTTCGAAAGCTTCTATTCTCTTCTAGTCTAAACTATTTATCGTCCATGTTTCACTTCCAGAGATGGATACACTCCATACAAATACTTTCAGAAACAACTTTCTGACACTTAAATCTATACTCGATGTTAACAAATTTCTCTTCTTCAGAAACGCTTTCCTTGCCATTACCAGTCTACATTTTATATCCTCTGTACTTCTACCATCATCATTTATTTTGCTTCCCAAATAGCAAAACCCCTTTACTACTTTAAGTGTCTCATTTTCTAATCTAATTCACTCAGCATCACTCGACTTAATTCGACTACATTCCATTATCCTCGTTTTGCTTTTGTTGATCTTCAACTTATATTCTCCTTTCAACACACGGTCCATGCCGTTCAACTACTCTTCCAAGTCCTTTGCTGTCTCTAACAGAATTACAATGTCATCGGCGAACCTCAAAGTTTTTATTTCTTCTTCATGGATTTTAATACCTACTCCGAAATTTTCTTTTGTTTCATTTACTGCTTGCTCTCCCTTTCGTGCCCCTCGAGTCTTATAACTGCCATCTGGGTTCTGTACAAATTGTAAATCGCCTTTCGATCCCTGTATTTTACCCCTGCCACCTTAAGAATTTGAAAGAGGGTATTCCAGTCAACACTGTCAAAAGCTTTCTCTAAGTCTACAAATGCTAGAAACGTAGGTTTGCCTTTCCTTAATCTTTCTTCTAAGATAAGTCTCAAGGTCAGTATTGGATCACGTATTCCAATATTTCTACGGAATCCAAACTGACCTTCCCCGAGGTCGGCTTCTATCAGTTTTTCCATTGGTCTGTCGAGAAGTCGCGTTAGTATTTTGCAGCTGTGACATATTAAACTGATAGTTGGGTAATTTTCACATCTGTCACCACCTGCTTTCTTTGGGATTGGAATTATTATATTCTTTTTGAAGTCTGAGGATATTTCGCCTGTCTGATACATCCTGCTCACCAGATGGTAGAGTTCTGTCAGGACTGCTTCTCCCAAGGCCGTCAGTAGTTGTAATGGAATGTTGTCTACTCCCGGGGCCTTGTTTCGACTCAGGTCTTTCAGTGCTCTGTCAAACTATTCATCTACATCTACATCCATACTCCGCAAGCCACCTGACGGTGTGTGCCGGAGGGTACCTTGAATACCTCTATCGGTTCTCCCTTCTATTCCAGTCTCGTTTTGTTCGTGGAAAGAAGGATTGTCCGTATGCTTCTGTGTGGGCTCTAATCTCTCTGATTATATCCTCATGGTCTCTTCGCGAGATATACGTAGGAAGGAGCAATATACTGCTTGACTCTTCGGTGAAGGTATGTTCTCGAAACTTCAACAAAAGCCCGTACCGAGCTACTGAGCGTCTCTCCTGCAGAGTCTTCCACTGGATCTTACCTATCATCTCCGTAACGCTTTAGCGATTACTAAATGATCCTGTAACGAAGCGCGCTGCTGTCCGTTTGATCTTCTCTATGTCTTGTATCAACCCTATCTGGTACGGATCCCACACTGCTGAGCAGTATTCAAGCAGTGGGTGAACAAGCGTACTGTAACCTACTTTCTTTGTTTTCGGATTGCATTTCCTTAGGATTCTTCCAATGAATCTCAGTCTGGCATCTGCTTTACCGACGATCAACTTTATATGCTCATTGCATTTTAAATCACTCCTGATGTGTACTCCCAGATAATTTATGGAATTAACTGCTTCCAGTTGCTGACCTGCTATATTGTAGCTAAATGACATGGCATCTTTCTTTCTGTGTATTCGCAGCACATTACACTTGTCTACACTGAGATTCAATTGCCATCCCCTGCACCATGCGTCAATTCGCTGCAGATCCTTCTGCATTTCAGTACAATTTTCCATTGTTACAACCTCGCGATGCACCACAGCATAATCTGCAAAAAGCCTCAGTGAACTTCCGATGTCATCCACAAGGTCATTTGTGTATATTGTGAATAGCAACGGTTCTATAACACTCCCCTGCGGCACACCTGAAATCACTCTTACTTCTGAAGACTTCTGTCCATTGAGAATGACATGCTGCGTTCTGTTATCTAGGAACTCTTCAATCCAATCACACAATTGGTCTGATAGTCCATATGCTCTTACTTTGTTCATTAAACGACTGTGGGGAACTGTATCGAACGCCTTGCGGAAGTCAAGAAACACGGCATCTACCTGTGAACCCGTGTCTATGGCCCTCTGGGTCTCGTGGACGAATAGCGCGAGCTGAGTGTCACACGACCGTCCTTTTCGAAACCCATGCTGATTCCTACAGAGTAGATTTCTAGTCTCCAGAAAAGTCATTAAACTCGAACATAATACGTGTTCCAAAATTCTACAACTGATCGACGTTAGAGATATAGGTCTATAGTTCTGCACATCTGTTCGGCGTCCCTTCTTGAAAACGGGGATGACCTGTGCCCTTTTCCAATTCTTTGAAACGCTACGCTCTTCTAGAGACCTACGGTACACCGCTGCAAGAAGGGGGGCAAATTCCTTCACGTACTCTTGTAAAATCGAAGTGGTATCCCATCAGGTCCAGCGGCCTTTCCTCATTTGAGCGATTTTAATTGTTTCTCTATCCCTCTGTCGTCTATTTCGATATCTACCATTTTGTCATCTGTGCGACAATCTAGAGAAGGAGCTACAGTGCAGTCTTCCTCTGTGAAACAGCTTTGGAAAAAGACATTTAGTATTTCGGCCTTTAGTCTCTCATCCTCTGTTTCAGTACCATTTTGGTCACAGAGTGTCTGGACTTTTTTTTTTTTATCCTCGTACCGCTTTGACATAAGACCAAAATTTCTTAGGATTTCCTGCCAAGTCAGTACGTAGAACTTTACTTTCGAATTCATTGAACGCCTCTCGCATAGCCCTCTTCACACTACATTTCGCTTCGCGTAATTTTTGTTTGTCTCTTCACGCAGTATCGTATCTCCCATTTCATCTTCATCTACATTGTCTTCCATTTTCAGTGAGTAAGTTGCTTTAAAAGAAACTCTTCAGACCGTGAAACGTTGCGTGCTTTGCTCGCGGCTCAGCCTGTCCTCACGGCAGATTATACGCACACGTGCGCACACAGCGTACAGCCACGCCGCCAGTTTCTCGCGCGACGCGCTGTTCGCTGGCGCCGGTCGCGCCGCCGCACGCAAACTTCGCAGTCGGCGGCGATAATTCAGGTCTCGCACTTTGTTTGCCGTGGTGCGGCGCTGCGTCGCGTGGCACAGCGGCGCTTCGCAGTTCATCTGCCTCGCTATTCATCTCGCTGCACACAATGGCCACCCCCGCGGGGTGCTTTTTTTTTTCGCCCTGCTCTGCCACACACACCCTCCACCCACCCCTTTCCATCGCAGCGTTGAAGAAGGTGGTCCGCACTCCACTAACAAGCTCAGTGTGCCGCGGCCCACCTAACTCCGTCCGCCAGGTGTGTGTGCGCCGACTCAGAGCTGCTAACCTGGCGTCCACTCTCGTTAATTTGGTCTGGCCGCGCCATTCTACGTGACGGCCTCATGATGCCACTGCTCCCGGCGTGACCTCGGCACATTATTAAATTGCTGTTATGAAATACGTTCCGTTCCAAAAAAATTATTATTAACTCTTTACACGAGCTGGTAAACAACATTCCTGGTGTAATTTTGAATATATATACACTGAGCAGGTATTAGAAAAACATGTTCTAAACTATGTTCAAGCAAATTCAGCTACGATGTAAGTCGTGTTAAACATGAATTAAATAGTAAAACCAAAGACAAACTGACACAAAAATCCTTTAAAAAATAATGTGCATCGCTCCTTTATCTTAATATAAGTAGTAATGTTTTGAGGCAAGCGTCAGGGACCGCTAAGAAAAAAAGAAAGAAAATAGTTAACAGCAGCTATCCTTTCTAAAAAGTATACTTTCATTATTGCAGGATATAAGCCTCCCCTATTTGGCGTCATCTTTTCCAGTCTTGCGCGCCGCGCATCCGTACCTCAGAATATTTACTTACACTACTGGCTATTAAAATTGCTACACCAAGACGAAATGCAGATGACAAACGGGTATTCATTGGACAAATATACTGTATTATACTAGAACTGACATGTGATTACATTTTCACGCAATTTGGCTGAATAGATCCTGAAGAATCAGTACCCAGTTAATCAATAGTAGTGACTGGCGTATTGTGACGAGCCAGTTCCTCGCCCACCATTGACCAGACGTTTTCAATTGGTGAGAGATCTGGAAAATGTACTGGCCAGGGCAGCAGTCGAATATTTTCTGTATCCAGAAAGGCCCGTACAGGACAGGGATCGAATGAAGGGTAGAGCCACGGGTCATAACACACCTGAAACGCAACGTCCAACAAGACGTGACCGAGACGTGTAACCAATGGCACCCCATACCATCACGCCGGGTGATACGCCAGTATGGCGATGACGAATACGCGCTTCCAATGTGCGTTCACCGCGATGTCGCCAAACACGGATGCGACATCATGATGCTGTAAACAGAACCTGGATTCATCCGAAAAAATGACGTTTTGCCATTCGTGCATCCAGGTTCGTCGTTGAGTACACCATCGCAGGCGCTCCTGTCTGTGATGCAGCGTCAAGGGTAAACGCAGTCATGGTCTCCGAGCTGATAGTCCATGCTGCTGCAAACATCGTCGAACTGTTCGTGCAGATGGTTGTTGTCTTGCAAACGTCCCCATCTGTTGACTCAGGGATCGAGACGTGGCTGCACGATGCGTTAGAGCCACGCGGGTAAGATGCGTGTCATCTCGACTGCTAGTGATACGAAGCCGTAGGGATCCAGCATGGCGTTGCGTATTACCCTCCTGAACCCACCGATTTCATATTCTGCTAACCGTCATTGGATCTCGACCAACGCGAGCAGCAATGTCGCGATACGATAAACCGCAACCGCAATCGCGATAGGCTACAATCCGACCTTTATCAAAGTCGGAAACGTGATGGTACGCATATCTCCTCCTTACACGAGGCATAACAACAACTTTTCACCAGGCAACGCCGGTCAACTACCGTTTGTGTATGAGAAATCGGTTGGAAACTTTCCCCATGGCCGCACGTTGTAGGTGTCGCCACCGGCGCCAACCTTGTGTGAATACTCTGAAAAGCTAATTATTTGCGTATCGCAGCATCTGCTTCCTGTCGGTTAAATTTCGCGTCTGTAGGACGTCATCTTCGTGGCGTAGCAATTTTAATTGCGAGTAGTCTATTATATAAAACATGAGAACCAAACTGTCTTTCATTACCCTTTTTTATTAAAGATTAGAGTTACCTGTTAATCTTATATCCGATTTGCACGCCGGCCGGAGTGGCCGAGCGGTTCTACGCGCTTCAGTCTGGAACCGCACGACCGCTGCGGTCACAGATTCGAATCCTGCCTCTGGCATGGATAAGTGTGATGTCCTTAGGTTAGTTAGGTTTAAGTACGTCTAAGATCTAGGGCAGTGATGACCTCAGATGGTAAGTCCCATAGTGCTCAGAGCCATTTGAGGGGATTTTTACATAAGTACCTACGGACTTTGTTTCATGCGCTAGTCTGTCTTACGAGGCCTATGTCCCACAGTGGTTTGACAACAGAGCACTAACTCATGCATCATTAAACCGTGGTAGTGATTCGCGCGGTACGCGTTATGCGACGTGTGGGGCGTGAGCAAATGCAGCGACGCGAACGGTCAGTCGCATGAGGGCAGGCGCCGTTATTTTACGGTTGTGTCTATATTGCGAACTTTTCGGATAAATTTATGAAGACTACTTAGACTCAGCTATCTGATACTGTTGTTTTGATATTTACCTACGTTGCTAGGTAGCTTAGCACTCCGTCTTCGTACCACAAGTGGCCCATCGGCTGAGGATGCGGATAGGAGGGGCGTGTATTCAGCACACCACTCTCCCGGTCGTTATGGTCGTTTTCTTTGATCGGACCCGCCAACATTTGGTCAAGTAGCTCCTCAACTGGCATCACGAGACTAAGTTAAGTGCACCCCGAAAAACGGCAACAGCGCATAGCAGCCCGGATGATCACCCATGCAAGTGCCGGCCACTCCCGACAGCGCTTAACTTCGCTGATCTGATGGGAACCGGTGTATCCACTGCGGCAAGGCCGTTGCTTGTCTAGGTAGCTTCCTTGTATTTAAATTCATACTCTATCACTTTTAGAAGCATTCTGTTTTTATTTTATATATTTATCGGTCCCTTTTTTGTGTCAAGACTTTTGAAATTTTTAATTTAAGTTTTATTTCGTGCTTTTTAAACTTTGTATTTTACTAGTAGGCACTGAATGATCGACATTCTATCCCCAGCACAACACAAATACTTTCCGTGGTGAAAGACGAATTTGTGACGTGAGATCTTTTTTGTTTTTAAATTACGGCTTACGTGTTTTTTTTTCTTAATTCATACATAATTTAGATAACCTAAGCAAGTCGTGATAATTCCAGATCAAGTCGGAAGAACGTGGGCTACCATGGCGCTCTCTTGTAGTAGGCTGCCTGAACTATTTGGAGAAAATCGTTTGATTTAATATGGAATTGTAGCTCTCATAAAGAATGACAAGAAATTATGCGAGATGATTTGTTTATCTTTTACAGTTGAGTCAATCTCTCTTTTTCTGCTTTGAGGTGCTGAAACGGGCTACTTCAAAAGAGAAAAATCAACATCGTTGGTCAACGGCAAAAGAAAAAAACATATGTTCTCCCGAACTCTTATTTAGACCTTTTTGAGACCTACAATCTGGTACTTTGGGACTTCATGTAGCTTTAATGTATTACGCTGCGTACATCAAGACAGCACGCTGGCGGCAAATGTTTTTACTTAATTTATCTGATGAACTTCAAACTACTGAAAGAGAGGGAGAGGGAGAGGGAGAGGGAGAAGGAGAGGGAGAGAAAATGACCTGGATTAAATTAGAACATTTCGTTTTGGAGCTACAATGCCACACACACACACACAGACACACACACACACACACGTGTTAAACTTACAACACCCCTATGTTTTCGTCGGTGTTAAAAGGAGAGAGAGATAGAGAGATATAAACTATCTGGTCAAAGGTAGCCGCACACGCTGTGTAGTGCAGGACCGGTCACTATATGTCACTAGACGGGGTCGCGCCAAGATACAAGGACGCACGCAATATTTTATTGTCATTAGAGAACCAGTAGTCACAGAATGCTCGGTCAGCATACCTCAGTGACGTGAAACGTGGACCAGTCGTTGGTTGTCTCTAAGGCCGCCCCACTCAACTAGTGGTGATGTGATCGTAAAATGCTCGTCGGAAGATCCGTACCTATAGCCTGAAAGTTGTCCAAGTCACAACAGTGCCCAAGAAAGGAAATACGAGTAATCCGCTAAGTTACTGACCTTTATCGCTAACTTCGACTTGCAGAAGGATTTTGTAATAGCTACTGTTGTGGATTACTTCGAAGAAAACGATAAATTGACAAACAGCCAACGAAGATTCAGAAAATATCGTTCTAGTGAAACTCAAATAGCTCTTTTTTCAGTGATATAGACAAGGTATGTTAAGTGGACTCCATGTTTTTACATTTCCAGAAGGTTTTTAATACCGTTCTTCGCAAGCGACTTCTAACCAAATTGCATGTCTATGAAGCACCATCTCAGACGTGCGACTAAGTTCGTGATTTCCTGTCAGAAACGACACAGTTCGTAGTAACTGACGCAGAGTCATCGAGTAAAACAGAAGTTGGCCTAATGTCAACCGTTCCCCTAGGAAGTGTTGTAGGCCCTCTGCTATTCGTAACCTACATAAACGATTTAGGGGGCAATCAGAGCAGCCCTCTAAGATTGCTTGCAGATGATACTGCGAATTACTGTCTTTTAAAGTTATCAGATGATCAAAAAAAATTACAAAACGGTAAGCTATCTGTATGGTGCGACAAGTGGCAGTTGACTCTAAATAATGAAACGTTTAAACTTATCCTCTTGTGTGCTAAAAGGAATCCGCTAAATTTCGGTCTCGGGATACAACACAAAACTCTAAAGGTTGTTAATTCAGGTAACTGCTTACGAACTACAGTGACGAATAACTTAAAATGGAACGATTACATAGATAATGTTGTGGGGAAAGCTTACCATAGATAGTGATTATAGACAGAACACTCATAAAATGAAGTAGTTATGCTAAAGAGACTGCCTACACTGCGCTTGACCGACCTCTTTTGGAGTACTGCTGTGCGGTTTGGGATCCGTATCAGATAGCAATGACGGAGGACATCGAAAAGGTTCAAAGAAGCGCAGCCTCGTTTTGTATCACCTCAAAAGAGAGGAGAGGGTGCCACGGATATGATACGCGAATTGAGGTGGCAGTCATTAAAGCAAAGGAGATTTCAATGCAAAAGGATCTTCTCAACGCCGGCCGCTGTGGCCGAGCGGTTCTAGGCAGCCACGAGTGCTGCACTTGAGTTCCAGTACAGCACTCGCGGCTGCCGCATCATGGTCGCGAAGTGGCGCCGAGGCAGTTCCAGGTAAGTTTTATAGTCTGACGATAAATTATGGATTTGTAATTTTAGCTTGACAATGTCCACAATGGACAAACGGTAGTTACTGTTTCTCTGAAGAAGGTTGGATTATCCCGACTGAAAGCTAGGTAAATTCTAGGCAAATGGTGCAACTGGGGCTATTAATTATTAAAATTAAAATTAATACTTTCGTGAATACCACAGTTATATTTTGATTATTTCAGCTCCTTGTCTCTTTTAGAGGTGGAAATGCGTGTCTTTACCTTACAAAGGGAGTTTTCTTTCTTTACCACGCTACCAACGACAAAATTTATTGAAAAATACACTCCTGGAAATTGAAATAAGAACACCGTGAATTCATTGTCCCAGGAAGGGGAAACTTTATTGACACATTCCTGGGGTCAGATACATCACATGATCACACTGACAGAACCACAGGAACATAGACACAGGCAACAGAGCATGCACAATGTCGGCACTAGTACAGTGTATATCCACCTTTCGCAGCAATGCAGGCTGCTATTCTCCCATGGAGACGATCGTAGAGATGCTGGATGTAGTCCTGTGGAACGGCTTGCCATGCCATTTCCACCTGGCGCCTCAGTTTGACCAGCGTTCGTGCTGGACGTGCAGACCGCGTGAGACGACGCTTCATACAGTCCCAAACATGCTCAATGGGGGACAGATCCGGAGATCTTGCTGGCCAGGGTAGTTGACTTACACCTTCTAGAGCACGTTGGGTGGCACCGGATACATGCGGACGTGCATTGTCCTGTTGGAACAGCAAATTCCCTTGCCGGTCTAGGAATGGTAGAACGATGGGTTCGATGACGGTTTGGATGTACCGTGCACTATTCAGTGTCCCCTCGACGATCACCAGTGGTGTACGGCCAGTGTAGGAGATCGCTCCCCACACCATGATGCCGGGTTTTGGCCCTGTGTGCCTCGGTCGTATGCAGTCCTGATTGTGGCGCTCACCTGCACGGCGCCAGACACGCATACGACCATCATTGGCACCAAGGCAGAAGCGACTCTCATCGCTGAAGACGACACGTCTCCATTCGTCCCTCCATTCACGCCTGTCGCGACACCACTGGAGGCGGGCTGCACGATGTTGGGGCGTGAGCGGAAGACGGCCTAACGGTGTACGGGACCGTAGCCCAGCTTCATGGAGACGGTTGCGAATGGTCCTCGCCGATACCCCAGGAGCAACAGTGTCCCTAATTTGCTGGGAAGTGGCGTTGCGGTCCCCTACGGCACTGCGTAGGATCCTACGGTCTTGGCGTGCATCCGTGCGTCGCTGCGGTCCGGTCCCAGGTCGACGGGCACGTGCACCTTCCGCCGACCACTGGCAACAACATCGATGTGCTGTGGAGACCTCACGCCCCACGTGTTGAGCAATTCGGCGGTACGTCCACCCGGCCTCCCGCATGCCCACTATACGCCCTCGCTCAAAGTCCGTCAACTGCACATACGGTTCACGTCCACGCTGTCGCGGCATGCTACCAGTGTTAAAGACTGCGATGGAGCTCCGTATGCCACGGCAAACTGGCTGACACTGACGGCGGCGGTGTACAAATGCTGCGCAGCTAGCGCCATTCGACGGCCAACACAGAGGTTCCTGGTGTGTCCCCTGTGCCGTGCGTGTGATCATTGCTTGTACAGCCCTCTCGCAGTGTCCGGAGCAAGTATGGTGGGTCTGACACACCGGTGTCAATGTGTTCTTTTTTCCATTTCCAGGAGTGTACTTTGTGAGATGGTTGCTTATCTCTCACTTCCAATTAAGAAGAAGATAACCGTCACGAAGTGTGGGAAGTAAATACCGGCTGTTTATGATTAAAGTGAGCTACTCGCGGAGATACAGAGTGGGCTGTAATTGTCGTATCACCGCGAAACTTGGTAGATATTTTAAATCACTATGCAGAGCCGATCTACTCTGGATAAAAGTCAGTTCCAGCTTTGGCAACAAAGTGAAAATCCTGTGCTATGAATGCAAGGAAAACGTACAGAAATGTTTCCATATGTAATCGATTAGGAATGGTACGTGGGTAGAAAGCGTCATAAAGTATGGGTCAAGCATAATATTGATATTATTATTAACTGCTGCTTACACAGTTTGTGCAGTGTGATCATTCGTTGGCAAGTTGCTGTACAGCGCCACATCTGCAACTTGTGGCAAAATTGGAACTATTTATTTTTCAAGCATGAAATGGTTGTGCATTACCGCATTAGCATATCTACTGAGTTTCTCTGTCATACGATGATTACGGCCATATTGGAACTCCATGAGTAGCTGAGTTTCAGTCATAACCACCCGGTATGTCTGACATCAGTGTTACCAACATATTCCCTATCGCATGAACTCACTGACTGCTATAAAATTGTCTCGAGGGTCACACATGATCTCTTTGTCACTGTCACTGCCACACTCGGCCCACCTTCAGCTGAGCTGCCTTGTTTTCAATCAGTAGTTCGCGACGTAATTATTAAATCATTAGAGTGGGTATACATTATAACGACGTAGTACCTATTAATTTGCTTCGTGTAACGTTCGTTCACACTATAGACATATTAACTGTGTGACTCAGTGCATCGTAATAGCATGAGCAGACACTCACCAATAATTCTTTTGGGACTCATGCAAATTAAAAGTTAATGATTACTTGATGAATTAATGTGAGGACGGTTGTGCTACGAAAATAAAGAGTTATTATACAAGTGTCAAAACGAAAATTCAGTGGAATTTTACTCTCATACAAATCTAACTATAATATTTAATCTGGGAAAAGAAATATGGAAGCACTTCCCTTAGGCAATGTGTTTGAATTGTGTATGATGTTGTCGTACTGATGCTTTAATTATTTTATAGTAATTAAAATATCGTGTCGCATAAGGTGGGAGCTATTAGACTCTCATTGTTTGGACGTTCTAATCGACTGAGATACAGTATGTGATCGAAAGTATTCGGACACTCCAAAAAACATAAGTTTTTCATATTAGGTGCATTGTCCTGCCACCTACTGCCAGGTACTCCATATAAGCGACATCAGTACTTATTAGACATCGTGAGAGAACAGAGTGAGGGCGCCCCGCGGAACTCACGGACTTTGAATGTGATCAGATAGTTGGGTGTCACTTGAGTCATAAGTCTGTACGCGAGATTTCCACACTCCTAAACATAGCTAGGTACACTGATCCCAATGTGATAGTGGAGTGGAAACGTGAAAGGACACGTACAGCACAAAACGTATTGGCCGACCTCGTATATTGACTGACAGAGACCGCCAACAGTTGAAGAGGTTCGTAATGTGTAGTAGGCAGACATCTATCCAGAGCATCTCAGAGAAATTCCAAACTGCGTCAGGATCCACTGCAAGTACTAGGACAGTTAGGCGGGAGGTGATAAAACTTTGATTTCATGGTCGAGTGGCTGCTCTTAAGCCACGCATCACTCCGGTGAATGCCAAACGACGCCTCGCTTGGTGCAAGAAGCGAAACCATTGGACGATTGAACAGTGGAAAAACGTTGTGTGTAGTAACGGATCACGGTACACAATGTGGCGATCGGATGGCAGGGTGTGGGTATGGCGAATGCCTGACGAGCGTCATCTGCCAGCGTGTGCTGTGCTCAAAATGGTTCAAGTGGCACTAAGCACTATGGGACTTAACATCTGAGGTCATCAGTCTCCTAGACTTAGAACTACTTAAACCGAACTAACCTAAGGACATCACACACATCCATGCCCGAGGCAGGATTCGAACCTGCGACCGTAGCAGCAGCGCGATTCTGGACTGAAGCGCCTAGAACCGCTCGGCCACAGCGGCCGGTGTGTGTAGTGCCAACAGTAAAATTCGGAGGCGGTGGTGTTATGGTGTAGTCGTGTTTTTCATGGAGGGGGCTTGTACCCTTTGTTGTTTTACGTGACACTATCACAGCACAGGCCTACATTGATGTTTTAAGCACCTTCTTGCTTCTACCTGTTGAAGAGCGATTCGGGGATGGCGATTGCATCTTTCAACACGATCGAGCACCTGTTCATAACGCACGGCGTGTGGGGGAGTGGTTACACGACAATAACATCCCTGTAAAGGACTGGCCTGCACAGAATCCTGACCTGAATCCTATAGAACACCTTTGGGATCTTTTGGGACGTCGACTTCGTGCCTGGCCTCACTGCCCGACAGCGATACCTCTCCTCATTGCAGCACTTCGTGAAGAATGAGCTGCTATTCCCCAAAAAACCTTCCACCACCTGACTAAACGTATGCGTGCGAGAGCGGAAGCTGTTATCAAGGCTAAGAGTGGGCCAACACAATATCGATTTTGAGCATTACCGATGGAGGGCGCCATGAACATAAGTCATTTTCAGTCAGGTGTCGGATAATCTTTATCACATAGTGTATTTTAGGTACTTCAATATCCTATTTTTAAAAAGTGTTTGAAAACGTGTGGTACAGTTCTGTGTAAGATGTTTGATTTAATTAACTCATGGACGCTATTTCAATGTTGATCCATTATCTTACTGTCATTCAGCGTGCGTTCTGACTGTCGATAAATGGTAGCTATGCCAACTACGTGATTGCTAAACAGGGGAAAACATGTATCCCTTGTTCACATCTGATGGGGGAGAACATTGGTCGAGCCACAACTGCACCTCCAACATCTCGACTGTTTTTAAGAGGAATTTCCTGTTTATTTGAATGACCGATACTGAAAGGATAAAGTAGTGCGAGAGTATCGTCACGGAGAGTGTTCCCTACTGCAGCTGTCATTGCAGCCACCAAATTCTTCTCGTCTTCGCAGTAACGACAGACAAATGAGCCAATCCCCGTGTCTTCTCTCCCATCCGGCGTCTTCAGTGGTGCGTAGAATATCTCCTAAATTCCGCACTGAATTATTTCAAACAGGCTGCATGCCGCAGTGCCTGGCGTTCAGTTTGTCTCTTTTTGTTTTCCTTGTACCTTCGCAGTCTTCGTCGTTTTCCTCAGAAACAGAATGCACCCTGCGGCAGCTGCAAAAGAGGGCTTTGAACCCGGCAGGCAGATCGGCAACAGGCGGCGACAGGGAGTGGCACGGGGTGGTGGTGGGCGTGTGGGTGAGGGTGGGGGGTGGAGGTGGAGGCGGTGGCCGCCATTAAGATTTTATGCGGCCCTGAACTGAACTGCCGGGCCCTTCCAGACGTCGCCCGTGCAGAAAGGGCGGACCCTTCCGCCGACGACACGTCGCCCGGCACTGCCCGGAATGTCGGATGAGGTGGAGAAATCTGAGACGGGCAAAGCACTCGCAGAAAAGGGCCAAGCGCGATAGTCCGTCCTCCACTTGCGAGAACCTCTGGGGAAAGGCCTTACGCCACGTGTGCTCCACGAATAGCAAACAGGTAAAAAGTTAAGCTGTCGTCAACCTGAAGGCTTGTTTCAGCTCCGCACATCTTTACTCACTGCTGAAATATTTGATATGCCTAAACCCATTTTCGTTGTTTAGCGAGAAGGCCATTCTTTCTCTGTTTAAAAGCGTTTGATACCGTCAACTCTGGTGTACTATTCAGAAAAATGCGACAGCTAAAATTATCAGCCAGTAAGTTGGAGTGCTTTGATAACTACTTAAAAGCAGACAGCAACGTATTCCCTGTTGGAATGAGAAGTGGGCCTGGCAGCATCTTCTCTCAAGAATGGCACCCAGATGTGTCCTGGGTCTACTATTCTTTTCCTCATATGACGATGAACTCTTGTCGGTTCTTTCCTCCCCCAAATATAATTTCCGCAAAGCATTAAGTGCGGTTCAGCAGTATGACTTGGGTGTCGGGATTCTTGAGAGGCAAGCCGCTGTAAGATTTTCTCTTATTTGTTAGATTTCACAGAAAATACTCGTATGCTTTGTTCTTGAAAAAAACAATCGAAGAATTAATTTGTCGTAACCTTTAAAACAAATGCAGCCGCTGCAGTTGTAAATCTTTACTTAATAAACTAGTGTAATTTCTCAGAAATCTTTGAGGAACTGGCACCAGTAAATTTTCCAATTTAGACAGGAAAAATGAATTTCAGAACCTTCATCCGCAACAAATATTTTTAAGACCAAAGAACAAATGAAGAAAAAATTAACACTTACGAGTGTAGAATTCCAAATGCGTTAAGTAAAGTAGACGACACCATTGCCAGTTCTAGAGAAAAAGATTTAGCAACACCAGACGTGATTAGAAATGTTTTACAAAACTTTAATTTCAATAACAATCAAACTGGCTCAATTCAAAAACAACTGACAGTTTACCCAGGTCGATGCCCAAAATACAGCGTCGTGGCCTTCATGATCTGGCCAGATCCAAACACCTTCACTCAAATGCAGCATTTTCAGTTACCACGTTACTTGAACAACTGTTAATGAAAACGGGGAGACGCCACTTGCTCGTGGCGGCGGCCTACCATACCGAAGTTACACGCACAAGAAAACACGCCGGTGAGACACGCCTCGTGCCAGAGCGCCTTACGATACAGAGACACACAAGTTAACCTCTATAACAGAGAAAATAAAATAAATTACACATCACTTTTAGTTTTACTTTTTATGAGTGCAGCGCGCAATGAAAGTCACAAGAACTGTAAATTAATTCAGTGGTATCAATTTGAAAAACAGTAATGCGCAACTTAACACACATATAATTGACGGCCGCAATGACTTCTCGCACAGCCGTGAAACTGGAAAATTAGCCATTAAGTAGCTTTAATTTAAATGCGAGCTGAGTTTCCACTTTGCGTGGGCACATTTGAACTTCTATAACAGTAAGGTCGACCGCGCAGCTTTTGCTCAAAGTTTTCGAAAAGCGGTCCTCAGGATGGCACTTAACTAGATTGGCCGTAACAACACTGTCTTCGTAGTAACTAATAAACCTAACTGATGCTCACAGTTACCGATCAGTATAAAGCCGTTAAACCCACTCCCAGGACGACGCCTTCCTTCGTCAGAGCGTCGGCAGCTGTGTATTACGGTGCACTTCCCCGGCTACGAAGGTAAGAGCTCCTTCCTTTTCGGCAGACGGCTCTCTCTATCTCTCCCCTGCCCAAGGAAGCTCACGTGTCCGACATGCAAGTCGCTCAGCACACATCAGGCACGCCCTGTCTCTTTGTAGGCCTCTGCTGCAACGCAGACATCAGTTCTGCACTAGTTCATGGTTTAAAAAGGCATTTACATACCGTGTGAGCGCTCTCTGTCGACAGTTATCCGGTCCAAAACTCTCAGCCGCGTTTACAATCTACGTTTAAGAAACGACCGTATCAGTTTCTATGCTGACGAGACTGCCGCACGCTCCTCGGTACCTGTCCTGAAGATATCTGATCTGAACGTCCACATGAATAGTGATTCGTCTACAGCTGTATGATCGACACAAAACTGGTTCAAAATGGTTCAAATGGCTCTAAGCACTACGGGACTCAACTTCCGAGGTCATCAGTCCCTTAGACTTAGAAGTACTTAAACTTAACTAACCTAAGGACATCACATACATCAATGCCCTAGGCAGGATTCGAACCTGCGACCGTAGCAGCCGCGTGGTTCCGGACTGAAGCGCCTAGAACCGCTCGACCACAGCGGCTCGCTCACAAAACTGGGATTTGAACTACATAAATGCGACAAAGTCTTAATACCTTTAGTATTCCATCGTATATTATTGCCGGCCGAAGTGGCCGAGCGGTTCTAGGCGCTACAGTCTGGAACCGCGCGACCCTACCGTCGCAGATTCGAATCCTGCCTCTGGCATGGATGTGTGTGATGTCCTTAGGTTAGTTAGGTTTAAGTAGTTCTAAGTTCTACGGGACTGATGACCTCATATGTTAAGTCCCATAGTGCTCAGCAGCATTTGGGATGAACATCTCAGCTGAGTGGAAAATGCTATCGTCACTTGCAGGAAGACTTCCGCTTGACTCTATACACTTAAAAAGTATCGTAACATACAATGAGAGGATAAAAGTCACGGGATAGCGATATGCACGTATACAGATGGCAGCAGTGTCGAGTACACACGGTATAAAAGAGCAGTGCACTGGCGAAGCTGTCACTGGTATTTAGGTGAAGCATGTGGAAAGTGTCCGTTGGATTATGGCCACACGACGGGAGATAACGGACTTTGAACGTGGAATGGAATTTGGAGCGAGAAGGGTGGGACATACCACTGCGGAAATCGTTAGGGAATTTAACGTACGCAGATCCAACGTGTTACAGTGTGCCGGAAATACCAGATTTCTGGAATTAACTCACACCACGGACCACGGAATGGCCGATGGCTTTCACTTAACAACCGAGAGCAGCAGCGTTAGCGTAGATTGGGCAATGCTAACAGACCAGCAACGCTACATGAAATAACCGCAGAAATCAATGTTAGAGGTACGACGAACGGCGTTAGTACAGTGCGGCGAAATCTAGCGTTAGTGAGCTATGACAGCAATGACAGGAGTGTCTGCCTTTGCTAATAGCACGACGTCGCTTTCGACGCCTCTCCTGGGCTTGTGGCCATATCGGTAGACTCTTCGTGACTGAAAAACAGTGACCTCGTTAGATGAGTCCAAATTTCAGTTCATACGAGCTAATGGTAGGGTTCGAGAGTGATGCAGATCCCGCGAAACCATAGACGCATGTTGTCAACGAAGCACCGTGCAAGATGGTGGTGGCCCCATAATGGTGTGGCCTGTCTTTACATGAAATGGACTGGGTCTTCTGGTTAAACTGAGCCGATCACGGACTGGAAATGGTTATGGTCGCCTACTTCATTCGCAGACATGTAAGTGGATACATATTTCCAAAGAACGATGAAATTTTTATGGATGACAATGTGCCATTACACGAGACCGTAATTGTTTGTGACTGGTTTGAAGAACATTCTGGACAGTTCGAGCGAATTATCTGACCACCCAGATCGCCCGACACGGGACATAATCTAGAGATCAGTTGTTACACAAAATCCTGCACCGACAACAATTTCGCAATTATGTACGGGTATAGAGGCAGCATGGGTTAATATTCCTGCAGGGAACTTCCAGCGATTTTTTGAGTCTTGATACGTCTAGTAGCGGCTCTGCTCCGGGCCAAATGATGTCCGACATGTAATTATGAGGAATCCCATGTCTTTCTTCACGTCTGTTATGTCAACAGACTGGAAAGGAAAACTTGTGCAGTCACTCGTTCCACTGAACTTTCGGTATTGCGAAGTAATCCAACAAGACAAGAGTAGTAATACTACAGAATTAGAACAAACCGTCACTGAATAGTGCTCGCCGCGGTGGCCGAGCGGTTCTAGGCGCTTCAGTCCGGAGCCGTGTGACTGCCTCGTGCATGGATGTGTGTCATGTCCTTAAGTTAGTTAGGTTTAAAGAGTTTTAAGTTATAGGGGATTGTTGACCTCAGAGGTGAAGTCCCATAGTGCTCAGCATCATTTGAAGCACCTGACTGAATAGTAGCGTGTGTTACATCTTCTACGTGCATCTATATGACATTGCCAGTGCTTCATACGCCTAGTTAGATTTGTTGCGGACACTTACGTAACTTTCACGCCCTATGTGGACATCGACAGCTCCTCAATGGAAAATGATTTTCCTGCAAAGCGAACTCAATACTGCCCTGTAACAGGGAAAGTATGAACTTACTTAGTTCGGAACCGCACAGCTGATGTTACCGAAGCCATGCTGTATCCCCACTGCACGGAAAGGCGAAGAGCCGAAGAGCCCCTCTTCCATGCTCAACTGCCAATCACTTCGTTATTCTGATGTAAGTATACATCCGGCAGACCTTATACAACGAAGAGACAAAGAAACTGGTATAGGCATGCGTGTTGAAATACAGAGATATGTAAACAGGCAGAATACAGCGCTGCGGTCGGCAACGAGTATATAAGACAAGTGTCTGGCGCAGTTGTTAGATCGGTTACTGCTGCTACAAAGGCAGGTTAACAAGATTTAAGTTCGTTGTAGTCAGCACTTGAGCGATGGAACTCAGCATCTCCGAGGTAGCGATGAAGTGGGGATTTTTCCATACGACCATTTCACGAGCGTACCGTGAATATCAGGAATCTGGCAAAACATGAGTCCTCCGACATCGCTGTGGCCAGAAGAAGATTCCGCAAGAACGGTACCAGAGACGACTGAAGAGAATCGATCACCGTGGTAGAACTGCAACTCTTCCGCAATCTGCTGCAGATTTCAAAGCTGGGCCATCAACAAGCGTCAGCTTTCGAGTCATTCAACGAAACGAACGATATGGGTTTTCGGGGCCGTAGGCCCAATAGTGTACCCTTGACGACCGGACGACACAAAGCTTTACATTCCGGCTGGGCCCTTCAACACAGGCATTGGACTGGTGATGACTGGAAACACGTTGCTTGGTCGGACGAGTCTCATTTCAAATTGTATCGAGTGGATTTAGGTGTATGGATGTGGAGCCAATTTTATTAATCAAGCTTGTGGAGGCTGCGTAATGGCGTAGGACGTGTGAAATTGGAGTGGTGTGGAACCCCGGATACGTCTATGTACGACTGACAGTTGACACGTACGTAAGCATCCTGTCTGATCATCTGCATGCATTCATGTCCATTATGCATTCCGACGGACTTTGGTAATTTCAGCAGGACAATGCTACACCCAACATGTCCATAAGTGCTACAGAGAGGCTCCAGGAACACTCTTCTGAGGTTAAACACTTCCGCAGGCCAACAAACTCCCCAGAAACTAACATTATCGAACATACCAATGGTGCCTTGCAACGTGCTGTTCAGAAGAGATCTTCACCCCCCTCGTACTCTTACGGATTATGGACAGCCTTGCAGCATTCACGGTGTCAGTTCCCTCCAGCACTACTCCAGGCATTAGTCGAGTCCATACCACGTCGTGTTGCGGCATTTCTGCGTGGTCGTGGGGGCCGTACGCGATATTAGGCAGCTATACCAGTTTCTTTGGTTGTTCAGTGTGTATCAAAAACTATCGATATTAATAAAAAATCCAAAATTTTCGGTTTATTTAGAGTAACTGATGCCATTTAATCCCTAGTCGTCGCAGTGATGATAATGTATGACTAGGATACACGTTGTACTGTCAGATATGGGTGTGGATGAAGGAGAGTAAAAGTGGTACTTAAGTGTAACCTAGGAATGGACAGAGAAATTTCAAATAAACATAATACATACATGGAGTACCACGTAGCAAAAACATGATCTGGTAAGGATGAGACTTACGTCGTGTTTCTGTAAGAGCGTGCAAGAACTTAACAGGCCATAGGGGATGCACCACTGAACAAACTGAGGTAGGGAACCTGGGGTCAGAGAAGCCAGCTTAAGGAGGTAACAGGAATAAAACGCATTACTGTATACTTTTCTATTTACACTAGTAACGATTAACTCCAAACAGCATCACTGCCACAACTGACATACCATTTGTATCGCATCTTAAAACATGTGCGGAAAGTGACTGCCATTTACCTCAATACAAGCATGACATTGTCGACCAAGATTCTGATGCACTCTAACGAGTATCCCTGATGAATTTCGAATCATATCACAGGCATCTCCAATTCTGGCCACTAATTCCATCTCCGTATCCGCTCGTATCTCATACTCAAGTGACTTTTGATATCCCTATACGAAATAGTCAAGGGGATTCAGGTCAGGTGAACCCGCAGAACATGAAGAGGATCATCACTTCCAATCCAGTGACCAGGAAATACAGCATTTATATGGTTGCGGACATCCACACGTAAGTGAGGCGGCGCACTGTTATGTTGTATCAACATGCTCTCACGAACAGGCGAGGGTACGTTCTCCAAAGACTCTGGTAGAACTCTTTGCACGAACCTCAAGTACAGACAGCCAGGCAGAAGATGTAGCCCAGTAAAATCGTCGCCTACAATACCGGCACAGATATTAACAGCAAAAGGTACTTGATGGTGTGACTCTACTACAACGTGACTGCTTTCTTCGTCCATCACAAGGCTATAGCTGCTGTTCGAAATACCATCACGATTAAATGAGCCCTCGTCAGTAAACAGGGTGATTTGGAGGAAATCACGTCGATCAATGAATGCTGCAACAACCACTGACACAATGCGACTCTTAGTGCAAAGCCAGTCAAAAGCATTGCATGGACTCGTTGCAGGTGATATGAGTGTAATTGTTGTTCGTGGGGTACTCGCCTTACTCTGGTACGTGCAGCGCCCGTTTCACGTGCAATATGACGAGTACTTACAGGGGGATCCGCAGCAACAGGTCGCGGCACCTCCTGTTCCAAATCATGTGTGCGATCGGTCCTCACGTTGCCATGTCGCTTGTTTTTACTTTCCAGGCAGCCAGTCTCTCGCATTCATCGATCGAGAGAAATGAACTCTCTTTGTGACACATCATGCCTGTTAGGAGTTCCCTGTGCCGTCTTTCGGCTGCGAGAACATTGTTATGTACTTCCCTACACACAAGATGCATGTCAATGAGTTCTGCGGAACTTTAACAGTACTGCTGCACCGTATTGTACTGTACGTCTCTGAATAGCGTTGAGTAATGAATGGGCCTGTCGTTGGTTCATAGGACTTTATGTCATGGAACAATATAAATACGATACAACAGAGACACCTTATGGACAAGTAAAGTAAAAAAAGAAAAAAAGAAAAAGAAAACTAGCATCATGATTTGCTAGAAATCAGGTTCTTCCTCCTTCTTTCCTTGCAGGAAATAAAGAATGTACATGTAAATAAATAGCACAGTTTGTTTAAAAGTGTATGTATGTTAGTTGTGAATAAGCAGGAGAACAGTAATACTAGACAAAGCGGTACACAAGTTTGCTTCCATATCTCTTTATGTTGCCGGCCGTACTGGCCGTGCGGTTCTAGGCGCTACAGTCTGGAACTGAGCGACCGCTACGGTCGCAGGTTCGAATCCTGCCTCGGGCATGGATGTGTGTGATGTCCTTAGGTTAATTAGGTTTAATTAGTTCTAAGTTCTAGGCGACTGATGACCTCAGAAGTTAAGTCGCAAAGTGCTCAGAGCCAGCCATCTCGTTATGTTGGCTTCTCTGACCCCAGGTTACCTGTCTCAGATTGTTCCGGATGTCAGTATAGAATCCGCTGTTTTCGGCGTTGCTGGGCCATCCGGTGAGAGTCCCGACGAAGTTTCGTCCTTAGAGTAACAGCGTAAAGGGACGGCATATGCGATCACCAAAAAAGTCTCTGATAGACAGTTATATATTGCGCTTTTAACGCTTATTGTTGCACGTATTGGGGGAACTGTAAATTCTGTATATAGGTAAATTTCGTACTAAATTAATTTTACCACGAATTTACAAATGGCTTTATTTAATAATTTCTAAACCCCATTCACATTCTTAAAACTAGTACGTAAATAAATTTTATGCTGTGCACAGGTTTGATTAGCCTTTTGTGTCTCATAGAGTAGACTAGATGAAATGTACCTTAAGATAGACAACTTAACTTACGTCACCTATACCCTAGATGTGGATGGTGTGAGTTCTCTTGGCTGTCTTAATTTACAACAAATATTCTCCAGGCCGGGTCTATTTTAACCATCTGATGTAAGTCTGGGATAAATATGTTACCTGGAAGTCAGATAGTTTGTAATAACATCCAGTACAAAGCACCTCGTTCTGGGTACGGACGTAAAGCGAGAATTTCATTATCGATTTTGGGGTGTGTTTCATTTCATAGCCGTAAAGTTGACCGTCTCTACATGTTTGTGACAGTCAAAGATATGTACAGGATGATTCACAAGTCCTCCTGACATCGCCTGCAGCGCTTTTCCTGGGCTCGTGATCATATCGGTTGGGCCCTAGACGGCTGGGAAGCCGTGGACTGGTCAGTTGAGTCCCGATTTCAGTTGGCAAGAGCTGATGGTAGGGATGGAATGTGGCGAAGACCCCACGAAGCCTTAGACCCAAATTATCAACAAGGTAGTGCGTAAGATGGTGGTTGCTCCATAATGGTGTGGAATGTTTTCGCTTAGAACTGTTTGGGTTCTCTGGTCAAACTGAACGGATAGTTGACGGGAAGTTATTATGTTGCGTTACTTGGGGACCACTTCCAGCCATTCATTGACTTGCGTGATCCAAAACAACGACGGACATGCGGTTGACATTGGGCCACAGTTATTCGCGATTGGTTTGGAGAACATTCTGAACAGTCCGAGAGAATGACATGACCGCCCACATCGCCCGCAAAGAATGCCATAGAATATTTGTGGGACGAAATCGAAAGGTCAGTTCGTGTACAAAATCCTGGGCCTACGACACATTCGCATTTATGGATGGCTGTAGACGCAGCATGGCTCAGTATTTCTGCAGGGGAATTCTAAAGACTTGTTGAGTCCCTGGCACCTCGAGTTGCTGTTCTACGCTGGAAAACGGAGGGTCCGGCACGACGTTAGGAAGTATCTCATGACTTCTGTCGCCTCCGTATATTCAAAGACAGTTTTGGAAAATTAGCTTTCATCGCCAGGGTTATAATTAAACGATGCCTGTAAGGCCAAATACGTAAGAAAATGGTCTAGATAAACCCAAGTACGCTAACACTTTAATTAATTCGGTGTGTTGAATACTTCTCTATTGATATGCTTTGTTTGAATGGACTATTTTGCTGCAGCTATCACTACAACGTTTTGCAACAGTTCTGTTGACGCTCCCGTTCTGAGAAGCCGTGGTCGATTCATGGAAGCATATTCCAACGTTTCGTCCTCGTCCACAGAGGACGTTTTGAGAGCTGAAACACTGGCATCTGAGCCCAGAAGTCATTACAGAAGTAAATACTGCTGGATAATGCATTTACTGTATCATTGTCACAGTTACCTCACCAGAGATCGAATTTGCTTCAGGCTTATGAGAACAATTTAATTATTATAGCAATTGTACCTGAATATGGAAACTGGCCTCGTGACGGCACTGGTATTGCGAATGAATTAAGCTGCAATGGGAGACAGCCAGATTATTTTCATGGTGTCTGTCAATACGTGTTTTAAGTGATGATAAACGATACTGACGTGTAATTAATTGTTTTAAGAGACCACATTCGTCGCCTGTCACAGAGTTCACAACATTATTTGAGGAGACGGATGAAAGGCAACACTGGTCGGCAGACAGTAAAGAAGGCCGCGCCAAATGGAAGGTGAAGTGAAGCGTTTTGTTTCACAAGTGCCATCCTGAGAGCCCATCACACTCAAGGGCCCTTCCCGACACAGTGCGAGCGTTAAAAGAGGGGAATGGGGCGGGAATTGCTGGGTTCCATCCTGCCTCTGGAAACGGGTTTCTCCAGCGAGCAACTGGAAAGCTTACGGCTGATGGGAAGTGGCACGTTATTGTACAGCTGCAAAAATTTTTTTATATATATTCCAAATGTCACGAATAGAGTAATGTCCATTTACACAAAAAACTACTGTGCCCGTTACCGTTATTCAGAACTGAATGTCGTCAGAACTAACCGTCTGAAAAATTAATCAGTTGTTGGATGCTATGTGCTTGATGAAAATGAACACATGTTCACTTTGTTTACCCACAATGCCCTAAAAGCATATATACCTGACAACCTGGTCGATATAGCACTCATTACTTCCTGGCAGCTGTTGCATACAGTTCCAAACAGCCGCCTCATGATCAAAATACTAGCATACGGAATATCAGATCAGCTATGTGATGGTAGTGAAGAGAACAGAAGTACCGAGTACAGCGTGTTATTCATAATGAAGAGGAATCCGCAGACATAAAAGTGACTTTGGGCATACCCCGTGATGGTGTTATAAAACAATTACTGCTCACCATATGCACGACTAAGCTAGCAGATAACGTCAGAAGCTCCGTGAGACCGTTCGCGGCTGATGTTCTTGTACACAGAGGCATGATCACGTCAGGAAGTTTCTGGGAAATGCTGGAAAACCTGCAGAGGATGTCAGCTTCGCACGAGGTTCGCAGTTGCCCTCAACGTAAAGAAATGCATCGTGCTGATCACAATTAGGGGGAAAGCTTGATTACTGTACTATCGCAGGAATGAGTATCACTCACTGAAAGCAGTCACATTCATTAACTATCTAGGATTACGGTGACGGAGTGATGTAAACTGAGACGAGAACATATAATCTATCGTAGAAGAGCAGATGACCGACTAACACTCATTGGTAGGATCCTTGGGAAGTGTAGTCCTCCCATAAACGAGGTAGCTTACAGAACACTTATTTGACCGATACCTGACTATTTCCAGTCACTCTGGGGTCCTTACGAGATCAGATTGACAAATTAAATGGAGATGATCCCACAAAGAGCAGTGCTTTAGGTCGCAGGTTGGTCTATTAAGTTTGACAGCATAGCGGAGGTGATCAACTTCAGCGGCAGACCTACAAGAGAAGATTTATACACTAGGATATAATTTTCAGTTAAAATTACAGAGCGTACGTTCCTAAAAGAGTCGAGCAATACATTTCTTCCTGCATCGTACTCGTATATCACGTGAAAAGACCATGAAGGCACGATTAGTTTTGAGCACGCAAAGAGATATACTAACAGTCATATTTTCCGCACCTTTCACACAAATGTAACAGGAAAGGGAGGAAGTTGTGGCGATACACAAAGTATCCTCCATCACATTCCATATGATGACGTGCGTAGCGTACAACATGTCCATTCAAAAAAATAAAGTTGGTGGTTTTATGTTTCTCGGTTTTCCAGTCGCGTAAGATTTGTTTGTGTGCTCAAGCTTTCAACGAATTCCTCTGTCGCCGTCAGGAGTTAACTGTCGTACTAACACGCTGTGTAGTATTTTCGTAATTGGCAGAATTACGCCAAGGTGACGTCATGGAGACAGGAAATCTCAATATGCTACTAGAGATTGTACCGATCCCTGTGGTGGAGGAATGTCAGTAGTAATGCTGATTCTGTCAGATGATACATAGCTTATTTCTCTACAGCCCTTCAACATCGGTCGCCCGTTTCCCCCCAGCATCAGAATAAGCTTCACCAACTTTAACCGGGCCACGGCTGCCCCCCCCCTCCCCCCGCTCACGCCCTCCTAAGTAGTGCATTTAAACCCAGAACTTCTAGAGGGAATTTAGCTGAGTTATCTATCTGCCATCTAACACAATCGGCATCACTACAAATGTTTCTCCATCACAGACTTTGATATTACGTCTGGTAACTTATGGAAGTTAGGTGACCTGGTGACGTCTCCCTGACATAGGTCGACCAACTCTATGTGAAAGTATTACTCGGCCTGTTAGTGGAGCAGCTGATTCCTGACAATGAACACAAAGGAAGTCATTAAAAGCCTAAGTAGACAAATAAATCTGACACGGGAAGAAAATCGGGAAATATTCATCCAACATAGTGCTAGAGATCTCTGACATGTTGAGTACCTGAAACTACGTTTTAAAAGTATATGACAGTGTTAGCAGACACATCTGGGCCTCACCAGAGTTCAGCAACAACTGCCATTTCCGACAGAGGCGTATTTGTTTTAAGACAACACACTGCGCGTAATTAGTAGATGGCGAATAGGAATTTTGGATAACACTATTTTTGGGTGAAGACCAACTTAAAAAATAAATCAAAAGAATACAGTTTTAAATAGCACGTCACGCAGAACCACTGTTTAGTATTAACTGATTGAATTTTGTTGACAAGTAGAGAATTTTTATTATTTATTTATTTATTTTTTGCTACTCTATTTAAAACCTTCATATGTTGTGTATTTGTCAGACACTCAAAGAATTAGGGCTATCGCTTTTGTGGCGTTTCTCTTATCGTGAGGCGTGTAGGAATAATTAGAAAATACTCGTATATGTCTACTCACACATTTCCAGTATGAGCGTTCCTGAAATTATGAGACTCTTTCGGTCAGGTGAAACTACCCGCTTATTTAAGTCCCCAAGATATACACAAATAATGATTGAACTGAAATGTTCACTAATATGCCCTGTATCTGTATCTGTCTCCGTTAAAATCACTTCTTCTTTACGCGCAAATGAACTTCAGTTTCCCTCTGTAGCTCTTCCTAAGCGTAAAGATTTTTCACTGTTTCACAAAATAGCTTTCTATATCTACACTACTAGTCATTTCCTGTCCTGTTACACTCGCAAATACAGCGAGGGGAAGACGACTGTCTATGTGCCTCCTTATGAGCCCTAATTTCTTGTACCTTATATTCGTGATCCTTAAGCGTAATGTATTTTGGCAGCAGTAGAGTCGAACAGCCACTAACTTCAGTTCTCTAAATTTTGTCGGTAGTGTTTCTGAAAAAAAAAAACTTCGCCTTCCCTCCAGGGATTCCCACCTGAGTTTCTGAACAATCCCCGTAACACTTTCGTATTGTTCGAACCTACCGGAAACAAATCTAGCAGCCCGCCTGTGAAGTGTTTCGATGTCATCCTTTAATCCGACCAGGTACGGATCCAAGCAGTACTCTAGGCCGCACCAACGTCCTGTATTCGGTCTCTTTTACAGATGAACCAAATTTTCCTAAAAATCTCTCAATAAGCCGAAGTCGCCTTTCCTTCCACAGTCCTCACATGATCGATCCATTTCATACTGCTTTGCAACGATACACTCAGACACTTAAATGACGTGACTCCGTCAAGAACGACACTACTATTGCTGTATCCGTATATTACGGTTTCTCATTTCCTGCTCATCCGCATTAACTTACATTTTTCCACTTTTAGTGACAGCCGCGACTCATCGCATCAACTATAAATTTTGTCTAATTCATCTTGTATCTTTGTCCAGTTATTCGACACCCTATCGCACACCACATCTTTATCAGCAATCAAGCGTAGACTGCTGGCTACCCTGTCTGCCAAGTAATATATGTGTATAGTAAGCAACAGCGGTCCTATCACACTTCACTGGGGTACTCCTGACGTTACCCTTGTATCAGATAAGATCTCGCTGTCGAGGATGGGATATTGGGTTACATAACTTATAAAGTCTTCGAGCCGCTCACATATCTGTGAACCTATTCCATATGCTCGCACGTTCGTTAACAGCCTGCAATGGAGCAGCGTGTCAAATGTTTTCCGCATATTAGGAAATCTGGAACCTGCCTTTTGCCCTTCATCCCTAGTTCGCAGTATGTCATAGGAGGAAAGGACAAGCTGAGCTTCGGACTGTGATGCTTTCTAAAACCTTTCTGATTCGTGGACATAAGCTTCTCGGTCTCAGCTCCTACTCGCTTCCTTCATTCCGCTTATGTTACAGATAACAGGAGCAGACCCACTCGCCGCCTTCCAGGCGGGATACAAAATAGATAGTGATGAGTTAGGAGAAACACTGCCAGTGGCGTTAATGACATCCCTCAAAATTACTGAAATCAAATTATGGAGCAGCCACAGGTCGAATACAACTTAACTCGTTGACATGTTTCGCTTGTCAGATGCGAACATCGATCATCTTAGGGAATTCGGTAGCCAACGGCCATGCGTCAAACCCATATACGTGTAACATGTGGCAGTTGGCTACAAAATTTCTTAAGATATTCTGCTCCACACTTTGATCTCTAACAGTAGCTGTTCCCCCTGTAGGGGGTGCCTGCGCTCGCTGCTACCAAAATCTCTGAGGGAGCCAGCCACAACTGAACTATTAGACCTGGCGTGCAAGATATATCGGACAGGAGAAATACCCTAAAGATCAAGGAGAGTGGAGTAATTCCAATTCTAAAGAAAGGTGCTGACATCTTTGAATACTACCCAACTATCAGTTTAATAAGTCATGCTTTTAAAATACTGAACGAATTATTTACATACAAAAATGAATAAATTGGTGGAAACCGACCTCTAGGAAGATCAGTTCGGGTTACAAAGAAATGTGGGAACACGCGACGCAGTGCTAAACCTACGACGTATCTAACAAGACAGTTTACAGAGAGGTAAACATTTCCAGAATGAGATTTTCACTCTGCAGCGGAGTGTGCGCTGATATGAAACTTCCTGGCAGATTAAAACTGTGTGCCCGACCGAGACTCGAACTCGGGACCTTTGCCTTTCGCGGGCAAGTGCTCTACCAACTGAGCTACCGAAGCACGACTCACGCCCGGTCTCACAGCTTACTGGCAGAAGTGAAGCTGTGAGACCGGGCGTGAGTCGTGCTTCGGTAGCTCAGTTGGTAGAGCACTTGCCCGCGAAAGGCAAAGGTCCCGAGTTCGAGTCTCGGTCGGGCACACAGTTTTAATCTGCCAGGAAGTTTCAGGTAAACATTTGTTTACAGCAATTGCATATTTACTGACAGCCTTTAACAATGTTGACTGGAATACGTCTTTGGAGACCTGAGGACAGTAGGTTATTTATACGCACGTGGAAACCAGACTTCAGCTTTAAAAGTCAAAGGACATGAAAGGGCAGCAGTGGTTGAGAGGAGAGTAACACATTGGGTTGTGACTTAGCTCCAATGTAATTTAGTCTGTATATTGAGCGAGCTATCAAAGAATCCAAGGAGAAATGTAGAATGGGAATAAAAATCAGGAAGAAGAAATGAAATGTTTGAGATTTGCCGACTATACCGTAACGCTGTCAGAGACAGCGAATTACTTGGAAAGCAGCTGAACAAACTGATAATGTCTTGAAAGGATTTCGTAAGATGAACATTAACAAATTTAAAACAAAAGTAACGGGGTATAGTCGTATTAAATTATGTGATGCTAAAGCAATTATGTTAGAAAATGAGATGCTAAATGTAGTAAATGAGTTTTGCTATTTAGGCAGAAAGTTAACTGATAATGGCCGAAGTAGAGGATGACTGACAATAGCACGAAAAACATTGCTTGAAGACAAGAAATCCTTAACGCCTGATATAAATCAAGCTAACGGTCTTGCCGCAGTTGTAACACCGGCTCCTGTCAGATCACAGAAGTTAAGCGCTGTCGAGCTGGGCTAGCACTTGGGTGGGTGACAATCCGGTATGCCGAGCGCTGTTGGCAAGCGGGGTGCAGTCAGCCCTTGTGAGGCTATTTGGTTGAGAAGTAGCGGATTCGGGCTTGTAAACTGACATACGGCGGGAGAGCTGTGTGTTGGCCACGTGACCCTCCATACCCGCATCCTATGAGGCCTGTGGGCTGAAGATGACACGGCGGCCGGTTGGGCCGTTGGTGTTTCATGGTCTTTTCGGGCGGAGTTTGATTTAATATAAATGTAGGTGTTAATAAGTCTTTTAAGAAGGTTACCGTACAGAGTATAATACTGTACAGAAGTGACAAGCAGTTGACATAGGAACAGCATAGAAGCTTCCAGGATGTGGTGCTACGGAACAATGCTGAAAATTGGATGGGTAGATCGAGGTACTAATGAGGCGACAGTGAATCGAATTACAAAAAAAGCAATTTATGGCACAAGTTGACAAAGAAGGTTGTTGTTGTTGTTGTTGTTGTGGTCTTCAGTCCTGAGACTGGTTTGATGCAGCTCTCCATGCTACTCTATCCTGTGCAAGCTTCTTCATCTCCCAGTACCTACTGCAACCTACATCCTTCTGAATCTGCTTAGTGTATTCATCTCTTGGTCTCCCCCTACGATTTTTACCCTCCACGCTGCCCTCCAATACTAAATTGGTGATCCCTTGATGCCTCAGAACATGTCCTACCAACTGATCCCTTCTTCGGGTCAAGTTGTGCCACAAACTTCTCTTCTCTCCAATCCTATTCAATACTTCCTCATTAGTTATGTGATCTACCCATCTAATCTTCAGCATTCTTCTGTAGCACCACATTTCTAAAGCTTCTATTCTCTTCTTACTTGAGACAAAGAAGGTGTCGGCCATAAATTGAGGCACAAGAAAGCCTTGGTTAGGAAATGGAGGAAAGTGTGGGGGATTTAAAATTGTTAAGGAGACAAAGGGCTGAATACAGTAAATATGCTCAAATGGATGTAGGTTGCAGTACTTATTCTGAGATGAAGAGGCTTGAACAGTATAGAGTAGCGTCCAGAGCTGCACCGAAAAAGTCTTGAGACCTGACTTGAAGACTATTACAACAAAATAGGGATAGAGATACACAGAACAAGATATTTGCAACATAGGATGAGAGGCGAGAGATATCTTTTACTATGATTCGTTTCTGAAATAAAGATATGTGGGAACTTCAAAAAATAAATTACGCGTTACATTGCCGACTAAATAATTTTCCTTGAATGCTGCATTACATCTCATAGCTACACACACACATGAGACAATTTTAACTATAGTCACCAAGTCTCTGTAAAAGAGTGTCGGAAAGTTCCACCATTCGTTCAGTTCATCTACGACAGAAAGCCGTTACTTGATCACGAAGCAATTCTAGAACCACACTGTGTACATCCTCACTATTGGAAAATCTTTTCCCTCTAGACGCCTTTCAGCTTGTCGAAAAGATGGAAATCGCATGGCATCAGGTCTTTCTTTCTTGCCGTCCAGCATCACCCATGTCTGTGCGACTTTGGTCAAATTGTTGACACCGGTTCACAAATGCTAGACGCGACTTAGTATTTAGCTCATGTATCACCAGAATATGACGGAGAATGCGTATTTTCCCCACTGGTATCCTACAACTCCATGTACATTAACGTCGGAATGCGTTTCCAGTTGAGGCGCCTTGTCCTCCCACACTGTGATGCACCCGTCATCGGCATCGCAGCAGAACTGTCTCTGCAGTAAACCCGGAACACGTGCTCACTTCTGGCAATTGCCACTCTTGTTGCACAATGATCTTAGCGTGGTACGACTCGTGTGACTTACTTTCTGTAGTAGACTATCTATGTAAGTAGCAAAATATCCAGCGGAAGACGTGGAATAAGAGGAATTCCCTACTGTACTGTCACGATCAGAGGTTGCTACATTGACCGCCAAGGGTCTCCAGAGTTGGTGTCATAAGAAGTGTCATGGTGAGATTGGTCGAACTAGCCATCGTGGCTTCTAGCTGCTACAGATCCTCTCCGTGTCTCCGATGCTAGATGCACCGGTTGGTACGCTAGCAGATCGACGAATAACTCCGAAGTCTCCGAACATCCAGTGACCACATTCATTTACCGCTAGGATTACAGTCTCTGTCCCCGGTATAGTTATTTCCTGCACATTCAGAGCTCTACACCTTCTCGATGTTAGAGTTAAAACACGTTGATGCATCAGAGGAAAACTTTGCATCATCGAACTTAATTTATGTTCATTCGTGACTACGTGCTCAGAAACCGTTAACTTATCTAAATCATGGTTTTTGATGTTTGGTGTTCTGTGTAGCGTCCGGACATTGTACACATTGTCTGACCTACGTAGCTGCTAACGAACAATAAGTGCAACAGCAACGTCACTTTACAAGTTGATAGTCAGGAATACTGTTAATTGAAGTAAACTAAGTATGAGTAATGGGTGATAACGTTATAATTTATAAGTGGTAAAATATTAATAATAGAATTTTAAAATGACTGTCACTAATCTGTGCACATTGACAAGTGCTAATGTATGTTTTCTTGTTTGTTTCATGCCACCCTTGTTGTTTTGGATAAAACTTGCAGGTGAGTCTTTAACTACCACGTAAACATTTTATTCTGTTTCAAGGACGCTATCCATTTTCTTAAGGATTCTTTGGTCTCTTCCTATAAGTAAGTACACAATTACTGTCAATTTTAATCATTTTCGACTCTACCTTTACATGCGGTGAGTGTCTGTGTGAAATTTCAGGGGATACAAAAACTTTTACAATCCCTTTATTAGCGCTCTTTCTTGTCTGCCTCTCTGTTCAGTACATATTTGGCAATTGAATGTAAACTGACTTCTTTATTAACTAGAGACTTGAATAGGATGAGGACTCAATATTAACACGCTTTCTTGTTAGTCTCTTTGGTAGGAGTGTTGGGTGGAAGTGAAAAGTCTCGGCTGCTCTATCAGGACTAGCGTATTTTGTGCGTAGTATCTAAATGCGTTCCAGGCGGTACGTTAGCTGATTGACATAGCTAGGCAAAGAGAGGGTAAAGAGGAGATTAATAGAGAGAGGGGAGGAGCAGATCTGTGCAATATGTGACATAGGTGTACATGGGTGAAGCTGTGGGAAAATGCTTATGTATACCGTATGTAAACCATTACTTCAATAAAAAGTATGATATCATAAAAATACTTCAAATGTATTGATAAATTACAGATACAAAAGACTAAAACACAGAAAATACTTATGTAAACACAAAGAAAATATTTTTAGTAGAATTAAAAAGTGTAAAATAGTTTTTCCTAGCCCTATGCATATTCCTAAGTGCAAATAGATAGTCCTGAAGTTTTTGATTGGGAATTTTTAATATTTGTGGGTGACTGTCACGCATGAATTATGTATTGCGTGCGTACCAAGTTTTTCGTTATATGTCTTACAAGTACAGCCATAGGTTTCAAAAATTCACAAGCACAAATTTTCAGGACTAACTGTATGGGTCTAGGAATCTGTACAGTGCTAGGAGAAATTATTTATTACTTTTTAATCCGGTTTAAAAATGTTACATTAAATATTTATCTCTTATTTAAATAGTTTTTCATCTGTAGAAAACTCCGTATTTTCAAAGTTTTCTGTACCAATAAAACTAACATTAAAAGCGGGGAAAAATAAATGATGGGACCAATCCCAAATCCGGCAATGATTAGATAAAAATAACTCCCTCTCCTCTCTCGACTGCACCGCCAACTGAATGTCGGTCGCCCGGCTACACAAATCACGTCACGGAAGACAAAAGCTCGCGATAGCGGCCATTGTGGGCATTTTCTGAGCCCGACTGCATTATATTGCAGTCTGTGTGACGTTTAATCTGATAACAATTAATTTATCTGGCGGGCCCGATGGAAATGATATATTGGCCCCGTGCGCGGTTTGGTCGGGCTGTTTGCTCGTCCGCCAATGGCAGCGCGGCGTGATTCACTGGCTGTAGTTTGCTGGAATACTGTACAGGGCAGTCCTATGGGTCCGTAGATAACTAAGTTCTGGACAGACAGTACCTAACAACGGCCTTAGTGAGTATTCCGTTTCAGTGTAGACAAGAGTGGGGAAACCGTTGTGGCAGCTTTTATTGATTCTGCCCATTCTGATTCTAGGTCTTTGCTCGGCGCCGTATGTATTCAGGGTTTATGGCGTAAATAGTCTCTGCTACACTATCGTACTACGCCCTGAATGATTGTCTGTATGCGATACAATAAACATACCACGCAAAGAATTGTCGCCCTCTGGAAGCATCACACTAATACCGAGCTGAGTCCAGGCTTGAGTCTACGAGGGGTGTTCAATAAATAAAAGAAAACATTTTTTCAGAAATGAGGCTGGTCTTATTCACAATTCCAATACAACATTATTCACCACCCTATTTTTCACATAACCTCCGTTCAATGCGACGGATTTACGCCATTTTACTGGAAGGTCCTGAATTCCCGCCGGGTACCACTCTAATGCTCGACGATGGAGCCAGCGCCTTGCTGCAACGACAAACTCTCCATCATCCACGTACTGTTCCCCGCGAAGTGCATCTTTCATTGGGCAAAACCAGTGGAAGCGGAAAGGTGCGAGGTCCGGCCTATAGGGTGGATGAGGAAGAACAGGCTACTGACATTTGTGAGCTCCGCTCCGGTATGCAAACTTGTGTGAGGTTTATCGTAGTTATGGAGAATGAAAAGTTCGTTTGCATATTTGTGGCGACGAACACGCTGAAGTGTCTTCAATTTTCTAACAGTATTTCAATGCTCTTCAGAGTTGATCGTTGCACTATGAGGGGTGGTATCAAGCAGAATATCCCCTTCAGGGTCCTAGAAGATGTTCTCTATGACTTTGCAGACTGAACGTGCGGCTTTGAACATTTCCTTCGGAGGAGATGTGGTGTGGGGCCACTCTATGGATTGCCATTTTGTTTCTAGTTTGAAGTGATGAACCCGTGTCTCATCACAAGTGACGATGTTTCGATAAAAATATTGTCACGATAATGCGAAAGCAGTTCTGCACAGGTGGTTCTTCGTTGCTCATGATGGTGCTCTGTTAGGCAGCGTGGAAACCAGTGGGGTCACATCTTTGAGAACCCCAGCTGGTGGACGAATGTTGGGCAGCGAAGTCTTCGATCGTGATCTGTCGGTCACCTCCAATGACAGTGTCCGCACGTTCCAACATTGCAGGAATCATAGTTGACTGCACCCGGCCGGCACGCGGGATATCGCACAGGTTTGCGATGCAGAGAAAAGCCTCGTCAACGCCTTACGGTGCTTCTGTTCACTGCCAGATCTCGGTAGACACTCTGCAAGTGGGTATGAATACCGGCGATGCTCTAGTTCTTCGCCAAGAGAATCTGAATGACAGCTCTGTTAGAGATGCCATTTTGAAGGAGCTACATAGAACGCAGCCACAGATCCGAACTTCATGAAATTATAGAGGCTCAAGCGGGAATATTCAACAATGTCCCACAGAAAATTCCGCATTTTTTAACAAAAAGTGACCGAGGAATAAAAGGGAAATATTACTTACTAACGCTACTCGTAGAATCAATTCGTCGAGGAAGTTCGTTCAAAAGCTTAGTCAGGCATGCCAGATCCAGCCAAAGTCACTAAATGATGAATACATCCCGCAAACGTACCAGATATCGGGGATGCTGATAGCTACCTTACACACGCTATTCCAAATAGTCCCAGACGTTTTGCTGCAGGATTCAGTAGGATCGAGTGATTTAGTGGGCCAGCCGGGGTTTGATAAAAAGCCTCGGTGTTGGTATAACCAGAAATACATGTGAGCAGTGTTGGAAAATGGCTCTTATCACCTTGGAAGACAGGAATGCCAACAGAATGCTTGTGGAAGAAAGGGCAATACTTGCTTACTAAGAATGTTGAAATAAATAATCTGGTTCACGTTCAATTAACCTTAAACAGTAGGTCCAAGTCATGGTACGAAAACTGCCGCCGGCCGCTGTGGCCGAGCGGTTCTAGGCGCCTCACTCTGGAACCGCGCGAACGCTACGGTCTCAGGTTCGAATCCTGCCTCGGGCATGGATGTGTGTCATGTCCTTAAGTGAGTTAGGTTTAAATAGTTCTAAGTTTTAGGGGGCTGATGACCTCAGAGGTTAAGTCCCATGATGCTCATAGCCATTTGAACCATTTTTTCGAAAACTGTCTCAAAACATCACAAAACCACATGCAGTGTGAGATACTACATCCAAGCCCTGCGAATTGAGCCCCTCGCTCGTACATCGATGCACCCGACATCTTGCATAATATGGAAAGAGGCGAAATCGCGACTCATCGGACACGCTTTGCGCCTCCAGACTTCTTTTGTGCAGTTTTTGTGTTGCTTGGCACATTGTCGACTTGCAGCTTGTTGTGCCTCTGTGGACGGAAGCACTTTACGAGTCACTCAGCTGTAAATGTCCATTGCGTGCAGTTCCTTTCACAATGATCATTCGTGAACTGTTTGAGATAGACATGAATTCAGTGACACTAGAGATTCCTATCGGGGATGAAACCAATTGTCATGGATGAGGTGTGGCACTGTCCTCCAGCTCCTGGACCTTTCTACTACCACTATTCTCATTTTGTCTTACATGGCTGTGAGTGGTCTATCAGTCGTCCATTAGTCGTCCCTGCACACACCCTAGGCACTCCGCGTCGATGCCGGCCGCGGTGGTCTTGCGGTTCTAGGCGCTGCAGTCCGAAACCGCGGGACTGCTACGGTCGCAGGTTCGAATTGATAAAAAGCCTCGGTGTTGGTATAACCAGAAATACATGTGAGCAGTGTTGGAAAATGGCTCTTATCACCTTGGAAGACAGGAATGCCAACAGAATGCTTGTGGAAGAAAGGGCAATACTTGCTTACTAAGAATGTTGAAATAAATAATCTGGTTCACGTTCAATTAACCTTAAACAGTAGGTCCAAGTCATGGTACGAAAACTGCCGCCGGCCGCTGTGGCCGAGCGGTTCTAGGCGCCTCACTCTGGAACCGCGCGAACGCTACGGTCTCAGGTTCGAATCCTGCCTCGGGCATGGATGTGTGTCATGTCCTTAGGTTAGTTAGATTTAAGTAGTTCTAAGTACTAGGGGACTGATGAACTAAGATGTTAAGTCCCATAGTGCTCAGAGCCATTTGAACCATTTTTTTCCGCGTCGATACGCCAACAAATTAACTATGTTGTCATGGGTAAGACCAAACACGTTAGCTCAATCTGCCAACCTGTCACGCCCCACTGCGCTGATTCCATATAAATGACTGGAATATACGGAGTGTTTAAGATATTTATTGAAAACGGTCCATACAAGAAACATTGCACTTTCTGCGGGGTTATGAACATACCTTGTTGAATAAACTGGAAGCAGTCTTGACCGCTTAACTTTTTTTATGGTGACCGGTTTCGATCTTTTTATCACATCGTCTTCGGACCATGAATGTCTGTACACCACCAGCCACAAAAAAGAGGCTTGCCATGCGCCACCGCCTCCGGCAGACATTCATGGTCCGAAGATGATCTGATAAAAAGATCGAAATCGGTCACCATTAAAAAATTAAGCGATCAAGACTGCTTCCAGTTTATTCATAATTACAGATCGCTGTTTTCCTATATAAGAACTGTGTTCTTTAAAATGTTAAATACTTTATTGGCCTATTTTCCAGAGAGTTGCAGCAAGGAGATAAAGTCTGTTTTAATACAATATTAGTTTTTCTACCAAGTAAGCTGATATATTTAAACCAGCTGTTTACAATCAGTTTAAATCACATTTCTGTCACGTTTAGTCTGGGACCTAGAAACCATCAAAGTGTTAGTGGTGGATGAAACTTGCTGTACATGATACGTCGCTGTCTGCAGATGGATATTCTAGTGTCGGAATGTTGATGTAAGTGAGATGTTCAAATGTGTGCTCATGTTCCTGAGTGCACATCGCAATGCGCCTTCTGAACGACCTGTGGACGGAACGTAACGTCGTCTGTGTGACCGAGCGACAGGCTTTCTCGATGCCCTGTTAGATATCATGTTCCCTTAGACTGCCGACCTTTGCCTAACATCGCCGTATACGTGACAGTTCGGGCTGCACAAATAAAGTTTCAATGTACCGCAGATACTGACGTCCATTAAACATAGCCCACATACCCAGCGAGTGCGCTGACGCGTTGTGATGCTCGGTGAATGCCGACACGATGACGATGACGCAGCCATGGTGTATGTCGTGAGATATTCTGGGTGAAGAGCTCCGGCAGCCGTTACATTCTTACGTGTTGAACAACGAGTTCAGGAAAACAAGTAGCACGAGAATGAGTGGCAGTAAGACGCGAAGACCAGCAAGATGTGAGGAGATGGAGGTGTTTGTTTTAGCTGCAGTCTACCACGATCCTCATGTTAGCTTACCATACGTTGTACAAGAACTGAACAAAAGGTTTCCTGCAAAATGGTCGCGGCACCATAGTCCTCAGATCCGCAAGTTTCTTAGAAGGTGCATTGTGCATTCAGCAACAATGAAATGCATTTGAACAGCTCACTTAAATCAACATTCCACCACCGCAACATCCATCTGCACACAAAAGGTATTATGTACAGCGTGTGGCATCCACAGCTATCACTTTGAAAGTTTCTAGCCCCCAAACTAAATGTGACTTAAATTGATTTGTACACATGAATACATCAGCTACATGAGAGGAAGAAAATAACGTTCTATATTTTTAAAAATGGTCTCTCGCTGCTGTAACTCTCTGGAAAATAAGCCAATAAACTACATTCATAGCCCCTCAGAAAGTGTAACGCTTCTTATGTGAAATGTTTCTCAATAAATATTCCTTTCACTTATTATTTTGTAAGCTATCGAAGCGTACACTTTATCTGAAACGCCCCGTATACCCCAATTCACTGTCATGAGTTAGGTCACCGGTGGAGTTTTACATGACCACCTAGCACAACTGTTGCAAATTCTATATAGTATCTCCAAAGCGACAAGTGTCTCTTTTAAGAGATATCGATTAGTTAACAGGTATGTCAGAAGAGTTTGACATATGACCTGTATAAAGATTTAGTGGTAAAATCTCTGGCCGACGGCATTATTTTAGAAAAGAGCGCGTGATATGTACGAGGCGGTGCTAAGAAGTAATGCCTCCGAATTTTCTATGCGAAACGTTTAGAGCCTTTTAAATAAAACGAACGTTTATAACGTTATGCACCTTTATTGTTAACGTCTAGATATTTATTTCTCATCATAGTCATAGTCATAGAGACCAGTGTCTTGATACCGTCACTGTAAAATGTTTGACTTTGTTGATGAATTCACAACCTCACCTTTGCACGCAGCGCTTCATCGCAGTCAAAGTGAAGGCGACCAAGGTGTTTTTTAAGTTTCAGAAAAAAGATGAAAATCGTATGGAACTAGGCGGAACTGTATGGAGTGTGATCGATAACAGTGAACACGAGGTGTAGGGCTGTGGGAGATGAGGCAGCGTTAGGGTGTGGTCTGACATTGTCACGCTCAAGAAGCGGGTGCTGCATGTGTGGACAAACTCTTCATATTCGTGCTTTCAGTTTTCTGAGGGTCTCCCACTCACCGACATACACTACTGGCCATTAATATCGCTACACCAAGAAGAAATGCAGATCATAAACGGGTATTCATTGGACAAATATGCTATACTAGAACTGACATGTGATTATATTTTCATGCAATTTGGGTGCATAGATCCTGAGAAATCAATGCCTAGAACAACCACCTCTGGCCATAATAACGGCCTTGATACGCCTGGGCATTGAGTCAAACAGAGCTTGGATGGCGTGTACAAGTACAGCTGCCCATGCAGCTTCAATACGATACCACAGTTCATCAAGAGTAGTAACTGGCGTATTGTGACGAGCCAGTTGCTCGGACGCCATTGATAGACGTTTTCAATTGGTGAGAGGTCTGGAGAATGTGCTGGCCAGGGCAGCAGTCGAATATTTTCTGTCTCCAGAAAGGCTCGCACACGACCTGCAACATGTGGTCGTGCATTATCCTGCTGAAATGTAGGGCTTCGCAGGGATCGAATGAAGGGTAGAGCCACGGTTCGTAACACATCTGAAATATAACGTCCACTGTTCAAAGTGCCGTCAATGCGAACAAGAGGCGATGACGCATACACGCTTCCAATGTGCGTTCACTGCGATGTCGCCAAACACGGATGCGACCATCATGATGCTGTAAACAGAATTTGCATTCATCCGAAAAAATGACGTTTTGCCATTCGCGCACCCAGCTTCGTTGTTGAGTACACCATCGCAGGCGCTGCTGTCTGTGGTGCAGCGTCAAGGGCAACCGCAGCCATGGTCTCCGAGCTGATAGTCCATACTGCTGCAAACGTCGTCGAACTCTTCGTGCAGATGGTTGTTGGCTTGCAAACGTCCCCATCTATTGACTTAGGGATCAAGACGTGGCTCCACGATCCGTTACAGCCATGCGGATAAGATACCTGCCATCTCGACTGCTAGTGATACGAGGCCTTTGGGGTCCAGCACGGCGTTCCGTATTACCCTCCTGAACCCACCGATGGAATTCTGCTAACAGTCATTGGATCTCGATCAACGCGAGCACCAATGTCGCGATACGATAAACCGAAATCGCGATAGGCTAGAATCCGACCTTTATCAAAGTTGGACACGTGATGGTACGCATTTCTCCTCCTTACACGAGGCATCAAACAACGTTTCACCAGGTAACGCCGGTTAACTGCTGTTCGTGTATGAGAAATCGATTCGAAACTTTCCTCATGTCAGCACGTTGTAGGTGACGCCACCGGCGCCAATCTTGTGTGAATGCTCTGAAAAGCTAATCATTTGCATATTGCAGCGTCTTCTTCCTGTTGGTTAAATTTCGTGTCTGTAGCACGTCATCAGTGGTTGCCAGTTACGTCAGCGAAGCGGGAGATTCGACCGAGTAACATGGATGACCTGTAACTCCTGAACCAATATGGAAAAAAGAATAAAAGATTCTTAGGCATTTCTTTTCAGCACCCTTACACTTAGGTAGCGTTGGAAGCTGAAACGCAGTCAACTACGAACTACAAGACCAGGATTTGATTGATGAAACCAAAGCTACTCTTGTGTTCTGTAGTTTTGATACCAGATTAAAGCAAACGCCAGTCCTACATGACCATCGGTTTGGACGTTGAGAACTGCACTTCTGTAACAAAACTGGTGGATAAAAGGAATTTTAAAGACAACTAGTATGAGATGGGAGATGGAGTGGACCTTTAGAGCTATGTTAGCAACATGGCGGCCATTTTGGAAGCCGGAAACCACCATCTTGGATGCAACTCGTAATTTTCAAATGTAAAGGGGTCATGTGACATAACCGAGAGATTGAAACTGCACGAGTAAAAAAATGGTGTCATTTGTTGAAGCAAAGCTTTATGCACACTAACGTTATCACTGAGACGTCTTCCTTATAGGTTTCGTGAGAGCTGAGGCCCACCAACACCATTAAGGCAGACATCCCATCACACAAAGGATTTCTCGAGAAATTCCGTGAAACTGGATCTGTCACAGACTAGCCGAATGTTTAACGATCAAAAACAGGAATGGACGAAGCAACTCCAAAAGCATCGTTCAATAAGACTCCAGACGCAGTGGTTACCACATCCCACAGGAAACTGTGATTAGTCATACGTCAGCAATGGGAATTGCTCACGTTGTAAAGCTACGGTGGAGTGGCTGCAACCTTCCTCGCACTAGCATCCATTAGATGTCTACATCGGAGGACACGTGAAGGCAACTGCACTCGTATAAGCGGTAAAAATCAGAAAGTGTACACACTTCAGGAAGTAGGTTGCTGATTTCTGTGCTCACATTCTGTATATGTTCGTTGAAGTTTGTGAGAAGTGGGTAGATAACAAGAACCTTACAACATGCAGAAGAACATGTGGAGCACATCCTACAAGCTTTATGTCTAATCACTAATATCTGCCTTGTACCTGTACTCCAGAACGAATAATGGTATCCAGGTTGAAGGTATACAACATTTCAGCCAAGGCAGCATTTGTGAATCCTTTATTTACAACAACTGGTATCGGTAAACAAAGATCTTTGAACTGTGTACATAAATAATGAGCTCAATATGGCGCTCTATACTGTGCAGACTCGCCAGCATATTGTCAATAAATGTTATTGTGCGATTATTTTATCTCGTATCTGACGTTGTGTATAGATAGGATTCTGAAATATGACTTTTGTTGGCTTTCGGCGAGTTGATGAGAGAGGCTATATTTTATTTCCTTATCCATTGTTGTTGTTGTGGTCTTCAGTCCTGAGACTGGTTTGATGCAATTTCACATACAACTCGTACGGTCGCGATATCCTCTATTTCTGAATTAATATAAATATTTGATATCTTTGTACTGTTATAATAATGTGGCACTTCATTTCTTTCCCAGAATAGAAATATTGGATACGTCAAAGAGCACTACCAAATACAGGTATTGCTAAACAATTGCCAAAACCCCAGTTTAGATGTGGCCCTCCTATAGCAAATACAATGCTGGAACTTATCGCTTAACCTCAGGGGAAAGCCGCGTACAGTTTCTACAAAAAAAACGTGGCGGCGTTCGTGCGGGGCAGAAAAAAAAGAACACCCTAGCAGCCGTTCTCACTTTTGTTTCCCATAAATGTGCACAAGAATAAATTACCCTGCAGAGTGCGCGAACAATCCACGGGTCGATATCTAACCTGTCTTTGGAAACTATTCGCCTGCAGACACGCAGAAATGATAATTTGCATTTGTGCGGCATGCATTGTGCAGCTACCTGTCGTGGGCCCACAGAATGGCTGGCGACAAATTAATTTGAAAATACGCCGCCGACTGAACAATGGCGGCTTTCAAAGTGAACTTGTATGCCGACGTACGCACGCGCGGGGCTGCCTTTGACACTTGCTGACAATAGGCGGTATTAAAACTCGGAGCATTGTCCCACGTGCGTCAAACGCCGCCTGCCATAACGTAGTGTGTCGTGCGCCTAGTTTCAGTGCGACTGCGATGTTTTGAATCAAACGTCTTTTCACAGATGCTTCGTAACGTGAGCAATAACAAGTTCCCCGTCTCTGGTTGGCTGTTCGCAAATGCTTTATTTATGTGTAAAGCGAAGCGTGTTCATATCTTCAGTCAGTGACGTTGTTGCCAGTTTCGAGACGTTTTTATATCGAAACATATCTTAAAAACACAGGAAGTGCAGCAGAGTCCGTCTGTACATTCTTGACAATATTTGTCTTCTGTTCGAAAAAATGTTCAAATGTGTGTGAAATCTTATGGCACTTAACTGCTAAGTTCATCAGTCCCTAAGCTTACATATTAAATTATCCTAAGGACAAACACAAACACCCACACCCTTCTGTTCGATAACGGTATTTAATTATGAAAGCTCTCACGTTTACGGTTTATTAATTTATTGGTCATATTCCGTGGGACCATACTGGCAAAAGCTAGTTGGTCATTGTACCTGTCAGTAAAACTTTTACGGGAAGGCGATTAGAAGATTTACAAACAAAAGGGACTAATGAAGTATTGAAAAATCGATACGGGAAAAGATCGTGAGAGATTATATGAATAACATATGCGTAACGTAAAACGCAATAACATATACGCCGTAAGTCGCATCACCAAGGAACTATCCGAATTGTCTGGAAATAGGTAAATGTGATGTACAGTAGAGACGGTCAAAATCAGAAAAACTGGATGATTTATTGAAGAGAAAGGGCTTCAGAAGTATTGAGAAAACCCATAACGTGCTGGTCAACTACCACAGGGCCTTGTGAAAGCAGTTTGGCATTTTTTGATGGAGTTGTTGGATGCACTCCTAAAGGATTTCACGCCAAATTGTGTCCAGTTATATCGTCAAAATCCCGTGCTGGTTGGAGCGCGCTGCCTGAAAAGCCCCACGCGTAGTCAGTTGGGGAGGGATGTGGCGACCTTGTTGGCCAAGGTAGGATTTGGCAATCAGGAAGCTAAGAAGTTAAGCTGTAGCCGTGTGCGGTCGGGCATTACCTTTCTGAAATTTAACCCCAGGATATGTTGCCATTAAGCGCAACAAAACGGGCATCGATGTACCGTTGTGGTGTGTGGGTGACGTAGATGACAACCGAAAGGACTCTGCTATGAAAAGAAATGGCTCTCCAGACCATCACTCTTGGATGTCGGACCGTATGGCGGGCAACAGTGATGTCGATATCCCACTGCTGCCCAGGGCGTCTATAGACACGTTTTCACTGATGATGAGGTTTGGTTTGCTAGGCGCTCAACTGCGCCCGCACAATTTCCCGATCTTCACTCAGTCAATTCTCGTCACTTTCATGAATGATGACGAGGACAATACAAATACCCAGTCCCCGGACGGAGAAAAAAATGGTTCAAATGGCTCTGAGCACTATGGGACTTAACATCTGTGGTCACCAGTCCCCTAGAACTTAGAACTACTTAAACCTAACTAACCTAAGGACATCACACACATCCATGCCCGAGGCAGTATTCGAACCAGCGACCGTAGCGGTCACGCGGTTCCAAACTGAAGCGCCTAGAACCGCACGGCCACACCGGCCGGCCCGGGCGGAGAAAAATTCCCAAACCGGCCTGGAATCTAACTCGGGACCCAGTGATCTAGAGGCAGCAATGCTAGCCACTAGACCACGACTTTGCTGATCACCGGTCCCCAGTTCGAAGCGGGATCATCGCTGAAGACAATTCCACTGCTGCCAATTAGATTTTAGGCTGGTGGAATACTTATACAGGGTGTTACAAAAAGGTACGGCCAAACTTTCAGGAAACATTCTTCACACACAAAGAAAGAAAATATGTTATGTGGACATGTGTCCGGAAACGCTTACTTTCCATGTTAGAGCTCATTTTATTACTTCTCTTCAAATCACGTTAATCATGGAATGAAAACACACAGCAACAGAACGTACCAGCGTGACTTCAAACACTTTGTTACAGGAAATGTTCAAAATGTCCTCCGTTAGCGAGGATACATGCATCCACCCTCCGTCGCATGGAATCCCTGATGCGCTGATGCAGCCCTGGAGAATGGCGTATTGTATCACAGCCGTCCACAATACGAGCACGAAGAGTCTCTACATTTCGTACCGGGGTTGCGTAGACAAGAGCTTTCAAATGCCCCCCTAAATGAAAGTCAAGAGGGTTGAGGTCAGGAGAGCGTGGAGGCCATGGAATTGGTCCGCCTCTACCAATCCATCGGTCACCGGACCTGTTGTTGAGAAGCGTACGAACACTTCGACTGAAATGTGCAGGAGCTCCATCGTGCATGAACCATATGTTGTGTCGTACTTGTAAAGGCACATGTTCTAGCAGCACAGGTAGAGTATCCCGTATGAAATCATGGCGGTGAATCGAGGAAGTACAGTACATACTGACGAAACTAAGAGGAGCTCTAACATGGAAATTAAGCGTTTCCGGACACATGTCCACATAACATCTTTTCTTTATTTCTGTGTGAGGAATGTTTCCTGAAAGCTTGGCCGCACCTTTTTGTAACACCCTGTATGGAGACGCCTTAGACAGCCATGGGTTACCAACCTGACTGTGATACTCCACACAGACTGACAAGCAGGAATGATTATCAGCGGTGTAATTTATTTTCATAGTGTTACCCCTTTGGTTACCAAATATGGCTTCCTTGCAGCACAACAGTATGTTGACGGTATTTTACGCTTGATGATGATGATGTTTGGTTTGTGGGGCGCTCAACTGCGTAGTTATCAGCGCCCGTACAATTCTCCAATCTTTGCTCAGTCCAATTTCGCCACTTTCCTGGATGATGATGAAATGATGAGGACAACACAAACACCCAGTCATCTCGAGGCAGGTGAAAATCCCTGACCCCGCCGGGAATCGAACCCGGGACCCCGTGCTCGGGAAGCGAGAACGCTACCGCGAGACCACGAGCGGCGGACGGTATTTTACGCTTGTTTGCCGTCAAGTCAAGTCATCCGGAGATTACATTTCAGCAAGACAATGCCTGTCTGCACACGGCGTGTGTTTCTACTGCTTTTCTTCTTGCTCACCATCCCAAACCTTGGCCAACAAGATCGCCGTATATCTCCGCAGTTGAAAACTTTAGCAGCGTTATCGGCGTGGCCCTCCAACCAGGCTCGGAATTTTGACGACATGACACCTCAATTGGACAGAATTTTGCACGATATCCCTCAGGAGGATAGCCAACAGCTCTATCGATCAATGACAAGCCGAATAACTGCTTGCATAGGGGTCAACGGTGGACCAACGCATCATTGACTTGCTCGATTTATAAATCTCTTTCCCTTGAATAAATCATCAACTTTTTCTGAAAGTGTAATCCTTGGTCTGTTTGTATGTGTACAACACATTTATCGATTTCTGTCCCATTCGGATAATTAGAATATTATTTGAGACGGTAGTGTTAATACAGAGTTAATACCATCCCATTATTTTCACTTATGAAACACTACGCCTTTAGTATTAATGACACATTTGTGATGTTTATCGCCCATACAAGTTCCAAGAGCCCTTGCAGAAGTGGTGAACACAACTGTATTGCTTTATTTTCTGGTGGACGTAAATTTTTCCCTTTCCTAGCATGCTGTGAAAGTGTGAATAATTTATTTGTTGTTTAATGGACAGACCAGTGGTAGCTCAAAGATGCATGTGCTACTTGAATTTTGCTGCCAACGTAATACCAGGGTAGAATATCTGGCAAAGAGGATGTTCAAGTTAGAGGTGTGTAGACTCTAGCTGGGTTTATGGGTTGGCAGAGCCTTAACCCTCCCCACGACGGCTAGGGGGCTTTCCGCCACTTTTAGCATTAGGGTGCCGGGTTGGTAAGGGAATGGATGGACTCTGTGATCGTCTCATTCAGATTGAAAGATTAAGTATCAGAATGAGGTATATTATAGTCGAGACAGTTAATCCGTTCTTTTGCAGGTATTTTCAGTAAGGGTAATGTTGCGACCCCCTTTTAGTAACTTTTCACGTTAATTCATGTGATCTGAATTTAGTTTTCTAAAGGGGGTTTGTATTCACGCTAAGCCAACCGAGTGTGTGTAATTATATGGTGCTTCCAGCACATTTAGCGTGCACTGTCTTAATATCATGGTGTGCTATTGCCTATTCATTTTCTTTAATTTTTCGTAATATTTTGTTAAACGTTTAAAAACCTGACCAAACACGCTTCAAAACGTAAATTCTCTAAGTGCAAAGTAATTGGCTCTGAACACTATGGGACTCAACTTCTGAGGTCATCAGTCCCCTAGAACTTACAACAACTTAAACCTAACTAACCTAAGGACATCACACATATCCATGCCCGAGGCAGGATTCGAACCTGCGACCGTAGCGGTCGCGCGGTTGCAAAGTAATTATTACTTCATTCTTCTGTCATTGTATCTCTAAATAAGTACGAAAACAACAACAACCACTCATAACACCTTTGTGATGTATTTTTGTTTACATACAGCCAATCTCGTGTCTTTAACAAATTTAAAACATTCTTTCTTTCGAAACTGACCATGAGTGAGATATGTGGGCGCTGTTGTAGGGTAGTGAGTAGGGGGATTTATTGCCAGTGTTGTAAATAATATTTTCACGAGGGGGGGGGGGGTGAGTATGGAGTGGAGAGAATATTGGGAGAAGAGGTTCTCTCCTGGAACTGTAGGAAAAGGAAAGGAAAATCTGTGCCCTTCAGGCACAGTTACAGGCAGCTAGGAAGGAATTGCTAGGGATCAAGGGTGATGGGGTGGAGGAGGATGGTTGGGAACTGGCAGCTGGTAGGAGGATAGCAAGAAAGAGTACGCTTTCTGACAGTTTTGTCATCCACACCAAAAACGGGTATCTACCACAGCCAGAGTTAAGTGGAGAGTAACCTCAGGTAGAACGAGTAGCAGGAAATGTGCAGCACACTTCAACCGAGGCCAAGAAGCCTACGAATGTACAAAGTGTTAGGACGAAGAAAGTGCTGCTGCTAGGTAGTAGCCATGGGTGAGGTGTAGGCCCTCAGTTACAGGAAAGTTTAGGGGCGGCGTACAAGGCGACCAGACTCTTCAAGGCAAACGCAGAGCTTAGTCATGTGATAGAGGGCTTAAGGTCTTTATGTAAGGACTTCACAAAAGAGAACTACGTAGTAATAGGAGGTGGGGAGAGAAATCGTTTGAACAGGGATGGGGCATATGACATAGGTGGTGACATAGACAAGAATGCTTCCCTGACTCATGGCACCAACGTACACTTTGTTGAGCTGTTCCGACGTCATGATAGGCCACACCTTGATGGGGCTGTGAGGCGAATCAATGTGGGGTTAGGGATGGCTCTGAGGGCAGCCAACTTTGCTTATGTTTCTCTGGTGCCCATCAGGCTATCAACAGATGGGGTGTCACTAAGCATGACCTACACCTAAACAGGACTGGGAAGGGAAGATTGGTACAGCTGACTCATGAAAGTATATTGGCTGGATCTCGGGCCACAGATGGCCCAATACCTGTTGTCATAGGTAGAAAAAGTAGGTCTTTGTTGGGATAAATCCAGACACTAGTTCGCCTGCCTAAAGAATATCTCTAGCAGTTTAAAAATTACTGACCGAGGAGGTGGCGCAGTGGTTAGCACACTGGACTCGCGTTCGGGAGGACGACGGTTCAATCCCGTCTCCGGCCATCCTGATTTAGGTTTTCCGTGATTTCCCTAAATCCTTTCAGGCAAATGCCGGGATGGTTCCTTTGAAAGGGCACGGCCGATTTCGTTCCCCGTCCTTCCCTAACCCGAGCTTGCGCTCCGTCTCTAATGACCTCGTTGTCGACGGGACGTTAAACACTAATCTCCTCCTTAAAAATTACTGAAACAATCACTTACAAGACAGATTTTAACATTACAAATGTCACGCATGCCAGATGTCACAAAGAAAAACAAACCACTGGAAACAGTAACATGCGACATTTCACAAGCTTAATAATCTTCCAGAGAAGTTACAGGAAAAACCCTCCAAAGCAAATATAACACCTGTAACTAATGTTGCACTAAATACAATGGTGTTACCTCCAACCACAGAGAATGAAGTCAATAAAACTGTTCATAAACGAAAAGATAAAAGTCAGAAGTCTTAGATGAGGTACCCATGTGTGTACTGAAACAATGCATAGAGATTATAGAAGGCCCCTTAACAAATATTATAAATGAATTTTTCATATCAGGGACATTTCCAGAATAGTTAAAATAGGCAAGAGTTGTACGTTTCCTTAAGAAAGGTAATGCAGAAGACATAGAAAATTACCAGCCCATTTCCCTGCTGTCACCATTCTCAGAAATAATAGAAGCAATTATGAAGGACAGATTAATGAATCTGAATAAATACAATATTTTAAGGGAATCACAGTTTGGTTTCCAAAGTGGCAAAAATACAGAGTGAGCCATAGTAGAATTCAAAAGCTGTACTTGGTGCTCTTGACAAAGATAAGTGTGTCACAGGCATTTTTTGGATCTTTCAAAGGCCGGTAATACATTCGACCACAAGATTCCATTAAATAAATTATAAGCATTAGGAATAAGAGGGGTAGCTGATGACTGGTTTCGATCATACGTAGCAGAGTACTTCAAATAGATCTAAAAATTTAGAAAAACACTTACGAGAACCAAAATACATCAATGTAGGGTTTCTGCAAGGTAGCATATTAGGACCAATACTATTCCTGATACACATCAATGACTTTCCCAGTAGAATTATTCATAGTGAAAAAATTTATCTTTTCTGATGACAGCAATATTATAGTCACCGAGGAAACAAGAGAACTCCTTTCAGAGAAAGCAAATGAAACCCTCAAGAAAGTTTACGATTGGTCGATAAGCAATAAAGTGACATTGAACACAAAGAAAACTAATGCCATGAATTTCAGTTTGAAGAGGGGAAAATGACAATGTTAAATTAAACGTAGATGGCAACTCTATAGACTGTGTAATAAATGCAGAATTTCTAGGAATGAATAGTGATTCTCTGTTTAAGTGGTGTGAACACACAAAGGTACTAGCAAGCAGAATGTTATGAGCATGTTATGCCCTTAGAGGCCAATCATCAGTTTGTAAGATGCAGTGTCTTTGAGGTACATACTATTCATATGCACCCTCAGTTCTTAGCTACGGCATTCATTTTTGCGGAACAAATGCACAAAATATTTGCACAATTTTCAGACTCCAGAAAAGAGTCTTAAGAATAGTAAGAAAAAATAGTAGTCGAGTTCATTGTAAAGATCTGTTCAAAACAATGGGGGATTTTAACTGCTCTGTGTGATTACACTTACCAGTCAATTGCACATATCAAAAACAACATTGGTAATTACTGCAAAAACAGCTCTGTCCATGACTATGGAACAAGAGCTTGACTCAACTTACATTTACCAAGAAAAAATAAACATAAAACTAAGAACATCATTTTCCACCAAGGAATAAAACTGTACAATAAATTACCAAAAGAGATTAAAGAAATTACAGAAATACACTTACTTCAAAGGCACCTAAAAAGTACCTGTTATGTAATAAATTTCATACATTGAAGGACTATTTAGATGAAACAGATCGGGGGTTTAGTAAGAAATATTATACTAATAAATAATAATAATGATTATAAAACATCCAACATCCCACATAACACTTTCACACTATGTTTTTCACTTCCTTTTTCCTTTTCTAGAAATACTTACCCCCAAGCTATGCATACCACAATACTAACATTTCTTCCTCTTTCTAAGCTCAACATCTCACTCACTATTGAGGAATGCTGACTCAGTTATTCAGGCTAGCAAATGGGAAGTTTCGGTACAGAAAATGGCCCAGAGATCACCAGTGTGTAAGTGTTTGTGTGTGTAATGAGTGAAGTGTTATGAAGCAATGTGTGTACAGTGTGTGCAGTGACTGATAGTGAGATATGAGTGAACAGTGTGGCATTATATTATTTAATAAGTTATTTATAAAATAAGTATTGTATACCAGGAGGAAATCTAATGATTGTCTCTAACTAGATCTCTGCAAATGTATGTGTAGGCCTATACAAATTAGCTTATTTTAAATAGGTCTAAATTTGTGAATACTTTGACATGTCCTATATCCTTGTAGAGAGCAACAGATGAATAAAGCTACTACTAGTACTACAAGGCCTGCTACACCATTAAGAATTGCGTGTACTCCTGTCCTCTCATGCGTACTCAGCTTTCATAGCCAAGGACCCTAGCGCTCTAGTGCGACCTCGGAGGTCGTTCGTCCGAATGCTGGGGCTGGGAGATATTATCATCGCTAGTCAAGAGCGCATCTCCACGGCTCCACGAATGATAGCAAGAGGCCGAACAGTTTTTGAGGAAATGGAGTATTTGTAGCGAAAACTATTCTAACGGGGGAGCAAGGTATTTATAATGTTGATATTGTTTTCTTATCGTTATTGATCTATGGTGTCAGAAACCTTTGCTCCATTTTTTGTGTTATCCTTACCTCCACTGATATCAAACAACAGCTGTCATTTCCTTTGTCTTGCCACTCAAGCAATAATTTTTCCTGAAACCTCTACTTTTCTTATTCTTGCCATGTTCGTTTGGTTATATTCTTTCACTTCAGGCTTAATAGTACCAAATTATAGCTTCTCCAGAAGCCGTAGTGTACTACTGCTTCCACAGTTAAATTTAATTACACCATTATAGACTGCCAACTTTTGTGACTTCGTCTTTAAAAATATACATACGACAGATATTCAAGTTGCGACACAACTCTTTTCCCTGCTGAGAGATCTTCACACGTGTTACGACTCCGTTACGACGAAAATAATTCTGTAATTGACTTGGAAGGCGAGACAAAATAATGAACTAAGCTTGTTATTAACGGCAAAATAGACTTACTTCAAACACCCATTTGCCATTAAATCTGTTTTCTTGTATTGCAAGCTTCTTAAAGGTTGCTCTTGTTTTTATTCGTTTTGGTTGTGATGTTCAGTCCGAAGAATCGTTTGTTGCAGCTATCCACGCAAGTCAACCTTGTACAAGCCTCCTCGTCTGTGCATAACTACTATAACCTACAATCACTTCAACCCCCTTACTGTATTAGAACATCGGTCTCTTTCTACAGTTACCCCATTACCCCTTCCCCCCCAGCTTCCCCTTTTAACGAACTTATTATTTATAGTTTCTCTACGTGATTCTATCCCGCAACATCATACTCAGTTAGTGAAAGGCTCTTCTAGTTGCAGACTTGCACTTTAAACGAACGACCGGTAGCATCCTTCATATCCAGGCCATTTTAAGAGGATCTGCAACTGCCACTGTTGATGCATAATATAATAAATATAGAAATATTGTACATAATCGGACATGATTAACGAAGCTTAAATTTTTACAGTACAATTAGAGAAACAATACATACCTTACATTGTGCTATTCTGCAGCAACGCCAAATGATAACAAAAGAAATAGTCGCGTGGATTAAAAAGCTATGCGTACAATGATATCATGAGAGAAACGAGTGTTTTATGATATTAAGAAAGTGTACGGTTCTATACATTGAAAGTATTGGCATGCTTTAGCTTTAAAAGAAGTTATATCCTGACACGTTCGAAATTTGAGATTGCATGCTCTACCAATAAAAAGCCAAAGGTAATTTTTACATTCAATAAATTTCTGAAATAGTTGCAGTGAGCAGTACGTCCTGGCCGATTATGAAGTTACATACTCTAGGAAACTTGGGCAAAAGGTAGAACACAAGGAACTACAGAACGCGACAGCGTGTCTGGGATACAACATCGACGGCTTACACGAGAATGGATAGAGCTGCAACTTCGAGGATGACATTTAAAGGATATCATGAACAATGGGGCGGTGTATCTTCAAGAAACTGTTGTTTCTTTGTGTACACTGCTCGTTGATCGTCTTTTCCCTGAGTTTTTTCCGTTGAGCATAGATTTCGGTTTCTTCATACATACCCATGAAGGATGCATTTTTCACTACAAACCCATCTTCGCAGCTCACCTCATAGAAGGTACTCACGCGGTACACGGTGCAGAAGACTTGATAATTCTCCGTATGCTGTGAGCTTAAATAATGTACAAATTAGCGACTGAAACTGCCTTTTATTAATTAAACTGATTATTCAAATGGTTCAAATGGCTCTGAGCACTATGGGACTCAACATCTTAGGTCATAAGTCCCCTAGAACTTAGAACTACTTAAACCTAACTAACCTAAGGACATCACACACACCCATGCCCGAGGCAGGATTCGAACCTGCGACCGTAGCAGTCCCGCGGTTCCGGACTGCAGCGCCAGAACCGCTAGACCACCGCGGCCGGCTAAACTGATTATTCATTGATACCTCAGAATCTACGCTGTCAACCGATCAAATCAATTGGTCAAGATATTTCGTCAATTTCTCGTTTCGTCAATTCAATTCAGTACATCTTCATTAGTTGTCTTCAACATTCTTCACTAACGCCACATTTCACAGATTCTCTTCTTGCCTACAATGTTAATGGCCCATGTTTCACTTGCACACACACGGCTATACTCCGTAGAAACACACTCAGAAGATACAACCCAATGCTCAAACTAATATTCGCTGTTAACAAATTCCTCGTGTTAATGTTTAAATACCGTCAGCAAAGAATTTTACTCCCTATCTTTTCTTTCCTTACCAAACGCCGCGTTGATTTCCTTCACTGCTTATTCAGTATACAGATTGACTAACATGTGGGATGGACTAAAGCCCCGTTTCACTCCTTTCCAAAATAGTGACTCTGTTTCATGTCCTTCGACCTTTGTAGCTGCAGCCTGATTTCAGAACGAGTCGCACTTTCAATATATTGTCCTTGATATATTGAAATATCATAGGGTGTACTCCAGTTAACATTTTCGGAATATTTCTCTACATCTGCAAATGGTATAGTTAAATGTTGTCGTTTCTTAAGCCTGTATTTAACTAATGTTGTAGGGGCGGCATTAGATAAGTTTTCCCTGTATTTCTCTGAAATCTAAGATGATCTCCCCAAGATGAACTTTTACCTATATGTCCTTTATTCTGTAAAAAATTCGATGTAATTTGCAACCATGAAGTATTAAACCGATTATAATGTAATATTTAGACCTGTCTACTTGTGCCGTCTTTGGAAATAGGATACTATAAAACCACAAAAAGAAGACTTCAGCGAGGTACCAAGGAATAATTTATGACCTCCTAACAGCTATCTGACATTATGCGTATAGCCCCAAAAACACAGGGACATCCTGTTACCACCACCATAATCATCATCATCATCATCATCATCATCCTTATGGCGGAGAGTATGTGAAGTCCCCTGCTAGCTAAATGCCTTCTCCAGACATTACTGTCTTCACTTACATGCATGCATTTGACGTCCACACACCTTCCATTAGGTCTTCATGTCTCAGTTTTTTCTCATTTCTTCGTGTCGAACGTCTAACTTCCTTGGTCCATTTATGAAGCTACGTTTCATTATCATTTTCCTTACACTCGTTGCAGAAGCTTGTGAGGGATGAGTAAGAACGGAAAAATCTCGAGGGAGAGTGTTCATTTGTCACCGTACCAGGGCTTCTGAAGCGGAGAAACGATGATGACATACAATGGAACACTACAGTCAAAACTGTATCCGAAATCCCTATCTGATTGATGTGAAATCCAGAGTTTCAACAGTTCCCGCCTCGCTGCGTCGGATTGTATGACTGATTTCGATTATAGCTCTGCGGACAATTCCATTATGAAAAGAAAGTAGTTCACGCCACGCCGTATCATTTTCATCAGGTTTTTATCTCCCGCTTCAAACCCATTCGCTTTAAGCCACATTTGATATCTTTGCTTTCGAGAGTTCTGTCATATCTGCTTCTGATTATCGGACTCAGCTCAATGTAAACAGACAATTTAACCGAATCGTTTCACAAAATGAAATTTTAATCCTCTAAAATATATGTCTCTTGGTATTAACCCTAAAAACGGAACTGAACCGAAGAACAACGCAAATTGGGTCAAGGATTACAGTTTCGACATATATTCCTGTTCTAAACATATACCGATATGGATTTCGTTAAAATGGGTATTGACACGTGTGATAATAACTCCGTGTTTAAAAAGTTGTACTGAGTTGAAATATAACCACGAGTCCTCTCTCTAGTTAATAAAACGGATAATCCTTTTGCTTACATCTGAAGAAGGGATCATTCAGCCTGAACGTGTTGTACTAACAATAACAATGGAACCGATGAAGATTATGAAGTGAGACTGTCAGTTGCAGCTACATCTCTCAACGAGTCTTATACATTTGAAACTGGGGTTAGAGATATACCCAGGAACTTATATTAACTGGCTGACTAACTCGCTTTCAAACACTAGTTTACTTCATGCTCTCGTTATGGTAGAAATTGCATATTCAAAACAAGTATTTGTTCATTTCTATACACTTTTGGGGCTGGCGTATCACACTAAAACAAAAAACATTTAATCTTATTGGTGTCCAAATCAAAGTTAACTGCTAGTAACCTTTGCGAACCCTATTCTGAAGCAATCAACTACTTCCATCTACACTAACATTAAAAAGACACAAGAAATATGAGCATTATAGGCATTGGTGGAGATTTTATTGAAGTCCTGTAACGTATTTCACTGCACAGTGGAACAAGAAAATTTACCATATAAAAATAAGTTCAACGCTAGTGTTTTAGAGCTGACATTTTACAGCGTTTTCGAGTAAAAAACTCATAACACTAGTTCAGAATATTCTTAGGTTGCTTCTACACACACTTACACTCATCTACTTTGGAAATGTTGCTCCCTTTCAAATACTTGACATTGCTCTGGATGTTTATTAAGAGTCTTTCCGTCAGCGTGTCTGCTGCGTGATAAAATTGTTTTAGGGGACCAACACATTATATTGCAAGAGACAGAAGTGGGGTGGGGGTGGGGAACTGGGAGTCAGGTCATGGAACACTCTGCTTCTCAAAACTCTTTCGGTTTTCCTAGATTCAGGAATCCTTTGCGGTGCTGTTACTACTTGTTCGTTTATTTCGTTATTGTATCCCCTGGGCTCTTAACTCCAAGCTCTCCTCCTCTAGCTCTGATCAAGCATGAACCCGCTTTATACGACAGGAAGTTTTTTTCGGTAGCCTCTGATTTCTTTCTCACCCACCTACGTATATGCTGCATCTCTAAAAAGATAACTGAAATAACATCATTTACGCAAATATTTCTCACTACCTCGTATTTTTAAACAGACACTCCGTAGCAAGTCTGGAAGACTTTTGTATATCATCTGCCTGTAGATAGCATCCGTTATAACATAAGAAATCGAGAAAATATACGGACCTAACAGCCACCAAGAATTCCAACACAGACATTCATCTTAATCTTCTGGGGGCGTCTGGTCTGAATTGAGCATATGGTTTCTTATGTGTCCATGCAGGGCGGATGTTGCAAATTGCTATTACTCTCTTATGAAGATTTAAAAGAAAGACAAGCAATTACCTAGGGCAATGAATGAGAAAAGACATAATAAAAAATGATGAACTGTAAGGAATGGCGACTAGGAAAAGGACCAAAAGAGACATAACAAAAGAATGAAGCATTGTAAGAAATGGCTACTACGAAGAGGACCAAAGGAAGAAAAAGATACCAGGTTAATTGAAACAAAATAAATCCATCATATATGGCTACGAAAAGAACGGCAACAAAAAAACAGAAAAACTGAATAGTACTGATCTTACATAATGGGCAGAACATGTGATTCCTATTATCATCATTTTTTCCAAATGTTGGCTCATGTTACAGACATTGGCTTGAACATTGTGCGACAGACCAATAACTGAAGGCCTTTCGTGGTCGGACATCGTCATACTCCGTCATCTCGACGATAAGACGCTCGCATGAACGGCTCGTGAAGTGCCCTCACGTGACATATATCATTCTATGGCGACATGTAGTGTTCTGATACAGAGCCCCCAGACCGTGAAATACGATATTTATGATTAGGTGTTCCGTCAAAACTCATCTACTTCGATGTACCGTTGCCATGATGTGGATCTGGTCTGAGCAGCATGCTGAGAAACAGTAAGTCTGGGCGACTTGGATGTCTTTACATGGAAACGCATTTCCTGCAGTCGTGGAGCCTTGCACCAGTTACAATCCTTGCATCTGTACATAAAACTTACATGTCTGTGCTTAGGAAATGAGTACCATGATATTGTTAACTAGGACATTCATAGGGTAACTCAGCAATACTACATACAGTGTTGAGAAGAGATAATATGCTCACCTGGCTAATAGTGTGGTGGTTCACATTCGGATGACAAGTCCTTGGTAGGGTCCCGGATCCCCGGAGGTACGTGGCACTTGATGGCTGTGAAAATGTCTCGCAGTTCCCTTTCAGGTATCACACAGATCGATACTACCCTCACAGGTGTATCACAGTTGCCAACGGAAACGAATGTTTCCGACAGCACCCATGGTACCGTGCCGTGAACTGGCGGATCAAGTAACGCTTGCTAACTGAGTTTCGCCTTCAGGGGATACGACAACGAGCGGCCTCACCCACCACGACTTAGGTTGGTCGGTGACCTCTGCACGATCCAGTCTCAGTCAGCCTTAGACAGGTCGATCGTGCATTAGTACCGGGAGCCTCACGCTACACGAAGTTCTCCCGTTCGCTTCTTGTAATATCTAGACTTAGCTGGTGTTTATTTAGTCGTAAAACTTCTTCACAATGTTTGGAGAAAGTTATAAGTTGGGCAAAACTTCTGATTAATGTTTTTACCTGTTGGCTAATCATTTCTGTTACTCTTCAACTTCCCTGTGACGACAGCTGCTGCACCACTCTGTAGCGAACCTCTGCTTATTGTTGTGTGCGAAGTATCGCACAACAGCAATAAATTAAGGACTTGTGATAGTCAGAGCGGAGCTGGCGCCCAATAGCGTCGTCAGCAGGTTCAGTCAAATGAATTTGAAGGTTAAGACATCAAAATCAATACATTACCGCCGCGTGGGATTAGCCGAGCGGTCTAAGGCGCTGCAGTCATGGACTCTGCGGCAGGTCCCGGCGGAGGTTCGAGTCCTCCCTCGGGCATGGGTGTGTGTGTTTGTTCTTAGGATAATTTAGGTAAAGTAGTGTGTAAGCTTAGGGACTAATGACCTTAGCAGTTAAGTCCCATAAGATTTCACACATATTTTACATTCAGTACATTACCACGCTTCGCTAATCATTTTAGAGAGATTCTGGCGTTGTAACACCGACAGTTTTCCTGCAGGTAGATTCCATAAGATGGCTGGTGTCAAGGCAGTGTTCTGCAATAGCGTATTTGCTCGGCTGTTGTAGGCGTGTGTGACGCTTATGTTCAATACATCGGTCTTCCACAGTCCTGACTGTCTGACCAATATATGACATGCCACAACTGGTCGACGACGTCACTCGACAACCAACCCGTAAGTTATTTGAACATTCAATTCGCTGGAAAAAGTTAAGGTCTCACATTGTTTACCTCTACGGGAACGAAATGTATCGTTGCTTGCGGAGGTTGGTTAACTTTTTAGCAATAGAGTAAGGTTGGAATGTGCATTATCGTTTTTATTCAAGTGTCAAAATCATAGTGTGGTTCCAACGTTTGCTAAGATTGTGCAGCATATTAATTCTCCTGCCTCCAGTCGCATCAAGCAACGTGCTGGTTTAGCTCATGTTCGTGAAAGGATCCACTATACTGGGGAAAGGTCTGAAATTCCCACCGGTGCCTAAGAGTTTGCCAGTCGTTGATTTAATTAGTTCTACTGAACAGGCTGTACATAAACTACCTTCCGAGGCTGCGTAAGAGGTTAGGAGAGAAGCTCGTCGTGTGTTGAGTGGGGCCCGTCCACCCAAGTGTAACATTACAGCAGCTGAGGCGGCTGCATTACGTTCACTCAGAATGGATCCTGATGTTGTTATTTTACCTGCGGACAAGGGAAATGCCACGGTTTTGTTGAACCGGTTGCAGGGATTGCGTTTGAATGGCTCTGATATTTTACTCAGTTTTGATGTGGTTTCTCATTTCACTCGCGTTCCTGTCTCTGATTCGTTGCAGATAATTCAGGTTAAGTTTGGTGTCGAGTTAACAAATTTGTTTCGACATGTGCTAACTTCCACTAACTTTTTATTCAGTGGTCAGTACTACGAACAGATTGATGGAGTTGCAATGGGAAGTCCGTTGTCACCTATTGTGGCTAATTTGTTTATGGAGGACTTTGAGGAACGTGCATTGGAGTCAGTGACCTTGAAACCTGCGTGTTTTTTCAGATATGTAGACGATACATTTGTTGTTTGGCCTCTGGTAGTGAGAATTTGAACCGGTTTTGGGAACACCTGAATTCAATTCACCCGAATATTCAGTTCACTATGGAGGTGGAAAAGAATGGATGCCTTTCCTTCCTTGATGTGTTGGTCAGAAAGAAGACTGATGGTACGTCGGGACATTCTGTTTATAGGAAGCCTACTCACACTGACTTGCATCTGCGAGGTGATAGTTGTCAACATCCAGCTCAGCGCGAAGGAGTACTTCGTACCTTGGTTCTCAAGGCCCACGTCATCTCAGACCCTGAAAGTTTGGCAGCTGAGCTGTCACATCTCGAAGTAGCCTTTCGTCATAATGGTTATAGTGAGAGGCAGATAAAACGTGCGTGTGCTCTCAGCCATCTGTGAAACGGTTGAGTGACGATAGCAACGAAGTGGCACCTAAGTCTACGGCCTTTTTGCCTTTCGCAGGAAGCATTTCCAACATGATTGGCCGTATTTTGCGGAAATATGATGTAAAATGTGTTTTCCGACCACCTACTAAGATTAAGGCCCTGTTGGCGTCCGTAAAAGATGATCTTGGTTTGCGTTAGGCTGGTGGTGTCTATAGTCTTGCAGTTGTGGCCTGTCATACATTGGTCAGACAATCAGGACTGTGGAAGACCGGTGTATTGAACATAAGCGTCACACACGCTTACAAACAGCCGAGAAAATCCGCTATTGCTGAACATTGCCTTGACACCGATCATCCTATGGAATACAACAACATGGAGATTCTGGCTTGCACGTCCAGCTATTGGGATAGTGTTATTCAAAAATGGTTCAAATGGCTCTGAGCACTATGGGACCTAAGTTCTGAGGTCATCAGTCCCATAGAACTTAGAACTACTTAAACCTAACTAACCTAAGGATATCACGCACATCCATGCCCGAGGCAGGATTCGAACCTGCGACCGTAGTGGTCGCACGGTTCCAGACACAGCGCCTAGAACCGATCAGCCACACCGGCCGGCCGATAGTGTTATTAAGGAAGCTGTTGAAATCAAACTATCAAGCAACCTTATAAACAGAGATGGTGGATTTTGTTTAAATGTTGTTTGGAATACGGCTCTGTCTCTCATCAAAAACCAGAGGGACATAATTAGTGCTACCTTACCTGTTGATTAATAGTCACTATCGATATTTCTGATGTTGGTTATCTTTGGTTGTGTGTTGAATCTGCGGTTATTTGTTCTGTGTTTGTTATCTTCCTTGATTCTCCTCTGCGAACCGAGGTATTAAATTCCCTTCCACATTACTTCCTCCTTGCAGTTGTGCCTTGAGAATGGCAGGGTGTGCTCCTGTCGAAATATCGGCGGTGGTTGACGACGTCACCCGGCAGCAAACCCGTAAGTTATTTGAACATGTAACGCCTGTTGGTCGGGCTTCATCCAGAGTTCATTGCATACTACTGTTTGCGGAAGGCGGGCTGTATGGAGAACACATCGGTCGGTTACATGGCGCCATGTGTGTGAACTACGTAACCAGCCGATGTGTACCCCATGCAGCCCGCCTTCCGCAAACAGTAGTACTCAATGAAGTGTGGATGAAGCCCAACCAACAGGCAGTACATGCATTGATAAAAAATTATAGTGGTATGTAATATACAAACCATATGAGTTAAGCCATTAATTGCAACTTTTTTATGACATCATGTATCTATGTACCTCTTTTATTCTTAGCAAAATGGTTCAAATGGCTCTGAGCACTATGGGACTTAACATCTGAGGTCATCAGTCCCGTAGAACTTAGAACTACTTAAACCTAACTAACCTAAGGACATCACACACATCCGTGCCCGAGGCAGGATTCGAACCTGCGACCGTAGCAGTCGCGCGGTTCCGGAATGAGCGCCTAGAACCGCTAGACCACCGCGGCCGGCTTATTCTTAGCATTGAGAATGGCTAGTTTCTAGCTGAACTCTAGAACTGCCAATAAAATTTAAAAAGGACGACTGAAAGCTGAAATCTATCTTCAAACATCAATAATATACTGTCCTTAACTATTTACAACATTCTGCTAACACTGGGGTAACTTTAACGATTCCGAAAGTATAGAAGTAACGTGGATTCGAAGCAAGGAACTCGTCGAGACATTTTCGGAGCGAATTTTCCCCGGATAGAAAGTTCCCTGAAAGCTGTTCGATTGAGAGCGAAAAAGGGTGAAAATCTGGGACCGGAATAGCAAGTGAATAAGGTGGGTGTGGAATGACTTCTCAACCCAAAGCCTGTAACCTGTTTTTGTTGGTCTAACACGAGGCGGATGGGTTTTATCGAGGAGTAGCATCACTTCACGTAGTTTTGCTGGTAGTTGTTGTGGGACTGCGTCTGCAAAACGTCTCAGCTCTTGACAACAAATGTCAGCATGGATAATTACGTCTCGAGGAAGCAATTCGTAGTACACCACACCGTCACTGTTCAACCAGGTGCATAAGATTACCTTTTGTGGATGAGCGCAGATTATTACACGAAAAGTGGCTGCTTTGCTAGGGCTCAGCCATTCCTTTCTTTTACAAACATAAAAAAAAATTTGTATCACCTCGGTTCCGAGAGTTCCGGAACCTGTACAGAAAATTGGAATAGAGGTCAACAAAAATATCATTTGCGCCCTTTTTATTACACATGAAAACCAAACATTGCACGTTGTACGACCGTACAGCGGGACCTTCAGAGGTGGTGTTTAGATTGCTGTACACGCCGGTGCCTCTAATACCCAATCTTACATTGATGCATGCCTGTATTCGTCTTGGGATTCTCTTCACACGTTCACCAAGGAACTGTTGGTCCAGATTGTCCCAATACTCAACGACGATTCGACGTAGATCCCTCAGAGTGGTTGGTGGGTCACCTCGTCCATAAACAGCCCTTTTAAATCTATCCCAGCCATGGTCGATAGGGTTCATGTATGTAGAACATGCTGGCCACTCAAGTTGACGGAGTCGTTATCCTGAAGGAAGTCATTCACAACATGTGCACGATAGGGGCGTGAATGATCGTCCATGAAGACGAATGCCTCGCAAATATGCTGCCGATATGGTTGTACTGTCAGTCGGAGGATTACATTCACTTATCGTAAAGCCGTTACGACGCCTTCCATAACCACTAGCGGCGTACGTCGGCCCCACATAATGTAACCCCAAAACAGCAGGGAACCCCCAACTTGTTGCACTCGCTGGACAGTGTGTCTAAGGCGTTCAGCCTGATTGGGTTGCTTCGAAACGCGTCTCCGACGTTTGTCTGGTTGAAGGCATATGCGACACTCATCGGTCAAGAGCACGTGATGCCAATCCTGAGCGGTCCATTCGGCATGTTGTTGGCCCCACCTGTACCGCGCTGCATGGTGTTATCATTGCAAAGATGTACCTCGCCATGGACGTCACATCATGCAGCCTATTTCGCACAGTTTGAGTCGTATCACGATGTCCTGTGGCTGCACGAAAAGTATTATTCAACATGGTGGCCTAGCTGTCAGGGTTCCTCCGAGCCATAATCCGTATGTAGCAGTCATCCACTTTCTGGGAACCGTGGTGATGCTAAAATTCTTTTGATGTGTGTACTTCACGTTACCATAGAGACACGATTTCTCTACACCATTAACGATACAGGATAGGAATGGTCGGTTTTGTTCACGATCCAGTTGTTCACGAACATGCAGAGATACACATCTGGCCACCCAGTGGTTTTTGTGATTTTGGCTATGAGTATGTGGTATCCACACACCCGACTTTTTGACCTTCCCCACTGCATGCAAATGTCCCATGATGTTGTAAAGATCACAGTTCATCACATTTTCCATTTATCCCGTACACAGACGTTGATCATTGTGAATTAGTGTGCTTAAACGATCTCCACCAAACACCAAAGTTCTTCAGGAATATGGATAGTACTTATGGCAAAACGATTCTCCTTTAAACGAGAAAGCCATTTTCTTGTCGTGCTCGATCCAATGACATTATCCGCATACACGGCGCAAATTTTTCTGGCTGCCTTCACTGCTGTCACCTCTATATTGAACTCAAACAGTAGAATACGCCGGAAATGTTCCGATTTCTCCACCTGGCACTCAGTTATCTATAGTGCGCAGCTCCATTCACTATCTCTAACTAACAAAATGGCGATACGTAAACTCAAATTGCAACAGTGAACTACGAATAAAAATGGTACTCTATAAATAAACCCATAGCAAGCAGAATGCCAACATGTAAGATAAGAATTCTATGAACTAATGCACCTGAAATAAACTAACCCAATTCTTTCATCATAGAATGTCCAGACCAGCAGAGATTGTCACCAGACAAAGGTAGTCCTGTTCCTAAATTGGAACACAGATAAGAAATTCTCCAACAAGTACGACACCAGGAACTAGAATCCTCGACTGCAGAAAACAGATTGGCGAATGCTAGTTCAAAAAGAAAGATTGCCCCGTGGCTTCTAATCTGCGGGTGCATCCCATTGGTCGAAAGACAGATCGGCTCACATAAGATGTGAAACTGCCTCAGTGACCATGCGAAGACGTAGCTCAAATGCTTATATCATTTGACTGAAGCCGAGAATAGCGGAATTACGCGAAGTACTGCAAGATAACCGTCGCGATCTACTGAAAACTAATTTTAATGGGAAGTAATGTAACTTCGGAATGAACAGACAACTTCAAAGTTGTCTGTAAATCTTACTCGAAAATAGACTCTCTAAAATTATCTAAGGGTTTCGGAAGATCAACGCTGCCATTCCGCGAATGACTGCTTTTTGTTCTCTCCGGGAATCTCTGTAACACTTAGGTATGGCCTATGTGGATCTGTAAGGGGGTTCAATAAGTAATGCAACACACTTTTCTCTCTCAGTTAATTTCGGCTGAAAAAAATGAGGAATTTGTGGGACATCGTGGAATATTCCCATTCAGCTCTTATTACGTATTCTTCAAAATATCGTCTGTAATGTAGATGTTCTTAAAGCAGAGAGTTGTTATTGAGTGTCTCTTTGCGGAAAACCAGAGCATCGCAGATATTCATAGGCGCTTGCTAAATACACACGGAGACCAGGCAGTGAACAAAAGCACGGTGAGTCGGTGGGCGCGGTATCTGTCATCACTGCAACAAGGTCGGGCAAACTAGTCCGATCTCCATCGTGACGACCGGCCGCACACAGCTGTGGCACCTGCAATGCTGGAACGTGTGGACACTCTCATTCGAGGTAATCGACGGATCATAATCAAACACCTTGCTGCTCAACGGGTCGTCTCTGTTGGTAGTACTGACACATTCGTCCGCCATTTGGATGTACTCAAAGATGTGTGTCCGCTAGGTATGTCGCCGCCTAACAAAGAACAACGTAGAATCTTCTGTACGGAATTGCTTGCCCATCACGAGCCTGATCGTGAACATTCTTTATTGAACATCGTCACAGGCGATGCAACATGGGTTCATCACTTAGAACCGGAAACAAAACGGCAATCCACTGACTGGTGCCACACCGTCTCTCCTCTCAAGAAGAAGTTCAAAGGCCTACCCTCCGCCGGTAAAGTCATAGTAGCAGTCGTCTGAAATCAGAAGAGGTTATTTTGTTTGATGGCCTTTCTCGTGGTGTAACGATCAACTCTGAAATGTATTGTGATACATTCAGGAAATTGAAGAAACGACCTCAGCGATATCGTCACCACAAAAATGCAAACGAACTTCTTTTTCACCATGAAGACGCAACGCCTCACACAAGTCTGCGCTCCCGAAATGCACTCACAAAACTTCTTTGGATTGTTTTCCTCATCTACCCTATACTCCGGATCTCACACATTCTGACTTCCATCGGTTTGGCCCAATGAAGCATGCACTCCGCGGGAAGCAGTAGGTGAATGATGGGCTGGCGCAGCACGCCGTTGGCTCCAGTTGAGTGGTCCCATGCGGGCGTACTGGCGCTCCCAGTAAGGTGAAGTAAAGCCTTAGCACTGAACAGAGGTTATATTGATACATAGGGTTCTAGAGAGAAAAGTGTGGGAATGAATAATATAGTGTTTTGGAATCCTGAATAAAAACAATCAGCTTTCAGGAAAAGACTGTGTTACATTACTTACTGAACGTCCCTCGGACTACGATGGTAGCAGTGCGACTCTTATATCGTTCGTCTGTTGTCATGAGTGCTGGATAAGGACTCAAAACGCAAGTAAAATACTTTAGCATTGGTCCAACTAATTTCTTGCACGCTTTTTTGTTTTACAGATGCTATGTTATTTTCGGAACGCTTCCAAACCTCGATCTCTGTGTCCAGTATAGATTTTATGAGTTCGTATCATTTTAGGAGGGGTAGTTATAAGCTTTTAAGTATCACATTGAAACGTTTTTTTAGTTCATAGTCATATGTCTGCAGGTCTGGTGCATATAAAAAGCACCTCAATTAATGTAGGTTGATTCTTACAAAGAAGAAGACAGCAACCAGCCACTAGTGACTGGCTGCTGTCTCCTTCTTTTTAAGGACCAACCTACATGAACTGCACACAGCCACGGTCTCACTATGTCAGTTTTATACAGAATAGCAAAAGTACCTCAATACGCCACAACGGAAGTGAAAGCAAAATACAACTGCTGCGCTCCAGTTTGACAATGTGCTGCAGGCATTTTCCTGCAAAGGAACCAATAATTAGTTACGGGCATTTATTTTTTGGAGGTGAGAATTAAAATTTTGATTACCGCCCTTACATAGCTTCTTAGTACTCTCCCCAAATACACTGACTAAAAGAAATCGCAACGCGATGAAGGCGTTATGCGACATAAACGAAAAATGGTAGGCGTGTTTCTACATCTGAAAGACGATTTCTGTTCACATTTCGCGTCACTCTGATAAGAGAGGCAGTAGTAGCGCCACTATGAGGATGCACATCAGGTTCGCTTTAAATATATACTATGAACATTGTGAGCGTTAATTAATTCGATATTGGACGTGGTGAGTTGATGTTAATGAAGAATGACCTTAAGACGATGATGGAGGCTACGAGAAGCTGGATGTTCTTTCTGCAATATTGCAGATAGACTTGGCAGGATTGTAGCTACTCTATACGATTTCTGGTAGCAGTGGTCACGAGAATCAACTGTCACAAGAAACCGGTCTTCGGACGGCCACGTGCCACTACCAAGGGGAAGACCGTCGTCTTCTGTACATGGCTGTGGCCCATCGTACTCCACCCGCAGCAGCAATCTGAGCAGCAGTTTGCACCACACTGACACAACGAATTGTTACAAATCGGGTACCTCAAGGGCAGCTCCGAGCCAGAAGCTCTGTGACATGCGTTCCACAGACCGCAAATTATTCCTATTTGTGACCTCAGTTGTGCCATTCGAGAGCTCATTGAAGGGCAGATTGAAGGCCTCTTGTGTTTTATGATGAAAGCTGGTTATGCCCTGGTGTCAGTGTACCAGTAGACCCACACCTGGAGTTACGGTCTGGGGTGCGATTTGGTATGACTGCAGGAGCACTCGCGTGACCACGCACCGTGAGTGCGGATTTGTACGTGAATCTGGTGAGTCGACCTGCTGTGCTGCCGTTCGCGAAGATCATTGCAGGGGGTGTTTTACAACAGAGTAATGCTCGCCCACATACGGCTGTAGTAACCGAACATGATCTACAGAGTGTCGACATGTTGCCTTGGCCTGCTGCGTCACCAGATCTGTCTACACTCGAGCACGACCAAGTGAAACAAACATGGAATTCCACCACGCAAACTCGAAAATGGTTCAAATGGCTCTGAGCACTATGGGGCTTAATAACTGAGGTCATCAGTCCCCTAGACTTAGAACTACTTAAACCTAACTAACCTAAGGACATCACACACATCGATGCCCAAGGCAGGATTCGAACCTGCGACCGCAGCAGCGGCGCGGTTCCGGACTGAAGTATCTAGAACCTCAAACTCAAATCCGTCAACTTTTCATTGCATGCACGTCTGCATGTTTGCATTCAACATTCTGGCGGTTACACCGATAGTTAACTTACCAGCATTTCGCATTTGCAATGGCTTGTCTCGAGCTTGCAATAACCTGTGATCTGGCGGTGTTAATCACTTTAGTATGTCACCGAAATAAATGCATTTCCGAAATTTCATTACTCTACATGAATTATTTTTAGTGTTGCAGTTAGTCAATATGTTTTTGCAAGCTGATATTACCAAGATCTTTTCGTTTGCTGTGTGAACTGTATTGCATTTAAATAGAGCTCCCATTCATTGCGTTATACTGCGAAGATTTTGTGAACTACTAAGTATTCATGATTATTTGAATCCACACTGTATGTTCATGACACTCCTTCCGAATACAGCATATCGTGTCGAAATATAAAGACCTCTAATAAAAGCATCGCAATTGACGACTTTCCTGAACATTCGCAGTAGTAATGGGGGCTGTAGATATGGTGAAGTTACAAGTACTCTTGGACACCACAATGCCCTAAGCCAACGCGTTTATACCGCACGCCTCGTTTTTGTTTTTATTCGGCAATTTGCCGCAGCAGTTGGGCGGCTGAAGCCACGAGATTTGAAGCTCGTTATGTGCGGAGATTTACGGCGACATTACCAGCACAGCGCAGGGGGGCGGGCGAGCGAGCGCTGTAAAAGCGACGAGCAGCGCAGGCGGCAGTCGACGACGACGACGACGACGACGACGACTGTGCGTGGCGCCGACTGTTAATAAGAACGACCCGGCGGCCATTAACAAGATATTAAACACGCGGCCTAATGCTCCTCCGAGATTGCCGGGCTAAACTTCCAGCGACGGCTGTGCCGTAAAGTAGCGACGTCCCGCCGCACTCAGCTGCTCGTTGGGTTGCCTACAAGGCGGGCTCTGGGTGTGCCGAGCACCGTCTTAGGATCTACTGTTTCGGCTCCGTACGTGCGACGGAGACGTAAAGTTCTTCGTTACACGTATCCACAAGGCGCCGCCCTACAGAATTTCACGTAGTATCTGGGGATTCTGCAAGCGCGCTTTGTTCTGTAAGATCAGAACGAGGCGCTTGTGTCTTTGATTGTTGTAAGGGATGTGAAAGAAATGCAGCGCTCAAATAGCCCTGTTAAGAAGTTGCGAAAGCACAGGTATGAAAGAAGTAAAAGGCTCTTTGACAATCAAAAGCAGCTGAAGCCAAAACGAACATGTGAAGAGAAATCCGAGAGTCATACAATTAGCTCGTTCTTTATCTGTTTCTAAACTTTTGGGAGTAAAATTATAGTCTTTTCGTCTTCACAGAAGATATCACTTCCTCAGTCGTTCTGCACCTCTTTCCTATTGGTTTGTAATCGATTTCTGGTTTAACTAATATTTCTTCCTATAAGCTTTCGATATTTTGTTTCCATTTTATGTATTCTTGAACAATTTTTTTTATTTGTACAGCAGATTTTAAATTCTTGTAATATTGTTCTGTGCTTTATCTCTGAAGGCACATTCTTTCATTTTCCCTAAAAACTAGGCTATTGTTTTCTTGTTTTACTTTAGTTATTGAGCAAGGTTCGCTTCTATTTGTTGAAATAAGGTTAGTCATTACTTTGTAGAATTTTATTTACGTACCCTTCTTTGTCTCGTCCCCAATGTTCTGGGTGTTGTGAATATTTAATTTATAGGTAACGCCGCATTCATGTTCGTAATGATATGACAGCCTAACTGGAGTGTGGTACTATATGGGGCAGAGAAGAGAGGATGAAAAATGATAGAAGCATTTGAGATGTAGATGTGGAGGAGAATGGAGAGAATAAGCTGGATGGAAAGAGTGAGTAATGAAAGAGTATTGGAAAGGATTGGTGAGAGAAGATGTCTGCTGAAGGTTGTAAGATAAAGGGAAAAGAACTGGTTGGGTCCTTCATTGAGAAGGGAGTGCATGCTAGCAGATGCTTTGGAAAGATTGGTTTCTAGTAGAAGACTAAGAGGAAGTAGGAGATACAAGATAATAGACAACAAAAAGGGAAGAGTAAATTATGCACACCTGAAGAGTATGGCAGAAGACCGGACAGCCTGAAGAACTACCATGCCTTTTGGCAGAACACTGATCATGACGTAGTGCCACGAGGGCTACTCGGAAAGCCCTCGCGAAATGGAAAGCACTGTAAGTATCAAAAATGTTTTATTTGCATTAGTTAGCTACTCCTTACACTTACTTCTGTACATTGTTGCCGCACCGGCTTTAACATTTGCTGTAGTGTTGTACAACTTTCCAATACCTTCGTCTTGGAAGGTAGCCGCTTGTGCTTTCCTTCAATTCTCTATGCTCGTCTATAGCTCGTTGTCTGCACCAAAATGATATCTTCATAGACAGCTGTTCATGTCCGCAGAGGTGTAATTCAGGACGAGCCAGTTACGGGCTGTGTTGTGGGTGGTCAAACACTTACCAACGGAAACGCTGCAGGAGCATTAACATTGCCACTGCAGAGTGCGGCCGAGAATTTTTATGAAGAAAGAAACCCATGACCGTTATGTAGGCTGCACGACGTTATGAGTAATATCTCACCAGGCCATCGTACTTGGTGTGGGAAACTACTTTCTGGGCATCTTTAAGTATCCATTGTGGCTCCGAATTGAAAAGAACGACGTGCCACAATCGACGGTCATATTAGAAGCACTGCCCAAAACATATGTGCAAAATTTCATCGGATTTTTGCAGTGGTTACCGTTCGGCGACCGATCGAAACTTACTTCACGAATGGCCCTCGTACTTTGGCGTCTACTGCAAATATTCTTGTTGGGGTAATTTTACTGAAATATTTAGACGGTTGTTGTTGCATATTTGAGTTTGGCGACATATTGCAAACTAGAGGTAATCTTCTGCGTACTGGATAATGTATGTGCGTGTGTGTGCGTGTCTTTGTTGATATTAATGCGACACCTTCTTTAACTTTCTGTTTCCACTACTTAGCAATGTTGTCTAATTGTATACTGAATGTACTCATAAAGCTTGTTGCCGCATTCCTCTGTTGATATTTATTGGTACTGTCTTCTCTTTCCTTGCATTCTTTATAATCTCTCTGTGGTGATATAAACTCTTCATTACTTGTGTTAAATATCTCGGACACCCTAGTTTTTCCATGATCTTTAAAAAATTGCTTTTGCCCATCACTCGTCACTCAAGACCTCGTTCTTCTTCTAGAGAGCAGTTTCGTTACAGAAGGTTGGCGTCAATCCTGAAGTATTGTTCTCTCTTTTCACCTGTTGTCAGCGATATGCTAAATTTGGGAAAACAGCCAGATTCTGTTATCACGCGACACTCCACTATCTACGCACACGTTTTCTTTAAATTTTTCCTTCGGTGGTACGTTCCATGAAACTGAACTTAAGGTTTCAAAAATTGTGTCCAAAAGTGCGCTGTTTTTCTGCTTTTGTTCATTGTTAGGGCTTTCAAGACTTTTCACCATGGTGAAATAATTCGTCGTTGATAACGTAATCTGTACGTCAAATTTTTAACACACGGCAGTATATCCACATTTGATATGCCTTCTCCGTGCTCATAGTGGTGTTTTGTTTATTCTCCACGCCCCTGCTCCACCCAGAACAATTGCTACCGATTCACCAGCTGATGCAAATTGAAGATCACGACTTCGCTCCAACATTTAAGCTTTTCTGCCTTTCTCTGAGCAATGCCAGTTCTAGTTTTTATCCCAATATGTTGATTCCATTTGTCCTAGATATTTTTTTAAACTGGTACATTCATTCCCATTTCAGTAGCTGAGTCCATTGTGTACTCTCTTTGGCTGATGACAATGATTTCTATTTTTTGAGAAATGTTATTAAATCTAAATTGTGCACTTGTCACATAAATTCTTTCAAGATGTGACGTAATGGTTTCTTCGTTGTCAGCAAATACTACACAGTCAACTATAATCATTCACCGTTAGCCCTTTAATACACACACCAAAAGAAGTTTAGCATCGCCTCAGTTCCCAGAACTCCTGAACATAGACGTTGACTGTGTATCACAGTCACAGTCTCTTTGGCTGTTCAGAGTTGTCACTAAATCCGCCTAAAGATGTAAACAACCATGCATGAGCTGCGCCTGTTAGACAGGGGGAATCCGACAGCCGGTGCGGCAACTACGTACAGAAGTAAGTGTAAGGAGTAGCTAACTATTGCAAATAAAACATTTTTGATGCTTACAGTGGTTTCCATTTCGCGAGCGATCGGAACTTGCTTTCCACCAGGAAGGAGGTACACGGCTTGTTTTGTCTGTAGTTCAACCATGTCGAGGCAGTCAATACCGCAGTTCGATCGCGTCCGCATTGTTACTTTGTTCCAGGAAGGGCTCTCAACAAGGGAAGTGTCCAGGTGTCTCGGAGTAAACCAAAGCGACTATTTTCGGACGTAGAGGGGATACAGAGAGACAGGAATTGTCGATGACATGCCTCGCTCAATGCACCCAAGGGCTACTACTGCAGCGGATGACCGCTACCAACGGATTATGTCTCAGAGCAACCCTGACAGCAACGCCACCATGTTGAATAATGCCTTTCGTGAGCCACAGGATGTCGTGTTACGACTCAAACTGTGCGCAATAGGCTGCAAGATGCGCAGCTACACTCCCGACGTCCATGGCGAGGTCCATCTTTGCAACCACGACACCATGCAGCGCCTTACAGATAGGCCCAACAACATGCCGAATGTGCCACTCAGCATTAGCATCACGTTCTCTTCACAGATGAGTGTCGCATATGCCTTCAACCAGACAATCGCCGGAAATATGTTTGTAGGCAACCCGATCATGCTGAACGCTTTAGGTACACTGTCCGGCGAGTGCAGCAAGTTGGAGGTTCCCTGATGTTTTGGGGTGGCATTCTGTGGGGCCGACGTACGCCGCTGGTGATTACGAAGGCGCCGTAACGGCTGTACGACACGTAAATGCAGTCCTCCGACCAATAGTGCGACCATATCGGCAGCATATTGTCGAAGAATTCGTCTTCATGGACGACAATTCGCTCCCCAGTGTGCACATCTTATGAATGAATTCCTTCAGGATCACGATATCTCTCAGCTAGAGTGGCCAGCACGTTCTCCAGACATGAACCGTATGGAACATGCCTGGGATAGATTGAAAAGGGCTGTTTATGGACGACGTGACCCACCAACCACTTTGAGGGATCTATGCCGAATCGCCGTTGATGAGTGGGACAATATGGACCAACAGTGACATGATGAATTTGTGGATAGTATGCCACGCCGAATACAGACATGCATCAATGCAGGAGGACGTGTTTCTTAGTATTAGAGGTACCGGTGTTTACAGCAATCTTGACCACCACCTCTGAAGGTCTCGCTGCATAGTGGTACAACATATAATGTGTGGTATTCATGGGCAATAAAAAGGGCGGAAATGATGTGTATGTTGATCTCGATTCCAATTTTATGTACAGGTTGTAGAACTCTAGGAACCGAGGTGGCGCAAAACTTTTTTTGATGTGTGCGCTATCATCCAAGACAAGCCAAAGAAATGTTTCAGAATTGAAGTTGAAGAGCGTTAGAAATAACGTCTGTCCTTATCGGGCACATTTTAGTTTTCAAATGTCTGAAACTTCATCAGGTGCCTTGATTTGGGCGTCTGATTTCAGTATAGCTACTCATTTTTATTAATAGCTTTCGCACATAGCTGAAAAACAAGGATGTAACGTTTCACATTGTGAAATGCGTTTGCATAATCAATAACGCATTCACGAAAGTTTACTAGCTGGTCGAGATATTTTCGATATAAAACTTTGATAGAAAACATGGCATCCCTTGTTGCGAGACCATTCCTCACTCCGAACTCTGATCGTTGATATTTTCTCTTGTTTTCCGCTTAGACGACTATTCAGAATTTTGAGGAACGCTTTCAGAGATAATTTGTCCATGGTAATGATCATTAGCTTCTTGGCTGTACATTAAATTACTTGAAGTAATACAGCAACAAACCTCTTTACATAAAAATTTGTTTACGCAATTGCATTTTATGTGTTTCACCTAACCTCAAATACTTATTTCTTCGGCAATATATCGTTTTTGTAACGATCATCATCTTCATATGAAATTATTCAGTTCCTTAACCTGAAGACGGCTGAAAGTCCGAAATACTCTTTGGCACGAATAAACCTACATAAAAATGGTTTGGTTCAAATGGTTGAAATGGCTCTGAGCCCTATGGGACTTAACTTCTGAGGTCATCAGCCCCGTAGAACTACTTAAACCTAACTAACCTAAGGACATCACACACATCCATGCCCGAGGCAGGATTCGAACCTGCGACCGTAGCGGTCGCGCGGTTCCAGATAGTAGCGCCTAGAACCGCTCGGCCACTCCGGCCGGCAAATATGGTTTGTTGCTGTATTTAATTAAGAAATACTTTCAAGGCGTGACTCATTACGTTGACTAAGTTATAGTAGTTCTCGAATTTGGCATTAAGATTCTTTTGTCTTGGTTATAAAAGTGGATGTAAGCCATTCCTTCTGTATACTCCCGGTATTGGGAATATCGTTGTATAACTTAAGGAGGACGTCTGTTTTGTAATGCCTCGTCCGGCCTTCAAAATCAATTTCCGAGCGTTGGTGCTTTACCTAATAATACATAGTTCACAAACCCTGGTTTGGTTTTGATCTTACAGCTCTCGAACGCACTGTACATTTACTGGACAAAACTTCGCAGGTGAAATGTAGTCACCACAGGCCGTGAAGCCCTGGAAAGAATTCATTTTCCTGGTAAACTCACTCGAATTTGTGAAGTGAACGCCACACTACTGGATAGCGCGAAAAGAACAAGTAAAAGTTACAGCGACGTCTGTGTGTTAAAACAGCCACCATCCGATCCGTATTTGGCTGATACGAGCAGAAGAGTGTGTCGTTTGTGATTTTACGTAACAAGCTTGTAGAGATGTTAACAAAGCTCCCCAGTTACAGTCTGGGCACCTGGCAACAGAAGTGTTAATTTTGCCGCCGAGCTTCGGTTCTCGATTCGGCGTAACGATTGCTCGTTCAAACTGGCGATTTGCGCAACCAATCAGCCATAGTGATTCCAATTAACGCTATCAACCGCCAAGCCACTGTTCTGCGCCACTCATCACCTAATCAGATGTACGTAATCGTAGCGATTAAACACGCAGATAAACAGAAGTGTTCTTTTACAAATAACGTATACCTGCAGTAACTCAATTAGCCCAAATATCTCAGGTGCCATAATTCATACACGCACTGCACTCAGTATAAGGTTCAGCATTAATTCGCGAAGAAAATGAAGAGTCTCGTAATTACAAAAGCCTAAAGAATCACCTACAACAGATATAACAAAATATCAATATCATAAAACATAAAACTGGAACAGCACAAAGCAATAACCTAACGGAAAGCATTATACGTAGCGCACATCTTAATAAATCGAGGCAGATCACTAATTTGTGACAGATGAACGTATGGGATAAATTACACGAGAAAATAATGTAATCAGTATGTTTGTGTGAAATTTGAATGAAAAGTCGCAGGAGTGTCATCTATAGTCTAAAAATTAATGAACAACCAAGGGAACTCTCCGTTTTGTCATCTCAGTGAATGCTTAGAATATAAAAATGGCACATATCGGCATGAAATGGTACTGGACAGAGATGTCATCAAAACACTTGTCAAGAATCATCAATAAGTATACAATCCAAGGGATAGAAACAATAGAACCTCCACATAATACGGCAGTAACGATAACCATAGTTAAAGTGTTGTAACCAGATTACATCAAGTAAAAACAGCTAACATGGAACCACATATATTAAAATAATCAGATGTATTATTTATGAGCATTTTCAGTGCAATATAGAAATGAAGCATTTGCCTAGTACATCTAAGTTGGGTGCCCTTGTTGAGAGATAAACTGTACTCATATATTTTCACCCACGTGGCGTAGCATTCTCAGTGCGGAGGCATGTGTACATTAGAAATGCTTGTCATCCTGGTAAGTGACGTATTGGCCTATACCGAAAAGAAAGCATTCATCATGAAACGTGGACTGTAAACAAACATTTATTTTGAGTTTGCAAAAAGAAAGCAGATTTGTGTTTTATGAAATTTTGCGATACGCTTTTGATTCTCAGCACAGACGATACACATGCCATTGGTGGTAAACTTTAGTGGATATCACAAGGAAGACGGTGACGGATGAGAAAACGTTTCGTCTCTATCTTTCATTTGAAGAAGAATTATGACAGTATTGTTATTGTTTTGGAAATCTGTATGTGAAGCACAATTTCTCTCTCGCTGCGTTCTTAGTTCATCTTCAAGGTGTGGTTTGTACGTTTTGTTGATGTCTCATTTTCCTGCAGCAACGAAATTCCTATGAAGAAATTTTCAATTGTTGCTTTCAAGATCTGAATGTTAATCATCATCATACAGGCACTTTTCCATATCTGATTCATTTTTTTATTATTTTACAAATTCAGAGCACGTATATTCAAACGATGAGGCAAAAAAGAACCTTAAGATTATGTCCGAGCATAAATATACGTTTCTTTGTTCAACAATTGCGAATTAAATAAGTGTATTATCTATAGTTTTGAATTAGTAATACCGTATCGTATACTATCTAGATACATACACTGAAATGGTGAAAGTCATGGTATAACGCTATGCACAGATGCAGATGATGGTACTATAGGTTACATGAGATATAAACGGACAGTGCATTGGGAAAAAAAATATTATTCAAATGGCTCTGAGCACTATGGGACTTAACTTCTGAGGTCATCAGTCCCCTAGAACTTAGAACTACTTAAACCTAACTAACCTAAGGACATCACATACATACATGCCCGAGGCAGGATTCGAACCTGCGACCGTAGCAGTCGCGCGGTTCCGGACTGATGCCCCTAGAACCGCTCGGCCACAGTGGCCGGCGCAGTGCATTGGAGAAGCAGTCATTTGTGCTCATGTGGTTTACGTGAAAAGGTGTCCGACTTGATAATGGGTGCACGACAGGATTTAACAAAATTTGAACGCGGAGAGCTAGTTGGCGCTAGACACAAGGGAAATTCCATTTCGGAAATCATTAGGGAATTCAATATTTCGGGAGCCACAGTATCAAGAGCGGGCAGAGAATATAAAAATGTCAGGTGTTACCTATAACCACGGACAGCAGGAATACATTCTTTGAAATTATGAGGATAGCAGCACTAAAAAGGAGCGAGCACAAAGTTGTCTACAACCTGTCGGGAAACGAGGCTGTAGTTATAAGAGTCGAAGGGCGTGCAACAGAAGCAGTAGTTGAGGAGGGTGCAAGGCAGGATTGCAGCTTAACCTCGATGTTTTCACTCACGAAACTCAACAAACAACACATGAAACCAGGGAGAAATTTGAATAAGGATGTTTGCCGATGTTTGTCACAGACAGCATGGAACTTCCAAGCACAGCTGAAAGATATGGATACTGGCATCTACAAAAAGGTAAATCGGGCAATATAATTCACTCCAATTGAAACAGGTAGTGGTGATACAATTAGATTAGGCAATATGACACAGAAAAGCAACTGGCGTTGATTAAAATAGAGAGGTTACGAAATGTAGGCTGACAATAGTAAGAAAAGCGTTTCTGAAAAAGAGAACTTTGTTAACATCGTATATAAAGTGTGAGGAAATCTTTTCTGAAGGCATCTCTGTTTAGTATACCTTTCTTGACTAAAAGAAAGAATCGGTGGTATTACACATCCTGAGCCATCAAGGGCTTATCAATTTGGTAATGGACAGAACTGCATGCTGTTTTTTAAGTTATTTACTTTTAAATTTTTCTAAATCAGGAGATACCTTAATGCCGTTCAAGAATAAATGGCCCCAAACACTAGCGACGAATCGCAGCGACCCGTGGCCATGGTGACTGACCGCCTTGTATGTCGCATGTATGTGAGCAAATCACAAAGATCGGACGCCGTGGCATATAAATCCTGCGTAATCTGATGGATCGCACATGTTATTCGTGCATGGAATACGGTGCCTGACTGCCACTCGTTTGTTTATGAACAACTAACTAGCTCTTACCCGCACCGAGCGAGGTGGCACACGCGGTGGTCTCGCGGTTCTAGGCGCGCAGTCCGGAACCGCGCGACTGCTACGGTCGCAGGTTCGAATCCTGCCTCGGGCAAGAATGTGTGTGATGTCCTTAGGTTAGTTAGGTTTAAGTAGTTCTAAGTTCTAGGGGACTGATGACCACAGCTGTTAAGTCCCATAGTGCTCAGAGCCATTTGAACCATTTGAGGTGGCACAGTGGTTAGCACACTGGTCTCGCATTCGGAGGACAACGGCGGAAACCCGCGTCCGGCCATCCTCATTTAGGGTTTCTGTGATTTACCTAAATCGCTGTAGGCAAATACCGGGATGGTTCCTTTCAAAGGGCATGGGCCGACTTCCTTCCCCGATGTTGTTGTTGTTGTTGTTGTTGTTGTGGTCTTCAGTCCAGTGACTGGTTTGGTGCAGTTCTCCATGCTACTCTATCCTGTGCAAGCTTCTTCATCTCCCCGTACGTACTGCAACCTACAGCCTTCTGATTCTGCTTATTGTATTCATCTCTTGGTCTCCTTCTACGATTTATATCCTCCACGCTGCCCTCCAATACTAAACTGGTGATCCCTTGATGCCTCAGAAATATGTCATACCAACCGATCGCTTCCACTAGTCAAGTTGTGCCACGGATTTCTCTCCTCCCCAATTCTATTCTATCGCTCCTCACGATTTATGTGATTTACCCGTCTGATCTTCAGCATTTTTCTGTAGAACAACATTTCTAAAGCTTCTATTATCTTCTTGCCCAAACTACTTATCGTCCACGTTTCACTTCCATACATGGCCACACTCCATACAAATACTTTCAGAAACGACTTCCTGACACTTAAATCTATACTCGATGTTAACAAATTTCTCTTCTTCAGAAACACTTTCCTTGCTATTGCCAGTCTACATTTTATATCCTCTCTACTTCGACCATCATCAGTTGTTTTTCTCCCCAAATAGCAAAACTCATTTACTACTTTAAGCCTCTCACTTTCTAATCTAATACCCTCAGCATCACCCGATTTAATTCGACTACATTCCATTGTCCTTTTTTGCTTTAGTTGATGTTCATCTTATATCCTCCTTTCAAGACACTGTCCATTCCGTTCAGCTGCTCTTCCAGGTCTTTCGCTGTCTCTGACAGAATTACAATGTCATCGGCGAGCCTCAAAGTTTTTGTTTCTTCTCCATGGGTTTTAATTCCTACTCCAAATTTTTCTTTTGTTTCCTTTACTGCTTGCTCAGTATACAGTTTGAATAACATCGGGGATAGGCTACAACCTTATCTCACTCCCTTCCCAACCACTGCTTCCCTTTCATGCCCCTCGACTCTTATAGCTGCCATCTGGTTTCTGTACAAATTCTAAATAGCCTTTCGCTCCCTTTATCTTACCCCTGCCACCTTCAGAATTTGAAAGAGAGTATTCCAGTCAACATTGTCAAAGGCTTTCTTTAAGTCTACAAATGCTAGAAACCTAAGTTTGCCTTTCCTGAATCTATTTTCTAAGATAAGTCATAGGGTCAGTATTGCCTCACTTCCTTCGCCATCCTTCCATAATCCGGTTGGACCAATGCCCTCACTGTTTGGTCCCCTCACCCACAGCCAACCAATCAATCTTACACGCAGCTGCACTTCATGTCAGTAGTTTGTTACGATGAGTAACCAAGAGTAAGTAAACTATTGTACGTGCAATAACGTCGGCTGCCTCACGTGCTTGTCTGTTCGTGTACACACACTTTTTGACGGGCGCCCTCCCCCAATTGTCCCAGTGCTCGACTACGGTTCAAATGGCTCTGAGCACTATGCGACTTAACTTCTGAGGTCATCAGTTGCCTAGAACTTAGAACTAATTAAAGCTAACTAACCTAAGGACATCACACACATCCATGCCCGAGGCAGGATTCGAACCTGCGACCGTAGCGGTCGCTCGGCTCCAGACTGTAGCGCCTAGAACCGCAAGACCACTCCGGCAGGCGCTCTAATATGCGGCAGGTGCAGTTCCACTGCTGAGTAGTGCATGGAGAGGCATGTGGACATCTATACCTTCTACTACTTGTTCTACATTATGCAACAAATTTAGTAATTGCTTGACGTGGTTTATGTTCACAGATTTATCCCGTTCGTTACTTCCCCCTCTTGCCGGCTCCGTTGTCTTTTTTCCTAAGTAACCTAAATTCTTCCTCAGGTTTCAAGCTACCTCTATACCAAATTTCATCAAAATCTCTATAATGGTTTAGTCATAAACATGTAACTGGAAGAGTTACTTTCGCATTTAATATTATTAGTATGGAACAAAGCTTAAACACATTGAGGATTGTTAATACATTGTATTTAGCTGCTTCCCACGATTGCACTCACATGTCAATTAAATTAAATGTAATGTGCAGACCACTTTATTGATCAAGAGATCCCATTCGGTGTGTTCAGCCGCTTGGCGCAAGGTTTTTTTTTTTCATTTGACGCCGCTTCGGTGCCTTTTGTGTCAGATATGATAAAATGATGATAAGGAAAACACACACTCCCACTCACGAGCAGAGAAAATGAGACCTATCCAGAAATCGAACCCAAGACCTCGTGATCGAGAGTCAGCAATGCCTACCACAAGACCATGAGCTGCTGATGCATATTATGAGATTTGTTATGATGAGTCATAGTAAATGTGGACTTCTGACGTTATTGAGCGTGGTAAACTGACAAAGAAAGAAAATAAGTAATGTGTAGTTCGGTTCTGTGCAAATTTTATAATATTTTACGTGAAGTAACGTAACCTGCCCTCATTTGTCTGCCTGTTATCTGCGGCTGCGATTACGTACCATAATCAAATGTAGTGTTACTAAAAGTCTCCCAAATTCTACACGCGTAGGCATGACATCTCTACGTTCTTCCTATAGCATTTAAATGACGACGTTGTTGTGAGTTTTCAAGCGTCTCAGAAGCTATAAGATGTGACTGACATTAAGCAGCTAAAATGTGACGGACTTGCGACTGACATTAGTACGGAAGCATGGATTAAATTCGTTGAGGATTGTATAAGCGTTATATTCATTAAATTTAATCGTATTATGTAGAACATATCAAACAATAAAAGCATGATAAAGATCGAAAGTCAAAGAGTAGATAGCTTTTTCAAAGAGTGATTTTTGTTCCATATCTCCCATTATATTCTTTAAATCAATAAAAATTATATTCTATACAGTAGCCTATGTTCCTCATCAGCGTTCAAGCTGACTATATACCAATTTTCATCAAGATCGGTTCCGTAGATTCATAGTGAAGGCGTAGCAGAGTTACTTTCGTACATATAACATTAATATGGATTTCGTCATCAGTCACATAGTAAATTGAGATGAAAAATGTAGGAGAACCATTCAGAAATTAATAGAATGCCTCGAATTTATGTACTAAACTAAAATTATGTTCTGCAACTGGCAGTCGATAATACTTCAGTAACATATAGTTAGTAAAAGCACTTTGTTTACTTTCAGTTGGTTGTGTGAAGTGTGCACGATTGCTACATGGAGTAAAGATTTTACCGTTAACTGTTCGGAGAATGTGAAGCTTTTGAGAAATTTAAGGTCTGCATAACATCTCCCAGTCGCTAGGAACCTTGAAGCTGCTGTAAGGCGCTCGTGAGCTGATACTGGTGCCTCATATTTGTCTCTGTTTTTGAATTCTGTTGTAACAATTTGTAGTAACTGCAGGTCAGTACTTCCAGTCATACACAAGTAACTATGGGATATCGTATTTCCTTCAGTAGATTAATATGAAATAACCTTACTCTCTTTGAAAACTATTTCTTGGTCGAAATTAGACTACTAGACACACACTGATTAGCTACAGCCGCCGCTAAACACAGCAGTTAAGTGTTCAATTCAGAACTTCACTACACCGCAGTGCTCATTTTTTTTTTTTTTTTGTCATCAGTCTACTGACTGGTTTGATGCGGCCCGCCACAAATTCCTTTCCTGTGCTAACCTCTTCATCTCAGAGTAGCACTTGCAACCTACCTCCTCAATTATTTGCTTGACGTATTCCAATATCTGTCTTCCTCTACAATTTTTGCCCTCTACAGCTCCCTCTAGTGCCATGAAGTCATTCCCTCATGTCTTAGCAGATGTCCTATCATCCTGTCCCTTCTCCTTATCAGTGTTTTCCACATATTCCTTTCCTCTCCGATTCTGCGTAGAACCTCCTCATTCCTTACCTTATTAGTCCACCTAATTTTCAACAATCGTCTATAGCACCTCATCTCAAATGCTTCGATTCTCTTCTGTTCCGGTTTTCCCACAGTCCATGTTTCACTACCATACAATGCTGTACTCCAGACGTACATCCTCAGAAATTTCTTCCTCAAATTAAGGCTGGTATTTGATATTAGTAGACTTCTCTTGGCCAGAAATGCCTTTTTTGCCATAGCGAGTCTGCTTTTGATGTCCTCCTTGCTCCGTCCGTCATTGGTTATTTTACTGCCTAGGTAAGCAGAATTCCTTAACTTCATTGACTTCGTGACCATCAATCCTGATGTTAAGTTTCTCGCTGTTCTCATTTCTACTACTTCTCATTATCTTCGTCTTTCTCCGATTTACTCTCAAACCATACTGTGTACTCATTAGACTGTACCTTCCGTTCAGCAGATCATTTAATTCTTCTTCACTTTCACTCAGGATAGTAATGTCATTAGCGAATCGTATCATTGATATCCTTTCACCTTGTATTTTAATTCCACTCCAGAACCATTCTTTTACTTCCATCATTGCTTCCTCGATGTACAGATTGAAGAGGAGGTGCGAAAGGCTACAGCCTTGTCTTACACCCTTCTTAATACGAGCACTTCGTTCTTGATCGTCCACTCTTATTATTCCCTCTTGGTTGTTGTACATATTGTATATGACCCGTCTCTCTCTATAGCTTACCCCTACTTTTTTCAGAGTCTCGAACAGTTTGCACCATTTTATATTGTCGAACGCTTTTTCCAGGTCGACAAATCCTATAATAGTGTCTTGATTTTTCTTTAGCCTTGCTTCCATTATTAGCCGTAACGTCAGAATTGCCTCTCTCGTCCCTTTACTTTTCCTAAAGCCAAACTGATCGTCACCTAGCGCATTCTCAATTTTCTTTTCCATTCTTCTGTATATTATTCTTGTAAGCAGCTTCAATGCATGAGCTGTTAAGCTGATTGTGCGATAATTCTCACACTTGTCAGCACTTGCCGTCTTCGGAATTCTGTGGGTGATGCTTTTCCGTAAGTCAGACGGTATATCGCCAGATTCATATATTCTACACACCAACGTGAATAGTCGTTTTGTTGCCACTTCCCCCAATGATTTTAGAAATTCTGATGGAATGTTATCTATCCCTTCTGCCTTATTTGACCGTAAGTCCTCCTAAGCTCTTTTAAATTCCGATTCTAATACTGGATCCCCTATCTCTTCTAAATCGACTCCTGTTTCTTCTTCTATCACATCAGACAAATCTTCACCCTCATAGAGGCTTTCAATGTATTCTTTCCACCTATATGCTCGCTCCTCTGTATTTAACAGTGGAATTCCCGTTGCACTCTTAATGTTACCACCGTTGCTTCTAATGTCACCAAAGGTTGTTTTGACTTTCCTGTATGCTGAGTCTGTCCTTCCGACAATCATATCTTTTTCGATGTCTTCACATTTTTGCTGCAGCCATTTCGTCTTAGCTTCCCTGCACTTCCTATTTATTTCATTCCTTAGCGACTTGTATTTCTGTATTCCTGATTTTCCCGGAACATGTTTGTGCTTCATCCTTTCATAAATCAACTGAAGTATTTCTTCTATTACCCATGGTTTCTTCGCAGCTACCTTCTTTGTACCTATGTTTTCCTTCCCAACTTCTATGGTGGCCGTTTTTAGAGATGTCCATTCCTCTTCAACTGTACTGCCTACTGCGCTATTCCTTATTGCTGTATCTATAGCGTTAGAGAACTTCAAACGTATCTCGTCATTCCTTAGTACTTCCGTATCCCACTTCTTTGCGTATTGATTCTTCCTGACTAATGTCTTGAACTTCAGCCTACTCTTCATCACTACTATATTCTGATCTGAGTCTATATCTGCTCCTGGGTACGCCTTACAATCCAGTATCTGATTTCGGAATGTCTGTCTGACCACGGTGTAATCTAATTGAAATCTTCCCGTATCCCCGGCCTTTTCCAAGTATACCTCCTCCTCTTGTGATTCTTGAACAGGGTATTCGCTATTACTAGCTGAAACTTGTTACAGAACTCAATTAGTCTTTCTCCTCTTTCATTCCTTGTCCCAAGCCCATATTCTCCTGTAACCTTTTCTTCTACTCCTTCCCCTTCAACTGCATTCCAGTCGCCCATGACTATTAGATTTTCGTCCCCCTTTACATACTGCATTACCCTTTCAATATCCTCATACACTTTCTCTATCTGTTCATCTTCAGCTTGCGACGTCGGCATGTATACCTGAACTATCGTTGTCGGTGTTGGTCTGCTGTCAATTCTGATTAGAACAACCCAGTCACTGAACTGTTCACAGAAACACACCCTCTGCCCTACCTTCGTATTCATAACGAATCCTACACCTGTTATACCATTTTCTGCTGCTATTGATATTACCCGATACTCATCTGACCAGAAATCCTTGTCTTCCTTCCACTTCACTTCACTGACCCCTACTATATCTAGATTGAGCCTTTGCATTTCCCTTTTCAGATTTTCTAGTTTCCCTACCACGTTCAAGCTTCTGACATTCCACGCCCCGAGTCGTAGAACGTTATCCTTTCGTTGATTATTCAATCTTTTTCTCACGGTAACGTCCCCCATGGCAGTCCCCTCCCGGAGATCTGAATGGGGGACTATTCCAGAATCTTTTGCCAATGGAGAGATCATCATGACACTTCTTCAATTACAGGCCACATGTCCTGTGGATACACGTTACGTGTCTTTAATGCAGTGGTTTCCATTGCCTTCTGCATCCTCATGTCGTTGATCATTGCTGATTCTTCCGCCTTTAGTGGCAATTTTCCACCCCTAGGACAAGAGAGTGCCCTGAACCTCTATCCGCTCCTCCGCCCTCTTTGACAAGGCCGTTGGTAGAATGAGGCTGACTTCTTATGCCGGAAGTCTTCGGCCGCCAATGCTGATTATTTATCAAAATTTAGGCAGTGGCGGGGATCGAACACGGGACCGAAGACGTTTTTATTATGAATCAAATACGCTACCCCTAGACCATAGAGTGGGAGAAATTTCTTGACAAGTCGCTCGTTAGTGGCAACGTGTAGGCGAGCAACTAATCTGAGAGACATCACATGCAAATTGTAACCCCCGTGAATCCAGTAACTCCACACGCATTCGCGAAGATATGGAACGAGTTTGGATATCGTCTAGGTGTTTGTCATACGCCTAGTGGAAAGCGCATTGGATATTTTAGAAAGATGCATGAAACATTTGCTCCTAAACTTAACTGTTGCCATGGTATAAGTTGTTTGTGGCATTAGTGGTTTTAGATTTTGTGGTAGTGTTGTGCTTTTTTGTGCAGATTCCGTAAGTTGCAGAACCCATTGGTTCAAGAAATGTTTGGCACTGCCCAAGCACAACTGTCCCTCCCACCTATATCTTCACTTGCCGTGTCACACATCACAAACACACCAAACAGTCTGACGATAGCAGCTTGAGCATCATCAGCAGGAACTAAAATGAAAACCATATCGCCACTAGGTTCCCAACCCATAACAAACAATTCATTCGGCGTAAGACTGTTTCTTATTACAGGGGTCACACTCCACCGGTAATAGGTCTTCATTAGTTTTTCGGATAAACTACACTACTGGCCATTAAAATTGCCACACCACTAAGATGACGTGCTATAGACTCGAAATTGAACCGATAGGAAGAAGATGCTGTGATATAAAAAGCATTCACACAAGGTTGGCGCCGATGGCGACACCTACAACATACTCACTTTAGGAAAGTTTCCAACCGATTTCTCATACACAAACAGCAGTTGACCAGCGTTGTCTGGTGAAACGTTGTTGTGATGCCTCGTGTAAGGAGGAGAAATGCGTACCATCAGGTTTCCGACTTTGATAAAGGTCGGATTGTAGCGGCTTGTCGTATCGTGACATTGCTGCTCGCGTTGGTTGAGATCCAATGACTGTTAGCAGAATATGGAATTGGTAGGTTCAGGAGGGTAATACGGAACGCCGTGCTGGATCCAAACGGCCTCGTATCACTAGCAGTCGAGATGACAGGCATCTTACCCACATGGCTGTAACGGATCATGCAGCCTCGTCTCGATCCCTGAGTCAACAGATGGGGACGTTTGCAAAGCCACAACCATCTGCACGAACAGTTCGACGACGTCTGCGGCAGCATGGACTATCAGCTCGGAGACCATGGTTGCGGTTACCCTTGCCGCTGCATCACAGATGGTGTATTCAACGACGATCCTGGGGGCACGAATGGCAAAACGTCATTTTTTCGGATGAATCCAGGATCTGTTTACAGCATCATGATGGTTGCATCCGTGTTTGGCGACATCGCGGTGAACGCACATTGGGAGCGTGTATTCGTCATCGCCATACTGGCGTATCACCCGGCGTGATGGTATGGGGTGCTTCTGGTTATACGTCTCGGTCACCTCTAATTCACATTGATGGCACTTTGAACAGTGGACGTCAGATTACAGGTGTGTTACGACCCGTGGCTCTACCCTTCATTCGATCCCTGCGAAACTCTATATTTCAGCAGGTTAATGCATGACCACGTGTTTCAAGTCCCGTACGGGCCTCTCACCAATTGAAAACGTCTCGCCACTGGTGGCTGAGCAACTGGCTCGTCATAATACGCCAGTCACTACACTTGATGAACTGTGGTATCGTGTTGAAGCTGCATGGGCAGCTGCACCTATACACGCCATCCAAGCTCTGTCTGACTTAATGCCCAGGCGTATCAAGGCCGTTATTACGGCGAGAGGTGGTTGTTCTGGGTAGTGATTTCTCAGGATCAATGAACCCAAATTGCGCGAAAATGTAATCACAAGTCAGTTCTAGTATAACATATTAGGCCAATGAATACCCGTTTATCATCTGCATTTTTTCTTGGCGTAGCAATTTTAATGGCCAGTGGTGTACTTGTATCTTACCCTAATCGTCTGCATAAAACGGCTATGCCACGAATTGTTCCTGGATAGGGGAAACCACTGCCGGCCGCGGTGGCTGAGCGGTTCTAGGCACTGCAGTCTGGAATCGCGCGACCGCTACGGTCACAGGTTCGAATCCTGCCTCGGGCATGGATGTGTGTGATGTCCTTAGGTTAGTTAGGTTTAAGTAGTTCTAAGTTCTAGGGGACTGATGATCTCAGACGTTATGTCCCATAGTGCTCAGAGCGATGTGAACCATTTGGAAACCACTCGAACAAGGTTACTGATCCAAAACATCTCAGCAATGCTGTGCAGTACTAAACTCTAACCTATCCACCAGCTACGAGTGTCTGTAGAGACGTCTTGTCCGTGCATCAATCACGAATACGCAGGACGAAGTGTCTATTACGAGTTGTATCGTCTCCTGACTAGTTCGCACAATGGAGTTTCGTGCCAGCCGATTAGAGGCTGTACGATCCGATCCCTTGTTCTAGTCAAGTTGTGCCACAAACTCCTCTTCTCCCCAATTCTATTCAATACTTCCTCATTAGTTAAGTGATCTACCTATCTAATCTTCAGCATTCTTCTGTAGCACCACATTTCGAAAGCTTCTATTATCATCTTGTCTAAACTATTTATCGTCCATGTTTCACTTTCATACATGACTACACTCCATACAAATACTTTCAGAAACGACTTCCCGACACTTAAATCAATACTCGATGTTAACAAATTTCTCTTCTTCAGAAACGCTTTCCTTGCCATTGCCAGTCTACATTTTATATCCTCTCTACTTCGACCATCATCAGTTATTTTGCTCCCCAAATAGCAAAACTCCTTTACTACTTTAAGTGTCTCATTTCCTAATCTAATACCCTCAACATCATCCGACTTAATTCGACTACATTCCATTATCCTCGTTTTGCTTTTGTTGATGTTCATCTTATATCCTCCCTTCAAGACACCATCCATTCCGTTAAACTGCTCTTCCAAGTCCTTTGCTGTCTCTGACAGAATTACAATGTCATCGGCGAACCTCAAAGTTTTTATTTCTTCTCCATGGATTTTAATACCTACTCCAAATTTTTCTTTTGTTTCCTTTACTGCTTGCTCAATATACAGATTGAATAACATTGGGGAGAGGCTACAACCCTGTCTCACTCCCTTCCCAACCGCTGCTTCCCTCTCATGCCCCTCGACTCTTATAACTGCCATCTGGTTTCTGTACAAATTGTAAATAGCCTTTCGCTCCCTGTATTTTACCCCTGACACCTACAGAATTTTTTGAGAGAGTATTCCAGTCAACATTGTCAAAAGCTTTCTCTAAGTCTAGAAATGCTAGAAATGCAGGTTTTCATTTCCTTAATCTTTCTTCTAAAATAAGTCGTAGGGTCAGTATTGCCTCACGTGTTGCAACATTTCTACGGAATCCAAACTGATCTTCGCCGAGGTCAGCTTCTACCAGTTTTTCCATTCGTCTGTAAAGAATTCGTCTTAGTATTTGGCAGCTGTGACTTATTAAACTGATAGTTCGGTAATTTTCACGTCTGTCAACACCTACATTCTTTGGAATTCGAGTTACTATATTCTTCTTGAAGTCTGAATGAAGTTCATGGGAATACTACACCCCTGGAAATTGAAATAAGAACACCGTGAATTCATTGTCCCAGGAAGGGGAAACTTTATTGACACATTCCTGGGGTCAGATACATCACATGATCACACTGACAGAACCACAGGCACATAGACACAGGCAAGAGAGCATGCACAATGTCGGCACTAGTACAGCGTATATCCACCTTTCGCAGCAATGCAGGCTGCTATTCTCCCATGGAGACGATCGTAGAGATGCTGGATGTAGTCCTGTGGAACGGCTTGCCATGCCATTTCCACCTGGCGCCTCAGTTGGACCAGCGTTCGTGCTGGACGTGCAGACCGCGTGAGACGACGCTTCATCCAGTCCCAAACATGCTCAATGGGGGACAGATCCGGAGATCTTGCTGGCCAGGGTAGTTGACTTACACCTTCTAGAGCACGTTGGGTGGCACGGGATACATGCAGACGTGCATTGTCCTGTTGGAACAGCAAGTTCCCTTGCCGGTCTAGGAATGGTAGAACGATGGGTTCGATGACGGTTTGGATGTACCGTGCACTATTCAGTGTCCCCTCGACGATCACCAGTGGTGTACGGCCAGTGTAGGAGATCGCTCCCCACACCATGATGCCGGGTGTTGGCCCTGTGTGCCTCGGTCGTATGCAGTCCTGATTGTGGCACTCACCTGCACGGCGCCAAACACGCATACGACCATCATTGGCACCAAGGCAGAAGCGACTCTCATCGCTGAAGACGACACGTCTCCATTCGTCCCTCCATTCACGCCTGTCGCGACACCACTGGAGGCGGGCTGCACGATGTTGGGGCGAGAGCGGAAGACGGCCTAACGATGTGCGGGACCGTAGCCCAGCGTCATGGAGACGGTTGCGAATGGTCCTCGCCGATACCCCAGGAGCAACAGTGTCCCTAATTTGCTGGGAAGTGGCGGTGCGGTCCCCTACGGCACTGCGTACACGGTCTTGGCGTGCATCCGTGCGTCGCTGCGGTCTGGTCCCAGGTCCACGGGCACGTGCACCTTCCGCCGACCACTGGCGACAACATCGATGTACTGTGGAGACCTCACGCCCCACGTGTTGAGCAATTCGGCGGTACGTCCACCCGGCCACCCGCATGCCCACTATACGCCCTCGCTCAAAGTCCGTCAACTGCACATACGGTTCACGTCCACGCTGTCGCGGCATGCTACCAGTGTTAAAGACTGCGATGGAGCTCCGTATGCCACGGCAAACTGGCTGACACTGACGGCGGCGGTGCACAAATGCTGCGCAGCTAGCGCCATTCGACGGCCAACACCGCGGTTCCTGGTGTGTCCGCTGTGCCGTGCGTGTGATCATTGCTTGTACAGCCCTCTCGCAGTGTCCGGAGCAAGTATGGTGGGTCTGACACACCGGTGTCAATGTGTTCTTTTTTCCATTTCCAGGAGTGTATATTGCTCCATAATCCCTTACTCTCTCCCTGTGTTTCATGAGCCTATTGTAGGCTGTGCACTTGAAAAGTACTGAGCATCTCGTGAGAGGTGCAGTTTTGCATACTTTAACGTATCATGATATTTAGGACTCAGAATATGAATTTATTAATTTAGCAGTGACTGTTCATTTCTGAACGTACTATCGTTCTAAACTCATGTGGTTCAAAGGACACATCGTTCGATAAACACCTGCACAGTATATTGAAATTTTTATGATTTCCATTAATAAACATTTAAGTTGGAAAAATATATAAGAACAAATAAGCTGGTACAGCCCAACTTTTGTAAAAGGAGAGATATATTAATGAAAAGTCAGGAAGCACTCATTTCATTAGTGTAAATCTAGATACAGAAAACCAACAACAGTTACTCGGCAATCTGTTCTTATTGCAATTACCAGAGAGCGATCGACAGTGTTAGTGACATGCACTGTAACTGTTTCCCCATCAGCACTCAAATGGGAATCAAAATCTTTAAATCAGGAAGTGAAATATTTGTCCTGTCTGAATAGACAATCATTTTGCTCAGTATAATGTACCGGACATAATGATTGGATGTACAAATAGGAAATGGTGGAACTCAGACACATGGTGAGATGGCAGTTGAAAAATATCGCTATCTCTTCGTTAAACCAAAAAATGCTAATTAGGAAAGATGCATCACACATGTAGGGATTCCATCAATTCAGCATTTCTTGATCTACAGTTTGAGCAATACGGTTTGGTTCCAACAGCATAATGACATAATGATTGTTGCGCAAGGGGGGGGGGGGGAGGAGAAGTGTATGATGTAGGATGAAGGCTGAATGCACTGCTCCAAGAAAATTAAAAAAAAAAAAAAGCGAAAACTAGTGGAAATTCCTGTGACATACATGTAATGGTTTGACTTCACGCATTATAATCTTGTGTTTGAACAAGAAAGATTTATCTAGCTGTCTACATACATGCGAAGTTAATGTTCAGACTATATAAGCAATAAATAAGTATGATTCTTCAGTTTCTCCCGGCGTATTTCTCGCTCGAACAGTCCAGAGGTGTACTGCCGGTCCATAGTGTCCAGTGGGCACAATATTTCGGCCATCAGACATGTGGCCATCATCAGGTGCGCCTGCCGCGATCAGGAGCTCAGTTCGTTAGCGCCCCTGGCGATAGCGACATGTCTGAATGCCGAAATATTGTACCCGTCGGACACTATGGACCGGCAGTACACCCGTGGACTGTTCGAGCAATAAATAAATAAATGATTGAGTAATACCCCAGTGAACACAAAAACAATCTCGTCAACATATCGGAAAATTACGGTCCAGAAATAAACATGTGGGTTACCAGAAGGTTGTATCACATGTTATTCTAATGCTTTACGGATACTTCACCATTCTATGGCGAAACGAGCACGCCTGGTAGAGCTTCTGTCGGAACAAAAGGTAGCATTTCATTTTCACACAACCAAGCGAAGTTAAGCAAAAATTAATTAAACTGAAAATGAGATTGCGAAACATATAGCTAAATAACATGACTAAAGAAAAGATATTGACCAAGCAACTAAAGTAACACCAATATCTTTGTCCAGTGCTAATAAAAGCATCCAGTTCACAACATTCCAGCGCCAGCGACTGAATTGCCAATAGGTGCAGAGGTTCATAATGTCACGCCGGAGATTAGTGGTGAAGGAAGCTACAGTTAGTCCATAGGCGGAATACCAACCACTTCTCCGAGATGCTCTGACCTGATTCTCACACTGTCACCGATCGACCTTCTTTCTTGATTTTGCGTTTTCTTCCTACAAAGTTAGGTTGGCAATGCAAAACCTCGACTCTACGAACTCCGGCCATGTCGGAGCAATTTTCTAAATAGTCTTAAGCACGCCTTCACTTACACACACAAACATATAGAGAAAACTCCATTAAATTTCGGGAATGCAGCCGCATGAATTCTGCTTCTTCTTCTAATATTTCGGCTGTATACCTTTCAGCCATCTTCAGAGAGAGCCGTACGACTGACGCTCCAGCGCTCGCTCCATCCTTTTAAACTCGCGGACCGCGGCACTGCGCATGCGGCCACAGATAAACAAGGCGCCAGTGATGTTAATCGGCGGCAAAGACGTACAATGTGCATGAGTTACGTCTGTGGCTGCGCATTCGATCCATGCTGGGAGGTCGATGTATTACTGGGAGCTGAACTGTAGCGACGTCTTTGTAAGTTCAATATTGAAAGTGCCGGATTCCATGATTTATCTAAAGCGAAACCGCTGTCTCTATTAATTAAATTCTTCGTCAAGCGGATTTCAATGGCCTCTTTTACTACGGAGTCCCAGAAAGATGAAGCAGAAGTCAGAATTTCAACATTTTCATATACCATAGAGTGACCTGAATCAATACAATGCTCTGCCACAGCCGATTTACTGGGTTGTAAGAGCCGAGTGTACCTGCGATGTTCCGTACACCTCTCTTGGACTGTACGATTCGTTTGTCCGATATATGAAAGGCCACATTCACATGGTATCTTGTAAACTCCGGGTTTGCGGAGTAGTAAGTCATCTTTAATGGAACCCAGGAGTGCAGCCGTCTTCGCCGGTGGACGAAAAATCACTTTTACTTTATGTTTAGTGAGGATACGTCCTATTTTGGATGAAAGGCTTCCCACATACGGCAGGAAAGCCACGGATTTAAATGTCTCCTCGTCATCTTCTGCATTCCTTACGGACACCTTAGGTTTTATTTGTAGTGCCTTACGTATCTGTTGTGGAGAATACCCGTTGTCCTCAAAAACTCTCTTCAGATGTAAAAGTTCGTCTTTTAAACTACTTTCATCAGATATGACGTGTGCTCGGTGTACCAAAGTTCTTAGAACACTGCTCGTCTGCGAAGGATGGTGACAGCTATTTGCATGTAAATATAAGTCCGTATGGGTCGGTTTCCGATATACTGCATGACCCAAAGTGCCATCTTCTTTGCGCCGAACCAAGACATCCAAAAATGGAAGACATCCCTCCTTTTCCACTTCCATTGTAAACTGAATTTGTCCATGGATGGAATTCAGATGGTTTAAGAAGTCCTGCAGTTTGTCCTCGCCATGGGGCCACTCTACAAAGGTATCATCAACGTACCTCCAAAAAACTGTAGGCTTCAAACTAGCAGACTCCAGGGCCTTCTTTTCGAAGTCCTCCATAAATAAATTGGCCACCAAGAGTGACAAAGGACTACCCATGGCAACACCGTCAGTCTGTTCAAAAAAGTCGTTATTAAATAAAAAGTATGTGGAGGTCATCACATGGTGAAACAAAGCTAAAGTCTCCTTATCAAAACTTTTTCCAATGAGATCTAAAGATTCAGAGAGAGGTACCTTAGTAAATAGCGACACTACATCAAAGCTGACTAATAGATCAGAGGTGTTCAGTTTCAAAGATTTTAATTTGTCAATGAAATCTGCAGAGTTCCTTATATGATGATCACATTTTCCCACAAGTGGCCTCAATAGTGACGCCAGGTGTTTGGCACAATCATGGTTGGGAGAACCAATATTGCTCACGATAGGACGTAAAGGAACGTCTTTCTTATGGATCTTTGGGAGTCCATAAAGCCTTGGAGGCACTGCACCACTTGGTTTCAGTCTTCGTATGACTTCCGGTGGAAATGGGGAGGCATTCAAAAGCGACGCCGTCTTCCTTACCACCTTGTTGGTAGGGTCCTTACTGATCTTCCGGTACATACTATCATTCAGTAAGCTGTATATCTTATCATGATAGTCATCACGTGACATTAAAACAGTGGCATTACCTTTATCAGCAGGGAGAACCACCGTTTCGGTATCTTGGCGGAGCATACGTAGTGCAGTCCTCTCTGCCACAGATATATTGCTTCTTTGTGGGTGAGCCTTCATAACAGCTCGACAAGTTTCGCGTCTTATTTCATCTGCAGAATCCGTAGAGAGTGGTCGAACAGCTTCTTCAACGGCACTGATGAATGCAGGTATAGGCAAAACCTTTGGCGTGGGTGCAAAATTCAGTCCTTTGCTTAAGACTAGTGATGGGCTAAACTGTGATTTTCCGATATCAGTGATTTCTGTGAATGCTACTTTTCAGTATCTGTTATTCTTAACTGTGATTTGTCGCAGTTAAGAGTTGCAGTTAAGGAACCTAAGTCGCGTATCCCTCCGCCACTGCTATTTCTGCGATTTCTGCTACTTCCGCGATTTCTGCGACTTCTGCTACTTCTGTGACTTCTGCGATTTCTGTGACTTCTGCTACTTCTGCGATTTCTGTGACTCTTGCGATTTCTGCGACTTACCACCGTATGAAGAAGCTACATCTGTCCACACAGAAAATTGCATCTCGACAAACCTGTCATTGGTAAGTATGTTTTACGTTTGTTCTTCCGTTGGCTTTAATCTTGTATTAAAGAAACAACTGTGAAAATATTAATAGTGTAATTAATATGTAAGTAGCCATACAGTACCGTAATCGTTCGTGTTTAGAAAATGAATTCTAACGTATTGTTATGTTCTCAGGTACCCTAACTACATTTCAGTCACTCAGTAAAGTGATAACTCAAAATATCATTGTCAGCAGATCTGGAGAAATTGCCACTGCGTCTTCAGACTGTTTTCGTCAGACGAGAGGTTAGTTTCTAAGTGTTTCGATGGACTTAATTACTTAAGTGAGATCGTTCTTGCAAATGTGAAATACACCCCATTGAGTGGCTTTCATTACAGCAAATATTAGCAATCTACTCTGCTAATTATATTGCTTGTAATTAGTGACAGCAAAAATTGTTTAATAATCCTTGTGATTTTGCAGACACAGTTCTGGTTGCTGTACGTATCTATCCACATCAAGGCTGTAGGGAGAGACTCGTGAAGATTCAAGAGAGCTCTTAGAGGATTTGCAGTTTAAAAGTGACATTATTGCGAAATAAGTGTGCAGATGAGTAATTAAACTGTGTTTATTGAAGTTGTTGTGCGATTTTAAAGGAATAATAAATGTTAAATACTTGAGCGAATAATGAAAATCTCATTTTCCACATGTTAAGCCGTCCTATACCCATAATTTTCCGCCACATATTTATTGGTAAACACTTGTTGGAGAGTGACATGCCGCCCCCCCCCCTCTTTCTGCACAATCTTGTTGTGACATTGACCTGTAACATATCCCGAAGTCTACAATATGCATTTTGAGGCTGTTGATACGAAAGTGGGAAGTACAGATCTTACAGTTAAATCAGGAATAGCTTAAGTGAATTCCTTGAAAGTAACACAGGAAAAGCTTACTTATGTAGGTGGTAGTAGTGTCAGCAAAAACTTCTTGTGTGTGAAGTTGCCATGTAGAACACCAGGTGTAAAACTTTTCTCCCGAGTCTTGAACTGTGTCAGAACAAAAGTGAGGCATTCATATGACTGTTTTCATTTCTCTACACTTATACAGATGTCTGAGTTCTGCTGTGTTAACATTGCAAAGTCCTGTAGGCATGTGGAGTATTAACCAAAACTGTCGTATTGGAGGCAGAATCAAACACATTTGTTACGTTACTTGATATTTTCAGGAGAAAAAGGCAATGTTGCTTCTTATTAATATAATACATTCAGAGTCACAGCAGTATTAGACCAACCATAACTGATGCTGAATGTGCATGTCGTCATATAATATGAAGGGCTTATTTCAATAGTGGTACAAGTCCATTACCTCCACTTTTCTGTCTACAATGCTTCTGAAATTAGTGATCCAAACAAACATAAATAAAGCTTCATCTCTAGCAAGAAGCCATATGCTTGAATATTTCTGGTATCTCAAATGCAGATTTGTCAGCGCTCATTTAACTTTACGACTCTGTATCTCAAGATGAACAAAAATGGACTTGTACCACTATTGAAATAAGCCCTTCATATGCACACACAGCACATCGATCTCGTGAGGCACAAGGCTCTCATAACGAAGTACGTACGTCGGTCAACAGATGACACTAGGAAAAGTATGTTAACTGCGCTTTTTAGTTGCTACTTGCGACTCTTAGTAGCGATTTGTCACGGAAATCGCAGTTGGGACTCAATAGTGTATCGTAGAGATGGGCGTAGTACGAGCTTTGACCAACAGATGGCACTGTTAACCGCGCTTTCTAGTTGCTACTTGCGACTCTTAGTTGCGACTTGTCACTGAAATCGCAGAAAGCAGTGCTAAATTCGACCAATAATGGCTCACGTCTTTGAATATGAAATATTACTTGCGACTGCTAACTGTGACTGAAATCGCAGTTAGATTCTGTAAAGTTGCTACTGTGATATCTGTGACTTCTCAGTCACTGTGATTTCTAACAGATACGCGATTTCCTGCCCACCACTACTTAAGACCATCATCGTAGCATCGTCCAAATCTGTACCCGTCATATTAATGACGGAGCGTCGGTCGTACGGCTCTCTCTGAAGATGGCTGAAAGGTATACAGCCGAAATATTAGAAGAAGAAGCAGAATTCATGCGGCTGCATTCCCGAAATTTAATGGAGCAGTCTTTGCGCCGCGAAAACCTGAAGATTCATATAGAGAAAAATTTGAGTAAGGCAGACTGTGGACAGGTAAACAAACAAAACAAAGGTTGCTCCTCCATTTTTCAGAAAGTACATACATTTGCGATGGAATGAAATATCAAATGGACTACACACTGCCCGCACGTTAAGATACCAAACGCTCTTAACAATCATGAAACGAATTCAGCTGATATGTCGGAGAACACTTGAAATGAGTGAGAAATAGGTTTCTTACCTCCTATTGGTTGCCGAGAGCACGCTCTTGTAGGTAAGCACTGCCTTTGATGGGCCTCTAATTGCCTAGTATTCGGAAACAGCGAGCCTACAGCGGGCCGACTGTACGAAGTAGCAACTATGCAGTCAGTGGGTGAATAAGCGTGGAGAAAGACGTATGTAGTGTGGCGCGTTCTGTAAAGGGTACACGTTGTGCTTATATTTTATTTCACTTGTTTATGATTAATATTGAGAATGTTTGTGAAAGTGAGTTGTACGCATTCCACAAGGATACTTCCGCGTGATAAATAAGAACTGGATTGGCATCCATAAACCAGTTTGAGCAGTCGTTGCCAATAGCCAAGCAGATTAATCATTTATAGCGACCCTCTTTAGTCACGGTGAGTGCTATCAACAGATATACGACCGTGCGATATCTTCTGCCCAGCTATAGGAGATGCAGGATTAGTGGGAAGAATATTCGTGACATGTACCTGAAGTATACATGTTGTAACGGAACATATTAAAAGCTTTACTTTACCGAAGTATGCGATACCCTCCAAATTCAACCAGTTTAACGAGTATTTATGATTATAGAAAAGTTATTGTGTATGTTAACAATGATTGCATAACATGTCTGCATAAACAGTCAACCCATTAAATTATACTGAGTAACTGACCCACACAAAAGTTTATATCACTTGATCACTGATACAGCAAATGTCATCATGTAAAAACACTAAGTTCATCTTAAATAATTAATATGAAGTACGAAAAATACTGGCCAACTTAGGTATTTTGGATCTCCTTAAATAAAAATCACCCAGTGAAACCTATTTGTTCACTAGGAGCGTTTTCACTCAGTATTCACGTAATCAATCCTATTTTAGACGAAAACCAATGTAATTATTAATAATTCATGTTATTTACTTATTTATGCAAATTAGAGAAGTCAATTGACAAACTTCTAAAAAACGGCCTTTTTGTAACAAAGAATTATTCTGTCAAGTCAACAAATCTGTCTGTCATTTTAATAACATGTTAAAATATGTCACTCGATGCAAATTAATAACTTTTCTGCACAAATTATGATAACAGATGTACATGTGACTTGTAAACTATATCTCTTTTTAGTAGTTCTTTGACAATGTAAATACAAGCAGCAAGAACGGTCGGGAGGCAGTTGGAATGTCACTTTGGTAAAGTGTGTTTGTGTGTTATTGTTTGAGGTGGATAAACAATGCAAAGAACATGTAACGGAAATACTACTTTGTGTTGTGTCATGGTCTTTGGTGGACAGTGGAATTAAGATGGCCACCAGACTAATAAATATTTGAAGTTTACATATTTGTTGGTTTCGCTCGTTCTTTATCATCAAAAGCATATAAAAAACACGGGACCTCATGTTTTTAACCCTAGACAACCAGATTTAGAGCTAGCATCAGCATCGAGAGACAGCAGCGATTCAGCAAGTAGCAGCGATTACCACAACACAATGCATTTTAATGGCGCCAACCTAACATCAAGTGCTAACAAGCTCCGTAAATGGGAGTGAAATAGTGCGATTATAGCAATTAGCTATATCTACGACCAGGCGACCATTACAATGTCCACATGCAAAGCTCTTGTGCAATGTCACTTTTTCGGCAATAATTACGAGCGACGCTGTAACAGTTGCTTTTCGAAATAAATCTTTGTTGTCATATGTAAAGGTTAAAATTACGCCCCACTTTACATCTTCATTCATGTAGAAGGTATACCTCGCGAAATGAGCTGACTTTCTTATGGACTTATGTGGAACACTAGCGTCATCTGTTGATTCTGGGTGCGCAAAACGCTGTCTATCCTATTCAGTGCTGAAAGGTGTAGCAGGTGTTGCCTCGGCTGTGTTGCGGAGTAGCCTAAGCGACGCTCCTTTGTCTTCCGCCGGTCTGTGACCTACCTGTTGGCCACGCCCACCGCTACCCCTACTCCCACGAACCTGAGATGCTCTGGTAGCGGCGGAGCGATCGCAGATCAATTTTTCAGCGTTCCGTTTACGCGGAGTGGAGAGGAACCATCCATCCATCGGCAGGGCTTCTCTCACTTTTTTTTCAGCCTCCGGCGAAGAAAGAGGGCGCAGGGTGGCAGCCTTTTCTCTCGGCGCCGTCTTTGTAATGCCATCCGCTTCCGGGTTCATTCATTTTTCATGACTCCCGTCTAGTAAATCATTTTTACCAGTTATTGTCGAGCCGGGGTCGCTTTCTCTCTTCCGGTGCCGACGGCGACGAGGGAGGGGGCGGGCGTACCTTTATAATACGGCACGTTAGCAACTCCGCCATGATTCACTGACCAGTGGCGCGAGGTACGGCCTGCGGAAGCTCCCCGTGTAAATTATACTCGCGTAGACGTCAACAGAGTGGAGTAGTAGTTCTTCTAGCAGAACTGATACTAGGAAGTAACAGGGACAGTTGTAAAACTAGTTAAAACAGCTTCAACTTAAAGGAAAACCACGACCTTTATTTATTGTGTACATTGTGGAATAGTTATTGAAAGGCGGCGAATTTCAGTTTCCTGATTATAAAATAACATTTGATGCTACATATCACGGTTTAGTCGTATTGATTTTCAGCTTTCAAAATTGATGACAACAACGAAATCCATCATGCTGGGATCATAGTCTCAACGAAATCGGGGGATTCTGCCGACGTCCGACGTCATCGCCCGAAGACTGACGATCTTTCCAATTCAATGTGCCACTACGTGTATGGTCTCAGTGCAATCTATCTTAGCGTAAACCTACAGACATCGGACGATGGTTGGCAAAATTCCAAGCACTTTGGTTTCTTCTAGAGGATCGGAAGACGTTCCCATACGAAAAAAAAGGAATGTGAGAGACTTGAGAATTCAGTATAAAAAAAAATAGTATGTGGCAACCTGAACATGAGGGTGGTTTGATAAGTCTGGTAAATTTCCAATGAAGAATGGATCATTTTTGTGGTGCCTTCGTGGTTGATAAATTTTACTATTCCAAGGATCGTATAAAGAATTTCAACAATGTATGTCACACGGTCCACTGTTGACAGCTTCCTGAAATGGTCACTGTGTCGACTTTGACTGAAAATGGAGAAACTCGAGTTTCGTGCTGTAATTACAGTTTTGTATGTGAAGGTTTGTATTGCCACACAAATCAAAACTGAGTTGCATGAAGTTCGTGCGGACTCTACACTATCATTGAAGACCATTTACTTTTGGATTAATGAATTTAAACGTGACTGGACTAGTATCGAAGACGAAACGCGCTTCACTGTGCAACTGATGTCACCGCAAAGAAAAACCATGGACAAAATTCATGAGATTGCTGAAACTGCAGCCATCTCAACTGAGCGAGTGCATTATATCCTCGAAGAGCTAATTGTGACGAAGCTGTGTACGAGGTGGGTGCCGCGATTGCTCATAGTCGACCAAAAGTACATACTGAACATCATTTCAACACAATGTCTGTCGATGTTTAATCACACTCCGCATGACTTTTACCACCGATTTCTAACTGTTGATGAAACCTGATCCATAATTATACACCAGAGTCAAAATGGCAGTCAAAAAATGGACAAACGCTGGTGAAAGTGCACCTAAGAAGGGAAAATCTATTTTGCCAGCTGTTAAGGTGGTTTTTTTATTTATTTATTTTATTCCCAAGGTAAATCCTCGTAGATTACTTAAAAAAAAGAGAACCATAACAGGACCCTGTTATGCTTCGTTGTTAGATTATTTGAAACTTACATAGGCCGAAAAAAGACCAAGATTCAAATACGAAAGTGCTTTTTCACCAGCATAACGTACGGTCACACACCTCAGCGATAACAATAGCGGAAGTGCATGAATTTGGTTTAGAATTGGATTCTTATCCCCTCTATTCACCAGACGTGGCCCTAAGTGACTTAATAAGTTTCCATAACTTGAAACTGTTGCTCAATGAGAAGAAATTTTCGTGATATGGGGAAGTGGTAGTTGGAGCCAACAAGTATTTTACAGAGTTTGACGGAAACTATTTTCCCGACGGCATGAAAAAGCTACAGGATTTCTGGACCATGTACACTCCTGGAGATTGAAATAAGAACACCGTGAATTCATTGTCCCAGGGAGGGGAAACTTTATTGACACATTCCTGGGGTCAGATACATCACATGATCACACTGACAGAACCACAGGCACATAGACACAGGCAACAGAGCATGCACAATGTCGGCACTAGTACAGTGTATATCCACCTTTCGCAGCAATGCAGGCTGCTATTCTCCCATGGAGACGATCGTAGAGATGCTGGATGTAGTCCTGTGGAACGGCTTGCCATGCCATTTCCACCCGGCGCCTCAGTTGGACCAGCGTTCGTGCTGGACGTGCAGACCGCGTGAGACGACGCTTCATCCAGTCCCAAACATGCTCAATGGGGGACAGATCCGGAGATCTTGCTGGCCAGGGTAGTTGACTTACACCTTCTAGAGCACGTTGGGTGGCACGGGATACATGCGGACGTGCATTGTCCTGTTGGAACAGCAAGTTCCCTTGCCGGTCTAGGAATGGTAGAACGATGGGTTCGATGACGGTTTGGATGTACCGTGCACTATTCAGTGTCCCCTCGACGATCACCAGTGGTGTACGGTCAGTGTAGGAGATCGCTCCCCACACCATGATGCCGGGTGTTGGCCCTGTGTGCCTCGGTCGTATGCAGTCCTGATTGTGGCGCTCACCTGCACGGCGCCAAACACGCATACGACCATCATTGGCACCAAGGCAGAAGCGACTCTCATCGCTGAAGACGACACGTCTCCATTCGTCCCTCCATTCACGCCTGTCGCGACACCACTGGAGGCGGGCTGCACGATGTTGGGGCGAGAGCGGAAGACGGCCTAACGCTGTGCGGGACCGTAGCCCAGCTTCATGGAGACGGTTGCGAATGGTCCTCGCCGATACCCCAGGAGCAACAGTGTCCCTAATTTGCTGGGAAGTGGCGGTGCGGTCCCCTACGGCACTGCGTAGGATCCTACGGTCTTGGCGTGCATCCGTGCGTCGCTGCGGTCCGGTCCCAGGTCGACGGGCACGTGCACCTTCTGCCGACCACTGGCGACAACATCGATGTACTGTGGAGACCTCACGCCCCACGTGTTGAGCAATTCGGCGGTACGTCCACCCGGCCTCCCGCATGCCCACTATACGCCCTCGCTCAAAGTCCGTCAACTGCACATACGGTTCACGTCCACGCTGTCGCGGCATGCTACCAGTGTTAAAGACTGCGATGGAGCTCCGTATGCCACGGCAAACTGGCTGACACTGACGGCGGCGGTGCACAAATGCTGCGCAGCTAGCGCCATTCGACGGCCAACACCGCGGTTCCTGGTGTGTCCGCTGTGCCGTGCGTGTGATCATTGCTTGTACAGCCCTCTCGCAGTGCCCGGAGCAAGTATGGTGGGTCTGACACACCGGTGTCAATGTGTTCTTTTTTCCATTTCCAGGAGTGTATATATCCCTCAAAGGAGACTATGTCGAGAGGTAAGGCGAGTCGTTAACGCGACAAAAATTTTTGTTACTTTTTTACCAGATTTTTCAAATCACCCTCGTGTATCAAACAAGGAGTTTGTTTCCGTATCTATGATCTGAAATCGCAATTAATTTGTGCGAAAATTCCGCAAAATTGTATCCTGCCCATTATGTTACATCACCAGACTTAGGGTGATGTCCTCAACAGAGTAGTAATTTACTGTAATTGGAGCTAATGACTGATATACAACAACCACAATTTATTGAACGGGGTATTAAACTGAGTGAACAGAAAACTTTACCTTATTGAAAACTAGCCTCCTTTACTCTGATATGCAGTTTCTGAAGTGGGACAGCTATTTAGTTGCACCACGAATCATCTGATTATGTAACAGAAAAATTTTCTCTTCAAACTTGTGTATTCATAAAACTTATTCCACTATCTGATGAAACAATAAATGGTAGTTGCCACATACTTCTCGCTAGAGCCATAGCACATTAATGTGCATTCGGCGCCGTTCTAATAGGAAAAACCTCAATGCAAGAGCCGTCTCTAACACATAAGAGTTAAAGCTCCCATCGCACGAAAAACTGACAAAGTAGTTAGGATGCACTGTGACTGAGCTGTCGGCCGATCTTATCGGGCGACCTCTGGTGACTGTGCCTGACAACCGATGTTGGTACTACTGTGATCGCAGAGTCAGTAAAAAAAATGCTTCCAAGGCCGCCATTGTATGCACATAAAGATACATAAGTAACTACAGAATTCCTTGCTTTTACATGGGCAGTAAATTAACAACAATAAGAGGGTCCACAGCGAAACTCTGTCTCGAAATCTGACACAAAACCCAGAGAGATTCTGCACCAACGGCAAGATACAATCAATATCTTCACTGCGTAATAGCGATGGTAATGCGATCGATGACGAGGCCACTAGGACGGAGTTACTAAATACGGATTTCCGAAATTCCATACCCCAGAGAAAAAGTAAATATTCCAAACTTCGAATCAAGAACAGCTGCCATCATGAATGAGAAACTTAAAGGTAGATATGAAGCAAAGCAACTTGGATTGTTTAGTAAAGGCAAGTCTTCCGTCCAGACTGTATACCAATTTGGTACCTTTCAAAGAATTCAAACATAAAAACTCTACAGTTAGCAGTCCTGTACAACCGCTTGCCCGACGAAAGATCCGTACTTAAAGATTGGAAGGTTGCTAATATCATATCAATACACGGGAAAGGAAGTAGGAGTAATACATAGAATTACGGACCTACGTCACTGACGTCGATTTGCAGAAGGATTTTGGAAAATTTTCGAATATTATGAATTATCTTGAAGAAAACGATCTATTGACATACAGCCAGTTCGAATTCAGAAAATATCGTTCTTGTGAAACACAACTAGCTCTTTATTCTCACGAAGTAATGATCGCAATCTGGAGATCTCAAACAGATTTCACATATCTAAATTTACAGAAGGCTTTTGAAACCGTGCCTCACCAGCGACCTCTAATAAAACTGCATGCCTACAGAATATCGCCGGCCGGGGTGGCCGAGCTGTTCTAGGCGCTACAGTCTAGAACCGCGTGACCGCTACGGTTGCAGGTTCGAATCCTGCCTCGGGCATGGATGTGTGTGATGTCCTTAGGTTAGTTAGGTTTAAGTAGTTCTAAGTTCTAGGGGACTGATGACCTCTGAAGTTAAGTCCCATAGTGCTCAGAGCCATTTGAACCATTCTTGAACAGAATATCATCTTAGTTGAGCGACTGGGTTTGTGATTTCATGTCAGAAACGTCACAGTTCGTAGTAACTGACAGAATGTCATCGAGTATAACGGAAGTGATATTTGGTGTTCTACGAGAAAGAGTTACAAACCATCTGTTGTTCGTAGTCTACATAAATGATTTAAGGGACAGTTTGAGCGGCCCTCTTACATTTTTTGCAGATGAGGCTGTTATTTGTCGTCATATAAAGTCATAAGAATATCAAAGCCAATTGAAAATGATTGATAGCTATATGGTACTAAAATTGGCAGTAGGCTCTAAACAACGAACAATATTAGGTCATCCACATGTTTACTAAAAGGAATCCGCTAAAATTTCGGTTGTATGAAAAATAACATAAATCTAAAGACTGTCAGTTCTGCAACATAACTCCAATTACGGACAGTTTAAATTGGGACTACCATGTATGTAATGTTGTGGTAAGGAGAACTAAATACTACGTTTTATTGGCAGAACATTTAGAAGATGCAACAGATGTGCTAAAGAGACTGCCTACACTACTCTCGTCTGTCCTCCACTGGAGTCTCATTGCGCTGTATGGAGTTCGTACCAGTTTATGCTGAGGCAGGACGTAGATTAAGTTCAAAGAAGGGCATTCGATTTGTATTATCGGGAAACAGGGAAGAGTGTTTCGCAGGTATAATATGCGAGTTACGATGGCAATCTTTAAAACGAAGACTTTTTTTAGCGGCAAGTATTTTTTCACGACGTTTCGGTCAACTAATTTCTCCACCGGATGTGGAAATTGACGCCAACCCACAAAGGGAGAAATGCTCATCGTAATAAAGTCAGAGCACGCACGTAGGAATTTAATTGTTACTTTTACCCGGATTCGACGATCGATCAATGGATAAGTGCCGGTGCTTCGTGTTAATCACAATTTTCCTAACCTAGGTCGCTGGACATCTCTACAATTGCCGTCATCGAGGTGAACGGCGTCTCGAAACGTGTAACGCGCAACGAACGCAGGCTTGCGGTGTAAAACCATAGCTCTAGTGCTGTATTCATTTATTTTGCCTTTTGTTTTGTTTAGTGTTATATCCTTGAGTTTCTGTAAATGTTGTTGTATTGAATCGATACCGTTAGAGTGGTTACTGTTTTCTGTGTAAAAAACTTTGACGTCGTGGTTTAATTCTATGCAATGTAGTGTATCTATTATTTGAATTCTTTGCCACATCTGGAGGGAACAAAACTTAATGTGTATAATTGTAATTTTGTTTAAACAATTTTTTGTAGAAATGTCAATATATGAAAATGTTCTGTTTTATTTAAAATGTTCGTTTGCTGTTATGTAAACTGCTGACCTTCACTTAGGGTTCTGAGTTATTTTGTATGTAAAATGTGGTGTGGCTCACCTCGGGAACGGAACTGAGTAGCGCGCGCAAATTGTGGTTGGCATAAGTAGAAGAGGTGGATTAAGAGTCAGTCGGGGACGAGCTACCAAACTGTCAACTGCTCATGTGAAAGTTATATATTGTGCTGGTGCCGAGAGAGGCTTTCCGCGTCGCTTTCCAATGCCTCGGATGGATGGATAAAGAGCTGGAACTATTCTGAAATTGGTATCTATCACCGCCACCAAGAAATGCAGAGTCCAGCAATTCTACCTACAAATCCACCTACCAACATGCACACGCCACCACATTGCGCAGTAACTGTAATAGAACAGAAGAACGATGGTAATGTACGGTGACGGATCAGCTCACTGGATGTGTTAGTGTGCTGAAAAAATGTTCAAATGCGTGTGAAATCTTATGGGACTTAACTGCTAAGGTCATCAGTCCCTAAGCTTACACACTACTTAACCTAAATTATCCTAAGGACAAACACACGCCCCCATGCCCGAAGGAGGACTCGAACCTCCGCCGGGACCAGCCGCACAGTCCATGACTGCAGCGCTTTGAGGTGTGCTGAAATATAAGGTAATTTATAACTGAATTTATGTTCCTACCTTGATTTTTTCCCTATGACAACACCTCTCAGGTTCCTCTCAGTTTGAACTATGTTTGCCGAGTGTCCTTGTTGTGAAAAAAAATATAAGCCTCAAAGCCAAACAGTTAACTAAATAATGATGTTTGTTATTTGGTAAGAAGGCAGTATTCAGATTTACTGTGGATTTGGTAACATTGTAGGAGGTAGTAAATGTAACTTTATGAAAGCCTCCCAGTAATTGAAATAGTCCAATTTAAAGTTTTATGGACTTACAAAATTACCTATTTAATCATTGACTTGAAAGTAGAAGACTGTGGTAATAAAAACAAGCAATAAATCATCTTGAGGTTAGTTCCAAAAGTAAATATTACTAAAGTTTGACTAGAAATGTTTTTCTTAGTAGACAACATGCTATTACTTTTAAAATTTTAAATTTCTTAAAACTGAGGCTTATGAAGTTTTGCTTAGTTAGTGATCATAGTGCTGCCTGTTGTAAGTTGTAAAATGTGAGTCAGTTCTTACACATATGTCAATATTGTGTCTCACTGCAGTGAAAGTCGTAAACTGCATTTTTGGAAAGTTATATACTCATGTTTTCTAAGTGCTTGTCTCTTATGTATTGAAAGTACATATTAATAATGTAACGGGATCCTCGGTTTGTTAATTGTGCTTATGCTAGGTAACAAGTAATAGAAAGACCACTACTTATGATTACAGCAGCTTCTTTTATTCAAAGGTCAGTGAGAAATACACTCCTGGAAATTGAAATAAGAACACCGTGAATTCATTGTCCCAGGAAGGGGAAACATTATTGACACATTCCTGGGGTCAGATACATCACATGATCACACTGACAGAACCACAGGCACATAGACACAGGCAACAGAGCATGCACAATGTCGGCACTAGTACAGTGTATATCCACCTTTCGCAGCAATGCAGGCTGCTATTCTCCCATGGAGACGATCGTAGAGATGCTGGATGTAGTCCTGTGGAACGGCTTGCCATGCCATTTCCACCTGGCGCCTCAGTTGGACCAGCGTTCGGGCTGGACGTGCAGACCGCGTGAGACGACGCTTCATCCAGTCCCAAACATGCTCAATGGGGGACAGATCCGGAGATCTTGCTGGCCAGGGTAGTTGACTTACACCTTCTAGAGCACGTTGGGTGGCACGGGATACATGCGGACGTGCATTGTCCTGTTGGAACAGCAAGTTCCCTTGCCGGTCTAGGAATGGTAGAACGATGGGTTCGATGACGGTTTGGATGTACCGTGCACTGTTCAGTGTCCCCTCGACGATCACCAGTGGTGTACGGCCAGTGTAGGAGATCGCTCCCCACACCATGATGCCGGGTGTTGGCCCTGTGTGCCTCGGTCGTATGCAGTCCTGATTGTGGCGCTCACCTGCACGGCGCCAAACACGCATACGACCATCATTGGCACCAAGGCAGAAGCGACTCTCATCGCTAAAGACGACACGTCTCCATTCGTCCCTCCATTCACGCCTGTCGCGACACCACTGGAGGCGGGCTGCACGATGTTGGGGCTTGAGCGGAAGACGGCCTAACGGTGTGCGGGACCGTAGCCCAGCTTCATGGAGACGGTTGCGAATGGTCCTCGCCGATACCCCAGGAGCAACAGTGTCCCTAATTTGCTGGGAAGTGGCGGTGCGGTCCCCTACGGCACTGCGTAGGATCCTACGGTCGTGGCGTGCATCCGTGCGTCGCTGCGGTCCGGTCCCAGGTCGACGGGCACGTGCACCTTCCGTCGACCACTGGCGACAACATCGATGTACTGTGGAGACCTCACGCCCCACGTGTTGAGCAATTCGGCGGTACGTCCACCCGGCCTCCCGCATGCCCACTATACGCCCTCGCTCAAAGTCCGTCAACTGCACATACGGTTCACGCCCACGCTGTCGCGGCATGCTACCAGTGTTAAAGACTGCGATGGAGCTCCGTATGCCACGGCAAACTGGCTGACACTGACGGCGGCGGTGCACAAATGCTGCGCAGCTAGCGCCATTCGACGGTCAGCACCGCGGTTCCTGGTGTGTCCGCTGTGCCGTGCGTGTGATCATTGCTTGTACAGCCCTCTCGCAGTGTCCGGAGCAAGTATGGTGGGTCTGACACACCGGTGTCAATGTGTTCTTTTTTCCATTTCAGGAGTGTAGTTAGCTAGTGAAATATTTTTTTTTCATGTCGGATAGAAAATCAATTGGTAAAAGAAATACTGAACCTATGTCCATTTTATGATTCTACAGTGAATATTGATAGCATTATTATTGAGACCATTCAGTTTGACTAAGCCCTGAAGATGGTAGTGCGTATCGTTATCTGTTATATTTATTCAAATAGATTGTTCTGTTCTAGCTGTCAGCTCCAACCTTAACGTTAACAAATGCAGATGTCAGAGTTCATTGCACTCGCGTGTGGCAAAGTATAGGTTGGATTTGTCCGTTAAAGTTACTCATACCTATTCTCTTGCCTAATCAGGCTGGCGACAGTTTTCCTTATTCTTTGGACACTGTGGATAGGTAAATTATTGTTTGTTACTGTTTAAATATTTGCGTAATTCTGACTTTCACTTCCGAGAAGCCACCTCCGTTAGGTACATCACGGTCAACATAACAAGGTTCTTTCAGAGGCTAACACTGCTCTGTTGCTTTATACCGTAATTGCTTGAATAAAAATAATTTCCTTATACGAACTGCCTCCAACTTTAAGGTAATGGTACAGATGTGGAGGAGGTTAAAGTGGGAACAGTATTATGCTGTGGGAAACATACTCCTGCGCGTCCATGGGACCTATGGTAGTAATCGAAGACGCACTGACGGCTGCGAACAACCTGCAACACTTCATGCTTGATGTCTTCCCCGATATCCGTGTCTCGGAGCCAGAAAAGCGCTACAGTGGTTCAAGGAGCTTTATGACGAACTCACGTTGATGTCTCTGAGGCCAAATTCGGCTGATGTTTTGTTGGTTGGTTGATTTGGGGGAGGAGACCAAATTGCGCGGTCATCGATCCCGTCGGATTAAGAAAGGAAGTCGGCCGTGCTCTTTCAAAGGAACCTTCCCGGCATTTGCCTGAAGAGATTTAGGGAAATCACCGAAAAACTATATCAGAACGGCCGGACGGGTGTTTGAACTGTCGTCCTGCATTGCGCTATGTTGATGTTTATCCTATAGAACCCATCCGGCTCGCTACAGCGTGCCATCCACACATACATAAATCAGCATCCCGTTATTTACGCTAATTACATGAGCTGTACGTAGACATCTAATGCCACATATTTCTACATCACTACCAACGAGCTTTCGGATCCCTAACACTGGGAATCACTAACGTATTTCGTTTCGAAGACGGACGAAAAGGCAATTAAGCAGGTGGTCATAATGTTATGGCTCAGCAGTGTATTTGTAGCCTAGAGAAGTGCTGAAAGCATATTCACCTAAATGAGTGATTTCAATGATTGAGTGTAACACGGATTAAAAGTGTCAGATGTACTTTTTCCAGAATGTTTAGAGAACGGTAAAGGTAATGGTAATCTTTTTCCTTTGCTGTGCAAAATTTGACTGCCGTCGCCAACACTGCATACAGCTACTTGAGACGACAACCAGTCGTAGAAGGAAGAACAATCTAAATATCCACTGTAACCTGCGGTACTTCCACGTTTAGAGAGAACTGCAGTCCAGCACTTGGCCTGATGGTGTGAGGGGCCACAGCGTAGACATCACGATCGCATCTGGTTCGTGTAGCCGTTAATATGGGACGCGCCATTACATTTCTGATAAACGTCGACGGGAGTCGTGATGGTCGAATGGGCACAGAACTTGAATACGGCGCGCAGTTATCTTCGAAGTTCAGTTCGATGCCCGGCCGGGTTAGAGCCGGAGATGGCACCTCTAAGTATTATATATGCATCACTAACACTCTAGTATGATCTACAAATTTAGTCTTGTAATCTTGTGCTATACGTAATATCCACAATAACTATATTTCATTTATAAAGTGTTTCGATTTTAATAGCCATCAGTGTAAGTAAATGGCGTTGAATCTCTGAAGTACACGTAATTGTTTTCATAAGGTGAAGGCAGGCGCTGCAAGACATCTATTTCGGGGACCTTCGGCATACTGTTGAGCATTACCCGAATGTGGCTAATATGAGGGCGTTTAGTTAACTAAATTTGCGTTTTGGAAGAAGAATCAGTAACAGATTCTGACACAGGATACTTAAGCAAAACGAGGTATCTCTAGAACACTATTTAATTGTAATTGTACTTAAAGGACCACCTAAATTTTCCCGAAAAATCTGAATATTTGTAATTTTGATCAGCTGCGGGTCAAGCTGACGGGGAAAAGTCTTGCTAACGTGGCTGGTGCTCAACTGGCGCCATGAAGAAAATTTTAAATTCTCTGCTGATTTCATCAAACGTCGATATGATGATGTAAGTTCTTTCCCCGATAACTAGACCTAAGGCACTTTTGTTTGTTGTTGTCATTACGCTACATTTTACATTAAGGGTTATGTATGACTAATTGTACATTATTTTATATTAATTGCTCGTCGTCTGCAACTAAATGATGTTAATATGGGTTTGATTGGCGAGTTACCACATAACTTTATACCTAAATGTAATTTTCTTGTGCGAAAATGTTTCGCTACTAAATTTGAGTCTTCATTCCCCCTAGTCGCCGAGAAGCGCACACAAACTCTACGCGTATCTTGTGGAACTTCCTTCACAAATAATTTTCTTCTTACCAAATACAGTGTTCATGTTGCTGTGTTTGTCCATTCCCTGTTTGTGTTCACTTGTTCTCCAGTCAGTTTGGTGTCAAACCTGAATTTTGTTTACTCCCTACTCTCTCCTCCCTCCCCCTTTGTGTGTGTGTGTGGGGGGGGGGGGTGAGTTTATCTCTTTGTTTATGCATTTTTCTGCAAATTTCCGTTAATGTGTTAAGGCCTGTGCCATTGCAAGATGTAGTGCGATCATGTATAATCTGTTTGCTTTGCGAATGCTGCCTGTATAGGGAAGTTTTCTTCTATTGTAAGCTTATGATACTGACTGTGGTTACGTTTATGAATATTTAAATCTGTATCTATTTTATTTGCATGATGATTATGGGCTGTTAGGCAGTCAGAAAATGTGCTATGGGAGGTGTTACTTTCTTGAGCTCTGAGTTGATCTGAATATACTGCCTTAAAGTTCCTTCATGTTTACCTTATGTGTACTATATTGGAGTCACAATCGATGAGGTCGAGTTTCGACTTATTTTGCGCATATACGTCGGGATACTCCGACAATCACTGAGCGTTCAGTACTGCTCTCAGCGCTTTGCTGTGAATGTTGTAGCCAATGCGAACCTTAAACGCGATTGTAGCGATTTACTTCGTGAACTTTTATTCCATTCGTTGCGCGTCGTGACTCCTGATGGCGGTGGTAAGTGACAAATTCTGCAGAAGCAAGCGAGAGACATAACTTGCAGTGTACACACGCTTTCTTGAGAAGGGCAGAACACGTGTATGCTCGTACCACAACAGTCGCTTGGACCGGAAAGAATGCAATCCCTTCCGTGTATCGAGCTGCGCGAACTGCCATCGTTCGTGGATCGGACTCTAACTCGCAGGAGATCCACGTAATTTGACATATGCCTGATCTGTTGAAGTTTTCTGTGGGTGTTCCCTGCATTTTAAGTTTTTTCTGTGCTGAATTGTCCATTCTGGGTAGTATATTAAGTCCATTTCTTCAGAATGTTGCCTATTCTGTGAATTATTATATTATTAGAGGTGAGCATGAACTATTTTATAATAATATTCCGGATGCACTCGCGGAAAATGATGAAATAATAGACTTGCCAGGAAAACGTCAAGCAGCATACGTGCTAATTTGTTTCGTGCATCGTTTCTTTCTATGTCCCTCCATGCGTGTGGTCATTGTCTGTGAGTTGCTTTCTTCTTGTGATGTTGTGCAAGGTCTTGTGTTCATGTGGTTTTTTATTAATTTTATATTTACACATTTTTCGATTTATTTCCTCCATCATGAGGGTATCGTAACGAATTTGCACATCTATTGGTTTTATTATATTTAGTTACTGTGTATAATACTGTTTGCCTATGAGTGACCTGTTTTATCCATGGATTATGTATCTGAAGTTTGCTTAATTATGTGTTAATGGGTGATTTTATTGATTATTAAATCTGTTGCTTTTGATTATTGTTTTCCTGAATATTTTTAAAGCATGAATGTTGTTTATTTTCAGCTTGAGGAGATCCAGGATATTTAGTATATCGTTTGCTTCTTATTCTAATGAGAAGTGAACTTTTGGGTCTAAATTATTTATTTTATTATGTAACTGTTCTTTGTACGTATGTGATTCATGCTTCGTGGAAACTGTGTTATTGACATAATCGTATCAATAACATGTCTTCTATCTTTTTGGTTTCATTATGTATCTGGCGTTTTTGTATTCGTGAGTTGTTCATAGATATATTGACTAAGAGGCCATTAAGCAATGATCTAATTGACAGTCCTTAATTTTGAGGGTAAAGTTCTTTGTTGAATTAAATGTAATTTCCGATATCCTGAAAATTCACTTCAGAGTAGAAACAGAAACAGACAACACACTAAATTTCCTGGATCATATCATGCAAGAGATAAACATCACTCTTGAATTCACAGCATTCAGAACTGACAATCATGACACCATCATTCACAAGCAAACTGCCAACTGACACATAAACAAGCCTAATGGTTGTGGTTGCTATTCATCAATGTGTGTATCTGATGTCGACATCGTTATTTTAATTCTTGTTTGATGATGAGTATTGTTTCATCTATTGGAATCTAAGCGTACACTGATTGTCTTTGTCTAGCATCTCTATACGCATGATTCAGCCTTTTAATTCGTTCTCCTGGTTCGTGTTGTTTTGAAAAGCGTATATCGCCCTTAGAAATGCGTATATATATATATATATATATATATATATATATATATATATATATATATATATATAAGTGTATGGGTGAGTAGGTGGATGTGGGTATGTGTGTTGCGCTTGGTCATAAAGTGGAGAGTCCTACTGGAATATTTTATTTGCGCACTTTCGGTGACTTTGGATTTTCATATATCATGTCCAGTAATTTAATCGGCAAACACATCCACTGCAAAGGAGGAGAACCAAATTATGTATAACTGTGTTTCTCCTTTTAACCGAATGATTTACATAAGAGAGTTTATTTTATAATTCATAAATATTCTGCAGAAAGCAATTTCTAACATAGTGCTAAGGAAGGCAATTTTGAGTACAGTAATGTAAGGGAAAACTGTGATCTAGCAAAAAAGGAATGTTCAAAAATATATTAGTAGGCCCACACACAGTCGATGACAAACTTTGACGACACTCGTTTGATTCTCGCTGCACACTATGTGCATGCAAATTGTGATGACGTTAGTGAACGTCGTTGAGACGGCAGTGATAGGTTCGTCGAATTTCATGTCTCGCCACTAAGCTTTCTTCTGAAGTACAATGATAACAGCATTGTTCCAGTTTTGAGAACCTGAATGTAAGTCATTACATTTCGTTCACTGCGTTCTTGGTTCTGCTCACCAGTTGTGATTTACACGTTTTTATGATACGTCAGTTCTATGTAGCAAAGAAATCTACCTTATAAAATCGAGAATTTATGCTTGTAATGTAATGAAAAATATATAGGCAAATTTCCATGCCATGTTTAATGATTCAATCACATCTCAATTCATAATAGTACTTTTGGCCATCAGTTAACAGCAAACTAAAGAGATGCTCTATATGCAATTTTGAATTAGCAATACTGAACGACACTCAAACCAAGTAAATAACGTCGCATCTAAACACAAATAAAACATAAACAGATGTAAGTCTTATCGAATTCCAGAAAATACAACATGGAATATTACAAGTAAAATAATAATTAACAGTAAAATAACAAAATCATAAACATGGCTAATCCAGAGGGACACATCGTAAATTACTACCAGAATTAAAGAGAAAGATGGGAAAGACGTAATCATAGTTATACTTACGATAATATTTGAGGTGGTAGTGGTAGTAGTAGTAGTAGTAGTAGTAGTGGTAGTAGTAGTAGTAACTACTGTAAAAGTTCAGGGAATTCCGTTGCAGTGTTGTGGTACCTGTGTTGAATCAGACAGAGTAATTGTAATTGTGGAAAAATATGATACTTCCCAACACGATGTATGTCATGATACAGAAATTGTAAGGAAAGAGGAATACTGCTGCACTGTCTATGGTACTTACCAGATAGAATTAACAGATTCCGTCGAGAAGTTAAAAGAAGAGCAGCGCGATTTGCATTATCGCAAATTAGGGGAGGGAGAGTCTCTGACATGGTACAGAATTTAGGGCGGATACCATTAAAACAAAGGCGTTTTTCATTGCGGCGAAATCTTCTAACCAAATGTCGATTACTAACTTCTTCTCCGAATGAGAAAATAGTTTGTTGACGTCAGCTTACATTGGGAGAAACGATCATCATAATAAAGTAAGGGAAATCAGAGCTCACACTGAATGATATAGGTCTCCGTTTTTTCCGAGCGCTGTTCGAGAGAGGAATGATGGGGAATTATTGTTAAGGTGTTTCGACGAACACTCTGCCAGGCATTTATGTGTGATTCGCAGAGTATCCATGTAGATGTAGGTGTAGAATGGGTAATAGCATTTGCATCAGTAACAGTAGCAAGTCACGGATACGTTAATAGGTATAATTAAATGATACGATGGTAAATAACAATGTTATTTACGTTATTTTAGGTTTTAGGCAAAAGGTAGCAGTGTTGGAACAATACATAAATTTTTAGTGTACGAAAACTTTATTTTACGACTTCTTTCAGAGTGCTCGCTCTTCTATTCCCTGACGTTTATAAGAATCTTAGGGATAGATTTTGGTTAGTTCACTAACATAAGCAGGGAAAATACCCAATCTACCGAAGTTATTTTGCTGAGAGAAATGTTGTACGTGATCACATGCAATCCAATGATGCCAGATCCCTGGATCACTTATAGTAATTGTCCAGTCTGGTCCGAAAGTCTCGTCACTTCCTCTTTTCTCGTCATGATGTGTATTTATTTATTTATGTATTTCGAACATGTCAAATAGCAGATGTGCGGCAAACGTTGACACTTGTTCCAACTAGTTTAGTAACACAGAACAACAGTGTGGGCGCAATCACTGTCACGGCACAAAATGATGCGGCGTCAGGTCGTGTGTGAACTTTTCCGAACCGTAGGCAGCGTGATTTTCTTGAATGTCACCCTAACAGCTTGCTTCATTTCGTCAATTGTCTGGTACCGTTGCTCCACGACATGCTGTTTAATTATTCCGCACAGGGAATTGTCGCATTATGCCACATCTGGAGTCCTCGGAGGCCACTCGATCGGCGCTGGCAGATGCACTAATCCTATCCACCTCTCGGATAATCCAAGAAATCTTGAAGCGTTGTGGGCAAAAGCTCTATCTTGTTAAAGCCAACTGTCGCCAAGAATGTTCAGTCTAAGGAGGTCCAGAAAAGGCCATTTACGCAACATTTGCAAAGATGAATGTTGATTCTCTGCAGCGTCAAAGAAACACGGCCCTATGAGGTGCCTACTGGACATTACACCCCAGATCATAACATGTCGGGGTCATTCTCTTGCTCTCCTTAAGAATATGGGTTTTCCTTGGTTCGGAAAAAAATAGCCCTGTTCCGACAAGATCGATAAATTCCACGTTCGTCTGAGATCAAAACTTTTCTCCGCTGTTAGAGCGTCACAAGCACATCGAGTAATCTGAGCAAGCCTCATGTATTCGCCGCATATCTTCGCCAACCAACGCATTTACGAATGTTGCCCTAAAAGATCGTAACTCCAGATCCTTTCTCACGTGTCTCAGCATAGACGCTTCTGGAATACCGAGTTCGGCAGATCTTCTCCGCAATAGTTTTATGGGGTATCTGGTCACAGAATCCACCATTGCTGCACATGTTTGTTATCGTATTGATGGTCGACCTCTCCTCTTTCCATTCAAAATGGATCCGGTTATGAAGAGTTTCAGTTGTCATCTCAGTATCGTTCACTTTGGTGGAGTTTCTTTATGTAACCGTGCCTCAAAATGCCGTTGCACATCTGTTTTCCCGGTCTGTGCACGATCACGAGCCCATGCACTTGCCAGAACACATTCTTCCACACCGTAGGTACTTGTGTCCTCCACGTGAAAAGAACGAAAATACGTATGGAGTATAAGCATATATCATGACCAAAAACGAGGTGAAAGAAATGATCATTAGATTAAGACCCTTCGCTGTCGACAGGCGTTGATATATATAAACGGGGACAGTTGAAAAGTTGAAAATGTATGCCCCGACCAGGACGCGAATCTGCGATCTCCTGCTTACATGGCAGACGCTCTATCTATCTTTTCTTTTTTCTTTTTTTTCAATCTCATTTTCTTCGCTATCGTTCGGTGCATCTGATCGGGGTGGACGTCATAACACACCCGTTTAAATTCGTTGTTGAACGATTAACTCAGTTCTTTTATTACAGAGGGCAGCTAACCCTCTGACCGAACACGCTGAGCTACCGTGCCGACATCCATCTGAGCCACCGAGGGCACAGAGGATGGTACGACTGCAGGGATTTATCCCTTGCACGCTCCCCGTGAGACCCACATTCCTAACTTAATGTCCACGCAGTACATTCGTAGTGCCCCTGCCCAGTACACGCATTAATCGCGGCAAACAATCTGACCGAGTACCGTAAGAGTTCGGGCAATGCGTGTGCATACGCACAGAAGAAGAAGGTCATGGCCGGTTGGCATGAACTACACTCCTGGAAATGGAAAAAAGAACACATTGACACCGGTGTGTCAGACCCACCATACTTGCTCCGGACACTGCGAGAGGGCTGTACAAGCAATGATCACACGCACGGCACAGCGGACACACCAGGAACCGCGGTGTTGGCCGTCGAATGGCGCTAGCTGCGCAGCATTTGTGCACCGCCGCCGTCAGTGTCAGCCAGTTTGCCGTGGCATACGGAGCTCCATCGCAATCTTTAACACTGGTAGCATGCCGCGACAGCGTGGACGTGAACCGTATGTGCAGTTGACGGACTTTGAGCGAGGGCGTATAGTGGGCATGCGGGAGGCCGGGTGTACGTACCGCCGAATTGCTCAACACGTGGGGCGTGAGGTCTCCACAGTACATCGATGTTGTCGCCAGTGGTCGGCGGAAGGTGCACGTGCCCGTCGACCTGGGACCGGACCGCAGCGACGCACGGATGCACGCCAAGACCGTAGGATCCTACGCAGTGCCGTAGGGGACCGCACCGCCACTTCCCAGCAAATTAGGGACACTGTTGCTCCTGGGGTATCGGCGAGGACCATTCGCAACCGTCTCCATGAAGCTGGGCTACGGTCCCGCACACCGTTAGGCCGTCTTCCGCTCACGCCCCAACATCGTGCAGCCCGCCTCCAGTGGTGTCGCGACAGGCGTGAATGGAGGGACGAATGGAGACGTGTCGTCTTCAGCGATGAGAGTCGCTTCTGCCTTGGTGCCAATGATGGTCGTATGCGTGTTTGGCGCCGTGCAGGTGAGCGCCACAATCAGGATTGCATACGACCGAGGCACACATGGCCAACACCCGGCATCATGGTGTGGGGAGCGATCTCCTACACTGACCGTACACCACTGGTGATCGTCGAGGGGACACTGAATAGTGCACGGTACATCCAAACCGTCATCGAACCCATCGTTCTACCATTCCTAGACCGGCAAGGGAACTTGCTGTTCCAACAGGACAATGCACGTCCGCATGTATCCCGTGCCACCCAACGTGCTCTAGAAGGTGTAAGTCAACTACCCTGGCCAGCAAGATCTCCGGATCTGTCCCCCATTGAGCATGTTTGGGACTGGATGAAGCGTCGTCTCACGCGGTCTGCACGTCCAGCACGAACGCCGGTCCAACTGAGGCGCCAGGTGGAAATGGCATGGCAAGCCGTTCCACAGGACTACATCCAGCATCTCTACGATCGTCTCCATGGGAGAATAGCAGCCTGCATTTCTGTGAAAGGTGGATATACACTGTACTAGTGCCGACATTGTGCATGCTCTGTTGCCTGTGTCTATGTGCCTGTGGTTCTGTCAGTGTGATCATGTGATGTATCTGACCCCAGGAATGTGTCAATAAAGTTTCCCCTTCCTGGGACAATGAATTCACGGTGTTCTTATTTCAATTTCCAGGAGTGTATATATGGAAATGGTATCTGTTCTTTTGGACATGTCCCAAAGAACAGATACCATCTCCATAAAAATGAAGTGGTTGACAGTACTTTCGGACCTTATTATAGTTAGTTGTTTATTCCCCACAGATCGTTTTACAAAGATGTTAAACATATTATCTTATTGCAATAAAAACATAATTGAAAATTAACAAATATTTACGTGCTTATCACCCACTTACCTATGTGATTTAAAATTAAAGTTATAATCAAATAATATATAAATTGATAATGTTTATTCAAGTCTGGTGGCCATTTTCAGCACCCATTTGGCTTAGTAAACACACAGTAGTACGCTATCGATGTCATATGGATGTACAAACAGCTGATATTGCTAAATAACTGAACGCGATTTGCAATGACTCTGCTGTTCTAAATTACGATGCAAAGAGTTCCTTTGAGCATGCATGCATGGCCAAAGGAATGGTCACTGCCCTCATTCCATTCTACTGCTGATGGTTGTCCTTGTTCGTAATTGCGAATACATGGAACGTATTTCATAACGGTTCTTGTCACAGAAGTGTCTGTTCCTTTGGGTATTCATGCATCTCCAAAGAATTTGCAGCGTAATTTAGAATAATAAAGGCACTGCAGTGTCTTAATTATCCTCCGGCACACGGCAAGCGACTTTCAAGTAAACTCTCTCACCTGTACGGGACTATACATAATGGATGTACGAGTACAGGCTGTACAGTGATGATTGACGACATATGGAAGTTTGGGTTTGGCCATGAGTCGTGCATGGATAGGGAAATCTGAAGACGACCGCGCGCGATAAGCTGGAAATCCGCGTTCGAGTCCCGGTCCGGCACAGATTTTCATTGTCCTGATTCCATTCTGCACCTGATGGGTGTTCATATTCGTCACGGCGAATACATGTAATGCAAATAACTGAAAATTCTTCAGAAATAGATGATTGTGGTATACAGGGTGAATTAGAACTCCAGAGATGCTATTCACAGGAATATTTTCGTAGCATTTTGGTGCAAGGACTCCGTGGTTGCAAATGACTTATTACGGATAATTGGTTTTTGTTCGATTCGTTTCCCCCACCCCCATATATCTTTGTATCTGTATTGTACTGAAAACATTTGAACATAAGTGTTAATGTCGATGGTATGCATTATGCATCTTATTTCTAAACAAACGTGTTCCATGCACTCAAGATACTTGCTTCTGGCCCACTATCTCCTTCCCCCTCAGTCTTGCATTCAACACTTCTTACTTCGGTTTCGGCTTTGTTTTATCCGGCAGCAATGGTTCTACGTTAACAGTGATAATCAGCAGTGTGGATAGGATTTATGGTGAAGAGTTGGCCGATATGCACCCCTTATATGGGTTCACTGAAAGCCCTGGAAGACCTCCACAAAGGCCTTATACTGAGCTCCTACATCGAATAAGGCAAACACTTAAAGTGTAACGGTTTCTTCAGACGCTTGTTGCCTTACCCTTTATTTTGTGTTGGATTTTTTCGTGATAACGTACAACAGGCTTTTTCGACCACATTGACCTTCTTTTTCACTAAAAGGAAGGCAAAAGGGGTAATAGATTTTGTGTGAGCGAAAACTTCAGTATATTGTTACTTGCTTGATGTTATAACCCCCCCACGCCAGCGCATCCTAATCTTAAGTTACAGTTTCGACACTCACACGCAATCCGTAGTAGACAGATTATGGTATCTAACATAACCTGTAATCAAAAAGATTACAAAACAGAATATTCCCTGTAATATTATCCAAAACGTTTGGTTTTCGTTATTAACCTGTATAATTTGTTACGCTGATTTTAGCTACTTCAGACGTAACGCTTTATACATAGAAACCGGAATTTCGCGCATTCCTGTTTAATATTCGTTTACGATTACTTGGCGACACTCTACGGTCAATTCTGTAACTCGCGATTCCGCGAAATTATTACATCTATTCAGTGTTCCTAATACATGCATCCGAACCTGTTGATGGCTCAGCTTTAAATTCCATCTAGATTTCACAAAGAAGCTCTTCAGGCCACATAACACGCGCGAACGGTCTATTTTCTCAATGACCGAGAAAGATAACAGCCCTTGATCGGTCAGCATAAACCCGCTCTATCCAGCGTCTTTCACTACGAACCAGTCACAACATCATAGCTTTTGTGAGGACTTCCTGAAAGTATAAATTTAAGAAATCCAGAAAAATGAAAGTAAGTCCCCTCATAAGTAACAGAATTATCCTAAAATATTTCGTTTATTCCCAGTGCCATGAACTGGCCTTCTGCTCTTTCCACATTTCCATTTCATTCTCTCAGCAAAACCACAGTTATGACGCTGAAGTACATTCAGTTAACACTCATAACAGTATTCATTTCTTATATTAGTTCGCAGTCACACCAGTAACTAAAAACATCACCAATAATTAAAAGAAATCGTAACGTTCGTGGAAGATACAGCTTCATTTGCACAATACGTTATTTTGATTGCATAAAAAATCAAAATCAATGAGATGCTGATACCTTTTGGCCACAGCCGTCACTATTAGGAACATTTGCTGGATTGGATCACACATCTGTCATTCTAGATGCTATCTGGTCTCTTCTGACTTCTATTGGCGTGATGAAAAGATGCTACGCCTCATAACAAACCGACCAAATCATAATTACATTACTAGTCTGTAACGACTCAACAAAGTCCATTAGTCTTTTATGAAAAAAAAAGCAAACGTCGTCCGTTGAGTTGCGGTTTACCATGTCTACTAGTCCTACAGTTTTATTACATGCGAAACGTCTTAAGAGAAACACTGGAAGCCTTCTGATCTTAGAAAATGAATTTTTAATTTAATTTATTTTTTTAAATTTTTTAACTGGAATGCAGCTCATCCTGTTGTCGACAGCGTCAATGATTTACTGTATATTTTTCGGCCGTTCATTACCCAAACATCCCCAGAAGAAGTTGATTGAACGGATTCAGTTTTTCTCTGTCAGATGACGTTATGAATCAGTAAGTCCCTGATTGCAATGGGATTTTATGAGATTAATGGCGCATCATTTTGATTACCCTCGGCTTTAGTGCGTAATTAACCCAATGTATCTACAGCTCCAATTAAATTTATCACGCCAACGGAAATTACTCCCATCAATGCAAATTTTGTTCTGTTCATTATTCGTCACAGGAAATGTCATATTTAGTTTTTAAGAAAGTTTAGAAAGTTGAATTGATGTGTTTTTTCAGAATGAACTCCTAGCAACACCTATTTCTTAAGCTTCAGTTGTACCTCCCAGTTGATTAATAAAGCTTTCTGCATAATGGGACTGAAATAGCCAGTTCCTTTGCTCAAGAACGATGATTTAGAACGAAATAAGTGGCAGAAGCGTGTTCAACTTGTAATTATGACAACTAGGAATAACGCCGCACTTACACTGTTAAAGATCTTCGTACGTAGTTAATGTCGGATAGACGGTTAGTAAGTGACTGTTATATAGCAAATTTAAGCACATGAGTGATCGAAATTTTCAAATACCAGTTGCAGAATTTTCGACGGCGTTGGCTGAAATACACTCTTTGAAACAGTGAATCAGGGATAAAATACAGGGCGCGCATGTTTATGTAGCTAGAAATTGTGCTGAAGCCAGACTGCAGTTTACAGAATCGATGTACCTGGAGGGGTCATTAATTGCGAATGGTGTCAGAAAGTTTTGTAACTTATTCCTTACGTTATTAATTCCACTCAGAGACAGTGAAAACTAAGGGCAATTTTGAAAATGAAGTTCACGTTTCTGTTTCTTTTACTTTAACTTTAGGTTTACCGATTACACCGTAATTCTGTAAGAGACGGCAAAAGGCTTACAAGAGCAATTGGGAGAATGGATAGCGTCTTCAGATAGCGTCTTCAGAAGAAGTTTTAAGAAAAACGTTAAACAAGTAAAATTAGGGTAATGTAATGTACTCGATTGACATTAGATGGTACTACGGGAATTACTTCAGGAAATGAGATACTTTAAGTGTTAGAAGAGCTTTTCTAGCTAAGCGTCTAAATAGATGACGGTATATAAGAAGCAGTCAAACTAAACAAGACACAAGGGAAAAAAGTAACTAAACGGTTTGTCATTTCAAAAGTAATCGCCATAACTGTAAGCACATGTACCCTTGAAGCTAGCCCCGTGTTTGCTGTCCTGGGACGCTTAACTGATACGCTAGCAAGGGAGGACATTCACGATGTTACGCAATCACATCGAATTGAGTTTATATTGAATCTTCACGAGATGTGTATCGCAATCTTGTAATGCACCTGATTAACGTCGGGTGGCTAGCCTCTCGTATAGTTGATTCATTAAATTAATTGAATTCCACTGCAGAAATGATGATGGGAGAGGATTTTGGTCAGTGTGACTCTTTAACAGCTACATCCCATCCTAAAAGTTTAGAGTTATATTTAGTGTCTTCACATGGAACAGAAAATTGATTACGAATATATACTAGGAACAAAAAATGGTTCAAATGGCTCTGAGCACTATGGGACTTAACGTCTTAGGTCATCAGTCCCCTAGAACTTAGAACTACTTACACTTAACTAACCTAAGGACATCATACGCATCCATGCCCGAGGCAGGATTCGAACCTGCGACTGTAGCGTGGTTCCAGACCGTAGTGCCTTGTACCGTTCGGCCACTCCGGCCGGCACAAGGAACAATAATGGGTATTAATGTAAGCAAAATGTATAATGTGCTTCTCTACTACGAGAAGAGGGACCAAATAAAACAGGTGGAACGTGTAATATCGACTAACAAGTCTGTAATCAGATGCATTACCACAGTATCACCTAAGGGGGCGAAGTAGTCCTACAGATGCCACTTTTGAGAAATCTCATATCGAATTTCGGGCGGCTGAACAATCAACTGATAGCCTACATACCAGAGCTGCGTATTCCACTGTGCGGCGGAAGGCGGCCTGCTGGATACGGCTGCCACACGTGGTTGGCCGCTACATGGAGGTGGGCTCTGCCATGGAGACCGATCGAAGTGCTAGCGCGAAAAGCTCTTAGTGTACGTCCGGGTGGCCAGACAAGTGCAACTGCAAATGAAATTACTCTGCAGTAAGGATGGCGAAGTACGCAACCGACTCCTGCAGCGGTCAGGGACCAGTTGCACAAATTCTCCACCGCCACGCGCGGAAAGGGCGACCGCTCCGCTTGAGCCAGAACCCGGCAATCGTCGGCGATAGACAAATCTTTCACCAATTATGGCCTCGCAAAAAATTCGTCTAGACTCTCACTACTGTATTCAGTCAAGCTAAGTGCGAATTCCTTCCAACCGTTTCCCGACGGTGACGGCAAACGCGTGCTGACGCAGCAGTCTAGCAACCTAACGTAGCCTCCGTGCTGACTTTGCGCGGGAAGCTTTCTCGCGGCGGGCGCCAACAGACTATGATAATTAGGGTGCTTCGTGTAGCGCCGTTCTGTCGCTATCCCGTGGATCTCGGCGGTCGTTTCTCCGAAACGTCCCAAACAGCAGCACAGAGTTGGCGCCAAGCTGGCATGCTCCTGCCAAAAACATGAGACTTTCGCGAGAAAACTGTCCCCATCCATCGTAAAAACAGCGAGCGTCCATCCCTCTGGCCCCTGAGACACGGCATCAAAGCAGAAAGCTGAAAACCATGGGCAGGTCAGAACTATGCACAATTCCCAGTTGCAGGATGTTCCCCCACCTCCTGCTAACGTGAGAGGCTGGCCTCCTCAGTGCTCAAAAGCTCTTACTCGTCTCCTATTTGAAATGAAAAGAATTACTCTCTGTCACGTACTTGCCAGTACCCAGCATCCGATTACATACTTTGCTTACGATTTAATACGGTAGTGAAATAACTTTAATTTGGATGTATGTAAATTCAGATTTTAGAAATACACGATTGTTTGGTTTGATGGCTGTTAATACGTCTATGAAGAGGCCAGGGTACCTGTCGTCTTGAATTTCCACTGTCAGATAAGATGGTCAATGCCATCAGTGAAGAAGGTTCTCAGTTACCTATGGAACAATGGTTGTACACCGGCGTCCACCTCTTCGCCGAAACAAATTGACGGCCATGAATATCTCTCCTCGGGGCTCCAAAAATATGGAAATCACATGGGGAGATATCGAACTGTATGGTGCATGTGTAAGGGCTTCCTAGTGAAACTTCTGCAATGTAATGTAAACGTCGCTGGCATTATGTGGGATAAATGTATTAACATTAACGATTACTTTTGAAATATTAAATAGTTTACTTCCTTTTCTCCATATGTTGGCTTTTATTTGTGTATTTCTTGCAACATTCCCACTAGCAACAACCAAAACGTTAACTGGAGAAGAATAATACTTCAACATGGTCTCAAAATCTAAGCCTTAAAGAGTGTTGTCTCAATATAACTGTCTGGATTGTAGCCTTATACACTCCTGGAAATTGAAATAAGAACACCGTGAATTCGTTGTCCCAGGAAGGGGAAATTTTATTGACAGGGTCAGATACATCACATGATCACACTGACAGAACCACAGGCACATAGACACAGGCAACAGAGCGTGCACTATGTCGGCACTAGTACAGTGTATATCCACCTTTCGCAGCAATGCAGGCTGCTATTCTCCCATGGAGACGATCGTAGAGATGCTGGATGTAGTCCTGTGGAACGGCTTGCCATGCCATTTCCACCTGGCGCCTCAGTTGGACCAGCGTTCGTGCTGGACGTGCAGACCGCGTGAGACGACGCTTCATCCAGTCCCAAACATGCTCAATGGCGGACAGATCCGGAGACCTTGCTGGCCAGGGTAGTTGACTTACACCTTCTAGAGCACGTTGGGTGGCACGGGATACATGCGGACGTGCATTGTTCTGTTGGAACAGCAAGTTCCCTTGCCGGTCTAGGAATGGTAGAACGATGGGTTCGATGACGGTTTGGATGTACCGTGCACTATTCAGTGTCCCCTCGACGATCACCAGTGGTGTACGGCCAGTGTAGGAGATCGCTCCCCACACCATGATGCCGGGTGCTGGCCCTGTGTGCCTCGGTCGTATGCAGTCCTGCACGGCGCCAAACACGCATACGACCATCATTGGCACCAAGGCAGAAGCGACTCTCATCGCTGAAGACGACACGTCTCCATTCGTCCCTCCATTCACGCCTGTCGCGACACCACTGGAGGCGGGCTGCACGATGTTGGGGCGTGAGCGGAAGACGGCCTAACGGTGTGCGGGACCGTAGCCCAGCTTCATGGAGACGGTTGCGAATGGTCCTCGCCGATACCCCAGGAGCAACAGTGTCCCTAATTCGCTGGGAAGTGGCGGTGCGGTCCCCTACGGCACTGCATAGGATCCTACGGTCTTGGCGTGCATCCGTGCGTCGCTGCGGTCCGGACCCAGGTCGACGGGCACGTGCACCTTCCGCCGACCACTGGCGACAACATCGATGTACTGTGGAGACCTCACGCCCCACGTGTTGAGCAATTCGGCGGTACGTCCACCCGGCCTCCCGCATGCCCACTATACGCCCTCGCTCAAAGTCCGTCAACTGCACATACGGTTCACGTCCACGCTGTCGCGGCATGCTACCAGTGTTAAAGACTGCGATGGAGCTCCGTATGCCACGGCAAACTGGCTGACACTGACGGCGGCGGTGCACAAATGCTGCGCAGCTAGCGCCATTCGACGGCCAACACCGCGGTTCCTGGTGTGTCCGCTGTGCCGTGCGTGTGATCATTGCTTGTACAGCCCTCTCGCAGTGTCCGGAGCAAGTATGGTGGGTCTGACACACCGGTGTCAATGTGTTCTTTTTTCCGTTTCCAGGAGTGTATGTATTCTGGGGATGAACGATAAACAGTACAGGAAAAAGGAAAACTTAACTATAGGTTGGGCTATGTTGTCAGAACACGTCTTGACACTCAAGGAATAGTTAATTTGATGATGAAAGAAATCATGGGGAAGAAAATTGAAAGATGAGTGGAGAGAACAAGGCTTTAATGCAGCACGAAAGTTCAGTTGGAAGAAAGTTGCAATTGTTATGCATATGAAGAGACTTGTAGGACACAATAACGTGGAGAGGTGCATCAAGCACGTCTTCAGACAAAAGGCCACAACCGGCCAATTGGAAAGACACCCAAACACGCGTCGTTGAAATAGCTGTGAACAAACATCAAAGATGAACTGTAAATACCTTAACAACAAACGTAGGTTTAACGTAGACACTATATGGTTTCGAGTGCTAGCAAATATAATGAATAATAAATAAACTTAATGTCACTGTCAGTAAAACTGATTTGGTCAATGTGTTATTGTGAACAAAATGTGTAATATACTTCGCTCATGTGATATTCAACTGCCTTCGAAAGTCAGCAATCCATGCGTAGCACCCTCTTCTGAAACATATTGTCGAGTCACTATCTCTTGATTTGTTTAACTGAGGTTGAAATTGTTCCCGTTACAGACTTCAGAAATCACCGTCTCTTCTTTTTCTCTTTCAGCTCTTCTGTTCTTTCTCTATTTCAGCCTTTACCGTTCTCCTTGATAGGTCATTATTCTCAGTCGAAACGAGGCACTAATGTCCAGGCCGGAGCACTTTGTGTAAAACGACAAAGAACGCACTACCGTTTCCTGTTTCAATAGCAGCACGTTTCACGAAATAACTGATATCAAGAGAAGCGATACCAGATTTCCTTTACGACTCTCCAAAAATTATGCGATAAAACTTCCTACATTTCTACCAGCAGTTCATTGTACGTCTCTGGAGCAAGGAAGGATTCCAAGGAACCATAATAATAAGCGCGAATCATTCCAATTCTCTAGAAGGGTTGTCTGACGTATGGACGCTTATATAGGCTTATTCTGATGACGTCATTATTTTGTGGAGGTATGTGACCCACATTATGACATTTTTGGACACACAAATTTCCGTCTGTAGAATTTAGCAGAGATCTTGTAAAGCTCAGTTCGTTCTATTCGCCTTCTCACCCAGAGCGCCGTAGACAATGGCACACAGTAGATTGACGACAAGTTTCCTCACGTCAGGATGGTGTTAATACATTACTTACTTTCGTTTAGCGAATTCGTTACGACCAGACAGAATGTCGGAGCAGATTTCTGATTGAATTTTGAACTTTTTAGCAGATACAACACTTCTTCGTAAAAGGGAGAAATCGTCGCAGTGCATCTTTTAATGTAAAAAATTGTTCTGTTTCCGGAAAAAGGAACTTCTCTTAATTTATAGGACAGGTTCAGAAAAAAAACACTTCTGTTCAACGCAGCTATCTTTGAAACTTCCTAGCATATTCAGACTGTGTGCCGGACTTTGACTCGATCCCGGGACTTCGTCTTTCACGAGCATTTGCGCTACCAACTGAACTACCAGATCACGAGTCACAACCCGTCCTCGTAGCTTTATTTCCGCCAGTACCTCATCTCCTACCTCCCAAACTTCACAGACGTTCTCCCGCGAAACATTTGGGACTATCACTCGGGGATGAAAGGATATCGCTTAGACAGTGTGAGCTGATATAAAACTTCCTGTCAAAGTGAAACATACGCTGCACGGTGAAAATTCGTTCTGAAAAGAATCCCCTAGGCTGCTTGTAAGCCATATCTCCGCAGTATCCTTTCTTCCACAAGGCTAGACCTCCAAGTTTCCCAGGAGAGCTTCTGCGATTTTTGGGGGGTAGGAGACAGGTAGTGGCAGAAGTAAATCTGCGAGGAAGGTTGTCAGTCGTGCTTCGGTAAAAGAGTTACTCGCAAAAGGCAAATGTCCCGGACTGGAGTCGTGGTCTAGCACACAGCTCTAAACTGCCAGGGAGTTTCATGTCAGCGCGCACACGGGTGCAGTGCGAAAATTATTTCTGGAAACAGCGTCTTTACTCACACACATCTTGCCAATAACACAGGCAAGTGAAGAGGTTATATTACCTCTTTCTAGATTTTCCATAAGGTTCAAAAATGGCTCTGAGCACTATGGGACTTAACATCTGAGGTCATCAGTCTCCTAGACTTAGAACTACTTAAACCTAACTAACCTAAGGACATCACACACATCCATGCCCGAGGCAGGACTCGAACCTGCGACCGTAGCAGCCGCGCGGTTCTGGACTGAAGCGCCTAGAACCGCTCGGCCACAACGGCCGGCTTTCCATAAGGTATTCGACATTGTACTACATCGTCGAATACTAACGAAGATAATATCATGTGGAAAATTTTATCAAATATTTGCTTCACTGGAGGAATATTTGACCAATGGACTCTCAGTCCTCTATACTGGACGACTAATGTACAAAATCGAAAGAAACACAGGACGTGCCCCGATTAACCTTACCAGGGCCTCTGATGTTTCCGATATGTATAAACTAATTATCAGATATGGTCAACAGTACTATAAAACTGTTCAAGAAATTATCACCGTTGTAAGGCCGAAAGGAGTTGCAGAAATACTGGGACAAAAAATTTCGCTGGTTGTAATAAATGTCAGCTCTGTTTAAGATAATGTCTATAACAAAGAGAGGGAACGGTATAATTTCTATTTACATGGTTAGTCTACTGAACTTCTCGACTACGTCACACACAAGTATTTAGGAGTGAAATGGGTGAATTTGCGCGATCGTATAAAACCAGTGTTAGGAAAGGTGAATGGAATACTGGGATTCATTGGAGGGATTCTAAGAAAGTATAGTCCACCTGCAAGAAAATCTGATACAGGACTCCAGTCTTGCGGACTCTAGAATATTGATCGTCTGTTTGAAGTGTTTATCAAGTAGGCATGGCGACGGAAATCGAATTAATTCAGAGTCACGCCGCTAGGTGTAGCCCATACGAAAGTGTAGCAGAAACGTTCGGGGAACTTAAATGAAAGTCCTAGGAAGAAATATGTATTTCTTACGAAACCTTGTCGGGTAAATTTAGAGAAATTCTGTGCCACCATTACGCTGCCACCAACTTACGCCTCGAGTAAGGTAAAGATAAAGATAACAGAGATTAGGCCGCGTGCACATTCATTTAGACAGTTCCCTTTACCCAGCTCAAGTCATGGATTGCAATGGAAAGTAAAACAGAGGATATTAGTACGATGCAACCTACACAATACGCTGTTCAGTGGCTGGGGTGCTGTGTATATACAGATAAAAAAAATAGCTTCAGGTGAACTCGTAACGACTGGATGTTCGTTCACTGGAGTGCGTCATTGTCGTCCTGTGACGTCAGCACTCCAATCATCAACTGCCAACTGATGGCAACTGATGTTTGGAGTGCTGACATCACAGTAACAGACTGTCTGCGCAAACCAGTTATGTTGCCTACTGATACAGGGTATATATGGATCGTAATAACCCGTTCTGCATCGACTAAGGCCTGAAGATGGCGCATTGAAGCACCGAAAGTGGTAGCTACACAATAAATAATATCATAACGATGGCTGTAGGCGTTTAATTTTCTTAAAATAGTGAATGACCTTGGTCCCCAAGACCTCCAGTCAAAAGGATGGACATACGAAAAAAGTATCTACATTCGTGACTTCAAGTCTTCGCGACCCAACGAGGAAAACTGTCACTCAACGGCTACAAGAAGCCCATACTGGTGGCAAGTTCCTAAATGCACGGTTCGCTGTCACGAGGGAGGAAACCTCGTCTCTGGCAGCTGCATACGTGAACATAAAGCCTGTGAGTGTCCGGGGACCCTGAAGTGTCCTCAAAATTACGTGTACGTGTCCAGCAGCGTATTTAGAGTAAGCTGAGCGTGTCACTGACACTGCCTGGTCCCTCGGAAACAGCGGAAACAACAACTAAATATTTCACTCGGAGCATGTGGTCCAACTGGGGGCGTAAGAAAGACGATAGATTTCATTATGGAAGGTTGCACCAGGCAGAAACGGAATAAATAATCACAAGGCTTTATTAGAAAAGGAAAGCACAGTAAAAGTCCATGATATTAAAGGACTAATATGTATCTATTATCTTGATTAAAAATAAAAATAAACGAAAAGCGCTATCATTCACGTTACGTAAGATCACGCAATCGATAATTTCAAGGTCGATGTCTCACTGATATGCTACAGATGATTGATAATGAATGAAAATGGTTTACCCATGATCATGCTCCCTGCATTCTAACAAGCTGTGTGTAGCATATCTTATCAAGTAACAAATGTGACATGTTTGTCCACTTCACATTTCATTACCCGCATTTCATTGATGGTTCAAATGGCTCTAAGCAGTATGGGGCTTAACATCTGAGGTCATCAGTCCCCTAGACTTAGAACTACTTAAACCTAACTAACCTAAGAACACCACACACATCCAAGCCCGAGGCAGGGTTCGAACCTGCGACCGTAGCAGCAGCACGGTTCATGACTGAAGCGACTGGAACCGCTCGGCCGGCCATTTCATCGACATTGTCTTCCTGACATAAAGAGTGTTCGGCAATTCCCGTCAAACGTCTAGCACCTATAGAAGTGAGTTAATACATAACATTTTGAATAGGGACCAGTGTTTGGAAACATCATCCAACGACGCTACAGAGCGTCAAAGTTATAGGCGCCGGCTCCTGTAAATATGTGTACACTGACCATCCAGAACATTATGACCACCGACCTAGTATAGATATAAACCCGTCCAGGCGACAGTAGCGTCACCCGGCGAGGAATGAGTGCTAGTCAGACACACGCGCAGTGGGCATAGTATCAGTGAGTGTGCTGTCCGTGTGAGTAGAGTGGGGAAGGCGTGCGATGTATCTGATTTTTACCGAGAGCAGGTTGTGATGGTCCGGAGTCTCGACACGATAATTTCGGAGACCCCGCTAGTTGTCGGGTGTCAGAGAATTGCTGATGAAGCCACGTTCAGATATCGAGGGGTTGGCTGCGATCCCTCATTACAGATGTCGGACGCCGTAGGCTCGGCAGACTGGCAAAATAGGACAGGCGACAGTCTGTGGCGGAACTAACGTCAGACTTTGATGCTGGGCAGAGTGCAAGTGTGTCTGAACACACCGTGCACCGAACACTCCTGACGATGGGCATCCGCAGCCGACGACCCATGCATGTGCCAATGTTAACACCACGACACAGGCAACTACGGCTGAAATGGGCACATGACCATGGGCACTGGACGTTTACCCAGTGGCACAGCGTTGCATTGTCTGATGAATCCCGATATCTTCATCATGCCAGTCCGTCGTCTTCCAGGGGAACAGATCCTTGACACCTGTACTGCGAGACGGAGACAAGCTGGTGGTGGCTCCATTATGCTCTGGAGAACGTTCACATGGGCATCCATGGGTCCAATGGAGGTCGCGAAAGGCACCATTACGGCCAAGGAGTATCGTACACTATTTGCAGACCACGTATCCCTATTCATGTTCGTCATGTATCTCAACGGTAATGACATTTTTCAAGAAGATAATGCGCTATGACACAAGGCGAGCCAGCCGCGGTGGCTGAGCGGTTCTAGGCGCTTAAGTCCAAACTGCGCGACTGTTACGGTCGCAGGTTCGAATCCTGCCTCGGGCATGGATGTGTGTGATGTCTTTAGGTTAGTTAGGTTTAAGTAGTTCTAAGTTCTAGGGGACTGATGACCTTAGATGTTAAGTCCCATAGTGCTCAGAGCCATTTGAACTATTTGAACCACAACGCCAAGAGTGTGATGGAATGGTTCGAGGAACACAGTGGCGAGTTCCAATTGCTGTGCAGGCCCCCCCAACTCACCAGATAAGAACCCTACCAAACACATCTGGTATGAGATTGAACGTGACGTTAGACCTCATCGCCATCCTTCCCGGAATTTGCGAGAATACTGACTTGTGTGTGCAAAAGTGGGGCCAACGCCGTCCACATAAGTACGAAGGCCTCGTTGCTTCCATGTCACCATGCGTCGCTGCTGTTATCTGTCCATAGGTGGACATACCGGCTATTATGTAGGTGATCACAATCTTCTGGCTGATTGGTGTATATACGTGGTAATTTACTGATGATGTTACAAGTTTTCTAGGATGATGAAGACTGGTAGATGTATCAGAATTATGGATCCCCGGTTTGGAAACGAACGAGTCGGGATGTACAAGCAAAAATCATTCTGAGATCTCTGACCGTGGGTACATGTACCTAAGTAGCTATGAGCACTTGTTCCTCTTCGCTAGTGTGAAACATCTCCTCTAGTGAGAAAGTGCTCATGGTTCCTAAGGAATGCATTTTACAGCCCATGCTTGCTAGACAGTTTTTCTTGTTTAGGTCCATACTGCAGTGTCTGAAAGTTGCCCATCCTACAATCGCAGCAACAGCAGTACCGGTACATTCCACTGTCGGAGGGATCAGAATGGTTTTCCCATATAACTTTCGACTCGTTCGTTTCCGGTGCAGGGACCCTTACCTCAAACTGATACATTTATCCGTCTCAGTCATCTCTAAACATTTGTAACACCATCACGGAATCACATTTACAGCCGCCAGCTCCTGTAACTTGGAGGCTCTGTAACGTCACTGGATGACGTTTCCGTGCATGGGTTCCTATTCAAAATATTATGTACTCGTGTCCCTCTAAAAGCCCCAGAAATCCGTAACGTGAATTTACAAACACTCTGTGTAAGATATTTTAATAAAATCTTTGAATTATTTAGCATGTATCACTGTAGACACAAGAAATTACATCATATATAGTGTAAGTAGGATGTTTAGGTTTTTATGTTGGTAACACCCCCATGATCCATGGACCTTGCCGTTGGTGGGGAGGCTTGCGTGCCTCAGCGATACAGATGGCCGTACCGTAGGTGCAACCACAACGGAGGGGTATCTGTTGAGAGGCCAGACTAACGTGTGGTTCCTGAAGAGGGGCAGCAGCCTTTTCAGTAGTTGCAGGGGCAACAGTCTGGATGATTGACTGATCTGGCCTTGCAACACTAACCAAAACAGCCTTGCTGTGCTGGTACTGCGAACGGCTGAAAGCAAGGGGAAACTACAGCCGTAATTTTTCCTGAGAGCATGCAGCTTTACAGCTTTACTGTATGGTTAAATGATGATGGCGTCCTCTTGGGTAAAATATTCTGGAGGTAAAATAGTCCCCCATTCGGATCTCCGGGCGGGGACTACTCAGGTGGACGTCGTTATCAGGAGAAACAAAACTGGTGTTCTACGGATCGGAGGGTGGAATGCCAGATCCCTTAATCGGGCAGGTAGGTTAGAAAATTTAAAAAGGGAAATGGATCGGTTGAAGTTAGATATAGTGGGAATTAGCGAAGTTCGGTGGTAGGAGGAACAAGACTTTTGGTCAGGTGAATACAGGGTTATAAATACAAAGTAAAATAGGGGTAATGCAGGAGTAGATTCAATAATGAATAAAAAAATAGGAGTGCGGGTAAGCTACTATCAACAGCATAGTGAACGCATTATTGTGGCCAAGATAGACACGAAGCCCATGCCTACTACAGTAGTACAAGTTTATATGCCAACTCAGATGATGAAGAAATTAATGAAATGTATAATTATTCAGGTAGTGAAGGGAGACGAAAATTTAATAGTCATGGGTGACTGGAATTCGAGAGTAGGAAAAGGGAGAGAAGGAAACATAGTGAGTGAATATGGATTGGGGGAGAGAAATGAAAGAGGAAGCCGTCTGGTAGAATTTTGCACAGAGTATAACTTAATCATAGCTAACACTTGGTTTAAGAATCACGAAAGAAGGTTGTATACATGGAAGAAACCTGGAGATACTAAAAGGTATCAGATACATTATATAATGGTAAGACAGAGATTTAGGAACCAGGTTTTAAATTGTAAGACATTTCCAGGGGAAGATGTGGACTCTGACCACAATCTATTGGTTATGAACTGTAGATTAAAACTGAAGAAACTGCAAAAAGGTGGGAATTTAAGGAGATGGGACCTGGATAAACTGACTAAACCAGAGGTTTTACAGAGTTTCAGGGAGAGCATAAGGGAACAATTGACAGGAATGGGGAAAGAAATACAGTAGAAGTAGAATGGGTAGCTCTGAGGGATGAAGTGGTCAAGGCAGCAGAGGATCAAGTAGGTAAAAAGACGAGGGCTAGTAGAAATCCTTGGGTAACAGAAGAAATATTGAATTTAATTGATGAAAGAAGAAAATATAAAAACGCAGTAAATGAAGCAGGCAAAAAGGAATACAAACGTCTCAAAAATGAGATCGACAGGAAGTGCAAAATGGCTAAGCAGGGATGGCTAGAGGACAAATGTAAGGATGTAGAGGCTTATCTCACTAGGGGTAAGATAGATACTGCCTACAGGAAAATTAAAGAGACCTTTGGAGAAAAGAGAACCACTTGTATGAATATCAAGAGCTCAGGTGGAAACCCAAGTCTAAGCAAAGAAGGGAGAGCAGAAAGATGGAAGGAGTATATAGAGTGTCTATACAAGGGCGATGTACTTGAGGACAATATTATGGAAATGGAAGAGGATGTAGATGAAGATGAAATGGGAGATACGATACTGCGTGAAGAGTTTGACAGAGCACTGAAAGACCTGAGTCGAAACAAGGCCCCGGGAGTAGACAACATTCCATTAGAACTGCTAACAGCCTTGGGAGAGCCAGTCCTGACAAAACTCTACCATCTGGTGAGCAAGATGTATGGGACAGGCGAAATACCCTCAGACTTCAAGAAGAATATAATAATTCCAATCCCAAAGAAAGCAGGTGTTGACAGATGTGAAAATTACCGTACTATCAGTTTAATAAGTCACAGCTGCAAAATACTAACGCGAATTCTTTACAGACGAATGGAAAAACTGGTAGAAGCCGACCTCGGAGAAGATCAGTTTGGATTCCGCAGAAATGTTGGAACACGTGAGGCAATACTGACCCGACGACTTATCTTAGAAAATAGATTAAGGAAACGCAAACCTACATTTCTAGCATTTGTAGACTTAGAGAAAGCTTTTGACATTGTTGACTGGAATACTCTCTTTCAAATTCTAAAGGTGGCAGGGGTAAAATACAGGGAGCGAAAGGCTATTATTTACAATTTGTACAGAGACCAGATGGCAGTTATACGAGTTGCGCGGCATGAAAGGGAAGCAGCGGTTGGGAAGGGAGTGAGACAGGGTTGTAGCCTGTCCCCGATGTTATTCAATCTGTATATTGAGCAAGCAGTAAAGGAAACAAAGGAAAAATTCGGAGTAGGTATTAAAGTCCATGGAGAAGAAATAAAAACATTGAGGTTCGCCGATGACATTGTAATTCTGTCAGAGACAGCAAAGGACTTGGAAGAGCTGTTGAACGGAATGGACAGTGTCTTGAAAGGAGGATATAAGATGAACATCAACAAAAGCAAAACAATGATAATGGAATGTAGTCGAATTAAGTCGGGTGATGCTGAGGGAATTAGATTAGGAAATGAGACACTTAAAGTAGTAAAGGAGTTCTGTTATTTGGGGAGCAAAATAACTGATGATGGTCGAAGTAGAGAGGATATAAAATGTAGACTGGCAATGGCAAGGAAAGCGTTTCTGAAGAAGAGAAATTTGTTAACATCGAGTATAGATTTAAGTGTCAGGAAGTCATTTCTGAAAGTATTTGTATGGGGTGTAGCCATGTATGGAAGTGAAACATGGACGATAAATAGTTTGGACAAGAAGAGAATAGAAGCTTTCGAAATGTGGTGCTACAGAAGAATGCTGAAGATTAGATGGGTAGATCACATAACTAATGAGGAGGTATTGAATAGAATTGTGGGGAAGAGGAGTTTGTGGCACAACTTGACAAGAAGAAGTTACCGGTTGGTCGGACGTGTTCTGAGGCATCAAGGGATCACAAATTTAGCATTGGAGGGCAGCGTGGAGGGTAAAAATCGTAGAGGGAGACCAAGAGATGAATACAGTAAGCAGATTGCAGTAAGTACTGGGAGATGAAGAAGCTTGCACAGGATAGAGTAGCATGGAGAGCTGCATTAAACCAGTCTCAGGACTGAAGACAACAACAACAACAACAACAACAACAACAACGCCACGTAGTGCTCTATGTGAAAATCACTGTCTGTGCTGCGTGCAGTATGTGGCTGGTTGGACTCATTGTTGGAATATTCGCTTGTGTAGTTTAGGGCAGTTGGATACGAACAACGCGGAGCGTTGCGCAGTTGGAGGTGAGCCACCAACAGTGGTGGATGTGGAGAGAGAGATGCCAGAGTTTTGAGAGATTAATATAAGCGGACGATCTAGACGTGTGTCCGCCAGAAAAAGGAAAATTGTAAAGATGGATGTCATCAATTGATAGATAATTATATAATGACTTACGAACATTATTAAGGTAGATACGTTGTTTGTTCTCTATCGAAATTTTTCATTTGCTAACTATGCCTTTCGGTAGTTAGTGCCTTCAGTAGTTAGAATCTTTTATTTATCTGGCAGTATTGGCGCTCGCTGTATTGCAGTAGTTCGAGTAACGAACAATTTTGTGAGGTAAGTGATTCATGACAGGTATAGGTTATTCTTAGTCAGGTCCATTAATTTGTAGGGATTATCGAAAGTCAGATTGCTTTGCGCTAAAAAAATATTGTGTATCAGTTTAGTGACGATAAGTATAAGTAAAGAGAGAACTGTCTGAGTACGTTCAGTTTTACTCAGCTGTCTCTGTATCAAATAACGTAGAAGTTTACCAGCACAATAATTCATAATTTTCCAAGGGGACGTTTCAATAGCAGCTGCTGAAATGCAAAACAATCGCTAATGTAAATGTCTCCGGTTGCTGATAGCCAGCGTGCTTTTGCTAGTCCCTCTTCAGGTTACACAGGTTTTAGTGTTCTGTTTTTAAATGTCCTCCTCAGTTGCAATTAGAAGCCAGCAAAAAGTGTCATCCTACGCATGTTCATTGCTAACCTCAACTTGAGTTCTGTGTTCAGTTCACTAATTCCACACATTTCTTCACGTACATTTCCCGACAATTCAGCACAATAAACCGTACTAAAAAATGACGCGCTGTGGAGAGATGTTTAAGCCGGTATGTCACTGAAACTGTGTGTTTTAGTTATAATGAAATGTAAATATGAAAACGATAAAATATGGTATTTTAGCTTCGCTCAAGGAGTGATTTTTGGTCGTAGAATCTTTTAGAAAAGGTGAAAATGAATTATATGTATAAATAGCACACAGGTGGAGGCGAATCTTCTTTGTCGATGTGGCCACCATTAACACATGACATGATCAATATGATTACTAGTGACATTTGCAGATGATGTGCTGTTCTTTGAAAGTGATGACTCCTGAAAAACTTTCGAAGACAAAGGTTCCTTTCAGACTATGCTGTTGTAGTAGCTCCATTCTTCAGTATCATATACAACCGTTCGCTAAACGAAAGATCCGTGCCCAAACACTGGAAAGTTGCACAGGTCACACCGATATAGAAGAGAGGTAGTGGGAATAATCCACTAAATTATAGGCCCATAACGTTATGTCGATATGCAATAGGATTTTGCGACATATATTGTGTTCGAAAATTATGAATTACCTCGAAGAAAATGGCCTACAGACACGCAGGCAACACGGATTTAGAAAAAGTCGTTCTTGTGAAACACAACTAGCTCTTTACTCGCACTAAGTGTTGAGTGCTATCGACAAGGGATTTAAGATCGATTCCGTATTTCTGGGCTTCCGGAAGGCTTTTAACGCTGTGCTACACAAGCGGTTTGTAGTGAAATTGCGTGCTTATGGAATATCGTCTCACATACGTGACTGGATTCGTGATTCTCTGTCACAGAGATCACATTTCGTAGTAACTGATGGAAAGTCATTGAGTAAAATGGAAGTGATTTCAGGCGTTCCCCAAGGTAAATTTATAGGCCCTTTGCTGTTCCTTATCTATATAAATGATTTGGGAGACAATCTGAGCAGTCGCCTAAGTTTGTTTGCGGATGTCGATATCGTTTATCAAGTAGTAAGGTCATCAGAAGATAAAAATAAATTGAAAAACGAGTTAGGAAAGATATCTGTATGGTGCGAAAATTGGCAGTTGACCCAAAATAACGAAAAGTGTGAGGTCATCCATATGAGTGCTAAAAGGAATCCGTTAAACTTCAGTTACACGATAAATCAGTCAAATCTACAGGCCGTAAATTCAACAAAATACCTAAGAATTACAATTACAAAAAACTTAAATTGGAAGAAACACATAGAAAATGTTGTGGGGAAGGCTAGCCAAAGACTGCGTTTTATTGGCAGGACACTTAGAAAATGTAACAGATCCACTAAAGAGTTTGCCCACACTACGCTTGTTCGTCTCCTTTAGAATACTGCTGCACATTGTGGGATCTTTACCAGACCGGATTGACGGAGTACGTCGAAAAAGTTCAAAGAAGGGCAGCACGTTTTGTATTTTCACGAAATAGCGGGGAGAGTGTCACTGATATGACACAGGATTTGGGATAGACATCATTAAGGCAAAGCCATTTTTCATTGTAGAGGAATCTTCTCACGAAATTCCCATCACCAACTTATTCCTCCGAATGCGAAAATATTTAGTTGACGCCGACCCACATAGGGAGAACGATCGCCATGGTAAAATAAGGGAAATCAGAGCTCGTACGGAAAGATATAGGTGTTCGTACTTTCCGGACGCTATACGAGGTTGGAATAACTGAGAATTATGGAAGTGTTTCGATGAACCCTCTGCCAGGCACTTCAATGTGATTTGCAGAATATTCAAGTAGATGTAGATGTATATGTAATGCGCCCTCGACGCATTTGAGGGCTGGTTTCTAAGTGTCAAATTATCACTAGCACCTCACAAAACAACATACCTCCTGCTGGAGGGGACCGTAATAGGAAACCCTAAAATAAAATGAAATGATGTAACGATTAGGAGATATCTAGGGGTATTTCTGGACGAATATCGTAACTTTTCACATCATGTGGAGGAAGCAAGCAGAAAAGGTACAAACGTGTTTAATAAAATTATAGCACCTGCAAACAGGCAATTTCGGCTTCACTAGAAGACAATCAGAACATACCACCAATCTATATTAGCATCAGTCATGAGATATGGTGCTAGTGTTTAGGCCCTTAGATTGCTGCTAGTACAGCCAGGCTCAATAGTAAGAAGACTTCAATGAAACGTGCTACTAAGATTAACGGGCGCCTACTGCACTACCCCATAAGATGCTTTGTTAGTAATTCTAGAAAAATGTTGGAAATTAGGAAAAGGGGAACCTTTTACTCGTTAAAGAACGGTAATGAAATGGAACCACGAAGGTTGCTTGGAACTGAGTCCAATTCCAAAAGACAATAAAAGATCACATATTAGAACTGTGGAAAAATGAATGGGACACCTCAGGCAGTGGCAGGAGAATTTACAAATATCTCCCCGACATCAGAGAGAGATTGAAAATGAGGTACTTTACCTGTCTGTAACTGGCCCTTATGCCATGTATCTATACAAAATCAGGAGACAGATGAAAGATAGCAGCGCCTGCGGCAGCGGCGCTGTGGGCACACCAAAATACACATTCTGGGATAGTGGGCTCTATGAAAATGCAGCGTGTAATGGACGTTACGTATTAAGAAGACTGGAGTCCAAAGCAGCTCTAAGGAGCAAGTCAACTTGCCGCATCTTGGGCGATACTGTATCCACAGTATCCAGGAAGGCCAAGGAAGACGTTCAACTGTAAATCGTCATGCTGCCATCCGAGCTGGACAACATACTCTGCAGAAGGAGAAGAAGATAACTGAGGTCGGCGACCACCGAATGAAATACTGTCCCAAGAATCTACATTGCGCTGGTGCGAGTGATCACGAAAGAGTTGACTTTCAGAAGTAAAAGTGATGGGTGTAATTATTTGCTATAGTGGAAACGCTGCTGAGGTGCCGCGCGACGCCCAAGGAATTCAGCAGACTGTGGATGCTGCCCGGTGTAGTATGAGGGCGGATCCAGTAGCGGAGACGACCATACACAAGTTAAATGCTCCAGAATAAATGAGCGAACAGAAAACAGATTCACTAGCGTTTGTAGTAGTTTAGTAGCTGGGACAGTGGTTAATGGTTTTAATGTAGTTGTAGCTTTTTATCTTTTTTAAAAATTAAGTATCAGAAATAAAGAGTTAATACGAATCGGCGGACATATGATTAGGATGGCCTACTTAGCGTTTCAAATAAACGTCGATTTGACGTCACTTCCCACAGCGCTGGGACAACGAGATGTAGGAGCCGTGCAACAGAGTTGTGACATCACACTAGCCGGCTTGTCTGCCACAATTCGCGACCGCTCGGCTCAGTGCAGGGCCTACGGGAAATCTGAATTTAATTAAAAAAGTGCCCACTAAAGTTCTCACTTTTGTCGTGTGCTATCGAGAACTTCCATGCATTTTAACATGCAGTCAGGAATTATTAAACTCGCTCTCCACTGGGATGGCTGCTGACACTCGTGCAGTGTCATGCGCTGTGACGACGCGCCACGGCCTGTACTTCTCTTGGGACTCGCCACAGCGTCAACTACACTACTGGCCATTAAAATTGCTACACCAAGAAGAAATGCAGATGATAAACGGGTATTCATTCGACAAACATATTATACTAGAACTGACATGTGATTACATTTTCACGCAATTTGGGTTCATGGATCGTACGAAATCAGTATCCTGAACAACCACCTCTGGCCGGAATAACGGCCTTGATATGCCTGGGCATTGAGTCAAACAGAGCTTGGATGGCGTGTACAGGTACAGCTGCCCATGCAGCTTCACCACGATACCACATTTCATCAAGAGTAGTACTCGGCCACCATTGACCAGACGTTTTCAATTGGGGAGAGATCTCGAGCATGTGCTGGCCAGGGAAGCAGTCGAACATTCTCTGTGTCCAGAAAGGCACGTACAGGACCTGAAACATGCGGTCGTGCATTATCCTGCTGAAATGTAGGGTTTCACAGGGAACGAATGAAGGATAGAACCACGGGTCGTAACACATCTGAAATGTAACGTCCACTGTTCAAAGTGCCGCCAGTGCGAACAAGAGGTGACCGAGACGTGTAACCAATGGCACCCCATACCATCACGCTGGGTGATACGCCAGTATGGCGATGACGAATACACGCTTCCAATGTGCGTCCACCGCGATGTCGTCAAACACGGATGCGACCATCACCAGTTAACTATCCTTGTCAGAGGTGGGAGCAATTGTTCAGTATCACCCAGCAGGTAGTGACCTAGTGACCGGTGGAAGAAACGGTACTTTCCCGTGGTCAGCAACGACTAAGTTGACGGAAAAAGCGTCTAAATAATTAACGGCTTACTAAAAAAGAGTCCAAAAGCACAGCAAGGGTTACTAAGGTGTACAACATCAGTCCAGAGTGAATACCGAAAGAGAGATAGCTGTACAGCAAACAATAGTGAAGTGTCAAAAAAATTTTTCTAGGTTTGTGACCGCGTTGTCAACTATAAAATTCCGACGTCTCAGCGACTATTGCAAAATGCCTTCTTCAGGCTGTATTGCTAACTGAACGTCGGAATTTTATAGTTGACAACGCGGGCACAGACTCAGAAGAATTTTATTGACAGTGACAACGGCCGCGGAATCCTACGTTTACAATAGTGAAGTGCTGTATCTAGTGTTGTGGCCTAATGGCTTCAAGGAATAGCAGGTAAGTGCCAGTACGTGCCCGTGCACCCAGTTTAAGCGTAAAACTCCGCCGGAAGGGATATTCATTGTACCCTCAAAATGGCTCAAATGGCTCTGAGCACTATGGGACTTTAATTCTGAGGTCATCAGACCCCTAGAACTTAGAACTACTTAAACCTAACTAACCTAAGGACATCACACACATCCATGCCCGAGGCAGGATTCGAACCTGCGACCGTAGCGGTCGCGCGGTTCCAGTCTGTAGCGCCTAGAACCGCTCGGCTACCACGGCCGGCGTACCCACTGCTCGCGGCGTCTAACAAGCTGCGAGGATCTGATACTAATTGCTGATCGCAGTATCCAAGACCCCATATCGATACTGCTCCTTGGCGGAGAATCCGGATCTCTGTAGGATACAAGACCCTCAAATGACCGACACAACCTGTCTGCCGAAAAGCAGTCTTGTTGATACGAGGAAAAAGGTTTGTTCCCCATGCCGGAGTGCATTGTATGACGCTCGAATGCTGTAGCAAGGTGTGGCGTTCGACACGATTATAGACACGATAAATGAGCAGCGTGTTACAGACAAATGTTTAGCCACTACGGCGGATGTCGTGCGGTCACAGACTTAGAACACAGGATATTAATCGTTGAAACACGCTTATGCCATATTATATTGGTGATCACACAAAACACAGAGCCTAGCATCGATCATCCATATACGTAACAGAGGCAGTCTTTCCACAAGCGTTAACTGTCACACATGACGACCACAAATGTTCCACATTGTATGAAACTTTTATTGACAAATTGGTCACAATTGCAGTACATACGTTTGGCGACTAGTTTCGACACATTTGGTTTGATTCTGACTTGCTAAGTAGGCACATGTTGATGTATTGAGATTTTTATCTTTGTTATTAAGATCAGGCACATTCACTGTAGCGTCAGTAGGTCAGGCTTGAGTATGAACCACTTGTTTCGAAACTAGTTGCCAGGCATATGTGCTGAAGTTTTGACAGATGAAATGTTAAAAAAAGGTTGCTAGTCCTGTTTCCACAAAATGTTGAAACTTTAAAAAAAAGGAAAAAAAGTTTGGCTAATGAACATCACGTGGCTGCCGTCGTTGTTCTGGAAGTCACATTGCTACCGACTTAATAAAAGACATCTTACTGTACACCATGAGCTACACATAAAAATATTTAATTGTTACATCGATATTTCGGCATACATCCCTTTATTAATGGCATATGCACTGCGCTGTCACATCAATGTGACCACCTGTCAAATGCCTGAATCAGCACCTTCTGCAGCGCGGACAGCTCAAGACGTGCAGGAAGAGCGTAATTGAGGTTTTTGACGGTACTGACAGGGATATGGAGCCGTGCCGACTCCAGTGACGGTGACATTTGCGCTAGGTTTCATGGCTGAGGCTCCACGGCGCGAGCAGCTTCATCGAGATGTTCCCACGAAAACTCGACCGGGTAAACTCATCCTGCTTGATAGGTTCCCGGGATTTACGCCGGATCATATTGTAGAAACCGCACAATATTTCAGCGAGACAACTGCCCGCCATCTTCAGGTGCTACTGTCGCGTCGCTGAGAAGCGCGCCAATTTATATGCTGGCTTTCTAGAACAGCGCAGGCGCCAGCGGGGCATAACGTCATCGAAGACCAATCGTAGACAGCGTCGAATACCAGAGTCCTCTGCTGAAGAAACGGGTCGCGGTCTGCGGAAGATTCTGCCCACCTTAAAAGAAACAGCGGATTAAATGTGTTTTCCGGCCTCCAGCAAAAGTGAAATCGATGCTGGGCTCTGTTAAAGACAACCTCGGCCTGAGGAGACCAGGAATATACAAAATCCCGTGCCAGTGTGGGAAATCTTATATTGGCCAGACGTGTCGTACGGTCAAAGACAGATGCGACGAACATAAACGTCACACGAGGTTGGGTCAGCCAGAGAAATCTGCGGTTGCTGAACATTGCCTTGACACGGGACACGGCATGAATTATGAAGAAACTAAGATCATCTCGCATGCTTCCACATACTGGGACTCCATCATCAAAGAGGCGGTCGAAATACGTATAAGCAGTGACCTATTAAACAGAGACACGGGGTTTCACCTGAGCAAAGCCTGGGAACCAGCCTTGGCGGCACTAAGGAATCGTCAGCCACAGATCAGCAACCGCGCCGAGTCAACGCAGATGGGAAGCCTTAGCGCAGATGCTTAAATCGCGCGCGCGAACGGGGTCCGTCGCTCCCGGCCGCATTTTCCCGCGCCGCGGCGCGCTTCCGCAGACCGCGACCCGTTTCTTCAGCAGAGGACTCTGGTATTCGACGCTGTCTACGATTGGTCTTCGATGACGTTATGCCCCGCTGGCGCCTGCGCTGTTCTAGAAAGCCAGCATATAAATTGGCGCGCTTCTCAGCGACGCGACAGTAGCACCTGAAGATGGCGGGCAGTTGTCTCGCTGAAATATTGTGCGGTTTCTACAATATGATCCGGCGTAAATCCCGGGAACCTATCAAGCAGATGCAGCGCCGGGAAAGCCTCAAACAAACTCATCCTGCTGCTCTTCGAGCCACCCACGTACACTGCGATCTGTCTGGCACGTTGCACTGACCTGCTGGTAGATGCTTAGGAACGGTATTCAGGGATGGACATGGTCCAGAAGGAAGATGCGTTCTTGTTGTGGTTCATTATGCCTTCCAGAATGACGAGATCACCTAGGGAATATTACGAAAACATTCCCCGGACCATAACGCTATCTTCTCCAGCCTCTACCCTTCCAACGTTTGTTGGTGGGTGTTTATCGTCTGTCCAATGGTGCATACAACATGATTCGTCCGAAAAGGCCACAAGTCGCCTGTCAGGTGACGTCCAGTTGCAGTACCGGCGGCAAATTCCAGCCTACGTCACCGATGAACGGCATTTAGCGTGGTGCATGAGCCAGGAACCTGTTGCAGAGGTCAATATCCAGCGGCATTCGCTGAAGGGACATTGAGAAGACATTGTTGGCGGCCTCTTGGTTCATCTGGGCGGTCAGTTGTTCAACACATGGAAGTATATTCGCCCGCAGACGCCTCCGCAGCAGTCGTTCACACCCGTCGTCTCTGGGCCGTGGTGCACCACAGTTGCATCGGCGCCGGTTTGGGTAGCACAGACATGCTATGCACGTTATACTTTATCTATGTCGGCGCTCGAACAGTTTACAGAATTAGCCGTTTCGGAAATGCTTCCACCCTTGGCCCGAAAGCCAACGATCACGCCCTATTGGACGTCAGGTAAATCGTTTCGTTTCCCACTACAAAGATTTCTCCGTATTCAGCATCCCCCCTGACACTCTTTATATGCCCTCGATTCCCAGTGCTTCAGCCTGCCAACTGTGAATGGTTATTGCTCGTTGACGTAGAACATGACTGGTGTGACTGTAACTTGTGTTGTGTAAGTCAATATCAAGTACCATCCCGTGACTGTAGCGTCCAATACGGCGAAGACTTATGGCGGTTAGCATTTTACGGCTGTACCCTTTACAAAGAACAACCTGTGTACAACCCAACTGCGCATCAATTTTACAATCATAAGACACACAGGTCACGTGATACAGAAGTGCATAATACGTATAATTACGCCACTGTTGATAAGCTACATATCCGAATACCGATCTACCTCTGAAATATTTTTACTTGCAGCTCATGGTGTACAGAAATACGCCTTTTAACAGATACTTAAAGGCTGCGAAGCAGAGGACATAAACGATTCACACGCCATCGATTGAAATGTAAGCCGTCGGGAGCTCATTTCTACCAGGGTGGAGACGAACACACCGCATTGGATTCATAAGCATGAACCGACTTATGCCACAGTTCCTACCAATAACGTTTAACCTTTCAGTGTATTTCGTGAATGCTTCTGACTATTGAACAGTTCAGTGTACGAATTTAAGGCTCGAACAGCCATTCCACACAATATACTTTGTAAAGTCGGAGCTGGTTCTCGCAGAAATGCATAGCATTGGGAAAACTGGCAGTTACTCCGGCAGAGTGTGCGTCCAGAGCGCACTGCAGTTGAAAGTAAGCGAAAAATTGGTTTTACGAAAGTGAAATTCATAGCTCACAGCCTCTGGAAGAATCTTAAGTTTATGTAACCTATAGACCAAAGAAGCAGCTTAATCTGATTCCTTACCATACAAGTTTAACAGAGGAAGTACAGCTAATCCAAAGGTTAATGGCGTTCATTTAGCAAGGCTGAGAACGTTACGGACGTGCTTCTCAGTATGTAGTGTCAGACTCTATAAGAGAGGCGTTATGTACAAGGTTGTCCAAAAAGATGTTACAACTTATACGTTAACTGACTTTTTTGTTTCATTGTTTAATATTTATAATTTTAGTTTTGTTTTATCTTATGTACACAATACCAAGTGAAGCTTGTGCACTTCTTCTATCTGTACTCTTTGGTTCTTACTACTTGTGCAAAGTCTTATCACCATATGAGACATAGCTTGTTCACACATTTTTGGAAGTACAGAGCGGACAACTTGTGTTATTAATGTCAATAGGTCTTACAGCATACTCTGGTTCTTTCACCATACCCTGTATCCAGCGTGGGATTAGTCGAGCGGTCTATGGCGCTGCAGTCATGGACTGTGAGGCTGGTCCTGGCGGAGGTTCGAGTCCACCCTCGGGCATGGGTGTGTGTGTTTGTCCTTAGGATAATTTAGTTTAAGTGGTATATAAGGTTAGGGACTGATGACCTTAGCAGTTAAGTCCCATAAAATTTCACACACATTTGAACCCTCTATCCAGATATTACATAGAGTGAAATCGGGTGATCGAGGTGTTTACGCAGGTGTGCTTATTCACGTTGCCACTTACGTTAAATGTGGCTTCATCCGACATAAACCCCGTCCGAACAGGCCTTGGAAGGCCCAACGGTACTGACCGGCCGCCATGTCATCCTCACCCACAGGCGTCACTGGATGCGGATGTGGAGGGGCATGTGGTCACCACACCGCTCTCTCGGCCGTATGGCAGTTTACGAGACCGAAGGTGCTAATTTTCAATAAAGTAGCTCCTTAGTTTGCCTCACAACGGCTGAGTGCACCCCGCTTGCCAACAGCGCTCGGCAGACCGGTAGGTCACCCATCCAAGTGCTAGCCTAGCCCGACAGCGCTTAACTTCGGTGATCAGACGGGAACCGGTGTTACCACTGCGTCAAGGCCGTTGGATTCATCCGACATAAGGAACGGAAAATTAGGGTCTATGTAAGTAATTTCTACAAAGACGTCTGGAGTCTGTACCTGAACGATTTTATCAAGGTCAGATAGGACCTGTATCATTTGAATGTGGTACGGCTACATTCCCAAATCGAGGTGGAGGTTTCTTAAGACAACGTAAATCTCGTACGTGAACTTCCTGGGCTCGTAATCATTGTGCCTTGAACATTTATGATGTTATCTTCTGTTCGAATAGTCCGCAGCTCGTGGTCGTGCGGTAGCGTTCTCGCTTCCCACGCCCGGGTTCCCGGGTTCGATTCCCGGCGGGGTCAGTGATTTTCTCTGCCTCGTGATGACTGGGTGTTGTGTGCTGTCCTTAGATTAGTTAGGTTTAAGTAGTTCTAAGTTCTAGGGGACTGATGACCATAGCTGTTAAGTCCCATAGTGCTCAGAACCATTTGAACCATTTTTCTGTTCGAATACCTCTTGGATGTCCACTACTGCTTCATTTACAATCATCGGTCACGGACCTGGCGCGCACAGATTCATCATGCAGTCGACAGATAGTTAAACGGTTTGCAGGATCCTTATGAAACAATTGCAGAAATTTTCTTCTAACTACTGAGGGCGACCCAAACACCTCCATCCAAGCTATTAGCTTCCTTCTCTCTTCTGAAGTAAGGCGCGTGGCTTTCTCTAGCCTGCAACAAAAAATAAATAAAATTACATAGTACCGCATGATTGGTAACATCTTACGACAACCCGGTATAACGGACAGATGTACAGTTAAAGTTCTGGAGAGCGTAAATACAGCGGAAAGTGAGACAACATGTTAACGCCTCCCATAAGCATGTCGCGGAATGACCACGACGGGAAAAAACTCACGTGAAGGCTTAACAGCAGTTGCTTTCCCTACGCACTGCTTTCGAATAAAACTGGAAATGGGAGAAATATGGCGGTGTCAGAAGTACCCTCCACCCGAACAAAAGTTTACAGGTAGAGTTTCTATTTCTGAAATCAGCCAGAACGTTAAATGGAGATATCAAAGCACAAATATCCGCTTCGAAGCATTATGTACAAAGTTACAGCGACTGCAGTGCATGTATGAGTTATTTAAAACAGAAGTGATCGCAAAACTGTCGGAATATTTTACCTCTCCGAATAAAAAGAAGTGACAAATCCAATCTGGTGGATAACATATATTTCAGGGTGGAACGCAGCCGCCCTTTCGCATCGACTGACCGACTGCAACTTTTACGAATAGTTGCAAAAACAAAGGGAATGTGGAAGTATTTCATGAATCCGAATAACTCTTTTTTGGCTACATTTTGGTATTCAGAGGACAACAGACATGAGAGAGTCTTTTTGGTTTCCGTGTGAAATATAATCAGCGACAGACAGGTTACTTTAACCTTTTCAAGTATGGAAATTGAAATACAGCACTGTTACCGAACACTGGCAGAACTTAAGGGCGGATGTTCAAAGTGCGAATCGAGCAGTGTAGCCGTATATGAACGAGTAACAAGCTACTTCTCGTAATGTTATGACCTTGCTGGACTGTAACAGCACCAACACAATATACAGAACAATGAAACGCAGATTTCTCCAGTTGAAGCAACTGAACATTCTATAGTTACGAAAGTAAATACTTCATAACTAACAAGTGTCGCGATAATATATTTAGGTAATTTCTACAACGAAACGGATCTATTTTCATCTCATGCAAGTATTGTAATCAAACATAATGGAGAGATTTCATCACATGAAGAATGTAAATAAAATTTTCTTATCATTGATTATCTGCTTCTCTGCAAATGGAGTATTCCTGAACGTAGATAAACATTATACTTTTTAACTTTGTACTACACAAGGCCTCTCCATATCGTTAGAAGTAATCTATGAGAAAAATATAAATGAATGAAACACAATATTCGAGATGACTCTGTGTTTATACAGATTAGAAACGGATTTGTGAGATACACACTACATATATTCGTAAACGAGTAAGTATTATAGGTAATGCCAAACTTTTGAAGTGAAAATTTTAAAAATTTGGGTTAACTTTGGTATCGACACTCACTAATAATGCAAGACATACCGAGTGATCAAAAACTCAGTATAAATTTTAAAACTGAATAAATCACGGAATAATGTAGATACAGAGGTACAAATTGACACACATGACATGGGGTTTTATTAGAACCATAAAAACGCAAAACTTCAAAAAATGTCCGACAGATGGCGCTTCATCTGATCAGAATAGCAATAATTAACATAACAAAGTAAGACAAAGCAAAGCACTGTAAAGCATGTCCGAAGTTACGATGAGGCATTGGCATCGGATGTTGTCTTTCAGCATCCCTAGAGATGTCCGGATATCACGATACACTTGCGACTTCAGGTAACCCTAAAGCAAAGAATCGCACGGACTGAGGCCTGGGGACCTCGGAGGCCAAGCATGACGAAAGTGGCGGCTGAGCACACGATCATCACCAAACGACGCGCGCAAGAGATCTTTCACGCGTCTAGCAATATGGGGTGGAGTGCCTGTTTCTAATAAAACCCCATATCATTCCAAGTATGTGTGTCGATTTTTACCTCTCTATCTACATTATTCCGTGGTTTATTAAGTTTTCAAATTTATACTGACTTTTTGATCACCCGGTATTTTGGGCAAATCTTCATTGAGGGAAGAAGTGTTTATTTCACTGGAGAGTGTAAATCGGACAATATGAATCAACTTCCATCGAAAAGTAACAGTAGAATTTGTAAATATAATATTAGAAGAAGAACTGACTTGTTATATCCATCCTTACTCCTTACTGTGGTACAGAAAGAGTTATGTCCTCAGCCACAAATATCTTTCGCATTTATTTACGAGGTGTCAAGAATAAAATCAAACTCAACTACAAACTTAGAACATACAAACATATCTTCTTGACTACTCTTTCTAGGTAAGAGAAGAATTAATGAACATATTTGAATACATGTAAAACAGCCATAATAAATTATCTGCTGGGAACCGCACTATTTTCCCAAAAATGTATTACATTTCTATATGAGCTGACGAACTGTTCGTTGTAGGCAGCAAACATGATCCATGGAACATCTAAATAACTCATACACTTGACACCGTCCATTCGCTAAAAATTTAGCAATTTTGTATAGTAATTATGACATCAGCGGTTTTCTAAATATAATTTGGGCGAAACAATTGAGGTAGCGAACTAAGTCTAATAATACACTGAACTGAAATCCTAACTTTTATCTTATTACATTAAATCTTTAGCATTTGAATTTGCTTTAGGCAGGACACTCAGAGAATGAATTAATAGTTGTATCGTGAAAAACTGATGAAGATGTAACGTATCCTAGAAAATAATGCTAGCAAAAAGAAAACACCTAACAGCATTCAACGATGGCCGATCAAAAGTGAGGATTGTGTTCTACATTATTCCGTGGTTTATTAAGTTTTCAAATTTATACTGACTTTTTGATCACCCGGTATTTTGGGCAAATCTTCATTGAGGGAAGAAGTGTTTATTTCACTGGAGAGTGTAAATCGGACAATATTAATCAACTTCCATCGAAAAGTAACAATAGGATTTGTAAATATAACATTAGAAGAAGAACTGACTTGTTATATCCATCCTTACTCCTTACTGTGGTACAGAAAGAGTTATGTCCTCAGCCACAAATATCTTTCGCATTTATTTACGATGTGTCAAGAATAAAATTAAACTCATCTTCAAACTTAGAACATACAAACATATCTTCTTGACTACTCTTTCTAGGTAAGAGAAGAATTAATGAACGTATTTGAATACATGTAAAACAGCCATAATAAATTATCTGCTGGGTACCGCACTATTTTCCCAAAAATGTATTACATTTCTATATGAGCTGACGAACTGTTCGTTGTAGGCAGCAAACATGATCCATGGAACATCTAAATAACTCATGCACTTGACACCGTCCATTCGCTAAAAATTTAGCAATTTTGTATAGTAATTATGACATCAGCGGTTTTCTAAATATAATTTGGGCGAAACAATTGAGGTAGCGAACTAAGTCTAATAATACACTTAACTGAAATCCTAACTTTTATCTTATTACATTAAATCTTTAGCATTTGAATTTGCTTTAGGTAGGACACTCAGAGAATGAATTAATAGTTATATCGTGAAAAACTGATGAAGATGTAACGTATCCTAGAAAATAATACTAGCAAAAAGAAAACACCTAACAGCATTCAACGATGGCCGATCAAAAGTGAGGATTGTGTTGGATGAGTATAAGGTTACTGTTTAACGAGACCAATTAAACTTTACGTGGAAATTCTTTATAACGAATCGATCATATTGACAGTTATATTAACTCTTTACTTAATCGCAGTTACAAATTCATTTTCACATCACCCCTGAAATATGTGCTTTACTAGGGACAAAAGCCGGCCGGTGTGGCCGGTGTGGTTCTACGCGCTTCAGTCCAGAACCGCGCTGCTGCTACGGTCGAAGGTTCGAATCCTACCTCGGGGCATGGATGTGTGTGATGTCCTTAAGTTAGTTAGGTTAAAGTAGTTCTAAGTTCTAGGGGGCTGATTACCTCATATGTTAGGTCCCATAGTGCTCAGAGCCATTTGAACCATATGAACAAAAGACCTCACAACTGATAGGATGTATTATGGTATTGAAGATATAGTCCGTTTCTTGATGTTGTTGCGTGTTTTGCACAATGGCAGCTTTTATGCCCAACACAAGACGTACACGCTAGAATGAACTGACTAAATGTTTATCCACTCAATTCTGATTATTTGGACATACAACTGAAATGCACTTGGAGAGTCTTTCACATTAAATACGGAATAAAAGAACGCTTCTCCCGCAATTGTTAGGTGGCATAAAACGCTATTCTTGCCTCTGTCAAAAATTAAGTCACTTGCTAGACATACAGTGGAGACAAAAGTTAAGTTCTGAATCGCTACTAGTCCACTCGCCTTGACTTCTAAGTTCTCTTACGAGTGCGAGTGACGTGAAGTTAAATTCCCTCACTGCAATCCCCGAAATGAAGTCCTAGTCCAGACCGGCCTAGCTGGTAGTGTCCGGTCCTCGGTAGCGCGACGTCTTGGTCAGAAGAGCGGCGGTGAGCGGTGGGCTGGACAACGACAACAGCAGTGAGGGCGGCTGTGGTGATGGTCATCAGTTGCGGGCAGGCGATTTCACTCCTCCCTCCTTTTTTTGGTTTCTTTATTGTTATTTCAAGTAGAACCAATGAAGACACAGAAAAACATAACATAATGGTGGACGAAAAACAGTAGACACTTGAGTAAAAAACACGGAGCCGTTCACAGAAGTAGTAAAAAATACAAAAACGGCCAGCACTGTACACGAACAATGATGATTGAGATAACACATGTGAACGATGGAGCGTGGGGCGGGGAAAACACTGAAGCACTAACACGACGGCACACACACAGTACGGATGGCGATGATCTCAGGCGCGCGATTGTTCACTTCACGTGTGCGAGTCCGGGGACCTGCCAAAAAGGGGAAAAGGTGGGGCAGCTGGGAGAGATTAAAAAATGGTTGAAATGGCTCTGGGCACTATGGGACCCAACTTCTGAGGTCATTAGTCTCCTAGAACTTAGAACTAGTTAAACCTAACTAACCTAAGGACATCACACACACCAATGCCCGAGGCAGGATTCGAACCTGCGACCGTAGCGGTCTCGCGGTTCCTGACTGCAGCGCCTAGAACCGCACGACCACTTCGACCGGCCAGGTGGGAGAGGGGAGAATATAGATTTCAGTGGCAGAGGAGATGGGAGGGGGAGGGAAGAATGTAAGGGGGGTAGGGGAGGGACGGAGAAGGGATGGAGGGTGCCCTAAGGAAAAAACACAGGGTGTGGAAGAGGAGGATTAATGTTGGTGGGAGGGGTAGATGGAGGGGATGAGGGCATCACCAGGGAGGGGGAGTTAGTGGAAGCCATCTTGGGCGACGGTATGGAGAGTGGAGAGATGGAGAGCAGGTGGGACGTGGGAATACAAGCGCGGCAGCTCCCTGCTGCTTCAGCGAGAGCTTAAATCCCCGCTTCGCGGAGGATTACTTTGTTCTCATTGGCTGCGGAGCTGGGCTGCGGAAGCAGAACACATTGCCGATATGCGCACGCCGATCCTAGCTTAGCGCGACGATTGCGTTGTCGGCCCGTTCCCGCTGCTGGCCTACCTGCTGGCTTGCCCGCCCTGCCACCGCAGGAGAGGAGACGCGGGCGTTTGAATGTTGTGGCCAGCAGACTCTCGGCCGCATGCGCTCAGCGGTAGGCTCGCCACAGCAGCAGCAACGATACGGTTCTTATTTTCTTCCTCTTTTGTTTCTCTCTTAATAGCAGAATTTTTTTTTCCATGTCTGAGACCGTCAAGTAACCGTAATTTTATTCCTTCGCCGTCTTGAAATAATCAAATTGAAATCAATTTGTATATTCGATATTGCAGTGCCTGTGTTACTCTGATTGCGATGCGAAGTTCCTTCGGACATGAATGCCTGTCTTATTTTTAATACGATGAAAAGTGCCATTGGACAAGCTTACATGTCCAATGGAACTTTACATCGTAATCAGAATAACATAGGCACTGCAATATCGTATTTATCTACCAATACCGGGCAAGCGGCTTTCAAGGACAACTTCTGACCAGTACGGGAATACACATAATGGATGTACGAGTGCAGGTTGCAGACATATGGCTGACGACGTATGTAAATCTGAGGCTGGCCGCAGGTGGTGTGCGGCTAGCTCGCGATATGCAGCAAATCCGCTTTCGAGCCCCAGTCCGGCACAAGTTTTCGTTGTTGTCATTCCATTCTACAACTGATGGTAGTCCTTATTCGCTATTGTGGTTCCATTTGATGTATTCTGTATGTTCTTTGTCTTCCTGAGACATTTGCCACGTTAGGTTATCGGAGGAGATGGAAAAGATCAAAAGAAGACCAGCACTATTAGTCACGGGCTGTTTTTGTCAGCAAAATAATGTCACAGAAACTGGTCAATAAATGGCAAACGTGCACGTTGCAAGAGAGACGTTCGGAATTTTGGAGGGGCCTTATGATGAAATTTCGAGAGCCCATGTGTAAGATTGAGTCAAGAGACGTAGACAGTGACCACGGCGCTAAAATCAGTGAAATTCTGCATTACACAGAGTGGTACGCATAGTCTTTTATTTCCTGTTTACAATCAAACCATGGAATGGTGGAAAATAATGCTTATTCACACTGCACCCTCTGCCCCACACCGTAAGGTGCCTATCTGAGTACAGCCAGAGATTTATCCAACTAAGAATAGAAATATAGTACAACAACTACGTTCATTAAAATCTATATTTGTCATAAATTCAGTGTTACGCGTCGTCTAGAAATTACTTTAAGGATTTGTTATCGTGTTTCCGATTAACACCAGATCGCACTGAAAGTGAAACGATGCTGAGAAAATAATAATGTTACCTATTGATAGTTGAAGCGCACACAAATACAGAAAAATATTCCGCAACTCAGAAAGAAACGAGTCAGTGCTTTCGATTTTATGTTTTTTCACAGAAGACTTACGACGAGCCTGCTTTTAGAGTGAAAACTATAAACGCGACGCAGAGTGCCCGGCGCAGGGAATGCCGGAGAGGGATGAAATGGATTAAACAATGCCCAAGAGCAGCAGCTTTCATCACGGAATTGTGACCCCTTTCATTCTACTTCCGTATTCTCTCCTGGTTTAGCTGGCATACACAATGTCTTAGCTCAATGCACGCCATTCTGAGTGCTTTCTTTTGCCTGTAGTTGAGAGAACTCTCACTTGGAAAGATGCTTCCTTCAGGAAACATCCTACGAACCGAGATAAGGAGGGTATAGAGCAGAAGTACGGTTCGTTTGTACTTGGAAGCTCGCACGTTTCATTTACCTTGTATTAAGAATAGAGAAGAAAGGAAAAATCAACGAATTTCTGTGGATATGGCAAATTTTCAAATCGTTTTTCTTATGCAAGCATTTCAGCCCTAAGGAAACGCGGTGGTAGGTATGTAATATTTATTGTGACGTGAAAGTGGACTGGAGGGGAGGGGGGGAGGGGAGGGTGGGAGTGATAGTGGGTGTTGAGGAAGAGGGGAATACACTAAATGGTGTTCTGCGTTATTACAGTACTACATAACTACTGAATTTGAACTTCTATTCAGTATAGACCTTTGGCAGCAAAGCCTATGATTATCACTTTATGTTTCTGTAGAGATAACACGTAGTAGGTGACAATTATGTGTACGTTTCCTGAGAATCACGTTCCAAGTATCTGAGCTGAGTTTGTGGGAAGGCGGGAAAGCATATTACTTGGGCGTGCTTAAAAGTAGTACCTCAGAAGGTTTGTATGTGAAAATCCTTACAGCTTATGAAATAAAACAAACGTTATTAACATTCTACATCTTTATTCTTCATGTCTACCTATCTATGGCCCTCTGGCGCTAGAGGGCTCAGAAGTATAACGTGTAATATGGCGCTATGTAACGTAACTATGTCGGTGCGTGAGGAACAGCTTGCTGTATTCGGGTTTGGAATAAGATTGGTTCAAATGGCTCTGAGCACTATGGGACTTAACTGGTGAGGTCATCAGTCCCCTAGAACTTAGAACTACTTAAACCTAACTAACCTAAGGACATCACACACATCCATGCCCGAGGCAGGATTCGAACCTGCGACCGTAGCTGTCTCGCGGTTCCAGACTGCAGCGCCCAGAACTGCACGGCCACTTCGGCCGGCCAGGGGTTGGAATACTGAGAGTTCTTGTACACATAGGGCTCCCTCTCCTTCACCATGGCAATGCCAGACCAGACACGAGCGCCGTGACAACTGCAACAATGCAACGCTTTGTGTTCATTGTCATCGATCATCCTCCATACTGATCCGACTTGGCGCCGTCCGATTTTCATCTGTTTCCAAAACTTAAATGACAACTTCGAGGACTTGTTTTCGATACCTATGAAGGTGAGCAAGCATAAGTGAGATTGTGACTCCGTCAAAAAGTCAAACATTCTAGAGTGGTGGTATCAACAAATTGGTATCTCATTGGAAGAAATATATTCCAGCCAACGAAGAAACGACTTCTCCTCTGCCAGTCGAAACCACCACTGCACGGCCGAGATCGAGACCGACAAGGGCTGGCATCCTCTCCACAAGTAACACTTAGCAGTTGATGATGACATATGATCCGCTATGTGCAGAGTCCAGTAAGATGACGTGAACTTAGGCAAAAGAGTCAGGAGATTCAGAAGTTACTGACAGTTGCGGTGTCAGCAATGACCGATGGTTTCGAATCTCGTTATATCATGGAGTGCTTAAGGGCACATTCATATTACCTACTGATGTAGTATGCATGCATCTGCTAACTAACCTTTCGGCGTAATCACGCAATCACTGGACAACTTCCGCGAGCTCGTAACTGGTTTATGAGGCAATAGCCACACCTAACCACCTCTTAACCGATATTTTACAAGAGTTTAGTATCTGTCATTTCCAACGATCATTTATCCTCTTTACTAGCAATTTCTGATATTTAATCAAATTGAGTGACTAAATTCATATCTATGTTTTCTAACCACCATTTGCAATATACGAATTTGATTTGGAATCCTATTTCATTTAGTAATCAGAGGAACTCCTTGGCACTAATTAAATATATTACTAAATGGTCAACCAACGTCTCATGTCTCACTGGCGGCAGTTTCATAGATTACATTCATCAGTTCCACAAAAGTCAATTAATTGGTTCAAAAATGGCTCTGAGCACTATGGGACTTAACACCTGAGGTCATCAGTCCCCTAGCACTTAGAACTACTTAAACCTAACTAACCTAAGGACATCATAAGCATCCATGCCCGAGGGAGGATTCGAACCTGCGACCGTAGAGGTCGCGCGGCTCCAGACTAACGCGCCTAGAACCGCTCGGCCACACCGGCCGGCGTCAATTAATTCACATGAGCTATGAAAGTTCAGCCATGTCCCGAGCGACCGACCTCTAGTACATTATTGTACGTCATCATGGAAAAATGGATGCTATGTAAATTGCAAGTGAAACGTGTGACGGAAAATCAGGATGAAGCACCTCCTCCCTCCCAGGATGTGGTGTTTGAGTGGGTGGAGGCTGAAATCATATGGCGTACCATCAGTAGGACATCTCTCGTTATAATAAACCTTTATTCATATCAATTACGAGAATGTAAACGTAGCCAGGTGGGGCATAGCCCTCACAAACGTGTGTGGTCGTAGGGGCCCGACGGGCCAGTCAGCGTTTCGCCCACTCGGCGTACAGCTCGTGTGGGAAACTGCAACTGCTGATATCCGCGTGGCCGAATAAGCCTGACATGAGCACTGCACAGTCAGCGAGGGATGACCGTGGCAACTCCTCGTAACATGGCTGCTCCGTGGCTGCGGCGACAACACACCAGGAAAGTCTGTGCTTAAGCCGTGGTACATAGCTGGCCCGAAGATGACGGTGTTCAGCAACAATATGGACCTGTACAGGCCATATGACAGCGACAGTGTGAAACGTCCCCTTAGAAAAATTACACATGACTGTGCTTAAACTGACACACACTATTTTTAGCGCAACGCAATCTGACTTTCAGTAGTCCCTACAAAAGAATGGCCCTGACTAACATTAACCTATACCTTTCACAAATCACTTACCTCACCAAAAATCTTCGTTACTCGAACTACTGCAATACAGCTAGCGTCACTACTGCCAGCTAAATAAAAGATTCAAACTAATGAAGGCACTAACTACTGATAGGCATATTAAGCAAATGATAGCTTTTGATAGAGAACAAACAATGTTTTTACCTTAATAGTGTTCAAAAGTCATTATATATATATATATATATATATATATATATATATATATATTAGTTCATGACATCCAGTATCCAGTCTTACAAATTTAGTGTCTCTGTTGGGCACACGTCCAGATTATCCGATCTCAAAAGTCCGCCATCTCTCTCCCCACATCCACCACTGCTGGCGGCTCACCTCCAACTGCGCAACGCTACGCGCTGTTAACAGGCAACTGCCCAACACTACAATAGCGAATATTACAACAATGCCACCCAGCCACGACTGCAGAGAGCACAGCCAGTGATTTTCATACAGAGCGCTAAGTGGCGTTACCAATATAAAAACCTAAACAGCCTACTTACAAGTGTAGCCGGCCAACAAGCCATCCCACGGTCTACCCAGCGGGTAGGTGGCTGACAGTAGATGGTATTCACCCAGAAAGTGACCCAGTGGAGCGGAGTCACCAAGTTGAAAATGGTTCAAATGGTTCTGAGCACTATGGGACTCAACATCTGTGGTCATTAGTCCCCTAGAACTTAGAACTACTTAAACCTAACTAACCTAAGGACATCACACACATCCATGCCCGAGGCAGGATTCGAACCTGCGACCGTAGCGGTCGCGCGGTTCCGGACTGAGCGCCTAGAACCGCTAGACCACCGCGGCCTGCTCACCAAGTTGACCGCATGCCGACCCCAGATCAGTTGGGAGCCTGCACAGTCCTGTGGATGATAGACGGCGACATCGTCTTGTGCAGCAAGTGGTCCCTGTGTGGTAGTCATCCGCTGGCATGGATTGTGCCACACAGCATACCATTTAAACTTGGATACAGCTGAATATAACGAACATACGATAATGAGGGTCTGATTTTGGCAGTATATTATGAGGTGGCTGATTACTATTTATCCAATGGCAGCATGTCCACCGCGGAGCTCGTACCGAGCTGGGTGTGTTCATTGGACTGCGATGACTTCATTTTCCCGAGCATTTTCGTTTAGTCACATCCTCTGGAGCACCTGCCACAGCTGTAGGGCTTCCCAACTTTGCCTTTCAGACACACTGGCTGTTGTCTTTTGTTTTGTCACCACCCTGAAGAAGTTCTCTTCCACTCTGAATAATTCTTCTTGCGTAATGGTGCCTGTACTTCGGGATGACGACCAGTCCCCTCTCTATGACATCGTTCTGCTGACGGTTCAAAATGGCTCTGAGCACTATGCGACTTAACTTCTGAGGTCATCAGTCACCTAGAACTTAGAACTAATTAAACCTAACTAACCTAAGGACATCACACACATCCATGCCCGAGGCAGGATTCGAACCTGCGACAGTAGCGGTCGCTCGGTTCCAGACTGTAGCGCCCAGAACCGCACGGCCACTCCGGTCGGCTCTTCTGATGGGAGCAGCACAGTTCATCGCCCCATCGAAGTCGTGGCGCAATAACGCGGTGAGTGGCATTTCATCATTGGCGCCAATATAATCTTTGGCAGCAATGGGCACTACTGTATCTCTAGCATCTGAGTGATTGCGTTACTTTTTTTGTTTTTCACTAGCATTCCTGACGAGGAGATAGGTGGTTATCGTCAAAAGTTCCAATTTCAGTAGAGAATTAAAGTTACGAGTGCACCAAAAACGAATTCTACATCTGCATCTACGTCGATGCTCCTTAGTCCGCCTCACGGCACGTGGCGAAAGGTATCCCATGCCACTGCTAGTCTTTTCCTTCCCTATTACACTCTCAAACAGAACGAGGGGAAAACGACTATCTACGATGGTGGGAACTTAAATAGTGGCAACTATTTATTCACAATCGATTCAGAAGAGCTACATGTTTCCACCTATTACTGTCCTTCAATGTAGTCGCCAGCGTTGGGTAGAACCCGTTGCCAGCGATGTAGGGGGAGTACTACACCGTTAGCAGATCCTGTTGTGTTGATGGTGCGAATGGAGCGGTCTACTGTCTCTCTAATCTCCGGAACACTTTTGAAGCGAATACCAAGAAGTGGTTCCTTCATCTTCGGAATTAAATCAAAGTCACAAGAACCTAAGTCCGGAGAGTATAGTGGATGGTACAGTACTTCCCAGTCCCATCGACCGAACAGAGCAGCCACAGCTTGTTGTGCAAAATGATGGATGGGTTACGCAGAAAGCGTCGCCGCTTATTTCGCAAAGCTGGTCGCAGGTGATGCTCCAAAAACGAACAGTAATACGACTTAAGTTCCGAAGATGAAGGAATCACTTCGTGGCATTCTCTTCAGAACTGTTCCAGAGGTTCGACAGGCAGTAGACTGCTCTATTCGCACCATCAACAGAACAGACTCTGCTAACGGTATACCACGCCTTCCACATGGCTGGCAACGGGTTCTACTCAACGCTGGTGACTACTTTGAAGGACAGTAACAGATGCAGACACGTAACTCTTTTGAATCGGTTGCGAATAGTAGTTGCCACTAATTAAGTTCCTACCCTCGTATATGCCTTTGTACGAGCCCTGATTTCTCGTATATCATATTCGTGGTCCTTACGTGCGATGTCTGTTGGGGGAATCAGAATCGTTATGCAGTCAGCTTCAAATGCCTGTTCTCTATATTTTTTTAATAGTGTTCCACAAAACCAACGTCACCTTCTCTCCAGGCATTCCCATTTGAGTTCCCGAACCATTTCCGTGACACTTGTGCGTTGTTCGAAACTGTCGGTAAGAAATCTGTCAGCCCACCTCAGAACTGCCTCGATATTATCATTTAATCCGTCCTGGTACGAATCCCAAACACTCGAGCAGTACTGAAGAATAGGTCGCACTTGTGTCCTACATGAGGGGTTCTTTACAATTGAACCACACATTCCTAGAATTCTCCCAATAAACCGAAGTCGACCTTTTGTCCTTCTCCCTATAATCCTCACATACTCGTTCCATTTCATATCGATTTGCAACGTTACCCTCATATATTTAAATGATTTGACTGTGCCAAGCAGGACACTAATGTATCCGAACATTATGGGTGTTTCTTTCCTACTCATCCGCATTAACTTACGTTACTCCACATTTAGAGCCTGATAACATTCCTTATTCCAACTAGAAATTTTGTCTAATTCATCTTCTATCCTGTTACAGTCACGTAACAGCGTACCCCACATCATCATAAGCAAACAACCGCAGACTGCTGCCCACCCTCTCCACCAAATCATTTATGTGTATACAGAACTACTGTGGTCCTATCACACTTCCCTGAGACACTCCCTAAGATACTCTTGTCTCTGATGAACACTCGCCGTCGACGAGAACATACTGGGTTCTATAACTTAAGAAGCCTTCGAGCCATTCACATATCTGCGAACCCATTCCATATGCTCGTACCTCCTTTAACAGCGTGCAATGGGGCTCCGTGTCAAACGCTTTCCGAAAATCTGGAAATATGGACTCTGCCTATTGCCCTTCATCCATAATTCTCAGTATATCATGTAAGAAAATGTCAGAGCTTCCTAAAGCGAGTAATACTTTCTAGAACCATGCTGATCTGTGTACGTAAGATTCTCGGTCACAAGAAAATTTGTCGTATTTGTATTTTTTACAGAACAAATCTGTCGCAGAAGACTTTGCTATCAAACGCATTATTAGTTAGCAAGTTATAGGGAACAATGAAATTATATAATTTCCTAGCACATCTCACAGAACCTTACTATTGGTGATACATTAATTGTAAATGAATTATTGAATGCGGATCTGGTGAATACGATTCATCCATACTTGACAAATGTTCACCATGCATCTGAGCGTATAATCGCCTCTGGTGAAAACTTAGGGCTTCCTCTTGACTTGACCAAGGTTGGTTGACTTACAGGAGTGATAGGCAGGCATGATTGTGTTTCTTGCAAACGTCACGGAAGTTCCGCACACTTAATAGATCTGAACACCGTGACTGAGCAGTTTCTTAAAATAGTGCGACGCAGTTCTGAAAAATCTCAAAAAACTCGCCCTTGACGATTGGAAGATTTCCGGACGCTGTTACAAAATGTTTCTACCAAACCAAAAGAGTCGCTGGTGGTTGAAAAAATTTGCATACATGAAAGTACATAAATACACTGCTCCACTGGCTCCGCAACACGAGACAGTTAAAGGACCAGAAAAAGACACTGTGTGCAATCAGTGAGCCCCTGCTGTGCAAGGTCGTGTCGTTCTTCATTAAAATGTGGCCAGGAAACAACAACTGGATGAATTCACGCTGGGAAGAATGATCTGGACACGCGAAGATGAAGAATGGGTATAGCCCAGGAATCTGTTACTGCTGACAGAGTTTTTACAGGTGCACTGCGAGCTCACCGTTGTGACCGAGCGGTTCTAGGCGCTTCAGTCCGGAACCACGCGGCTGCTACGGTCGGAGGTTCGAATCCTGCCTCGGGCATGGATGTGTGTGATGTCCTTAGGTTAGTTAGGTTTATAGAGTTCTAAGTTCTAGGAGACTGATAACCTTAGATGTTAAGTCCTATAATGCTTACAGCTATTTGAATCTTCTTCTTCTTCTTTTCACTGGGCACTGGGAGCGTTCCGAGCGAAGGAGAGCAGGCGGTTGACCACAGTTAACTACAGCAGCAGATGCCCGCTACGTTGTTCAGCAGGTAATAAGGGAGCCACATCCAACTGCCGGTGCCACCGCAACCGAAGGTAACAAAAGTGCAAAGCACGCAATCTCGCGTTGCACGGTGACGCTGCGGCAGCAGGTGAGTGATCACTGCTCTGAGACCAACACGCTGTGTTTCGTTGACACCGGCACATCGGTGACGCCAACTGTGATGGTACCAAGAGTATACTAGCTTCACCAACAAGGGATGGGGTCGCGTACTCTTCTAGGATGAAAGCAGATTCAGTCCGAGTAGTGATTCTTTACGTACCGTCATATGGCGGAGTGTGACAAACCGCAATTCACCCATGAACATGACATTTCTGTGGCCTAGTTGTTATGGTGTGGGGAGGCATGAAATTGTATGGACGTACTGACTTCCAAGTCTGTGAACGCGGTACACTCACTGGTCACAGTTATTTTGACACTGAAATCCTTCCCCATGTTCGTCTTTTCAGCTTTGAATTCTACGGTGACTTAATGTTTGTGGATGACACTGACTGACCGCATAGAACAGCAAAGGAGGAGGGCCTATTGGAACGAGACGGTGATCGGCGAATGGATTGGCCTGTCCTTTCGACCGATTTATATCATATCGAGTATTGCAAGTAGCGGTGCGGAGACGTATTTCAGTGCACCGGCGACCATCCATCAGTTGCAGCCGTGCTGGTGAGGGAGCACTCTACCGCAACAACTCCTTACCAACCTTGTGGCCAGGTAGGGATCACGTTACACAGCATTTATTGCTGTCCGTGGTGATCACACACGCTGTTAAGTACCTTGCCCCACGTTTTATGATGTCCGAGAGACCAACATAAGTCTTTCAGTGCAAGTGCTTTTTCCTGGTCGTCTCATTCAATATTTTTTTCCGTTACTTTTTATAGTATAATAGTTCTTTTTACGTGTAGTCCAAGCTTCATCAAGCTGAAACTTCCTATCGGATTAAAACTATCTGCCGGAGCGAGACTCGAACGAGGGATCTTTACCTTTCGCGGCAAGTGCTCTACATACTGAAACACCCAAGCACGACTCACAACCCGTCCTCGCAGCCTTAATTCTACCAGTACCTCGTCTCCTTCCTTCCAAACTTCACAGAAGCTCTTCTGCGAAGCTGTGTTACTTGTCAGTGACACATTACCCGCAACTTACTTTCGTCCTTAAGTTCTGCACAGCAGTGTACGTATGATCATAGGTTCGATTCTCGCTAGTAAGGACTCATTTTTGGTTTGTTTATACATATTATATTTATTATCAAAAACAAATGTTGCATCATGTCCCATAAAAAACCTTTTCAGTTTTCATTATTAATCACATAATATTGAGAGTGCTGAAAATAAGTTATAATCTGATGAAAAAATGCAAAACATCGAATAGAAAGTGAAATAATTTTTTGTTTCTATAGGTTGAAAAATGTTACTGTTATACATATGTTTTTTCATTTAATAATAACGCAGTTAGAATATCTGTAACAAATTTAAATTTATTTGCATTTGATTAAAAATAGAAGTGCAGTGCTTTTATTATATAGTTACAATTCATTATTTGTTAATTAATATATTAATTTCATAATATACGAATAAAATTCATAAAGAAAAGTAAAAAATAGTGATATCAGCGTTCATCGAACCAACGCCCTCGCCGATACCGCACTTACGCGATACGCATTTGACTCCAATTGATTCTTTTAATATCCTGGATATGTTTGTGATTAATTATGCTTACAATGTTAAAATCTTCAAAGGCGACTCTTTCGAATGTTTTGGAGAGCAACGTCGGACTGTTATAGAAAACTCATGTCCGAACGCTGAGGTTAATTTCATTTTAATTATGTACAAAATCTAAAAGAGAGCTGTCCATAAGTTCGGCTTTCTGGAGTATCAGCCAGTGGGCTGCTAGGTGCTGGGCTCCTCAAAACGATCCGTGCTGCTGTCAAAGGTCAATCAGCTGGCGAAGATGATCGCGGAAATCTCACGTGGAGAGAATCTGCAGATTAGCAATGAGGGACTTTAGGCAAGTTTTCTCTCTTTTAATTTTGTTCGTCTTATGTCTCCTATCTTCTACATTTCCTTCCGTTTTAGCACTACTTGTCTGAAATAACATCTTATGATGGATTACAGATTCTGCTGGTCAAAACGCTACAGCTAAAATTTTCAGATAGTACGCTGACGTGGTTCCAAATATACATGAAGAAACAGATACAAACGTGTTGTCTGTGGGAATTAAAAGTCGTTCAACAAGCTTATTCTCTCAGGAGTTGTTGTTTTTGGGGGGAAGAGACCAAACAGCGAGGTCATCGGTCTCATCGAATTAGGGAAGGATAGGGAAGGAAGTCGGCCGTGCCCTTTCAAAGGAACCATCCCAGCATTTGCCTGGAGCGATTTAGGGAAATCACGGAAAACCTAAATCGGGATGGCCGGACGCGGGATTGAACAGTCGTCCTCCAGAATGCGAGTCCAGTGTGCTACCACTGCGCTACCTCGCTCGGTCTCAGGAGTTTCACAGGAATCTACAGTGGTTCTTCTTGTATCTCTCAGTGATATCTTGTCGATTCTGTAGTCCTCTCTATATCATTTCAATACTGACGAGTGCCAGACCTGAAGATTCGAATGCTGTCATCGCCCTGACAACGCATGATTTGTTTTAAGTCTGATACGAACTCTAAAACTAGCGACTTAAACTGAAACCAAGAACGACGTCTACAGTTTCCGTATCCTTTCACCAATTATTCAGCTCTGAGTTCCACGAACTACACTGAAGGGAAATAAAATCGCAACACTAAGAAGGAGTTGTGCGACATAAACGAAGTCTATAGGAGTGTTTCTACATCTGATAAAAGGCCTCAATTCGAATTCAGCGCCAGTCGCATAAGAACGGCAACAGCAGCGGCACTATGATGAGGCAAATCACATTTGCTTCAAATGATCGTTAGCGTTAGTTGCCTTTGACATTAGACGTGGTGAGTTGAGGTTAGTCAAGAATGCCTTTAAGGCGACAAAGACGCCAGTATCAACACCTCACTGAGTTTGAATGAGGTTGTGTAACAGGGCTACAAGGAGCTTGATGCTCCTTCTGCGATCTGCAGAAAACTGTGACAGGAATTTAGACACTGTTCATGGTTGCTGGCCGCGGTGATCACGTGAATGTTTGGTCACAAAAAGACCGGGCTCCGGACGGCCACGTTGCATCACCAAGAAGGAAGACCACTGCGTTCGGCGCACGGCTCTGGCGCATCGTACTGCATTTGCAGCAGTCATTTGAGCACCACAGTTTCACAATGGCCTGTGACAAATCGTTACTTGTATGCACATTTGCATGTTTGCATTCAACATTCTGGCGGTTACACCGGTTATAAATACTCCAGTATTTTACATATGAGTAGCTTTTCTTGCGCTTTCATTAACATGCGATTTTGCAATGTTAATGACTTAAATGTGTTACTAGATACATTCATTTCCGAAATTTCATTACTCAACTTTAACTGTGGTTTTTTTTGTGACGGAGTTTCTTCCCATTAACGTACAATGGCTGTCAGGAGGCAGTTGGTACTGAGGAATTAATTCAAGTTCACGTGACTAAAAATTAAAAGCATGGGACATTCGACTAATTACACCATATCCAAGAAACATAAAATATGACAACGATTTAGTAAAACAAAAGTCTTTGGATACAATGAAACTAAGTGATACACATTTGAAATTCCTTACGTGTTTAATAATTCCTTGAAGAGTCTAAATACTACTTGACTTGATGTTTTCTCATTTGATGAAGGTCTTGATCAAGTTTTCTGATATTGACCCAATCTTACTTAACATGAAACATTTGTTAGTGAAAATTTTACGCAATGTTCTATGAGTGAAGTTGTAATTCCTGCCTGTGACACAGTACTCGTTAAAGCCTGTGCTATGGAAAGTGAGCGAGATTCACCTTATGAGAAAGGATTTTCGTATACACTCCTGGAAATGGAAAAAAGAACACATTGACACCGGTGTGTCAGACCCACCATACTTGCTCCGGACACTGCGAGAGGGCTGTACAAGCAATGATCACACGCACGGCACAGCGGACACACCAGGAACCGCGGTGTTGGCCGTCGAATGGCGCTAGCTGCGCAGCATTTGTGCACCGCCGCCGTCAGTGTCAGCCAGTTTGCCGTGGCATACGGAGCTCCATCGCAGTCTTTAACACTGGTAGCATGCCGCGACAGCGTGGACGTGAACCGTATGTGCAGTTGACGGACTTTGAGCGAGGGCGTATAGTGGGCATGCGGGAGGCCGGGTGGACGTATCGCCGAATTGCTCAACACGTGGGGCGTGAGATCTCCACAGTACATCGATGTTGTCGCCAGTGGTCGGCGGAAGGTGCACGTGCCCGTCGACCTGGGACCGGACCGCAGAGACGCACGGATGCACGCCAAGACCGTAGGATCCTACGCAGTGCCGTAGGGGACCGCACCTCCACTTCCCAGCAAATTAGGGACACTGTTGCTCCTGGGCTATCGGCGAGGACCATTCGCAACCGTCTCCATGAAGCTGGGCTACGATCCCGCACACCGTTAGGCCGTCTTCCGCTCACGCCCCAACATCGTGCAGCCCGCCTCCAGTGGTGTCGCGACAGGCGTGAATGGAGGGACGAATGGAGACGTGTCGTCTTCAGCGATGAGAGTCGCTTCTGCCTTGGTGCCAATGATGGTCGTATGCGTGTTTGGCGCCGTGCAGGTGAGCGCCACAATCAGGACTGCATACGACCGAGGCACACAGGGCCAACACCCGGCATCATGGTGTGGGGACCGATCTCCTACACTGCCCGTACACCACTGGTAATCGTCGAGGGGACACTGAATAGTGCACGGTACATCCAAACCGTCATCGAACCCATCGTTCTACCATTCCTAGACCGGCAAGGGAACTTGCTGTTCCAACAGGACAATGCACGTCCGCATGTATCCCGTGCCACCCAACGTGCTCTAGAAGGTGTAAGTCAACTACCCTGGCCAGCAAGATCTCCGGATCTGTCCCCCATTGAGCATGTTTGGGACTGGATGAAGCGTCGTCTCACGCGGTCTGCACGTCCAGCACGAACGCTGGTCCAACTGAGGCGCCAGGTGGAAATGGCATAGCAAGCCGTTCCACAGGACTACATCCAGCATCTCTACGATCGTCTCCATGGGAGAATAGCAGCCTGCATTGCTGCGAAAGGTGGATATACACTGTACTAGTGCCGACATTGTGCATGCTCTGTTGCCTGTGTCTATGTGCCTGTGGTTCTGTCAGTGTGATCATGTGATGTATCTGACCCCAGGAATGTGTCAATAAAGTTTCCCCTTCCTGGGACAATGAATTCACGGTGTTCTTATTTCAATTTCCAGGAGTGTAGATATTAAAAGCCTGTACCTGAATGGTGGCAAATCAGACTTATATCCACTCTGTAATAACAATGATTCGTCAAATAAGTTCTTAATGCAATTACACGTCAGGATGGATCAAAAGCAACCCAGAAGTTGCTACTAATTTGATAATAATACGGTCGCCAGCCTAATTAGGCATTAACTGAGGCCGGCCAGTGTGGCCGTGCGGTTAAAGGCGCTTCAGTCTGGAACCGCGTGACCGCTACGGTCGCAGGTTCGGATCCCGCCTCGGGCATGGATGTGTGTGATGTCCTTAGGTTAGTTCTGTTTAATTAGTTCTAAGTTCTAGGCGACTGATGACCTCAGGAGTTAAGTCGCATAGTGCTCAGAGCCATTTGAACCATTTTGAACCATTAACTGAGTTTCTTCTCTGTACAAGTTGGTATATATTAATGCAAAACAACAAGTTGTAACACTGCATAATATAGTAGAATTTTAGAAACAGAAAATCTATTGAACTGATATTTTCACATTCTGTTCTCATATGGAAAACCATGAATACATAACACTACACTAAAATGTATACTACAAAACTTTATACTGTCTATTAATGTGATTAAAATCGGGCATAGGTTACCCTAGAAATTGCACTTTCGTGCCACACACAAAATGTCACTTATGATAAAGATAAAACACTGATAAATTTTGACTTTTGTATTGACTTTAACTTTTGCTGGTCAAACCAATTTAGAACACTTCAGAATTCAAATGAATGAGGGGGGATCCCGAAACTGTTATGATCGCTGTATTTAAAAAAAATGATTACTGAATTTATTATGCGTTCAAGATTTCCAGTATATAAGTTACTACTCTTTTCATCTTATTTACTGCTCATTTAAATGCCTTTAAATATGTCTCGAAATAATAATCTTCATTACTATATCAATACTAAAGTTATCTTTCAACTTCGTTAGACCTTCGTTATTCATTTACTGGTTCATTAACAAAACATTTCTTTAAACACCATTCTAATATAGCTAATTCTGCAAATAATTATTATTAACACAAATTTTAATTTTCATTTCGGGACACTCGGATTGCACAACATTTGGAAAGGATCCTGTCTAGATTAGTTGTGAGGATAATTAAATGATAGGAAAGTTCTGGTAAAATTTAGGTTATTGTTGCACCAAACAAACACAGTTCACTCTCTGATCCACACGAATACAGTACTAAAAGTTTCAACCTGCTAGTATCGATGCGGCGGTTGGCGGGTGGCGAGATGGCAAGGCACAGAGCATACATACAACCACAGCTATGGCTCTTGTTGTATCGGCACTTTAATTCTTCTTAGCGTCCCAATACTTTTCCATTTAGTGCCTATGGAATTTTGCCATGCTGTGTGAGCGTTGGAACGGCATACCCGAGGCTCAGTGAAGCTATGTCTTCCAGGAGAGCCTCCTCACTCCAGAAGGTGTTGCTCAAACCAGTGCCAAACTCCAACTACTACTACTGAGCCCGTTGTGCCGTGCAGTGCCCGTGCGCATTTTCCCGCGTTCGCCTGCCATCCACCTTTTACCGCTCCCTGACAGACCGGGTATTCACCCGAGGTTTTGCATTCTACATATCCTAACACATTTCCTACGTATGGATCAGAAGCACAGTTACAATTTTAAACATCTTACAACAGTTTCAACATTTGTTACATTTCAATTCTATTACAATATTACTTGACATTTGACATAAACATTAATATTCACATTGAAACTTATTTACAGTTTTCTTAACATAATGGCATGAAACAAAAAGAAAAGAAATCAGAACATCAATTACACAAGTTTATCGTGAATCATAGGAAAGGAAGTACTGATGTGTACAATAGTATAGAATCGTTGTTGTTACAAAGTTCCGCTACATGTATTTCGAGCGTTATATTGAAAAGTCTTCAAAGTTAACGCAATAAATTATATGCAGACTAACAGCAATTAGTAAATCTGAATAATTTATAAACAGGTAATATTACGGTTTAATGCAGCTATTATTTGAATGTGCCCTGCCTTACATATGTGGAGACTGTAGGTTACTGCTGATATTCAAGCTAACTCTGTTCTGTACAGTGTTTCCATAAATTATTGTGGAAGTTTTCTGAGGCAATTACAATTTTCTAGTTCCCTGGCTCGAATATCATACGCCACCATACTTCTTTGTTATTGGTACCTCAGGAAGACTGGACTAGTTAGCATTTTGATCCCCTGTAACTCTGATATGTACCTCGCTATGATTACTGATTCTTTTTTGTTTGTATCCGTGTGCATTTATCTGTCTCTTTGCACATGAAACAAGCCATATCAGATATTGGATGAAAACAAATGACAGAACCCAATCAACTTCTTCAAATTTGCATTTTCTGCTTCTCTTAAATATTCTGTAATTGAGACCATTATTCTCTTCCGTTACGCTAAAATTGCAATTATACAATATTTTCCGTTGCAGTATTACGAAGAGTTTTCATTTCCTTCTGAAAGGATGGGCAGGCCATGCACTCCAATTAATTCAGTGCGAAACCAGTTTCTATGCATCCATACTGTTATCATTCATTCATTATCTTTAGTTGTTTATATAACGCCGTAATTTTGTATTCATTGCCTATAATGTCCCTGGTTAAACGAGTTTTTTTCGAACTCCATTTTAATTAATTTTTTGTGTCTGACTCTCTTGCCTCGTTGGATTCTGTTATATTTACCTTTATAACCTGCACTGTGTCATCAATTCGTCAGTTTTTGTTTTTATTACTTGAAATTTGCACCATGCTAGCTTCGTGTATCCGACTCTGTTTGGTTTATAAATGACACTGTAAACTACTAGTATCCTTACTTCAAGCCTGCTACACAGGGTGGTTCACTGATAGTGACCGGGCCAAATATCGCACGAAATACGCATCAAACGAAAAAACTACAAAAAACGAAACTTGTCAAACTTGAAGGGGGAAACCAGATGGCGCTATGGTTGGCCCGCTAGATGGCGCTGCCACAGTTCAAACGGATATGAACTGCGTTTTTTAAAAATAGGAACACCCATTTTTTATTACATATTCGTGTAGTATGTAAGGAAATATGAATGTTTTAGTTGGACCACTTTTTTTCGCTTCGTGATACATGGCGCTGTAATAGTCACAAACGTATAAGTACGTGGTATCACGTAACATTCCGCCAGTGCGGACGGTATTTGCTTCGTGATACATTACCCGTGTTAAAATGGACCGTTTACCGATTACGGAAAAGGTCGATATCGTGTTGATGTATGGCAATTGTGATCAAAATGCTCATCGGGCGTGTGCTATGTATGCTGCTCGGTATCCTGGACATCGTCCAAGTGTCCGGACCGTTCGCCGGATAGTTACGTTATATAAGGAAACAGGAAGTGTTCAGTCACATGTGAAACATCAACCACGACCTGCAACAAATGATGATGCTCAAGTAGGTGTTTTAGTTGCCGTCGCGGCTAATCCGCACATCAGTAGAAGACAAATTGCGCGAGAATCGGGAATCACAAAAACGTCGGTGTTGAGAGGAATGTCGTTACGCGTATTGCCAAATGCATTGAGGTTGACATACATCATTTTGAGCATTTATTGCATTAATGTGGTATTTACAGGTAATCACGCTGTAACAGCATGCGTTCTCAGAAATGATAAGTTCACAAAGGTACATGAATCACATTGGAACAACCGAAATAAAATGTTCAGACGTACCTACGTTCTGTATTTTAATTTAAAAAACCTATGTGTTAGCAACTGTTCGTCTAAAATTGTGAGCCATATGTTTGTGACTATTACAGCGCCATCTATCACAATGTGAAAAAAGTGGTCCAACTATAATATTCATATCTATTTACGTATTACACGAATATGTAATAAAACATGGGGGTTCCTTTTTTTAAAGAAACCAGTGGATGTCCGTTTGACCCATGGCAGCACCATCTAGCGGGCCAACCATAGCGCCAGGTGGTTTCCCCCTTCAAGCTAGGCTAGTTTCGTTCTTTGTAATTTTTTCTTTTGACGCTTATTTCGTGAGATATTTGGCCCGGTCACGATCAATGGACCACCCTGTATATTGTAGATACTTCCCGTGTAGTGTAAAGATACACAAAGACCAGACTATAGCGGAATAGGATAATCGATGTCTCGTGATTGACTGGTAATATTCTTTGATGGTCATCTCCCATGACAAAACCTGCCTCTAACCAGTGGCACATTTTTTTCAAGTAGTACCGCTCCGCTGATCACGCCGAAATTTTCAGGATGCGATATGAATTTCATATTCAGCACTATGTTCACGTCATCGGTCTCCAACTTGTATCTATCACTATTAGCTAAATCATACATTCTACAGCAGTCGACCACATGACTTTCACTGAAACAAGTGCCATTAAACTTCACTACTGACAACTTTCAAATGACGCTTCGGACATTGAATCTTCTGAATACGATATTAGAGCAAGTGAAGAAGTTTTATTGGCCGTATAACTAATTTTTACTGTCAATGTAAGACACGTATCATTGCGAAACATTGCGCACAAAAGTAACTATAAACGTGAAGTACTCACACGACATAGTAGAGGTCAGTGTAATTTCGCACCCTTACACATCATCGGCAGGTACGTAAATGTATAGAGTTGCAATCGTTGAGACAAGCAGAATGGCCACCAGAGTACATTAATGTTGTTTTTATTTCGTGTAGCTGCCTGGCGTGGTAGGGTATATGTGGGGCGTGAAAAGTGGCAAGTGTTGAGTGATAACTGTGAATGACATGGAGATGCCGCATACGCGTATGAGAGAAAGTTATCAGCACCTGATAGAATTAGAAAAGGCTTTAATTGTGGGTCTCCATTTGGTCGGCACGTTGAATCGAGCAACATTCAAATTTATTGTGCATTTCGGTGCGACAGTGGCTCGTTGTTGGACAGCATGGGAACGTGAATGCGGGCATACTCGTCATCGAGGTTCTGGTCGATTATGTTTGACCACCACAAAGTAGGATTACCGTATTGTGCACCAAGCATGTTGTAACCCTTTCACATCTGCGCCGTCATACGGTAACAAGTAACGGAGGCCCAACAAAGTTCTGTAGCATCCCACTCCACTGATCGGTTACGAGCAACAGCCGGACTAGGGAATTGCCGTCCGAAGCGTAGGCTGCCTTTATCACCACAACACAAACGTTGCCTTTAGTGTGGTGTCTTGGTCGGGAAGCATGGGCAGCTGATGAATGGCATCGCACTGTATCCAGCGATGAATCGATGTTATGTACAATCGGGTGACTTCATCGCGGGTATGGTGGCGACATGGGAATAGGTCAACGTCTCCATATGTTTCGGAGAGGCATAACGGTATTACCTCTGGCGTCATGGGAAGACATCGACTATGACTTCCGCTTATGAAATATGTGTATAAAATACGATAATATGAACCAACAAATATCTTACAAACTTCTTTGATTCATGTGGACAGGAATTCTTCCTAATAATGTAATATTATAAACATGTGATTACTGTTCAAAAAGATGTCGGGCTTGCAGCCGGTCGTCGTAAATTTCATTGCACGATTTTTCGGCTGGAAAACTGCCAACCATCTTCAGGTGAGCCGAACGAGGACTGGCGAAGACTTTTTTTTTTTACTTTATTGTTATTTGAATACCTGTACAAATCAGATAGGCTGTCAGCGGCACACTACGCTGCTCTTCAGCCATAGTGTTGACAATAGTATAAGAACGGAGAATGATAATGAACATAGTCACGGGCAAAAGAGAGAGGCCACAGAGACACAAAAAACACGGAGTCGTTCACACACGACGATAACAACACTGAAAACACGTTGACACGGCGCACAGAACACTGATGAATCCGACGGCACAAGTGAACGTAGTAGCGGGACGGCGGACACTAAAAACACTAAACGACGTCACACACACGAGACACAGAAGGCGATGATCTCCGGCGCGCGAATGTTCACTATGCGTGTGCGAGTCCGGGGACCTGCCAAGAGAGGAGGAGGAGGAAGGGGAGTGGGAGAGCGAGAGGGAAGAGCAGAGATGCCACGGGCAGGGGAGATAGGGAGGAGGGAGGAAGGGGGAGGGGAAGCCCGAGGGAAGAGGGGCGGAGGCAGGGGATTGGGGAAAAGGAAAGAGAAGGGAAGAGAAGAGAAGGGAGGAAGGGTGCCGAAAGGAAAGGACACCGGAAGTGGGGGGTGGGACAGGGTCAAAGTTGATAGGAGGGGTAGATGGAGGGGACGAGGACATCATCAGGGAGGGGGAGCTGGCGGAAGCCACCTTGCGAGAGGGTAAGGAGGGTACGAAGACTTTTTTTTTTCTTTATTGTAATTTTAAGCACCTCATACAAGGTGGGCTGGCAGCAGCATATTACGCCGCTCTGCAGCCTTAAGTGGTACATTAAGATGACAGATAGGTGACACAAACAATACAATAAAAACGGCGGGCAAAAATGTAGATACAAAAACAAGAAACATGAAGCCGTTCACGCCGGACGAAAAAAAACATTAACACTTGTTGACACGGCGCACATAACACGGACGACTGCGACGGCACACGTGAACAGTGGAGGCGTGACGACGAAAGAACACTAAACACAGACGAAGGCACACACACGAGACACTGATGGCGATGATCTCCGGCGCGCGAATGTTCACTGAGCGTGTGCGAGTCCGGGGACCACGAAGACGTTCTCCGCTCCAGCTTATATAGTGCGCTGATAGTAGTGCCGCGCATGCGTTGCAATTGCGCAGACAGAAGGGCCACACCGCCCAGCGGCAGCGCCCTCGTTGATGTAACTGCAGTACTCAGCTGCCGTCGGTATTGTCACTGGCCGCAGCTATCGAAGTCTTCTGGCGTCTTCGTCTCGAGCAAATTTCGGAGATGACGGGATTCAATGCATTATTCAATTGGTAACCACTGTCACGGTTCATTAGATTTCGCGCAATGCGTATTTCAACTGATTCTTTGCTAATGGAGTCCCAAAAAGTTATTGCAGTGGCCAAAATCGAAGTTTTGTCGTACTCCATTGAATGTCCGTTAGGAATACAATGTTCCGCAACTGCAGACTTACTGCGTTGCAGTAGGCGAGTGCAACGTTGATATTCTGTAAAACGCTCTTCCACTGTACGCGTCGTCTGTCCTATATAGGCCATACCACATTGACACGGTATTTGGTAAATTCCCGCCTTCCGCAGTAACAAATCATCCTTCACCGATCCCAGAAAATCCGAAATCTTAGAAGGTGGACGAAAAACCTCTTTCACATTAAAATGATTAAGAATCCTTGCTATCTTGAAGGAGATATTTCAGACAAAGCGAAGAAAAGCTAGGGACTTGGTTGGCGCGTCCTCCTCTTTATCCGCTTCCCGGTTCCTGGCTCTAGTTGAGAAGGCCCTGTTAGTTTGCCGGGTCGAGTACCCATTGTCTATGAACACCGTCCTCAAATGTGCCAGTTCCTTAGGCAAATTCTCTGCATCCGACACTGTGTGTGCTCTGTGTACAAGGGTTTTAGGTACACTCATGGTCTGGGATGGATAGTACTATCAGCGCACTATATAAGCTGGAGCGGAGAACGTCTTCGTCAGTCCTCGTTCGGCTCACCTGAAGATGGCTGGCAGTTTTCCAGCCGAAAAATCGTGCAATGAAGTTTACGACGACCGGCTGCAAGCCCGAAATCTTTGTGAACAGTTGATTCGCCGGGAAAATTTCAAATTTTACATGTGATTATTGTAATTTTTATGTATCCTAGCGTAAATGTATCTAAAATGTATGTATTTGAAAACGTTAACGAGAATTTACACATCCACCTTAGCAGCATCAACAACTCTGCACAGTTGCTATAAACGAGGTGCTGACGAGGAACGCTCCGAAACTCTTAAACGCGTGCTACTGCAGTAGAAATAAAGACTTTGACATTTGGTATCATATATCGGTTAGAACAACATATATTTAGTGTAGTCGTCTGTTAGAACCCGAACTGTGAAATATAATCAGTCTGAATGTGGTCTAAATATTGCGAAAAGAATCTGTACACAGCTGATCAGTGGTAACAGTGATAGTTTTGTTTTATAAAGTGAGAAATCCGTGCATAAAACGTTGTGAAGTGTGGTCAGGCAGTAACGTGGTTTTGTTTCAATGGAAGTAGACAAGATAAGAGGGCAGAGCATTCGTGGCGGCTCTTTCTGCTCTCAAAATAATATTTACCAAAATCTAATGGATGTTTTCCCACGTGCGTCAAGAGGAAATTATATGCTCATGCTGCTATATCAAAAGGAATATGGGCTAAACAGTACGAGATCATCATTTTCTGGAGACACGTAACAAATCGTCGTTATAAATTGAACACTACTGCAAGTCGTACGTCAAAAAACCGCAATCACGAATAAGACAAGATCTACTTTACTTTAGTGTAAGGGTGGACTATGGGTGAAAGTCACGTAACACTGACGACAATATAATAGAAAGAGAAGAGAAAGTAGGTGAAGAAGAGATGGAAGATTTGATACTACTGAAAAAAGTTGACAGTGCACTTAAAACGCTGAGTAGAAACAAGTCCCTGGAATAGACGATGTTTTCTCAGAATTATTGAGACCCTTGGGAGAGCCATGCGTGACAAAATTATTCCACCTATATGTAAAATGTATGAGACAGGCGTAATACCTTCCAACTTCAAGAAGAGTGCAATAATTCCATTTCCTCAAAAGGCAGACGCTGACAAGTGTGAATACTATAGAACTATCAATTCAATACGTCATGCTTGGAAAACACAAATTATTAACAGAAGAATAGTAAAACTGGTAGAATCCGACCTCTAGTAGATAGGTTTAGGTTCCAGAGAGGAGGCAATACTGTCCCTACGACGTCCCCTAGAAAATAGTTTAAAGAACGGCACGCCTACATTTTAGCAGTGGTAGATTTAGTGAAAATTATTAACTACGTTGACTGGAATACAGTCTGTGGAATTTTGAAACTAACTGGGTTAAAATACAGGGATCGAAATGTTATTTACGACCTGTACAGAAATGAGATTGCAGTTATGACTCCAAGGACAGGAAACGAAAGCAGTTGTTCAGAAAGGAGTGGGACTGGGTTATAGTCTATCCTAGATAACATTCTATCTGTACATTGAGCAAGCTGTGAAGGAAAACAAGAAGAAAGGCAGAAAAGATTTGAAATGCTGGGAGAGGAACTAAGACTTTAAGGTTAGCCGGTAGCATTGTTATTCTGCCAGGGACAGCAAAGGACTTGGAAGAGCCGCTGAAAGGAATGATTAGTGTCTTCAAAAAAATTGTAAGATAAACATCAATAAAAGTAAAACATTGGTAATGATATGTTCTCCAATTAAATCACACCAATTTCAGGAAATTAGACAAATGAGAAACCCAGAGTTGTTGTGGAGTTGGAGTTACCTAATAAAGTTCTATTAACGCGTATTCCTTTGCCAATTAAAGGACCTGATGACGACTGAAGAGAAAGGATATAAAAAGCAGACTGACACCAGCAGCAACCGAATTTTGAAAAAGCGAAATTTCGTAACTTCTTAAATCAATTTAAATGACACGAAGTTTTCTCTGAAAGTATTTATCTGGAATGTAGGCTTCTATAAAAGCTGAGCTGTTCTTATAACAATACGATGTAAGCTTTTGAAATGACATGCGATAGAAGAATGCTGAAATCGGAGGGCGAGATCGAAAAAAAAAAAAAAAATGAATCGAATAGGAAGAAAAAAGAAATTTGTGGCATGACTTTAATAGCAGAAGGACCAGTCGATAGGATACGTTCTGTGAATAGTTTGGTAATGAAAGAGTGAGTCGGACCCCCGGTAGCTGAGTGGTCAGCGCAACAGAATGTCAATCCTAAGGGCCCGGATTCGCTTCCCGGCTGGGTCGGAGATTTTCTCCGCTCAGGGACTGGGTGTTGTGTTGCCCTAATCATCTTCGTTTCATCCCCATCGACGCGCAAGTCGCCGAAGTGGCGTCAAATCGAAAGACTTGACCCGGCGAACGGTCTACCCGACGGGAGGCCCTAGTCACACGACATTTATTTAATGGAAGTGTGTGTGTGTGTGGGGGGGGGGGGGGGGGAGAGGAATAACAATTGAGCAAAAATTGTAGAGAGGCCCTAAGGCTTGAATGAAATATGCCGATTAACAGTGATGTAGACTTCTGTAGTTATGCAGAGGTGAAAAAGCTGGACAGAGCTGACTGGGATGGCGAAGTGCATCAAACCAGTCTTTTGACTGAAGGCCACAACAGCAACCAACTACGTACGGATAATACTGAAATATTAAGTTTATTGCAAGATTTTGATGTATGGATGTTATTTAATTTGTGAACACAATGAATAAAGCAGAACAATAGACGAAAAAAATAGGATTCCCAGATCAATACTCTACAAGGTACGGTAGGGCTGTTGTATCGTTGATGCATGCAAGCCACCCACAGCGGGAAGGTCCATGGTCCGTGGAGGTGATCTAATTATGCGCCATTAACACGTATGCTTTTTCGTTTTCTCCAGTGCAGAATGTCAAAATTCCCTTGGGACTCTTGAGAATAACATTAGGGAAATGGAACTTATAAAGGTTGTTCTCTCGATTCTTAGTTTTCCACCATTATGGTGAAGTTTAATTGAAGCTGTAAATTCGTCTACATATTTCAAAACATAAATCAGTGTCGTGTTACTCAGGGGCTGTTAATGCAGCAGTTTAGATATGTACAACCAATGAAATGGAAGCAATGGCAAAATACTCGAATAAATATTAGGCAGTACGAGTTGCGGATTCGTGGCTGACTGCCGCCAATTAAAACTCCTTTGTCGCAGACAGTTGCGTTCACAGAGCCTATGCGAATATGTATCACTGTCAGAACACCAATCCTCTTTCAGCAGGGCATAATAAATCACACTTAAAGTGTCTTTCGTTGCAATATACTTTTTCACTCCTGCCACAACGACCACAAGTTTCGTGCAATTAGCGAATTGCTTTTGATCGGTACAAGACAAATGGTGTATGAAGAAATAAAGCAGTCTGTACGACAGAACATTAGTTACAGAGGAGCTAGTCAGTTTCAGACGGTGTGTACAACGTCTACTAGCCATTAAGGTATGCGGAATAAATGTGGCAATACGTGTAACGTACGGATACACGTTACAAAGAAATTAAGGGACGTCGCCTCCTGAGAGACGGCGTGAAGATTACTAAGCCACTACGTTTGAAAAGACCCATTTACAAAAATAAATTAAGAGTCATTCAGTAATGTTCTGTAGCTTATCTTTTGTGGCAGTGCAGCTAAGTTCAAAAATAATTTATTCTTGAGTGATAACTAAATACATCACAAAAGCCTCTTCAGGGACTTTGGGATTCGTACGCTTACGTGCCAATACTTTTACTGTCTAACGACATTTGTTGTTACTAATAAGAGTTCATTTAGGATGAGACGTGAAAGTTACAACAGCAATACTGGAAGCAAAAATAATCTCCATAGATACTGTGCATCCGCTTGTAGCGTTCAGAATCGTGTTTACATTCTGATTCAAAAGTCTTTAGGAGATTTCCGGTAGACATCTTGTAGTAAATTGGAAATCGCCACACAATCAGAATGAAAGAAAAAAAGAGTACGTTACTATCCCCCCACACACATATGGGCGCACACGCACGCACGCACCCACACACACATACACACACACACACACACACACACACACACACACACACACACACACACATATATATATATATATATATATATATATATATGAATTCATTGTCCCAGGAAGGGGAAACTTTATTGACACATTCCTGGGGTCAGATACATCACATGATCACACTGACAGAACCACAGGCACATAGACACAGGCAACAGAGCATGCACAATGTCGGCACTAGTACAGTGTGTATCCACCTTTCGCAGCAATGCAGGCTGCTATTCTCCCGTGGAGACGATCGTAGAGATGCTGGATGTAGTCCTGTGGAACGGCTTGCCATACCATTTCCACCTGGCGCCTCAGTTGGACCAGCGTTCGTGCTGGACGTGCAGACCGCGTGAGACGACGCTTCATCCAGTCCCAAACATGCTCAATGGGGGACAGATCCGGAGATCTTGCTGGCCAGGGTAGTTGACTTACACCTTCTAGAGCACGTTGGGTGGCACGGGATACATGCGGACGTGCATTGTCCTGTTGGAACAGCAAGTTCCCTTGCCGGTCTAGGAATGGTAGAACGATGGGTTAGATGACGGTTTGGATGTACCGTGCACTATTCAGTGTCCCCTCGACGATCACCAGTGGTGTACGGCCAGTGTAGGAGATCGCTCTCCACACCATGATGCCGGGTGTTGGCCCTGTGTGCCTCGGTCGTATGCAGTCCTGATTGTGGCGCTCACCTGCACGGCGCCAAACACGCATACAACCATCATTGGCACCAGGGCAGAAGCGACTCTCATCGCTGAAGACGACACGTCTCCATTCGTCCCTCCATTCATGCCTGTCGCGACACCACTGGAGGCGGGCTGCACGATGTTGGGGCGTGAGCGGAAGACGGCCTAACGGTGTGTGGGACCGTAGCCCAGCTTCATGGAGACGGTTGCGAATGGTCCTCGCCGATACCCCAGGAGCAACGGTGTCCCTAATTTGCTGGGAAGTGGCGGTGCGGTCCCCTACGGCACTGCGTAGGATCCTACGGTCTTGGCGTGCATCCGTGCGTCGCTGCGGTCCGGTCCCAGGTCGATGGGCACGTGCACCTTCCGCCGACCACTGGCGACAACATCGATGTACTGTGGAGACCTCACGCCCCACGTGTTGAGCAATTCGGCGGTACGTCCACCCGGCCTCCCGCATGCCCACTATACGCCCTCGCTCAAAGTCCGTCAACTGCACATACGGTTCACGTCCACGCTGTCGCGGCATGCTACCAGTGTTAAAGCCTGCGATGGAACTCCGTATGCCACGGCAAACTGGCTGACACTGACGGCGGCGGTGCACAAATGCTGCGCAGCTAGCGCCATTCGACGGCCAACACCGCGGTTCCTGGTGTGTCCGCTGTGCCGTGCATGTGATCATTGCTTGTACAGCCCTCTCGCAGTGTCCGGAGTAAGTATGGTGGGTCTGACACACCGGTGTCAATGTGTTCTTTTTTCCATTTCCAGGAGTATATATATATATATATATATATATATATATATATATGTGTGTGTGTGTGTGTGTGTTTGTGTCATGTATTTCCAGAACCGTTAAAGGTATTTTAACTCAGTTTTTACCCTAGAGAATTGGGAGAAAGTCTTCACTAAAGAACATATAATCTCTTTTCATAGCTACATTAATTGCAGAGATATCGATATCAACTTCTCTTTTTCAAACAGGAAGCTAGCAATTTCTGCTGCTCTAAACGAAACGAGCTCAACAGTGTTCACCTTCGAAAATTCGATTACTAGTTTCGGAGTAATTACAGTAATTAGAACACTGAAGTTATCTATCTTGAACATGACACCGACTGCTGTGTTACGCGGTAGTTCGTGATCTCACACCCAAACAAGGAAATACGTCACACCAGAAAAGGAAATAACACACTGTTGCACCTTAGCAATGTCGGTATAAAAAGGTCACAGGGTAGATGTAGATTTCATTCTGTCTGTGTCGTTCCCGTATGTGAAGTGCTGGCTTGTTTCCAAATTAATGTCTTTCACAGAGCAAGAAGAAACCTAATATGCTTCTTCTTTACCGAGAATGTAGACGTAGTGCGAAGAGAAGAGGTGAGTTCTACGCACGAAGGTATTCCGACTGACGATGCACAACGAAAATGACAGTTTGGCGAATCTGCTAAGAAAAATGTTGCTGTAAGGGCACTAGAATACTATGTATAGGGTTATGAACAACCTCGCGACGAGCAGAGCGATCGAAGAGATGTTCTGGTAGCTGTTACTCGCAATCCACGGATTAGCTCCAGAATTCTCTTTACTAATAAAGTTGTCTCTACATAGCGTGAAAAGCTGAAGGTCATAAACACGCAAATCAGGCCTGACTGAGGTAGATTGAACACCAGAGGCAGTGGAGTATTGTAGTTTGGTATAGACTATGGGAGACTAGGTGACATTAAAGAATCATTAAAGCTTAAGAGATAAACAAAAAATTTAATACTGAAGTGATACCGGCTCTGCCAGGTTAAGTACCACTAGAAATACGTGCATATTCGTGGTACCTACCCCTAGGGTGTCCTGTCACCCGTTCACTACCCGCTTGTGGCTAGGAAAGCTCTCACCAAATTCTTTAGTGGTCGCTGAATAGGACGTGGAGGCGCAGTCAGTTGGCTTGTATATTCGCTTGATGTGACGCACTGCAGGAGGGCTTCCTTTTTTTTTTGGCTCAGGTAGACTCAAAGACAAGTCTACACTCAACTTTCGGATATCCAAGAATATTTTAAATATCGGATTGCAGAAGCATGTACAATAATATCGAAGGAATCACTTCAGTCCTTCCAGGAAGTCATTGTAGCAACAGCTTCAAACGTGTACTGCAGTAGACTGTACGCTTAGAACACTTTATGACATCAATGGAGTTTTAAGGAAGTGTTTTGAGACCACCTTCTTTTGAGATTTCCTGTATGTTGTCACTACGGATGTAACTTTGGAGTATAAGTGTTTGAGTGTGTATACTGACACGAAACCCATGACTTGAAGTTATTATTTAACAATATTTACACCTCAGTTCCATGTTTTACAAACGTATTCCATTTTTGACGTGCACCTATCTTTCAAGTCTCTGTCGAACACAAGAGCAGAATTGTTACAGTAGTTAAGTGGTGAATCATCCTTAGCTGCCATTACCTTTGTCTTCCAGCTGGTGTGTCGTTCCTACCACATGTAGCCAACTGTAATTAGCACCAATTTTCCGATAAATTTTTCTACGCTACTCAGATTTTGTAAGTATTCTCTTTGCTGCGTCACGCAGGAACGCCCTCCAGCCTGACATGACATTTCTGTAAAACTGCATGGATTACCCCATAAGACACCAATGTGTTTCGTACTCGAAACATAAAACAAAATTACTATTATTTTAATTCATCCAAAACTACTAACTGGATTCTGTGTACTAAAACACCAATGAATTTGTCTCTTACAAAAGTGCCATCTAGCATCGGAAATTATTTCAGTTGTGGTTAAAAAGTTTACACCGATATCTGTCTACTTCTACTTAATCTAGCTATGAAAAGAGACTACCCGTCATTTGGAGAGGACTGTCTGACGATTCACCTCGGTGAAAATAAAGTTACAACATCGTAAGCGGTTCCAGAAATGTTTTAGGAGAACAGCTTGGCTTAATCACCAGATCATGAATTATTGTTAGTATATTTCACAGAGGTAGCCTGCAGTCTGCGGCGTCACATCAAGTCTTAAAGAATTTTCAGCCAATATCAAGAGAAATAATTGTTAAAAGACAGCGTCTAGTAGGTTTGAATGAAATAATAATTAATATTATTCTGACAAGCATCTGTGTAGTGCATTGGTGCATGGACTATAACTATTACTGAAATAAAAATATACACAAAAATAATAAAGTACTATATGTACTAATGTGAAAAGAGCTCTTGTTGTTGCTCTTGGGTTTTGGCGGCTCTTGCTCTTCTGCTCTTGCTCTCTTGCTATCTTATTCGCTCTTGTTGTCTTTCTAAAGTTATTTTCTCGTTTGTCATTAAAGATACGTGATTGTCACTGTGTTGTATCAATTCATGTGAGCGTCGTGATTAAATTTCTAATTTAAAAAATCTAAGAACGTGTTTTCTTCGTATAGATTTCGTTATTTAACCACTCTTTGAGTGAAATCGGTCAAGAATACCATCATTACAGCCGGGAGAGCGGTGTGCTGACCCCACGCTCATCCCATCCGCATCCTCAACTGAGGATGACACGGCGGTCGGATGATCCCGGCAGGCCACTCGTGGCTTGAAGACGGAGTGCTTTGAGTGAGAAGTACAGTAAAAGCACTGTACTCAAATACGAAGACCTTCGTTTGGTTCGTGATCTTTTTACGCGCAGTTTGGTGCGTGATTACCATTTAATTGTTACACTCTTAAGAGTCTGCAATCATATCCATTTTTCGAAGTCCGATAATTTTTGCGGATAATGTTTTCGAGGGGAAAACAGTATCTCTGTCCGCGGTCAAATAAGTAACAAACTGCCAAAAAAATCATTCTCCGAGCAAACAGACTGTAGCTTATTTCATAAATCTACATCAGAAGTGATAACACTGATAAGTATTCTTTTTTGTCGTGCAAGTTAATTACGACAAATCAAAAAGACATAATTTAATTGTTTATTCCAAGTACTCCTTATAATGTTACCTCCAAAGATAATACTTTCAATAAAAATTTTACGTAACATGAAGGAGCTTGCTATTAGATTTGACAGTTAAATTCAAGTTTTACTTCAAATTAGAGGCGGTACTGTTATAAGTGGCTCCTTTTACTTGCTAATTCCACATAAATTGACTCGTTACACATCCATGAAGGGTCTCTTTCAAGATGGGATTTAGGAAACTCGCTGTATTGGACACAAAGACGTCAAAATTCATGTAGACCGACTACGAAATGTAGAATCTCTATCAAGATTAGACAGAGGACGCCTGTCCGAAAACTTGGGAGAAAATGAAGCGGGTTTGTGGGACATAAGCCAGTTTGTATAGGATTTGAAGCAGTAGAAAGAGCAGGAGAGGTCAGAGAGAGATCAGAATGTGCAACACAATTTATTGGGCGTTCTTGATGTAGTTAAAGAAAAGAGAAAATTTGAAGGACTCAACGAAACTATTCGGCAGGCTGTATGACTTACATAAAACAAATATGGAATGATTAATGTACAACATGTGGTACATTGCAGTTGACAGTTTTGGAGTTCATCGTGAATGATGGGCTCTATGAAATTAATGCGATATCACTGAGGAGCGTGTGATTCTGTTTCTTCTCGGAGAAGCGCTCTATTTGGCCCTTCATCCGATATTTTACATTGTGTCTGCTGAGCTGAAAATACGAGCAAGTGCACTAGCGCAGCTCGCTGTGAGGGAACTTGTTACAACGTCGCACAGCTAACGTTATCAGTGCCGAAGTTTCCGCTTAATGCAGTCCCTTCTTACAGCAGAGGCGCGTTAACGGGGACAAGGAGAAGCTGCAGTAACAGCGATACCCAGTCCGCGCAGTAACGGCAGTAACTTACAAGATGGACTGCAGGCGCCGCCGTCTGCAGCAGCTGCGGGCAACTTGCAAACCGTGTTGTAATTACAAATTAGTGCCTCACTGCAAACTACTTACTCGGTCGCTTATTAGCTACAAGCGACAACAATGTTATGGAGCATCGAGGGAGGTCTGCATCTCGCCGTCAGTAGTTATGCATGCGACAGTCTACAGAAGACATGGAAATGGAGAATATTACACCAGGTAACAGCAGTTTTATGTTTTTCAGAGTATGTTGAAATGTCCGTTGCATAAAGGGTATGAAATGATTAAACTTGCGTTCCAATAGGAACTGATGTCCATATATATCAGTACGATATAGACCTCCACAGGTATGAAAACATTTTTGTACTCGCTGTGACGTAAAAGGGAACTACAACATTACGTCATCTTGAGAAATTTTTCCCACTTCCTGAAGCAATATATGCCCTGAAAGTAGATTAATAATGCTGGCAGGAGGCTCTATCTCTCTATAACATACACTATTGGCAATTAAAATTGCTACACTAAGAAGATGACGTGCTACAGACGCGAAATTTAACCGACAGGAAGAAGATGCTGTGATATGCAAATGATTAGCTTTTCAAAGCATTCACACAAGGTTGGCGCCGGTGACGACACCTACCACGTGCTGACATGAGGAAAGTTTCCAACCGATTTCTCATACACAAACAGCAGTTGACCGCCGTTGCCTGGTGAAAAGGTGTTGTGATGCCTCTTGTAAGGAGGAGAAATGCGTACCATCACTCTTCCGACTTTGATAAAGGTCGGACTGTAGCCTATCGCGATTGCGGTTTATCGTATCGCGACATTGCTGCTTGCGTTGGTCGAGATCCAATGACTGTTAGCAGAATATGGAATAGGTGGGTTCAGGAGGGTAATACGGAACGCCGTGCTGGATCCCAACGGCCTCGTATCACTAGCAGTCGAGATGAGAGGCATCTTATCCGCATGGCTGTAACGGATCGTGCAGCCACGTCTCGATCCCTGAGTCAACAGATGGGGACGTTTGCAAGACAAAAACCATCTGCACGAACAGTTCGACGACGTTGGCAGCAGCACGGACTATCTGCTTGGAGACCATGGCTGCTGTTACCCTTGACGTTTCATCACAGACAGGAGTATCTGCGATGGTGTACTCAACGACGAACCTGGGTGCACGAATAGCAAAACGTCATTTTTTCGGATGGATCCGGGTTCTGTTTACAGCATCATGATGGTTGCATGCGTGTTTGGCGACATCGCGGTGAACGCACATTGGAAGAGTGTATTCGTCATCGCCATACTGGCGTATCACCCGGCGTGATGGTATTGGGTGCCATTGGTTACACGTCTCGGTCACCTCTTGTTCGCACTGACGGCACTTTGAACAGTGTACGTTACATTTCAGATGGGTTACGATCCGTGGCTCTACCCTTCATTCGATCCCTGCGAAACCCTACATTTCAACAGGATAATGCACGACCGCATGTTGCAGGTCCTGTACGGGCCTTTCTGGATACAGAAAATGTTCGACTGCTTCCCTGGCCAGCGCATTCCCCAGATCTCTCACCAATTGAAAACCTCTGGTCAATGGTGGCCGAGCAACTGGATCGTCACAATACGCCAGTCAATACTCTTGATGAACTGTGGTATCGTGTTGAAGCTGCATGTGCAGCTCTACCTGTACACGCCATCCAAGCTCTGTTTGACTCAATGCCCAAGCGTATCAAGGCCGCTATTACGGCAAGAGGTGGTTGTTCTGGGTACTGATTTCTCAGGGTCTATGCACCTAAATTACGTGAAAATGTAATCACATGTCAGTTCTTGTATAATATATTTGTCCAATGATTACCCGTTTATCATCTGCATTTCTTCTTGGTGTAGCAATTTTAATGGCCAGTAGTGTATAAGGACATAGATCAGTCCAATACAGGATCTGGGCATTCCTCAAGGCGTTTGCGGTGTGGACTGCAATATGGATATCTGCATAAGACTGCTAGAATACGCTCTTTGGTATGCTGGGGTTGAAAGGTATGCAACATTATTTACTGTTCTTGCGAATTAGTGATGAACATTCAGTCGCCCATCACCTATTACAATCTGTTGTCATGTTCATTTGCTGCTCATACCATGATTTCTGGATGTGAAGAGGTGTGGGTCTACAGAATCTCTGCCTCCAGTCATGTTTCAACACTTAGTTTACTAACAGCTTGGCGTCAATGTGACACCCACGAAAAGTAGGAAGACTTGTCGGTGAACACCACAGAATGCCAAAGTAGACACTGACTCCACACCGTGTCAGTCTCTGCTGACTCTTGATTGGTGGTAGCTGTAAATGACGCATGAAAACTCGAGATATGATCCCAGCTTCTAATAATCTCTCATCGAAGCTTCGTGATGCCTTTAAACTGTGCCAGTGTTTGAGCTGTTGCCGCTCATCTATTCCTCACGTTAAGTTGAGTTGTCCTACAGTCTTCCTGGAAGGTTTCGTTCCCCCATTTTTGCCGCACTGTGGTCCACAGTCCACCACGCCACAACTAGTTCTGCAGCCATGGCACTGCAGCTGCCTGTCTGAGTGATCTATCATTATGATACTCTTGTGTCCCACATGCCAATGATATAACCTTTCTGACAATCCAATAGACGATTATAAACTACATGTGTGCGTCCCCTGAGCATACTCCGTCGCAATCTCCATCTGGAAACTGCCAGTAACATTAGAGGGGCCGAATAGCCATCATGTACTCACACCATTGTTAATCTGTAGGAATAGCGTTTTGCTGTACCGAAAATATCATATAAGTATGATTTTGAACACCCGCGTCAGATCTGCTGTATTACGACTGTTATTGAGCTGTCGAAGTTCATCTATTCTAGAGAACAAAGAGTAGAAATATCTGTGGATTAAAAATTTAGGCCCCACTGTGGTCACGTGATCTCGGGATGCCGTAGGTTTGGGCGTAATGCATCCTATAAATTTTGGATGTCCTCATATCGCTAATACAGATTCTCTTCGTAGGTGATGTGGATCCCTTATAGGCGCTTTGTAAACACCATAACAATTTAATTTTGATACCTGGAATAAGCTGGGCTCAAAGTTTTATGAGCAAAATGAACGGACATCACGTCACTGCACCGTCACGTCAGCGTCTATTCACATTGTCCACATGTCATGTCAGGTCGCTTAGCGCATGCCAAAGTATCGGAATTAAGGAACTAACAACAACAAAGGCTACTAGTGGCCAAAGCGAACTTCATAACATGTGTTCTTTATTAATTTTTCTTCGTAAAGTGCTGATAAGTGAAACAAAATTTCAAAACATTGGCATTTATTTGCTAGGGAAATGTATACATACAAACACGTCAAACAATAGCAAAAAGGGAATAAATGGAGCCTGCTTATCTTATCCGTTTTTTTTCCTTGCGCAAATAATGACTGCGTAAACAAATGTATTTTTCTACTTCATTGAAACTGACCTTCTCACTTAAAATGTTATGTAATGGAAATAGCTTTGTCAACTTACTTTCTTATTTATATACAATCTGGGCGTCAGCTGTCTTCTGTTATTGTCACACCTAAATAAATTTTCGCTTTCAGATATCTGACTTCGCTTGTGTAAGAACATTCCACGAAAACAAAGCCTAATAATATAATCAATATTACTAAGACACAAAAGTCTATTTGAATTGCTGTAAAAGTTTGCCACTAAACTAATGCAGTCTCCAAGAAAATAAAAGGAAGTGGCCGCTTTTCCCGCCCTTGTCACTATAGCCGTTTTTACCCTACACCCACTCGGAGCAGTGCATAAAAGATCTTTGACGCTGTGGACATCCGTGATATCGGGATATAGAAGCATATGTTTGTGAGCTGATATGGGAAAATTTAATAGCTGTTGTTGTTACAGTTGACAGACGTCCAGTGGGTAACTGGGAAATCTTCATGAAACATTGTGATGGATTATTGTGCTGTTTGTGAGCCATTAGGAAGGAATTATTAATATATGGTTATTTTAATGTAAATTTCTTGAAGTAATCTGACAAGAAAAGAGGTCTGGAGGTGCTGTTAGTGAGAAATAACATATTATCAATCATAAGTTTCCCTACCAGACTTGCTGAAGATAGTAGAACCTTTACGACTACTGTATTCATACAACAAGAGGAAATATGCCATTTATGAGTATTCTATGGTAAACGGATTGTCAGATCAAAGTGAACAGTTAGTCACACTATTTGTCTTAGCTCCATGTACAGTTCTGAAATACTCTTAGAAAAATAAGGGAGGTTAATTAATGACAAAACTATAGAAGTTTTGAGTTTACAATTAACCTAATGCTAACTCTAAAATCAAATATTTCTTGAAGAGTTTCTCCGACTTTTGAAAGCAGTTTTCCTTAAAAGGTAATCAAATGTAATAACGTGAAGTCATTAAGGAATCCTTGGATCACTATAGGTATCACAACCTTTTGGCACTGGAAAAAGGATTTGTACAAAATAGCCAGTACTAGAAGTGGTCAAGAAATACACTCGTACTTTAAACAGTGCTGCAACGTATTAAGAAAATTGTAAATATAATGCACGAGTTGGAACATCTGATCTGCATTTGAAAAATTGCGCAACAGTGTAGGAGTGCTGTTCGAAAAGTACGGAAAGAACGGCCGCGAAATGGGTATCACAATGAGAATACGATGAAGCTTTGCACAGATGTACTATGTATTGGGCATCGACTATAGCATTACGGCACATAGTCACGTCGCTCTCCTCATTTCTGAGCGCAAAGAGAGCGCATGAAGATGCCAAGAAAATAGTGTCTCCCGCCAAGTATGGGTACCTGCCGGGAGATTTCGCCTGACTGCATGCAACACCACATAACTCAGCTGTCATGAAAATCCTTCTTCAAGACTGTTCTCGGCAGCATACAGCAGATGCAATGAGGACTCTCTTGCAGCATTTTTGATGGAAGGTGTTTGATCAGCCAGTGTCTCTGCTCAATCGAACCGTTGGTTATGAAGGCAACATTTCGGAACAGACAACAAATTGTACTCCAGCGTAGACAACTGTCGGAAAGCCAGCAGGCTGACTTCTATAACGAGGGTATTGTAAAGTTGGTACAATGCTACGACAGGTATCGGAGTTGCGACTATGTAGAGAAGTGGCTGGAAGTTTTAGCTAACAGTTGTTAATAAAACAGTTTTGATTTTCACTGTGGTTTCCTTTTCGCGACCGATAGTTCTTTACTTTCGAATAGCCCTCATAAAATCAGTATGAATTGGTGCTAACAGAGAGACAGGTAAAGATGACGTCCTTTCCTTTGAGAAATCGGGAGCTTTGTAAAAGATAGTTTATGTGTAACAGATATTTTTAATCATTAGTCTTTGAAATTAGTGCAAACAGTTCAGTGCAAACAGTTCAGAAAAGTAAGTAAAACAGTAACCGAAGAATCCATGTAGAGGACATCCATGAAATAAAAATTAATCTCCCGTCCCAATACGCAATACGAAAGCTCATCACGACTCTGAAAAGTAAAAGTTCATACAGGGTCTCCAAGAAGCCAATAAGAAGTTGTGGCTCTATAATACGAAATGTTCTTCAGTCAGTTATATGAAGCTTCAATAATTCACTGTGTTTTCCCAGACAAATTCAAGTATGCTGTTGTTAGGCCTCTCTATAATAGTGGTGGATAACAACATTCCTGCGTCACTCCTTACATCATTTTCTAAAATGTCACTCACCTGTTTAGTAATGGGATACTTTGCCAGTCACAGTTTCGTTTTATACATCTGCAGGGCAGTAGTAAAGTCTGTAAATAACAACACATCACCAGTCTGGATTTTCCGTGAATTATCGAAGGCATATTAATGAGTCAATCGTAATATTGCATTACAGAAACTACGTTTTGTAGGAATATATAGTCCACCACATACCTGGTTATGTTTTCATTGAAAAAACAGGACACAGAAATCGCAAAGTTCTTGGGTGCACGTATTGATGAAAACTTAAACTGCAAAAACAGCAATGTCGACAAGCTAAAACATTTAGGTTCACCAACTTTCGGGATAAGGAAGTTAGTAAATGTACACATTTTGCAAACTTTCATTCACGTATGGGGCAGGCAAACGGGCTAAATTATAAACAGGTAGAAAGTATTCATTGTACAAAAGGAAGTGATTAGGATTATGTGTTGGGTTCACACACATATCTTGGAGGCACCTCTTAAAGCAGCTGTGAATATTAAACACAAAACCACACCACATTTATTCGAAATAAATTTTAAATTTTTCAACAATCCATTTGGGTTTGAGAGGAACAAGATATTCGCATGTATAACACTACAAAACGGAAGGAACGAAGAAAGAAGATAATTTTACGTCCTGTCGACAATGAGGTATTTAGAGACGGATCGTGAAGCTCGAATTAGTGATGGCTGGGGAAGGATATCGGACGTGATCATTCAGAGGAACCATCCCGGTACTTGTCTTATGCGATTTACGGGAATCACAGAAAAACTAAATCCTGGTGCCCGGACGAGGATATGAACCGTCGTCCTTCAAAATGTGAGTCCAGTGTCCACCTCGATCGATACTAGAAGACGAGACTTACACACTAAACAGACACAAACCAACAGTTTGGCTGCTAAGTAACGACATAATATATATAGAATGATGATCTACGGAAATAGTTGAATGTAGGTACAATTTCTTCCTAGCGAAAATACAGGCATTCAAAGTGTACAGCGTTAACCACAATTCTATTTCACTGACCCAAGGCGCAGTATTCTTCCTATAACAATGCACCTTCCGCAAACGAAGCCGACTAGAGTCTAAACGCGACGTGTTGGTTTCTTGTGAGCGCGCTCGAATGCTGGTCGGAAACAAACCTTTCTGCAGGTTTGGAAGTATATAACGCTACATGATTTCTTATGTAGCAGACTTTTGCGGCGTTTATGTTTAATGCGAAGAACCGGTTGAGGTCGTTCTCTGCATACGAGCTTTATAATGAGCGACATTAATCTTCACACTCTCAGTCAAGTTTGAATTATACCTGGCTTCTCTGAAAATTCGGTGATGCCAGACAATTTGTTTAAACTCTGAACTGAAAGAATAAATGAGTAAATCATCACTAGATGTGAACTTTCATGGGATGTACTGAATGCGTATTCTGGAATAAACCTGATCGCGGTTTTGAGGAAAGAATACTAAGAGAATAAACTCGTATGTCCTGGCAGTAAAATGCTAAAATACTAGAGGTTACGGTCTAGTGGATGAAGGTTAAATAGCAAACATATGAAAACTGATGCTCCCTTATTCTCCATTTTCTAGAGAGAAACGGGCGGTTTTTGTACGGGCTACGAGTGCGCTAGGTAACTACGAAAATAATGTCACTCACAGGCAGCGTATCATCAGTTTATACATTTAATGGTAGAACATTTTCATGGCACAAAGCTAAATGTAGAGCGTGAAAGTGTTCATTTAGTGCTGCGTTGTGAAACGGCCTCTGCATTCCGTTGGCAGCTGCTGTATGAAATGCAAAGAGAAGGCGCGTCATTTTTGTAATTAAATTCAGCGCCTTTCTTCCAGTAAGCTTTTAGAAGCTCAACCACTTTTCAAAGGGACCAAAATGTCTTTAGTAGTCCAGAGATTTTGAAGTAAAAAAGAATGCGGTACATAACTGACAACCTTAACTTTTCTAGAGACACTCGCAGTTTTTCCTAGTGAAGTCTTCAGTTTTTCAACTATAAGATTCAGTTCTCCATTGCTTCCTACTTTGTGATAATCTTTTTATATCTACTTAACTGCTACACTTAACAATCTCTATACTCTGTTACATGTAACCTAGTCATTGTCTGTCCCTGCCATTCTTCCGCACCGTTGCTCAAAGCAACAAGCTAACTGTCCCGTTGAGCTGTAGTTCATGCGCCACTAACGTGACACGTCTTCTGGTAAACGTCATCCACAGACGTCATTTTTCGATAACTGCTTTTAATAACTACGCAATTTTTATTTTATGAACAGTAAAGTGACACTACGAAATTTTTAACTACTGAATTTCTTCTGATATTGGTGAATTCGTTTGTCACTGCGTTTAGCTTCTTTCAAACGTCTGCGAGTGCGTATGTATAAGCAGAGGTGTGTTCCACCTGTGATTCAAATACACACACTCTTTCTCTCTTTTAGTGTTCAACCCTAAGGTTGGTCTGCAGCCTACGCCATTCCTGTCTTCAGTCTGCCTTCCTCTTCTTTCCCATGTTTTCAGTGCATCCCACATCATTCATAATCTGTTGCACGTATGATATCCTTGGTCGTCTTCTGGGATTCTTTGCCTCAATAGATCCTCCTGCTGCAGTTCCAATGGTGTTATTCTGTCTCAACACAGATGTCTTGTTTCCCGTACTCTTCGCAGCACCTCTTCATTGTTAACTCTTTCTTTCCGGTTTATCTTCGTCATCCTCCTGCAGAACCAAATCTCCACGGCTTCTAGCCGTCTTCTCTCTTGTTTTTCTGTTGTATACTAACTGATCAAAAGTATCTGGACACCTATTAGTGGACATTAACACGAGATGTATCCACTCTTGGACTTTATGACCGCTCGAACTATGTGTGACACACTTTCTAAGAGATGTCTGAGTGTCTGTGGTCTGTAGAGGAACGGGATCTCGTTCCTTCTCAAGAGCCGATACGGGCAAGGCAGTGATGCTGGACTCTGCGATCTGCAACGAAGGTGACGTTCTGAGTCATAGCGAAGGTGTTCGACTGGGTTTAGGTTGGGACCCTGCACAGATCAGGCCATTCCAGGAATGTTATTGCTCACCAACTATTGCCTCACATATGCTGCCTTATGACAGGGTGTATTATACCTCTGATACAGTCCTCGTCTCCGAACTGTTCTTCTGATGTATGCAGTACGCATTACCGTAAAACATATTCATAACCTTTCGCATTTTGCCTATTCTTAAGCGCAATAGCAGGATCACAGCCCAACCACGAGAAACATCCCAATACTATAACACCACCTCTTCCGTACTTCACAGCTGACACTAGACATGATGGCAGTCATTAGCTAAAACCAAACACAGCCATGGGACACAGCGTGATTCGTCATTCCAAATACACGTCATCCACTCTCCAGTGACGTCACTCTTTATCCCATCTGCACCCCATTTTTTTTACTCCATACCAACAGTAACAGTGCTAGATCGACTCCTGATACCATTTGGGAATTCGAGAGTGGTTCCTGCCGCTGATTTCGTGCATCTTTTACCAACGACTCTCCGCAATGCTCCACGGTCTTTCTTCGTCAGTACATGTGGTGTCTGCCCGGTCTTGTTTTAGATGTTGTTGTTTCTTCCACTTTACACTTCTGAGTCACATCGCCAGCAGTCGACATAGGCAGCAGTATAAGGCCTGAAATGTCCATGAAGGTTGTTACTGAGGTGGCGTACAATGACTAGACCACGTTCGTTGTCACTGAGTCTCTTGGCCGACCCATTCAGCTGATACTGCTCTCTGCTAATAACACATGACTGTCCGCCTCCTTTCAGTGTGGCGGGTCTGCCTCTTGTGACATCTAGTGATCAATTATGCAAGACATGTTCCGATAGTTTTGATCAAAAGTAGTGTACCTGTAGTGATCGCAAGGAGTGAAAGATGTCCGCTGATAAATCGTAGGTGTCTTGGCCTAACACGACAGATAATGGTAACCAGACGCAGCACCCTTACGTAGATAAGAAATAGAAGTGCCTGTGTTTTTACGAAGTACAAGAGACAGGCACTGCAGCGACGCTAGCCGTCAAGAAATACAGAAACTGTGTTCGCATTTGCGAATCTGAACGACTATCGGCCGTATATTGGGATGACGACAATGAAGATAACCGGGACTCGAACCAGAATTTTCCGATTTACATGATCGGGTCGCCTTGACCAACTTTTCTTCCGAGCACGGGACCTCTGCCTTTCGCAGGCAAGGTTCTACCTACTTTTTCCCGCCCCCATGACCGGTTTTTTAAAAGTTATTTGCTTGTAGCCTTAACAACTTTTCATTTTGTTAACATTAAAACTTTATTTCTTTCTTTAATTCTTTTTAGAAAAACGAACAAATGCGACCCCCTCCTCGCGAAAAATAATAAAGAGAGGTAACCCATAATAACAGATGTTAACAGCTGCTGCGGAATATGGCCATACAAACAAGAGTATAATGAAAATTTACCACAGCAGAACAACGAGAGTTTTTCTTCGTTGCAGCAAAAGCTTCTCATTATAAGAAGACCGACTGTCTAAGACATTCACATCGATGTGCAACAATTATAAATAACAAACAACAAAAGCAATGGAAGTAAGAACTCTTTCCCGGTGAAACAAACCAAATGGCATCCGCAACCGCCAACTTGTTGGTAGATGCACTCTGAATTTCAAGTCAATCACGCACGCTTTGGGCACGACTTATTTTGGCGGTGCACCGGTCGAAGTGCTGATATTAAGCACTCACGTTGGGATCAGTTTCTCAAACCCGTGACACCCCAGCTGCAGGTAGCGAGGTCCAAGAAGGCACAACCCAAATGGTTAGTGCAGTAGTGCCGGTATCTAGGATTAAGCGCAAAAAAGATAAGGCAATCTTGCAGGAACGTCCATATATCAAGAATACTATTATCTCCTTCATGTAAGAAGTCTGATAGGACTTTTATCCAATCCACTGCGTTGGTGTTGGTAAGTAGTAAATGGGAAATGGGTCTCACCTGGGGATGAAAGTGACTTCGTCCGCAGCTCGTGGTCGTGCGGTAGCGTTCTCGCTTCCCACGCCCGGGTTCCCGGGTTCGATTCCCGGCGGGGTCAGGGATTTTCTCTGCCTCGTGATGACTGGGTGTTGTGTGATATCCTTAGTTAGGTTTAAGTAGTTCTAAGTTCTAGGGGACTGATGACCATCGATGTTAAGTCCCATAGTGCTCAGTGCCATTTGAACCATTTTTTTGAAAGTGACTTCAGTGCAATGGCATGGGGAACTGTACAAACAAAAAGGCCAATATTTTCCGAATCAGCTGCCACATCTTTGCAGAAAATCCGTACATCACTTGATGTTCATCCGTAAGCCTGCGACACGGTGGGCAAAATGGTAGATCTCTCATGTTAATGTCATCAGACGAAGCCATTAACAGCCAGATCCCTGGACGCACGAACGTTGGTGTCGAGGCGGACATGGTGCACAGAACACCAGACCATTGGTCACGCGACCGTAGAATACCAGCTCTCCACCGCATTCCGGGCATGACCTCTCGGCATTAGGAACTTCACGTGTCGTAGGATTCTTGGTACAAGTTAAGTCGCTATGGACATAAATGTGTTCGATGAAGAATGTCTTGACCTATGAGAGGCAGGTAGACGTATGCGCTACTGCAACGGGCGTCACTCGGGAAGGAAGGGGCCAGTTAAACAATCAAGGTTCCCGTTAGTCAGTTCCGGTGGTGGGTCCATCATACTTTCATTAACTTAACTTTCATTAACGGCAGCCGCTCTTGCATGGACGTTGACACGACTGAGGCCACCGTCTTGAGGAGGATGATTGAACGTGTCGAAGAGGATTTCGATGATAAGATGCGCGCTTATGAAGTAGCAAACTGATACCTCCAACCTGTATGCTATTACCTTCAGCGTCGGTAAAATCTTTGCCAAAAGTGGTTGTCGCGACACCAGATGAGAGTTAACAAAATCCACTCTTTGTATCACGTCTAATCCCCGCACTGTATGTCATCCATGAACGGGATCTCAAAATATTTGTGTTTGTCAGATAATATAGATAACACTTTCTAGCAAACCTGGCATTGTCCTGGTATTCATTTTGCCAATTTTCTGTTAGAAACGAAAACAAAAAACATGAACTGCGTTTGTAGTGAAGTAACGAAGAAACTTCATTTCTCTGTATTCATGAAAACACTTTCGAAATTATGAAAATCAAGTGGTTCAAATGGCTCTGAGCACTCTGGGACTCAACATCCGAGGTCATCAGTCCCCTACAACTTAGAACTACGTAAATCTAACTAACCTAAGGATATTACACACATCCGTGTCCGAGGCAGGATTCGAACCTGCGACCGTAGCGGTCTCGCGGTTCCGGACTGAATTGAAATTATGAATCAGACGTAAAAACAATTATGCGAAACGTACTAATGCGTAGCCACAGCTTTCAGATTAAGAAACATGGTCGCGAAAAGTTTCTGTACTCTGGGTGCAGATGCTTCGCGTGTCTACAACGCGAATTTGTAAACGCCTCGACGACTCCAGACGGCTATCGCTTTCGCCTACAGATGTTTGCGCTTCGCAGTTCAAAGATGTCATAAGCGCTGCCAGGAGTCAGGGGTTCCCTTCAGTTATATTTCCTTAAGTGCGATAGTAGCAAAGAATACTTGTATTAAAGTTTCATGCATGATACGGCATTTTTTCACGTATCTCGGTGTTTATAACGTCATATCTCTTGAGGTACGTATCGTTCAACGATATATTTGTGTAAGTACATTCATGTGAGGATACTGTATGCGAAATATGTTGCGAACAGATAGAATATCACGTCGGTTTTATACAGTTCGTGCTTTTTATTGTTATTCACGACGTCTCTGAGCTGTGGTTGCCCTCCTCGGAATGTTGTTTGTAGCGCAGGAATAAGGAACTTAAAAGTCATGCATGATGCGGCAGTTTTTCTCTCATCCCGATCCGTATGACGTCATGTCTTCTGGACTATGTGTCATGCAATGGTATAATTTTGTAGATACATTCAGCCGCAGATGAGCATACCGCCATCGAAATAAGTTGCGAATATAGGTAGTTGTAAATAAGTAATAAACTTAAACGTCGTGCACAGTGTGGCAGTTTTTAGTGCAACTCAGTGTTTATGACGTAACATCTCCTGACCACTTTCTTGGTGCCATTAAATATTTTTGTAGGTGCATTTAGTGGCGTTTGTGGATACTGTGGGCGAAATTAATTGCGAATACAGTTAGCAGCACATTCCATTCAAGCGTTACGCATGATTTGGCAGTTCTTCACCCATCTCATTGTTTGTGACGTCATATCTACTGAAGTGTAAAAGGTAGGTGGTTTTCACCCCCACCGCGATTGTTGTTTGACAGTAAGGAATGTGTGTTCCAAGTTTGGTTAAAATAGTGGAAAACTATATGTATATTTAAAGAAAAAATAGTGGAAAACTATATATATATACACTCCTGGAAATTGAAATAAGAACACCGTGAATTCATTGTCCCAGGAAGGGGAAACTTTATTGACACATTCGTGGGATCAGATACATCACATGATCACACTGACAGAACCACAGGCACATAGACACAGGCAACAGAGCATGCACAATGTCGGCACTAGTACAGTGTATATCCACCTTTCGCAGCAATGCAGGCTGCTATTCTCCCATGGAGACGATCGTAGAGATGCTGGATGTAGTCCTGTGGAACGGCTTGCCATGCCATTTCCACCTGGCGCCTCAGTTGGACCAGCGTTCGTGCTGGACGTGCAGACCGCGTGAGACGACGCTTCATCCAGTCCCAAACATGCTCAATGGGGGACAGATCCGGAGATCTTGCTGGCCAGGGTAGTTGACTTACACCTTCTAGAGCACGTTGGGTGGCACGGGATACATGCGGACGTGCATTGTCCTGTTGGAACAGCAAGTACCCTTGCCGGTCTAGGAATGGTAGAACGATGGGTTCGATGACGGTTTGGATGTACCGTGCACTATTCAGTGTCCACTCGACGATCACCAGTGGTGTACGGCCAGTGTAGGAGATCGCTCCCCACACCATGATGCCGGGTGTTGGCCCTGTGTGCCTCGGTCGTATGCAGTCCTGATTGTGGCGCTCACCTGCACGGCGCCAAACACGCATACGACCATCATTGGCACCAAGGCAGAAGCGACTCTCATGGCTGAAGACGACACGTCTCCGTTCGTCCCTCCATTCACGCCTGTCGCGACACCACAGGAGGCGGGCTGCACGATGTTGGGGCGTGAGCGGAAGACGGCCTAACGGTGTGCGGGACCGTAGCCCAGCTTCATGGAGACGGTTGCGAATGGTCCTCGCCGATACCCCAGGAGCAACAGTGTCCCTAATTTGCTGGGAAGTGGCGGTGCGGTCCCCTACGGCACTGCGTAGGATCCTACGGTCTTGGCGTGCATCCGTGCGTCGCTGCGGTCCGGTCCCAGGTCGACGGGCACGTGCACCTTCCGCCGACCACTGGCGACAACATCGATGTACTGTGGAGACCTTACGCCCCACGTGTTGAGCAATTCGGCGGTACGTCCACCCGGCCTCCCGCATGCCCACTATACGCCCTCGCTCAAAGTCCGTCAACTGCACATACGGTTCACGTCCACGCTGTCGCGGCATGCTACCAGTGTTAAAGACTGCGATGGAGCTCCGTATGCCACGGCAAACTGGCTGACACTGACGGCGGCGGTGCACAAATGCTGCGCAGCTAGCGCCATTCGACGGCCAACACCGCGGTTCCTGGTGTGTCCGCTGTGCCGTGCGTGTGATCATTGCTTGTACAGCACTCTCGCAGTGTCCAGAGCAAGTATGGTGGGTCTGACACACCGGTGTCAATGTGTTCTTTTTTCCATTTCCAGGAGTGTATATTTAAAGAAAAAACGTCGGTATCACCTAATCCAAATCAGGGTGAATATCAGCAGGACTATGTGGCTATAACGACTCTCAACTACAAGGAAATCTTGGATGTCAGAGTGAGGAAGGGCCTAAACATAGACTCAGACTGAAATAAAGACCATGTTCCAACCGAACAAACCTAAACCAAAACCAAGAAGATTTCCATGAGTAAACATTAAATTTCTAATGCAGAACTAGGACAAATTCTGTGATATACTAAACATAAGAAAAATGGATGATTGGGATGAAATTAAAGAAACAACGCTAGAGTCAGTTAAAGAAATGGAACAACCACGAAGAATACCAAGACACAGATGGTGGAACAAGCTGTGTGATGAAGCAATTGATAATCGACTAAAGGCATGGAAAAAATGGAACAGTAATAAGAAATTTGAATACTGGGAAGAGTTTAAAGAAGAAAGGAAAAAGACAGCAAAAATCATCAGATCAATGGAAAGAAAATATGACAAAAACAGTGGATTCAGACTTTAAAAGAAACAACACCAGAGACTTCTGTAAGACTTTCAGAGAAATTTTAACAGGATTCCAGTCACCAAGTTTACACCTTAAAGATAAAAATGGAAAAATGGTTTTAACCAATAAAGAGAACTACGAAATTTTAGCTGAATACTTGAAAACCTATTAAATTGTGAAGAGCGTAATGACAGATTAAAATTTCAAAAACCACGAAATGACAATCCACCATCGGAACCACCTACAATAGAAGAAATAGAAAAGCATTGAAGAATAAGAAAGCACCAGGAGAGGTTGAAATAGTAGCAGTAGTGTGGAAACTAGAGGGCTTATCCGCATGGCTGAAGACCTACAAAGTAAATAAAGACATTTGGACGAAAGGAATCATCCGCAGTGACTGGAAACAAGCACTGATCCATCCTCTCCACAAAAAGGAGATAAAACAGACACCAACAGCTACAGGGGCATATCCTTGTTACCAGTGACATACAAAATACTTTCTAAAGCACTTTTGAATAGAATAGAGGAACAAGCAGGACCTAATATATGAGATTATCAAGAAGGATTTGGAAAAGGTAGATCATGTGCAGAACAGATTCTTAATTTAAAAACAATTTTGAGAGTGAGAGCTATACGGAATAAAAATACAGCAGTTACTTTCGTAGACTTCAAGAAGGCCTACGGCTCAGTTGACAGACAAACACTATTCCAGATACTTTATGAATAAGGAATAGATGAAAACACCAGAAGACTTGTTGAACAAACGCTCACAGATACAACATCAAGAATTAAGCTTCAAGCCGAAATTTCTGAACAATTAAAAATTAAAACAGGATTTCGAAAAGGAGATGGACTGTCCCCAATTCGCTTTAACTCTTTTTTAGATAAAATAGTAAAAACATGGGAAAGCACATAGTCACAAAGGGTATAAGCATGGGCCAAGGAAAGAACAAATTCGAAGTGAAATGTTTAGCCGTTGTGGACGATATGACATTGATAACTGAAAACCGGATAGACGCTACAGTTATGCTTGATCTGTTAAACAAGATTGCTGAAAAGACTGGGCTAAAAATATCCTATGAATGAACCGAGTATACACAACACAAACATAATACAGAAAAGTTTATGAAAACAAAGTATGGAAAAATTAAAAGAGTTGATAGCTTCAAATACCTGGGGGAGTAGATCCAAGCCTCGAAAAATTCTAGGTCCTGAGAAAAACAAGGAAAATTGGCGGATTAAAAGGAGAGATGAAAACTTATACAAAAATACAGAAAAGATCACAGATACAATGAGGAAGAGGCGGCTAAAATTGTATGGAGATTTATAAAGAATGGAAGAAACACGGATTACAAAGAAAATTTTTAATTACGTTAGTAAGCTGAAAAAAACTGTAGGATGGATAGAAGCAGTAAAGAAAGACGCCAACAAAGTAGGTGTTACAGAAGAAATAATACGTGACAGGAATCACTTTAGGCTACTGATAGAGAACGTAAACTATGAAGAAGATGAGCCAAAACCTCGACCCAAGAGAGTGTGGACAGATGAGCAGAGACGAGCAGTAGGCGAAAAAATGAAGAAGTACTGGGAAGAAAGGAAGAAAAAGAAACACCATAAGTCTTTAGTTGTATGCGGTCCTTAGCCGACCACATTCATAAATAGTAATAATAAAAAAAAAAGGTCTGTGGATTAACTAGGGAAAAAGAAACAAAAAAACAGGAAAAATGCGTCACAAGACTTGCCAGTAATGTTGCAGCAGCGTGAAATCAGCATCGAGTATATACGTGTGTGTGTGGAAGAAAGAGAGAGAGGGAGAGACAGAGAGAGAGAGAGAGAGAGAGGGGGGGGGGGTCCTACAGCAAGTAGCTTACTTAACAAACTTTATGCACAGTTTGGTATTTAATGCGCAAAGCCAAGTGCCAAATGAAGATGCGAGGCGCTAGAGGCTTAGCCCTTCATTTAAATTGCTTCACCACGTCAGTACAGGGGATTAAGGCAGAGAATATCTAGTGTGATAGTCCGAGCTTCGTGACCTTGTTCACTATGCGTTAACGTACACTCACCGATTGTGTGTATGTGTGTGTGTGTGTGTGGAAGAAAGAGAGGGAGAGAGAGAACGAGAAAGGATAACAGAAAGACGCGGGACAGACAACGGTGGGGTAAGTTTGTGCGACAAGCGTACTGCTCGCCGTCTGCTTCAATTACGACGCCGCCTCCGCGTCTGCTGTCGCCGCCACCGCCGCCGCCGCCGCCACCGGCGCCGCCTCTCGCCGCACGCACAGATAAACAGTAATGGCGGCTGTTGCCAAGTGAGTCGTCTACGTCTGCAAATTAAAACAATGGCGAGGCGAGGCGGGGTAAAGCCGCTTAGACAACAACTTCGCTCGCGACGCGGCGCCATATTTAATGCACTGCCGTCTGCGGGACTTTGGCTACTTACGGCACGAGCAGTTCCTCGCATCCAGCAGCCTCGAGCGGAACAAGTCGCCAGCTGCTGCCGAGGCGGTGCAGTCGAGCCAGCACTAATTGGCCGTTCCAGAAGCCTTCGTCAAAATAGCGCAGAGACGACGTTATCTCGCTCAACATTGACGTATGTTAGGTAACCTAACTTTCACGACATGTGAATCATACTCACAAATAAAAAAGGAAAAAATAACGTCGTATACCAGGCACGGATCCAAGGGAGATGTGGGAGTCTCATGAGGTAATAAGCAGTATTTTACAGAGAACGTTCGCATTTTTACGCATAATTACGGAAAAAATAATTAATGTGGGGCAATAAGATTTCAGGAAAATATCTGTCTAGGTAACATACTTAAGTGATAACCATTACAAGATCACAAGCTGATGTAATCGCGAGTTAATTCATTAAAAATCTGTAATTTTAGTACGGTAACAACCGGTGTAGCTACCAGAAGGTACACTACTGGCCATTAAAATTGCTACACCAAGAAGAAATGCAGATGATAAATGGGTATTCATTGGACAAATATATTATACTAGAACTGACATGTGATTACATTTTCACGCAATTTGGGTGCATAGATCCTGAGAAATCAGTACCCAGAACAACCACCACTGGTCGTAATAACGGCCTTGATACGCCTGGGCATTGAGTCAAACAGAGCTTGCATGGCGTGTACAGGTAGAGCTGCACATGCAGCTTCAACACGATACCACAGTTCATCAAGAATAGTGACTTGCGTATTGTGACGATCCAGTTGCTCGGCCACCATTGACCAGAGGTTTTCAATTGGTGAGAGATCTGGAGAATGTGCGGGCCAGGGAAGCAGTCGAACATTTTCTGTATCCAGAAAGGCCCATACAGGACCTGCAACACGCGGTCGTGCATTATCCTGCTGAAATGTAGAGTTTCGCAGGGATCGAATGAAGGGTAGAGCCACGGGTCGTAACACATCTGAAATGTAACGTCCACTGTTCAAAGTGCCGTCAATGCGAACAAGAGGTGACCGAGACGTGTAACCAATGGCACCCCATACCTTCACGCTGGGCGATACGCCAGTATGGCGATGACGAATACACGCTCCCAATGTGCGTTCACCGCGATATCGCCAAACACGGATGCGACCATTATGATGCTGTAAACAGAACCTGGATTCATCGGAAAAAATGACATTTTGACATTCGTGCACCCAGGTTCGTCGTTGAGAACACCATCGCAGGCGCTCCTGTCTGTGATGCAGCGTCAAGGGTAACCGCAGCCATGGTCTCCTAGCTGATAGTCCATGCTGCTACAAACGTCGGCGAACTGTTCGTGCAGATGGTCTTTGTCTTGCAAACGTCCCCATCTGTTGACTCAGGGGTAGAGACGTGGCTGCACGATCCGTTACAGCTATGCGGATAAGATGCCTGTTATCTCGACTGTTAGTGATACGAGGCCGTTGGGATCCAGCACGGTGTTCCATATTACCCTCCTGAACCAACCGATTCCATATTCTGCTAACAGTAATTGGATCTCGACCAACGCGAGCAGCATTGTCGCGATACGATAAACCGCAATCGCGATAGGCTACAATCCGACCTTTATCAAAGACGGAAACGTGATGGTACGCATTTCTCCTTCTTACAGGAGGCATCACAACAACGTTTCACCAGGCAACGCTGGTCTAATGCTGTTTGTGTATGAGCACTCAGTTAGAAATTTTCCTCATGTCAGCACGTTGTAGGTGTCGCCATCGGTGCCAACCTCGTATGAATGCTCTGAAAAGCTAATGATTTGCGTATCACAGCATCTTCTTCCTGTCGGTTAAATTTCGCGTCTGTAGCACGTCTTCTTTGTGGTGTAGCAATTTTAATGGCCAGTAGCGTAGCATGCAAACGTGATTGCATTGCGTTGTACAGGTGATGGATGTCAGTTTGTGGGGTGTAGCTGCAGCCCTGTTTCACTCAGTCAGTCGATACAGGAATGGTTGATGCTGGTTATGGATGACGCCGGATTTATCGTCCGATGATGTCCCATATATGCTCAGTTGTAGACAGATGTGATACTCGAGCAGGCCAAGTCTACTTCTACATCTACATCCATACTCCGCAAGCCACCTGACGGTGTGTGGCGGAGGGTCAACATGTCGACTCACTGTAGAGCAAGTTGCGGTAGAACAACGGTATGTAGGCGAACGTTATCCCTTTGTAACACATCATGAATGACAGCACAAATGGTCGAATCACCAGACTGACGGTCAGATTTGCAGTCAGGGTTCGTGGGATAACCAGGGAAGAGCTCCTGCCGTCATTCGGAAACGCACCCTAGACCGTAACTCCAGGTGTGTTTCTATGGAGCAGATAGGTTGCTTACAGGTCCTTATTGGTTTCTTTCTAACCAACACTCTGCCATCACTGACACCGAGGCAGAACCTCCTCTCTAACCCGCCCTCCAATGAGTAATCACTCAACACCACTGAAGTCGCCAGTGGCGTTAGTCTGGGGTCATTGGAATGCACACTACAGTATGTCTGACTCGGAACTATCCTTGAAGTAACCGATTTGTAACAGTTCACTGTGTCACTGTGACGCCAACTGCTGATGCCAACTGCTGCTCAAATTGCTGATGCACCTGCGGTATGATGCGCTAGAGCCGTATGCCGAGCCGATGGTCTTCCCTGCCGTATGTGGCATATGGGTATTACATTTTACTTACAGTCGTGATGAGATTCACACAGAGTGGGATTGTATATTCTCGTGGCCACTGCTGCCAGGAATCATGTACAGTGGCTGCATTCCTGTCACGTGTACTGTAGTATCGGGGAAGGAACATGCAGCTTCTCGTAGCCCCATTACACGATATCGTTCAAACTCTAAATCCCAAGAAATTCTGGTGATAAGTAAATTTCATTAATGACAAGACGTTGTGAGGTGTTGATAATGGCGTGTTCGTTGCGCTAAAGGCATTCCTGACTAACACCACCTCATCACGTCCACTCTCAATGGTAACTAATGCTAATGATCGTTACAACGTGTGCATACAGTTAGTTCATATATCAGATTCACTGTTGGAAAAAAATTGCAATACCAAGAAGGAGTTGTGCGACGTAAACGAACTGGTCTGAAGCCATCTGTAACACTTCTGGACCTGTGGGGTGTAGACCGGCACTAGCAGAACCACGGGGTACAAGATGGACATTAGCAGACCTGTTTTTAGGGATCCATGTCCATTACTGGCATGGACTTTGTAAATGGCGAAAGACATTGATTACCTGCGTGTCACCTATCGCTTGCGACACCATTGTAAACCAAAGTTAGTATTGTCAACCCACTTTATTGTAACATAAAAATTAAAGTTGAATGTTAACCTGTTTTGGAACTATATAAAAATGACTGAGAATCTGGCGGAGGACGCCACAATGAAAGTTATTCTGGCATGGAATTCCCCAACGAAACTTTTGGGGGCTCTATAAAAATGATTGAGAGTGTATACAAAATGTAGTTTACTGGCAACATTTATTCTCCAAAGACAAAAAAATGACATAATTTATGCAAAACACGTAATGATAGAACACCGTAAACAACTTATAGGTGGTTTAAGACTTCAAAGGACAGGGATACTGGGTGGCAATAGTGAGTCAAGTACTCTGGCCCTAAAAAAGTAGATAACGCAATTTGAATCAATCTGAGGCTGAGCAGACATAGACTGTTCCAATCGATAGCAGTTTATATTGGTGCAGCTGAGAGTACGTGGCGATTGGGATTTTTATGCCCTGCCGAGGCCGGAGCAGCAGTATGTTACCCTGTTTGCTTCGTGCAGTGATGTAACTTGCAGCTAGTGAGATGTGGGCAGTAGAGGCGAGGCATAAGGCGGCACCTGTCAATTGTTCGCGGCCAAGAAAGAAATGCAAAATCTCACGGTCTAGCAATCAGGCAGATGGATCGCAATTTACTCTCGACCAGAGCCCTGAAATCATGGTAGATTTCAGTGTGTGATACACCCGTTCGCTGGTCTTACCAAGGGCCAATTTGGCTCACTTATATGACAGAGCGCACAAGGATACCAAACGTCAAGACTGCTAAACCAAAAACGAATAAGTGTGCCCTCAGCAAACGAGTAGTCTGAGACGTTTGAAGTTCCATTGTCGGTACAGTAAGAACTTCACCACAGGCTCCCCAGTCTATCTCCTTGCAAGTGAAGTCAGTCTTAGGAGATGTCCCAAGTACCAACCACACTTGCCAGACCTTCAACCAGAAGATGGTTCCAGACTGAAGTCGAGAGCCCGAGTGCCTCGTACCTCTCCAGATAAAAAGATTCCGTTTTTCCGCAAAGTGCATGAACAACACTGCCTTCACCCCGTCTTGAGCCAATCACGGGGTCTTAGAGACGCTAAATATCCCCTCCTACGCGACAGCACAGATTCATGTCAAACCAGCGGAAGAGTTAACAAACGTGCATCTCTGGAAAAAAAGAAACCACCAATTACTGGCTTTTTTAAGTTTTCGTGGTGGGAGAAAATATTTTTCTCTGAAGTGAAATCGCTTTCCATGGCAACAAGCAAACAGATACAATCTTAGAGATCCTTATCTAAATTACCTGTGCCTTAGAGCATGTTAGTCCTAGCTATGAGGTGTCATAAAGATTCTGTCTCTAAACGTTTCTCAGACGCCAGAGTTTCTTATATGACCGAGGTGGCCGCTGGAATTGGGTCACAGGCCTATTTGCAGTATCGGCGAATACGAAAACTTGCAAAATTTTATTAGGTGTGGCACTGCACACAATACCCAGTTTACGACTCCACTATGTAGACATGTCCCTTCAGTCCATCATCCGCAACCCAGCCTTCGGCTGGCACAAATGTACGTATAGCGGCATTGTCGTGTTGAAGACCTGTTTCTACAAGGGAGTGCTCTGTTTGCCCTGTGCGGCTGTGGGACTGTCCAGCAAGATTTACTCAGGGATGGGCTCGCCACCATTTGCTTTCAACTTCCAGCATTCCGTTTCTATGAACTAAGAACCATAAAAATACCTCATGCTTTTAGTGCCCTACCAGGCTCCACCAACGCCTGCTCAGGCCATTATCTTTCTAGAGTCTCACTCAAGTTCCATAACGTTGTAACAAAATCTTTATGAAAAGTAGGTCAGAGAGTAACTTTTCCTCTCTCACTGTGATGCGCTTGAATTGTTATGTAGCTATCCTAGAAAACTGCACCCTTTAGGCACCATATAAGAGACGAGTGGGCAGGACCACAAAGTGGACGTTGCAGAATCTGAAAACTTGGTACGCTTTGTCCAAATTATTTGTGACTAACAGCCGTAGTCAATCATATCATTCAAATATTTTACAGCAACAATGTTGAGATCTACCTACATTTAATTTAAATAGCATCAGTACAAGCCCCCACTAAAAGTGTAGAATCCAAAATGCACAGGTCGAGTGGATATACTTCCCTAGTATTCGTTGGTTGTCCAGAGTTGCAGGTCCACAGAAGCATTTTATATTTCAGGCTAACAAATATTAGGCTTCTATGTGAATGTACACTACAGTATGTCTGACTCGGAACTGTGCTTGAAGTAACCGATTAGTAACAGTCCGCTGTGCCACTGTGGCGCCAACTGCTGGTGCCAACTGCTGTTGAGATTGCTGATGCACCTGCGGTATCGTGAGCTAGAGTGAGATACACGGAACTGCCTCAGTCTTTCCATCTTCACCCTAGACTAAAACAGCACAGCTCCATCTTGAAATAGACATGCCTGTAGGTGTCAAAGCGTCTGTAAGCTGCATCCGTCCTCACTGTGCTAAGACAGTGACCACAACTACCTCCCCTATTAAAATTAGGCTACTTTTTTTATTTTAGCTGCTTGTGACGTCATTCTAACGGCGCTAAACAAGCTCCACAACGTATTACGACTTTCTCATGCATCGAGCCAAGCTTCATATAATTTCGAGATACGCTGGTAAATTATGCAGATATTTCAGTGCCTGCAAATGATTATCGGAGTCCCTCACAAATTACTAGTTGTGTTCACATTCAAATCACGTTGAACAGGGTTGAAAGGAGGCATGGAAGGGCTAAAATTATACAAAAGGAACATTAGTAAAAATGCTAAAATAAAAATCAAACAGAATGGTAGTGTGTTGTATATCATGCGATCAAATTTGATCAGAGGATTACGAAACATTGGGTATTGTCTAGGCAAACTACTACGCGAGTTATCAATGTTTCTTTATCGATGTTTTAATTAATTAGCAGTAATAACGTCTTCGTATCTAGGGTGAGAGTAGTTACCAGAAATGAAATATTTTGACCTCGTACCTCAGTGAAATACATCAGTTGCTCCAAAGGGCGTTTTTAGAACGTGTCAACATTGAAATGAGTACTGTTCTCATATCAAGTTTTGCTGTATTACTTTTTGGAAACTATTCCCCATAAAACTTATTTTATCACTGCGAATGAGAGACTGTTCTGGCTTCCTAAATTTATTGGTAAATCTAGATTAACTTTCAAAATATAAACCAAATACAATAACGTGAACCACGTGAAGAATACAGAGAAAATAAATAGAAGTACACTGACGATATGCAAAGGGACGTAAAATTAAATGGAATGTTTTGTAATGGTTTACATCAGGACCAAATTAAAACTTTCCAAAGAAGTTTTTGTCTGAAACCATCGATTAGAAATAGATAGAGTAGTCGCACTTGATCACCGATTTATGAAAAGAGTGCTGAGTTGATGCAACCATATCTCAGTGGACAGAGATGTGAAACTGAAGGACCACATAGGCTGATTTGCAGGTAAAGCAAACACCGCGTTATGATACAACAGCAGGTTACCGGGCGGTTGCGATTTGTGTTCAGAAGTGGCTAATGGTATAACAGCAGACATCGAACGAATTCAGAAATCTGCTGGGTACAGCCGATACTAATGCGAACGCGTGACTATTGTTGATTGACATGCGGTAGGGTGATAGCAGTGTCTCACAGAGAGAAATCGTGGTTTGTCCAGCGAATGCTTGAAAGGAGAGGTTTTTGATTTATGTCTTATTGTAGAATTTTGATGCTGAGCGGACACAAATCTAGTTGGAGCTAATGGTGCTTGTACTTTAATTGGCGAGACCGCACCTTGCTCCTACCCTTAGGGAACTGATTGTTGTTATAATATTCTGCATTAACTTCGTTCTATTTCCAATTTTTCTTTCACGTGTGGTAAAGTAATTCATTTAACTGATGGTTCGCATGACTCAGATTTCGGTATTTTGGGAATGGGCTCAAGATTCGTATCCTCGTCAGTGGAGATATCCACCAATCCTTCAGAATTGATTCTTTTACTACATTTACTCGCATATAGCACCTCGCAGCTGGAAGCAAGTCACTTACATACTTTAGTACCTTTTGACGAACATTGTCGCCGAGTGTTGTTAACGTAATGTTTCACGAATAATGTAAGGGATAACCTCTTAATATATCCATTTTGGTGGACTTCTGCTTCCTCTTGGTAGGTCTGCTATATTGCTAAATTGTGACTCTACCTTAAGTGGCAGACTTGTTTGTGAAATGATAGAGACTGAATGTAAGGAAACTAAGTTTGATGCCATCCCCGTGTGAATCGTTTCCCCTGAGATTTATTTCCGTATTTCATCACTTACCACATATCTCACGCTTTCATTGCCCTACAACACACGGTGCTATGCATATGATACTGTTCAACTGTATTCTCGTAGCTGCCCCACTGTATAAGCCGACATACAATTCATGCAGAGACTACATACATTCAGAATAAAACGCCCAGTCTTCATATACTGAATTAATCCTTAGAAAATAATAAAAATGTATGTACTTTTCTGTGTGTGTGTGTGTGTGTGTGTGTGTGTGTGTGTGTGTGTGTGTGTGTGTGCGTGTGTGTGTGTGTGTGTGTATGCGTGCGCGTGTACGTGTGTGTGTTCCGCATCCCCTCCTAAATCGCTGCAACGATTTTAACCAAATTTAGTACATATATACCCCATTGTCAGACAACAATCACTGAGAAGGTAAGAATCAGCTACTTATCATACTTCAAGGGATATGGCGTCATAAACAGTTATATGCATGAACAACTGATCCATTGAGTACGATTTTTAAATTTTTTTCTTCTTTGGTAGTAACTCTCTTCGCAACACATTTCTCAGATATTATCTTCATGTGCCTCTCAATGTACCTACAAAACAGATCAGCAGAAATGACGTCGTAAACACTGAGTCGCGTGAAAAACTGCCGCATTATTTTACTTCTTTCCAAGCAATTATATTCTCAACATATTTCACAAACGGTATCCACATATGACGCTGAATGTATCTGAACAAATATATCACTGTACGACATGCAGTTCAAGAGATATGACTTCATAAACGCTGAGATTCGTGAAAAATGCTGCATCAAGCATTAGGTTTTAATATATTTATTTTTCACTGCTAAGACATCCCACGGCCAAGTCAACTTAGGAAAATGCTTGACACATGGGATCACTTTTGCCAGCTTTCAACTGCGAAGCCTAAACTGCTGTAGGCGAAGAGTTATTTCCACGAATACAGGGTCATGTTTGTTTTTCGATATTACACTATAAACACAGTTAACTTTTTATTTTCGTTTCTAATAGACAATTGGAAAAAGAATACCTAAGGATATCACACAACACCCAGTCATCACGACATTTTCTTGCATGCTCAATACGGGAATGTGATAGGACAGAAAATCATATGTTATAGTAAGAATTAACCTATGCCACACAACGTACAATGGGCTGAGGAGTATATATGTCACTGTAGGTGTACTATGGTAGCTCATCAACATGCCAATCACACTCTTCTGGAGGGGAGAGAGGCGTATCAGAGCACACCGCGCGAATGCTGAATGACGTAATGAAAGGAAGGAGCGGAATTACTGTGTGGGATGGAGCAGGGGGAGGGGTCTGTTTACGGAGGGGAGTTACTGGAGCGCCGTGGGAAGTTGGAGGTTGTGCACCGCAGTCTGCATTGGAAGGCAGAGTGCATCCCGATGTTCTGTGGAGAGCCTCCAGCCTCCAGGGTACAGGCTCTGGCAGGTAGCAGGCCCGTCCTAGTGCGGTCGTAAGCGCGTAACTTAACACGCACCACTGTAGAGCGTCTTCCGCGTGGCCAAATAGTAACCAGTACTAGTACTGTGAGCGAAAGCTTATCCTCTACTTTTACCATCACCAAACTGCAGTTTCACGAGTGGAAATGACAAGAAACTGTGTCACAGACAGGAGTGATGTACTGAGCCATAAGAATCTTTGGCCACAAACTCTGTGGAGTAACTATTTAGTAAGCGTGAAATATAAATGGAAGCGAAACGAAGGTAATCCAGTGTAGTCAGATTTAGTCAGGTGATGTTGAATGAACTGGATTTGCAAATGATCCGCGGAAACTAGTAGACGAAGTCCGCTATTTGTGTAGCAAAATAACTGACGAAGGCAGAAATGAAGAAGATGTAAAACATAGATTGGAAATTGTAAGAAAAGCGTTTATGAATCACAGAAATGTGGTGTCATCGAATAATAATTTAAGTGTTAGGAAGAGTTTTTAGAAAACTGTAGGCTCACGACGAGAAAAGAGCTTCAGGACGTAACATCGGTAAGCTACGGTAGGCAGGATAGGTCTCATCCTGAAGAGTCAATGAATACTTCTCTACTTAATGGAGATATACGAATTGGGTGAAAGTTCTAGAGGGAACCGAACGCTTAAATACAGTGTTCAAAAGGGTATGGAGTGAAGTATTTGGGCATATCGGGATACGAATGTCTTTTTTGAAATACAGACGAGTGTTTGAATATCATTGCACCATCCATGACTTTGTACGTTTAAGCAAGCGCGGATATTTCGAACTCGGTTATGTCAAAATAAAGTTGTTATTCGATAGTTAAAATATTAGTGTGATACTGTGTTCGTTTGGCTGTAATTTCATGTTTGAGTTCTCCTGGGGCGTCGTGCGGTTACGTAGGTTTCCTTACAATGTGATTACGACATGACACTGCGTTTCCTCGGAGTCTGCATTGCCGCGCGCCACGCCATGGAATCCCTCCTGGAGTGGTTCTGTGCCGTGGACATATTAACAGTTGAATCAGATATCATGGATTCTATATAAAACATTTAGTTTGTTCAGATTTGGTGTTTATACAGAACGGAACATGTATCCAAGTTGTCAAATGGATGTCCTGCTGTTTTCTCACTTAACGCATGGTTAATAAACCAAGTTATTAACTAGCACACGGAATTTGTATTGCTAGCCTAGAAACCATCACAAAAAGGTTTTTTAAGACTTTGCAGGGTTTATGTCCTAGCGGTGCCGCGGCCTAACAGCAAGAAACTGTACTTCCTCGGCACGAATCTTCACTAGAACTGCCACAGACCAGTCTCCTGACTGATGACCATAATCAAACAGTAAACAGTCTCATCCTGTTCATTGTTACTCTCCTGATGAGGAAAAACACTGACAACGTGATTAACACGTTTGGAATGAAAAACAGTGATTCTGTGTTGCGAGGATTGGACAAGCCCTTGGTAGGTACCACAGGTATGCCACAAGATGTCTACGCACAGTTCAAGATGAGCTTTTGCTCAGGAACTTCAAAGACGCTTTCCAATAATGTTCAATCACGAGTATTTGGTGTCGAAGACAACAATATGAGTTCACTAACATGCTTCTCACACCACTGCAGCACAATTCACGCCTTGTGACAAGGGGTTCCATTAGGACTACGGGTCGCATAGAAGACTAGATTACTGTCTGCCACAGCATAATACTACCATAACGGCCTGATGTGGTGCGATTCATGTTACGAGCAGCCCTTCACCTGGGTGACGGCGTATAATGGACCTAGCATAACAAGAAAGGTCGTACTACCAAGTGATACGTTTCTACTGAAGCACACTCCAATCTCTATGATTCCGCACCAACTCAAATCGTAATTTACGATGTCGTTCGGTCACATGGGAACAGGTGTGGGTCTTCTGCTGCGTGGCCCCATGATCGTTAATGTATATCTAACGGCCTGGTCTAAAGTACTTTTGCCTCCACTCGCCTTGTAATCTGTTGTCAGATCTGCCTCAGATCGTCGCATGTGTCCTACTTTAAAGGGCGAGAGAGCCTCCGACCTCCACGTTATGCTATGAGGTGTGGACGTCGCACATCCTGTCACCTATTCGTAGTTTCACTGTCCTTCAACCACTATCCATAGATATTAATAATAATAATATGCGAACAGATGAGTAGCTTCGACGTTTGTGAGGTGCGCGTCCCCAAAAGCCGTGCCGTAACATTATCCCGTTTGTCAAAGTCTCTTTGTGTCACGGGATTCACCCACTTGCGAACATTAACGTCCCTAGAGTGATTCGAAATTAGTCTCTGATCAGCTTTCATACTTTACTTACCGCGTCACGTTCCTACTATTTTGACTCATCAGTGTATTACGGAAAAGTTTACTTTCTTACAAAATTACTCGGAAATAAGCCACCGAGCTCTACTAACCCTCGTATCAAACAAGTAAACAATGTAATTCAATTCATTTGTTGCTGGATCTGAGGTAGTGCTTGTATCAATTGTCTGAGAGTACAAACGTGACAATCAACCGTTTCTTTAAATAATGCTGATTAAATTTCGTCAAATAGAAAGCACACTTGACTGAACTATGAAAATGATAACAGACAATACGGCTGACCAGTACTTACCGTTCTATGAAGTGAGATTCCAAGTACCGCTAAGAAATACCCGTAAAAATAAGAAAAATACCAACACCAAGCATTTGGAACGGTCTGATCGTTCCTCAGCGGGATGAAGGGTAGGTTGTGAAAGTCATGAAAGGAAAGGGACACGTACTGACGGACTGAGTCTGAGTTCCGCAATGATTTGTTATGTTCTGAGCTCCGAAATATGGTGAAGCATAAGCATTGTGCACTACAGATCTTGGCTGTGTGATTATCCTGTAGAAAGCATTACATTGTGAATGTAAGGGAGACTGGGGCAATTTGACGATGTCGATTTCTACCTTAATTGCAAGCACCTACTGTCGGCAGGGCAGTAAAGGGTTCAAAGAACGTCAGACAAACCGTACGATCCCCTTATATTTAATGGGCATGATGTCTCTCTGGCAAAAACTTCAGACCGTGTCCTTGTTACGGATCACGACGAAACATAAACTACTCCTGCTCACACTGTAACACTTAAAGGTTAAACCTCAGAAACCCCTAATTAATCTTCTGATGAAGAAAGATAGAGCATGGAGAAGAACCAACATCTTCAAAATATAGTACGTTGTTCACGTTAAACGAAGATGTTCCAAAATAGTTTGGAGTGTAAACAGTTGCTTAAGGAAAGGCTGTTCAGAAGAAAAACGAAAAGTCACAGAATGCAAAATGCAGATGTTTCAATAAGGTTATCCATAAAACAGATATAGGTTAACCACGAAGTACGTCACAAAGTGGAACAAGAATATTTAAAACAACAAATGAAAACCTCCATGGGAATACACAAATGTCTAGCGTGTGACGTACATTGAACCTCGTCAGCAAAACGGGACGGTGTACGGAACATGCTACATATGGAGAAATGAGAATAGCTTAAACTTAGAATTTGTGCTTTGTTTTCTGTTGACGGAAAACATTGAACTATAGTTATATTAAATTTGAACACAATGATTCTTTCATTAAATATTATTCAATAAGAAATATGTAGCAATATTTAATTAATTGAATATACTGCACTATCAGGCCCCAAAATAGTAGTCAGGTTTTATCAGTGTGTACTTCCGCATTAGATCTTAAAAATGACAAAATAACTGTATTAGAATCGAAGTTTATGCATCCAGGTACAATAGGGTAAGATTCTATCACGAACACGTGTGAAGAAAAAAACTATATGCAAGAACCAATTCACTAAAATGGTTAATTGCTAATATCGCAACTTGTCCCGGTCTCCCCACTGCAATAATGTGATACGGGAATGTAATGATGAGTGCGGGAACACAAAAAACTCGTATCGAACGTATGGGGATCCAACCCTTGGGCCGCTCCGCCAACGAAAGAGCAAAGTGGTGCAGTACTGAAGCTCTACACTCGCTTTCGAGAGAACCGTGGTTCAGATCACCGCCTGGCTATCCGTATTTAGATTTTCCGCCGCTACTCCAATACTGCTTGGGGCAAATACCGGGATTGTTCCTTTGAAAAGGGGACGACTCATTTCCTTCCTAAACTTTCCCCAATCCGAACATCTGCGCCTTCTCTATTGACCAATTCGTCTACGGAAAATTGAAACATAATCATCTTTTTATGTCTTCTGTCCGGCAATGACCAGTGGTGTCGTCTTTAGGCTATAATCGCAGCCTCTGATTTACCAAATATTTATCTCTGTTTGGAATGCATTCTTCCATGAATTTAATAATGACAGTCTTTTTCCTAAAACTTGGGGTCAAAGACTCTAATAGTATAACAGCAAGAACTACTTTATTTTATTTACCCGTCTCTTGTTTCATATTCATTCGACAAAATTCAAAATGGCTACGCGGAATCCTTTGATCTGCTCGTGTTGAATGTCTATATTAATAACACCGATCCGAATGAAAACCGAGTTCTCGCTAATAACGGTAATGGCGAGATGAAGTAACCTACGTTTTATACAGACAGAGCAGCGGACAGCGGCTTTTGTGTTGAATTTTACTACACGATGTATGTGTGAACGTACTGGCTATACGTTTCACTGTTTAGAATTTTCCACGTACCAATACCACTCACACTCCCTTTCATCCAATAGGACGGACGAGAGATGACGTACCGTACCGCTCGATATTACTTACCGTGATGCACATCTGGTAATTAATAAAATAAGATTGCATTTATGAACAAACATCTCAGAATTGACATTAGGCTAAGATGGTTTGGGTGTATCGATATTTTATTAAATTGCTGGAGGCGAATGTCTGATGTGTCTTCTGATAAAGATACGCAGTGTTGTGTAAACTGAGCGTGAGAGAATGTCAATACTAAAATCCGCTGACGACATTGGTTTCCTCTGCGAAATTCAGGGAAATTTACGGAAACTTTTCTATGGAATGAAACGTCTACCAGCACAGTATGAGGTTTTAGAACAAACCAAAAAACACGAAAGAATTGAGGACCAGAAGAAACTAGTTTAGCGATAAACTTAACGTCAAACTGGGGACCGTAGTAATCGAAACGAAAGAATTCTGACTATTTGGAAGCAATGTGACGCGTGGTAGGAGAAGCAAATAAGAGAAAAGAAACAGACTAGCACAGGTAAAGACAGCGTTCGTAGATAAAAGGACAATCATAATACTTAATTTTAGAAACAGATTTGTGACATTGATGGTCTGGCATTGTATGAAAGTGAAGTAATAGCTGCAGGAAGCAGTAAAAGAAGAAAGTGGAAAGGTTTGCGATGTGGTGTTACATGCTAAGAATTAAGTGGACTGATAAGATCCTCCACAGAAACAGCAAGGGAAGGAAAGCTTGAAGAACACCGATTAGAGGAAGAGACAGGACGAATGGTCCACATATTAAGATTCTCACAATACCAGAGAGAGTCGTACAGTGAAAACATTGGTGAGGAAGGCAGAGTTTTGATATATCCAGTAATAAGAACAGTGACGGATATGAAATGGGTTTTACCAAGAAGCACCAGGCCGATATATATCAAACTTTATAAAGATGTTCATCTTATAACTGGTATAAGATGATTACACTTTTACTCCATGCGGACTAATAGTCATCATCAATATCAATGCGATCTGTTACCGCTACAGGCATGGAAATTCTCCTATAAGCAAACAGCCTCCGAATGTTATCTAGAGAAATTTTTGACATCTGAGAAACTCATGTTGTGTCAGTTCATTGTTGCTGGCACGTAGCTGGTACGAAAGTATTCGTCTTCCCAGCGTATCCCAGAGATGTTCATGGTTGACAAATCATAGGAATAGACATACTACTCAAGGATCTATACATTCCTCAAGGCATCTGCCGTGTAAACAGTAGTGTGGGTCTTGTATAATCGTGCTGGAATAAGCCATTTGGTACCCAGGCCAAGAAGGATATGGAAAAAGGGTTTACTTTTGGCAACAATTGGCGAACGTATGGAATCCTTTGAAACGTTACCAAATAAGTCCCACTGTTGCATTAAACAGCTCACCACGTAATTATTTTTGAAACTGCCGATGTATGAATCTTGACGATCATTGATTTTTCTAACATATCACGAGCTCATTTGTATAGAAAAGTATTTTTCCCTGCTAGAAACTGATGGTTTGTCAGTTCATGATTTGCTTGTAGCCGGTATGAGAGCATTCTTCTTCCCATCGTATCGCAGGCATACTCATAGTTGACAATCATGGGACTCTGGCACTGGACATACCAGTCAAGGATCTATATGTTCCTCGAGGCATTTGCGGTATGATCTGCAGTGTGGGGTCTACCATAATCCTTTTGGGGTATGCCCTTTGGTACCCAAGTCATGAAGGGAAGACAAAAGGGCAAAAACTGGTTAATATTCAGCCTCCATTGAAAAATTACCAGATCACCCCTAGTGTCACATGAAATAGCTCCACACACTTCCATTCCTGGAGCTGGAGAGGTATAAGTCTTCACAATAATTAATTCTGGACATCTCACGAGTTCATCTACGGACGCGTTGGCATCGATCTGACGGCTACAAACAGAAGCGAGGAAGCCCAGTGTCCTAGGCGACTCTTACCCTACACCCACGTTACGTTTTTATTGGTAAACGACGATTGGCAATTGGAGATTTCAACCAGTAAAATCTACCCGACGGTTCGTTATAACACTTGGCATATAATGTCTGCCCGCATTTCTGTTGTTGTACATCTGTTGGTCAGAGCCAGTCGAACAGTACTACCAGATACTCGTGGTGCAGTCCTTCTGAAAGGATCTGTGCCAACTTTTGTCCTGAGTTCATCTTGTTACCACCCGTTTTGCAGTCACTGCACTTCAGCCAACTTTTGGTCCGTTCCGTAAGAATAATACTTCCATATCCTTCATGCGAATGATTCAGCCTTTGTTATATTCCGCTAGATAGTAATTAGCTGCACGTACTTTCCATTTCGATCTGCACTACACCAGTACTTGACCTAAGCAGAGTGTAAATTTCCGTGCGACGTACTTTTCTGGACATTATTTTATGTTTAGGTAAACACAGCTGATATGTCATTTTTCTCAGCAAACAATTGGGACTGAGCAGCTGGCGAACGTTAATGCTACAGTTATATCCTGGATAGTCAGCCGATTGGAGAGTAAGAGACTCTAACTTGTTTCCGAATCACGTACTTAATCAATGTCAATGAAACCTGAACAGCATATTTTCTTTCTCCACCTCTTACAAAAGTTTTGCTAAATAGGAATTGTATATGATAATACTGATTATTTCATTTGATCTCCTAATTTCAGTAATATTCTGCTTTTCCCTTTTAGTTTTGTGCAGTGTTACTTTCTTTTCCTTTTGTTGTATTATTTTAGAATTTCTGGTGTTTGACACCGTATTTTGGTAACAGCTTGATCTATGTATAAAACATGAGAGTTAACTACGAAATATTGTCGGTTTTATGCTATATTCATCCGTCTGAAGGTTAGTACCATGCAACTATCTATGCCAGTTCATCCTGGACAAGTCTGTTCATCTCTCCGTAACTACTGCAACTACGTTTATTTGAACCTTCTTACAAGGGAAGCATACATCGAATAAGCCAGCAATTTCTCCCGATTGTAGTGCATATATGGTTACAACGAATGCGACTCTAGTAAGACGCACTTCTCAAGTGTTTTCGAGAAATGAAGGGTCATAATTTTATGAGGCACAATTATCATAATGATAACGGAAGAAATGATCTTTTGTCGCGAGACCGTGGTTTACTATTTTCTAGTTTACTTAACATTTTCTTCGAAACGATCACTGAAGTTTTATGCTGTTAACCAATGTCTGAGTATGACAATCCATTTATTTGGGGCCATTGTGGTGTTGCTTTAGTTGTTATGTTGTCCTATGGTGGCCGACAACGGTTAATTGCATAAAACGTCTATGACCATGACAAAATACTATTGAGTAAGCAGTAATTTGATAATTTGATAATCGAGAGAATGACTTCACTGCGAACGGGCATACACTGTACACTCCTGTTGTTTTGGTCTCCGCTGAAAAGACTGATTTGATGCTTCATCACACGCTAGCCTACGTTGTCAATACTTCTTCATCTATCAGTAACTTCTGCAGCCTACATCAATTTGAGACTGATTACTGGATTCCTACCTCGGTCTCTCTCTGAAGTTTTTGCGCACTAGACTTCCATGCACCACCATGATGAGTCAGGACGTCTTATCAATCGACTCCTTCTTTTAATTAAGTTATGCGATAAATTAATTTTGCCACTATTCGATTCAGTACCTACACATCACTGACACGATCTACCCATCCATTTTTTAGAATTGTTCTGCAACACCACATTGCAAAAGCTTCTATTCACTTCTTGTCTGAACCAATAATCGTGATGAAATGAACATTTATTTATAGACTCGCTTCTTTCTCCATAGCTTCGCCCAGGTACACATCTCTCTCTCTCTCTCTTACACACACACACACACACACACACACACAAACGACACACATACACGCAAACACATAAGCACAAAGCACTTGAATGTGTCAGTTGTTCTCTGCATGTAACAGTCTTTCCACGTACAAATCACATAGTTAATACCTGATATTTTCTGCACGGTCGTAACTGTGCTGCGAAGTGGACTATGCCTGTGAGTACAGAATGTCTGTTTTGCGCCTGTGGGTCCACACTTCAGTATCTGTCCTACTGGCGAGGTGCAAATAAACATTAATGGCTTGCTCGTGCCATGGGTACTTCGACGTACTGACCAACCTAAAAACATACCACTCGTAAGAGCTATAATTATTAGTCTGCAAATGGAGTAAACATTGATGTAAAGTTGTTCAGTATGCTGTCACTAGTCATCAATAGAAGTAATTTCACTTGCGCCCTAACACCTTGTTATCCCTCATTCCATGTAAAAGAAATTCATGTAGACCTTCACATTCACTGGCCCTCACTATGGCGACACGTTCTCACATAGCCTTAAGTCGATGGTATCGCTAAAAATCTCTTTCACTTTTTCCCGGTACTTTCAGCTCAATCTAACCGACAAGCAACTACTTTGTTTGAGGTGTACTGAGAACAGAAGTGATTGTCGTTTCGAGAAAATGGGCTGTCGCCGGAAACTGTATGATTCTCCACTGTTTTATACCACGCAACTCCAGAGAGATCGCTGACTGTGTCTATGATATTTAGTCGTGTGGGATGTTCTTTGACCCCGACATAAGCTGAAAAAATTATTGACTCACTGCAGTCCTCATTCTTGCGACCTGGTTGACATGCTGCAATCCATATTTTTTTAAGATTTAGATGTTGTTGTTGTGGTCTTCAGTCCTGAGACTGGTTTGATGCAGCTCTCCATGCTACTCTATCCTGTGCAAGTTTCTTCATCTCCCAGTACCTACTGCAACCTACATCCTTCTGAATCTGCTTAATGTATTCATCTCTTGGTCTCCCCCTACGATTTTTACCCTCCACGCTGCCCTCCAATGCTAAATTGGTGATCCCTTGATGCCTCAGAACATGTCCTACCAACCGATCCCTTCTTCTGGTCAAGTTGTGCCACAAACTTCTCTTCTCCCCAATCCTATTCAATACTTCCTCATTAGTTATGTGATCTACCCATCTAATCTTCAGCATTCTTCTGTAGCACCACATTTCGAAAGCTTCTATTCTCTTCTTGTCCAAACTATTTACCGTCCATGTTTCACTTCCATACATGGCTACACTCCATACAAATACTTTCAGAAATGACTTCCTGACACTTAAATCTATACTCGATGTTAACAAATTTCTCTTCTTCAGAAACGCTTTCCTTGCCATTGCCAGTCTACATTTTATATCCTCTCTACTTCGACCATCATCAGTTATTTTTCTCCCCAAATAGCAAAACTCCTTTACTACTTTAAGTGTCTCATTTCCTAATCTAATACCCTCAACATCATCCGACTTAATTCGACTACATTCCATTATCCTCGTTTTGCTTTTGTTGATGTTCATCTTATATCCTCCTTTCAAGACACTGTCCATTCCGTTCAACTGCTCTTCCAATTCCTTTGCTGTCTCTGACAGAATTACAATGTCATCGGCGAACCTCAAAGTTTTTATTTCTTCTCCATGGATTTTAATACCTACTCCGAATTTTTCTTTTGTTTCCTTTACTGCTTGCTCAATATACAGATTGAATAACATCGGGGAGAGGCTACAACCCTGTCTTACTCCCTTCCCAACCACTGCTTCTCTTTCATGTCCCTCGACTCTTATAACTGCCATCTGGTTTCTGTACAAATTGTAAATAGCCTTTCGCTCCCTGTATTTTACCCCTGCCACCTTTAGAATTTGAAAGAGAGTATTCCAGTCAACATTGTCAAAAGCCTTCTCCAAGTCTACAAATGCTAGAAACGTAGGTTTGCCTTTCCTTAATCTTTCTTCTGAGATAAGTCGTAAGGTCAGTATTGCCTCACGTGTTCCCATTTTTCTACGGAATCCAAACTGATCTTCGCCGAGGTCGGTTTCTACTAGTTTTTCCATTCGTCTGTAATGAATTCGTGTTAGTATTTTGCAGCTGTGGCTTATTAAAATGATTGTTCGGTAATTCTCACATCTGTCAACACCCGCTTTCTTTGGGATTGGAATTATTATATTCTTCCTGAAGTCTGAGGGTACCTCGCCTGTTTCATACATCTTGCTCACCAGATGGTAGAGTTTTGTCAGGACTGGCTCTCCCAAGGCCGTCAGTAGTTCCAATGGAATGTTGTCTACTCCGGGGGCCTTGTTTCGACTCAGGTCTTTCAGTGCTCTGTCAAACTCTTCACGCAGTATCGTATCTCCCATTTCATCTTCATCTACATCCTCTTCCATTTCCATAATATTGTCCTCAAGTACATCACCCTTGTATAGACCCTCTATATACTCCTTCCACCTTTCTGCTTTCCCTTCTTTGCTTAGAACTGGGTTTACATCTGAGCTCTTGATATTCATACGAGTGGCTCTCTTTTCTCCAAAGGTCTCTTTAATTTTCCTGTAGGCAGTATCTATCTTACCTCTAGTGAGATAAGCCTCTACATCCTTACATTTGTCCTCTAGCCATCCCTGCTTTAGATACGCGAAGGAAATACCAATAGGCCATTTTCGAACAATTTTGCATGCTACACTTACTCATTCCTACGTCCATCCCTAGAGGTAGTAGGGGTATCTTACACCCAAAATGTTTTTATACAAATTATGCCACGTACATATAACATTTATCTGAAATATATTCCAATGAAGAATTCTTCTCGGGTTCTCAGCCGAGTGGTGCCGTCGTCTTGTCACAAAGTGTCAATAAATTTTATACCCATCATCTTCTGACTGAAATTGCTCCAGGCCTCCTTCAGTTACACTTTTACGTCGCCCTCTTTGTACCAGCACACACCATACAGGTAGTAAGTGATTCTTATCCCTCCACTGCTTTTTCCTAAGAAATAAGTGACATTTGTACTAAATTTGCTTGAAATCCATTCTCTGGTTGAGAAGCAGATGTGGAACGTACATACATTTATGGGAGCATACTTATGTACAGTCATTTTCTATACGTATAAGATAAATGAGATTGATCGATATATTCATACGCTTATTACAGATAGAGTATACGTTATTCAAAACAGATACACCGCGGTATGATGTCACTCCTTGAATGACGCACCCCGTATATATGACAAACTCATAAAATTATCGACAAATAATGATTATTTCATTAAAGTGCCTTATCATACCTTCATTATACACTCCTGGAAATGGAAAAAAGAACACATTGACACCGGTGTGTCAGACCCACCATACTTGCTCCGGACACTGCGAGAGGGCTGTACAAACAATGATCACACGCACGGCACAGCGGACACACCAGGAACCGCGGTGTTGGCCGTCGAATGGCGCTAGCTGCGCAGCATTTGTGCACCGCCGCCGTCAGTGTCAGCCAGTTTGCCGTGGCATACGGAGCTCCATCGCAGTCTTTAACACTGGTAGCATGCCGCGACAGCGTGGACGTGAACCGTATGTGCAGTTGACGGACTTTGAGCGAGGGCGTATAGTGAGCATGCGGGAGGCCGGGTGGACGTACCGCCGAATTGCTCAACACGTGAGGCGTGAGGTCTCCACAGTACATCGATGTTGTCGCCAGTGGTCGGCGGAAGGTGCACGTGTCCGTCTACCTGGGACCGGACCGCAGCGACGGACGGATGCACGCCAAGACCGTAGGATCCTACGCAGTGCCGTAGGGGACCGCACCGCCACTTCCCAGCAAATTAGGGACACTGTTGCTCCTGGGGTATCGGCGAGGACCATTCGCAACCGTCTCCATGAAGCTGGGCTACGGTCCCGCACACCGTTAGGCCGTCTTCCGCTCACGCCCCAACATCGTGCAGCCCGCCTCCAGTGGTGTCGCGACAGGCGGGAATGGAGGGACGAATGGAGACGTGTCGTCTTCAGCGATGAGAGTCGCTTCTACCTTGGTGCCAATGATGGTCGTATGCGTGTTTGGCGCCGTGCAGGTGAGCGCCACAATCAGGACTGCATACGACCGAGGCACACAGGGCCAACACCCGGCATCATGGTGTGGGGAGCGATCTCCTACACTGGCCGTACACCACTGGTGATCGTCGAGGGGACACTGAATAGTGCACGGTACATCCAAACCGTCATCGAACCCATCGTTCTACCATTCCTAGACCGGCAAGGGAACTTGCTGTTCCAACGGGACAATGCACGTCCGCATGTATCCAGTGCCACCCAACGTGCTCTAGAAGGTGTAAGTCAACTACCCTGGCCAGCAAGATCTCCGGATCTGTCCCCCATTGAGCATGTTTGGGACTGGATGAAGCGTCGTCTCACGCGGTCTGCACGTCCAGCACGAACGCTGGTCCAACTGAGGCGCCAGGTGGAAATGGCATGGCAAGCCGTTCCACAGGACTACATCCAGCATCTCTACGATCGTCTCCATGGGAGAATAGCAGCCTGCATTGCTGCGAAAGGTGGATATACACTGTACTAGTGCCGACATTGTGCATGCTCTGTTGCCTATGTCTATGTGCCTGTGGTTCTGTCAGTGTGATCATGTGATGTATCTGACCCCAGGAATGTGTCAATAAAGTTTCCCCTTCCTGGGACAATGAATTCACGGTGTTCTTATTTCAATTTCCAGGAGTGTATTTCGCTGCCAAGGTACGGCGGTCTGTTATTCTTTGTTTTTGAAGAAACATGGTTCACTGTAGCGATACAAGCGTTAAGTGGAAAATGATGGAAGAAAATAATGACGTAACTCGAATGTCTTACGGTCACACGCGGGCAGACACGCCCTAACCGGTTGTCCAAACGACGCTGCTCGATGACTGGAGCCTTTCTATTGCATTCAAAAAGGTCGTAACACTTTGAAGCTCGATTTATTTAGCAACCCGTGAAAACGCATCGTTTAAGAGCACCATTCTGTACATCTACGAGTGTTACAACAACAGCAAGAAAGGGAGTAAAATTTATGATACGTTGGGTGTACGCTTCCCTTATCACATTTTTTTAGTCTTGGTGACTCTTTACTATTTATATCCGCCACATAACCGTCCATGACAAACCTGATTAATCATTGATGCCTAAGATTGTTTCCTATCAACCTATCTCTTGCCCTGCTCAAGGTGAGAGACAAATCCATTTTCTCCCGATCTGACTGAATACCTTTTCCTTAATTATCCTGTTCATTTAATCTTAAGCAATCATCAGCTTCACTACATTTCAAAAGTCTGTATTGTCCTCTTATCCACACTGTTTATTTTATCTTGACACACTTAAATTGATATTTATGCTCGACGTTAACATTGAAAGGGTCCAATTCATAAGAGATTGCATGGTTTTCTTTAATATAATCGCTTTTTGGATGTCTTATAAACTTCAGATAAAGAAAGAGCATGATATTCGAGTAGGGAATGGTTCAAAACCTGGTGGCTTTAATTTTACATATGCGCCGTAGCCAGAGTTCTGTTAAAGACGTCCGGCTGTGGCCGAAAATATGCCAACTGTCGGAGACGATCGACACAGAGTGAGGATTTTCAAATGTGATTTTACACCTTTCACATTTAGGAATCTCTTCTGTTATGATATATTGTTATTCTAAATGTGGGTTTCGTTCTGAAAACCATGCGACCATGAGTCAAGTAAATAGCTAAAATTTTCCTTTTTTCAGCTCTTGATTAATGTTATATTATCTTATATTTATCTTTATCTTATATTAGTTAATGCGTTGTGGAGTTGCGCCATGTGTTTAACACTGGTCTTCTTGCCGTATTGCTTTGCATGCGTTACCTGTTCGTACTAGCAATGTATTTGCATTATCCTTCCAATACCTGCTGGGAGGAGGAGAGCTTGTGAAAACGCTTTTTGCGAGTTCCACCATTTGTGTGCTGTGTTCCCAATAACCTTTGTCTGTTCGGCTTGCTTATTTTAAACTTATGGTAAACTGAACATGACACAGAATTCATGCTTTTTCTGAGCTAGCGTAGGTTTTTTCCAGAGTAGTAAACAGACCGTTGAGCTGTTTTTGTGGATCTTGCATATCTGTGGGTCAGTGGTACTTCACAGTACTCCACGTCTCCTTGAGGAGTTAAGATTTGTAGTTAATGTATGTCTGAACTGTTCGCACTTGTTCTCAGTAATAACTTTGTGACATTATTTTGTTTAAAAGTTACGGCTTAACTACTGAATATATTTATATCGTGTAAGTTTGTAGGTATCGGCTACTTCGGCTCTCATCAACAACATTGTTTATAAAGGTTTCCAGAAAGAACTGCAACCAGACGCCATTTGTGATGGTTTTATTTTTATTGTACCGTTACCAGTTTCAGGTCGTCCAACGACTCATCATTAGATGGTACACTTATTTAATGACAGTTTGTACCATTATGGCTGTCGTTGTGTAGAGTTATTAGCATGCATACTTTTAACGCTGCTAGGCAAATCACCTGGGGAACTGTAATGAATGTTTTCCACTTATATTGCTTACACGTCAAGATCCTGTAAAGTGTATGGTAGCTGTTGCCTGTGGCAAAATTTCTGTAGTTCTGTGGAATCAACATAAATGGTAAACACATATTTTGTTTTGCGAAATGATTTTTGCACCATGACCAAACCCATGGATGCTAATAACTACATAATGACATCCACAATACTAAAATTAGTCTTTAAAATTGTGTATCATCTCATAATGAGTCGCTAGGCGACTTGGAACTGGTCACGGTACAGCAACAACTGGTTACTATTATTTTTGGAAACCTTTATTCATCCCAGTTGCAGAGCTGCACATCCATAATGGATAAAAGATTTAATCTCGTATTCACTCAGTCAGAAAAGCTTACCCCTTTTGAAGCATTTTGAATGTTTGTATGCTTAGTTTTTTTCATTTAATTAACGTAGTCCATCCAAAAGTGATTTCATTTCGCCATACTGTGCCACGTGCTAGAGGAGGGCAGAACATGCGTTTATTCCAAGTCCCGACACAAACAAACATGCACGCTGCTACTTTTTTATTTCAGCTGGCGGTCGCTCGTATTTATGTTGTTGTTACAATGACTGCAAGTGAGTAGAGTAACGACAGCAGATTGAAGTAGGAACGGAAGGAGTTTGAGTGTGAGTTTCATTTCTATAATAAGCTACGTTCATGAAAATGTGCATTAATTTTTGTGAGACTCAACAGATTAATGATCGTACGCAGATGAGTTCTTTAGTTTTAGGGCTAAATAATGTTAGATCAGTTCTTCTTTATTGCTTTGGATAGGTCAGAGGGCAGTAATACTGATTCTTTTCGGCTTAAAATGTTTACGCCAGTGGTTCTTGATGCTCAGTGGCCTTTGTGAGAAGCTACACTTCAACAGTCGAATTTGTAATACTTCATGGGGTAACTTTCACGCTGAGCAAAGAGTAACTTACTCATTTCAATTTCAAGTTGGGACTAAATAATATTTAAATGACACACACAGGTAACTTCAAATATATCTTTTTTTCAGGAAATCCGTTTTTGTTATTGCCAGTGAGCATTCTATATTCTCTTATGAACTTACGATCCTGTATTATATTCAAGAGTGGCAGTCTTACATTTATCTAAAAAATTATAAAAAAAGCTCTTAGATAAACTACAGCTGTTTCGCCTTATAACTATATTCAGAATTACTCTCTAACACCCCAACAAATGTATCTCCGTACCTATTTCAAAGCGTGCAGTTTTTTGTATGAATTTCTCTTTTAATATCGTAAAGTACTAGCAGTTTTGTATGCAATACCCCGAGTGGTAGCGGTCTTACTGCTGTCTCTGTATTTATTTATGGCAATTTTCCTCCATGAAATGACATGCTCAATTCTCTTTCCCAATAAACTGACAACAAACACTTAGTACCTCGTGTGAGACAGCGAACTGGTCATTTTTCAAAAAGAAAAGAAACAGAAATTAAATGGTTTGGTTGTTATGCACAGAGATTTCGCTACTTTTAGTTGAATGCAGAGTTCGCCCCGAGGATTCCTGGCGACATCCTTACAAATACGCTTGACATAGGTCTTGCGAAGTGTCCTCTGTTTTCTGCAGTTACTACGCTTTTAAGTGCTTATATCGTACGTACCTTTATCGAGTAGGAGGCGCAATTCCTCGAGCCTCTTCGCCGTTTTCATATTTACGACTTGAATGTGCGTAAACCTCACACACTGCGCAATATATAGTACTGCCTAATTCCATTTACCTTCACAGAATTACATCAGTAACATTTCGTGGTTGCTGTTACGTAAAAAAAAGGGTCGCTCGTTAACCTAAGAGCGGCAGTAAAGTAGGTACTGGGAGTTAATGTCCGCACAGTCTGCGCATGTGTTTCTGCTGGGGGAGAAACGAGCGGCCATATTCCTGCAAAAAAGTGAACGGCGTGTATCTTCTTTTTACGACGGGCCTGCGCCACCTTTGTACCCTGGCTCTGCGCTCGCCTCGCTTACGGCCACTAAAACTACGCACAACTCGCAAAACTGGGATATTTTGCAACGTCTGCTGTGCTTGTCATAACATTCAAAGTTTGTAATACCCTAGTTTCTTGCTGGTATTTCACTCGCATTCTTGCCTACGGTGCGAAAGCGGGCGCGAAAACTCTTTTGAGTAAACTCTTTGGAAACTTCTACGAGGTTTTCCCCGCTGCGTTGCAGACGAAACTTTATGCGCCGTGAAAGCCCATCTGACGGTGTGCTAAGAGACCCATCCTATTGGACATCGTTGGGAATACAGTGATTTGCAAAGCGCTGCCGAGTAGTTTGATTTGGGTGGGAGAAGTGCTTCAGGTTGAAACACTTTGCGTGGTTTTGACACAATAGCTAAATGTAAAATATTGGTCCAGACTCAGGAATCAAAACATTTTTACAAGCAGCTCTACATCTGCGTCTGCAAAGCCTCGTGTGACATGTGGCTGAGGGAATTTTACAGTCTGGCACGGAATGCCTCACCAGCTTTCGGTGCACTCAAGTATTACGAAAGTAGCCTTTTAACTTCTTACACGCTACGCAGATAGCGCTATTGAGACGTGACATTACTACGGTTTTATAAAATGACAATTTGGTACTGATAAAACAGCATATCTCGTAATTTGGTCTAGTAGTTTGTTCGTACTGAGATGTAAAAAAAGAAAACACGCACTGTAGAAAAAATGAAACTCTTCGCATGATGAAATTTTGCGATTTCCAAAAAGCCTATCTCAACAACGTACGCCACCAACTCATTTACTTAACTTATGGTAACTAATAACTTTCAGAGAAGACTGTTTACAGTTCGTCTGCAGAACTATGATTCTGTCGTCAGTAATAAATTTAGCACAAGTCAGCAAAAATGGATTCCTTTTCAAAAAACATCGACGATGAGTACAACTTGTTGATAGATATGGGCAGGTTACCTATCCTAGGATAGCAACTTCACTGGGCATTTCGAAGACAGCATTATAATTCGACTTCTCAGGGATATTTATTTAGCTGTTTTAAAGATCTGTCGTCTGTTGAGTCCATACTCTTGGACCGAAGCCCAAGACAAACTCGTGTCTGTTGATGTCAGAAAATTCACCAAAAGTTCCACCGAGAAAACACAAAATCAATAAGAAGACGAATAGTGGAATCTTGCAGCTGCTAGTAGCCCGCGGCAGCCTACCTCGCTGAGGCACGGAGCTCGCACACATTACGAGTTCCTGAATACACGTCTTGATAAGACCTAGATTGGAAAAACCCATTTCGTGTATTGTGACTGACATACCCATCGGTTATTTAACTAATAACGTCATTATGTTTCTTGTTTATGTTCTGCACTTGCCAATCTGCGAGTCTGTGCCGTTTCCAGACCTACACCGGCCATTTCTGGTTGGTAACGCTGGCGTATTGTTACTTAACAAGATATCGACGAACGTTCTACAAGTCAGGGTACAGAATTTAATTAGCAATCGCCCTCACACTTGTTTTCTATTTTACGCTTCAGAATACTCTTCAGCAACCTACGGTTATTATCGTACCTCACACTTCGCTAGGATTGTTTCTCTACATGTTACTTCGTGGACTTAACTTTTACAAACTTACACTGTAGTGGCCAGAATTTTGATTTCATAATATTATAATACCGACACCTATACGTTGGAGCATTTGGTACAATTAAAAAAAATTAAAAGATATGAACTGTTAAAATAGGGCCGGCTGGAGTGGCCAAGCGGTTCTAGGCGCTACAGTCTGGAACCGCGCGATCGCTACGGTCGCAGGTTCGAATCCTGCCTAGGGCATGGATGTGTGTGATGTCCTTAGGTTAGGTGGGTTTAAGTAGTTCTAAGTTCTAGGGGACTGATGACCTCAGCAGTTAAGTCCCATAGTGCTCAGAGCCATTTTTTTGTTAAACCAGGAAAGCTATTCTTGTCTGTTATGTTTGTCGTACCACAGCAAGCCGACCTCTAATACCTGGAAAGGGAGCCCAAGGAAGAGGGCAACTTTCTGTCTCGACTTTTCAATCTGAACGACCTCGACTCGGCTCTAAACAAATGCAAAGTGGGAAAAGCAGCAGGAGTAGATGATGTAAGAACTGGACACATCATGAACTTTGGCCCAGGTGCTAAGTGCTGGCTACTCAAACTAACTAATAATTGTGTCAAGAGTTGCAAGATACCTAAAACATGGAGCAAAGCAAAAATCATAGTTACACATAAGCCAGGAAAAGACCGGGATGACTCCGAAAGCTATAAGCCTATCTCCCTTCTATGCCACCTGAATAAGGTGTTGTAAAGGCTGATTTTCCAAAGAGTAATAGATATGATAGATCCATAACTGATCCTTCAACAAGCAGGTTTCAGACAAGGGAAGAGCTGCACAGCATGTGTTGAAGCTTACACAGCATATAGAGGACGGCTTCGAAAGGTGACAGATCGCAGGAGCTGGGTTTATAGATCTCTCAGCAGCCTACGACACCGTCAACCATAGACTATTATTGCTGAATTTATATAGCATCGCCAAGGAATACCAACTAACGTTTATGTTTAGAAGTCTACTGCAGAATCGAAGATATTTTGTGGAATAGCAAGGACAAAGAAGGAGACGGAGGCAGCAGAAAAACGAGTTGCCACAGGGCATAGTGCTGTCACCAACACTGATATATACACTAACGACCAGTCGTTACCAGAAGGAACGCGAAGCTTCGTATATGCAGATGACGGTGTGTAATACCATAGCTTAGACACTACATACCTTTTGTTGATTCCTATTTTGTTCAACATCCCACCGTTGAACTTCTGTAATTAGTGTACGATTAATTCGATACTGTAATGAAGTATAATCTCTGTAATGATCTTTTGTCTTCCTCATATAATCTCTTTGGTTATCTTCAAAATTAAATAATTTTATTTAAATCATTTTGTTTATAACTACCTATATGTGCAAATGATATGTTTTGTTTAAAATTATTGTTTGCTCTTATGCAAACTGCTGACCTTCACTTAGGATTCTTAGTTATTTTGTATGTAAAAGGTAGTGTGGTTCCCATCGGGAACGGAACTTAGCAGCGTGCGCAAATTGTGGTTGGCGTAGGTAGAAAAGGTGGAACAAGAGTCAGTCGGGGACGAGCTACCAAACTGTCAATTGCTCATGTAAAAGTTGTGTATAGTGTTGGTTCCGAGGGAGACTTTTCTAGACGCTTTCCAATACCTCGGATGGATGGATAAAGAGCTGTAACAATACTGGAATTGGTATCTATCATCGCCACCAAGAAATAGCATAGTCCAGCAATTATACCTGCAAAAGTCACCGACCAACATGCAATCACCACTACATTGCGCAATTACTGTGATGCAACACTACAGTAATGTACAGTGAAGGATCAGCGAATTGGATGTGTTAGTGTGCTCAAATATAAGGTAATTTATAACTGAATTTATGTACCTACCTTGATTTTTTTTCCTTATCATAACACCTCTCAGGTTCCTCTCCGTTTGAACTAAAGTGATTACCGAGTGTCCTTACTGAAAGAACGTTAAAGCCCAGTGTTTTGCTAATTACTGCCTCTTGAACATAGTGAAAAGAAAGTTAAAGTTAATATGGCAAGAGAGTAAACTAAAGTAAATGATGCTTGCTGAAAATAATTTTCCTATTGAAACTGCTTATTAATATGTTGTTGCCAACTTCAGAATTAAGTTCTTAAGTCTGAGTCTTATATAGTTTCGCTTATTAAATGATCACATTGTTGCCCGTTGTATATAGCAAAAGGTGAGTCAGTTAATTTTGTGTCTCACTGTAGTAAAAGTGGAAAACTGCACTAGTGGAAAGTTATATACTCATGCTTGCTAAGCACTTGTTTCTTTTGGGTATTGAAAGTGCATATTAACAATATAATAGAATCCACAGGTTATCCTTTATGCTCATGATAAATAACAATTAATAGAAAGACCAATGTTTATTAAAACAATAATTTCTTTATTCAAAAGACAGTGAGAAGTAACCTATTAGTGAATTCGAATTAACTTTCATTCTAAATAGAAAAGTATTTAGCTGAGAGAGACTTAACCTGTGACCAGCTCATAATTTTGCAGTGAACTACATTTATAATTTTATGTCAGCTAGGAAAATGTTTGAAAAGTAATACTGAACCTCTGTCCAATTTATGATTCCACAGTGAATATTAATATTAATGTTATAAAGACCATTCAGTTTGAATAAGCCCTGAAAGTAATAGTGTGTATTGTTATATGTTATATTTATGCAAATAATTTGTTCTGCTCTGTCAGCTTCCAATCTTACTGTGAACATATGCTGGTGTCAGAGTTCATTGAACTCGCGTGTGGCAAAGTATAGGTTGTGTTTGTCCGTTAAAGTTACTCATGCTTATTTTCTTGAACAAGAATGTCAATCATTCTCTTGCCGAATTAGGCTGGCGACCGTTTTCATTAATCTTTGGACAATGTAGATAGGTAAAATATTGTTTGTTACTGTTTAAAAATCTACTCGCTTCTGACTTTCACTTCCGATAAGCCACCCCCGTTAGGTACAACACTGTCAACATAACAAAATTCCTCTCAGAGGTTAACACTGCTCTGTTGCTTTATACCATAATTGCTTTAACAAGAATAATTTCATCATACGGACTGCCCTCAGATTTGAGGTTATGGTATAGTAGTAGCGGACAGAAGTGTTACAGGTGTAATCACAGCTCAAGGATATAGCTTTGAGAGTGTGGAGCAGAAGCTCACTAATGCTTTGAAAAAATTGTGTGTCTGTTACAAAGACAATCTGCTGGAAACAAATCCATATAAAACTCAGACCTGCGCTATCCACCTTAGAAACAAACAGGCTAGCAGAACCTTACAGAGAGATTGGGAAGGAATATCTCTGGAATATTGCAAGACACCAAATTTTCTCAGGGTCACTCTGGACCATGCTCTCACACATAAGGAGCACCGCCTAAAAACAAAGCAAAAATTGGCTGCTAGGAACAATTGTGTTACGAAACTGACAGGAACAACATGGGGAGCACAGCCAAATACAGGGCGGATATCTTCATTAGCCTTATGCCACTCTGCAGCTGAGTAGGCTTGCCCAGTATGGTGCAGATCCACACATACCAATATAGTTGATGTTGCTCCGAAAGAGTCATGTCGTGTCATTACGGGTTGTCTGAGAACCACACCCGTGGAAAAACTGCACTGCTTGTCCGGTATAGTACCTCCGATCATCCGACGGGCTACAGCAGCTGAAAATTAAATGAAAAATGCAGTAACATCCAAAGCCCACCCACTATATGGTCATCAACCGACACAGCAAACACTTCTGCCAAGAAAAAGCTTTCTTCGCAGCACAGAAGCACTTGCTGACGTCCACACCAATACCGGGAGAAGAGATGGCAGGCCAGATGCCAGCATCAGGAGGAGTGGCTTTTTCCACAAGAAGCTCTTCACCCATGCCACAAAGAGGAATGGTCCACATCGAAATCACTTAATCGCCTGCGTTCCTGCGAAGAGCAACGTACAGCGGTGGGGCTTCCAGGTGGACTCTTTCAAGTGTGACGGTGGAGCTGCCTTGCAGACAGTCATCACATCTGCTACAATGCACATTACCTCCAACTGTGTGCACTATGGAAGATCTTGTAAACACTACACCAAGTGCGCTGGACGTTGCTAATTTTTAGACATCCATTGTACAGTTAAGTAATCATTGTCTGTTGATATAATCTGTGTGTCTATTTTATTCTGTAACTTTTTTAAATCTATAAACCATAATGTATGTAGTAACGTAATACAATTTTTTTAATTAGCTTCTGACACGAGAAATAAATAAATAATCCAGCGGCACTAGTTTGGTGCAGTCAGTGTAATAGTAACCACAGATTCCCGGTATACTGAGAGTCAGTTAACATGAGAGTCACACGAATCCGATCCTAGACGTAGCTAATGTCGTCCCCGTCCAATGTGAAGGAAAGTGAATGTTTCAAGAAACGCCAGCTTAATACAAGGCGTTTCAACGTCATTCTATCAAACGTCTGTGAGTAATAGGTCATCTCATGAGCAACAACTTTTCGCTGAGTCAAAATGTCCTCTGACATTTTCCAGCGATACTGGGTGTTCTTTTGTATTGATTATGCACCTTACGGACAGCAGAGTTTATGCACTCTGTGCCGCACGCACGCTTTGTATTATTCACAGTAGAGTCATCTGTTACGCGTGAAAGGGTGTAGGCCACCAAAATTAAAATTCCGGATTCTCTTCTAAAACACCTTCCTCCGCTTAGAGAGACTCATTCTTAGAGTTTTAGTGTATAAAATCACTATCAATTTACTGTTATAGATAATATGCAGCACATCTGGCGCGTCAACCCTGGTAGGTCAGATAAATCTCCTCGTGTGGGTAGGGTCAGCGAACATTTTGTCTCTAAGAAAGATTGTTCTCCGTAATGTGGTCTGTTACCCATTGACGTTTTACGCAAAGAGAATGAAATATTCAGTATGGAGTCATGTGTTAATAGTACGGTACTAAAGAAAAATAGCAAAACGCGTACAGACATCATCATCATCATCATCATCATCATCATCATCATCATCATCATCATTTAAGACTGATTATGCCTTTCAGCGTTCAGTCCGGAGCATAGCCCCCCTTATACAGTTCCTCCATGATCCCCTATTCAGTGCTATCTTTGGTGCCTCTTCTGATGTTAAACCTATTACTTCAAAATCATTCTTAACCGAATCCAGGTGCCTTCTCCTCGGTCTGCCACGACTCCTCCTACCCTCTACTGCTGAATCCATGAGTTTCTTGGGTAACCTTGCTTCTCCCATGCGTGTAACATGACCCCACCATCTAAGCCTGTTCGCCCTGACTGCTACATCTATAGAGTTCATTCCCAGTTTTTCTTTGATTTCTTCATTGTGGACACCCTCCTGCCATTGTTCCCATCCACTAGTACCTACAATCATCCTAGCTACTTTCATATCCGTAACCTCAACCTTGTTGATAAGGTAGCCTGAATCCACCCAGCTTTCGCTCCCATACAACAAAGTTGGTCGAAAGATTGAACGGTGCACAGATAACTTAGTCTTGGTACTGACTTCCTTCTTGCAGAAGAGAGTAGATAGTAGCTGAGCGCTTACTGCATTAGCTTTGCTACACCTCGCTTCCAGTTCTTTCACTATGTTGCCATCCTGTGAGAATATGCATCCTAAGTACTTGAAACCGTCTACCTGTTCTAACTTTGTTCCTCCTATTTGGCACTCCATCCGTTTATATTTCTTCCCCACTGACATTACTTTCGTTTTGGAGATGCTAATCTTCATACCATAGTCCTTACATTTCTGATCTACCTCTGAAATATTACTTTGCAAACTTTCAATCGAATCTGCCATCACAACTAAGTCATCCGCATATGCAAGACTGCTTATTTTGTGTTCACATATCTTAATCTCACCCCGCCAGTCTATTGTTTTCAACATATGATCCATAAATAATATGAACAACAGTGGAGACAGGTTGCAGCCTTGTCTTACCCCTGAAACTACTCTGAACCATGAACTCAATTTACCGTCAACTCTAACTGCTGCCTGACTATCCATGTAAAGACCTTTAATTGCTTGCAAAAGTTTGCCTCCTATTCCATAATCTTGTAGAACAGACAATAACTTCCTCCTAGGAACCCGGTCATATGCCTTTTCTAGATCTATAAAGCATAGATACAATTCCCTGTTCCACTCATAACACTTCTCCATTATTTGCCGTAAGCTAAAGATCTGGTCCTGACAACCTCTAAGAGGCCTAAACCCACACTGATTTTCATCCAGTTGGTCCTCAACTAATACTCGCACTTTCCTTTCAACAATACCTGAGAAGATTTTACCCACAACGCTGATTAAAGAGATACCTCTGTAGTTGTTACAATCTTTTCTGTTTCCATGTTTAAAGATTGGTGTGATTACTGCTTTTGTCCAGTCTGATGGAACCTGTCCCGACTCCCAGGCCATTTCAATTATCCTGTGTAGCCATTTAAGACCTGACATTCCACTGTATTTGATGAGTTCCGACTTAATTTCATCCACCCCAGCCGCTTTATTGCACTGCAATCTATTGACCATTTTTTCCACTTCCTCAAATGTGAGCCTATTTCCATCATCATTCCTATCCCATTCTACCTCGAAATCTGAAACATTACTGATCGCATTTTCACCTACATTGAGCAACTCTTCAAAATATTCCCTCCATCTGCCCAAGGCATCCACAGGATTCACCAGCAGTTTTCCTGACCTGTCCAAAATACTTGTCATTTCCTTCTTACCTCCCTTTCGAAGACTGCTAATTAAACTCCAGAATGGTTTTCCAGCAGCTTGACCCATAGTCTCCAACCTGTTTCCAAAGTCTTCCCACGATTTCTTCTTGGATGCTGCAATTATCTGTTTGGCTTTGTTTCTTTCTTCAACATAACTCTCTCTGTCTACCTGGGTTCTGGTATGCAGCCATTTTTGATACGCCTTCTTTTTCCTTTTACAGGCTGCCTTGACTGTATCATTCCACCAAGCTGTTTGCTTCATCCTACTTTTACACACTACTGTTCCAAGACATTCTTTAGCCACTTCTAGTACTGTGTCCCTGTACCTTGTCCATTCCTTTTCCAATGACTGTAATTGACTACATTCAACTAACTGGTACCTTTCTGAGATCGCTGTTATGTACTTGTGCCTGATTTCCTTATCCTGAAGTTTCTCCACTCTTATCCTCCTACATATGGACCTGACCTCCTGCACTTTCGGCCTCACAATCCCAATTTCACTGGAGATTAAATAATGATCAGTGTCATCACAGAATCCCCTGAATACACGTGTGTCCCTCACAGCCTTCCTGAATTCCTGATCTGTTATTATATAGTCAATGACAGATCTGGTTCCCCTGCCTTCCCAAGTATACTGGTGAATGTTCTTATGTTTAAAAAAGGAGTTTGTGATTACTAAGCCCATACTGGCACAGAAATCCAAGAGTTGTTTCCCATTCCTGTGGGCCTCCATATCCTCTCCAAATTTACCCATAACCTTTTCATACCCTTCTGTTCGATTTCCAATCCTGGCGTTAAAATCACCCATGAGCAGAACACTGTCCTTGTCCTTTACTCTAACAACTACATAACTGAGTGCCTCATAAAAACTATCCATCTTATCTTGATCTGTCCCTTCACAATGCGAATATACTGACACAATCCTAATTTTCTTGCTAGACACTGTCGAATCTATCCACATCAGTCGTTCGTTTACATACCTTATTGCAACTACGCTGGGTTCCATTTCTTTCCTGATGTAAAGCCCTACACCCCATTGTGCTATTCCTGCTTTGACTCCTGACAGGTAGACCTTGTATTCTCCCACTTCCTCTTCTTTCTCACCCCTTACCCGAATGTCACTAACAGCTAAAATGTCCAGCCCCATCTTACTTGCAGCCTCTGCCAGCTCTACCTTCTTCCCAGAGTAGCCCCCATTGATATTAATAGCTCCCCATCTCATTACCATTTGTTTGCCAAGTCGTATCTTAGGAGTCCCTGATTTGTCAGTTAGAGGTGGGACTCCGTCACCTCCAAAGGTCCGAGGCATTTTGCTCTGATTGTTGCCAGCATCATATTTAAAGTACCAGGGAAGCAGGTTGCTAGCCTTACTTGCCCCGAGTCCCATTGGGTTTTACCCCTAACGGCTGAGGGACTAACCGGTGGATTTGGTAGTCTTTGCCGTATGAGCACAAAGGTGACCACGACTCAGAATATGTCCGAGATGCCCAGCCTTATTCCGAAGTAACCGGTATCCCGACTGTCGGGACCACTTACTTGGCCACTCATACGTTGCCCGTGGTTCATGAACTAGGACATGACTACAGGAACCCACACCATGAACGCGTACAGACAATAACACTTAATATTGTAAGTAGGCTGTTTAGGTATTTATGTGGAGAAAGAGATGTGAGAGTTTTGAGAACGGACGATCTGGACATGTGTCCGCCAGAAAAAGGAAATTTGTAAAGATGGATGTCATGATTTGATAGATATATATACATGATGACTTTTGAACGCTATTAAGGTAAATACATTGTTGGTTCTCTATCAAAATCTTTCATTTCTTAACTATGCCTATCAGTAGTTAGTGTCTTCAGTAGTTAGAATCTTTTATTTAGCTTGCAGTATTGGCGATAGCTGTATTGCAGTAGTTCGAGTAACGAAGATTTTTGTGAGGTAAGTGATTCATGAAAGCTATAGGTTATTGTTAGTCAGGGCCATTCTTTTGTAGGGATTATTGAAAGTCAGACTGAGTTCCGCTAAAAATCGTGCGTGTCAGTTTAGTGATGATCAGAATAAGTAAAGAGAGAAATGTCTGAGTACGTCCAGTTTTGCTCAGCTGTTTGAAAAAGAAATAACGTAAGAGGTTTCCCAGCACTGTCAGTTTTTTAAATTTTTCTAACGGGACGTTTCAATATAACAAAGAAAGAATTTGTAACATTTTAAAATGAAAATCAAAGGTTAAATGGTAAAATAAACTATCTGTTGCAGAAAATAATGGCACTGAGCCTTTTCTTTTTATACTGGGACGACCTACGCTACGTCCCGGACGGAACTAATCTGCTTCTCCTGTCACCTAAAGTTTGGCGCATTGATAGTGTTGGTGTTGTATTCACGGAAACCGTGTAAATCCTAGTGACCCTGGATTAATGTTTGATTCGCTGCGGTGCGACAGGAATCAACTTTTTGGTTGCTCCGACGCAAACGGAAATCAACAACAGTGTTTCATTCTCGAAGCTCATCTTTCTTTGATGACACTGGAGACGTCGCTGTCATTGGTTTCGATAATTGAAGAACAGTCAATGATACAATGTGTGCAACAATTTTTTTGCTATGACGCATTGATGAAAACAGAAAACGAAGCATCATTCATTACCAAGGAAATGCCAGCTGTAACACAGCTGTGAGTTGATTGATTATTTGGCCAAGAGTAACATCGTATTAATGCCTCATTGCCGGTACTCCCTTTTGTAAAAAAAGGCATTCGTGGAAAAAGACTTTTATCACCTCTAAAAGCCGTTGAATGCGTCTAAAACCATATTTTTTAGTTAGCAACATCAGATTTGAAGAAATGTTTGTACAATTGGTTCCAAGGTATGTAAAAGTGAACGAATTTAAAAGGTACGTATTTTGCAGTGAATATAACTATTTGTACCAAGAAAACTTTCTTTTCATTTTCTTCGTGAAGACTACAAAAGTGGTCCGAGGAAGCTTGTAATTTGTCTTAGACCAGCTTTAGAGCTAAACACAGATCAGATTACGAAGTTAAGTTACCTAGAACGTCTTTCTCTCAGGTGGCGCGTTGGGGAAACTCACACTGAAGGGACGTAACGAAATTTACAAGTAATTTAAAAGTTCATGTCCCGAAAAATGTAAACGATACCAAGAGAAAATTGCTGATGAGGGGTGAAATTGCAACTGTTAAGAAAAATATGGAGATTGGTTTCTTGTGAAGTTAAAGCTCAATAGAGATGAATCCCAACTTAGACATGTTTCCCGCTGGCGCACTTCGGTCGTCGTGGGTTGTGAGCCAAAAGACCGCCCTGTATAAGCGAAGAGTTACTTTAGATAGCGTAGTACAGGATATAACGTAACACGAATGTCTTCATTTTCGATTTACTAGTTTCTGTGGTACATCAGTAACGAAACGTTTTTGGGAAAAATTTCAGAATTGCAAAGATTTCGAAGTTTTAAACGCAAAAGTCTAAGCCTGATTAGGTAAAGAGACAAAATCAGCAGACTGGTGGTACACCGGACAAGGAATGATGAGGCTCCATTTATTAATTGATTAAAATTCACAGGCATAGCAAGAGTTGAGCCTCTCCTAAAGAAATATACTGCAGATGACGTAGAAAGCTACAGACCAATTTCCTCCCGTCGTCATCTTAAAGATAGTAGAATAATGAAAGAGGGATTAATGATTTGTATGAAGAAATACAATCTTGTAAACGGATCACAGTTCGTCTAAGGGTTATGATACTGCTGACTATATGATTCTACTAAGTAGGCTACAGTCATTAGGAATAAGAATCGTAAGTAAAGATAATCTCCTATGATACTTATAGCAGATAGGTTCCAAGGAGCAGAAACAACAATAATTTCGAATGAAGCTACACTTCTGTGTAAGATCTATGAGACCCAAAACATCTTCACGGATAACCGAGCGCGTTAAAGCACCCGTTTCCGGGACCCTGGGAGGCGCACCAGTTGCAGGTCGGATCCGCTCAGCGGATTAAGGCCGAGGACTGGATGTACTTGTCAGCCTGGATGTGGATTTTCAGGTGGTTTACCAAATACGACAAGGTAAATACCGGGCTAGTACCTACGACTCCCCTCCGATATCCAATGTGCGAATATTTAGAAAACTTTCTCACACCTGAACTTGAGTTAATAATGGACATAAGTGAGATAAAGTGAAAATGTATTAATATAGGAAAAGCGCAGGTTAGCTTACTAGGACCAATAGTGTTCTTGATGGTCTTCAATTAGTATATCAATGATGTTAATCACGGGAAAAAAACTCTCTCTTCCGATGACAGCAACGTATTGTAGCTGAATGAACAAGGACAATCCTTATAGAGAAAGCTAATGAATTCCTCAAGGAAAAAGATACTGAGTCAGACTGACATAAAGCTACATTAAACAGAAAGGAAACAGTTTCACTCTGAAAAGAAAAAACGATCCTACTAAATTAAACGTAGATGGTACCTCAGTAGACTTAATAACAAATCCAAAATTTCTAGAAATGGAGATTGATTCTCAGCTGAAGAGAACACCCACATATACTTCCAGACAGAATGTCATCAAAATGTTATGACCCCGGATTCCTGTTACCAGAATGTAACAGCCAGTGCCATTTAGTTGCATTACTCATATCTGCTCTCAGTTCTTAGGTACGACATTATCTCTGAGGATATACACTGAGGTGAGGACAGCAATATTCACATATACAGATGGCTACAGTGTCACGTACACAAGGTATAAAATGGAAATGCAATGGCGGAGCTGTCATTTGCACTCAGGTTATTCGAGTGAAAAGGTTATGACGTGATTATGGCCGCACGAAGGGAATTAACAGACTTTGAACGCGAAATGGTAGTAGGAGCTCAACGCATGGGACCATAGAGAATTCGATAGACCTTAGAGAATTCGATATTCCGAATCCACAGTGTCAAGAGTGTGCCAAGGATTTCAAATTTCAGGCATCACCTCTCACCACGGACGATGCAGTGACCGGCGTCCTTCTCATTACTAGCTTAGAGTTGTCAGTGCTTACACACAAGTAACAGTGCATGATATAACAGCATAAATGTAGCTAAATATTTAAATAACTATAATCGATTATTTTGTGTATATACTAAGATGGTATCTGTCCTTTCTTGCATGTCCGAAAGAACAGATACCATCGGTGACCATGCAGCTCGTTAGAATGAAATTACAATGAAATGAACACTCTTAGCTGCTTATAGGCGTCGACATGCGTCAACGGGGACAGATGAAAATGTGTGCCCCGACCGGGACGCGAATCCGGGATCTCCTGCTTACATGGCAGACGCTCTATTCATCTGTGCCACCGAGGACACAGAGGATAGCGCGACTGCAGGGACCCATCTCTGGCACGCCTCCCGCGAAACCCACATTCTCAACGTATTGTCCCGCGCTACATTCGTAGTACCCCTGCTCATTATACTCATTGCTCGCGGCGCGTTGCCGATTCCCGTAAGAGTTCGGGCACTGTTTGTGCATTCGTACAGAAGAAGAAGATGGTCAAGTGGCCGGTGAGCCTTAACTGTGTATATACTAAGATGGTGGGGGCACACATTTTCAGTCCGCTGCTCGTGGTCGTGCGGTAGCGTTCTCGCTTCTCGCTTCCCGCGCCCGCACCCGCATCTCGTGGTCATGCGGTAGCGTTCTCGCTTCCCACACCCGGGTTCCCGGGATCGATTCTCGGCGGGGTCAGGGATTTTCTCTGCCTCGTGATGGCTGGGTGTTGTGTGCCGTCCTTAGGTTAGTTAGGTTTAAGTAGTTCTAAGTTCTAGGGGACTGATGACCATAGATGTTAAGTCCCATAGTGCTCAGAGCCATTTGAACCATTTTTTTCCCGCGCCCGCGTTCCCGGGTTCGATTCCCGGCGGGGTCAGGGATTTTCTCTGCCTCGTGATGGTGTTGTGTGACGTCCTTAGGTTGGTTAGGTTTAAGTAGTTCTAAGTTATAGGGGACTGATGACCATAGCTGTTAAGTCCCATAGTGCTCAGAGCCATTTGAACACATTTTCATCTGTCCCCGTTGACGTACGTCAACGCCTGTAAGCAGCTAAGGGTGTTCATTTCATTGTAAATTCGATTATTTTGTGTTGGATTTCTGGATCTGCTTCGATAGCATTTTTTCATAACTGCCCAGTGAAACTTCGTCAATAATTTGTCGTTTCAGTACTGTAGCCCGCCGCAGGAATGGCAGGCGACAGGAGGCTGAGGCGGCATAGCCGGCCGCTGGAGACACAGAAAGATGTTACTGTCAAAATTAACATTTTATTTTCTGCTCGAGAACTAGCGGTGAGACGGTGCAGCGTAGCGACCATGCCCCCACTCCGCGGGGAGAAGTCCGAGTGGCTGGCGAACGTCAGCTGGCGTGTTATCAGCCGGCTGCTCAGCTTGTGGCACGTGAATACGAAAATAACAGCTATTTATACAAGGTAGCAGCGCACATATTACGCCAGCGCACCGCTTTTAGTCACGCTCTCGGTAACACCACTGAAACCCGCTAGAGGAGAAATCCCCTTGCCTGTGCTCTGCATTGCCGCTGCACTGGCAGGTTTCACTGAGCGAGCCTGGCCATTTCGCAATTATTCAACAGCTTGGTTGCTATCATCAAAATAACAGGTCCCTGTGCTCGCCAGCGACCCATGACTGCTGCAGCACTCCGCCACGTATTTCACAGATTTACCCATAAAACGGTAGCGACTCTGCAGTAAATTCTCTCCTTCTATTAATTAAAGTCACAATATTAATGACATACTCATTTTACACATAGCCAAAGGCCTTACCTCAGTGGCAACAGCGGTTCCAGTCGGATCACCGAAGCTAAGCACTGTCGTTCTTCGCTAGCTTGGGCGGGTCACCATCTGGGTTTCATGAGGGTGTTGGTATGCGTAGTGCAGTCAGCCCTTGCGAGGCCAATAGAGGGGGTGTGCGGACATTTGCCACGCCGGACATTTGCCACAATTTTACCTGCTCCGAAGGGTTGGGTCCCTTGTCTCCCCCTCCTCCTTCTCATCGCTGTCGCGCAGTAAAGGTACTTACTGAGCCTTTCTGCTGGTTTACTTAACATAGGACCAGAATCTCTTTGGATTTTCCGCCACATTTCTAGAGAGACTTCCGTTGAGGAAACTATTAAATGCATCTCGCATTGAAATCCGCACCAAATTTGGAGCCTCAGTAAAACTTCGCCAATATTGGAGATTTTGCGTTCGTCTAAATTATACGTGCCTTTTTCGATGCTCCTGCAGCAGATTTCTGTCGTGTTTTGTGTACCATGGGGGAACAGTTTCGTCTCTTATTAATTTACTTGGTACGAATCTCTCGAGTGCTGCTGATAGTATTTCTTTGAACTTAAGCCACATACGGTCTTCACTTACATAGTGATTGGAGACTGTCTCTTAGAAAAACGTCAAGCGAATTTTTAGTTGCTTTTATAAATAGATATATTTCGCGTTTATTTTTGGCGAATTTCTTTGTTACGGAATTGAGCTTCGCTCGACTGTGTGTTCACTAACCCCTGTATCTGTTGTGATGCTCAGGATTATTTGTGGCTAAGACGTCAAGTGTATTTTCGTAACTATTTACAATTTGAATGGCCTCGTGAACTAATTGTTCAAAATTATTTTTAAAAAAGCATTTAGAAAAATTACGGAAATTGTTTTCTATCTACAATAGCGTCTGAAAATGTATTTTTGTCAACATACGGAAGGTAGATTGAAGTCACTGCCAACTGTAATTGTATGAGTAGCGTACCTATTTGTGATGAGACTCAAGTTTTCTTTGAACTGTTCAGCAATTGTTTCATCTGAGATCGGGGGTCGGTAAAAGGAGCCTGTTACTAATTTATTCCGGTTGTCGAATATACCCTCTGCCCATACTAAGTCACAGGAACTGTCTGCTGTAATGTCGCTTGTGAGCTGGAACACACATTACATTATTTTTCCTTAAGTTGTGCTTCTTGTTTCTAGTGTAGTGCAGATCATTACAATTACGGCTTTTCCCTCCAAAACCTAGGATGCTTTCTCTGTGACCCTGTAAATACCAGAGCTAAACAATGTAGAACAACAACATATGTTACAAGCATAGCATTCTGTATTACCTCATTTCCTTATTTCTATCATTTTAAAATTATATTTCGACTTTAGATGACATGTCAATCATACATGTTCTTATCTCTATTTAGTGAACTTACTTTCACTCATGTTTTGAACATTGTCCCGCTACACTTTATTAACTAATATTTTGCCGCAAGGGATATCGGATTTTAGAGAGTAAATTAATATGGAGTATGTCGTTCTTCTTTTCAAACATTCCCATTCCCATTTCTTCTTTCCTTATTGTTTTTCCTGCATGCAGTTATAGTAATTAAAGTAAGCACAAATGCAGTGATCAAAAAGAAATAATTTGCGTACATTCGCATTCTCTTTACGTCGTTCTTTCTGGTTGCTCCCCTGCCAATGGACTGTTTCTATCGCAATCAGTAAGCGTGAAAGGAAGCTACCGTACAGACAGAGGGATCTATATTCATACGTTGCAGAACTAATTACATACTGACATAATCGTCGGTATTGCTTTTGTTTCCCAAAAGTTATAAATATTTTGATTTCGGAAAAGAAGCTCTGTATTTCGCCAAGATGTCGAAGAAGAAGGTGCCTTATGTACTGGTTGTATCGAGTAAGATGTGGAGACTGTGGTTCGAAAGCGGACAGAAGAAGTACGAGGAAGGGCGTCCCTTACCTGAGGGATCGCTACCTGGTGAAGGAGCAAGTGTGGCAAATGTTCGGCGTGGCAAATGTCCGGCGTTCAGTTGAGGGAGCCACTCGACTGACAGGTAGGGGGGCCGGTCACAAAAACTGACAACGGCCGGAAACCGGTGTGCTGGTCCCATGCCCCTCTGTCTCTGCATCCGGAAACGCCGGAGGTCTGGGGATCACAACGCGGCCGATCGGTACCGTTGGGCATTTCGAGCCTTCTCGGAAGTTGTTTCTTTTGTTTCATACTATATATCATTTTTACAGTGAGCGCTTGTTATCCGGAAAAATGTACCATTCACTATAATCTACTTATACATGGGATATAATAACATAATTAATAACCCAAATATAGTTGAAAATACACGACACATAAAGCAAAAATTTACCTCAAACGTGGATCTGCAAACGAGTCGCCAGTTTGAAGTATTGCTCTAATTAGTCTAATTAGTACAAACGTACTTGAAACGTAAACTTTGCAGTTCATTCGCCATGTAACAGGTTCAGGTTTAATCCTTGGCCCATGGTTGGGGAATGTGATATGCATGTGATGGGACACGTTAATTTTTTACTGCTGGTGTTATGTGACATCTAACAGTCCAGCATAGCCAATATTTCCAGAATGAGATTTTAGAAGTTTGGAAGGTGGGAGACGCGATACTGGCAGAAGTAAAGCTGTGAGGACCGGGCGTGAGTCGTGCTTCCGTAGCTCAGATGGTAGAGCAATTGCCCGCGAAAGGCAAAGGTCCCGAGTTCGAGTCTCGGTCGGGCACACAGTTTTAATCTGCCAGGAAGTTTCATAGCCAATATTGCCAGCATGGAGAAGAAAATTGAGGATCTTTTAGAGGACGATCAGTTTGGATTTAGGTAATTGCAAGGCACCAGAGAGGCAGCACTGATGTTGAGGTTGATAATGGAAGAAAGATTGAAGAAATATCAAGACAAGTTCATAGTATTTGTCAGCCTGGAGAAAGCGTTAGACAATGTAAAATTGTGCAATATGTTCGAAATCGCGAGAAAAGTAGGGGTAAGCTACAGGGGAGGGCGGATAATATACAATATGTATAAGAACCAAGAGGGAGCAACAAGAATTGAAGATCAAGAACGAAGTGCACGGATTAAAAGGGGTGTAATTCAGGGATGTACTCTATCACCCCTGCAGTTCAGTATATATGTCGAAGAAGCAACGACGGAAATAAAAGAAACGTTTAAGAGTGAAATTAAAATTCTTGGTGGAGGAATATCAATGTTAAGTTTCGCTGATGACATTACTATCCTCAGTGAAACTGAGGGTGAATTACAGGATATGTTGAAAGGATGGGGCAGTTTAATTGGTACAGAATACAGATTAAAATTAAATTGAAGAAATACGAAAGTAATAAGAAGTAGCAGAAATTAAACCACTTAAAATCTTAAGATCAAGGTTGGTAATCACTTAGTAGATAAAGTTAAAGAATTCTGCTATCTAGGTAGTGAAATAACCCTTGAAGGACGGAGCAAGGAGGGCATAAGAGGGAGACTAGCATTGCCGACAAGGGCATTTCTGTCCTAGAGAATCTACTAGTATCAAACATAGGTCAGAATGTGAGAGAGAAATTTTTGAGGATGTTCGTTCGGAGCACCGAATTGTGTGTCAGTGAGATATGGACTGTGGAAAAACCGGAACGAAAGAGAATATAAGCATTTGAGATGTGGTGCTGCAGAAGAATATTGAAAATTAGGTCATCATCATCATCATCATCATTTAAGACTGATTATGCCTTTCAGCGTTCAGTCTGGAGCATAGCCCCCCTTATACAGTTCCTCCATGATCCCCTATTCAGTGCTAACATTGGTGCCTCTTCTGATGTTAAACCTATTACTTCAAAATCATTCTTAACCGAATCCAGATACCTTCTCCTCGGTCTGCCCCGACTCCTCCTACCCTCTACTGCTGAATCCATGAGTCTCTTGGGTAACCTTGCTTCTCCCATGCGTGTAACATGACCCCACCATCTAAGCCTGTTCGCCCTGACTGCTACATCTATAGAGTTCATTCCCAGTTTTTCTTTGATTTCCTCATTGTGGACACCCTCCTGCCATTGTTCCCATCTACTAGTACCTGCAATCATCTTAGCTACTTTCATATCCGTAACCTCAACCTTGTTGATAAGGTAACCCGAATCCACCCAGCTTTCGCTCCCATACAACAAAGTTGGTCGAAAGATTGAACGGTGCACAGATAACTTAGTCTTGGTACTGACTTCCTTCTTGCAGAAGAGAGTAGATCGTAGCTGAGCGCTCACTGCATTAGCTTTGCTACACCTCGCTTCCAGTTCTTTCACTATGTTGCCATCCTGTGAGAATATGCATCCTAAGTACTTGAAACCGTCCACCTGTTCTAACTTTGTTCCTCCTATTTGGCACTCAATCCGTTTATATTTCTTTCCCACTGACATTACTTTCGCTTTGGAGATGCTAATCTTCATACCATAGTCCTTACATTTCTGATCTAGCTCTGAAATATTACTTTGCAAACTTTCAATCGAATCTGCCATCACAACTAAGTCATCCGCATATGCAAGACTGCTTATTTTGTGTTCACATATCTTAATCTCACATAGCCAGTCTATTGTTTTCAACATATGATCCATAAATAATATGAACAACAGTGGAGACAGGTTGCAGCCTTGTCTTACCCCTGAAACTACTCTGAACCATGAACTCAATTTACCGTCAACTCTAACTGCTGCCTGACTATCCATGTAAAGACCTTTAATTGCTTGCAAAAGTTTGCCTCCCATTCCATAATCTTGTAGAACAGACAATAACTTCCTCCTAGGAACCCGGTCATATGCCTTTTCTAGATCTATAAAGCATAGATACAATTCCCTGTTCCACTCATAACACTTCCCCATTATTTGCCGTAAGCTAAAGATCTGGTCCTGACAACCTCTAAGAGGCCTAAACCCACACTGATTTTCATCCAATTGGTCCTCAACTAATACTCGCACTTTCCTTTCAACAATACCTGAGAAGATTTTACCCACAACGCTGATTAAAGAGATACCTCTGTAGTTGTTACAATCTTTTCTGTTTCCATGTTTAAAGATTGGTGTTATTACTGCTTTTGTCCAGTCTGATGGAACCTGTCCCGACTCCCAGGCCATTTCAATTATCCTGTGTAGCTATTTAAGACCTGACATTCCACTGTATTTGATGAGTTCCGACTTAATTTCATCCACCCCAGCCGCTTTATTGCACTGCAATCTTTTGACCATTTTTTCCACTTCCTCAAATGTGATCCTATTTCCATCATCATTCCTATCCCATTCTACCCCGAAATCTGAAACATTACTGATCGCATTTTCACCTACATTGAGCAACTCTTCAAAATATTCCCTCCATCTGCCCAAGGCATCCACAGGATTCACCAGCAGTTTTCCTGACCTGTCCAAAATACTAGTCATTTCCTTCTTACCTCCCTTTCGAAGACTGCTAATTACACTCCAGAATGGTTTTCCAGCAGCTTGACCCATAGTCTCCAACCTGTTTCCAAAGTCTTCCCATGATTTCTTCTTGGATGCTGCAATTATCTGTTTGGCTTTGTATCTTTCTTCAACATAACTTTCTCTGTCTACCTGGGTTCTGGTATGTAGCCATTTTTGATACGCCTTCTTTTTCCTTTTACAGGCTGCCTTGACTGTATCATTCCACCAAGCTGTTTGCTTCATCCTACTTTTACACACTACTGTTCCAAGACATTCTTTAGCCACTTCTAGTACTGTGTCCCTGTACCTTGTCCATTCCTTTTCCAATGACTGTAATTGACTACATTCAACCAACTGGTACCTTTCTGAGATCGCTGTTATGTACTTGTGCCTGATTTCCTTATCCTGAAGTTTCTCCACTCTTATCCTCCTACATATGGACCTGACCTCCTGCACTTTCGGCCTCACAATCCCAATTTCACTGCAGATTAAATAATGATCAGTGTCATCAAAGAATCCCCTGAATACACGTGTGTACCTCACAGCCTTCCTGAATTCCTGATCTGTTATTATATAGTCAGTGACAGATCTGGTTCCCCTGCCTTCCCAAGTACACCGGTGAATGTTCTTATGTTTAAAAAAGGAGTTTGTGATTACTAAACCCATACTGGCACAGAAATCCAAGAGTTTTTTCCCGTTCCTGTTGGCCTCCATATCCTCTCCAAATTTACCCATAACCTTTTCATACGCTTCTGTTCGATTTCCAATCCTGGCGTTAAAATCACCCATGAGCAGAACACTGTTCTTGTCTTTTACTCTAACAACTACATCACTGAGTGCCTCATAAAAACTATCCATCTTATCTTGATCTGTCCCTTCACAATGCGAATATACTGACACAATCCTAATTTTCTTGCTAGACACTGTCAAATCTATCCACATCAGTCGTTCGTTTACATACCTTATTGCAACTACGCTGGGTTCCATTTCTTTCCTGATGTAAAGCCCTACACCCCATTGTGCTATTCCTGCTTTGACTCCTGACAGGTAGACCTTGTATTCTCCCACTTCCTCTTCTTTCTCACCCCTTACCCGAATGTCACTGACAGCTAAAACGTCCAGCCCCATCTTACTTGCAGCCTCTGCCAGCTCTACCTTCTTCCCAGAGTAGCCCCCATTGATATTAATAGCTCCCCATCTCATTACCATTTGTTTGCCAAGTCGTATCTTAGGAGTCCCTGGTTTGTCAGTTAGAGGTGGGACTCCGTCACCTCCAAAGGTCCGAGGCATTTTGCTCTGATTATTGCCAGCATCATATTTAAAGTACCAGGGAAGCAGGTTGCTAGCCTTACTTGCCCCGAGTCCCATTGGGTTTTACCCCTAACGGCTGAGGGACTAACCGGTGGATTTGGTAGTCTTTGCCGTATGAGCACAAAGGTGACCACGACTCAGAATATGCCCGAGATGCCCAGTCTTATTCCAAAGTAACTGGTATCCCGACTGTCGGGACCACTTACTTGGCCACTCATACGTTGCCCGTGGTTCATGAACTAGGACATGACTACAGGAACCCACACCATGAAAATTAGGTAAGCTAATAAAATAAGAAATGAGGAGGCGAGGAATGAAACATATGGAAACCAATAACAAGAAGAAGGGCAGAATGGTAGGACATCTGTTAAAGGAATAACTTTCATGGTACTAGAAGGAGATGTAGGCTACAGAGTAAAATCTGTGGAGGAAGAAGAGACTGGGATATATCCAGCGAATAGTTGAGGACGTGGATTGCAAGTGCTGCTCTGAAATGAATAGATTGGCAGAGAAAACGAATTCGTGGCGTGCCACATAAAAAAAATGGTTCAAATGGCTCTGAGCACTATGGGACTTAACATCTGGGGTCATCAGTCCCCTAGAACTTAGAACTACTTAAACCTAACTACCCTAAGGACATCACACACATCCATGCCCGAGGTAGGATTCGAACCTGCGACCGTAGCGGTCGCGCGGTTCCAGACTGAAGCGTCTAGAACTTCTCGGCCAGTCTGGACGGCCTGCCACATCAAGCCATCCAGAAGAGTAGTGACTTTAAAATATCGCGATGCAAGATGAATGTATAGAGCTGGGACTGCGCCTAAGCTTCCAACATCAACTGACCAGAATTTTCTGGATTTTTGTATCAGGGGACATCTGGACAGAAAGTGTACAGAAGTTCCGTTGGTAAGGCTGAAGTACTAGAGTGGTGAATTGTGCAGTCTTATCAAGATTTACGAGATGATTCGAATGCGTTTGCGAGAATTCACTGCAAAGACGTGTCCAGTATTGCACACATGTGCGAAGACGACACATGGAACATCTATTTTAAGCAGTAAGAGTGCACAGTAAATTGTAACGCGTTGAAGTAGCGCTGTATTTCTTGTAAGGAAGGCAGAGGGTAAAATTTTGGTCTATTTACCAGGGGACTTAATAGTACATTATACATTTCAAATGCGTTTATGTAAGTACCAAGTGCTGTGACACTTGATACAGAAATTACTAGCGTCTCCTTTGCGGACACATGTTTGTTGATCTTCTTTTTCTTATTGTCGCACAATTCCACATATAGCAGACAAGTCATTGCTGGTCCCCGAGGCTCAGTTCGAAGCAGGACTTATCACTGAAGACAGCTCTACTTCAGTTAAATGAGATTCCGGATCGCAGACGTGTCTGGGGACGTTTCGAACAGCGGTGAGATACCAACCTGACTGCCGGTCGCCATCCCACCCGTCAATCAGTAGTGATAGTCTGGATTGTCATTTCTTTTCAAGCAAGAGCCTTTACAGCACAGCCTTACGTCTGCAATAATGTACTCCTCATTTCCTTGCCATTCATGGCAAGCCATCCCTGGCTCACGTTTCACGAATATAATGCACGCACGCACACGGTTAGCGTTTCTGCTGCTTCTCATCTTCCTCCCCATGTCCTGCTTTGACCTGCAAATTTGCCGGATCTCTTACCAATTGAAAACGCTTGGGGCATTATAGTGGGCCCCGATAATTATTTGGGGATTTTGAGGACCGAACGCGCCATTCGGACAGAATGTGTCACGATACCCTCACAGGGGCATCCAACAACTCCTATCAGTCGACGTCAAACTGAATAATTGCCTGCGTAAGGGGCAGAAGAGAATCAGCGAATTCTGTCCCATTCGGATAATTCCCTCACGTTGCGTCGTTTATTTTCATGGCTTAGACCGTAGTACTTAGGCACGATTAGTTCATTCACGCCAAGTTAGAGGCGCCGTGTCACTGACTATTTTAAGAAGTACGAGTGCACAGTAAATTGCAACGCGTTGAAGCAGCGCTGTATTTCTTGTTAAGGGAGGCAGTGGGTTAAATTTTGGCTTGTTTACCTGGGGACTTAATAGTACAGTTTACACTATTTGTATAAGGGCTAATGATTTATTGGGGGGGGGGAGGAGGACGCACGAATTCCTTCACAGGAACTAACAACTTACCTTTAAAAATTAAAAGCTCTACGTCTATAGTGGGGGCAACTATAAAAATACTCTGGAAGATCCTTATAGAATTTAGACTATGCAAATATTGAAAAAAATTTCAAAACACTGCATTTGAAATTGACCCTTAAATTACTCGAGTGCGTCGCAGGAAGGTCAGCGAGCACTTGATTCATTTCGATGCAGCTCGAATACTTGATTTTATTCTATAGGACGGCAGCGTCAAAGAACTTTATTGAACTAACAGTTGTACCTCTTCTCGAAGGATGTCGTATGTCGCATCTTTCGGTACTCCAGCGGCTATACATCATTCGAAGTTGATATTAAAAGCTGTCTCCTGCTTGAAACTGTTAATGTTCCGTGATTAGTTAGGACTGTCACCTCAAGAATATAGTGACATTTGTAATACTGGTATTTTCCTAACCACTCTTTATGTCCAGACATGATTCAATGCCTCTTTCGAAACCAAAGCACTAAATTTGAATTTCGGTGTTCTTTCTAAGTTTTCTATATATAATGTCGTCAGTTATGATCCCTCTCCTGAGGTTTTACAGAAACTGAAGAACTATTGGTGCTGCGTAGCTCCTGTCCTGTCACCTTGGCCATCAGTGAACCTAATGTGTCTGCAGATTAAAAAAGGAGATAGTGAACGTATTGAATTGCGAGAAAGGTTCATAACAAAACCATATTCAAAATGTTCTATCATGAGTCGTTCAGATCCCATAAATGCGGATAACTAGCTCTTTTCAAACAATGTAAGAGTATTCTTACCAGTGCTGAATTTCGTATCGAGTCCCTACGAGACATCCTTCTCAGTGGCAAGAAAATGAAAATTTCATCAACGCTTAGCACTTAGTTATTGAAGTGAAAGATGTAAATAATCCATCTGGGAGAGATGGTAAACTCGTTTAAGGATCCAGTAAATCTATGTAAATAAAAATGTACTTGTTTGTTTGCTCAAAATCTGAAACCTCCAAAAGTTCTTCACCAATTGCTCTGAAATTTTTGCTCAGATCTGTATTCGAATGTGCACCTGTTTTTATATACTCACTGGGGCACCACTTGTAATATATAATTCTTCACTGATTTCTTCTAAACTTAAATAGAATGTTGCATTCAAATACAGATGTATTTTTATATATCTGTTTTTAATATATATAGTACATAAGTAAATATGTAATAGATGAGGGAGAAACGTCGTAACCAAAAATCACATAAAGTACTGGACAGATATACTTTAAGTTTTTACACGTTGGTGCGTTAGTGTAATGAACGTAACAATAAAAAAAGGCTCAGGGTCAGAGGGAGGGGAATGAGGAGATGAACAGAGGGGTGGAAGCAAATGGACATAGAAAGCGGAAATGAGCAGATCGACAGAGAGAAGGGACAGGAGGTGATGGAAACAGGGAGAGGAGAAAATGGAGATAGAAAGGGGGAGGAATTTATGGACGGAGAGCGAATGAGAGGGAGATGGCAGGAGGAGATGGGGAGAGGGGGAGAGAGAGAGGGGGGGGGGGGAAACAGGTGGACAGTAAGAGGGGGTACAAGATGATGGACAGAAAGAGGATCAGAAGGGGGTGGGAGAATGGAAAACGTAGAGAGAGAGGTGAGGGGGGCAGGAATAGGAGGACGGAAAAAGGTGGTTAACGGAGATAACGGGAGATCAGGAGGAAGAGAGTGGGAAGGAGGAGGAAATGAACAGTGAAAGGGGTAGGAGGACATGGACAGAAAGAAGGAAATTAGGACTTATGTCCTACTGCCAGACATATTTAAAACGTTGCTATTCCTTTTCTTTCTTCTCCATTTAAACAGAATGAGCCACAGCAATATGAGGGTGGAAACAGTTAGTAATTTAAACGAAAAGAGAAACGGAAGGAGAGTTTCTCATTATGTCTCAATACCTCTATATGTTCCTAGAGCCTAAAAATAATTGATTCGAGAAAAAGAATATTTAAGAGAGAGCATATTTGCTACACAAACGTTGCACACGAATGGTTCGTAAGTCTTTTTTTAAAAATTTCATTTAATGTAGCAATAATAATAACTTATTTGTTAATTAGCTACTTATAATCAATATAAAATAAATAAGGCAGTTCAGCGACTTTTTCATTTTCTCTCTTGAACCGAATTACACACAACACATATTTTCTTCGGATGGAATCTCACTGTGTCAGGTAGCACTAAGAAAATAATCAGAATTGATAAATAAGAGCGACGAAATTACAAGACGTCCCGGAGTCGTCGTTCACTACACACGCATTTGACAGCCGTGTCTTCTGGTACAAACTCGTGGCCAAGAGACTCAGCACGAGTGTAGCCGCATCAGGGCGTGGGAGAATCTCGAGAAGTGCCGCGGGCGGGGTTCGACCCGCGACCACTCCGGTCCGGCGGCGGGCTTTTACGGCTGCCTGGGGCAGCGCTGCTCGTCCGATATTGGTTTCTGCGCTGATGGAAATTCTGTGCTCCGGACGCGGGCGATAAAACGGCGCCCTGTTGCTGGCAGCGCCGGCTCTCCGGCCCTCGGATTCAATTCGCTGCCCCTCCCTCCTGGCCACGGCGTCCGCCTTTATTTCTTCCCGGCGAGCGGGAATTACCGCTCTGCAAGTCCCTCCTCGGCTAGCTGCCTTGTTTACAGCCAGATACGGCCGCTGCTGATAAAACAATTTCCTAGGAATCGCTCTGCATTTGCTTTAGCTGTAAGAGGCCACCCAAACGCTTAGAGCAAAGATAACGAGGCTATTCGAAAAGTAAGAGCCGCTCGGCTGCGAAATGGAAACCACTGTGAAAATCAAAAGTGTCTTATTTGCTACAGTTAGCTGCATCTTCCAGCTACTTCTCTACATAATCACCGCTGCGACCAGAGACATTTGTGATTGTGTATATTGTGTACTGAACTGGGGACCTAGAAACGACGGAGAGGCCTCGGCCCGGCGTAGCCCTCAGTGGTTCACAACCCCATAACAGACCACAGCAGTCCACCCACCCCACCGCCACCCCCCCTCCACCGAAGTCAAGGTTATTGTGCGGTTGGTCACCCTGTGGACCCCCCTCACCCCCCACCCCCTCCACGGGAACGTCTCATACCAGACACGTGTAACCTCAAACGTTTGCGTGGTAGAGTAATTATGGTGCACACGTACATGAAGACAGTGTTTGCGCAGCAATCGCCGACTTTGTGTAACTGAGGCAGTACATATAAGTGGAACCAGCCCGCATTCGAAGAGCAGATGGAAAACCGCCTTAAAAACCATCCACAGGCTGGCTGGCAAACCGGACCTCGACACTAATCCTCCGGGCGGATTTGTGCCGGGGACCGGTACGCCTTCCCGCTCGGGAAGCAGCGTGTTAGAGCGCGCGACTAGCCGGGCGGGCTGACATTTGTCATATTGTTGTACCATTTTTCAATACACTCAACATGGAAGGCAGCCACCTGCACTTCACGACAATTCTCTGCACTGGTCTACAGCTCGTTGGTTGTGCCGAAATGCTGTCTTTGTAGCCAGCGGTTCATTTGAGCAGAGATGAAATTCAGGGGGAGCGAATTACGGGCTGTAATTTGGGTGGTAAAACACGCTGCAGGAGCATCTACATTGTCCCTGCAGTGTTGCCAGGAATTGTCATGGAGAGGGAAACGCATGACAGTTGTGTTATGTGGGCTGCATGACATAATGAGATATCTGTCAGCAGGCTCTCATACTTGGGCGAGGCATTATTTATCTAGGCATCTTTACGTGGTCGCTGTGGGCTCAGAATGGAAATGAGCGTCGTGATGCGATCTAAGAGCATACTAGAGACAGCGCTCAAAACAACTGTGCATAGCTTCATCGGATTTTCACTGCGATTTCCATTTCACGTCCAGTGGGACCTTACTTTCCAACTAGCCCTCCTATTCTCGCGATAAGACGATCCTAAAGCGAGTAATTTGAGGCAACGAACTAATGACCTGGAATTAATAGCTCATTTTTTTGACATAAACCACTTAAGAGCTATATGCCTGAATATAAAAAAACAGGAAACTCTGTAAAACGGAGCTGCTAAAACGACGGTGCCACTCGACTGATAGCCTTTGAAGTCTTACACAGCTTAATTGTTAAGCAATTGCTCCGATCATCAACTCAAATTTGTATTTGCTTTACACTTACACGTGGAGATTCCGTGTACTATGTGTGATACAGCGTCACCAGCTTCTGACGAAGATCCATAATGTGGCCCCTTTAGAACTTTATTTGGCCGCCATGTCCAATTGCCTTATATCCAGACTTGTGTGGCGTTCGGATGTTAGAGTGCCACAATGCTGGACTGCATGGAATGTGAGGGAAGGCACTCACTGAAGGTTCCTGTCGAGCATGTTTGACCACCCCAAGGGGTTGCCATTTTTTGCACCAAGCACATTGTAGTCCCTTCCCCTCTCCAACTGCCGTCCAGTTAGTTATGGATTCCCTGCAGTATACTGTATCATCCTGCACCATTGGTCGGAGACTAACTGGAGCCAGAACAGGAAATCATGGTCCCGAGCGTAGTTTGCCACTAACATAACAATATAAAAGATTCCGTCTGGAGTTGAGCCGTCACAAATAGGCACTGTCTTTGCACTGAAGTCAGCGTTGAATCTTGGTGCTGTATTACCCTGGATGATCATTGACAGTCTGTATAGTCGGGACTAGGGGAGAGGTTCCGTTCTTCCAATGTTTTGGAGAGGCCTATGGATGTTATTACTGGCGTCACGATTTGGGGAGTCATCGGGTGTGACTTCAGGTCATGTCTGGTAGCTATTGAGGGAACTCCCATGGCACAACAACATGCCCCTGGCTTCTTGCATCCTCACATGTAGCGTCTCGTGAGACAGTATCGTGGTGTCATTTTTCAGCAGGACAATGTTCCTTTATACTTGGAACACATCTCTATGAAATGCATGCGTGATTTTGAGATACTTTTCTGGCCAGCAAGATCCCTAGATCTGTCCTCGATTGAACTTGCCTAGTACCATCTCGGATATCAACTCCGTCCACATTCGCAAGCAACCAGGATATCAAGGACACGTTACAAGAGTTGCGGCCGGTTTGCCACAGGAGAGGATACAATAGCTTTATGACACTTTCCCAATCGAAACAGCACACTTATACAGGACAGAGTAGGTGCATAATAAGAAACAAGCTAATACTGCTAAGTACTTCCCGTATTTTCCTCCCTGAAATAACATTTTTTATACTCTATATGATGTATTATTTCGTTTTCCTTTCCCCTTCTGGATGCTCCAGTTTTCTGTCGAGTAGTGTACGTATAAATCTAAGGGCATACGCCACAGATCACAAGGTGCATGGCGGACGATACGTTGTACCACTTCAGTATTCTTTTTCCTGTTCATCTCGCAAACTGAGTGATGGAAAAAGACTGCCCACATCCTCCCATTCGATCCCTGGTTCCTGTTACCTTGCCCTAGCGGTCCTTACGTGAGACTTAGATAAACGAAGGCCGAATCCTTCTACAGTGTGTCACAAATACCGGCTCTCTGAACTCTATGAATAGTGTTTCACGGCCGGCCACAGGTTCGAATCCTGCCGCGGGCATGGATGTGTGTGACGTCCTCAGATTAGTTAGTGTTAAGTATTTCTAAATCTAGGGGACTGATGACCTCATATGTTAAGTCCCAGAGTGCTTAGAGCCATTTGAACCATTTGAAGTGTTTCGCGAAAATAACTTCTTTTCTTCTGAGGGGTTTACAATCTGAGTTCACGGAATGTTTCTGTAATACATGCATCTTCGTAGAACCCATCGGAAACAAGACTAACACCACACCTCTCAACTACTTCGATGCCTTGTTTTGATCCGATACATAAGCGATGCCGAACACTTCTGCTGTACTTAAGATTCGTTGGCAAAGATGTTCTGTAAGCGGTGTTCTTCATGGATGAACTATGTTTTTCTATAATCCTCACAATAAATTTTGTCGACCGTTCGTCTTCCCTAAAACCGATCTCGTTCAGTTTACTGTCTTTTCACAACGTTTGACACTTAATCTACATGACTATGTCAAGCAGCACAGCACTAATGTTGTATTCGTTCAACGTTTAACCTCTTCGTACTGCGCACATATTTTGCCCTAAAAGCTAATCAAAAGTCTACTTTTTAAATGCGAATAATTCCCCTAATGCATCATTTGCTGCGGTAGTGTGATAGAAGGGGCACTGCGGAGACAGTGCTTATTGTGCACTGATAAGCGGTGGAGCTGGTCTTTATTTACGTCTCGCTTGCTTTGCATCTGAAGCTTCTCTGCTGACTTCAAATCACTCTGCATTTCTCAGTGAGTAAAAGTGTGTTTTTACTAGATGTGTGTTGAAACCCAATATGGAATCCGAAGATCAGGGTATGTACCGTCATTTATAATTATTTTCATTCACATTATTTACAACAGTTACTAGTAATCTTTTCTTGTTGTAGTTCGGGATGTCCCTACATATTTGTTAATACAGTGTTATATAAATATCATTCCTCTTCTAGAAATTAAAAAATAACTGCTGAATGCTGCTGTTTGATTTTGTACATTGTTTACGTTAATGAGTTATCAGCTATAAAAAACGTCGTCCCCGAAATGAATTTTGAAAGTACATTGTTTCTATGCTATGCCGTTTGAAATTCAAAGTTACGACAAGAAAGTGGCTCTATGACCATACGTAGAAATGTTGTGAAAAAGAGTTTGTAAAAAGATTGAACTTCGTGAAAAATTATGTATTATCAGATCCTACAGTGCCTTATGAAGAAAATAAAGGTTTTAAACATAAATTGCCTTATATAAATTTGCAATTCTACATCTACGTTTACATCCATACTCCGCAAGCCACCTGACGGTGTGTGGCGGAGGGTACCTTGAGTACCTCTATCGGTTCTCCCTTCTATTCCAGTCTCGTATTGTTCGTGGAAAGAAGGATTGTCGGTATCCCTCTGTGTGGGCTCTAATCTCTCTGATTTTATCCTCATGGTCTCTTCGCGAGATATACGTAGGAGGGAGAAATATACTGATTGACTCTCCGGTGAAGGTATGTTCTCGAAACTTTGACAAAAGCCCGTACCGAGCTACTGAGCGTCTCTCCTGCAGAGTCTTCCACTGGAGTTTATCTATCATCTCCGTAACGCTTTCGCAATTACTAAATGATCCTGTAACGAAGCGCGCTGCTCTCCGTTGGATCTTCTCTATATCTTCTATCAACTCTATCTGGTACGGATCCCACACTGCTGAGCAGTGTTCAAGCAGTGGGCGAACAAGCGTACTGTAACCTACTTCCTTTGTTTTCGGATTGCATTTCCTTAGGATTCTTCCAATGAATCTCAGTCTGGCATCTGCTTTACCGACGATCAACATTATATGATCATTCCATTTTAAATCACTCCTAATGCGTACTCCCAGATAATTTATGGAATTAACTGCTTCCAGTTGCTGACCTGCTATTCTGTAGCTAAATGATAAAGGATCTATCTTTCTGTGTATTCGCAGCACATTACACTTGTCTACATTGAGATTCAATTGCCATTCCCTGCACCATGCGTGAATTCGCTGCAGATCCTCCTGCATTTCAGTACAATTTTCCATTGTTACAACCTCTCGATACACCAGAGCATCATCTGCAAAAAGCCTCAGTGAACTTCCGATGTCATCCACCAGGTCATTTATGTATATTGTGAATAGCAACGGTCCTATGACACCCCCCTGCGGCACACCTGAAATCACTCTTACTTCGGAAGACTTCTCTCCATTGAGAATGACATGCTGCGTCCTGCTATTAAATTAACGATGGCTTGTTTCACACAAATTTGAAAGCATAAACAGAAAATATAACCATAACTGTCTGCAAAGTACCATTAAAATCCCATTTTGCAAACTTGAGTTTTAAGGTCATCAAAGCTGTTCGAGCGCAGCTATTGAGAAATAATTTTGGAACCACAGAATTAACGAATGCCCGTCAAATGAAGATCTCAGAATCTGGAAATGTTGACGGTTCCAAAATGGTTAAAGGTATTACTTCGTCTCCTACATGAGAAGCTAAATACAGACAAACATCAGATCGAGTCGTGGAAATTTACAAGCAAAAAACCAATTTCCACGTATCCAAGTGTTGTCAATCTTTGTGAAAGCCTCGGTTACAGGGTACCAATAAGAAATAATCAGAACAGCTGATAAGAAGGTCTATCCCCGTTACAATACCCTTCAAGAGTCTAAAAAGCAGTGTTACCCTGTGACTGAGTCGATCAGGTCACTGCCACATGAGCGGATATTCAACTTCTAGCTTTACTGAGTCACAAATGTGAGCGATTAATATTATATTTGGAAGACGTTTAGTATGATCTTCCACATAATGACATAAACGTATTAGAACTTCACTATAAATGGTTGTGTGATAATTCACAGTATATTCAATTGAAACATAAATTTTAAAACAACATTGATTCAGATGAGAACATATTTCACTTATCTTTAGTGCCTCTCCAACTTATCACTCGCACGAATAAAGACCTAATTCTTCGGAAAAATCCTACATCATCATTTCCTCGCTACTGAAGACAGGTGCATCGTCTGAATAATACATAGTATTGTAGCTAAGAAATAAAGACTCTAATAAATATACCACACCTTCATTTTATTTCATGTCACAAAGTATGTAAATACGTTATTGTCCAACAAGTACGTTCTCTATGGTCCCACAGTACAGAAATTACAAAATATTAATTTTGGCCAACTTTTTGCATGAAATACGCCTATGAGGGCGGGTATCATGAACTTTCCGTTATCACCACGAAAAAGAAAAAAATGTACCTAACTAATTACTAATTTGTTTGCAGGTACATGTCTGCAGTCCTAGTACTCATTCAAATTCTTGAGCTACCACAACACAGCACGCAGCTAGCTGAGTCAAACATGGAGCAGTTATTCACAATTTTATCAACGGACTGCACCTATTTGGTTTGTCAGGTGAGGGAGGAAAAGTTGTATCCATGTTTCAAGGAGATCGTAATATAACACACAGACACTGTATAAAGGTAGACATTGCGTAAATCATTCGTAACTAAAAGGAACGTCCGCCAGTGTATTAAAAATCAAAGTGAAATAATATCAACGAACAGATTCGCGGAAGAGGTCAGGGAAGTTTTCAGTCATATTGAATGGAATGTATAGTCTAATGAGCACACACTATGGTTTGAGAATAAATCGAAGAAACACGGAAGAAATGATAAGCAAGAAAGAGATTACCGACGAACTTAACTGGAGACCACGAAGTAGACGGAGAGAGGAATTCTGCTACCTTGGAAACAAAGTTTTCAGTGATGGACGAAGCCAGGGGGACATAAGACGTAGATCAGCACTTGCGAAGAGGGCATTCCTAGCCAAAATAAATCTGCTAGTATCAGACAGCAGCCTTAATTGGAGGAAGAAATTCCTGAAAATGTACTTTTGCAACACGGAATCATCTGGAAGTGAATTATGGAAGATGGGAAAACCGGAAAGAAGAGAACAGAGGCATTTTCAATGTAGTAGATGGAATCATAAGATAAGGATTAAGGATCTCTTATGATGAAATGGAGAGGAGACTAACGTTGGGCAAATATTGATAAGAACAGGGATGACAGCAAGCACATTAACATATCAGGGAATAATTTGCATGGTAATTCTGGGAGCTGTGGAAGGTAAAGGCTGTAGGAGATGATAGGGATTGGAAAGCACCCAAGAAATAATTGACGTCGTTGTGGGCTAGGGCTTCTCTAAGATGAGAAGGTTTGCAGAGGGCAGGAATTTGTGGTGGGCAGCACAAATCAATCCAAAGTCTCATAACCCAAAAAATAAAAAGAATGTAATGTGTTTCATGGTACTGCAGTTCAACTTTGCATCAAGCTGATCGCAAGAGGTCTTAAAAATTAACAATTTTGGTCTTTTGATACAACCCTGTCAGTGACACGCACCAGAACACTGCAGCAGCCAGAGCAAAATATACTGCGACGCGATATGAATGGTTAATGCTATGCAACTAGAGAGAGAGAAGATTAGCGAGGGCATGGTGGTGGGGACACGGAGACTTGCGTGCCCTGCATTGGCGTGGCTTCCTGCCAAGTTGCCTAGGTGACAGAGAGAGAGAGAGAGAGAGAGAGAGAGAGGGTGGAGAGGGTTCTGCAGTGGTAGAAGGTTGGGTGGAAGGGGCAGAGATACTGCGCTCTTCCCTAGGGACGGCAGCAGAGCCAGGGGACGTCGGGTCGGAACGCTAGGGTCCGTGCCAGATATTATATTCTGCATTACTTTGCTGCATGTCACATCCCTCTACGTAATACTCAGAACGTATTGAGATGATGTGCAAACCGTGCGAATCTTGCCGTAGGTGAGAAAAGTTTGGCAACTCATTAAAATACCTTCGGGTTGAGCCATATCTGCCTACAGGGCACGAACACCAGTGCAGTTACATTGACCGTGTTCTCCTAGAAAAGATGAAATACGTTGGTATCAGACATCTCCCTGGTAACTAGTTCCCAATACATCTAACTGAAAGGATTCAGCGTGCTGCATTAAGAACCCTAAGGAATACGTACAATGGAACAACATTTTCAGAAAAGGAAATAATCGCTATAGTCGTACCACAGGGACTGAAATTAGGTTCAGCCTTGTTCTTGTTATTTACTGGGTGTTAGGGGTATAAATACCGATATTCATACTGATGACTCAGGACGGTGTACTGAACAACATTTCATCAGTATTTACGTCGTATGGAGACAAATACAAGTAGCATATTTATATGGTGATTAGTACCTCAAAGTAGGAGTGGCTCAAGCAAAAAAATTATTATTATTTTCCCCTGGCCAGCATGTCCTGTACTGAAATGTGGACGTGTGAACGCGAAACAGGTAGCCTTTACTGACAAGTGTAGTCCGCTTTGTGGTGCAGTTACGTCCGAGAAGAAAACATCTAGATGTGACGTGTTTGTCGGAAGACTGTCAAATAGAAAAAAAAGAGCTAAAACACTGAGGTGGTTACATATTAATGTACCAATTAACATAATATCTGCATCTATACCCCTAACACCCTCTGCAATTGTATTTCCAAAAAGCTGAAATATTTCTCGTTGTTGACGATGCAGGTATCATAAGTAGTCTAATGGAGAACATTTCAAAAGGTAGATAACATTTTCTTGGAAATTAATATCTGATTATCTGCAAGTTGACTGTCACTGAACTTACACAAAACATAATACACACAATTTAATGCTGCACAAGGGTGAGATTGATACTTTAGAAATAAAATATTAGAGTAAATGAATAGATGAAACGGTATATTTTAAATTCCTTGGAGTTTATATATACTGAAAAGAACCTGAACTGGTGGTCATGTGTTACACATGTCTAAGCTCTGCAAGTTTTGCGTAACTGGTAATATCAAATTTAGAAGCTGAAAATGTGAGAAAAGCGCTTGTTGGCTTTTAAATGACCCGTACTCTCGGAATCCATGCTGGTTGGCATGGGGGAAGTCATTCTCTTCGAAATATCTCATTACATTTGAGCTGAATATGTGATATAAACTCTACAACAACGCTGTTGGAGGGTAGTTTTGTGGATCATGCAAAAGTGTTTCGTGTGTAGTCTCATTTGTAGATATGTTACCCGTGATTCATAGCTTGCCGTCGGCTTTACCTACAAATGAACCTACCTGGCTTTTCCACTTTCCACTTTACATCTGCACACAATGAGACATTCAATAGCTGTATAACAAGACTGTTTATTATAACTCCCTTTCACACTCGTTACGTTTCCGCTTCATATTTTGACTATTACTCTGGGCAAATAAATTTTTATGTGACCTGTAGGGGAAAAAAACCATCACTTTTGAAATACTTATCATAGTTGGGTAAAGTCCCCTTTTTTGAGGAAGTTCCTCATTTTGGAGAGATCATGTATTTCTGTGTAATAGGTGATGTCACCATGAGATGAACATTGGAACTAGAGGACAATCATGTGACTGACCTTGAAAGGACACGTTTTCTACAAAGCGCCATTTTATTGTGTAGCTGCAAGCAGGAAAGTATTGTTAATTTTAATGAACTTCTTACTCGTTGTTAGAAGGCGGGAGATACATTGTAAGAGGTAAGTACATAATTAAATAATTAAATAATAATTAAATAATTATACATTGAATCTACGCCGCTTTAGGATTACCGGAAGATAAGTATTTTCTTTGCTCACAAATTACGAAGTGCACTAATGGAACACGTTTTGTTAGCACGAGCAGGTGCCTTAATTTGTGAAAGTCAGGGATTCCTTATACGGTTCCCAAACTGCGATCCCAAATTATTCGCTGTAACTTTAAGTTCTTGTATATCTATGTTCAACTTTATTTGCTTTCTATAAAATTAATTTTAGATAAATATACCTGTACACATGTTTTTATTTTGTATTCTGAATGGTATACCAAAGAAAGTATTTAAATAGAAGCAGAGAAAGAGTCCCTCGCAACAGTCTGCGTTTCTTTTTTGGATGGAACTTAAGAAACTTTAGGAACCTAAACAAATTATGGCTGCCATTTTAGCTACGCGCAGTAATGAAATTAGCAGCTATAAAACATCTCACGTGTTCGTGTTCCTCAAACAACATTGGAATCTTGTGTCAAAGACAAAAATGCCCAGATGAATCTATGCACACCAAAATAAGAAATAAAACTATTTTCCCTCGATAAATGTAAAAGACTTGAGGAATTGCTATGTCCACATGGAAGAGCGGTTCTATAGTCTCTCTAGAAAAGATGTCCAAAGACTTGCCAGCAACTTGCTGTAAAAGGTAGCAATGAAAACACATTTTCGAAAGAAAAGCTGCACGCTGGTAAAAAATGGTTACTCAACTTAATAAAACGATGTCCCGAACTCTGTGTTGCGTCTCACAAAAGAATTTCATTCCCCAGAACTACGGGTTTCACAGTCGAAGTTGTCAGCAAGTTTTTCGATATTTACAGGCCGTCCTTAGCCTCAGTGAAGAGCAACCCAGCCAGACTGTTTAACTGTGACGTAAATGAAATCACAGTTGTGCATCATAAGCACACTAAAATTATCGCGTTGAAGGGGAAAAAGTAATTGCTTATCTACAGGCTGCTGAAATGGGTGCACTTGTAACGCCGGAAATGCATATCCTCCTATTTCCATCTAATGTACTATGAATTTTTTTCTTATTTTGTTACCTAAATATATGACATTTCTGTGCCTTTATATATTGTAATTGTTTTACTATTTGTATATATATTTTTATGCATCTATGTCGATGTATAATTGGTTTGTTTTGGTAAATATTATTTGTATTTTACGCTGGGTCTTGCCTAGGGAAAACTATGCTATCGAACGAATACATCGATAGGTCGTGTGGAGAACCAAAGTGTTTAGGATCTTTGGTAGCGTTAACTCTGCCGCGTGGAGCGCGGGCAGAGCAGAGGGAGTCTGGCTGGAGTAGTGCAGTGGAGCAGGTGTGTTGTGTGACGCTCCCGCGAGTTGCCGCGCTTTCGGGATTTGCCAGCATGTAATTGCATTCGACTTGCTATGTTAGTTTCTGACATGGTGTCGCGGACGGGAGCGTTAGCTGGCACACATCAAGAGCCCGTTTCGACTGGAGACCGTGTCGAGAAGAAAGCGCGCCAACATCCAGCTTCTGCAACAGCGACGGCCGACAACGAGTGACTGTCGCCACCTCCTCGATCGACGACTTCAATCAACCAACAAGGAAGATTGGTGGCACGTAAAGTTTTAGAACTGTATGGCAGACGTCAGCTTTTCAAACTGTTAAATTTTTCTCACTATATTACAGCAACGTAGCATGAACCTTTGTTGCTCATTGTCCCAATTGCATTACCAAGCACGGTCCCTTCCTTTTCTGGAATGAACACGAGTGTCGTTGAAATTCAAACGCCAGCATTAAAGTAATATCATTCGATTTCACTGCTTTAATTTCAAAGTTCAGTTAAGGTATTCATAGCTGGCTACAATATTTAGATTACGCAAGCACAAATTAAGAGTGCGAGTTTTGTTAAAGTATTTTAGCTTACCTGTGACTGCAGCTCAGCTTGGTACGTACTAAGTTTTACTATTAATAATTGTTCAGAATCATTTAATTCAAGTTCAAGTTCAAAGTTAAATCTCTTATTTCTAAATTTCGTAGATTCAAGTAGCTTTTGAAATGATTGTTGAGGTACCCCAAGACTAACCATATTTTACTGAATTTCGATGTGCTTCAAAAACAAAGCTCACTATTAATTTTAGTCACTAAATTAACTTTCAATTTTCTGGTTTTATTAATTCTTTTGCTAAATTAAGTCAGAGTGTAGCGAAATTTATTACTTCTGACAAACTTTCAGTTTTCACACTACACGTGTCAACCTTCAGTTGCCACGCTTCTAGTGCTAATTATATGAGCAATAACCTTTCTTCTTCAGTTAGTATAGTAATTGTCTATAGGACTGGCGACCGCAATTTTTCCCAAATCTCAAATATGTAATTACCGCTAGTTAATTGTTAACGCAACGGCCGCACATTTACTTTCTTTATTAACTTTACCTTTACCGACTAATTAACTTCGGTGACGATTGCTTTTCCCAATTTTCCATTAGGTACACGCGGTTTAATTTTTCACTGTCATTAAGGTCGATAAGTGAGGGGGAGGTTACACACTCATTACTGTAGTGGCATGCATGAGATCTTCGGGTCACTTTATTCCATCACTGATGATCTTCCCGTGAGAGAATACGAAGATGAAATTAATGGATGGTTCTCCTATAGGTTCCATTCAAGCATACCATTCTTCAGAGTCGATTCAAACAGACATATGTAAGAATGGTTTCACCACTTCTTGCCCCAAGGAAAGCAGCGAAAGATGATACTGCGCTTCTTGTCGTTGATGGACGCTTCGCTTACGTCAGAAGCACTTACTTGATCAATTTGACCTGGGATAACCACGTCTCCACCGTCTTCTGCCGCCGCGTAGCTCACATAAATGGCAGGCTTTGGATTTCTAATTTATGGGGCCACTGAAGACAGGCCACTGAAGACATTATATGCTGAGGAGATTGAGAGGTGGATCAAGTACGATGTTGATCGTTTCGTAGCTGTGTACCAATTAGGCGATATTTTTCGAAAGCCTTACGTACGGGCAGCGACAGCCGACATAGCAGCAAACGGTTTGTAGAAGGCAGGTCTGCTTCCATGGACCCGTCAGAATTTCCTACCTCATGAATTTGCTGTTGTAGAAGAACTGGCTGAATCTCCTGAGAACAGTCCATCTGCAAATGAGGATCCAGAACCAGGAATTTCGTGAGGATCTCGAAAAAAAAATGCCGTTTTTGGAACGCTAGAATCTGAAGCAAATGCTGTCCTTCAAACACCAAGATCCAGATTTGTCACAGCAACTGACATCAGCCGTCCTCCAAAATTTAGGGGCCAAATAGGTTCCAAACGATCCCACACTGGTTCTGCTAAATGACCACTGGATCTTCTTGAAACCATTGATCAGTTGACCCAAAGAAAGGGTGGTGACTCAGAAGCAAGCTAGAAATGCAGGACGTGGTAAGCGCGGAACAACGAAGCAGACAACTGGACCTGACATACGGACTGGCGAGAAACGGAGGATCATTGGATCTTCATCAGAGTCTGAAGCAGATGAAACTGAACTGTCTGATGAAAGCGAAGATAGCGACGACAATGAAGAGGCTGAGTGCATCTATCGTGTGGGCTGTTCTCAGACGATCACAATGGAGAGAACTGGAATCGGTGCTCAAAATGCATGAAATAAGAACGCACAGCATGTGCTGCTTCTACAATCAAGCGACATGTTAGTGATACGTGTCTTTAAATGTGCTACAGGTGCCAAATACCTGATTTCTTGGTTTACATACAATGGTCACAAGACCTCCCCAAATTAGGAAACCATTTTCAAGAGAGACAGTTTTGCAACATTATTTATTTTGCACAGCAGAAATTGAACATGCACCATCATTCTAACGTGTTAAATAAAGTATATTTAGTGTTTGTGCTAACACAAATGGTTTTCATTTTCTTCCTCCCCAAAATAGGTGACTTTCCCCCGTTAGTAAGCGCCACCGCTCCTGCTAAATGCATGAGCCCACATCTATCCATCACTAAATACACTTTTATCCGTAGCATCTATGTCACTTGAAGTGATGCCGGTATATGGCTCTAAGGCACTATTAGAGTGAAGTCATGCTACGTGTTAATGCAAACTCAGTTTCTCACGGAAACGGCTGTGGCGCCTATCAGCCGTCTGGGAAAGCGACGCTGTCGTCTTGTTGATTAAATTTCAAGGGGCACCTAATCCATCAAGCATATCAGTAGCTCTTAACGTGCACGCAATCTGAGTTTTCAGCTGGAAGTTGAGAAACGAATCAGGAATGTCAAAGCTCAAGCAAAATGGCATTGTTTTATATCTGCCCGCGCCGAGGTAGAGATAATTAGAGAGTAGGAGTCAACTTAAATTTTTAGTTCCTTCACATAATTACACTTCGGCTTTCTTCGATAGTTCTACCAAAAAGAACAGGTGGCACTTGAAAACAACAAAAACAAATGCAATTATTTTGAAACATAGTAATCTGAATCCAGTTGATTGAGTAGATGGCAAGAATATTGAGAATGTCTGTATAAAATGGACCAAACACCAAGTGAAATGAAGATTGAAGAGGGAGAATGTGTGCCGAGATGGAAAGGGGTACAGAATCTTGGAGGCATAAGAAATAAAGGCGCTGAAGGAGATGAAGAATCTGAAGTCATGTGGAATCAATAACTTGCCATCAGAAGCGTTGAAGAATTTGGAGGAAAGGGGAAAGAAGGAAATACCCTACCTCTACAATACGATATATGCCGAAGAGGAATAGAGTGATGACTTTCTTGCAACGTTAATGATACCAGCTGAGAAAAAAGGGAAATGTAAAGGGCATAGGACTATCCTCCTAATTTCTACGCCGCTAAAGTACTGCTGAGAATGCTGAATAGAAGGCTGTATGGGAGGTTGTATAGATGGATGCGGATGTAGAAGTCAGCTAGAGGAAAAGGAACAAGACTTGCTGTTGGCCGATTAGGAATCATAGAGAAAAGAGATATTGAGAAAGGTAGAGAAATGTGTGCTGTTTCTAACGGTCTGGAAAAAGTTGTAGATAGACTACAATGGAACAAGCTGATGCTTATTTTGAAGAGTAAAGAAGTTGATTGCAAAGAGAGACGACTGGCACAGAACGTATATGTACAACAGAAAGTAAGAATAAGGATTAGAAGAGCAATGTGTGAAGGAACCATCACTGGAAGGGAAGTTAGACAAGGTTGTTGCCTCTCCCCTTCATTGTTCAACTTACGCCAGGAACCGATTACTGCGAAAGGCTTAGATGGAAAAAGAGGAGTGTGTATGGGCGGAAATAGAATGGAGTGTATAAGATTTTCTGATGACATAGTATTGGTGGTGGAAAGTGAACGAACTGTAAATAAAATGCTGAAAGATCTGAAAGATGTTCATGTGGTGTATAGGATGAGAATCAGCAGAGCAAAAACAAGGAGTATGGCGATCGGCAAAGTTTTGAGATTGGCAAATATTGAGATAGGTCAATTTGTTACTAACCAAGTAAGAGCATTTATATATCTTGGAAGCAAGATTACTGAAGACTTGAGGTACCATCAAGAGATGAAAACTCGCACTGCTAGAGCAAAGGAGCATTCAGTAGAAAGAGAAGATTATTATGTGACAAACTAAATAAATGTTTGAGGAAAATACTTGGCAAGAATTTTATCTGGAGTGAAGTACTCTGTGGGGCTGAAATACGCACACTGAAACGAGATAATGAGAAAAGGGCAGAAGTATTTGAGACGTGGAGAAGAATGGAGAGGATAAACTGGATAGATAGAGCAAGTAAGGAAAGAGTACTGGAAAGCGTTGGTGAGAGGAGAAAGCCGCTGCAGGATGTAAGAGAAAGGAAGACGAATTGGATGGAGCACTGGATGAGCCGGGATTGTCTGCTAACAGGTGCTCTGGAAGGTCTAGTTCGTGGGAGGAGGCTGACAGGAAGGAGGAGATACAAGATGACAGGAGACATAAAGGGAAGCGAAAATTACGTGGATCTGCAGAGGATGACAGCAGACATGAGAGCATGGAGACTTATCACGTGAAAACCTGCGTTTGGGCAGAACACTCATGACGACTGGCTCTGTTGTTGCAATTTCTATCACTTACAAATCTTCGTTATGCTCTCGTGCTATTCTATACTATGTAAGTATCTGCATCTCTGCATATCTATAAAAACCTACATCCTCTTGAACCTGCTTGTTGTAATCGTGTCTTGGTCTAGTTCTGCAGTTTCTACCGGATACACTTCCCTTCATTACCAAACTAACTGCTCTTTGTTGCCACATGATGTTCCCTATTGACCTTACACCACTTACATTGAATTTTTGCTATAGAGCTCTTCATTTCCTAACTCTATGGGGTAGCTGCACATTAATCATCTGATGTACCCATTCACAACACATTTCAAATCTTTCTATTCGCATCTTGTCTGTAGTGTTTATCACACACAATTTACTTGCATATAAGGATACACTCCAAAGAAATACTTTCAGAAAATTCTTCGTTACAATCAAATTTCTATTCAACGTTCACATATTTCTATCTTTCAGTAAGGTTTTCTTGCTATTGCCAATTACAATCAAGTGTCCTTTTAACTAATTTCACAGTCAACTACTTTCTTCACATAATTTGCTAATCTAATTTTTCAGCAACGTAATTCGTAATTTAACAAGGATTCATTACAAGAGTATTTGCTTTTACGTATGTTCACTTTGTAACCTCTCTCCAGGATACTGTGAATTCGTTTCAGACACTCTAAAATTAATACCAAAATCAAATTTTGTAGTGGATGAAACTAACCTTTCACAATAAATAACAGTAAATTGATATAAAAGGAGTACGAGACACCTAAGTATAGAAAAAATCAACATTTAACGATTAATTTACCGTATTGAAGGCTCTTATAGTCGCTCAGGAGAGGTCAACATACACCTTCATCCCCCCTCCCCCCCTCCATCTCACAGACATCTCCACGTTCTTATTCTTTGTTTAATCTTCTTTTCGCTATGTACCCTATTTATTCACTGAATGAGATCAACATGAATTTAAAATGAGGTTAAAGATATACATTTCCATAATTCTTTTTTGTATGATACAATTTAGAACACTGAATAACATATGGGTGAAGAAGGGTTACTCAACTGATAGTGGTACATATACACTCTGACTCCACATTTTACAAGGCTCAAATAACCAAACAGTACCAGCTGTTTTTTCTCTCATCTATCTATGGCTTTTAAACTGTGATTTACAATATTCTGTAACAACAGCTAAGGCTTCATGGTAGTAACAGAATAGCAAACAGATGGCTCTCGTAATGCAAAAGTAAAAGAATGCTGAACGTTGTTCTTCATGAACTTGTGAAGGGGAGATATTTTTGCTGTGGAGAGAAATCGATAATGGAGTTCCACATGATTCAGCGAAAGTCACCTCTTGTTTCACATATGTGTTAATCATCTTCCATTAATATCCGTAAAGCAGAGTTAGTTCCTTGTAATAAAATGACACAGGTATGATAATCAGATCTGCTAGACATATAGCAAATGAAGGAATTGTAAATAATTTTCTTAGAAATATTATTGGCTGTTTTATTTTTGCATATGGTCCCTTCTTTAATTTTGAGAGACAGATAGTATTCAGTTCTACCTCTCAAACGGTATGATACCAGTGATAAATTTAAAGCATGAGCAGAACTTAGAGTGCAAGGCGGAACTTAGAGTGCAAGGCGGAATTTAATAAGAAATTAGGTGTACATTCTGGTCAGTACTTGAATTGGTATGAACGCATCTTAGAGATTTTTAAGCAACTCAATATAACGACTCTTGTTCTTCATTTTTTACAGTCTTTGCAGGGCCATAAATCACTAGGTTAACATACACTGCTCATTTTCGTTCATTAATGTCGTACAGGATTCTATTCTTCTATTCTGGGTTATTTCATCTTTAATAAAGAAGTTATTTTTTTTATTGTACAAGGGCATCAAGCTACAATAACATGTGGTGCTTATACTCAGATAGCAGTATAATGGTGATAGAGTATAAGTGCAGTTATTGTGATAGTTGGTGTCTTAATATTTACCCACAATAGTGTGTTAGTTGCTTTTTCTCTGCATCTCGTGATCTTCCCGCAAATACGTCCCATTATATACTGCCTGTATTCTACATGGCCACATGGTCGTAAAGCCGCCAGTAAGTGCACTAGCCCGTCAGTACAGGCTAACCATTTTGTGTCCACGCTTCAACAACTGACCTGCTGTCCAGCGGAAAATAAGCATTAATTGCTTGCTCTGGCGTTGTATCCTTGGAGATATTAACCAATCTAAAAACATGATCTTTCTAATAATTGTAATTATTAGCCTGCAAATGTAGTAAATACTGACGTAATCTTGTTCAGTATACTGTCCACAGTCACCAATGAAAATATCTAGACTTATACACCTAACACCCTGTATATGAAGCCCCATGGAATTTATTGGAAATAATGCATTAGAACTCAGAGGAAATAATGTCATTCATGATTATAATACTAGCAGCAAACAAAATTATCTTTGTTACTCTTGTTTTAGAAAAAGAATAAATAATGCTTTTAATAAAACCTTTGATATTTTACATAATAATTTTATGTTCCTGATAAACAGAACAGCCGAATATCAGAGTAAGCTGAAAAAGTTGCTTCTGGGCACCTCCTTTTGCTTCACGAATAAATTTGTTTCGCAACTTGTAGCTTAATTCATGCTGAAGTATATAAACTTAATCGGTTTACTGCACAAAGGCTTTTCTCCGTTATGTGAACTCCTTTGTAAACGGCCAGCTTGCAGCCATGTTTGAGGTTCATTCCAGTTTGTGAAGTAACTCATTCCACTTTATTATTATTCATCGTGTAAAATAACCCACTGAACCTATCTACCTAACCAAGTAACTAAGAAACATTCAGTCAACAGTCGCGGACGAACTCACTACCTTTGAGATGTGACAACTCGACCACTTCGTCATGAGCAATGCAGTAAACCACAAGAGATTCTCCCTTCTGAAACAGCAGGACCAGAGGAATCGACTTGATGGTGGACTCAGCTTTATTCTGGCATGAAGCTACAAAATTCATGGTTCATAAGTAAATTCAATGAAATGGAATGTATGGGCAGGATTGAACTAATACCGTTTGATATCATACAATTTCGCTGATTTGATTCCCGCTAAATTCTTCTGCATATTGAGAGGGTATTTTTTGCTGGTAAATATGCGTGATCGAATTAATGTTACGTTTGGAGATACAAGAGGTGAACTCATATTGATGTGTATCAGCAGGCTGCTATTTGCACCACACTGCTCAGTGTGAAATTGTACTGCCTCCCTTGGATCGCTGGGCTCATGTCGTCTGATGCCCTGAAGGTTTGGCAGCTGAGTTAACACATATTGAGGCTGCCTCTTCGCCGAAAGGAAATAACTGAGGGGCAGATCATACGCACGTTGCAGTATTGACCAACAATGCGTCATATAAACGATGATGGTAACGAAATGCCGTCGAAGCTTGCAGCTTTTATGACTTAAGCAGGTAGTATATTCCACAGGGTGTTATTCTGCGGAAATAGGATGCGAATTGCGTTTTTAGACGACCACCAGAGATTAGGGTCCTGTTAGGGTGTCGGCTGGCATTAGGCGAGTGTATACTGTATCTCATGCAGTTGAGGTCTCTTATAAATCGGTCAGAATAGCAAGACCGTAGAGGACCGTTGTACAGAAGATAAGCGTCGCACAACACTTACAGTAACAACATAAATCATGACTGTGGAGAATAGACTTGATATCGGTCGTTCTATGGAAATAGGAGAGGCGTTCAATAAGTAATGTAACAAATTTTTTCTGAATGGCTTTATTCAGGATTCCAATGCACTACATTATCCCAAACTCTTCTTGTAGCAGAACACTATTTTTCAACATAGTCTTCGTTCAATGCGATGGCCTTACGCCACCTTATTGAGAGAGCCTTTATGCCCGTAAGGTACCACTCCCGTGGTAGACGTCGCTGCCAGTATAATGCGTCATCAATAACCTATCCCTCATCCCTGTAGTGCTTCCCGGGAGTGCGGCAATCATTGGACCAAGCAGCGAGATCCCGGCTGTAGGGTGGATGAGAATGAACAGTCCAGTGACCTTTTGTGAGCTCCTCTTGGGTGCGGAGACATGTGTGAGACCTTGAGTTACCATGGAGAACGAAAAGTTCGTTTACATTTTTGTGGTGACAGACGTGCTAAAGACGTTTCTTCAGTTCACTGAGAGTACCGCAATCGCCTTTAGAGTTAATCGTAGCAGCTTGAGGGAGGACATCAACCAGAATAACTCCTTCAGAGTCGCAGGAGACGGTCGCCATGATTTTACCGACTGAGGGTGCGCTGTGAACTTCTATTTCGGAGGAGGTTTGGTGAGGCACTGCTCTATGGATTGCCGTTTTGTTTCGTGTTTGATGTGATGAACCCATGTGTCATCACCTGTGACTACGGTCGACGTAATATTGTCGAGGGCAGACATGTAAGGCGCAGGCAATTTGGCGGAGATGGTCCTTCGTTGATCTTTATGATCTCCTGTTGGGCGGCATGGAACCCATTGGGCACACACCTCTGACTACCCCAACTGGTGGACGAGAGTGTCAGCGCTACCAACAGAGTCGTGCAGTAAAGTAGAGAGGTGTTTGATTGTGATTCGTCGATCATCTCGAATGAGTGTGTACGCGCGTTCCAGGAGTGACAGCTGTGTGCGGCCGGTCGGCACGCGGCAGATCAGAGAGGTTTGCGCGACCTCGTTGCCATGATGATAGTGGCCTCGTCCAACGACTCACCGTGCGTTTCTTCATTCCTCTGTAGATATTCTGCGAAAGCGATGCTCAGATTTTCCGCAAAAGGAACTTAATGACCCATGCCTGCTTGGAATGCACCTCTGTTACAGACTTCATTTTGAAAGCGAAGTGTAGCGCCGCCAACTATGAGAGGCTGAAGCGGAAATATTCCACGATATCCCATATCAAATTCCGCATTTTTTCTACCGAAAAAAGAGGAGAAATAAATGTGTTGCATTACTTACGGAACGTCCCTTGTAAAGACACAGAGTATCTCAAAAATGGTTCAAATGGCTCTGAGCACTATGGGACTTAACTTCTGAGGTCATCAGTCCCCTAGAACTTAGAACTACTTAAACCTAACTAACCTAAGGACATCACACACGTCCATGCCCGAGGCAGGATTCGAACCTGCGACCGTAGCGGTCGCGCGGCTCCAGACTGTAGCGCCTAGAACCGCTCGGCCACTCCGGCCGGCCCACAGAGTATCTGAATGAGCTGTTGGCGTAGTGTTTGTTATGGAAGAAGTTGAAATAAAATTAGCAAATTACGTTAGAAATACAGAAGGAGGTGCTTGCTTAAATTCTGCCAGGAATCCTGCCACGTTCCAGATCAAACGACAGAGGAATGTATTTGGCGCTACTTACAGAGAGACAAGATCTTATGTTCCACTGTGGGTAAAGTCTGGTACTGATTGTCTATGGTTGTTAAGTGGCATTAGTTCTTTTTGAGGAGCGTATTCTTTCAACATACGACGTCTTTTAGTCCCTGGTCGGCGTAAACGTGTCCACCAAGAGTTAATGTTTCGTTGAGTCCGTGCCTTGGACCTGCCGAAATATCAGCATCTGAGTTTGGGGTAAACTGACTGTATTCCTGTAATCCATTGCACTCTTGAACACTGGCGTTTTCACGAGCTGTATCGATGTAATCTTAAGACGATTCTTAACATTGTGTAAAACTTAATCACGTACAATTCTGATATTTACAGCGTATAAAAGCGAATAAACAGAGAAGCAAACTTCATAGCTCAATCTTGACTCAGGAATATTTTAATGGTTTTATGATTTTTATTGACAAAAACTTACAGGAGCGGAGCGTGGATTACAAACAGTGCAGGCAAGCTGCATTGTAGACTGCTGAAATATGGTACTACAAATGAATGCTAATGATTAGCTAGATAGATCCGATACTTAATTAGGAGGTGCTGAATCGAGTGGGGAGGAAAAAAAAGTGCTACGACTTGATTAAAATAAGGGATTGGTTGACAGGGCATAGGGCACACCCCGAGGCGTCAAGGAATCATTATCTTGCTAATGTCGGGTAGGGCTCAGGGTAAAACCTGTTCTGGACGCAAAAGGCTCGAATATAGTAAAACAGGTTCAAATGGATGTAGCTTCCAGTAACTGTGCCGATATGACGAGGCTTGGACAGAATTTAACTGCCGTCGAATGCTTCATCAAACTAATCTTTGTCCTGACGTCCAGAACGACGACAACACATGCTAAGATATACAGGTCGCCCAACCAATCATCAATTTCAGATTTTTCATTTTACTACACACATCCAAAAAAGTTTTGCATCACCTCGGTTCCGAGAGTTCCGGAACCTGTACAGAAAACAGGAATATAGATCAATATAAACATTATTTCCGCCCTTTTTATTGCTCATGAAAACCTCACATTGCATGTTGTACCACCAAACGGCGAGACCTTCAGAGGTGGTGGTCCAGATTGTTGTACATACCGGTCCATCTAACACCCAGTAGTACCTCCTCTTGCATTGATGCATGCCTGTATTCGTCGTGGCATATTATCCACAAGTCCATCAAGGCACTGTTGGTCCAGATTATCCCACTCAACGGCGATTCGGCGTAGATCCCTCAGAGTGTTTTGTGGGTCACGTCGTTCATAAACAGCCCTTTTCAATCTATCCCAGGCATGTTCGATAAGGTTCATGTTTGGAGAAGTCCAGACGAGCGATGTCGTTAGCCTGAAGGAAGGCATTCACAAGATGTGCACGATGGGGGCGCGAATTGTCGTCCATGAAGACGGAGGCATCGCCAGTATGCTGCCGATATAGTTGCATTATCGGTCGGAGGATGGCACTCACCTATCCATTTCGGCGCCTTCCATGACCACCAGCGGTATACGTCGGCCCCACATAATGCCACCCCAAAACAGCAGGGAACCTCCACCTTGCCTGCGCTCGCTAGACAGTGTGTCTAAGGCGTTCAGTCTGGGGGGTTGCCTCCAGACACCTTTCCGACGATTGTCAGGTTGAAGGCATATGCGACAGTCCTTGGTGAAGAGAACATGATGCCAATTCTGAGCGGTCCATTCGGCATGTTGTTGGGCCCATCTGTACCGCGCTGCATGGTTGCAACGATGGACCTCTCTTGGACGTCGGGAGTGAAGATGCGCATCATGCAGCCTATTGCGCACAGTTTGAGTCGTAACACGACGTCCTGTGGCTGCGGGAAAAGCATTATTCAACACGGCGGCGTTGCTGTCAGCGTTCCTCCGAGCCATTATCCGAAGGTAGCGGTCGTCCGATGCAGTAGTAGCACTTGGGCGGCATGAGCGAGGCATGTCATCGAAAGTTTCTGTCTCTCTGTATCTCCTCCATGTCCGAACAACATCGCTTTGGTTCACTATGAGACACCTGGACACTTCCTTTCTTGAGGGCCCTCCCGGCACAAAGTACCAATGCGGACGTGATCGAACCGTTGTATTGACCGTCTAGCCATGGTTGAACTGCAGACAACGCGAACCGTGTACCTTCTCCCTGGTGAAGTGACTGGAACTAATCGGCCGTCTAATAGGCGCTGCTCATGCATGGTTCTTTACATCTTTGGGTGGGTTTAGTGACATCACTAAACAGTCGAAGGGACTGTGTCTGTGATACATTATCCACAGTCAACGTCTATTTTCAGGAGTTCTGGGAACCGGGCTCATGCAAAACCTTTTTTTTTATGTGTGTATTTCCTTGCAACGTTCAAGTTTAGCTTTCACCAAGTATGATCGTCGCTTCAGCAGAGTTTGTGCGTTTCCGGGAAGAGAGAAAGATCGGCTCTCTTTTCACTCACTACAATAGTAGTCGTGGGAGAGAAATCACGTGTTCGGTACTAGTCGCCGCCGAAGGGCGTCGGCTCCAAGCGACGAACTCTCTGGCACCGGCACCCATATAGTTAGATCGTGTTTCCCTCCTGGCTCTTTGCGGATTTTAGTTCCGCTGTGACTAACAGACTACTGTCGATCTCGTAGTTACTGACAGGCGCGTTGACAAACCAACTACGGAGCGCCCAGCTGCACTCTCTGTAAGGAGTAAACCTTCTTTTCGTTTATACAATTCTGTGTCTTATGATTTAATGGCCCCTAAAGATGCACATATTTCGACTGTCTTAGCTGGTCTCGCTCTGCCTCTTATCAAGCAAATAAAATAAAAATGTAATGTAGCTTCAGATTGTTGTCAGATTCAGCCACCTAATGCGAAAGGTTTCTCTGTCCTTCGCGCACATAACGTTCACATACAACGGACAGGTCACCGTTAACAGTGTCACATGCCTGCGCTTCATAAGACACTGCACAGAGGTTTTGAATTTTTCCCCAGAAGTGTACGCTAGAATCAACATTGAGTGAGAACTGGCAGTGAATGGAGTTCGAAGTTGTGGGACATAACTTGTCTAATTAATTTGACAGAAATTATTTTTGAACGATGACTGTGACTCTGGAGTACACATTGCGTACCTAATCTGTCTCCGGGTATGAAGGACATTTTTGGCAAAATGGCACTTAGAAACGACATTTTACTAACTGAGGATGCTATAAGGGAAGCACACTTAGATTAAATCAATCGTCGAAGTGGCGTAAGTGACTTTCCTGATAAAAGTGATTCTGAAGCTGATGCTCCTGCAGCAGTTATGGACAATGGCGGGACGGATCAGTCTGCAGGATCCTCAGTGGTGAAGAAAATAGAGTCGTCCATGCTATGAATGGGAGTTGCTGGAACAGAGCTCTCCCTAATGGAATAGGCCGGTCAGTTGCCGATAACGTCGTAGTGCATATTCCAAGAGTGTGGAAATAATGAAGGATTTGTGAATAAATGGGAACACCCCAAAATATTTGTGTAAGACGTGAATATCATTAAATAAATAGCATCTTCATCTAAGTAAGCTGGAAATAAAGCCTTTGGATCTGGATCACTTTGAAGTTTCATCATTCAAAAACCTGTATGACAATTTTTAGTTTGTTTCGTATTTTTGATGCATTAATACTAGTGCTGATTAAGAAAATCCATGACAGAGGTGAAATAAAATGCTGTTCATATATGAGAGCCAACTTCCATAATACAATGCACTAAAGAGCCAGAGGAACAAATACACCTGCTAGTACCGTGCAAGACCACCGCGAGAACGTAGAAGTGTCGCAACACTACGTGGCCTGGACTCGACTAATGTCTAAAGTAGTCCTGGAGGAAACTGACGCCTAGAATCCTGCAGGGCTGTCCCTAAACTCTGTAAGAGTACGAGGAGGTTGAGCTCTCTTCTGAAGTGCACGTTGCAACGCATTCCAGATATGCTCAAATAATGTTCATGTCTGGGGGAGTCTGGTGGCCAGCGAAAGCGTTTAAACTCAAAAGAGTGTTCCTGGAGCCACTTTGAAGTAATTCTGCACATGCAGGGTGTAGCATTGTACTGCTGAAATTGCCCAAGTTCATCCGAATGCACAAAGGACATGAATGGATGCAGATGATCGGACAGGATGCTGATATACGTGTCCCTTGTCTGAGTCGTATCTAGACGTATCAGAGGTCCCATATCACTCCAACTGCACATGCCCCACACCATTACAGAGCTTCCACCAGCTTGAACAGTCCCCTGCTGACATGAAGGGTCCATGGACTCATGAGGTTGCCCCCATACCCGTACACGTGCATGCGCTCGATACAATTTGAAACTCGTCCTACCAGGCCACATTTTTACTGTGATGAACAATCCAATCTCGGTGTAAATGGGCCCAGGAGAGGCGGAAACGTTTGTTGGGTGCAGTCATCAAGGGTACACGGGTGGGCCTCGTGCTTCGAAAGGCCATATCGATTATTTTTCTTGAATGGTTAGTACGCTGACGCTTGTTGATGGCCCAGCACTGAAATCTGCAGGAATCTGAGGAAGAGTAGCACTTCTGTCACGTTGAACGATTCTCTTCAGTCGTCGTTGGTCCCGTTCTTGCAGGATCTCTTTCCGGCCGCAGCGATATCGGAGATCTGATGTTTTACAGGATTCCTGATATTCACGGCATACTAGGTAAATAGTCGCTACATCGGCGAGTCTGTGTCCCATTGCTCGTGTGCCAACTGTAACACCAAGTTCGAAGTCACTTAAGTCTTGATAACCTGCCACTGTAGCAGCAGTAACCGATCTATTAACTGCGCCAGACAACTGTCGTCTTATATAGGCGTTGCCGCCCGCTGCCTGTGTACATATCTGTGTATTTGAATTCGCATGCCTATACCAGTTTATCTCGCGCTTCAGTGTATTCTGTAATCAATCTGTATCTCCAGCAAATAACTGAGGGTCAATGTGATCCTGGTGCACAGTTAGGGACAATTTCAGAGCTGTATACAACTAGGGTGAATCTCACACATTGGTGCAATGTGTGGTGTTCATGAACCTTACCCCACCAACTCTATTTCCATTTGCCATAGAGCTAAAAGGAAACTCACAGGCGGTTACCAGTCCAAGAGCTGGCCACACCCAGTGTTGCCTAATCAAGAAAATAGAGAGTAAGGCGAGAAACTTCACGGATGGTTAGTCCGTTCTTTCGCGGTTGGAGAAGCTGCAGAGGCGATATCCGACCACAGCGATAGGAAGGCGGGACATTAATCTGTGGGACAATTTTCCGACTGCATGGCCGCTCGCCGAGTCGAGTCGGGTTTCCGTTGGCCGCTGCGACCGCAGGGTGCTGAGAACGGGTCCAAGGCAGGGAGAACAGAGCGACTGCAATTCCGGCGCAGTTAATAAGGCGGCGGCGCGGAGCCGATATCCACTCGGTAATTCTGATAAAGTGCTTATTGGATGTACGCGCAAGTTGGCCCTGAGCGGCGCTCTCGGCGGGGTGGGAGGGAGCAGAAGGCGGCGACCAGAAGGCGCCGACCCGGCGGAGGGATACGGCAGCATATTGAAATTAGGGTGGGTGGCTGGCGCGGCGCCCACCAACGCTGGCCGCGTCCGCCGGAAGAAAGGAAGCCTAACCGGGGAGCGACGCTTTCTGGGTCACCTGCCTGGGTGAATAGAAGCGGAACAGCTCGCAGGTCTGCAAGCCAGGAAGCCGGCGGTGCCCGGCACCGCACAATCGCGCAATTGGGGCGACCCAGTTACGTGGCGTTTCCGTCGGGTGTGACCGCTTGATGGAGCAGGGCCTGCACCACGCAGCTTCTGCGCTTCCCAAAAGGGAGGCTACGCCCCATCCATGACGAGACACTCTCGTTCAATATCTTCTTTTTTTTTAAAAAAAAAATAAACGTATTAACCCTTTTGCTGCTACAGACGTGCTCTTCCTTGCTGAGGCGACTTTCGGTATAGCTGTACAGCGCGTCAAATTCTGATGGCTGTGTTGAAAGATAGCGTTCTGGTCGATATCAAATACACTACTGGCCATTAAAATTGCTACACCACGAAGATGACGTGCTACAGACGCGAAATTTAACCGACAGGAAGAAGATGCTGTCATATGCAAATGATTAGCTTTTCAGAGCATTCACACAAGGCTGGCGCCGGTGGCGACACCTGCAGCGTGCTGACATGAGGAAAGTTTCCAACCCATTTCTCATACACAAACAGCAGTTGACCGGCGTTGCCTGGTGTTGTTGTGATGCCGCGTGTAAGGAGGAGAAATGCGTACTATCACGTTTCCGACTTTGATAAAGGTCGGATTGTAGCCTATCGCGATTGCGGTTTATCGTATCGCGACATTGCTTCTCGCGTTGGTCGAGATCCAATGACTGTTAGCAGAATATGGAATCGGTGGGTTCAGGAGGGTAATACGGAACGCCGTGCTGGATCCCAACGACCTCGTATCACTAGCAGTCGAGATGACAGGCATCTTATCCGCACGGCTGTAACGGATCGTGCAGCCACGTCTCGATCCCTGAGTCAACAGATGGAGACGTTTGCAAGACAACAACCATCTGCACGAACACTTCGACGACGTTTACAGCAGCATGGACTATCAGCTCGGGGACCATGGATACGGTTACCCTTGACGCTGCATCACAGACAGGAGCGCCTGGAAGGTGTACTCAACCCACGAACCTGGGTGGACGAATGGCAAAACGTCATTTTTTCGGATGAATCAAGTTTCTGTTTACAGCATCATGATGGTCACATCCGTGTTTGGCGTCATCGTGGTGAACGCACATTGGAAGAGTGTATTCGTCATCGCCATACTGGCGTATCACCTGGCGTGATGGTATGGGGTGCCGTTGGTTACACGTCTCGGTCACCTCTTGTTCGCATTGACGGCACTTTGAACAGTGGACGTTACATTTCAGATGTGTTACGACCCGTGGCCCTACCCTTCATTCGATCCCTGCGAAACCCCACATTTCAGCAGGATAATGCACGACCGCATATTGCAGGTCCTGTACGGGCCTTACTGGATACAGAAAATGTTCGACTGCTTCCCTGGCCAGCACATGCTCCAGATCTCTTACCAATTCAAAACGTCTGGTCAGTGGTGGCCGAGAAACTGGCTCGTCACAATACGGCAGTCACTACTCTTGATGAACTGTGGTATCGTGTTGAAACTGCATGGGCAGCTGAACCTGTGCACGCCATCCAAGTTCTGTTTTACTCAATGCCCAGGCGTATCAAGGCCATTATTACAGCCAGAGGTGGTTGTTCTGGGTACTGATTTCTCAGTATCTATGCACCCAAATTGCCTGAAAATGTAATCACATGTCAGTTCTAGTACAATATATTTGTCCAATGAATACCCGCTTGTCATCTGCATTTCTTCTTGGTGTAGCAATTTTAATGGCCAGTAGTGTACTTATCATCCGATTTTCCGATAACTGTTAGGTGAAACACGATCACGAAGACCGCAAGTGTCGTCAGATGCGAGAATTATCGCACAATCAGCTTAATATCTCATGCATCCAAGTTGGTGACAAGAAAAATATACGGAAGAATGAAAAAGAGAACTGCGAATGTTTTAGATGACGATCAATTTGGCTTAAGGAAAGGTAAAGGCACCAGACAGGCAGTTCTGACCTTGCAGTTGATAATGGGAACAAGACTAGAGAGAAATCAAGACAGGTTGATAGGGTTTTGTCGACCGGGAAAAAGCGTTAGACAATGCAAAATTGTGCAAGATGTTCGAAATTCTGAGACAAATAGGAGTAAGCTGTAGGGGAAATCGGCTAAATATACGATGTGTACAAGAGCCAAGAGGGAACAATAAGAGTGGAAGACAAAGAACGAAGTGGTTGGAATAAAAATATATGTAAGACTCAGATATAATCTTTCGTCCCAACTGTTCGATCTATGCGTCGACGAAGAATTGATGGAAATAAAAGAAAGGCGCAAGAATAGTAGTGAAATTTAAGGGGAAAGGATATCAGTGATAAGATTAGCTGATAACATTGCTACGCTCACTCTAAGTGAAGAAGTATTACAGCTTGGGTTCAACGGAATGAACGGTCTAGAGACTACAAAATACGGATGAGAGTAAGTCGAAGAAAGACGAAGGTAATGAGAAGTAGATGAAATAAGAAAAGCGAATGTTGGTGCTCACGAAGCAGAAGAAGTAACAGAATTCTTCCACCTAGTCAGCAAAATGACTCATGATACACAGAGCAAGGAGGACATTACGAACAGACTAGCACCGCAAAAAATCCAGTCCTGGCCAAGAGAAGTCTACCGGTATCAAACATTGGCCTTAATTTGAGGAAGAGGATGTATTTGGAGCACAGTATTGTATGGTAGTGAAATATGGACTGTGTGAAAAACAGAACAGAAGAGACATCATCGTCCCCGTTGACTGTATAAAATATTTATTATAACGATTGCAATTTCGGCCTTATGACCATTTTCAAGTAACACTGCAAAAGTTAAATTGTGTCAGAATGTAAGACTGTCTGACAGAATGTAACTCTTGCAGTGTTACTTGAAAATGGCCAAAAGGCCGAAATTGCAATCGTAATAATAAATATTTTATACAGTCAACGGCGACTATGATGTCTTTTAAGAAATATGATATGACTGTGAATCCCAACCTTGAGAAGTTAATCAGAACAGAAGAGAATCTAAGCATTTGAGATGTGGTGCTACAGAAGAATGTAGAAAATTGGGTAGACTGGTAAGGTAAGCCACGAGGAGGTTGCTTGCAGAATCGGGGAAGAAAGGAATATATGGAAAACACTGACAAGACGAAGGGACAGGGTGGTAAGACGTCTGTTAAGACATCAGGGAATGACTTCCATAGTATTACAGGGAACTTTAGAGGGCAAAGCTGTAGAGGAAGACAGAGACTGGAATACGGTTGGCACAGAAGAGAAATTCGTGGCGGGCCGCATGAAACTAGTCAGAATACTGATGAAAAAAAATGAAAACATTTAATTTTTGCCCATCTTACTTTCTGATTACTGTACTGCACCAAACTAAGTAAAACATTGAACGAAAGTTTAAAGAATTCGCAAGGGTATAAACATACTGCATAAACTGTGCATATGGCTGATTTTAGCTCATACATCGCATTATATCAAATGTAGAGGAGATACCGAAATTTTACTTAAAATTAAGAGCAGAAAGATATCCCGTTTCGCTGTCGAAGTTATTAGGTTTTATATCCGAACGACGGCTGCGCAGGACGCGCCCATTTATGTTCTTGAGCATTGCGTATCATTTGGTCATAACAATTGTCTTATTTCATAAAGGATTATCGAAATGAGATTTTTTTGCAAATGACAACAGGTAATGAGGCAAATTTGCATCATACATGCTGGAGACTTTATATTATCTGAGATATGGAAGTACCACGTTCGCAGCAGTCAGAGATCGACAGTTCAGGACGCCTTCAGCCGTCCATAGCAGTGTAGGAAAACCCAAGCAGCGCGCGTAGACGCGTCCAAAACGCTTGGGCAACGGCATAGCAGGCCCTGTATACACTCGCACAGCAGCGGTAGGGATAATCGTTTACTAATAGTGCCCCGCACCACAGCAGTCCTTCGCGAGGATGCGCGGTGTGTCAGCAAAGTGTGAAAAAATGGCAGATGTCTTTGATGTGTGGCGGATCACTGTTATTAAGTTTTGTACAGCTTTAAATTTTGGTTTTAAGACTCTGCCTTTTTAGAAACACTCTGTATTTCTCACTATTTACCCAAAACTATTTCGCCATCTTTTTTTAGTCTTCAGTGGGCCTCGATTTATCTTCGTAGAAATTTTAGCCAAAATTAATTATTGTTTTACCATTTTAGAGCAGTTGTTGCCGTGGTCTTCAATCCAAAGACTGGTTTAAGGCAGCTGCCGTGTTTCTCTATCCTGTGCCACCCTCATCATCTCCGATAACTACTGCAATCTATATCCCTCTGAAACTGCTTACTGTGTTTATCTCTCGGTGTCCGTCTACGATTTTTACCCTCCCTCCCACCATCACCCCCCCCCCCTCCACGTACATGCTTTCCTCCAATACTAAGTTCGTTAGCACTTGCTTTCTCATAATGTGTCTTATCAACCGGTTCCTTCTTCTAGTCAGGCTAATCCACAAATTTCTTTTCTTACCAGTTCTATTCAGTACCTCCCCATTACTTATGAGATCTAGCTATCCAATCTTCAGCATTACACTGTAGCACCACGTTTCAAAATCTTGTGTTATTTTCTTATCTAAAATTTTTATCGTCAATATTTTACATTCGTACATGGCTACACTCCATACAAATACTTTCAGTAAAGACTTCCTAACACTTAAATTCATGTTGTATGTTAACAAATTTCTCTGCTTCAGAACCAGTTTTCTTACCATTTTACATCCTCTCAACTTCGGCCGTCATCACTTATTTTGCTGCCCAAACAATGAAACTCATCTACTAACTTTAAGTGTAACGTTTCCTAATATAATTCCCTCTGAATCACTTGGTTTAAGTTAACTAGGTTCTATTATCCTTGTCTTTCTTTTGCTGATATTCATCTTACATCCTCCTTTCAAGACACCATCCATTCCGCTCAACTGCTGTTCCAAGTCCTTTGCATTCTCTGACAGAACTACAATGTCATCGGCAAACTTTGAAGTTTTTATTTCTTTTCCTTGAACTTTCATTCCTATTCCAGATTTTTTTTTGTTTCTTTTACTACTTGCTCAGTGTACAGAATGGACAACATCGGAGACAGTCTACAGTCCAGCCCCACTCCCTTCTCTACCACAGCTTTCATTCATCCCCCTCGATTCTTATAATTGCCGTCTGGCTTCTGTCGGCGTTGTAAGTAGCCTTTCGCACCCTGTGTTTTACATGTGCTACCTTCAGAATTTCAAAAACAATATTCCATCCAGTTGCGTTAAAAGGTTTCTCTAATCTACAAACGCTATGGAAGTAGGTTTACCTTTCCTTAACCCATCTGTTATGATAAGCCGCAGAGTCTGTATTGGCTCGTTTGCCCCCGCATTCCTGCTGAATCCAAGCTGATCTTCCTCTTCTGAGCACCTCTTCATTTGTTATTTTCTCTCCAGCTGATCATCATCATCCTTCTCCAGGGACTCTAGCCATCTTCTCTCTTATCTTCCAATTGTCCAAGTTTCACATCCGTATAGGGCCACACTCCAAACGAAACCTTTCATGATACGTTTCCTAACCGGCCGGAGTGGCCGAGTGGTTCTAGGTGCTACAGTCTGGAACCGCACGACCGCTACGGTTGCAGGTTCGAATCCTGCCTCGGGCATGGATGTTTGTGATGTCCTTAGGTTAGTTAGGTTTAAGTAGTTCAAAGTTTTAGGGGACTGATGAACTCAGAAGTTAAGTCCCATAGTGCTCAGAGCCATTTGAACCATTTTGATACGTTTCCTTATTTTCAGACTGATGTTGTTACTGGTGAGTAAGTTCCTTCTCCGATTAAATGCAATTTTGGCCTTTTCTATTGTGCTCGCAATTTCTTTCCGGCTTCTACCATCCCTTGTGATTTTGCTTCCCAGGTAAGTAAATTTCACTATCACTTCCAGCTCCTCTCTTCCAATTCTCATTCTCAGATGTTCATATTTTGCTCCTGTACTGCATAGCACACTTTAGTCTTTTTCTTGTTCATTCTCATTCCATACTGAATGCATAGAATTTTTCCATTGTTCTGAGGACTTCCTCTAGATCTTATTTTGTGTCCGTGATTATAGCAATATCGTCTGCATAACGTAGGATGTCTATCTTCTGCCCATTAATTTTGATCCCCACCTCAGTAGTTTCTCGAACTTGGTCTATAGCTTCTTGGATGTAAGCATTGAATATAAGAGGAGAGAGAACACATCCTTGTCTAACCCTTTTTCTAATATTTGCTTCTTGTTCCTGGTGACAGTTCCTAATCACTGCCACCTCATTCTTATAGAAACTGTCATACGGATGTCTTTGTACTTTATTCCACTTTTACTCTTCACTCTGGACATCCTTTGCCAGATAAAGTTATCAAATGCTTTTTCCATGTCTACAAAGGCAATTTAAGTTGGTTTATTTTTCTGTAATTGCTTTTCGATAACGAGTCTCTGTGCCAGAATTGCCTCTCTTGTTCCCAATGCCCTTCTAAAACCAAACTGATCTTCACTCAGCATGTCCTCCACCTTCTCTTCAATTCTCTTCAGAACTATTTTTATGAGAATTTTTGATGTATGTGTTACTAAACTTGGCGTTCGTTACTGTTCACATTTTGTAGTTGCTGCCTTCTTTGGTATAGGAACAATGATACATTTCTTTAGGACTAAAAACTATAAATCTGCGTTTTTCTATATAAAATGGTAACTCTCCTGCAACTAAATTAATTGTTGAAGTGGTTTTGTACAGATCAACTTGCGTTTACACCATTTAATATATTGACACCATGTCATCTGCAAAGTAGCTGGAAGAACTTGCTTAAAGGATTTTTAATTTAGAGTACTAGTGTTGCATGGCCTTTACTTACGTTTTCTGTCCTGTATTTGTTGTGTTTCATGTTGTAATTACATGGACTGTTTTTCAAATCGTTTCCACTTCACTCTCGTCTAGTATCAAATGTTTTCATACGCAAAAATGAGATTCGGGAGAAAACGTATGTTGCCATACTCATCGAGGATCGCCATATTATTGTCAGCGCTCACGTTGTTCATCCAGTTGTTTCTGTCCAGTATGAGGCTAATTTTACGTTTTGTGCGAGTTTTTGTGGTGCGGCTAGTGGGGATTAATTTATTTCATGTATTTATGTATATATGTATGGAAGTGCGCGCTCACTTCTCTCTCTCTCTCTCTCTCTCTCTCTCTCTCTCTCTCTCTCTCTCTCTCTGTGTGTGTGTGTGTGTGTGTGTGTGTGTGTGTGTGTGTGTGCAAGCGCGTGCACCTCTATCTGTATGTGTGTGTGTGTGTGTGTATCTGACAGAGCTGAAACGTGTTTGGGTAAATAGAGAAAAAAGGAAGACCATGTGCTCTGCAGAAGGCAGAGTTAAAATTCTGAAATTTATTCACAGACATGAAAAATCGTCAACGGAAGTATCTAACCACAGCCAGATGTTAGTGTAGTGTTGCTCATTTTCCTTACCCTTGCGTGGAGTAGGGGATGTACGTTAGAAATCACGACCGTGAAAAGTGAAGATGCCGATTATGTTAAGAAGGAATACAAATGTACAACTATGATGAACTTAAGAGTTTGCGGTGAGCAGCATTTGGAAACTTGTGCTTCTGAAGTAAATGAGCTGCTTGTAGCCATAGGCTCGATACGCAGCGTTCCGTTCGAAGGTAGTTTATAACATCTAAAGAGATGCTTTTAATCGTTTCAACAACGAAATTGTCTCGAAATTTGGCAGAAAATCAAACGTTAGTGAAAAGTACACGAGCGGTAAGATACAGTCAGTACCATCACTGCCTGATAACAAAGGTAATGCTACCGAAGACAATGCCACTTTAAGTGTAGTTACTAAATTTCCTTCGCCAAAGAAGACGAAGTAAGTATTCTAGAATTAGAATCAAGAACTACTGTCAAATGGGTAACTTAGAACTATACATTAACTCAATTAATAAATGCTAATCTTTCACTCCAGATTTTATACCAATTAAATAATTTTCAAAGCATTCTGATATAATAATTCCATACCCCGAAATCATGTGCAACAGCACGCTCGACAAAAGATCCATACTTAAAGACTGTAAAGTTGCACAAATGCTCAAGAAAGGAAACGAAGTAATCCGCTGAATTACAGAGCATTATCACTGACGTCCATTCATCATACTCTGTGTGTAAACTGTGGTGTCACCGCCAGACACCACACTTGCTAGGTGGTAGCTTTTAAACCGGCCGCGGTCCGCTAGTATACGACGGACCCGCGTGTCGCCACTGTCAGTAATTGCAGACCGAGCGCCGCCACACGGCAGGTCTGGTGAGACGTACTAGCACTCGCCCCAGTTGTACAGCCGACGTTGCTAGCTATGGCTCACTGAGAATTACGCTCTCATTTGCCGAGACGATAGTTAGCATAGCCTTCAGCTACAGTTGCTACGACCTAGCAAGGCGCCGTATTCAATTGCTATAATACTTCTGTATCATCAAGAGCAATGTTCTACAAATGTGGATTAAAGTTAAGTATTTCAGAAGCTCCGTACTTTTCTTTATAGCATTCATTATGTATCCTGTTTCAGACCTCACGTCAGCCTGCGTGAGCTTATAGCGTGCATTTCGGTCTCCTCCAACAAAACAGTGTTGGCACGTCTGCCGACACTTCATAAACATTATGAATTACCTCTAAGAAAGCGGATTCAGAAAATATCGCTCGTGTGCATCACAACTATGTCTTTATTCTCATGAAGTACTGTGTACTATGGACAGGGGAACTCAAAATGATTATATAAACCTAGATTTCCATAAGGCTTTCGACATCTTTCTCACAGCTAACTTCTAATCAAATCACGATCGTATGCAATTTCATCTCAGTTGCCCGACTGAATATTTGTTTTTCTTTTCGACAGATCTCAGTTCGTATTAACTGACGGAAAAATTATCGAGTAAAACCGATATGATATTTACCGTTCTCCAAGAAAGTGTTATAGTGTATCATCACTTTCTAATCTGCGAGTATATAAACGATTTAGGATACAGTCTGAGCAGCCAGTTGGCCATCATTCCGGTGTGGGCGTGGAGGGGCTCCAACTGCAGTCTGAGCAACCTCCTTAGAATTCTAGCTGACGATGCTGTCATTTATATTTTACTAATCATCAGAAGATCAAAACAGATTGTAAAATGATTTAGACAAGATATCTGTATGGTGCAAAAAGTGGCAATTCACCTTAAGTAATAAAAGGTGTAAGCTCATCCAAATAAGTATTGCAAGAAAACCGTTTAAATTTCGCTCACGCGATAAATCACACAATTTAAAGGCTGTCAATCAAAGTAAATATCTAGGTATTACAAATACGAAAAATTTAAACTGGAACGATCACACAGATAATGTTGCCTGGGAAGCAAACCAAAGACTGTGATTTATTGGCAGAACACTAGGAAAATGCAACCGGTCTACTGAACAGTCTCCCTACACTACACTTGTCCATCTCCTGCTGGAGTATTGCTGTGGGGTTTGGCATCCTTACTAGATAGGATTGACGGAGGATATTTAAATAGTTCAGAGAAAGGCAGCTCTTATTGTACAATAGCTAAATGAGAGAGAGTGCTGCGTATATAACAGCAGTTATTAAACCAAAATCGTTTCTCGTCGCGACAATATCTTTTCACGAAATTTGAATCAGCAACTTTCTCCTCCGAATATGGAAATGTTCTGCTGACACCCACCTCATAGTAATAAAATAAAAGCAATAAGAGCTCATACGGAAAGGTTTAAGTGTTCGTGTTTCCCGCTGATCAGAATGGGACGGTAGAGAAATAGTGTGAAATTATTTGGGTGAAGCTCGCGAGGCATTAAAGTGTGAATTACAGAGTAGACATACAGATTTCATGTAAATGTAGAAAGAGAATGAGGTAAAATTAAGTGGACATTCTAAGATAAATGTTTAGGTCTACCTGTTCTACAACTATACATAAGTTACTTTTCGTTTGATGTAACACAGCATTTCCTCAAAGACAAGAGATACGGAAACCAGTCGGGCGGCTACTGTTATTTCTATAGATACACCGGGACTGAGAACTCATTTTGCAAATTCTTGCAGTGAAGGTGCAAGAGTAACAAACGGAAAGTGAGCTGACGACTTTAATATGTATTATGAAATACAGGCAGAAAAGATGTACATAGCATCAATAGAAAACTAATCTGTTCTGTAATATAGCTTAAAATTCCTAAGAAGAGCGTTTCAACATAGGTTCAGTAACACTCAGTACCGTTTCCTCGTCTTTTTTTTAAAAATATGTGTGGGCATACTAAGGTCAGTTGACAATGCGGTTAAGTTTATTCCCCGTAGCGAAACTACAGGACACGGTAGGATACGAAGTACTAGTAGGAATTACTTAGTAAATCGCTCGTGTGTGTGGCTTGATAAAAGAGAGTTACTGACTGCCGGCTATATCGCCGTCCATCCTTCGTTCGTGTGTGTTCGGGACTTAGGAAAACTGGTGGATGTTGGCTTGTTGATTGACGTGAGAAACAGTTGTGGTGGAAGTCGGAAGGCGAGGTACGACTTCGAAACGATACTCACTTGTTTCCGTTCGCTGCCACTCTTTGTTTCCCAATGTGGTGAGAACAGAGTGTCCTTATTGAACTTCACTATAGTCATTTTTCTAAAGTTTATGTTTTGTCACTGAAAATGTTACCCTCTTTTTGTGCTGTCCTTTTCAATTAATGGTAATTCTGGCTCTGTGTTGCTTCCAACGGTCTCCTCATCCTTTTCTTTCCTTGATTTTTTCGTCCATTATATCTGTTAAATTCTTACTGAATATCCATATATGTCCGAAAAGTTTTCTTGAACATGTCTGCATAGTTTTTATGAGGCTACCCTATTCACTGGTGTCTTTCTGAACATCTTCACTGGTTTTTCCATCTGTCCAGTTGGTGCTCGTCAGTCTTCTCCAGAGCCACTTCCCATCGCTTCTAACAAGGGAAATTCCCGCTCGTTCCTCCCTTAGATTTAATGGTAGGATGGTCCTGTGGATAGCCCGTCAAAAATTGATGCATGACAACAGAAAGAAGGTGTATTGTATTGTATGTATTGTATGTTAACGGGGGACCTAGAAACGACGGAGAGGCTCCGTCCCCGCCGCAGCCGCAGCCGCAGTGGTCCACAACCCCGCGATGACTACCGCAGTCCACTTCACCCCTCCGCCCCCACACACCGAACCCAGGGTTATTGTGCGGTTCGGCCTGCAGTACACTGTACACTGCTGCAACTGTCTGGACTAGCTCTACTGTAACTTGTGTGTTTCATTGGATGTGAATTTATTATCATACACTCTTACAAAGAAGAACTGTCACCTTACTTGTCAATAAAACGACACTCTCCGTGAGGGTGTCGCATTTTTTTTTTCTTCCAGTGTATTTTATTTCTTTCAACTTAGATATCACGTGTTCTTATTTTCTGTTTGCTTCGTAATACAATTTTGGTTCGAAATTTTTCATAATTACCGAGACTTTAGAAAGTGTGTGTTATCCATAATTACGTTTCACTATAGTTAATTAAGCCAACGGCCTTGCCGCAGTGGTGACACCGGTTCCCGTCAGATCGCCGAAGTTAAGCGCCGTCGGGGTGGGCTAGCACTCGGATAGCTGACTATCTGGTCTGCCGAACTCTGTTGGCAAGCGGGGCGCACTCAGCCCTTGTGCGACAAACTGAGGAGCTACTTGATTGAGAAGTATCGGCTCCGGCCTTGTCAACTGACATGCGGCCGAGAGAGCGATGTGCTGACCACATGCCCCTCCATATCTGCATCCAGTGATGCCTTTCGGCTGAGGACGGTACGGCGGCCGGTCGGCAGCGTTGGGCCTTCATGGCCTGTTAGGGCAGAGTTTACTTTATCATTTACTAAGGTCTGAAAATTTATGTAGCAAAAGAGAATTTTGTTCGCTTCACGTCCAGATTTTTTTGTTCCATAGCTCGTCATAGTTTTTCTATGGAAAGGCTAGAATACTGCTTTGTCTTACCTATTTTCTGATTGAAAGTGTCATTACAGAAAGATACGTAAGTCAAGATATAAACATTTCTGTATCCATACAGATACACACACGTTCTAAACAGAAAGGTGGCTATGTCATTGTATAGTTAGGGTGACAAATCCTATCCGGCAACAAGCTGTATAGCACAAAGGTTTATAAGTCACTGACTTGCATACTTTTTTGCTTTCCTACGCTTGAGCACTAGTACCGTCAAAATATTACTCTTTTATACTTTGTCACACGTGAGCCCTAGTATCGATAAAGAAATTCACAAATCTTTGAAACGGTGGAAACGAGATTGTGCTTTGATGTTTCTCTTAAGAAAAGTAAGAAGGATGTAGTGAGAAGTGAAGAATATGAAAGAAACGTTATTAAGAAAGCACGTGTGAACGGTGAAGCATACATTTACTGTAGTGGGAAGATAAGATTAGTACCACACGCAGAAATAGGCTCAAAGTGCAGGCAAATATCAAGAATTTCGTGTTACTGATTTATCGCTCTAAATTGCAGGTGTAACAATAAGCACATTTCGCGAACAATGCAAATTATTTATTATCACTCAAACTAAATAACTTATAATTCTGTAATATATAATTGCCTGACATTGTTCGAAGGCGGCCGCCTTTTCAGATTTCTGTAGGGGTATATCTGTCTGTATGTCTTTGTCTGTACAATAACGTTTAATTGTAAATATTCGTATTGGTCAAGGTGCCACCATTCAGTACTGATAAAAAAGCTTCGTTACTCCCAGGTTGATGGAATGTGGAGGTGTCGTACATTACGAAGAGTTCCCCTCGAAATGTGCTGCATTTGGGGTGTCGATACACGCAAAACAGATCCGTTCCAGCGGCTTTATGACGTCCATGATGGATATATTCTGATCTGAAATCCATGCCCTGTAAATATAGCTGAGTGCATGTAGGGGAATAAGATAAAAATGAGGAATTAAATGTATTTGTCTTAATCAGCACTTCCGTCATTTCTGTGGGGAATGATGTAATATTTGCGAATCAGAAACAAACAAATTGTATTTTTCCAGTAATAATGGTTTTCTACTAATCTACACTCCTGGAAATTGAAATAAGAACACCGTGAATTCATTGTCCCAGGAAGGGGAAACTTTACTGACACATTCCTGGGGTCAGATACATCACATGATCACACTGACAGAACCACAGGCACATAGACACAGGCAACAGAGCATGCACAATGTCGGCACTAGTACAGTGTATATCCACCTTTCCCAGCAATGCAGGCTGCTATTCTCCCATGGAGACGATCGTAGAGATGCTGGATGTAGTCCTGTGGAACGGCTTGCCATGCCATTTCCACCTGGCGCCTCAGTTGGACCACCGTTCGTGCTGGACGTGCAGACCGCGTGAGACGACGCTTCATCCAGTCCCAAACATGCTCAATGGGGGACAGATCCGGAGATCTTGCTGGCCAGGGTAGTTGACTTACACCTTCTAGAGCACGTTGGGTGGCACGGGATACATGCGGACATGCATTGTCCTGTTGGAACAGCAAGTTCCCTTGCCGGTCTAGGAATGGTAGAACGATGGGTTCGATGACGGTTTGGATGTACCGTGCACTATTCAGTGTCCCCTCGACGATCACCAGTGGTGTACGGCCAGTGTAGGAGATCGCTCCCCACACCATGATGCCGGGTGTTGGCCCTGTGTGCCTCGGTCGTATGCAGTCCTGATTGTGGCGCTCACCTGCACGGCGCCAAACACGCATACGACCATCATTGGCACCAAGGCAGAAGCGACTCTCATCGCTGAAGACGACACGTCTCCATTCGTCCCTCCATTCACGCCTGTCGCGACACCACTGGAGGCGGGCTGCACGATGTTGGGGCGTGAGCGGAAGACGGCCTAACGGTGTGCGGGACCGTAGCCCAGCTTCATGGAGACGGTTGCGAATGGTCCTCGCCGATACCCCAGGAGCAACAGTGTCCCTAATTTGCTGGGAAGTGGCGGTGCGGTCCCCTACGGCACTGCGTAGGATCCTACGGTCTTGGCGTGCATCCGTGCGTCGCTGCGGTCCGGTCCCAGGTCGACGGGCACGTGCACCTTCCGCCGACCACTGGCGACAACATCGATGTACTGTGGAGACCTCACGCCCCACGTGTTGAGCAATTCGGCGGTACGTCCACCCGGTCTCCCGCATGCCCACTATACGCCCTCGCTCGAAGTCCGTCAACTGCACATACGGTTCACGTCCACGCTGTCGCGGCATGCTACCAGTGTTAAAGACTGCGATGGAGCTCCGTATGCCACGGCAAACTGGCTGACACTGACGGCGGCGGTGCACAAATGCTGCGCAGCTAGCGCCATTCGACGGCCAACACCGCGGTTCCTGGTGTGTCCGCTGTGCCGTTCGTGTGATCATTGCTTGTACAGCCCTCTCGCAGTGTCCGGAGCAAGTATGGTGGGTCTGACACACCGGTGTCAATGTGTTCTTTTTTCCATTTCCAGGAGTGTATATTTGGCATATCATGCCATCATATGATAATAACTGAATAACGTCTGCAAGGATTCTAGCGTGCAAGAAGCCAAACTTTGATAACTAAGGACACAGAATCGTTGCTCATGAAATTAGGCATGACATATCTGATAGAGCTGGAGGGTTTAACTTACGGTAGAGTAGGAAAACATTTTAGGGGGGACAAACTGAGAGTGGATGTATTAGAATTTAAATGGTAGGACCATTCAATACTCTAGTGTCCTTACACTGTCTTTACATTACCTCCATATAGTATTATACATAGTAACCGGTATTTATCTACGGCAAATAATAATAACAATAATAATAATAATAATGGTAATAATTCTGTGTCAGTTTAAGGCCACTATTTACCTACTTTACACTCTCAATTTCTTACGTCAGACAACTTATCACACTATACTAAACATAAGCCATCTAACACAGCTCATTAACACCTTAACTGACAGATCAAGCCGAATGTAATCATCAAAAATTATGTGCAGCCGTTAATATCGTTAATTTTTAAGACATAGTTTCTTCCAGACCAAAGTGTCTTCGAAAACGCAGGTCACTTTTTGTCTGATCGCCTTTTTCTGGTTTTTATCCCATATCTTCACGGAGACGACATCTAAATTTTCGGATTTGGCAATGTTAATGACAGAGGGTGGCCATACGCCCCTCCTGTCGCCAACAGTTGTTATTTAATGATGGTTTAGTAAGCCTAAAACTGGTTACCAGTATAATTAAATATCAGTCAAAGGCAACGCAGTTTGTTTAATTACGTAGTATGAGAAGTAGAAATTGTTAAACGCCACCAGGGTGTATCGAGACATATTTTTAACTGTGATTTACTCACTCAGATACTTTTCAATATGATTTATTTCAGTGCCATCCTTTCTCTGAACGACAATGAAAAGTCATTCTCCAAAGTTAACACTGATCTATTTATACATGTCTCAAGGGGCCCTAAAAATGGTTCAGATGGCTCTGAGCACTGTGGGACTTAACATCTGAGGTCATCAGTCCCCTAGAACGTAGAACTACTTAAACCTAACTAAGCTAAGGACATCACACACATCCATGCCCTAGGCAGGATTCGAACCTGCGACCGTAGCGGTCGCGCGGTTCCAGACTGAAGCGCCTAGAACTGCTCGGCCACATCGGCCGGTCAAGGGGCCCTATAGGCAACCTGAAAATACTTGTAAGGAGTTACCTGTAGTTTTCACTCCACTTATTAACATCTCACTTCTTCATATCTAAAAAATTCTTGCTTAGTGACGTTGTGTGAGAATGAGGATATTTTTATTGGAATTATGTTAACTCAGTAGTATTCATGAACTTCAAATTTCTTTTAAATCAAACACACGAAAACACTGAAAACTGGTACAGTTATTAATACGCTATACCACAGTTCTCCTAATAAGCCATCAGAGGTTCGCGCTCAGCAGCTGTAACAAAGGTTGTAGCTATGCAGTTCCATCTTCTGCAACGGGATGCTCGCACGGAACGACCACTGAAGACTGGTTCCCCACCTGTAAAGGTGTTGCTTTTGTTACGCGGTGTTGACGGAGACGGCAGAAGGAGATTTCCTAGCGCTAGTGTATCCAGCTGCCGGGAGAGCATCCTCGCGCAACAAATCTCAAAGTAAATTTTCAATACTAGATAATTATTTTCTTCTACAATATACTGTTGAAATCTGCTCTCTCTTTTTATTTAATTACGTCCTTTACAATTTTTAATGAAACTATTCGCGCTCCTCCTCCACTTCCACACATCCCCCAGGCTGGGGCTAGGCCATGTCTCCGCAATAGAGATGGGCAAACTGAAACACGTAAATGTTTCGAAACAAATGAAACAGTACAATGTAATGTTTCGATACGGTGTTTCGAAACAGTGAAACAGTTTGTTTTGTAATCTATAAAACCTACACATTTTATCATCTTGAATGTCTACTGTATAAGTATGTCCATATAAACACAAATGAGGTGCGAGAGCGCTAATCACATCGCAGAAAGTATGAAACTATCACTTGGGCGTCTTGGCAGTTTCGTATTTCCTGCAGCAAATGCGCTGCTTTTGTGTCATGTGACTTTCATACTTTTCAATTGGCTGAGGAAAGCCTTAGCTGAAGACAGAAGAACCACCACGAACGGAACTGGAGGTGGGAGCAAACTGCAGAAACAACAGATATGCTACTGGGATTCCCACATTCCATTAGTGTGGCTAATATACCAATCCTGCTAATTTCCATGCACACAAAGGGAATCATTGTGGATAATAGACACAGTGACTATAGACTCACAAATAACGACAAATAATTCGAATAAATAACAAAATATAACAGAAAAAAAATTTTGTGTTTCAAGGTGTTTCGAACCGTTACTATGAATTTACGATGCGTCCCGTTCACCATTACACTATCAGTGATATGTCAAACAGATTGCTTGCAATTATACCTACATCAAATTTATATACATGTCTAATAACTGTCACCCTACGCCTTTTTTTATTTAAAATGTTGTAGTCTTACTTGCGTTTCTTAATATGATTACTGTACATGAACAGAGAAGCGTATGTTATAAAAAAGTGTAATTTTACTGAATGATTTTCACATATTTATTATTTTGAATGCGAATAGTATGCGATGTTTTATTGTTTGGTTAGTGTTTATAAAGCAGATGTTACGCCATTTCGGAATAGGACAGTCAGCTAGAAACGAAGCTTTATTTTCGGATATCTTAAGCTTCATGCTATTGCTTGTCAAAAGATTTCGACACTCTTGAAAGTGTTTCATGAAGTGGTATGTTGTGTTTCAGTACCTGTGCGGAGTCCGAATCTCGTCCGACACAGAGCGGAATGAAACATCACTGTTTCGATACAATTAGTCCGTTCCAGGCGCAGGTGGACTGAAACAGTCTTATTTTGAAACAACGATACAGTTTCTGTGTCTGGCTCGAGATCCGAGACAAGGGCGGAATGAAACACCACTGTTTCGAAACAGTGAACCATAGCCGTTCCGAAACACTGAAACAGTTCCAGGTATCGATACACTGTATCGAAACATAGAAACAGTGGCCCAGTCTACTCCGCAATATCCTTTCTTTCAGGACTGCTAGTTCTGCAAGGTTCTCAGGAGAGCTTCTGTAAAGTTTGGAAGGTAGGAGACGAGATACTGGCAGAAGTAAAGCTGTGAGACCGGGCGTGAGTCGTGCTCCGGTAGCTCAGATGGTAGAGCACTTGCCCGAGAAAGGCAAAGGTCCCGAGTTCGAGTCTCGGTCGGGCACACAGTTTTAGACCGAGCGAGGTGGCGCAGTGGTTAGACCCTGGACTCGCATTCGGGAGGACGACGGTTCAATCCCGCGTCCGGCCATCCTGATTTAGGTTTTCCGTGATTTCCCTAAATCACTCCAGGCAAATGCCGGGATGGTTCCTCTGAAAGGGCACGGCCGACATCCTTCCCTAATCCGATGAGACCAATGACCACGCTGTCTGGTCTCCTTCCCCAAAAACAACCAACCAACCAACCACACAGTTTTACTCTGCCAGGAAGTTTCATATCAGCGCACACTCCGCTGCAGAGGGAAAATCTCATTCTGGAAACATCCCCCAGGCTGTGGCTAAGCCATGTCTCCGCAATATCCTTTCTTTTAGGAGTGCTAGTTCTGCAAGGTTCGCAGGAGAGCTTCTGTAAAGTTTGGTAGGTAGGAGACGAGATACTGGCAGAAGTAAAGCTGTGAGACCGGGCGTGAGTCGTGCTTGGGTAGCTCAGATGGTAGAGCACTTGCTCGCGAAAGGCAAAGGTCCCGAGGTCGAGTCTCGGTCGGGCACACAGTTTTAATCTGCCAGGAAGTTGCAAAATTATTCTTGGCTAGAATGTAAATTTTCATGAAAACCTCGAAAAATATACTTCAGGGTGGTGATTGTACGAAAAAATACACCTACTATCAAGAATTCAGGTTTGTAGCTTTAACATTTCACGCCCCTAAAAATTATAAAAGACATGAATTCATATTAATTACTGGTAAACGATGGCTTTGGTATCTATAAATGTATTTGAACATATTGGACTGTAATTGGCTTTATGTTAATTATTATGATTTTTTGTATGATGTTGCTGCACAACCTTGGGCAGGTCAGACAAGTCACATGCTTGCCCCAGCACAAGAGAAACATGGGAGGCGGAGTGCCATTCTCTCTGTGGCGCTTTTTACTACTTTCGACCAGTCATAAGCGTACCACTTCACTCGCTCCTCCACAACACCAATGCATCAGTAGAGTTGGTTGGGTTGTTTGGAGGAAGAGACCAAACATCGAGGTCATCGGTCTCTTCAGATTATGGAAGGAAGTCGGCGTGCCCTTTCAGAGGAACCATCCCGGCATTTGCCTGGAGCGATTTAGGGAAATCACGGAAAACCTAAATCAGGATGGCCGGACGCGGGATTGAACCGTCGTCCTCCCGAATGCGAGTCTAGTGTGCTAACCACTGCGCCACCTCGCTCGGTACCATGAATAGAGCAAGGGTGTTGGAGTGGAGATAGATATCAGAAGTTACATACAGACTTGCACAGGGTAGACTGGCGTGGAGAGCTGTAACAAAGGAGTGTTTAGACTGTCGATTACAACAGCAAATATTTTGGAAAAAACAGAGGGATTTGTGTAGGTCATTGTCTGTTCTGGACTGTGCGCACTAGTCAGTGGAGTGAGATTCAGAAGAATGGTGGGCCAGGGGAAAAATAGGAGGATATATCTTATGCTACTGAGGTCACCAAAGACGCCGGAAGGGGTAGGGTTGGAGAGGGCGGGGGACAGTACTGGAAGAAAAGGAAGATTACATGTAGTATCTGGTAGTTGAATATGTCGTTAGGGGGTAAGCACAATCACTGGTTGAGTAAGGATTGTAACGTCGCGAGTCAAACCGCAATAGTGTTCTAATGCAGTACGGACTCATAGCTTTGGAGCCGGTGGCGGTGACAGCCGCTTGTATCTCGCGGTGATTCACTCGCACCTGTCGCTAGGACGGCCGTGGGAAGTGTTACTGGTGTCAGTTCCAGCGCCACAATATTCAAGCCCCTAAGAATTCAAATAAACGATACTAAATATTATTCAACTTTGATAAAACTTAATATGTAGCCTTTTGGTATTAAAAAGAAGCTGGTTGCAAAATCACAGGTTTCTGGATGGGGTATTTTCAAAATTAGAGAAAATTACCTTAAATACCTAAAACCGAGGGCGGCCGCTGTGGCCGAGCGGTTCTTGGCGCTTCAGTCCGGAACTGTGCTGCTGCTACGGTCGCAGGTTCGAATCCTGCCTCAGGCATGCATGTGTGATGTCCTTAGGATAGTTAGGACTACTGATGACCTCAGATGTTAAGTCCCGTAGTGCTCGCAGCCATTTGAACCAAAAACCGACACTTAGGGGAATTAAATTCAGTTAGGAACTATAAAAGTATACCTTTTGGTATTATTTGAAAACATAAACAGAATTCTCAGTGTGCAGAATCAATTAATTGAGATTTTCATATTAAAATTTTAATTTTCATTTTCGTAGTATAAAATTCAGACAAGAGTATTATTTGTGTCTTATGTTGTTGTGGGACTAAATGTGAATGATTGAGAGTGTGTATGTGGGACATACGTTAAATTTCCAGATTAAGTTTATGTAATACATTACGCAATCATAGCGTGGGAAGGATGTTTGTACCTAATTGCTGATGGCGTATGTCCAAGTGTACTTGTTTTCGTAAGAAGGCAGCCAGAATAGTTATTTGTAGAGTAATGTTTTCCTAAAGTTATCTCAAGTTTAATTTTCGTTTAGTTTTAATTAATAAACATTATTGTAACAATTTCCTTGTCGCAGTGACGCCAATGAATCTGATGTTGTGATTGGCTCAGAACAGTTTAAGCACGAATATGATCTTGAAAGATTGATCTGATTGGCTGTTCATTTGATCAACCAATCAGAGTGAAGTCTTTCCCGCCTCCTATCAAGTAGCATATGCACTGTGAGCAACGGCATTTAGAGGAGTCGTGGATTAACTTTTGAGACACGAAAGTCATGTTAAATGTGTCCGTCCGTAAAATTTGTAAGATGAAGAGATGTTCGTTCCATCGCGTTCAGATAGATTTGTAATGGTAGCTTTTGTTGCTACGAACATTTAGTAAAAGTTTGAGAGTCATGGGATATTTTGTTCTGGAGGTATATGCGTGTGACTTGTTGGACTTAGGAAATTCCTCGTGACGATGTTCCGTGTTCTACTACAGAATATATTTGGCGAGGAATCTTTGTGAAAGAAATCCACTAAATGACTTATGTAATAAATCAACGTTATGTGTATAAAGTGACTGTATATTCGATTGATTATTCTCGGAATAGATTTCGGAGAATTCTGGCTGCTTTAAGTGTGACTTAAACTGGGAACTAATAATAGCAGTTTTGCATACTAAATGTGAGCTGATGACACAAGTTTTATCAGATTTCCGAACTTTCAATGAAAATCAGGACTCCGTTCAAATGGCTCTGAGCACCATGGGACTCAACATCTTAGGTCATAAGTCCCCTGGAACTTAGAACTACGTAAACCTAACTAACCTAAGGACATCACACATACCCATGCCCGAGGCAGGATTCGAACCTACGACCGTAGCAGTCCCGCGGTTCCGGACTGCAGCGCCAGAACCGCACGGCCACCGCGGCCGGCTCAGGACTCCGTTTTCCACCCGAAAATTTATTATGAATATTTACAGGAACAATCATAACGATATTTACGCGGCCTCAGTAATTGTAGATATTAGGTGCTGTTTTCATCAACGCTGCTTCTTCATCACTTTGTAAGTATCTACGTTGCAAAGTGAAGAGACACTGAGCATACGCCGATCAGAGGTAGGTGAATATCAATTTGCAGCTTGCTTCACTCAGTTCTAGCGAACTTTTTAACACCGCTCCGCCGCAGAATGGCGAAGGAAATCGACCATCCTAATTTCAATGCAAACATTTCTCTATTTTTCTTAAGCTATATGGGGAAATAACGGAGGTTTTACGTCTGAATGTCCGGGTAGGGATCTGAACCAGCGTCCTACAGAATGCAGTCCCATTTCATAACTCCGCGAACAAGGGGTGGAAACGGGACGCTGGAGGCGACATCGGAGGCGGCACTGAGTTAGTATCTAGGGTGACAGTGGGGCCGTAGAGAGACTTGTCGGAGGCTGGGAGGGGAGCGTTGTCGCAGACAGCGGTGACTCTGTCCTTGGAGGCGGCGGCGGCGGCGGCGTCGCCCTGCGGCCAGACGCCTCGCCTGGGCCGACGCGAGGGCCCTCGAGCCGCACAAAGCGTCATTGTGTGCGCTCGCATTGTGTTGCCTAAACTCCGGGCCGCGAGCGGCCGACCCTGGGGCGGGAGGAAAATACAACGACGTGGCGGGGGCGAGGGGCGGTGGCGCCCACCTCTCTGCCTGATTACCGGGGGCGCGGGGCGGCGCCGAATGAAATATTCACGCTCGTGCCCTGCACTGAACCGGCGCGACTGCCAGCGAAGCCTCCAGCCGCCGCTTAAGCCCAGTTAATCGCGTAGTGGGTTCGGGGGCCGTTTGTTTGGATAGATACGTGCTGCCCCCCCTCCCACCTCCCCCCCTAGCAGCTAATTATGGTCCGCGCATTACTCACAGGGCTGCCGTCTCCGCTGCAAAACGTTTCCTCTCTTAAATTGTCGTCGGCGGCATGAGCGAAGAGGTATAGTCATCAAAGCCCAGGCACGGACGCTTAGAATGCAAATTCATGCTATGGGCTAGGCTCCGTTACTCTGTAGGGCTGTAGCACGAGTGTTTCTTCTTCACTCTCCTCCTACATCTACATATGCACTCTTTGAATAACTAAAAAGTGCATGGCAGAGGGTACTACGTATTGTACTCCACATAAAGGTTTCTTCCCATGCAATTCACGGATGGAAAAAGTGGCAGACGTACTCTAATTATCACCTCGAAAATGTAAAGATGCGATCATGAGATCTGGCGGTAGTGTTTGAATTTCTCTGTACCGCCATTTTTCGCAAATATGGAAGATTTACCGGAAATATGGGTTTCAGTTGACCTCATTTCTCCTTTTCAGAAAACGCTCCAACTCGAGAATCATTCTGGAAATGCTTATCACGTTTTGATTTATCTATTCGAGGAAATAGGAAAAAGTCACTAGGTGCACTGTCAGGACAATACGAGGGAATGACCCTAAATCTGAGAGGCGAAAGTAGTAACGTATGTGACTGTGTTCTGTGCAGAATACGTTGTGGTGTTGTCATGGAACAATAGCTCCCTTCGGCGGCTTCCTGTGACATTCCGTGTAATAGCCTCCCGTGACCTAAGGCGGTTTACTTCTCACTAACGTAATATGATAGCTCCACACATCGACAATTTCGGCTTCATACTGCCCGATGATGGTTAGGTCTCTGCTGTTTCGACGGTTCATAATCCACATATTTGCAGTGCTTGTTTTGCTCCTTCGTCTTGGGGTAATACTGATTCACCCAGGACCTAACCATGGTAACCTGGCGGTTAACGATGTAATCTGGATTGGGTTGACGTAACTGCAACATTTCCACATCTGCTTCAGTTCTGAGCAGTCGTCTTGTTGTGGTATTGATATCACCAATCGGTATTTTTTGTGGTGTTTGAAAATCGATTGATTGTATAAATCATGCTACTCTCTCAGAAAAACTCTATTTTTTTTGGAAATGGTGGTTTTACACTCACCTGTCTGAATCGTGCTTAGCAAAGAGAACCCCAAAGGTTGTGGTGGATATTTCAGACAATATTGGGAGGGTAGAAAATTATAGTGATTGGGACAAAATCACAAAAGCAGACCCACAGTGCTCAATTTTGGCTCTACCACCATTCCTTACATATGTGAATGAGTTCCACTTAACATTTAACAGCCGGTTGCTGTAGCCGAGCGGTTTCTAGGCCCTTCAGTCCGGAACCGCGCGACTGCTACGCTCTTGGGTTCGAATCCTGCCTAGGACATGGATGTGTGCAATGTCCTTAGGGTAGTTAGGTTTAAGTAGTTCTAAGTTCTAGGGGACTGATGACCTCAGATGTTAAGTCCCATAATGCTCAAAGCAATTTTTTATCATTTAACAAGCAGAACTGGTACTTTTCGCAGACGATACTAGTGTTATAAATACTAGTGCTATAATAAATTTCTCTTAGAGAGGAAGCAACGGAAGCCATAGTAAATGATATTGCCCAAAGAATTACAAAGTGATTCTCAGAAAACTAAATCTCGGTAAATTTTGAAAGAAAAGACAATACATTCTGCTCTGTGCAACAATAAAAGTCATACCAAGAACTGAGAACTGATGAAGCACGTGCGCAGGAGAAAGTCAATAGGGTAGAATGCTTCCAGTTTTTGTTTGTACATATTGATGAAACCTTGAACTGGAAGAAGCATGTTACTGAGCTTTTCCAACAATTAAGATCAGCTACTTTTTATCTCAGTATAATTGTTAGCACTGGAAAAAATGCATAAACGTTGTGAAATAATTTGCATATTTTCACTTAATAATATCTTATGGAATAATTTTCTGGGATAACTCACCAGTTAGAAAGGAAGTATTGATTACACAAAAGGGAGTAGTAAGAATAGTATGTGGTGTTCAAATGTGGTTTTCTCACACATGGCTCCTCTTGGAGGAGCTAGGTATTTTAAATACGCCGTATCAATGCATGCATTCGCTAATGAAATTCGTCTGAAATTATCCATCAAAATTCGAGACAACTGTCATTTCCACACCTACAACACTAGAGGGGAAAATGACCTTTATTACCCATAATTAAACCTCTCAGTGGCTCAGAAATGCGTTGAATATGCAGAAAAAATTTTTTTGGATCCTTTGCAGAATAACACATAATGTCTGACAGGTAGCAAAGCAGCCGTAAACCTAACTTAAAATCATATCTCTTGGGCAACTCCTTATAGAACACTGACGAATTCGTCCTTTTGGTAACTAGTTAAAAAGAATCATTAACGATAAAACTAATCATTTATACATATCCTGTAAACTGACCCGTTCCAAATAATTTCGATAAAAGTATCATTCAAATGTTCTGTGGAACACGTACATAAGTAACTAACTATGCCGATCTGTTTGCACCAGAACCTGTACTCCCCTTGTGATTCCTGATTCACCACAGAGAGGTGGTCTGCCGCTTCTCTGTTTTTTAGAATTGTTTCTCCACACAGGAAGCGTCTGTTCCACTCAACCACTATGCCATATGTTCTTGCAATGCTGCCGTGCACTTCCACCAAGTCATCACGGATTGTTTCAGCATTGTTCACCCTCAAATGCAGAAAACGAATTCCTTTGTTAGTGGGCAGCGCTGTTTGGTTTTGGTGCCAATGCCGGTGTGCTGGGGTACTGCGGCGAGAGGATTTCAGTGTGTGCCAGGACTACAGACGTGCAACTGCAACCAAATAAATAAAGTTTCGAGGTGATAATTAAAACTTGCACACTTCTGTATGAGCTGTTATTTTTCTGTTTGTCTCTACGATCTTCACGATGCAGACACGTAGGAAATATTTACAATTTATTTACACGTATTCATGTTCAGTGGACTATTTTCGTGACTTTCTTAAGGTTTTTTTTTTTTCAAATACGACATGTTTAGGATGCTTTGCGCAATCATCAGGTGGTAACACCGGTGTCTAACTCAGGTGCATTGCTCCCAGGTGAACTAAAGATATCGAAAAGTCTATAACTTTTTGAGTTTATCATCTCGATTGCTTAATGTTGGTAGATTAGATAGTTAGTTTGTTAGCTATATGTTGCATATATCATTTCAGTAGTTCGTTTATCGAAATGATCTTGAACTAAGCCGTATTAGTTCCAAAATATTTCATCGCGCTATCTTCTACTTCAGAGTAGTCATTTATGAAACTTGGCGGATTTCAGAGTAACTGTCAGACATCGGTATATCCCTGATCATGGAAATATGTTTTATATGAACTTAATGTTAATAGTAAACATAATTTACAGCTACGAATCGGGGTGAGAGACAGGCCTCTTGGGCGACAGTCCAACATCGCAGTGAGCTATTTGAAAATCAGCTAGTGGACCTCTCTGACTTGCCCTCTTCTCGTAGAAATCGCGAATGTTGTGCGGGAGTAAGGCGTATGTTGCACGATTCTTCCAGGAACGTTCGCCCTCCGTATGTTAACAGTAATCCTTTAACGTGATGCTAAACTTCTGTCATGTACTGCGTGATACTGGAATTGCAATATCGAGCGGGGTGACGTAGTGGTTAGCATAATGGCCTCGCATTCCGGAGCTCGATGGTTCAAATCCACGTCCGGCCATCCAGATTAAGGGTGTCCGTTATGTCCCTAAATCGCTCCAGGCAAATGCCGAGATGGTTCCTTTGAAAGGTAACGGCCGATTTTCTTCCGCATCCTTGTTGCCATTCTAGCTTGTGTTCCGTCTTTAATGATTTCGATGTCGATACGACGTTAAAGCCAACTTCCTTGCTTTTGGAATTGCAATGCCCTCTTCCTGGGACTTTCAGACTTACAAGATCCACCCGTGACTAAACGCGCTGTTCTTATGTGCATTTTCTCTATTTTCTCTATCAGTGCTATCTGGTAAGCGCCCCAGAATAAGGAGCAGTACTCAGTTATTGGAGGATGTACTGTCTCCATTGATTGTTTCGAAATCATATAATTAAACGTTAATGGGGCTTTTAGATTGTTTGTGTGCAATACGTTACATTTGTTTATAATGAGTACCAACTGCCGGTTCCTGCACCAAACGTGGGTTCTGCGCATGTCCCTCAATTTCCTAACGTTGTGACTTCATTATTGGATCTTCCAGCATTACCCGGTACGTCATTTGTGTATTGCGTGAATAGTAATGACAGTGCGCTACGTTTTTGTCTGAGAACTTCTTCTCACTGAGAACTACGTGCTGTGTTTTATTTCAGAGACACATTAACAACACTAGTTTTATGCACAAACACATTTCACGTAGCGTAATCTTTAATTTATACTTTGGCCATACTGAAATCTGAAGATATACTCAAAACAAATAATAGGTCTCGCCTCGCGTCCAAAGCCGTGTGATACAACGAGCAAAATTTTTCAGAAATTACGTATAATGTACAGTACTTGTTGAGGGTTTGTTGTATTTAATTTACATGTATAGTTTCTCTTGAAACTCAGTAATGAAACATAAACGTCATTTACATTACACACGTTAACGATCATACAACTCAGCCATCCCTCGTGCGATTTGTTTGGCAGGCACGATACTCAGTCTGCATGAGGCACCAAATGTGTGGACAATGGCCGACGAGTTAGACGCATATGTCTTCCATAATTACGGTTTTTTAAGAGTTTTTACTTCTTGATTTGAATATTTTTATCAGATGTGGGCGTTAGTATCTATTCTAGTTCAACAAGTTAGGTTTTGATTGTTTACAGTGAGTTTTTTAGGAAATATCTTGCGTTACTTTGAATGTCTCACACTCGCGAACTTGGCCTAAATTTTTCAGGGTGATAAGTTCTACAAAAAGTTTCGGGAGTTCTTCATCTGAAAATATTTTGTAGTCGGTGTACGCATTAGTGTCTGCTACCGTCAGAGAAGTGGAGAGCTGAAGTTCTACAGTGCATTTTACGAAAAATGTCGTTTACATTTTCAATCTCCACTATTCGCGATCTAGACTTCAGAGAGATACATTCAGAATTATGTCATTAAATAAATAATCTCATTAAATAAACTTGTCACATCAAACTCTTTTGGACGCGAATAAAGCCTAATTCATTCTACTGTCATAACGCATCTAAACTGTAGAGAAAAGGCTGGAAGTATACGTTTTACTTTAATAATAACTTTCGTTTACATTCAGCCAACTTAATGAAATTGCGAACATTATACACTCTCGCAGTTTTACATATGACGCACCGTGTCTTTATTTTGTTGATTCTTCGATTCAGAATATTTGCGCATATGTGGAAGGTTAGGAAGTGGTCGTAGGGTAGCGGAAAATGAGGTTTACAATGGACCTTGTTGAAAATGATTTCATGGGAAAGTGCAATAAAGAGTTCATTGGGACTGCCTGCTGAATGGTATGGAGTAATAACAATTTGATTTAGAAACACGAAGGGAAAACGTGTGCCCTTCAGTTGGAGGAAGCAAGGTAAGAACTGCTTACGATTAGGTAAAATAGAGGACTAAGGAACGGAGGGTGACTGGGAACTGGCAGCTGACAAAGTGTCTAGGAGTAAGAGGAAAAGGTCTGAGAGATTCGCTGTGCACACAAATAACTGGTTCGGCCGGCCGGAGTGGCCGAGCGGTTAAAGGCGCTACAGTCTGGAACCGCACGACCGCTACGGTCGCAGGTTCGAGTCCTGCCTCGGGCATGGATGTGTGTGATGTCCTTAGGTTAGTTAGGTTTAAGTAGTTCTAAGTTCTAGGGGACTTATGACCACAGCAGTTGAGTCCCATAGTGCTCAGAGCCATTTTGAACCAAAAAACTGGTTCCACGAATTAAATGGAGAGGTTGCTGAGTTAGAAGCAGGAGTAGGAAAAGTGCTGCCAAGTCCAACAGTGATCAGGAAGCCTAGGAATGTGAAAAAGTGTTACGAAGAAGGAAGTTCAGCGGACAGGAAGCAGCGATGAGCGAGGCGTAGGCCCTCAGTTGCAGGGCGGTCAGGGCATCCGTCACTAGCACTTTTAAACCTAGTGCAGTCAAGTGTTAAAGGACTTACGGCCATTATGTAGGGATTTTACAAGTGGTGATGATGAAGTGATACTGGGTGGAGAAATGAACTGTCTGGATAGGCACTGCGCATATGGTAGTATAGGTGGTGATCTGGACAAGAGAGCTTGAATTGTGGAACCAAGATGCACTTTGCTGAGTTGTTTCGGGCCATGATCGACCATCCATAATACTGCTGTAAAGCGTATTATTACAGGAGTGAGATTAATGCTGATGACGGTTAACTTTGGGCATGTTACACTGGCATCAGCTGATACTTTCGACAGACAGTAGTGCAGAATATGGATCTACATCTGACCTGGACTGGAAAATGGAGGTTGGTTGAGCTAGTTAGTGAAACCATATAAGTGGGTCTCAAGTCACGCATGATCAAATACCTGTTGTATAACGAAATACAATTTAAAATCAGACATAACTTTATCACAGTTAGTGATAGAGAGATTTTGAAATGTCAGGTATGCACCTAACGGATACTGTCGTTTATAAAATAAGAATGCTCGTTCTTTGTATGTAATAAATTAAATGAAGTTCTGGACAGAATTTCAGTGGCTAAAAATCAACATAATCTTAGATGGAGACATGAAGATGAGCAAAAATAACATGGATGAAACCACTAGGAGTGTCATAAATATTCTTCACAGTTTCGTCATGTTGGTCAATAGCGCAAGAAGGATAACAAACACCTCAGCATCAGTAATCGAACATATAGGCAAAGAGGACTGCGTTTTTGGCGGAAAAAAACTCACCTGATCACTTTTGCCACTTAATAAAAGTAAAAGCTGTGCTGCAAACCGCAGACCAACAAAAGTCCAGTTTCAAAACCCAAAATTCAAAATTTTTCAGGCCAATCGTTTACTCGAATCTGGTATGAAGTGTATACAATAATATTTAGATTCAGAATTTAAACTAAGCTTTGAACAGTAACTGCCAAAGTATTCCACAAACATCGACGCCAAATAGAAACAAGTGGATTACAGCAGGTCTAAGCACATTCGTCCAGACTATGAAATGTCGCAGTGCCTTAAGAAAAACCCATCGTGTAGCAGAGCTGCTAAACTATTATTGAAAATACGAAAAGATTTACAGGAAGGTGTTTCTTGCTACAAGGAAGTTAGCGTTTAATGCTGAAAATAAAAGCAAAACAGACTGGTAAGTCGCAAAACAAGAAACAGAAATACAGAAACAGTATCCCACTATCTTACAGACAAAAGACAGTGGTAGTTGCAGTTTCTCTGCTGTACCTGAAAAATATAACTTGCTAGCTCTATGAGGGTGAAGATTTGTCTGATGTGATAGAAGAAGAAACAGGAGTCGATTTAGAAGAGATAGGGGATCCAGTATTAGAATCGGAATTTAAAAGAGCTTTGCAGGACTTACGGTCAAATAAGGCAGAAGGGATAGATAACATTCCATCAGAATTTCTAAAATCTTTGGGAGAAGTGGCAACAAAACGACTATTCACGTTGGTATGTAGAATATATGAGTGTGGCGATATACCATCTGACTTTCGGGAAAGCATCATCCACACAATTCCGAAGACGGCAAGAGCTGACAAGTGCGAGAATTATCGCACAATCAGCTTAACAGCTCATGCATCGAAGCTGCTTACAAGAATAATATACAAAAGAATGGAAAAGAAAATCGAGAATGCCCTAGGTGACGATCAGTTTGGCTTTAGGAAAAGTAAAGGGACGAGAGAGGCAATTCTGACATTACGGCTTATAATGGAAGCAAGGCTAAAGAAAATTCAAGACACTTTCATAGGATTTGTCGACCTGGAAAAAGCGTTGGAAAATATAAAATGGTGCAAGCTGTTAGAGATTCTGAAAAAAGTAGGGGTAAGCTATAGGGAGAGACGGGTCATATACAATATGTACAACAACCAAGAGGGAATAATAAGAGTGGACGATAAAGAACAAAGTGCTCGTATTAAGAAGGGTGTAAGACAAGGCTGTAGCCTTTCGCCCTTACTCTTCAATCTGTACATCGAGGAAGCAATGATGGAAATAAAAGAAAGGATCAGGAGTGGAATTAAAATACAAGGTGACAGGATATCAATGATACGATTCGCCGATGACATTGCTATCCTGAGTGAAAGTGAAGAAGAATTAAATGATCTGCTGAACGGAATGAACAGTCTAATGAGTACACAGTATGATTTGAGAGTAAATCGGAGAAAGACGAAGGTAATGAGAAGTAGTAGAAATGAGAACAGCGAGAAACTTAACATCAGGATTGATGGTCACGAAGTAAGGAATTCTGCTACCTAGGCAGTAAAATAACCAATGACGGACCGAGCAAGGGGGACATCAAAAGCAGACTCGCTATGGCAAAAAAGGCATTTCTGGCCAAGAGAAGTCTACTAATATCAAATACCGGCCTTAATTTGAGGAAGAAATTTCTGAGGATGCACGTCTGGAGTACAGCATTGTTTGGTAGTGAAACATGGACTGTGGGAAAACCGGAACAGAAGAGAATCGAAGCATTTCAGATGTGGTGCTATAGATGATTGTTGAAAATTAGGTGGACTGATAAGGTAAGGGATGAGGAGGTTCTACGCAGAATCGGAGAGGAAAGGAATATGTGGAAAACATTGATAAGGAGAAGGGACAGGATGATAGGACATCTGCTAAGACATGAGGGAATGACTTCCATGGTACTAGAGGGAGCTGTAGAGGGCAAAAACTGTAGAGGAAGACAGAGATTGGAATACGTCAAGCAAATAATTGAGGACGTAGGTTGCAAGTGCTACTCTGAGATGAAGAGGTTAGCACAGGAAAGGAATTCGTGGCGGGCCGCATCAAACCAGTCAGTAGACTGATGACAAAAAAAAGAAAAGAAAAATAAGGCAAAAAGACGGTCCGTTTCTGTGTGTCTGACAAACACGTAGGACGCATCCGCCATAGTTTCACTAGTCTGCAGAAATCCGTTCGCCGATCAACTCGACAGCTCATGTCCCCGATGTCCGTCTGGCGTCTGTTGCGTCGAAGCTTCGACATAAAACCACACAAAACGTAACTACAGCAAGCTCTTCATGAAGGTGACACTGGACCAAATCATTCAGCCTTACAGTACTGGCCTTCAAGGTCACCGGACCTGACTATGTGATCATGTCTTGTGGGGTTTATAGAAGACTCTTTTATGTGCCTCTGTTACCAACAACAATGAATAAGATGAGGCATCGCATAATAGCAGCTGTGGAAGCTGAAACTGAAGACACGCTCGGTGCAGTGTGGGAACAATTTGAATTCCGCATTGACATATGCCAAGCATCTCAAGGAGGGCATATTTAACTCTTGTAAAAAAGGTGTGAAAAAAAACTTTTTGACATTCCCTTTTATCAAAAAAATTCAGTTTATATGTTTATTCGTTTCAGCAATATAGATTTGCCAAATCGGATGATTCTTTCTTATACGCCCTGTAATGTAGTTAAACTAATACTTTTGGGCTAAATATCGACTGTCCATTTCGATGCTTTCGGGAGTCGATTTCAAACATCTATGTTAACGATATACATATTCCTGAAGTAATGCGCGTTTAGTGATCAGGCATTATGACGATAAAAGTTGGAACCAGCAACATGCAACAAAATTTGTTCTGAGCATTTCTGTGAAACTGGTATTGGTCGTACGTCGACCTCAAGATTTCATTTGAAAGGTATTTGGAAAGATAGACTCTAACGTCAGTGTAACTACCCTGACGATTAATAGTGAACAATCCTCCCTTCTCTATGATATGGAGAATGAGTCGTGCTGCTCATACTACTTCTACAGAAGATGTTGTTTATGTTTTTGTATGTGGAAAGCAAGAGATCTCATGCATCAGTAAGGATGGTAAGTGCTATGTTGCATCAATAAGAGTAGTAAATATGTATTTCCACAGAACTCGTTCCTTTAATAGTCTTTGAAATTGTGACAATGTATATTAACGACCTTTATTTCTGACGATTACGATATTGCTGTGTATGTGTTGTTAAAAAGAACAATGTGACGTCTGTAAGAAATTCGCATCATTCTTCTTAACAACACAGGGAACGCAAAACGACATTACATATTGTGTGCACGAGTACAGGCTGTGACACAGGAACAACGACATATGGGGGTGAGTCATGCATGGATAGCCAAATCGGTTAAAGCGACTGATTTCGTAAAGCGAAAAATCCGGGTTCAAGATTTAATATTTTTCGGGAGGGGGTGGGGGGGGGGGGTTTCTCGGTAACTGGATCGAGACTATACAATGAATTAAAGTAATTCAATTTAAGTAAATTTATACAAACTCTCGGCGCTTGGGCATGGCATTTTCGTTAAAGGTCCGTTCATGTATTTTTAACCGTTTGCTTCTCTGTGTGACTTTGCTAATATCGGACTTCGTGGAAAGACAGCACGCGAAGACGACGGTGGTTTGAGCTGGACGACTTTTTGCTCAAAAGTACGGAACCTTTTCCCAAGCCAAGTCACCCAACAATCTTACAGTAACTAAAGATACAAAATAAAACGTACATAGCTTAGTAATAACAATAACCTGAAATGAAAACTCAATTAAAAGTACACTTACATTATGTGAATACGAGTGCCGTTTGGCTGTAACTCGTGAATAAAATAATGAAATATTTGTAGTATTAATGGCGGTGTGCCACATACGTCAGATCTGGACAAGACGTAAAAAACAAAAGGTGACTCTTCCTCTTTCGCCAATAATATGACGATCAAAAATCTTCAAATGTTTCCAGCGGCTGCATACAATATTTATACAGCTGTGGACTATATCTATGGTTCAAATTATTTATTTCATTACTTATAATTATGTTTCCTGCTAAGAAAAGCGCAGCATGCAAATGTGCCTTTAAAGAGGCCCTGTCCGGCACAAATTTCATTGTCACCATTCCCTTGCACAGCTGAAGGTTGCTCGTATTCGCAACTGCGAATACATCTCATGTACTTTATATCTGAATTCTGGTGCTCGTATGAGATATTAGCTGCCGCGTGACAATCATTTGGTTTTACTGGAAAGAAGCCGCTGTGACAGAATCTTTACAACCAATGGTGGCTCATACAGTGAATATGTTGAATGAATTAGTAAACCGAACGTAAACTGGAGTACTGGTATGTTGTAATAATTGTTTTAATCGCAAATCCCACTAGCTGTCGAAACTTCCTTTCACAGATAACCTAACTATATATACTGTATATGCAACGGTGCGTGTAATGGTTAAATCAATATAATGACTAAAATATGTATTTCTGATTTCGTAAAATTATAAAAAGTTATTGGCAATCTGTAGACGACCCATACTTCTTAATAAGAAGAAACTGTAGTGATGTAGAGAGAAAGACTTAATTTCATATTTAGTGTAAATTTTTAATGTTAGTAGAATCACTTCAATGGCTGAACTTCTTATGTAATGAAGTAACAGGAAAGGTTTTGTGCAATTTTTAGTGATAATTACTACGGGTGATAAGTAAATTTCATAAAAACTCGAGTAAAACGATCGGCTTTTTGCCGACGATATAATCCACGCTTAACAAACAAAATTTCTAATGAACATCCTAAATCGCGAACTATCCAAATCCGTTAATGCCCCACCAAAGTTCATATCTAAAAAGATACTCAGAAGTTACTGTAAATTTAGTGCCCTTAAGCTGAGAGGACAATTTTCACTTAGGGATTTAATGGATGAATTCTCGACTTGGTGTCCCCAATACGGTTGACTGCCACGACCGCTGGCTTTAACTAACGGCTGTTCCCATCATAACTCTTTGCCATGTCCTAAATTCTAACCTCCTTGGTTTCAAATGAGGTCTCAGAGTTCTCCCAGCTCTGCAGAGATAGAGTGTAAAGGAAGCAAGTTGTGTTTCATCTGTACACACGTACAAGTTAATATGCCATGTATAGAGTGGTATTGTGTGGGCATATTGCACATTTTAAAAAACCGAAAACGCCATTGGTTCATCAGAGAGAAGGGTATGATCGGGAGTGCCGCAGAGAAGTGTCACAGGACCGCTCTCATTATGTACATACATAAACGATTTGACGGGCAGGTGAGTAGCAGTCAGCGACTGTCTGCTGCTGATGCTGTATAACGGGAAATTTTCGAAGTTGAGAGGCTGTAGGAGGGTACAGGGTTACTTAGACAGAATTCTTACTTGATGTAACTGGTGGTAGCTTGTTCTAAATGTAGAATGTTAAGTAAGATGATTAGGAGAACGATGACATAATGTTCGATTAGTGGTGTACTGTTTGACACAGCCATGTCGATTAACTGTCTAGGTCTAAGGTTTCGAAGAAATATGAGTGGTACGAGGACTTACGTCGGTAGCAATGAAAGCGAATGGTCGACTTCGGTGTATGAGGAGAATTCGAATTCGGTGTAGCTCATCTACAAAGGAATCCAGGTCGGGAACAACAGTGCGACAGATTCATGAGTACTGGCCGAGTTCAGGGATCACCACCATATCGAATTAAAGGGCGACATCGAAGCGGATCAGAGACGTGCTGATAGATCTGTCAACGACAGGTTGGATCAGCAACTAAATACTGCGGAGGTGCTTCGAGAACTAAAATGGGAATCCCTGGAGGGAAGGCGACGTTCCCTTCGCGCAATACTGCTGAGAAAATTTAGAAAACCGGCATATGAGGCTGACTGCAACACCATATTGCAGCTCTCAGCGTACATTTCTTGCAAAGAGTGCGAAGAAAAGAGGCACTAGGGCTTTTACAGAGGAGTACAGACAGTCGTTTTTCCCTTGCTCTTGCGAATGGAACAGGAAAGGAAATTAGTAGCAGTGGTATAAGGAACCTTCCGTCATATACCGTGTCGTAGCTTGCGGAGTATGCATATGACGTCCGTTCAAAATATTGCGGAACTTTGTCGACAAAATTTTTCTACTCTTACCTTTTACTTATTTTGCATGGTCTCCTTCAAAATACACTCCTCCACAGTTAAAATACCGCTCACAAAGCCGATTTCAATAACGGTGGCTGTCTTAGTACTCTTGCTAGATCGTGCGAAGCGCCGTCTGCGATTTTTCTTTTATCTCGTCTATCGTTGCAAATATTCATCCATTCAACGGGGTTTTCTATTTTGGAAATGAAAATAGTTCGCAGGGGACAGAACTGGAGAGTACGAATGGTGAGGCAGTACAATGATTGGGTTTTTTGTGCAATAGTGATTCGCCAGTAGGGATGAATGTGTAGATGCGTTATCGATGCAAGAGCCATGGATTGTCTCGCCACATTTAAGGCAGTTTCCTCCTCACATTTTCTGGCAGGCGTCGCAAAACGTCCCGATAGCACCATCGATTGACAATTTGCCCCTCTGGCAATAAGTCATGATGAACTTACCAGTAAAGTCAAAGAAAACTATTGTATTGTACGGAACTGGGGACGTAGAAACGACGGATGGGCTTCTTCCCCGCCGTAGCCCGCAGTTTTACGCAACCCCACAAGTTGCAGCAGCCCCCCGGCCCGTGGGAACGTGTCACACTAGACGAGTGTAATCCAAATGTTTGCGAGGTAGAGTGATTATGGTGTACGCGTACGTGGAGAAAGTGTTTGCACAGCAAGCGTTGACATACTGCAACAGAGGCAGAATAAGAGGAACCAACCCACATTCGCCGAGACAGTTGGAAAACAGCCTTAAAAACCATCCGTAAACTGGCCGGCACATGACACTAATCCGCCGTGCGGATTCGTACCAAAGGTCCCGCAGCTCTTCCCGCCCGGAAAGCAGTGTCAGACCGCAATGCTAACCAGGCGGGCTTTTTTTTTTTGGTCATCAGTCTACTGACTGGTTTGATGCGGCCCGCCACGAATTCCTTTGCTGTGCTAACCTCTTCATCTCAGAGTAGCACTTGCAACCTACGTCCTCAGTTATTTGCTTGACGTATTCCAATCTCTGTCTTCCTCTACAGTTTCTGCCCTCTACAGCTCCCTCTAGTACCATGGAAGTCATTCCCTCGTGTCTTAGCAGATGTCCTATCATCCTGTCCTTTCTCCTTATCAGTGTTTTCCACATATTCCTTTCCTCTCCGATTCTGCGTAGAACCTCCTCATTCCTTACCTTATCAGTCCACCTAATTTTCAACATTCGTTTATAGCACCACATCTCAAATGCTTCGATTCTCTTCTGTTCCGGTTTTCCCACAGTCCATGTTTCACTACCGTACAATGCTATACTCCAGACGTACATCCTCAGAAATTTCTTCCTCAAATTAAGGCCGGTATTTGATATTAGTAGACTTCTCTTGGCCAGAAATGCCTATTTTCCCATAGCGAGTCTGCTTTTGCTGTCCTCCTTGCTCCGTCCGTCATTGGTTATTTTACTGCCTAGGTAGCAGAATTCCTTAACTTAATTGACTTCGTGACCATCAATCCTGATGTTAAGTTTCTCGCTGTTCTCATTTCTACTACTTCTCATTACCTTCGTCTTTCTCCGATTTACTCTCAAACCATACTGTGTACTCATTAGACTGTTCATTCTGAAAGGTCTCTGTTGGATTCCTTTCATGTTTAATTTCTTAAATCTGTTGCCATTTATGGAATAAATTCCTCTTCTAAATGTATTGTGGCTTTTCTGACTATCTGGGAGGAGACTGAGCAGTGGAACGTGTTACTTTTACACATAAACAAGAACGATCTGTCACACTACTACACTTTAAAGCACAGTTTATATGTAATTCTTATATGTAATTCATGTCACACAGTCTCATACGGAACCTACATCCGCTTTCTTTTATATACTGTATATGATAAGATACTGTCATCCCCCTTCCCTTTTGTGTGAGAGGATGAATGAGCATATGTATTTCTAGTTGCATGCTTGAGGGTAGCAGACAAGGCTGTCTGCTAGAGAACAGTAGGACCAACGTCGGAACAGGTAGCTACGCTTCCTAAAAGCAAAGAGGTTTCTATCCTTAGTATGGTCCTGTCCGTCCGTTGTCATGTTGGTATAGGAAGCTGCCCCTCTGGCCACTTCCGTTGGGCTTTGTGAGACCCTCAGGAAGTACGCTCGGCGGTAAGGCAGTTGCTGTGTGGCCGTGGCGAGCGTCTGAAGTGGTAAGATCTCCGGCTAAGCGCGTGTCTGTTAAGTCCGTAGGACAATGGATTTCTTAAGTATATTGATTCCCTTCAAGGTGAAAGAAGAATTGTGGGTTGCTTTGTTACTACTTTGTGAGTAAAGTGGAACCACGTGTTGATCAGTAACTCTAACTAAGTTCATCAATATTAAATCCGAATGTGCGTGAGATTATAACGTCTCGTCTTGAGAATATTTTTTTAATATAGCAACTTTTCTTTATGCTTTTCTTTATGTTCAACCCACGTGGGGTGTACTTTGCGAGACCACTACCACGTGCTTATATAACTGTTTGACCCATCAGGTTAATAGTAAGACGTTAGTAACCAGTTCAAGGTTTTTCTTTTGTCAATTGCTTTTCGATCTAATGTATTTTAATTATCAAAATTATTGTGGAGTTGTACGCTTTGTGTAAACCAAGTTGACCACGTGGAGCATGTGGTGTAATCATCAAAGTAGCCCTCAGCTATTCTTTTTGCGAAGACTTCACAAAGAGTTAATATGAATTTAGTATGCTAGTGTGTGGTAATTACATGACGGACAGGATTGTGGTATGAACGTAATTTCTTTGGGTAAAAACTGAATCTGTTGGTTGTGGTTAATTTCTTCTTGCTTATGTTTCAATGTTCTTCGTGTGTTATTTTATGAATGGAGTGTTGTATGCAGTTTCCCAAATCTTGGCTCCATATTTTATGTGTTCCGTAAGATTACAATCTCACATTCTTTTCAATCGTAAATAAGGCACCAGCTCAGTTATAACTCACGTATAATATGCTGAAATTTCAATGAACAATCTGAGAATAAATTTCCAAGTATAAACTGATTTCTTTCTTTTTATTTAAATTCTCCTTTATATATATATATATTACCGGTTTTGTATGACTATTAAAAGATTATCATTAATGTTAGTCTGCTAAATATCTGATGAAACAGTTGCCCAGTAATCCACGGTTAACGTCCCCAGACAGATCACAGTTTTAACCCACTTTCATTGTCTATTAGCACCGATTTCAGCATACCAAATTAAAGTTACAACTTTACACATCAGCATAACAAAATTAAAGTAACAATATTACACTGCAGCATACCAAATTAAAGTAACAATATTTCACATGGCGACCCTGTTCTGTGATTCCGCTAGACTCTGGAATCTCTGAAATGTTAGATTGCGAGCGTGTTATAATCTTAATTTTTTTCCCCTACAGCGCTCAAACAACTTCTGCGTTGTTTCCGAGCAGACTTTCAAAAGATTCACGGCGTTGTTGATCGGCGTTGCGTTGTTCGTCTTGTTTTGTTTTTTATATTTGTGTGTTTTATATGTCTGTGTTTTTTTTTCTGGCTTGTAAATTCCACTGTTTCGATCAAAGATAAAAATTTGTTTTGCGTGTGAAAAAGTGTGTACTAGGTTGGGTATCTTTCGTGTGACTGTCGTAATTTTTGTGGGACACATATATTGTGATTAGTGTGTTGCGTACTGAGTATAAATTGCACTAATGCAAACACGTAACCAAGCTAAAAGTAAGCGGTCCAACAACTTAAGCAACATGGACCAAGAGGATAATTTGATTTCCAATATTAACGCGTCGGGCGGTTCCGAATATGCAATGGGGAATACTTCAGACGAAATGCAAAACAGCACGAACGGGCTCACATCAGAGCCAGAAATTAATTTGCCTCTAACTAACCAAATTGATGTAGCAGAACTCATGAAAGCCTTATTGCAACAAAATAAAGAAAATGCAGAGAAATCAGAAAAATCGTTCCGAGAACAAAAAGAATCATCCGAAAAATCGATCCGCGAGCTAGGCGAACAAATAGACAAAAAACTAATCCAGCAGACAAATAAAGTCGACAAGTCGATGCAGAGGGTGTCCGATGATATCTCACAAAGAATAAACAATCTGGCAAGTGAGATAAAAAGTGATATTATGAAAGAATTAGGCCGTACATTTGAACAAATCGATGATCGCCTGCAAGCTTTAGAACAGAGCAAGCGAAGGGGCGATACCGAATCTAAAGAAAGCGAAGAACGGCTACTTAGGAATTTCCAAGAGCTGAGGGAAGAATGCCAAAGGGAACACCAGCAGGTAATCTCGAGGGTTCAAGAGGCGGAAACGCGTTGTCCCACGTCCGTTAGCAACACAATAGCGGACAACAGTTTAGCGATCCACGCGTTGGAACAGCAAGTAGAACAATTGAAGCAGACTGGGGCGGAGCACAAGAGACAAATTGATGATAAGATTGCGGCATTAGCGGACATTGTAGGCACGATGAAGCTGACGGAAAGCGAGAACAATACTACACCGGTAGCGGCCGCAGAGACCGAAGAAGTGCGTTCTCTTCTGAGATTTCAGAAGGGACAGTTCGAAGTGAACAGGCAAAACAGAGCTGTAACAGGCGAATTGCAAGAACGCGTGGCGCATCTGGAAAACCGCATGGCGTGTGATTCCGAACTCGTCAATAGCATTAAAAATAGCCGTACGAACAGTGCAGAGAGGGACTCCGGCCACGAGGGAGATTTTGACGACAGGGAAGAATGTAATTTAAGGGGCAGACATGAGAGAAACAGAAACATTCAAGGGCCTCGCCAGGAGGAAATGCGGGGATTTGATTTCAAACATTTCCTTACGGTAAGAAAGTTTGAGATATTCCGAAATTCGCAAAAAGGAATACATCCACGTGCATGGCTCGAGCAATTTGAGTTTTGTCTTCCCCCCGACTGGGCAAGTTCACATAAGATAGAATATATGTGTAGCTATTTGGAAGGCGAACCGGCGATTCGCATGAGGTCGGCAGCGCGTCACTGCAACTCCACTCGGGAGTTTCGACAAGCCTTTCTGTCCGCCTATTGGTCGGAAGCGGCACAAGATAGGGTCAAACATGGCATAATTATGCTGCCAAATTTGAACCAGTCTGGTTTCGGCAGCCCTGCACGCCTATTCGACCACATGCTGCAGGCAAATCAATTCCTATACGACCCATACGGGCCTGCGGAACTAATTAGGATATGCATCACCAAATTGCCGATGCACTTGCGGCACGTCATTCTTGCGGGACGATGCAAAGAGGACGTGGAAACGTTCAAGACGCTTCTCCAAGAGTTGGAATACAATACACGAGAATGCCCGCCTAATCAGGCACAAAGTTATTACGGGGCACAGCAGCGCGACCGCAATCGTGGCCGTATTACTAATCAACGGCGTGACTGGTCGTCGCGACGCGAACGGAACAATAATCGGGACCGGCCGTATAGAAACTGGGGTGACAGTCGCGAACACAGGTGGAACAACAGAAATGATCGAGTACGTAGACAGAATCGTGAACGCTACAGGTACGGCATCCAGAATCGACACTATGATGAATACGGTGGGAATAGGACTGTAGGCGGAGCACCTCATGATGTGGAAATTCGGCCGGCTAACCCTAGACATAATCCAGCAAATGGAAATGAACGAAACCGGCAATGACAAACGATCAGCGCAGAAGGCGCCCAATCGGAACAAATGAGCGACATGGCAAATGACTAGAAAGGACAGTGAGAAGTAGAGAGGACGGTGAGGAGAAAGAATTGATTAGTTTAAATTTGTGACGAATGCATTTTGAATAATATGTTGGTAAAAATTAATGATAAAGATGTTTCTGTGTGATGTATTGAAGTGATGTTTTAATTTTTTTCTCTCCTTGTGCAATTAGGATTTAGTTTGATTCAAACGTGAAGATGAAAGGTTTCTTTGTGAACGAGGAAAATGCTGTTTATGTTTTTTTTTGTGTATAAATTGAAAAGAGTCGCTCCTGAGGAAAGCAAGATCGTTGCTGAATTAGTGCATAAACTCAGGGGAATATCCGATCTGTGGGTATTATGGGTCTGGCAAACCCAGGTCCCCAGCTGTTAGTAGCCTTGTTTCCGATTTTCTGCTTTCAGTGCTACTATCTATCTATTACTATTCTATATCTGTCAGTATAAATGAGGATCTCTTACTATAGTATGCGTGCTGTGTGAATATTTTAAGATAGGAGAACTCTGAGAAAGGAATGAGTAAGTTTGGAATCTTGAAAACAGGATGCGATAATACGATTGTTGAACCATTGGCTTCCAATATGCGATGATATGTTAATATTGATGATATATGTATTTTTTTTTTTTGTTCTTTATAGCTGAGTACGTAAAGTGCTGTCGGTGGATTTCGTAAGTATATTGATTCCCTTCAAGGTGAAAGAAGAATTGTGGTTTGTGTAATTTACGTGGCTCTGAAACATTATTGTGGTAGTCAAATACGAGCAGTTTTTCAACAAATGGAGAATGGAACGGAAATATGGATCCTTTTTGTAGTCTTGATTGATGTTGAGCCAAAGCCTAAAAAATTATTCTGCGTTAATACTTGTCCTAGAAAAGCGACGTTTATGTGGTTTGCTGATGCTGTGAGCATTACAGCTTACTGTTTTCGCTGGTGCGGGATGCACTGCAGCCTATATGATTTGTACTGAGGAAATTTCCCTCTTGAAGGTAGAGGATGATTAAATAATTTTGATTATGGGAACGAAGGAAAGCTTGGTTTAAGGTAATAAGGATAAAGCAAAACATTTGTCATTTAAACTACAGGAGGATTCGGATCTTTTGTGTCTGTTGTAAGTTCAATATGTTAAGATGATACTGTTTCACAGAATAGAGGTGACCACAATTTTGCCATACATGAGAAATGATTCCAGAATAACCACCACAGGCGAAATAACTGATTTAGAAGCGAAAGGTAACGTAAAGAAGGAACGAAAACGCAGCAAAATGGGTAAGAAAATGTAATATAACCTGTATAATGCAAATATTTTTAACCTTCTCAGAGTCATATGCGTGATTATTTGTTGTGATAACGTAATTTTAGGTGAAATTTTCTTACTGTTTTATGTGTGAATATATGAGTATGATAAATGTATAATTGCGAGTCTCTTTTCAGGTGTGCGAACTGGTATAAATGTTTTGGCGTGTAAATAACCATTGTTCTTTTTAATGTGTATGTTTAAGGAAAGTTCTCCATATTTATCATGTGACAAGACGTATTGCGCGAGCGTCAAGAAGAGGACGAATTAGAACAATGTTGTAGTGGTATATACACGGTGTTGAAATAGCATTGAAGTAGCTTATGGGCTTAACTAGTAGTGGATAGAAGTAGAATATTGAGTAATGCATGTTTATGGGTAGTTAGTTTGTAGAATAGACAACAGGTGTGCATGTATGTGTGTGTAAATAACATGTGAACCCTATGCTGTCCTGACCTATACTAGTGCAAGGCATAATCCTATTCATTTTAGTGAATTAATAAATAGCATTTGATTTATTAAAACGTAAGTGAACCACATTAGTGATGTGGATTTAAATATTATATTGTCAGTTCATTTAAATTTTTATTTTTATACTGTCAAGTCATTTCACTTTTATTTTTTTTACATTGTCAAGTCATTTAAATTTTATTTTATATTGTCGATTCATCTAATTTTTTTATTTAAAAAAAATATTAAGTCTCACTTTGTTCTTAAAAATTGTGAAAGACAATACTAAGTGGTATTATGTATGACATTGTGTAATCACATAAGGATGATGAAAAATTTCTGTGAATGCAGTTGAGAACCTGAAAGCGAACCGGCAAAACTCTTAAGAGACAGCGGGAGCAGCCGGACTAGCTGTAAACTGGCGGGTTTCCCAGCGGGACACGCTGTCATCCGGGCCACTTTGGGAGCGCGGCCGACAACAAAAGGAGAGTAAGCGGCAAACACTTTCCCTTGTACCTGGAGCTAATGGGCGGCCGCCCCGGGCGACCTTTCCTCGAGGCGATGACCTGAGATGGGCGAGCGGTCCACCGCGCGGAAATCCATCTGCTGGCAACGCACCACACGCACGCGACCGTGACGAGACGGCCGCGGTGAAACAACACAAGGGGCGTGGAGCCTTTTGACAGGTACTGCCCAGAGAAACTTGCAGACGTCAACGACGCCTATCGACATTTCCTGATGGATGCCTACTGTCAAGCGACAGTAAATCTTGGTTCGATGTTCTCTGGTCGCTAAGGGTGGCACAAAAGAAGAGCCATTAAGTGTCATCCTTGCCCGAGAATATCAACCTGGCGTATCAAACGAGGATACCGCACGAATTTGACAATACAAACATGGAACCAAATCGAGATGTACGTGACACGAGAGAAACTTCATGAGAGGGCAGAGACGGCGGGATCGCACGCAACAGATGGACAAAAATCCCTACTGACAGCTGCGGCGACGAACCCCCCCCCCCTTTCCCTTATATTGTGCCTCGGAACAGTGGAACTACTGAGTGTGTCAGTGAACAGTGATTATACGGTTCTTAGTCCAGTGCATATACGTGTGTTTCTGTCAGAGAAACTCTGACTCGTGTGTTTTGCAGGAGTTCGATTTATTGGTGTTTATTAGACTGACTATTGTATTTTGCAGGTGTTCTATTTATCTTTTTTTTTAGTCTTTGACTCTTGTTTTTTGCAGGTGTTTTATTTATAGGTGTTTTTTGTTTTAGACGTGACTATTGAACTTTGAGAGCTGTTTTATTGATCAATGTTTGTTTTTGTGTGATGTATTAGATTTGTGATATTTTGTTTCGTAAATTCATTGCTGTGGCATTGCTTCGTTTATCAGTCAGATAGCTTTTTATTCTCATTGAACTGTGATCGATTAGCCTTTGCATGGGGCATATTTATTGTGAGGAACCCCTTAAGGGTAACAATCACATAATTATTGTAGTTTCAGTATAATGACACAGTGCTCATTGTTTGCTAGCTAATTGAAATATAGTAGAGTGATTAAATTAGTGCCACATAGTTATTTTAATTCTACAAATTATTAGTTTTATAAGATATAGAATTTTTTTGCGATAACCACTTTGTAAAACATGTTTTTTCTCTTATCATTTTGTTGCTTTTGCGAATTTTGCATTGTAATGTTCTGCTTTTTAATACTGATGTTATTTCATGTTCTTTTTTTAATTGCTGTGGCACCTTTGCTATTTTCATAAATTTTGCTTGTTAATAAACAGTCATAAATTTTCCTGTGATCAGTTGGCTCTTGCAATGAGCAAATACTGGTGAACTCCATAAGGGTAACAACCAGAAATTGTTTTCATATTAATGACACAGGAACCATTGTTTTTACTTGCTCACCGAATTAGGTCTACACTACCTTTTAAATAGGTGTCACAGATTGTGTTCTTTTTTTTTTTTTGTTTGAAATTGGTAGATTCTAAAGATGTGTTGAAATTATTGTGTTTTAGCAAGTAGCTGGTGTCCTTTTGCCTTTTCTTTTACACTTTTGGTTTAAGTAGGGTGTGAGAAGCCTGCTTGGGAATGTCCTAGCATGGCCAGAAAATTCCCTGCACAGTCTTTTCCCGGAGCGTTGGGGTTATGAAAGGTCTCTGTTGGATTCCTTTCATGTTTAATTTCTTAAATCTGTTGCCATTTATGGAATAAATTCCTCTTCTAAATGTATTGTGGCTTTTCTGACTATCTGGGAGGAGACTGAGCAGTGGAACGTGTTACTTTTACACATAAACAAGAACGATCTGTCACACTACTACACTTTAAAGCACAGTTTATATGTAATTCTTATATGTAATTCATGTCACACAGTCTCATACGGAACCTACATCCGCTTTCTTTTATATACTGTATATGATAAGATACTGTCATCCCCCTTCCCTTTTGTGTGAGAGGATGAATGAGCATATGTATTTCTAGTTGCATGCTTGAGGGTAGCAGACAAGGCTGTCTGCTAGAGAACAGTAGGACCAACGTCGGAACAGGTAGCTACGCTTCCTAAAAGCAAAGAGGTTTCTATCCTTAGTATGGTCCTGTCCGTCCGTTGTCATGTTGGTATAGGAAGCTGCCCCTCTGGCCACTTCCGTTGGGCTTTGTGAGACCCTCAGGAAGTACGCTCGGCGGTAAGGCAGTTGCTGTGTGGCCGTGGCAAGCGTCTGAAGTGGTAAGATCTCCGGCTAAGCGCGTGTCTGTTAAGTCCGTAGGACAATGCATTTCTTAAGTATATTGATTCCCTTCAAGGTGAAAGAAGAATTGTGGGTTGCTTTGTTACTACTTTGTGAGTAAAGTGGAACCACGTGTTGATCAGTAACTCTAACTAAGTTCATCAATATTAAATCCGAATGTGCGTGAGATTATAACGTCTCGTCTTGAGAATATTTTTTTAATATAGCAACTTTTCTTTATGCTTTTCTTTATGTTCAACCCACGTGGGGTGTACTTTGCGAGACCACTACCACGTGCTTATATAACTGTTTGACCCATCAGGTTAATAGTAAGACGTTAGTAACCAGTTCAAGGTTTTTCTTTTGTCAATTGCTTTTCGATCTAATGTATTTTAATTATCAAAATTATTGTGGAGTTGTACGCTTTGTGTAAACCAAGTTGACCACGTGGAGCATGTGGTGTAATCATCAAAGTAGCCCTCAGCTATTCTTTTTGCGAAGACTTCACAAAGAGTTAATATGAATTTAGTATGCTAGTGTGTGGTAATTACATGACGGACAGGATTGTGGTATGAACGTAATTTCTTTGGGTAAAAACTGAATCTGTTGGTTGTGGTTAATTTCTTCTTGCTTATGTTTCAATGTTCTTCGTGTGTTATTTTATGAATGGAGTGTTGTATGCAGTTTCCCAAATCTTGGCTCCATATTTTATGTGTTCCGTAAGATTACAATCTCACATTCTTTTCAATCGTAAATAAGGCACCAGCTCAGTTATAACTCACGTATAATATGCTGAAATTTCAATGAACAATCTGAGAATAAATTTCCAAGTATAAACTGATTTCTTTCTTTTTATTTAAATTCTCCTTTTTATATATATATTTTACCGGTTTTGTATGACTATTAAAAGATTATCATTAATGTTAGTCTGCTAAATATCTGATGAAACAGTTGCCCAGTAATCCACGGTTAACGTCCCCAGACAGATCACGGCTTTTAACCAGCTTTTATTGTCTATTAGCACCGATCTCAGCATAACAAAATTAAAGTAGCAACATTACAATTCCGTTCAGCAGATCATTTAATTCTTCTTCACTTTCACTCAGGATAGCAATGTCATCAGCGAATCGTATCATTGATATCCTTTCACCTTGTATTTTAATTCCACTCCTGAACCTTTCTTTTATTTCCATCATTACTTCCTCTATGTACCGATTGAAGTGCAGGGGCGAAAGGCTACAGCCTTGTCTTACACCCTTCTTAATACGAGCACTTCGTTCTTGATCGTCCACTCTTATTATTCCCTCTTGGTTGTTGTACATATTGTATATGACCCGTCTCTCCCTATAGCTTACCCCTACTTTTTTCAGAATCTCTAACAGCTTGCACCATTTTCTATTGTCGAACGCTTTTTCCAGGTCGACAAATCCTATGAAAGTGTCTTGATTTTTCTTTAGCCTTGCTTCCATTATAAGCCGTAATGTCAGAATTGCCTCTCTCGTCCCTTTACTTTTCCTAAAGCCAAACTGATGGTCACCTAACGCATTCTCAATTTTCTTTTCTATTCTTCTGTAGGTTATTCTTGTAAGCAGCTTCGATGCATGAGCTGTTAAGCTGATTGTGCGATAATTCCCGCACTTGTCAGACGGGCTAAGAAAACTATTAGTATGGCTTGCACATTGGACCTGACCTGAGGAGGATTTTTTTTTTTAGGACCATTGTCAAGACTAAACCTCTGTCACAGCATCATAACCGTAGACCCTCATCTCATCACCAGATATGATTCTCTTAAGGAACGTCTCGTTCTCACCTGGCAATCCAAAAGCTCTACAGATTCCGAGCTGAAGGTCTTACTAGTCTTGGCGGTTACACGATGCTGTCCAAAATGCTGTCAGGGTTTCACGACATTATCAAAATGAAATGGTACATTGTTCTGCAATCTCTCTGACACTCGGTCTTCGATTGGCAAGCACAGTTTCGTTGACGCTCCTGGCATCGAAGAATGTCCGTAACGAGGGCCATCTTTAACTTCCCTCTGGCCATTTTTAATCCGTATGAAACATTCATAACACCGAGTACTGCATCATTTTATTGTGTCTCTCTAAAGGTTTTCTTGAGTTTCAGCCGGCCGGAGTGGCCGAGCGGCTCTAGGCGCTACAGTCTATAACCGCGCGACCGCTACGGTCGCAGGTTCGAATCCTGTCTTTTGCATGGATGTGTGTGATGTCCTTAGGTTAGTTAGGTTTACGTAGTTCTAAGTTCTAGGGGACTGATGACCTCAGAAGTTAAGTCCCATAGTGCTCAGAACCATATGAACTATCCTGAGTTTCCAGCCAAAGGTAATACAGGCGTGTTGCTCCTCTAACTCTGCCATCTCAAAATTCGCAAACTGCGACACATCGTTCTACTCAATACAGCACTGGACAATAATTAACAGAATATACAACAATGAAACTTCCGGCAGATACACATTAAACACAGGTGTTTGCAGGGATGCAAACCGTATTTCGTTAGGACACACCATTGGCGCGAAATTACGAATGTTCCGTAATTCGTTGAAGAGACCTACTATAGATGTACAACAAATGGGATATACTGGCTTTAGTGTGACTTCGCCAGGTCGGCCCCGACCTCCAAGCTGCATCTCCTCCAAGCTTCCGCCTACACACGCTCATAAGCATCCTCCTCTTATTGAGCACTTACACAATCACCAAAACCCGACACTCGCCGAAGACTGAACAGAATTCTAAACCTAAGTACGGCAACATGCTTACGACATCTTTAATAGGTTTCTGTGTTCTCAGAACAATAACTTAACGGGTGACCGAATATCACTCACTTGATATGTGCAACGCCGAGAAAAAAAACTATACCTGAAATTAAAACTTGTCTTCTTAATAAAATTTTCCTGGGTTTCAAGCCCTGTCAAGTGGTTCACTGCGCATGAGCTTTAGGCCGCTTCAGGCAGCGATCTCCTCCACCACTGTCAAGTGGTTGACTATCGTGTGGACGCCTCTGCCGTGCTTATATAGCCGCGCCGTCGCCAGTCACGTCACTGGTGCTCGGTCGCACGCCATATATGGTAATGTTTTGGTGACACGATAGCCGCGCCTGCTTCAGGTCCCCAATCGTATAATCCCATGTGGCAATTATCTGCAATCTACCGCTGTCCGATATTTGGATCTCTATTGCTTCGTATATTACGGTGTCCCAGAAGCAGTCGGACCGTTTAATACGATAAAAGCCTCGTCGAATGTGATTCTGTGGCCATTTTGCAGTGCATGTTCCGCTCCAGCTAATTTTTAGGGATAGCTTAGGTGGATACACCTTTCATGCCCTATGCAGCGCTGTTCAGTAGTGCGGACAGTCTGATCGACATAGAAGTGCCCACACCCACGAGATATTTCACATATTGCAGCTGCTCTGAGGCCTACATCAGCATTCACAGGCTTCATTATTTGCCGGACCTTGTAACCTCCCCCTCACTTACCGACCTTAATGACAGTGAAAAATGAAACCGCGTGTACCTAATGGAAATTTGGGAAAATCAATCGTCACCGAAGTTAATTTGTCGGTAAAGAGGGAGGAAAGGGTTGCATCTAAATGAAAGGAAGAGTGCTAAAGAAACTGGTGGAAATTAATTTTGAAAAGGGGTAAAGTTAATAAAAAAAGTAAATGTGCAGCCGTTACTTTAACAATTAACTAGCGGTAATTAGGTATTTGAGATTTGGGGGAAATCACGGTCGCCAGTCCTAAGGACAATTACTATAGTAACTGAAAAAGAAAGGTTATTACACATATAATTAGCACTAGAAGCATGGCAACTGAAGGTTGACACGCGTAGTGTGAAAACTGAAAGTTTGTCAGAAGTAATAAATTTCGCTACACCCTGTCTTAATTTAGCAAAAGAATTAATAAAACCGGAAAATCGAAAGTTAATTTAGTGACTGAAGTTATTAGTGAGCTTTCTTTCTGAAGCACATCGAAATTCAGTAAAATACGGTTAGTCTTGGACTACCTCAACAATCATTTCAAAAGCTACTTGAATCTACGCAATTTAGAAAGAAGAGATTTAACTTTGAAATTGAATTAAATGATTCTGAACAATTAACAATAGTAAAATTTAGTACGTACCAAGCTGAGCTGCAGTCACAGGTAAGCTAAAATACGGTAACAAAGCTCGCACTCTTAATTCGTGCTTGTGTAATCTGAATATTGTAGCCAGCTATTAATGCCATAATTGAACTTTGAAATTAAAGCAGTGAAAACGAGTTAGCTATATTACTTTAATGCTGGCGTTTGAATTTCAACGACACTCGGGTTCATTTCGGAAAAGGAAGGGACTCTGCTTGGTAATGCAATTGGGACAATGAGCAACAAAAGTTCATGCTAAGTTGCTGTAATTACAGTGACGAAAATGGAACAGTTTGAAAAGCTGAGGTCTGCCATACAGTTCTAAAACTTTACGTGCGTCCAGTCTTCCTCGTCGGTTGATTGAAGGTTTGAAGCCGTCGGTCGAGGAGGTGGCGACAGTCACTCATTGTCGGCCGTCGCTGTTGCAGTAGCTGGATGTTGGCGCGCCTTCTTCTCGACCCGGTCACCAGACGAAACGGGCTCTTGATGTGCGCTAGTTAATGTTTCCCGTCCGCGACACCATGTCAGAAACTATCATCGCAAGTCGATCGCAATTACATGCTGCCAAACCCCGAAAGCGCGGCAACTCGCGGGAGCGTCACACAACACACCTGCTCCACTCGCTACTCCAGCCAGACTCCCTCTCCTCAGCCCGCGCTCCACGCGGCAGAGTTCACTACCAAAGATCCTACACACTTTGATTCTTCACACGACCTATCGACGTAATCGTTCGATAGCAGTCTTCCCTAGGCAAGACCCAGCGTAAAAATACAAATAATATTTACGAAACAAACCAACTATACATCGACATAAATGTATAAATATATATATACAAACAGTAAAACAATTACAATATACAAAGAGACAGAAATGTCATATCTTGAGGTAACAAAGCAAGGAAAAAAAATAGTACAATAGATGGAAATAGGAGGCTATGCATTTCCGGCGTTACACGTGCCCCACATTGTCTGAGGATGTTCGTGTAACGTAAACAGACTCAGAAAATGTCCCAAAAAAGAAACAGCGGAAATGCATATGCTCAAAACATCAAAAAAATTTAGTATTCGTCTAATTAACCATAAACCAATTTTTAGACAATAATAATTGAGTGGAGGCACTCCTAATCTTATTCCACTCTGTCATCTTGCACAAAATCAAACAGGTTGACAACATATCAAAATTCATAGAAAACATAGAAAATGGTTTAGCTATTCCAAAATCATTAAAATTCGTAACACTATAGGAAATGGAATACTATTTGCAAAATTAATCAGAGTACATGGCCATAAAAAACAGGTATATCAAAATATGCAAACTAATGATTAATTACATAGAATACACATTTTTATGTAACCTTTTCATAATTAATTTTCTCGTCATGTCCAATTAATGCTAAACAAGAAAATAATATACAGCAGATCGAAAAAAACATAAATATTGAAAGCAGAATTCTTTCACATCAGCTGTCCGGGAAGAAAAGCAACTCCACATTCCTTACTCGCGAGTGCAAAGAATGCCGACAGCGGCACAAGAGCCGACAGCGACACAAGAGCCGACAGCGGCTCAGCCTTGCCAGTATTGTTGCGCCCGCCTGTGCGGCACGCTTGATCTCACTCGCCCTTGTAACGGCGTTTCCAGAATGTCCGTTTCACTGAATTCTTTGTAAAACTCACTCCCGAGTAATCTCAAGGAGTCCATAAACACTATCACAGTGGATAACTCAACACTGTCCATCATCACACGCATGTACTAGCCTGAAACTTAAAACAGCGTCTAAGTACATCGGCAATGACTAGTAAAACACACATTCATGAAATCTGACAGCTGGTTACAAAAGCATATTTACATTCCTTAATCTACTGTGACTCAGCTGAAAACTTAAACTAGCAGCTTGGATTTTTCAGATGATTACTAATCAGTTACTCTTAAATCATTGAGTCAAAATTAATTACTTATTAATTACAACTTGTTTAATGACCTCTAGGTCAGGCAAAAGCATCGCAACATGGCACATCCTTAAATCTTACACTCTATATTTACATACTGTACAAATTATCCTGTCTGTGGTATTAATCAATCCTTGGTTGGTACAATTTCAGGTCTACAATGTTGCGTATACCTAATAGCTTTCCAGAGCTTGGATACTCTAAGCAATAAGCATTTGTGTGAGGTATACCAATGACTTTATATGGTCCATTATAAACAAACTTAAATTTAGAGATTTCATGGTCTATCTCGCTCGATTTCTCATGACCATTTACAAGTTCTAAGTCTCCGATTGCAAACTTAGCAAAACGCGCTTTAGCGTCATGACGACGTATGCGAGCGTCGGCTTTTAGCTTCATTACTTCTCGCAAACGATCTTTTTTCACACCAATACTAATGTCAATCCGTGGAGGGAATTTGATTATCTCTTCCAATTCACTTTCTACTCTTTTGTCACTGCCGAAATTCCTCACGTTACGGCAGTTCAAATTCATACCTAAGTCAATGGCATCCGGCCACTTAACAATGTGTATAGGCTGGTATTGCCTATGCACACCGTCTCACGCCTCGTCAAAACTAACTACTATTGTTTTATCTTGTGACGTACATGCCAAAGTTTTGCTTTCGCAATTAATCACTGCACGGTACTTTAATAGCCAATCTAACCCGATAATTACTTCCGTAGTCAAGTCTGGCACGACGACAAACTCTTGTTCAAATCGTGCCCCACATATCTCGAAGTGGACAAAAATCTGTTTTGTGACCGGTTTACTGGCCTTCCCGGTAGCACCGATAATTTTCACTCCTGTTACTGGCATAACTACGATGCCGGGTCTGTCTTTCAGTAACTCAAATATTTTCGCAGATACAGCACTCAATTCTGCACCGGTGTCAATCAACACATTTAGTTGTAGGCCGTGCATATTAACAGACACCACTATCTGTCTACACTTGTCCTCGACTGTTTCTTTATTTTCCCACAGTAAATCCTCGTCTATATCCAGGTCATTCCAGAAAAAACCATCCGGCTTTGATCCTAAATCCGGCTTATCTGGCGGCTTTTTCAGCCTCTGTTCACATACAGTTTTAATTTCAACACGTTTGTCCTGAGGCTTAGTCTGTAGCTTCGCCTCCAATAACGAAACCTTTTCCTGTAACTCGTCAACTAGTGAGTGTTGCTTTGCTATCAATTCATTAATTGTCACCTTCGTTGATTCCTCTTTGGTCAGACTGATCTCATCTGCCAATCTACCTGGAGGAATGTGCCCAGTAGTTTCTGCAATTACTTCCGCTAGATCTGCGCAACCTACACTGCTATCGTCTGACCGTATAATGTCAGCTCTAACCACATACACGCTGTAATCTATGTGTTTTTCTACCAATCGTGTCCGGCTATCACTAAAATTTTCGCAATCGTTCTCCTTAATACTCTCGCAATGTTTAAACTGGAGGTTTGCGTCGGATAGGTCGGCTACTTCTACCACTGAAACTTTCGGTAAGGTCTGCCGGTTAGGGCCAGAACTTTCCGTTACTACCTCAACATCCAACTCTTGCGGGACGAAACACGATGAATCTTGCTCGTGCTCCCCATTAACATCAACTGTTTCTGGTAAAGTCTGCCGGTTAGGGCCAGAACTTTCTATTACTTCACAAACACTATCTTCCTGCGGGACGAGACGCGGCAAATCCTGCACGCGCTCCCCATAAACACTTCTCCCATACAGACCCCTATAATCTCTTAGTTCGTCGTATAAGCGACCGAACTGCCTTAACCAGACCTCATCCCTCTCTGCATCCCCTCGCTCGATGACGGACGTGTTATCCGACTTCTGATCTTCTCTCAACAATTGCGAATCATTCTTAAACTCAATCTCCAGTTCCGCTGTGGGTATTACAGCTGCCACTTTATAATCGATTTCCGGAACACTACTTAAATTGTTCTCACTGACAGTGAATGTACTACCTACTGCCGTGTATACAGCTGATCTACTACTTATGGGCGCACTCCTTTCTCCTAACACTGGCACACACTCCCGCCGTTGATTATTCCACACGGAATTTTCATAATGACGATACCTGGGTTTTCTCCTGTTATTGGGCCGCCAAAATTTCTCCACGCCCGCTCGGCACCTCACCGGCGCGGCTAATGGTTTCCCTGTCTCGTCCCAGCAGATACGCTCCCCGGATGCTGCTGAGGCGGCTGATCACACCCTCTGGTGTTATTACTATTCTGTGAAGCCCGTATCACGTTAGTACGATACTGGTTTCTGTCATTCCTGTTATTATTTGCATTGTACCGATTGTTATTACGGTCCGAACCATTATTGTTATTGCTGCGGTATGCATTATTCCCATGGTTATCGTTGTTATGGTTGGGGTGGTACCCGTTGAGTTACCACGGCCTCTACCACTGTCGCGATTATTGCGCCAATTGTCCTCGTCCTCAACTCTTTCCAGGAAATCATTTATTGTCCTGTAATTGCTTCCTACGTAGCGTTTTGTATCATCTGGAAGCTTTTTGTAGAGTTCCCAGACTATTTCGGATTCCGTGCGGCGATCACGCAAATATTCCAACTTGCGGATCCAGCCCTCACAAAACTCCTTCATCGAACCGCGAGAATTCGCATCGAAAGGCCTCGATACGACAAATTCGCGCCAGACACTTTGCTGTTTTTGCTCTGACCAGTATTCAGCCAGAAACAAATTTTTAAACTCGTCAAAAGAAGAGATTTAACTTTGAAATTGAATTAAATGATTCTGAACAATTAACAATAGTAAAATTTAGTACGTACCAAGCTGAGCTGCAGTCACAGGTAAGCTAAAATACGGTAACAAAGCTCGCACTCTTAATTCGTGCTTGTGTAATCTGAATATTGTAGCCAGCTATTAATGCCATAATTGAACTTTGAAATTAAAGCAGTGAAAACGAGTTAGCTATATTACTTTAATGCTGGCGTTTGAATTTCAACGACACTCGGGTTCATTTCGGAAAAGGAAGGGACTCTGCTTGGTAATGCAATTGGGACAATGAGCAACAAAAGTTCATGCTAAGTTGCTGTAATTACAGTGACGAAAATGGAACAGTTTGAAAAGCTGAGGTCTGCCACACAGTTCTAAAACTTTACGTGCGTCCAGTCTTCCTCGTCGGTTGATTGAAGGTTTGAAGCCGTCGGTCGAGGAGGTGGCGACAGTCACTCATTGTCGGCCGTCGCTGTTGCAGAAGCTGGATGTTGGCGCGCCTTCTTCTCGACCCGGTCACCAGACGAAACGGGCTCTTGATGTGCGCTAGTTAATGTTTCCCGTCCGCGACACCATGTCAGAAACTATCATCGCAAGTCGATCGCAATTACATGCTGCCAAACCCCGAAAGCGCGGCAACTCGCGGGAGCGTCACACAACACACCTGCTCCACTCGCTACTCCAGCCAGACTCCCTCTCCTCAGCCCGCGCTCCACGCGGCAGAGTTCACTACCAAAGATCCTACACACTTTGATTCTTCACACGACCTATCGACGTAATCGTTCGATAGCAGTCTTCCCTAGGCAAGACCCAGCGTAAAAATACAAATAATATTTACGAAACAAACCAATTATACATCGACATAAATGTATAAATATATATATACAAACAGTAAAACAATTACAATATACAAAGAGACAGAAATGTCATATCTTGAGGTAACAAAGCAAGGAAAAAAAATAGTACAATAGATGGAAATAGGAGGCTATGCATTTCCGGCGTTACAACCTTTGCTGGGGGCCTAAAGACTGTCGATTTGATGTCTCTTCAGGAGTCGGCTAATATTCCCTGTTATTGGACCATAAAACGGTAGAAATGCAATCTTCTTCGTGTGTTCTTCGGAGGACCTCTGCTATCAAATGGGTCAAATGGCTCTGAGCACTATGGGACTTAACTGCTGAGGTCATCAGTCGCCTAGAACTTAGAACTACTTAAATCTAACTAACCTAAGGACATCACACACATCCATGCCCGAGGCAGGATTTGAACCTATGACCGTAGCGGTCGCGCAGTTCCAGCCTGTAGCGCCTAGAACCGCTCGGCCACTCCGGCTGGCCTTCTGGTATCGTTCCTTAGATGAGACTCGTTTCGAAATTTGTCTGTTGTTGTTTAAGATTTCCTTGAACACGTTACATAAATGGCTCAGTTGCCTCAGCAGATTTTCAGCGTATGGGACAATTTTAGCTCGGGGTACCAAGGTCCTCAGAACAGGCCGTTTCTATGCTCGGTGGTGGTAGCTTATGGCGTTTGGACACCTATCCCTGAGGATGGGCTTGCGGAAAACGCTGTGGCCGAGACATTCACTGGGTTTATGGAGGACAGGGACGTCCAAGAACGGGAAGAAACAGTCTTTCTCTACTCCAACCGTGAACTTCATGTTGTCGTTGGGTTTTATACGGGCCTCTTCTCCGTCTGTAGGAAATGTGAAGGTTTTTCCTTTTAAAAACACACGTTTGTAAAATGACAGCACGCTTAACACTTCTTCTAGTAATCAAACAATTCCCCTTAGAGCATAGTCCTTGCACAACAGTTTAGGGAGGAACGAAGAGGTGCCTGCCACTTTACCTCAGAGGGCCAGGGACACATTTACATCAGGCGGAAGTGCGACGTGCCGGTAATAGTTTGGCTCATTTCCGGTGGCGACGCGACTCGCCTCGACTTCCGGCGGTGATTATTTTGCTAACGAGGCCTGGCGCGCCTCTTATCGGCGGAACGAGAGCAGCGGCCTCGGCCGGCAGCAGCTGCTACAGTAATGGAGCCATCAATTACAGCGCTGCCGGCCGCTGTTCCTAATGACACACGCGGCGCCGTCCAGGGCCCCTGGGATCAATGGCGAGTTAACCCGCGCGCCAGAACCACCTGCTAAGTATGAGGGGCCCCTCGCAGTGGCAAATGTTGCCGTTCGAGCGCAGGCCAAAGTTCTCTCTGCAGCTCAGCTTCGTCATCGGGGAACGGGTGGACACCTGTCGGCGTGCTGTTTGTACAGCGAAATGTCTTCGAAAGATGTAGCCAATGTCGTTTCCTGTATTGTCATTACGAGAGACAAGAACTGACTTGGAACAAGAAGTTCGCAATCCTTCGAAAATCGGAACGAACATACTGGGACGAAAGAAAAACCTGCATGTGCATAGCCCTAGTCAGAGCAATAAAAATCAAACATCACAGACAAGGTCATGAACTTTCTGTTTAACGAATGGGTAGAGTTTGTGAAAAGTCACAGCACAATGACCACGAGGAGAAAATGAGAGAAATTAGACCTCGCACAAGGTTTATCGATGCCAGTTTTATAATGTTACTTATAATCCGTCTTGATTGCAAAATTTTTTATTCATATGACCGGTTTCGGTTCATTCAGAACCATCTTCAGATCTGATATTTCACTTACAGGAGTAACCCGTCCGGCCGGCCGGAGTGGCCGAGCGGTTAAAGGCGTTACAGTCTGGAACCGCACGACTGCTACGGTCGCAGGTTCGAATCCTGCCTCGGGCATGGATGTGTGTGATGTCAGGTTAGTTATGTTTAAGTAGTTCTGAGTTCTAGAGGACTTATGACCACAGCAGTTGAGTCCCACCGTGCTCAGAGCCATTTGAACCATTTTTGAGTAACCCGTCCAAATCCAGCAACTTTCACATGCTGCGTCACAAGTAGATGGATTTGGACGGATTACTCCTGTAACTGAAATATCAGATCTGAAGATGGTCTGAATGAACCGAAACCGGTCTTATGAATAAAAAATCTTGCAATCAAGACGGATTATAAGTAACATTATACAATCACTGATAGCTGCTATCCCTTCAGACATTATGTCTGTTTTTGCAAAGATGCCAGATTTCTCACACAACATTCACCAGTGGAGTAACTCCGCCCGAACAGGTCTCGCAAGACCCAACGGTACTGACCGACCGCCGTGTCATCTTCAGTCTACAAGCGTCGCTGGATGCGGATATGGAGAGGCGTGTGATCAAAACACCGCTCTCCCGGCAGTCGTCATTTTCGTGCCCGCGCGAGTGGAGTAGGTAGGGAAAGAATGATAGTGGTTCAAGATGTGCCCTCCGCAGAAATACGTAATGTTGCTCGCGCATTACATCCGTGCATGTGCATGCGTAGATGTAACTGACCCTTTCTCAGTTCGATCATTTTTTTAAGTTACTTCATTGAAAATTATTAACCAACATTAAAAGTGAGGAAATGGTGTCTCATATTTTCTGAATTAGATTTAGTTCTCTTTTTATGAGTATCTGGAAGCAGCTACGGGATAATTAACATAACTTTCCTACCAATAAGGTTTCTCAGAGGCTTCACACTGTCAAAGAGATTTACTTTCGGTAAAAATGCAAGTGTCAAGTAAGTTTAAGGTCTAGACAGAAAAAAATTAATTATGAATAATATTAGGCAGTGTTACAGCTTTTCGTTACTGTTCTTCAAATTGTAAGTCGAAGAAGCAATGATGAAATTGAAAGAGAATTCCAGAAGAGAGTTACAGGGTGACCCAAAACTCAGTTCGTATTTGGAAATTCAATAAATCGCGAAATAGTGTAGGTTGAGAGGGAAGCATTGACACACATGCATGAAATGACATGGGGATTTGAGAGGAAAAAAATGCACGAAATGCAGGTAGCACTTCATACGTTACAAAAGCAGTAATCAGAATAGAAACTGATTTTAGTAAACACGATGCTCTTTCTGGCAAATGCTCAACACGTCGGCCGATATCAACAACGATACTTGTAATCAAGGGACATTGTTCCGAACAGCACCGTACAGCATATAAGTAGATGTGGTGAGAAAATGTCGTCAGATACTGTCTTCCTTTTTAGTATGGCCAACGAAACTGGTAGGATTGCAACTTCTGGCAACCTCACAAGCTACACTACTGGCCATTAAAATTGCTACACCAAGAAGAAATGCAGATGATAAGCGGGTATTCATTGGACAAATATATTATACTAGAACTGACAGGTGATTACATTTTACGCAATTTGGGTGCATACATCCTGAGAAATTAGTACCCAGAACAATCACCTCTGGCCGTAATAACGGCCTTAATACGCCTGGGCATTGAGTCAAACAGAGCTTGGATGGCGTGTACAGGTACAGATGCCCATGCAGCTTCAACACAATACCACAGTTTATCAAGAGTAGTGACTGGCGTATTGTGACGAGCCAGTTGCTCGGCCACCATTGACCAGACGTTTTCAATTGGTGAGGGATCTGGAGAATGTGCTGGCCAGGGAAGCAGTCGAACATTTTCTGTATCCAGAAAGGCCCGTACAGGACCTGGTACATGCGGTCGTGCATCATCCTGCTGAAATATAGGGTTTCTCAGTGACCGAATGAAGGTTAGAGCCACGGGTCGTAACACATCTGAAATGTAACGTCCACTGTTCAAAGTGCCGTCAATGCGAACAAGAGGTGACCGAGACGTGTAACCAATGGCACCCCACTCCGGGTGATACGCCAGTATGGCGATGACGAATACACGCTTCCAATGTGCGTTCACCGCGGTGTCGCCAAACACGGATGCGGCCATCATGATGCTGTAAACAGAACCTGGATTCATCCGAAAAAAAGAAGTTTTGCCATTCGTGCACCCAGGTTCGTCGTTGAGTACACGAACGCAGGCGCTCCTGTCTCTGATGCAGCTCAAGGGTAACCACAACCATGGTCTCCGAGCTGATAGTCCATGCTGCTGCAAAGGTCGTCGAACTGTTCGTGCAGATGGTTGGTGTCTTGCAAACGTCCCCATCTGTTGACTCAGGGATCGAGAAGTGGCTGCACGATCCGTCACAGCCATGCGGATAAGATGCCTGTCATCTCGACTATTAGGAAAACGAGGGCGTTCCGTATTACCCTCCTGAACCCACCGATTCCATATTCTGCTAACAGTCATTGGACCTCGACCAACGCGAGCAGCAATGTCGCGATACGATAAACCGCAATCGCGATAGGCTACAATCCGACCTTTATCAAAGTCGGAAACATGATGGTACGCGTTTCTCCTCCTTACACGCGGCGTCACAATAACGTTTCACCAGGCAAGGCCGGTCAACTGCTGTTTGTGTATGAGAAATGGGATGGAAACTTTCCTGATGTCAGCACGTTGTAGGTGTCGCCACCGGCGCCAACCTTGTGTGAATGCTCTGAAAAGCGAATCATTTGCATATCACAGCATCTTCTTCCTGTCGGTTAAATTTGGCGTCTGTAGCACGTCATCTCGCGGTGTAGCAATTTCAATAGCCACTAGTGTATATAATCTCACGGATTGAGATGTGAGGATCTGGGAGGCCAAACCTGACGGTTGTGGTGGCTCAACACGCGCTCCTCACCAGACGATGTGCAGAAAAGATCTTTCATACGTGTAGGAGTACGTGGTGGAGCGCCATCATGCACAAAAGTTCTATCTTCCAGCTGGTGTTTATCAGCCAGGCTATGAATGATGCGACTCTGTAACATACCAGCGTACTCCCACCTGTCTCACTGATAGTTTGATAAGCAGCATCTCCTTTTCCAGCACCATCTGCTGGACACTTTTTGCACTAGCTTTTTATGTCAATAAAGCACCATGTCATTTAAGGCATGTGTATCAGTTTTTGTCTTTATTCCTAAATTATTCAGTGAATTAGTGCGTTTTCAAATGTTAACGGACTTTTGACTCACTCTGTAAAACTACAAGGGAGGACAGATACCTAATACCAACATTGGAAACGACACTGAACTGGAAGGAAGAATTGTCCTACATAGGAAGGAAGATTAGGCAGACGGGCCAAAGCAGACAGTGAGAACAAAACTAGTACAGGGGAGAAAAGCGTTCAGTAGTCACTCTGCTGGTATCAAACAGCAGGATGAGGAAGATGTGCTTGAAAGTGTATATAAATCTTGACTACAGGATTATGTGGAACCGAAAAGTGGGCCAGTGGAAGTCCAGAGAAGAAGAAAGTGGAAAAATTGGAAATACGATGCTGTCGAATAACGTTAAAAATTAAGTGCACAGGTCATGTGAGTTACTAGAATGAGTAGACGGGGATGAAGTTGTATGGAAGACACTTAGAGGGGATGTTGCCTGTAGTAATTACATTTAAACGACAATATTCCAAGAATACAGGAACCTTGGAGGAGACCATTAAATCAGGCGAAATCCTGGTGACTTGAAAGAAATGAATATGGTAAAACTATGATCACTGCAGATTTTAATAATATGAGAAAATTAGTGTACCAAAATGAAATAATTATAGGTACCTGAAACCCATATACCAATAACGTTGGTGTGTGCTACTCATAGCCTCCACGAAATACTTCATGTAGATGTTGTTTTTCTGAACATCCTTTAAGACTATTTGCTGTCACTTCACTGATCTGTCAGTTAGCTCTGTCATTCGTAGCTGATCTTCAGGAAAGTTACTATGTGTCGTGGAAAGAAACTAATGCAATTTTCCAAAACATGAAACTAGCATGAAAGTAATGACTTTGTAACACAAGTCTGCACAAATAAACTCCAGTCATCGTATGTGTGCAAAAAACTCATTTTCTTTTTAGTTCAGGACAATGTTGCATAATTGAATAGAGACTTGAAGGCAGACGTGAGAAGAATTACTATTCAACAGGGCGTGGGGGGTTATAGATATCGGCTACATTAATTGTTACACTGGTATGCTTTTATAATGGACATATTTTGCCAAGCCTATGTTCCTTTTAGAATGAGAAGAATAGAGAATTACATAACATCAGTGGGCATTGCTAAGTAATTGACAAGATTAAGAATCCAAGCTGTCTAATTAGTTATTAGAAAATGCTCAAGGGAAATTTTACAGGAAGCTAGTACAATCAGGAGGTACAACAAACTATCCACTGTGGAATTTTACTGGCAGAGATGATTTGCATACTTAAATGTTTTGAGCGTGGACTTAGTGTAGTGTCTTCATTAGTTCAAGTGTATTTTGTTTGTCAATTCATTTCTATTGTGTCACCATCAATTTGTAGAGCCCCATCAGAGCACATGAATAGTTATTTTGATCGTTAATTTTGATAGTTGTCTTAAGGGTTGATACTGTCTTTTCAGAACTGAATTGTCTCAGACATAGGTATAAAATATTGCATCTCAACAGAAAATGTTATTACTGTCACTGAGTGTAAGACAATTCTGTTTCATGTGAGTCATAAGCGAGTTTCTTTCCCGTTTTATTATTATTTACAGTTGGCTGAGAGTTGTTGATATATGTTTGGCAAGGTGGTATGAGGACGCTGTTTGAAATATAGCTACTGGTCTCAAAAAGATGCCTTTTACACATTTTTCTTGGTTTGTAATACTTTAGGATTTTTCTTTATTGTATTTGTCCGAAAATAAAGGAGCACCATTTTGGATGCTTATTTTCAATTAGATGTGGCACCTTTTCAGATTTCCAAAATCATAATACTGAAAGGTTACGACTCCCGTTTTCTTCATTAAAGGCAATATTTTCGTAGAATTTCATGAGGAACGTATGATTGTAGATCAATAAGCGGCCCTCATAGTTTGAACGACTGATCGCTTTTATGATGAAACAGCATATATATTACGTTTCAAAATTATTTTGTTAATACGATTGGTTTGATATTTTGTAAGCTGTTGCTAAACCACAGATTTTACATTTACTTGCAGTGCGTTTCATTATGATATTAAATCTGATACCCTGTTACTGTCTTGTTCTGGGTTTAGGTTTCTAGATGAAGTTTCGCTGTTATCTAAAAGCACATTATCTAAACTTCGATTTTGTCTACTGTCACTCGAGGCTTTGTGACAATAAATTAAAATCTGCGTGAATGAAATTCATTAGAATTTCGCTATTTGATGTCTGATACAATGTATTTGAAAATGTGATCAATTTCATTTTCTTTTAACGCTAAACAATGATTACTAGTAGCTTCATTTATAGCAAATGCATCATCACTTTGTTAGCCTATTGTTCACCAGTCACCAAATTAGACTTAGTGCATCGAACATGCTGGGGATCGAGCTGCAGCTAGTGATGTAGCCCGTAGCGCGTAACATACATCAGGTGTAAGGTCTTGTTCTGCAGGTGGCGTTTAATCAGTCCGAGTCTACGTCTACTACCTTCGAGCTAGTCCACGCACAGACACTACGTTGAAACTATGTTGCGAAACTCTGCTGCTAGCCACCATATGTAGCTGGCAATTGCGTACATCGTTGGCGAAATTATTCAGTTTCGAATCATTCCAACGCAAAACCAGCAGTTGCGAGTGTATTTTAGGTTAGTGGCGTTTCAGAAAGTACGAGACGGCATTGATAACTGAGAAAACTTAGTTTCTTCGTAGTTACGCTATAGATAATGCTATAGGATATTAATGATGCTCATTACAAGAACAGTGTCCTCGGTACTTACACAGTGCCAAAACTAGAGAGTAAAATGATGTCGCCGTTTAGACAGCCATTCATGAAACTGGTCTCACAAAGCTGGTTTCAATAAACAATTTTCACAGTTCAGTGTGTCCGTGTAAACTAGGCTTTTAACATTGAAATGACTCAGTAGGCACGTATACGTTATGTGTCGGTTCTATTGGTGGCTGGGCGAGATAGCGATACGTGTAGCCGCAGCTACGGAGAGCACGCGCGCTGTGTGAGCGCTACGCCGACGCTAAGTGTGCGGCGCAGCTATTTCGCGCGGCGGCGACACCTGTTTCCCTGGCGCCGCCTACGGCCGGGAAAGTGGCGCCACTTGGAAGAAATGCAGGCCGGCAGGCGGCCGTTGTAGCACTCCCATTGATTTCGTCCCTCTCTGCTCAGGCGCGGAGTTTTGCCGTAAGTTTCGTCTGCGTCGGAGGAGCCGAAACGACTGGCGCCCGCGATGTAGCAGTCCCGCCGTCCCGCCTTGACGGCGGTCGTTTAACTTTGCACGGATGACGCCGTTACGCTTAATGCCGCGCCGCCATAACTCGGGGGCCGTTTGGCCAGCTACTGCGTCCGGAAGAGATCCCTGACACAAACCGCCGGCGGAAGTAAGGCGCATTCGGTACAACCCAGCTGACGCTGAGTGTCCCGGGGGAGTGGATTTCATCGCCGGAACTGCCAGAAGTTCCTGAAAACCCATCAAAAGAAATGCTACAGCAAGAAGGAAGCGTCACGGCTGAAGTAAGGCAATCGCGATTACTAGACATCTTTAGTTTAAGAAATAGAGCAAGTAGATTCGAAAGGAAGATTAAGAGTCAATGTACCGCCCAGTATGAGGTCGATCAAGGTGTAGCCCAAGATCGGTTTTGGGAAAGAATGGAGAACGACTTTGATCTAGTTCTTTTGAGGGGAACCATCTTGAACTTCACCTTCTGCAATTTAGGAAAATGGATAAAAACGAAACTTTTATTACAGGACGGAGATTTCAATGGCCTTCGTTCTGAACAAAAAACCAATATACTTTACCACTGAAATACCTTCCTCCCTCCCGACTTTCCCTCACTCACATACATCTACATCTACAGCTACATGGATAGTCTTCAAATCACATTTAAGTGTCTGACAGAGGGTTCATCAAACCATCTGCACAATTCTCTATTATTCCAATCCATACAGCGCGCGGAAAGAACCAACACCTATATCTTTACGTACGAGCTCTGATTTCCCTTATTGTATCATGGTGATCGTTTCTCCCTTTGTAGGTCAGCGTCAACAAAATATTTTCGCATTCGGAGTAGAAAGTTGGTGATAGGAGCTTCGAGATAGGATTGCTCCGCAACGAAAAACGCCTTTGATTTAATGATTTCCATTCCGAATCCTGTATTATTTCAGTGACACTCTCTCCCCTATTTCTCGATAGTAAAAAACGTGCTGCCCTTCTTTAAACTTTTTCGATGTTCTCCGTCAATCCTATCTGGTAAGGAACCCACAACGCGCAGCAGTATTCTAAAAGAGGACGAACAAGCGTAGTGAAGGCAGTCTCTTTAGTAGATCTGTCACATTTTCTAAATGTCCTATCAATAAAACGCACCCTTTGGGTAGCCTTCCCTATAACATTTTCTATGTATTCCTTCGAATTTAAGTTCTTCGCAATTGTAATTCCTAGGTATTTAGTTGAATTTACGGCCTCAGGTTTGACTGATTTATCGTGTAACCGAGGTTCAATTGATTCCTTATAGCAGTCATGATGATGACTTTATACTTTTCGTTGTTTAGAGTCAACTGCCAATTTTCGCACAATACAGATATCTTATCTAAATAGATTTGCGATATCTTTTGATCTTCTGATGACGTTATTAGTCGATAAACGACAGCGTCATCTGCAAACAACCTAAAGCGGCTGTCTCACATTGTCTCCCAAATCGTTTATACAGATAAGAAAGAGTAAAGGGCCCATAACACTACCTTGGGGAACGCCAGAAATCACTTCTGTTTTACTTGATGACTTTTCGTCAATTACTACGAACTGTGACCTCTCTGACAGGAAATCACAAATCCAGTCACATAACTGAGACGATATTCCATAAGTACGCAATTTTACTACAAGCCGCTTGTGTGGTAAAGTGTCAAAAAACTTCTTGAAATCCCGAAACACGGAATCTTTCTAAAATCCCTTGTCAGTTGCACTCAGTACTTCATGCGAATAAAGTGCCAGTGGTGTTTCGAAAGAACGATGTTTTCTAAAGCCATGTTGACTGTGTGTCAATAAAAAATGGTTCAAATGGCTCTGAGCACTATGGGACTTAACATCTGAGGTCATCAGTCCCCTAGAACTTAGAACTACTTAAACCTGACTAACCTAAGGAGATCACACACATCCATGACCGAGGCAGGATTCGAACCTGCGACCGTAGCAGTCTCGCGGTTCCGGACTGAAGCGCCTAGAACCGCACGGCCACCGCGGCCGGCTGTGTGTCAATAGATCGAGGTAATTCATAATGTTCAAACACAATATATGTTCCAAAATCCTGCTGCATATCGACGTTAATGATATTGGCCAGTAATTTAGTCTATTACTCCTACTAACTTTTTTGAATATTGGTGTGACCTATGCAACTTTCCAGTCTCTGGGTAGTAATCTTTCGTCGAGTGAACGGTTGTATATAATTGTTAAGTATGGAGCTACTGCATCAGCATACTCTGAAAGGAACCTAAGTGGTACACAGCCTGGACCAGAAGACTTGCTTTTATTAAGTGATTCAACTTGCTTCACTACTCCAGGGATATTTACTTCTACGTTACTCACGTTGACAGCTGTTCTTCATTCGATTTCAGGAATATTTACTTCGTCTTCCTTTGTGAAGGCATTTCGGAAGGCTGTGTTTAGGAATCGTGCATTGGTAGCACTGTCTTCGATAGTATCTCGATTGCTATCGTGCAGAGAAATCCAGATTGTAAAATGCAGGAGGCGGCCATCGTCCAGGATACATCCCTCACACATAGAGACGAAAATATTTTATAAAGATATATGCACAGAAACGCTATATATCCGTCATATAATTCATTTTGTACAGCTGTTCACAGTACATTAACTATGGGGAACACACAGCAACAGATCAAACCACGTGTGTGCTAAAAGCGTAGGTACACGCATCAAAACATAGTCGCACTGAACTTCAGATGCTTTGATGTATCTTTGGACTCTTTCGTACGGTTTCATAGCTTTCTACTCCACAGACACGAAAGCTCTGTTCATATTGTTAAGCAGTCCAATGGAAATTATCTTTCCAGTTCCCGCACAGACACAAATGTATTGATTTAAGTTCGAAGAACCTGTGGGCCAGAGGAGTAGTCCATCTCTTCATAACCATCGATAATGGGACGTGTTATTTAGAAGCTGTCATACGTTAACACTGAAATTATCACTGATTTAGGATTGCATAATCTGATCAATAGTATCCAGACACCTACAATGAACATTAATATGGGGTGTGCCCATCCTCTGCCTTTGTAACGGCACTTTCTCTGAGATGCTTTGTAGTGGCCCTTGCAGAGAAATGTCTGAATGTCTGTGGAGGAATGGCAGCCCGCTCTTCCTCAAGAGCCGAAACCAGAGAGAAGGTAGTGACGCTGAGCGGTTGAATCTCGAGCTAAGCCGACTTAACCCATCCCAAAGGTATTCCACTGGATTCAGATCGGGACTCTGGGCTAGCCATTCCATTTCCGGAATGTTATTGTCCACAAATCATTCCCTCAGAATTGCTGCGTTGTCATGCTGATTGAAACCTCGGGGTCTCCGAACTCTTCCTCTACTCCATGTGGTACACAATGATTTAAAATCTGTTTTCACCCTTTCGCATTTAGCGTTTTCTTAAGCAAAATAAGGAGGCCACTTGCTACCCAACAAAAACACGCCATACCCAAACACGACATCATCTGTACTTCACCGCTGGCACCATACTTCATCTTCTCCAGGCAATCGCCACACGCAAACCCTTCCACCGAATTGCCACGAGGTATAGCGTGATTGATCACTCCAAATCGCTCGTTTCCAGCCATTCATTCACTGTCCACTACCGTCGTTCTGTATACCACCTCCAGCTTGACAATTTTACGGCATTCTTCTTAACTACCTAGGCAGATTGTGCTAGCTGGACTCCAGGTGGCACTTTCGAACTCACGAGCGACTCGCATTGCTATATGGTTCCTGTTGCCAGTACATAAGGTCTGTCTCATCATCATTTAATAGCCGTGTTAGAAAAGCGCTACATAAACAAAGAGCACTTCATCTCAGATTCAAGAGAAGTATAAACCTAGATGACAAACAAAATCTGAAGGGAAAATGAGCGCAAGGAGAACAACGAGAGAAGCGGTAAATCATTTTGAAAGTAAGATGTTGTCAACCGACTCGAGTAAAAACCCTAAGAGATTTTGGTCGTATGTAAAATCAGTAAGTGGGTCAAAATCATCTATTCATTCTCTCAGCGACCTCACTGGCACCGAAACGGAAGATAACAAAGAGAAGGCTGAAATAATAAATTCGGTCTTCCGAAGATGTTTCACCGTGGAAGATCGTAACACTGAACCTCCTTTCAATGGTCGTTTGAACATCGAAATAGCTGATATTGTGATAACCGCTCGCGGAACTGAAAAACAGCTAGAATTGCTTATTAGCGGAAAGGGTTCAGGACCAGATGAGATACCTATAAGATTCTATGAAGATCATGCGGAAGAACTTGCTCCCCTTCTAGCAGTAGAGAGCTTGAGCAACGAAAGGTAACTAACGACTGGGCAAAAGCGCAGGTAATTCCTGTTTTTAAGAAAGGCCGTAAGACAGATCCACACAATTATAGACCTATACTGTTGACGTCAATCTGTTGTAGAGTTATGGAACATATTTTATACTAAAGAATTATGTCGTTTTTGTAAAATGAACATATCCTCTATAAAAATCAACATGAATTCCTCAAACAGAAATCCTGCGAAATTCAGCTCGCTCTGTTCTTCCATGAGATCCACAGCGCAGTGGACAACTGCGCTCAGGTTGATGCCGTGTTCCTTGATTTCAGATAGGCATTTGACACAGTCCCGCACTGCCGTTTAACGAAAAAAATACGAGCTTTCGGAGTACCGGAGCAGACCTGCAATTGAATTCAAGACTTTCTTGCAGAGCGAACTCAACAGGTCGCTCTTGACGGAACTAACTCGACGATGTAGAGGTAATATCCAGAGGACCGCATTGAAGTGTGATAGGACTGTTGCTGTTTACAATATGTATAAATAATGTAGTACAAAGCGTCGGATGCTCTTTTATGGCTATTCGCAGATGATGCAGTCGTTTATACCAAAGTAGCAACAACAGAAGATTGTAAGAATTTGCGAAACGACCTTCAGAGAATTGATGAATGGTGCAGGCTCTGGCAGTTGACCCTGAACGTAAAAAACTGTAAAATACCGAGCGTACATAGGAAAAGAAATCTACTATAGTACAGCCATACTATTGATGACAAACAGCTGGAGACAGCGTCTGCGGTAAAATATCTAGGAGTAACCATCCAGAGCGACCTTAAGTGGAATGACCATATAAAACTGATAGTGGGAAAAGCAGACACCAGACTCAGATTCATTGGAAGTATCTTAAGGAAATGTAACTCATCCACGAAAGAAGTGGCTCATAAGGCGCTTGTTAGCCCGATTCCTATCAGGTAGAGAAGATCCAACGAAGGGCGGAGCGTTTCTTCACGGGATCGTTTAGCTGGTGACAGAGCGTTACGGAGATGCTAAACACACTCCACTGACAGATGATACAGGAGAGGCGTTGCGCATCACGGAGAGATTTACTATTGAAATATCGGGACAGCATTGTTCAGGAGGAGTCGGACAACATTTCACTTCCCCCCACATACATCTTGCGTATTGGCCACGAGGAGGAAATTCGAGAAATTAGAGCCAATACAGAGGCTTACCTACGATCATTCTTCCCACCCACTATTCGCGAGTGGAACAGGGTTGGAGGGATCAGATAGTGGTGCCAAAAGTACTATCCATCACACACCATTAGGTGGCTTGCGGTGTATGATATAGATGTAGATTTACATGTGGTTCCACTTAACAAACACACCACCAACTGTCGACATGGGCAGCTTTAGAAGGGTACAAATGTTTCTAATAGTTTTGTTCCTGCGGTGACTTCCAATCAGTATCCCACATTCGAAGTCACTGATCTACAGCAACCAACTCTTTCCGCAGTTACTGTTTCTCTGCTGACAAACGATACTTCTCATCTCCTTTTACTCTGGGGGGCCCTCTTCTAGTGAAAACTAGTGGCCACTTTGGCATTACATACGGATGTCAGGATGATTTCGATCAGGCGGGGTACATTAGGCACGAAGCACACATTTTGTCACTCTGATCGGGGTACATTTCTTAGAAGATCAGGTAGTGAATTCACGACGTAGCACTGTAAATTCGTTCGACAGTTGACAATTGCGAGCGGATGAACCAGAACGTTTGTGTGCTAACTGTGAAAAATTCTAGTTTGATGTGCTGTGAAGAATTATGAAAAACATTTTCTTATGCATAGTACTACAGTCGTCTTTTACCAGGTGTTCCGGTATGTAATGAGCGTTTAGATACAAATGTGTAGATAGGGAACATTTGTTGTGAACGAGCCTCAATTTTTTTGTTTGGTTGGTATGACATCTGTCAAAGGTATTTAGTATACATCAAGTCAAGGAACAAACAACATCATATGTTTTCATCGTGTTAACAATGTCGAATTTTGTACCAGAAAGTGATGATTTGCGGAAAGCATTAATTTCTTGTTTTCATTTGCGAAAGTGCTGCAGAGTCGCATCGAATGCTTGTCGAGGCATATTGTGATCATGCTCTATCAGAAGCAACATGCAAAAGATGGTTTCAACGGTTCAGAAATAATGATTGTGATGTAAGAAATGAAAAACGTGGAAGACCACTAAAAAAGTTCGAAGACGCCGAATTTCAAGCAATATTGGATGAAAATGATACTTTGAGTCAGCATCAAATGGCAGCAATGCTAAACGTTGCACAACAAACAATTTCTGACCGCTTGAAAGCTATGGGAAAGATCCAAAAGTGTGTAAAATTGGTGCCACATGAATTGAATGAAAGACAGATAGAAAACCGAAAAACCATTTGTCAAATTTTGCTTCAAAGACATGAAAGATACTCAATTTTGCATCGAATTGTTACTGAAGATGAAAAATGGATTTATTTTAAGAATTCTAAATGGGAAAAATCATGGGTTAATCCGGGAGAACCATCAACATCGACTGCAAAACGAGATCGATTCGGCAAGAAGACAATGCTCCGTGTTTGGTGGGATCAGAAAGATGTAGTGTATCATGAGCTTCTAAAACCCGGTGAAACTGTGACTACTAATCGCTACAGACAACAAATGATCAATTTGAACCATGCATTGATCGAAAGAAGACCAGAATGGGCCAGAAGACATGGCAAAGTAATTTTTTTACATGACAATGCACCTGCACACACAGCAAAACTGGTTCAGGATACAATCAAAACACTTGGCTGGGAGCTGCTACCCCACCCGCCGTATTTACCAGACTTGGCCCCTTCCGACTACCATTGGCCTTCATCATTGGGACACGCACTGACTGAGGAACACTTCGATTCCTACGAAGAAGTCGTAAATTGGGTGTCTGATTGTTTTGCTTCAAAAGACGAACATTTCCTTGGCGTGGTGTCCACAAATTGCCAGAAAGGTGGTCAAAATGTACAGAAAGCAATGGTCAGTACTTTGAATAAATTTTTTTTACTTTTCAATTCAAAATTAGTGTTTCATTTTCACAAAAAGAAGCTCATTTCATACCGGTACACCAGGTTCAAAAATGGTTCAAATGGCTCTGAGCACTATGGGACTTAACTGCTATGGTCATCAGTCCCCTAGAACTTAGAACTACTTAAACCTAACTAACCTAAGGACATCACACACATCCATGCCCGAGGCAGGATTCGAACCTGCGACCGTAGCGAACGCGCGGTTCCAGACTGTAGCACCTAGAACCGCTCGGCCACTTCGGCCGGCGGTATACCTGGTAATTTCATACGAAGGACATCTAGATCGTGCTGTTAAGATGTAATGTCACTGTTCCTTTAGAACTTGTCAGTTGACGCTGTTAATACTGTAGTGGATGGTTGCCAGGAGGTGCCGTATGAAAACTCGGCCGAGCTTTTCAAATGGTTTATTCGTTTCCACTAAAGTGCTTCGTTGATCTCGGTCTGCGTCACAGGCCCCGCAATTCTGAGGTCATTGCCCCTGTGCAACGCAACACTGTGTCTTGCCGGCCTTGTTCGCGAGCTGTAGAGTTCCGATGACGTCAGGATGGCTGCGCCAGCAGCCGACTCAGCGGCCACTGTCCGTGTTGACTGGGCGCTGCTCCGCTGGGAGCCGTAGGCCGGCCCCCCTGCTGCTTCTTACTTGGCTGGCGTAGCTGGGAACGTGGCGGCAACGATCCCATGCGATCTGGCGTCCGAATCTGCGGCCCCTCGCCACGAAAGTCTCCGGCGTGTGCCGGGAGCCGAGACGATTGTCTGCGGTAGCGAGCCGAAGAGTGGCACGCCCTGGCTGGCTGCAGACCCCACGTTGGCCTCAGAGGGTCGAACCAACGACCCGCCGTGGACTGGCACAACGTCGCCCCATCTGTTGCTGCGTTTAGGCCGGCGGAGTGACACGCCCGCCGTCCAGGAGAGCTGCCACACTTGAATGAATCTCGTTAGAAAACAACACCTATTTACACGCGGCTGCGCACCTCTTTTTCGCTAACGCATCGCTCCAAGTCACGTACGCACGACACCCCAGTTGCGCCAGCGGGCCTCTTCTGCCTATAGCTTGCGCCATACGAACCGAAACGTTTACTCTTTTCAACGGTTCTACGGCCCTGTGGCCTCCATTTCACTTTGGAACTGCTGGTCAGTGTAACTTACTGCAATCCAGCCCGCTGGCTGTAATTTGTGCGCTCCGAAATATTGCACCAAATCTAACTTCCCTATCGTAAACTGTGGTGTCGCTACAATACAGTCGCTGTTTATAAATGGACCTGGTAGTTTGTTTAAGTGATCAATTAAAGAAACAGCGATGTGAACGAAAACAAGCTACATGAGAGGGTTTTCGTTAGATGATTTCCTTTACATTTTTGTTATGGGCCTATCTCAGTAACGATGTCTCCAGTAAGTTCTTTCAGATTTTGGTACCGTGCTTAATCACCTACAGAAAATACTCGCTGCAGTTGGTTTACAGAATTTCGTCACAGTCGTGCTCCTCTACATGATGAATTTAGTGACGTTTTTATCCTCGAAAATATCATTGCTATGACCAGCACATTTCACAGGGTTTCAAAAATGGTTCAAATGGCTCTGAGCACTATGGGACTCAACATCTTAGGTCATAAGTCCCCTAGAACTTAGAACTACTTAAACCCAACTAACCTAAGGACATCACACACACCCATGCCCGAGGCAGGATTCGAACCTGCGACCGTAGCAGTCCCGCGGTTCCGGACTGCAGCGCCAGAACCGCACGGCCACCGCGGCCGGCTCACAGGCTTTGGAATGTGACTTACCATGAGGTACAGCCAGCATTAGACATATGGAAGACAACAGTACATTTAATTTTCCATGAAAATTTATCTGCAGGAGGATCTCTTACCAACGATTTTCGCACACTTAGACTGAAATTAAGAAACAAGTTTGAGCCAACAGGTGTAATTCGACTGTGTAAACTAAAGTCCCTATACAATATTCTAACAGATGTAGAGACCCGGGTTGGTTGCTGTTACGGTGGTAGGGTTGGGTTGAGACGATGGGTTTCCGTCAGGATGGTGTCCTTCTGAATGACATTTTTTCCACCTGACTGCAAAAATTTCTTTATTTCATATTACTATCATGATCTCGGCCTTAAGTCACTATAAAATACAACAATGTTGGCTACAATTAGACTTTGTCAAGTGAAGTCATTGTCAAAATGCATTGAATTCGGTGACCCAGTGTGTGCAAAAACACCAAAATGTGCGGAGGACAGGTAGAAAACATAATTAACAGCTATAACACAATTGGGCCAAAGGATGAACATAAATACAGCAGTCAAATGTGCAGTGAACATGGTCTGAAGATATTTTACAACAAAACTGAATAACAGTTGGTTAGGAGTACAGACTTGTGGAAAACATAGTGGTTCCATCTTTTAGAAGGAAAAGCTTGATTTTTACTGCACTGCTAAAATTACAATTTGTTGCCAGATTACACCATCTACATTATACTCAAACAAACGAATATTACTGTTCACTATAACGATCGTTTCCACAGTCAAACGCCGGCCGCGGTGGTCGTGCGGTTCTCGGCGCTCCAGTCCGGAGCCGCGCTGCTGCTACGGTCGCAGGTTCGAATCCTGCCTCGGGCATGGGTGTGTGTGATGTCCGTAGGTTAGTTAGGTTTAATTAGTTCTAAGTTCTAGGGGACTGATGACCACAGCAGTTGAGTCCCATAGTGCTCAGAGCCAATTGAAACATTTCCACAGTCAAACAGACGGCAGAAGTGCAGAAGTGTTGTCTGGTTCTCGACAGTAGTTTGTTACTTAATGCACCCACCATCAACCTATTTATTCATTCTAAGCAAAATACACTTTACCTCCATAATAATGGTACCAGAGTCAGGCAACTTTCATTTCAGAAGTTAATAAATTTTCAAGCATTTCGATTTAATGATTGCGAAAAAAAATTAAGTTTATTATACGCATTGAATTGAAATTTTCTGAAGAATACATTCGCAACGTCAAAATGGACACGTAGTATTGGCAGTTTTCCTGTGCTATTTCGATATAAAATTCTTTCAGTTCCTAGATCTCAAAGACAGACGATTTCTTAAAATTTGCAGGTACTGATATACAGAATTGCTCGAACATACAGAAAGATACGACGAATTCATAATGGGAATAAACAATAAAAATGCCATTTACGACACACAGAGCAGGATTTTAAAAGTAAAAGTATCTAATCAGTTTGGACTTGTCTGGATCGAGAACTACACACACGTCGGAAATTAATAAAAAAATTAAAATTACTGTTTCTTTTTGATAGCAGTATTTGGCTCATTTGAATGGGACGTCCAGCCCAAATGATGTCATTCATTCACACTTATGAACTTAATCATGATACAAAGTGGCAAAATTTTTCACATTGAAATTCCTGAAAGCAGCTTCAACGTGTCCTCATGTGAGGTCAGTACGACGTGACAGGTATTTCCACTCTACTAATTACGCTGTTGGCGACTCGATGGTCGCAATTTCGAGAGTAAAGCCGCCGTACTGCATTCAAACGCCCACAGGCTGAGCTCTCTAAAAGTATAAGGATAGCGAATGGAGCCAGGGGATCAATATGTAAAGCAGAAAAAGAAAGAAAAAATATATACACCTCCGTGATTTTTTCGCGCTTCACTCACGCGCAGTTAGCTGTTCGTAAAAGCATCAGCCAATGAGAGCCGCGCGCGGATTACTGAAATTACAGAACGCTTCCGCTCCAACTACAGGGATTTTATTCTTTCCTGCCCTCCTGGCGGGTATTAAATCGCGCCGAATGAGTTGGAGTATTTAACCGCCTGCGCGAGCGCCAACAGTTTAAATACAACGCCGCGTAATTTCTCGGGGCCTAACTTCAAATTTAGCAGCCGTGTGCTAATGGGAGAAGGGCCGAAACGGGGTCGCAGGGACTGCGCGTTTTGCACGGGGGTGGCGGCCAGTGAATCACGGACCAAGGGGAGGGTGGGACGGGGGAGGAGGTGTTGCGGGTCATGCGCGACCGCTCGACCGCACACAAGTGCACGACCTCCGCACGCTCGCTTATAATTAGCGCACACGCCGGACTCGCACGGCAGCCATTTAAAGCTCGCCAGACACGCCCAGACATATTCGACTACTGATGGGCCCTGGGCCCATTAGGGCGCAAATGGCCGCCCGGCTGGCACTGAATCAATTAATTGACGAGTCATCAGAGCGCATTCGCGTCACGTGCAATACGAGCAGGACGTGTAGGCACGGGGTGCTACGAACTACCACGACAGCGGCTTACGATAACCTGACGTAACACTTCCTGATAAGCAGTTGAGGCCTGTGATTAGTCTTTCTGTCATATAATACGATCAGTCATCAGATACTTCTCAAGTACACTTCTGCCGTGGTTATACACTGTCCAGTCACATCAGTGTGACCAACTGTGAAAAGACTGAATGACCTCGTTTTGCAGCGTGGACCGCCGCGATACGTAAGAGAAGAGCGTCAAAGAGATCTTTATTAAAAAAAATATCCTTATTTGTTCAAATCTGCTATAAATCCACTATCTAAGTTATTAGTGGATCATAATATAGCACAGTTTTGTTTATTTCTAAGAATTACATCGACTGCCTTTACCGTTACAGATTGTGCCAGTGAATATAAAAGGCGGTCACAGTTTATCGGCCCACCGAGGTAATCTGTGGGCGTGCCCCTGGCAGTGGGCTGTCCCGTGAAACTTTCTCATTCGCTGCAGAGTTCTTAATAGAGAACTTTCAAAAGAAATATGTATCCTACCCTGAATCTAATTCTACAGTACTGTTGAATTAAGTGCTGTTGGCAGGTTCATGCTAATAGTCGCATCTTCCTCCTCAACGAACAGATGCGAAATAGCTACGTCTTTTATGTTCTACTATTGATCATTTTCTCGTAAGAATCCTCACAAGATCTTTTGTGAAATGTTATATGCCAAGATGTTTAATATGTCAAAAGTTTCCTCTTGTCTAAGTAGATGGGGGTTGTTTGTAATCAGGAAGTCATTGTTTAAATTCGGCTGCTAGGTCATCATCACATGTGTGGCACTCATAGACAACGTCGTCTGAAGTGCCCTCTACCACTCCACAGCCATACGCCAGTGTAGCCCGCTTCCCGAACCGGCATTAATATGCCGGGTACGGTCCGCGTCCTGTAAAAAAGACAACAGTCCCCTTCTTGGTTTGAAGCAGTTAAGGTTCAAACGTTCTCTGATGTTTGATAACAGTTGAATGATTCTCCTTCCAGATTCATCCGATTCCCAAAGTTTATTACCAAAGTTCTTCTCCCCGCACGAGAGGTCTAAGGCGCTGCAGTCATGGACTGTGCGGCTGGTCCCGGCGGAGGTTCGAGTCCTCCCTCGGTTCATGGGTGTGTGTGTGTTTGTCCTTAGGATAATTTAGTTTAAGCAGTGTGTAAGCTTAGGGACTGATGAACTTAGCAGTTAAGTCCCATAAGATTTCACACATATTTCATTTTTTTTCTTCTCCCCGCCTTTTGTTTGTAAAATTATCCAGAACTTGAAACCCAATAATTTCAACCGTCGTTTTTTACCCAGTATCATGAAGCCTGTTCTCTTATTTTGTAGCCAAGAGGGCAAAGTCCCATTAGCACTAATAAGGCCCCAACATAGTGTAAGATGTTTCGCTGCACTCTCTTCACAGCCATGGTAAGCGTGACGCTCGTGAGCCTATGTGCCCAGACGTCAGAGCAGTTTCCCACAAAACTGTATACTGTTGTGGCATAATGTAATTGTCTGGATGTAAATGGAACCTCCTATATCCAATTCAAATTAGGTTCTTTAGTACGCTGAGCGATCTCTGAGTTACTGCTTCTATGTCAGCCGGAAATGCTTCTGCCGCATCAACAGTGACGCCAATGTACCGGGCCTGGTGAAGTAATAAAACCCAGTACTTTGTCCTCGATGGTGAGTGTTCTTCGGAGGTGAGGGTATCATCTGGAGTGCCCCATGGAAGTGTGGTAGGTCCGCTGTTGTTTTCTATCTACATAAATGATCTTTTGGATAGGGTGGATAGCAATGTGCGGCTGTTTGCTGAGGATGCTGTGGTGTACGGGAAGGTGTCGTCGTTGAGTGACTGTAAGAGGATATGAGATAACTTGGACAGGATTTGTGTTTGGTGTAAAGAATGGCAGCTAACTCTAAAGATAGATAAATGTAAATGTAAATTATTGTAGATGAATAGGAAACCGTAATGTTTGAATACTCCATTAGTAGTGTAGCGCTTGACACGGTCACGTCGATAAAATATTTGGGCGTAACATTGCAGAGCGATATGAAGTGGGACAAGCATGTAATGGCAGTTGTGGGGAAGGCGGACGGTCGTCTTCGGCTCATTGGTAGAATTTTGGAAGATGTGGTTCATCTGCAAAGGAGACCGCTTATAAAACACTAATACGACCTAATCTTGAGTACTGCTCGGGCGTTTGGGATCCCTATCAGGTCGGATTGAGGGAGGACATAGAAGCAATTCAGAGGCGGGCTGCTAGATTTGTTACTGGTAGGTTTGATAATCACGCGAGTGTTACGGAAATGCTTCAGGAACTCGGGTGGGAGTCTCTGGAGGAAAGGAGGCGCTCTTTTTGTGAATCTCTACTAAGGAAATGTAGAGAACCAGCATTTGAGACTGATTGCAGTACAACTCTACTGCCGCCAACTTACATTTCGCGGAAAGACCACAAAGATAAGATAAGAAAGATTAGGGCTCGTACAGAGGCATATAGGTAGTCATTTTTCCCTCGTTCTGTTTGGGAGTGGAACAGGGAGAGAATATGCTAGTTGTGGTACGAAGTACCCTCCGCCACGCACCATATGGTGGATTGCGGAGTATGTATGTAGATGTAGATGTAGAACTGGTGAGCCCTCGATTCTGACTGTTGGATTTCTTACTAGCTGATTTTTTAATGACAAATATGTCGATTTATTCAAAGTAATGTTCATTTTAGCTTTATGGCACTATTCAGTGACTATGGTCATGGCCCTGTCTAGGTTCAAGATTATCCTCGCGTCTATGGTCGCGTAAGGTATCTCCTCCAGCACGTCCTCACTGCTCTGTAGGTTCTTCAGCTTTGGCTCCATTTTAAGACACACCGCCCTTCCCCACTTCCCCAGAAAAAACGCGGCTTCAGGACAGAGCCATGTGGCATTCCTGATACTCCCAGTAGGGCATGATACTCAGATATCCCTTCCCTCACAGTAGCTCCGAAGATAGCCATAAAGTGCTTTTGCGCACTCTATATCTTGTATGTAGGAAAAGCCCGAAGGCCACCAGACGTGGTCAAAAGCGCCACTGACGTCTGCCATGATGCCAACTACATAGTTATGCAGGACTGAGTCACAGATTTCATCCGCCAGCGCAACTGTGTCACACGCCAATCACCCTGGCCAAAAGCCAAACTGCTTCTCACTCATCCCACACAGCACTCTGTATGCCGTCAATCTGTCAGCCAGTAATTTTTCAAATAGTTTCCGTAACACGCCCAGGAGACTTATTAGCTTATAAGACTTAACTTCAGCTGTATCCTTATCTGGACTTTTCCTAATAATTACATCATTCACCTGTTTCAAAATCTGGAGGAATTCACCAATTTGAGGAATTCATTGTACAATGTGGTGTGACGTTGAACTAGCTCGGGGTTAAGGAACTGTAGTATTTCAGCTATAATATCGTCAGATCTTGGACCTTTTTCGCTCTTCAAGGATGTTATCTTTCCCGCTACCTGAAGGTACCGACAGGAATGTGAAGCTCAAAAGGTTCAAATGGCTCTGAGCATTATGGGACTTAACATCTGAGTCCATCAGTCACCTAGAACTACTTAAACCTAACTAACCTAAGGACATCACACACATCCATGCCCGAGGCAGGTTTCTAACCTGCGACCGGATCCAGTCTGAAGCACCTACAACCGCTCGGTCACTGCGGACGGCGAATGTGAAGCCATGCCGACTAAAGTACCGTGGCCAGTTCCGCTACGAGCTTTGGTCGAGGATCCATGGCGCGAACATACCGATCGAAGAGGTCGCGTAGATCCTCTATTAGGTTTAAATACGGAGAGTTTGCTGGCCGGGTGCGTATGGGAAATTCATACTGATGCTCTCTGAACCACTCACGTACACCAGGAAGCAACGTCTCAAGCACTGTGTCCAAGCTACAGGTGTTTCTTGGCCTCCAGAATAGTAAACCGCAACCTCCACGTTCTGCCCTCTCTCAGGGCAGTAAATGTCCACCCCCTGAAGAACACGAGTCCCTCTTTAGCCGACAGCGACTTCTGAGGAACATGTAGCCCACTTCGCCCTTTCTCTCAAGGCTCAGCTCTAATTAACTCCTAGACATGCAGTACTACAGGAATTGTCAGTATTTGGTGCTAGGCAGTAGCAGCCAGTGAAATGATTAATAATCAAATTGTGTATTATAGACAGTGATCTAATATAAATATAGATCTAAAAGAATGTTAAATGTATGGCGGCAAAGTCTTCAGACCTTACATGATATCATCTTAAACAGTAACATATAGTCTGAGTTCCAGATTAGAGACCATGGTTAGAAAAGTGAGGTAACAGTTGTACTGTAAAAATGACATAAAGAAAGTTTGATTAACGAGGTACGGGCTATTCATTCGTCTTGTGGGTACTGTATTTATTTCCTGTTGAGGTCGAACGCCGATCGCCATGTGATGTGGTTGGTCCGGCCCCTGGAATCGCGGTTGCCACATGCAGAACGTATACAGGGTCCAGTCACATTAAGATGACCATCGCCTAGGTTCTACGATAACGTGCAGTAACCACTTACAGTTGGCAGGTGGCCACATCAGCAGTGGAGGCTATGTAAAGCGTGTCGAGGGGATGTGGGAAATAGTGCAGTCGTTTCGTATTGCAGAAGTTTAACGATTTATCAGACGTCCCAAAGGACGTGGTCATTGACTTTGGGCCAGGAATGGAAGCATTTCCGAAATGGATAATTCTGTAAACTTTTCAATTGATGACACCGTTAAAACATGCCCTGCGGGACAAAATGGCATTATGCAAAACTGCCCAAGAGGCAACTTTGTTGCACCACAGGCTATAGATGATTGGGCTGAGCGACGACTGTAGGAAAGTTCACAGGCGAGTAGTCGTGCAACTGTAGAGCAACGGACCATCCAGATGAACCTAGGGCTATCAACAGTGTCTCCTCAACAACCACTCAGCCAACATTGCTTCGTATGGGTATCCGCAGCAGACGCATGGTTCTTGCTCCCGTGCTGACTGCTGTTCCTCGGCGACCAAGGCTGCAATTAGCACGCCAGTACCGCAAATGGACGCCCCAATGACAGGTGACAGGTGGACTTTTCGAGTGAATCGCGTTTGTTGCTCCATCCGACGCATACTCGTTGGCGTGTGCGGCGTGAAACGTCTCAATAAACATCCTCCAACAATCGTCTGTAACATTCCAGGCTTATGGTTCAATTACTTTTGTATTTTAGGAAAAAGCCTATTAGAAGAATAATAGCAATACCAAACAATAGTAGTTACAATGCCCTTTGTACCATAAACAATCCAAATCAGTTTCAGGAAATTAATATATGGAAAATGTTTAGATAAAAGTATAATATATTTCGTTCTTATCATCTGTAAATGGTAGGAATTAAATCTCGAGCATAATTAACAAAATATAGATAACTGATCGTTTGGCATTGTTAGAACGCTTATTTCTGCAATTTCAATATTAACGTGATTTTTATGTGTTGAGAAAATGTCTTAAACTTGTTCTAGAAAAGTAGAGAATAGTCTACAATGTTTGATAAAGTTGTTAAACTATATCACATTATAAATTATGTTTTGCATTATTATAACCAGTAGTACATTGTAGGAAGAGTATAAATACTCGGCCTCGAGTACTGTTAGGGCAGATGAGTGTTGGACCCACTAGAGGACAGATCTATGCGTACAGTTGAGGTAAGTTCTTGGTGCATGATTCAGGTTTGGATTTACAATGGAGCAACTCGTGTGTTGGACATTGTCTAAAACAGCATATTAGAACCGCGAAGTGATAGTATATTTCGGAGTGTTAAGCAGTATGATTTAATATCGTAAAAAACAGAATGATATCTGACTTTATATTCGTACTTCGAGTATTGGTATTGACCAATGCAATGGACCTCACATACGCATTTCTACCAAATTACTGCATCTGGACTATTTAATATCGGCAGTGTAGCATGTGCTACCATCGGTTAGCTGTATTAGTAACAACGAGGCTTATTACACCGAAGATTGATCATGAGCTCATAAGATACAGGTTTTGAAGTGAATAAAACTACGTACTTTCTTTACTTCAGTTGTGAACTACATCACTGTAGTGAAATCCATCATGGTATCCTGTATTTATTGAACAAGTATATTTTAACTCATGTATGCAGTCGTCGAGGGACACCGAAATCAAGATATTCACAGGTATTTAAACCATTTTCAACTACTCACTGCCGGCCGGAGTGGCCGGGCGGTTCTAGGCTCTTCAGTCTGGAACCGCGCGTCCGCTACGGTCGCAGGTTCGAATCCTGCCTCGGGCATGATGTGTGTGATGTCCTTAGGTTAGTAAGGTTTAAGTAGATCTCAGTTCTAGGGGATTGATGACCTCAGATGTTAATTCTCGTAGTGCTCAGAGCCATTTGAGCCAGTTACTCACTAACCGGTGGAACGTTATACGTCATAAGGGGAACGTTTTCGTGGAATTCCCTGGAACTCTGAACTCGTCATTCTGAATTGCTTAATGGATCAACACGAGCACACAACTATCATTGGGGACCATGTCCAATCCCACATGCAGTTTACTTTTTTTCGGCACGATGGAATTTACCGGGAGGACAATGCAACAATTCACACGTGTGTGGTTCGAAGAGCCCTAAGATGAGTTTAGCGTGCTCCCCTGGCCACCAAACGCATCGGATTAAACAGAGAATCTGTGGGACCACTTAGATCAAACTGTTCGCCCCATGAATCCTCACCTGAGAAACCCAGCACAGCAGGCCACTGCATTGGTCCAGTGAAAAACTTTTCTGTAAACATTAGATGAGAACACCAAACTATCTCCAAACCAACTAAACTATAATTATCTCTTCTTTTATCAAAAATATAGAGAAGCAAAATAACAGCTTTATTCTCGCTTATTAACCATGGGTTCAGAATGGTTCAAATGGTTGTAGGCACTATGGGTCTTAACATCTGAGGGCATCAGTCCCCTAGGCTTAGAACTACTTAAACCTAACTAACCTACGGACGCCACACACATCCATGCCCGAGGCAGGATTCGAACCTGCGACCGTAGCAGCAGCGTTGTTCCAGACTGTAGCGCCTAGAACCGCTCGGCCGCAGCGGCAACCGTGGGTAATAGTGATGAAACGGCTGTCTGCCTCTAATTACAAGCTCCAGACCGGCACCATCTCTGAAGCTATGATTTTCCGTTTGCTTCAACAAATTTCTTCAGCATTGTGACAGACTTTACATAATAATAGTCGTCTGTAATGTACACGGAATCAGTACTAAAATAATGTAACAAAAAGTGTGGTAATTCATCTCTGCAAAAGCCTGTGCCTGAGGCAGCTCGATACTTTTTCTACGTGACACCTATGTATTCATTCTGACGCACCATAGTGTCAAGAAAAGTAGAATAATAATTTTATATAGCAACGTTGTCAAGAGATAAACTGTATGTTGTCTAGGAAGTCAATCTCAAAATCTCTCGATAACGAGGACTTGGGGCAGCGATACAGAAATGTCAAATCTGTTTTACATTAGTCTATAGATACGATCTACGAGCAACATTGAGAGGGACGAGGCAGACCTGCCGTGGTTCAATGGACATATTGGAAAGAAGTGACGAAAACGAATGGAGCATCTTCCCATATTTAAGTCAAGTTGAAAGGCCGTTGAAAAACAAAAGCTGAAAATGAATGTGACGAGAGCAATACGAAAAGTATTCATTGAACTGGAAAGTCATATTCTATATAAATCTTGAGAAGTGTTGATCTTATACAAAATCAGTAAACAGATCAAATTTATCCATTCTGTCATTAAGTGGTCACACTGGCAAGGGAACTGAGGGTGACAGACGTACGGAATCGGGTTGTAACAGGATACCTGTACGATTCTGCGTAGAAAAAGCAGGAGTTTATCTAGGTCAATGGAGCGTCGGTGCTTTCAGAGCGGTTTGGTAAACGTGCTCCTCATTTCCTTTTCCACAACAGTCCCGTCAGACAGTTACTGTTAAACACTGTATCGCGGACGTTAGTCTGTTGTAGAATCATTAAACATTGTTTTCTCTCGCATTACAGCTGTCTGGGAGATGAGATATCCCGACTGTACAAATCCTCATGGATTCCGCAAGCAGTGATCTTGTGGTACTTCAGTGACTCATCGTCCATGATAACGGAAAGACAGCACCTAGAATGTTGTTGTACTCTCTAGCTTCTACAGTCTACATGAGGTAAGCTTCATATTGTATACAGAGAAGTCGCAATGCCAGCAAAAAACCGTAGCGAAATACAGGAAGACCTGCAGAGGGCCGACGCGTGGTGCAGTGAGTTGCAATTGACCTCAGAAATGAACAAACTTATTGCGAATACGGTGACAGAAAGGCTCTGACGATTACAAATTTTCAGAACAATCACTGGAAGCAGTTACGTCCACAAATTATCTAGGAGTATGCGTTTTCTCTGCCTCGTGATGACTGGGTGTTGTGTGATGTCCTTAGGTTAGTTAGGTTAAGTAGTTCTAAGTTCTAGGGGACTGATGACCATAGATGTTAAGTCCCATAGTGCTCAGAGCCATTTGAACCATTTTTGGAGTATGCGTACAGTGTGATATGAAATGGAACTAATCACACATAATAGACCTAACCACACATAATCAATGTCGACAAAGCCAGATGCCACATTTATATTTGTTGGGAGAATATCCAGGGAATGTAGTCCATCAACAAAGGAAGTAGCCCGTAGAACACTCGTTCCGCCAGTAAATGAATACTTCTCGTCAGTATCGGATCCATAGCGGACAGGACTAATAGGAGAAATAGGGAAGATCCAAGGAAGAGCAGCGCGTTACGTTACAAGCTGATTCGGTAAGCACGAGATCCTCACAGAGATGATCTAACAGCTCTAGTTGCAGACACTGCAAGAGAAGCGTTCTGCATTGCGGTGTGGTTATTGATAAAGTTTCAAGAGCGTACCTTCGTAGAAGAGTCGGTAAATGTACTGATTCATGCTTCGTATATCTCGCGAAAGACCATGAAGGTGAAACTGGAGAGATTCGAGCTCACACGGAGGTTTCTCAACTGTCTTTCTTCGCGCAAACTATTCGCGACTGGGACAGAAAACCAAGAGTCGAGGTTTATAGTGATACACAAAGTATTCTCCGTCAGAGGCCGCAAGATGGCTTGCCGATTACATATGTAGATATAGATGTAGATGTTGACTGATAAACCTCACTAGCCGGCCGCGGTGGCGGAGCGTTTCTAGGCGCTTCAGTCTGGAACCACGCGTTTGCTACGGTCGCAGGTTCGAATCCTGCCTCGGGCATAGATGTGTGTGATGTCCTTAGGTTAGGTTAGGTTTAAGTAGTTCTAAGTCTAGGGAACTGATGACCTCAGATGTTCAGCCCCATTGTGCTTAGAGCCCTTTGAACCAAACCTCATGAGGTTAGTTCAATTACTGTGACTGAAATGCTTTCTTGTTTGACTTCCTCTAGTTTACTGAATTTTTTTAATAATTTGCTTTAAATTGCTGTCGCTATGATGATCCTGACATCTGTACCAACGAGACAGTGGCCTTTTTGCAAAGTAATCCATACATAAAAGCACAATTCAAACATTTCAGTTATCACGTAGCCACGTGAAAGACTGTCTATCCACGATCTTACGACTAAACTCTCATCGGTACCAGTCTTCTGCTCTTTAAGGAGCTTCCTGTTGTTTGATTTTGTTGCAGCAGGTCACTCCGTTCTTCAGGCTATTGGATTTTCATTCATGAAGCAGACCCTCCTATTGTGAGTCCTTTTCCGCACTTGCATGCTCTTCTCCTCTTTACAGCCATCTGAAACTGTTTCTAAATCCTTTACGCTTTCTCTGTATACACCCAGTCCCGTTTCTTCATCAATTGCAGTAACATTCAGTAATAACCTTTCTCACTTCAAATAGTTCAAATGGGTCTGAGCACTATGGGACTAAACATCTGAGGTCAAGAGTCCACTAGAACTTACAACTACTTAAACCTAACTAACATAAGAACATCATATTGTAACAAATAAGCCCTCGGTCACAAATTGACCTGGTTTCGACGCTACCATGAGCTTCGTCTTCAGAATTAGACTAACTGTACTAAAACATTAGGTATATAGTACATTAATAAAATTAAAGTTTGTACTGACCCGGAAAGATGCAGAACTTACAAGTCACATATTAAAATAAATCTAAGCCGGAAAGGCGACGTCATGAACACTTGTGAGATGGCGAGCCGATAAGGGCTGCTAGTACTGTGAACAAGGGTTGCAAGACTGAGGTGCTCACTTTAGAAAGTGTGGGCAAGTAAACATGGTGTTGCTACGAGCGCCATCTAGTAGCCGCAGAAACAACTAGGCTACTGTACATTCAAAATTAGACACATGAAATTGTGATGCAGCTCATTCAGGCATAACGTAAGCATTAATAATAACAGGATGAAGTTACATATTTATCTGCTTTAAATAGAGATACATTTTGTAACGTAAAAACGTTAGTTATGACGTACAAGAAAACAGCAAAGATGTGACAGGAAAACAACATTTCGGTAAACTGCATGAGGAAATCTGAATCAAAGATCAAGCAATGGCTTTATACAGTCAGAAAAGTTTTTATATAGCAGCTGCAGCTGTGCGTTGAGAATGAGGCCATCATGACGAGTGAGATATTCCTCTAAGGCATCTAGCCTACGCCCCTTCTTTTCGGTATGCAGAATATTGTTATCGCCTATGGCTTTAGGCACGTGTCCAGTAATTAAGAGATGATCAGCAAAGAATGAATTTAGGGGACTGGTGCCGTTCTTTCTCAAAAGATGTTCTTTATATCGGATGGTGAAAGCACGTCCGGTTTGCCCTATATAATAGGAGGAGCAGGTATCGCAGATGATCTTATAAACGCCAGAAGTTTCTGTAGGGGAGCGAATGGATTTCAAATTATGAATGAAGTTTCCCTTTAGATTATTATTAGTAGAGAAGGCAACATTGCAGTTGTATTTTTTGCGAAGCATGCGCTGAATCTGATAGGAAATAGGTCCTATGAAAGGAATAGAAAAACTTTGTTTGGGTTAATTTCAGTGCATGAGGTGTTGAGCGTGGTAGTTCTTGCAGTTTTCTTTTTTAGGATATCGTCCACTATGTTAGGCGTATATTCATTATTGACTGCTATGGTTTTAAGGAAATTAATATCCTCATTAAACTTTTCTGTTGGAAGTGATATGGAGGTGGCTCGGTGGACGGCAGAGTGAAAAAAGGCCATTTTTTGAGACTGTGGATGAAAAGAGGAAGCAGGCACGATTTGGTCAGTATACGTTTCTTTTCGAAAAATAATGAAAGTGATGTTATTGTCTTTTATTGTAAGCGTCAAGTCTAAATAATTTAATTGACGGGTATCGTTTTCGAGTTCAATAGTGAAAGAAATTTTTTCATGGAGGTCGTTAAAAAGTTTAAATATACGATCAATTCTATCGGCGGGTCCGTTATAGATGTCATCACACACATCCGTCCCCGAGGCAGGATTCGAATCTGCGACCGTAGCGGTTGCGCGGTTCCAGACTGAAGCGCCTAGAACCGCTCGGCCACCACGGCCGGCTCTTTTCCATCCCTGAAAACAAGAGGCATACTGTCTGCCAAACGCATTCGGCATACTCGTCAATCATAAAGTCTTACAGTACTAGCTCTGCCTCTAGCAGCACTAGCAGTTTATAATTCAAGTATGAGGTTAATTACCTGAGGGCATTTACCTTTCTTTATTTAGCGAATTTAATGCTTCAGTAATACTTGACAATAATAGCCTCTGTTTAGCTTCACTCTAATGTAAACGCCATTACGTTTGTACTGAAGTGAGAAGTCATTAAAAGGGGTCTAGCAGGAGTTCCAATATTTCAGTGCCACTGCTCAGACGGATTACGTAAAGAGGCTATGAAATTAAGAGACTTTCGGAAAGCATTCAGACATCCACTCGTATTAACTGCGATTATGTTCCGCAATGAAGTCGGATGATTTCAGTGCAATATGCTTTTTACCAGCGGAAAGATAATCCAAACGAAAAACAATTAATTTGTTTTGTGTTACATAATTAAAATTTTTGTCAGTCTACTGGACGAGCTTCGTCTGCTTGATTAAACATCGTTTCGCATCAATTAAAGCGCTGCCTAATAAACTGCGGTTAATTTATTCTAACGCTTATCGCAGTAATTTAGGGGTTTCATTTCGCTAATCGTCGCAACGATGCAGAGTGCTACTCGACCGTATCTTCTGTTTAAAACCAGGTCCTTTCCGCTCATTTGATTAGAATCGGTTGGATACGCTTTTCGCAGCACAGACCTATAAAGCTCATATTTTTACGAATACATAATCGATTGACCATTCACACAGTACAAAACTGGTGTTCACGTACAGGTGTTAAAACTTTTAAAATGGAAAACTGAATGAAATTGTCTCACTGGACAGGTGATTGTTTTTCCTACTGAAGAAAGCTGAAAGGTTAGTCTAGCCACGCCAACAGTTAATCTACTTCATTTTGTAATAGCTCCCTGTAACATAACAAAGCATTGAAGTAATCAACTCTTCATTGTCCCAATCACATACATATTTTCTTCCTTATTTAAATCTGTTAAATCAATAATTTAAAAATACCTTAGATAACTTCATTTCCCCACTATCAAAGCATTAATTTATAACAATTTCTGTACAGATATACACCATAAGAAACAACTCAAGTTACAAAACCGGTTGTGTGAGTCTGTTATCGACTTCAATAAATACAGCTATTTGGGGCTATTGGACTTTTCATTCAGTGTCCTGAGTATCCTTACGAATGTTGAACATGTCGAAAAGCAAAGTATCGATACTGCACAGAATTCACACATTACACCAAAGTAATTGTGCTTGCCTTTAATGGCTATAAGAGACTTAGCTCGGTAGTCTCAATAATAATTTCGATTTTAAGGACCGAAGAATTTCGTTGTTGGAGAATATTACGTTAATATTTTAAAGAGGGAAAAATTTAATGTTTTCTAGAACGATTTTTAGATTTAAAGTAGGAAGAATTTCAGTTTTGTGGAATTTTATATTTTAAAGAGGCAATAGCCTTAAGGTATTTAAGGCAGGAAATTTTAATTTTGTAAAAAAGAAGAAATTTAGATTAAAAGAAGAAAGAATTTCAGTTTTAAAGAATCTTATTTCTTATGGGGAAGAGGATTTTTGGCCGAGCGTTTCTAGGCGCTTCCGTCTGGAACCGCGCGACCGCTACGGTCGCAGGTTCGAATCCTGCCTCGGGCATGGATGTGTCTGATGTCCTTAGGTTAGTTAGGTTCAAGTAGTTCTAAGTTCTAGGGGACTGATGACCTCAGATGTTAAGTCCCATAGTGCTCAGAGCCATTTGAACCATTTGAAGAGGATTTTATGTTCCTCTAAGAAGGGCGCTTTTAATGTCTTAAAGAAGGAAAAATCTTAAGCTTTTAAAGAAGGAAGGAATTAATGTGTTAAACGACGCAGAAATGAGGATTTGAAGAAGATATCAATTTCTCAAGATGGAAGAACCCCAGATTTCAAGAAGATGGTTTTAGGTTTTGGAAGATAAGAATTTACCTATTTAGCTTTGTTTCGAATAGTACTGAAATTTCGTTTGAAAAATGTAGATTAGTTATTTATCGAGTAAAGGATCTGAAGGCCACTAAACATGGGAAGGGATGGGCTAAGGTCTTGCGTAGTTTTTCAAAAAATATAAGAAAACCCTGTCCTGACAGGCCATTAAGGTCCAAGAGTACCGATCGCCTGCCGTGTCGCCCTTAGCCCTTAGGCATCACCGAATGCGGATGAGCTTGTGAATTACGCCGCTACTTCTCGGACAAGTAGCTCCTTAATTGGTCTCAGGATGGCTAAGTGCATCCCGCTTGCTAACAGCACTCTGCAGACCCGGATGGTGACGCACCCAAGTGATGGCCAAGCCCGACAGCGATTAACTTTTGTGATATAACGGGAAACGGTGTTACCACTGTGGCAAGGCCGTTGGCTGTTGCTTGAAAAGAATAAACAAATTAGAGCATAAGACTACAAATCCTAACTTCTGGGCACTTACCGCTGCTCTCACCTCTGGATACCATGTTTCTCTCACCTCTGGATATTGACATTAAAAATTCCACACTAAACTGTGGTTCAGAATTCCTGTTAAAATCAGTCTCCTTTATGGTTGGTTAAATCACATTAAAGGTTGGAGAGAATGAATAAAACAGTTATCAAGTGAAAAATATCATATTTTTCTCATGTAATTCTCTATGTAGTTGATATTTCACTTGACCCACTTTCTATTTGAAGTAGGAAATATTACATTCTTCTGGAAGTTTATGGATATTTTTCCTGTCTCTTTTCTCTTAAATATCTTTTGCGATAGTTTTGTCGTCTACTCCAGGAGCCTTGATACGAAAAGATCCTTTCATAGCTCTGTCAAATTCTTCTCTTTGTATCACGTCTCGCATCCCATCCTTATCTACATCATCTTCTCTTTCTATAATATTGTCTTCATGTTTGTTTCCTTTGTGTAGCGCCGCCCCCCCCCCCCCGCCCCCCCCGCCCCCCCCCACTCCCCATATATTCCTTCCTCCATTCACCTTTCCCTTCTTTGCTGAATGTGGGCGTTCTATCGCAGCTATACGATGCATGTAGGTGCTTCTTTTCTCCATGGATTTCGTTCATTTTACTATAAACGGAATACATCTATCCGGAAGTCATGCATGATCATACAGCTTCGCATTTCTATACTACCGATTCCTGCTTGCCATTTTGTACAGTCTGTCAGTTTCATTTTTATGCGACTGTGTTCCTTTTTGGTTTTTGTATTTTAGTTTCATGGAATTACTGTAAGTTATGTGTACAAATGTTCGATATCAGATAGTCTACCGCTTCCACGAACTTGTAAAATGGCAGATTAACTTTCACTCTGAACCACGGTATGTCTTAGTGTTGTTCAATTAACAAATCATTAACAGAGCTGAAAGAAGGCATGATTGAGAGAAATGAAATTTAGGACCAACTGAGCGATGAACGTCGGGACTTTGGGCGTCTAGTCTGCCAGGGTAACATACACAGTTGCCGCTTACAGGAGCTCTGAAATCCTGACCATCCTAAATGGTTTACTTTTGTCATCATTTCAGTAACTGAAATTAGACAGCAGGAGGGAATTTTCTTCTACAGAATCCAACCGATTCCTTTTGCAGAGTGGTCCAACAAGCAGCGCAACGACGCTGTTGTATTTTAAATAAGCATATACTGAATAGATCTGACAAGTACGATTTCTTCCGTAATTGGTAAAGCTTCCATCGGGTTTCCGTGGTGTGTAGCGTGATTTATCATAGCAGATTAATCCATTCCAATCTTCGCTCTTGACTAACCTCAAACATCGCTTAGCATTGACTACGGAAATGTGTGATTTCGCTGGAAGTACCCAATTCTTTGAACACATTACACACAGTTCCCGTCCATCATCACATGTGATCTACCTGTCCCTGGTTTATAAGCAGTTACCGCTTCACGTTCCACATCACAATCATATCACCAACAGTCGACCTGGGTAGCGTTAGAAAGGTTTAAATGTCCCTGATGTGTCTGTCACCCAGTTTACATTCAATGACTGGGAAAAGATCGAAGTAAATGAGCTCTGCTGGCCCGTCCACCTGTCTGTCATTTCCACATTACACTGTGGTGTCTGATTACTTCTGATGACACAGTGTGCATACTGGGACAGTATGTCTGTTGGTAGCTGACTGGTGTACATTATGAGAACAGGTTACTGTGGCCTGATGCACACCCCGCGGGAGCTACTTGCCGTGGCCGCAGCGCTGCATTCGCCACAGCGCACCCTGCAGTCGCCGTGGGGAGAGTAGGTCTCCTTGAGGAGGCGGCCAGACGCCCTGAGAGGCCTCCATTTTTAATGGCGCGCGCCCTCGAGCTGCCGACTGTTTAGGGAACACGTGAAAGGGCGGACCCCACTGGCAAAGCGGCCAGAAAGAAGGGTGCGCGCCTCCCTGTGCCCACACTGCCGCGGCCGGCTCCTCAAACATAAACAGCGCCCACCCCAAATGTCTGGTGGTATACCGGCTGGGGGGCCCGTCTGAGTGGATGCTGAGCTGCGCGCTGGAACACTGTCGCTGTACCGTTGCACCCACATCTTTACGCTGCAAGCAAACGTATAGCGGCCCAAATTACGAGTTTCTTTTGTTATTGAACTAACTGCGTGATGTGGCAATGATGTCTTACATTAGGTACAACACACTCGACTACATAATACGTTTGTCGCAGCAAACTGAGAAAAGGCTGTGTGTGTACTACCAGATGTACCAAAAATATACGTTGCCGGTGGTAAGCTCAAAATCATTAAGCTGAAATGTATGTGCTAATGTCTGATCAGGGTAGATCCAGAAAATAAAGTCGGTAGTTGCCAACCGCAAGGTGGAATCAGTATAATATCCTTGAGTAGGAGGATCTTTGATGGTTAAGAGAGCAGGGCGCGCGCAGTAAAAAACTCTTGAGTCGCAGCTTGGTGCCCGGAGGAAGCATACGTGTGGTGACAGCTTTAAGGTAGGACGCACACACGCTGCCCAGTTAAACTGAGCAAACATTAGCACGAAAATGGGAGAAGATATTTTATGATTTCAAAAATGGTTTTTGTTAGGTAATGTTCAGAGTTAGGATTCGTATGTCCAAGGTTTGACGCAGTAAGCGTTTTGTAAAATTTTTTGTAAGAGTGATTCGTGCTACAAAAATAGTAGGGTTTGTATATGACTTAAAATTTTAACAATATATACACTGCTGGCCACCGTAAATGCAACACTCTGAAGGAAGCATCCGAATCAAGTGAAATTTACACCATGAGTTTGCAGCGATGAGATATGCAACTGACTAGAATTTCAGCGCAGACGCACATCACGCGCCTGTGGCGGCACCTCATAGCGCCATTTAAGGTTTCGCGATTTCGACGAGTGTACGTTCGGCACGTGTGTTTACCTTGTGGTTGTTTCACACGACGATCAGTTATACCTCGTAGACAACAGCGAACATCTTTTGATCAAGTATCCGAGTTCGACAGAGGAAGGATAGTGGCTTACCGAGATTGTGGATTATCATACAGAGAAATCGCTAGTCGTGTTGGACGAAACCAAACAACTGTAATGCGGATATGTGACCGTTGGATGCAGGAGGATACGACGGACCGACGTGGTCGATCGCATTCACCTCGGTGCACCACTGCACGTGCTGATAGGCAAATTGTGCGCATGGCAGTGACGGATCGCTCAGTGACATCCCGAACCATAGCACAGCACATTGCGTCTGTAACGCAACATCCAGTGTCTGCGCGTACCATTCGACGCCGTTTACAGCAGAATGGTCTGTCCGCAAGACGTCCATTGCTTCGTCTACCATTGACGCAGAACCACAGACGTCTCCGTCGCCAATGGTGTGATGACAGACGGATGTGGACGGCAGAATGGAATGACGTTGTGTTTACTGACGAGGCACGCTTCTGTCTGAAGCACCACGATGGTCGGATTCGAGTGTGGAGACACCGTGAAGAGAGGATGCTGGACAGCTGCATTATGCACAGTCGACCTGGGTAGCGTTAGAAAGGTATTATGGTATGGGGCGGTATTGGATATTACTCTCGCACGCCTCTAGTACGCATTGCCGGTACTTTAAATAGCCGGCGCTACATATCCGAGGTGCTGGAGCCAGTTGTCCTTCCTTACCTTCAGGGCTCGGCCACAGCCATATTTCAACAGGATAATGTGCGACCACACGTGGCACGCATTGTCCAAAGGTTCTTCGTCAAAAACCAGATTGAATTGCTTCCCTGGCCGGGTCGCCCTCCGGATCTTTCGCCGATAGAAAACCATGGTTGCTCAACGAGTGACCCAGATTACATCCCCAGCTGCCACACCAGATGATCTTTGGCAACGTGTGGAAGCTGCTTGGGCTGCTGTACCCCAGGAACACATCCAACGTCTCTCTGACTCAATGCCGAGACGTGTGGCAGCAGTGATCTCCAACAATGGCGGCTACTCTGGCTACTGATTCTGGCAGGAACCACATGTCACAGACGTCTGTAAACGTAATCATTTGATACTTGGTCAACATGTTATCTACAAAATAAATTTTGTTGTGCTACCTCCTGTCTTTCTTGGTGTTGCATTTACGGTGGCCAACAGTGTATATTGAGATCAACTTTATTGTACTACTGATCATTATTAAAGTCAGTGTGTCCTATCACCTGATGTGACAGGTATACTGGACATTAGTTGTAGCTCAGAGTGCTTTATCACCTGTGATCCCTGTTTGTGACACAATATAGGTTTTCATCATGGTAACCAAAACAGGGTGATGATGTTTGGTTTGTGGGGCGCTCAACTGCGTGGTTATCAGCGCCCGTACAATTACCCAATCTTTTGCTCAGTCCAATTTTGCCACTTTCCTGGATGATGATGAAATGATGAGGACAACACAAACACCCAGTCATCTCGAGGCAGGTGAAAATCCCTGACCCCGCCGGGAATCGAACTCGGGACCCCGTGCTCGGGAAGCGAGAACGCTACCGCGAGACCACGAGCGGCGGACCCAAAACAGGGTGATTTATCCCCTGACTTAATAGGTATACTACGATTAAGTAACCATCAGGGCAAAAGTTAAATTTTCAGTACCGTCTTAATGCCATTGCACAAACTTAATTATTCTCTTAAACTTGATTTCTGTGTCAAATACATGTTTTATTACTGGCAAAATGGAGGAGTCCAAGAAACAAGTTCAGAGACGCAGTCAGATGCAGGTTTGTTGAATAATTAATTTGGAACAATCTTATCATTGATACTTTCACTAATTAGAAGGGAAACAATTTTGGTTAGATACTTTCAAAGCTTAAAATCATCCAGTGATAATCACTGACCGGGTAATGGGACAGCACCTTCCATGAAGTCTGATGTCTCATGATAGTACTAGTTTTATTTAATGAGAAAAAATTAAAATAAAATTTGCTTAAACAGTGTAGGAACCCAAACCTCGCATAACATAGAAGTTGCTGTAAAATAATGCACCAATCCAAAAAGACACTTACTACCAACAAACCCTGAAGACGGTGAAACTTTTTGACAAATTAAAGCAGTGTACCAGCCCGAGACTTGAACTCGGAACCATTGTCTTTCGCGGACAATTTTTTTTCTCCAATGGAAACTTCCTGGCCCCCAAAAGGCAGGGATGGGGGCAAAGTGGACAGGGGGCACAACCTGAGGCTTGGCCACCATGTCCCGATTCCACCCCCGACCCCCTCCCCCTCCCAGGAATAAAGGAAAACGTAGGCAACTTGGAGTACTGCTACAATGAACATTAATGCTTTATTTATTTTTTTACCTTTTTTATTTCTTTATTTCACTGGTATTCTCTTCATTATCATTAATACCTCCGAAAATGTCAGGAAGCCATTCTGCAAAGAGGAGGACGTGGCAAGACACCAGACTCAATGACACTGGAGATGCATGGTTTTTCGGAGAGGAACATTACGATGACTAGAGAATATACCAGTCCTCCCCATGGCAGGAGTGGCTTAAGGATGAAACTACAAAGAAAGTTAGAGAAAAATTATCTGTATTTTGGTTTATGAACAACAATGGTGTTCATCAAGGAAGTGCCAGAAATCAAATACATTTTTCCCGCCGTTAGCAAACAAGTAGTGAACTTTGTGTCCACAAATAAACTTCACCGAATTCGTATTTGTTTGTGGTAAGTATCCCGAGTGCGGAAAGAGACGCAAGTGAGGAAGTATCTGATGTCGCAAGGGAAATAAGTGCCAGCATCTGTCACACCAAGAAGCAGACATCTAATGCCGATCCGCACACCATGCGTCGTCCGTGTCTAGAACACCACATGCGACGCACAATGAAGTTTCTGCAAGGAGAATCCCATGAAGACGTGACCGGCATACTTGCTTCCCATTGACCAGAAGGTACCATGCAAATTGGACGTTAATGGTGAGATAAGGAGGACTCAGTGATAGTCAGACTGCACGCGACTCGATGTGAGGATCTTCCCCTCAACCACATTCGGTGACCTGTGTTGGTGAGGAAGCCGTAAATCGCCTTCGTGGATGTCAAGCACGTTCGCAGTATCGCAGTACGGATTTAGCTCAGTTTCAGGAAAAAAGTGCCGTAGGTAAAAGTAGGGCGGCGGGACATCCGAAAGTTGTATAGGGACTGAGAGTGTAGTGGAAGGGCCTCCAGAGACAGGTTGGTAAGGCACTTAGGACAACGGCGCCACAGCTGACGCAAAACTCTATCGCTCTGTCAGGGTCATGATAAAGACCATGGAAGAGTGATGGTTTCGTACCTTACCTTGAAGAGCAAGTCGTGGCAGATGTACAAACACAACGCCAGTAACACGCGGCAGGCAATGGGTGGGGGAATGGGCAGTGTCTGCGCCACATGGGGGACACGTGACGCCAAACAGCCATTTACATTTTGAGTCCATTGCAGAAGATGGAGTGCTCGTAAACGGTGATCTAGGAGCCCAGCTCGTGGGACAGGAGGGCAATCGTCCACCGCAGATCACTTGCGAAATCGAGTCCTATGCATCGGATAATATCAGCTACACGCCATCGAGCAGTTCTGTCACCAGGAAGCCCTTCACCTATAGCTATCGTCCTGTGCTTAGATCCAAGGGAAGCAGTAATCAGAAGGAATACGGTGTTGTCTCTTCTGTTTCTTCGGCGGCCGTTGAATCTTAACATTCTGTTAGGTGACGGAAAGCGGGTTCCTGTCGTCCGTCATGTGGCCAGACGGTAGGAAAGCAGAGGGTGGTACAGCCCCTCATCTATAGCTATGGCACTCGATTTGCAGACGCGAACGCAGCTACCAGAAGCTTCGCCGTGACTCCCTGACCTCAGCGTTACAAAGAATGATAGCGTGATAAACGAGGCCATAGAGATTAGAATTTCTGACAACACCTTCAATAGAGATGTAGGACTGCAGCTGAGTTCAGGGTGGTACCCGGTGTTGAGGGAATTGAAGCGGGCCCGGCGGTCGCGCGGCCAAAACGTTACCATAAGTGGTGCGGGAGCGAGCACCAGGGACGTCACGAGCGAGGTCACGGCGCGGCTATATAAGCACGGCAATGACAACCACATGACATTCATCCACTTGACAATGGCAGAGGAAATCTCTACCGAAAGCTTCTGGGCAGTAAACCACTTGATACAGCTTGAAACCCGAGAATGTTTTATTAAAGCATGCATTCGTACATAACGATGACGAGATCGTCCACTGAAGTAGTGCAGGTGATTACATGGCCACTGAGAGATTCCTGAGACAGGCGTTGACGGGAGTCCGCAGAGCAGTGGTTCCACAGTGTATGCACACAGCAGTGCAGAGAGAGAGAGCAGCCCTGGCACAATGGTCAACGATTCGAGATGGAAGGAGTGAGACGAATCACGGTATCCCATATTGCGGACCACCCCTTCCAGGTAGTCGTGATTGATCCTATCGAACGCCTGACTGAAGTAAAGAGCTGCCAACAGTCCAGGCACACGACTAACATTATTTGTGTGGCAAACCCTTTTCTCCAGCATGCTGATGAGGTGTTGTGGAGCACTCATAAATATAAAACATGTTTTCACAAGTATGTTCGTAAAAGCACTTTCCACATCACTGAAACACACTGTAATTGTTGCTATTGTGTGTCCCAGCCCAGTCAGTGAACAAATAAACACAGAATGTGCTGGGACACGCAAAAAGAGCCCCAACAACGTTACATTTTCTTTTCTGAGGCAATTATACCTCTCTTCCTGGGTCGATAGGATGAATTGATCGTGGGAGGCGACTTCTTCAGGCACCGCAAGGCCGACTACCACATCACTCTCTGTCCACGGAGCTAGCGGCAGTTCTCCAGTACCTCAACTATGTGAACTCTTAGGAGCCTGTCCATGGTGATCATCAGGGGTTTACGCATTTACAAGCGATTTTTCCAGTCACCTCGATAGCAACAAAGGGCAGTGCGGATGCTGTTGGAAGCTCCCAGAGAAGTTTGAGCAGAGGAAACCACGAACCGGGCTGTCTGTTCAAGCCGTGCAGCCAACAGTTAGGTCAAGTTCTTTGTGTCACTACTTAGTAACGTCAAGGGCGGTAATCGTATATCTGCGATGTACGCCGTGGCTTGTGGATAGGAATGTGGAGACTGTCAAGAAACTCGTCTGGGGCTGCTCGAGAGGTGACACAATTTCCGTCCACATCGGCACCATCATGAGACGAAATGCCTAGTGAAACACTAGTGGGAGGCCGTAAGCGCCAGGCGAATTGTTTGCAAAACCCGCCTCAATAGCATCACGGACTTCACCCATCGCTGCATCACCAGCAACCGAACCAAATGGGTCTTAGGAGACAGCCGTAGTGTTAACAAAGTGGTGATGTTGCGCAGAGTACAACAGAACATTATGCTAATGGAGGCCAAACTATATACCGCCGAAGCAGATGTCGCATAGATGCTGATGATCCTGCCACCATGTGAGGGCCATACCTTTGGCATCATGGAGAGAGGCAGGTAGAAGGGTCGGCACCACACTACCCTTAGGGGAAGCAAGGGGGACATGTGACGTGAATCCATGGGGAGCACGAAAGGTTGCAACATACACCTCCTAAAGGAGGACAACGTCAGAGTCTGCAGCATACAGCATTTCATGGGGAAAGCCAGTTGTGCGCGAATGGCATTGGATGCTGAAAAAAAGGGCTTGTCACACGAAAACGTAAGTGAAAACGAATATAGGTGCGAAATATCGTGACAAACTAAATTACGTTATGAGCATATAGTGATAGTTTAACTCCCAACAAAATCTCTCATCATCATTATTTGGTTACAGATGACAAGCTACCTGTAATAAATAATACACAAGTGGTCCTGAAAAAGCATGCAAATCAAGTGTAAAGGTATTAACTATAAGAAAAGAATTGTTTTTTTTAATTAAATATTCCGGTAATTTTGTAATCATTTAGTAAAAATGTTCACAATTCAGATTAAATAAAACAGAAACCAACTGATGATGGCACAGAGGTGCTGAAACATGTTTGGAAACTTGTAAAAAAACGGTTTTCCATAAATGTCGTACCTTACATCCAACAATTTGTACATACGTTGTTTAATATGTGACAAGCAGCACGGATAGCGTCAGGACGCTACTAGAAGCTACCCATGAAACTTCTATAGAGTGTATGGACTAATGTATGGAAACACCAAAGACCCAACGTATCACGATGTTTAATGTGGTGTAGGAAAACATTTGGAATTATAAACAGCTTCCAGTCGTCCGGAATGTACAAATGGTTTTAAAGCGATATTGATATTGTTCTTCCCGCAAAATAGCGTCAATTTCAAGTAACTATGATGAAGGTGGACAGCGATCAAGCACACTCCCCTCTAAAGTAGCCCACAAAGGCTCAATAATAACGATATGCCGTGACAGTGATGGTCCGAGATGGAGATAACATCTTGGACCTACTGATAACAAACAGACCCGAACTTTTCGACTCTATAAGTGCAGAACTTTTCGACTCTATAAGTGCAGAACAGGGAATCAGTGATCATAAGGCCGTTGCAGCATCCCTGAATATGGAAGTTAATAGGAATATAAAAAAGAGAGGAAGGTTTATCTGTTTAGCAAGAGTAATAGAAGGCAGATTTCAGACTACCTAACAGATCAAAACGAAAATTTCTGTACCGACACTGACAATGTTGAGTGTTTATGGAAAAAGTTCAAGGCAATCGTAAAATACGTTTTAGACAGGTACGTGCCGAGTAAAACTGTGAGGGACGGGAAAAACCCACCGTGGTACAACAACAAAGTTAGGAAACTACTGCGAAAGCAAAGAGAGCTTCACTCCAAGTTTAAACGCAGCCAAAACCTCTCAGACAAACAGAAGCTAAACGATGTCAAAGTTAGCGTAAGGAGGGCTATGCGTGAAGCGTTCAGTGAATTCGAAAGTAAAATACTAGGTACCGACTTGACAGAAAATCCTAGGAAGTTCTGGTCTTACGTTAAATCAGTAAGTGGCTCGAAACATCATGTCCAGACCCTCCGGGATGATGATGGCATTGCAACAGAGGATGACAAGCGTAAAGCTGAAATACTAAACACCTTTTTCCAAAGCTGTTTCACAGAGGAAGACCGCACTGCAGTTCCTTCTCCAAATCCTCGCACAAACGAAAAAATGGCTGACATCGAAATAAGTGTCCAAGGAATAGAAAAGCAACTGGAATCACTCAACAGAGGAAAGTCCACTGGACCTGACGGGATACCAATTCGATTCTACACAGAGTACGCGAAAGAACTTGCCCCCCTTCTAACAGCCGTGTACCGCAAGTCTCTAGAGAAACAGAAGGTTCCAAATGATTGGAAAAGAGCACAGGTAGTCCCAGTCTTCAAGAAGGGTCGTCGAGCAGATGCGCAAAACTATAGACCTATATCTCTGACGTCGATCTGTTGTAGAATTTTAGAACATGTGTTTTGCTCGAGTATCATGTCGTTTTTGGAAACTCAGAATCTACTATGTAGGAATCAACATGGATTCCGGAAACAGCGATCGTGTGAGACCCAACTCGCTTTATTTGTTCATGAGACCCAGAAAATATTAGATACAGGCTCCCAGGTAGATGCTATTTTTCTTGACTTCCGGAAGGCGTTCGATACAGTTCCGCACTGTCGCCTGATAAACAAAGTAAGAGCCTACGGAATATCAGACCAGCTGTGTGGCTGGATTGAAGAGTTTTTAGGAGACAGAACACAGCATGTTGTTATCAACGGAGAGACGTCTACAGACGTTAATGTAACCTCTGGCGTGCCACAGGGGAGTGTTATGGGACCATTGCTTTTCACAATATATATAAATGACCTAGTAGATAGTGTCGGAAGTTCCATGCGGCTTTTCGCGGATGATGCTGTAGTATACAGAGAAGTTGCAGCATTAGAAAATTGTGGCGAAATGCAGGAAGATCTGCAGCGAATAGGCACTTGGTGCAGGGAGTGGCAACTGACCCTTAACATAGACAAATGTAACGTAGTGCGAATACATAGAAAGAAGGATCCTTTATTGTATGATTATATGATAGCGGAACAAACACTGGTAGCAGTTACTTCTGTAAAATATCTGGGAGTATGCGTGCGGAACGATTTGAAGTGGAATGATCATATAAAATTAATTGTTGGTAAGGCGGGTACCAGGTTGAGATTCATTGGGAGAGTCCTTAGAAAATGTAGTCCATCAACAAAGGAGGTGGCTTACAAAACACTCGTTCGACCTATACTTGAGTATTGCTCATCAGTGTGGGATCCGTACCAGGTCGGGTTGACGGAGGAGATAGAGAAGATCCAAAGAAGAGCGGCGCGTTTCGTCACAGGGTTATTTGGTAACCGTGATAGCGTTACGGAGATGTTTAACAAACTCAAGTGGCAGACTCTGCAAGAGAGGCGCTCTGCATCGCGGTGTAGCTTGCTCGCCAGGTTTCGAGAGGGCGCGTTTCTGGATGAGGTATCGAATATATTGCTTCCCCCTACTTATACCTCCCGAGGAGATCACGAATGTAAAATTAGAGAGATTAGAGCGCGCACAGAGGCTTTCAGACAGTCGTTCTTCCCGCGAACCATACGCGAGTGGAACAGGAAAGGGAGGTAATGACAGTGGCACGTAAAGTGCCCTCCGCCACACACCGTTGGGTGGCTTGCGGAGTATAAATGTAGATGTAGATGTAGTCCGAGGGGTGCGAAAATTCAACTTCGAGCTCCGAAAACCAGTCCTGGATGATGCGAGCTGTATTCACAGGGGACCTATCGTCTTGAAACACAGCATCAGCATTGATGAAAAAAATGCGTGTCAAAACTTATGGGACTTAACTGCTATGGTCATCAGTTCCTAAACTTACACACTACTTAACCTAAATTATCCTAAGGGCAAACACACACACCCATGCCCGAGGGAGGACTCGAACCTCCGCCGGGAAGCTTTGATGAACAAGCAGTGCACAATGTATGATGATAAAAAAAACTCAACACTCACCATTTAAATTATCGTAAAAATTACAACAATTCAAAGTGTTTCCAAAAGTCGCATACTTGCATGAAGGTTCCTTATTCGCAGCTACAGGTTTCACGTATTTAAGTTTATACTGACGTCACACCGGTAGTTGTGAGTACAGCAATTTCATACAGCTAGTTGGAAACACCTCTTCATTCCCGACTTTTTCATTTGTTGTAATTTTTGTGGTAATTTAAATGGTTGCTAAGCGCTGAGTGTTTTTTCTACCATTCACAATTTCTCTGAGCTGTGGTCTCCCTCGGCAGAAAGTTGTTTTTATTAACGTACTGTGCAATGCAGCTGATCGGCCAAAATGATCACATATTTCTTGGTACTAATGTGCTGTAGAGTTTATTACCTTGTGGTCTGTGGAATACTACGATATTTCTGCCCAAATCATAGCCAGACACCTATCATATTTCATCTTTGGGACGTAAACTCGGTTAGAAGTTGGAAACAGTGTGCAACAAAACTAATCCGGCCAAATTATTTTGTTTTCTGCTCCATAGTCCCGGTTTTATGGGATCAGTGCCACGTTTCCCTGTTACGGGCATTTGCAGTACTGTTGAATAGTGTTGCAAATGCAGTTCACCCTGCAATCCCCAGCTTCTACAGCTAACCTCGTGTTGTTTTGGCGCTGACAGAGTTCGCGAGTGCTACATTGAGTTCTGTAGGGTTTTGCAGCCGTCGTCCTCTTATTTTCCGTCACAGTTCTCTTCAATGACCATCTGTCACCATCACTCAAAACATACTTTGGTCCGCGTTTTGATTCCGCGGATGATGTTTTTCCTATTTCTCTGCATGAAGAATAAATCTTCAATACGGTGTCTCTTGACACACCAAACACTTCTACTAGCTTCGTTACGGAAGCACTCACCATACAAGCACAAACAGTTCAGCCACTTTCGAATGAACTGAGCCGCGATACAATGCACTCACAACCATGCAGAGTACTGTTCCGGCCACAACTGACGCTTATTGAGAACAATGTGCAGCTTCAGTTCGTCGCCAAAGAAAGCTGCGCAACCTGCAGTCTTGCATTTTAAGGGATGCATATCTAGCGGCATTTTGATATTATTGTCGAATCCTTGCACATCCACAGGTCACGCCAAGTGCGGCAATCGGCGACCGCCAGAGGCAGGAGGTGAACGCGGGCAGGCGTCGGCACATACAGCTGGAGAGTAGATAAAGGCAGATTAAAAATGGTTAATTCGACTTGAACAAGTGGATTAATAAGTAGAGAAACTGTATTATAAGGAAATATTAAGAGGGAAATGACACGTGACTGTGGTAGTGTAAACTAGTTCGTCTTTGACTAATTTAAGAGATTCGTGGTGCAGTCATGTGTCTGGTGACAATTGATGTCGTAGTTAAAGTGAAATCAGAAAGAAAATAATAATAGTTAGAGATTACAGATATTTCTTATACACTATGTGATCAAAAGTATCCGAACACCCCCCAAAACATACGTTTCTCTTATTACGTCCATTGTGCTGCCACCTACTGCCAGGTACTCCATATTAGCGACCTCAGCAATCATTAGACATCGTGAGAGAGCAGAATGGGGCCCTCCGCGGAACTCACGGACTTCGAACGTGGTCAGGTGATTGGGTGTTACTTGTGCCATATGTTAGTACGCAAGATTTTCACACTCATAAACATCCCTAGGTCCACTGTTTCCGATGTGATAGTGAAGTGGAAACCTGAAGGGACACGTACAGCACAGAAGCGTACAGGGCCACCTCGTCTGTTGGCTAACAGAGACAGCCGACAGTTGAAGAGGGTCGTAATGTGTAATAGGCAGACATCTATCCAGACCATCGCAAAGGAATTCCAAACTGGATCAGGATTCACTGCAACTACTATGAAGGTTTGGCGGGAGGTGAGAAAACTAGGATTTCGTGGTCGAGTGGCTGCTCATAAGGCACACATCACGCCGGTAAATGCCAAACGACGCCTCGCTTGGTGTAAGGAGCGAAAACATTGGACGACTGAAGAGTGGAAAAACGTTGTGTGGAATGACTGTAGCGATCCGATGGCAGGGTATGGGTATTGCGAATGCCCGGTGAACGTCATCTGCCAAAGTGTGTACAGCCAACAATAAAATTCAGAGGCGGTGGTATTAAAGTGTGGTGGTATTTTTCATGGAGGGGGCTTGCACCCCTTGTTGTTTTCGTGGCACTGTCACAGCACAGGCCTACTCGTAACATCCATGTAATGGACTGGCCTGCACAGAATCCTGATCTGTATTCCATAGAACACCTTTGGGATGTTTTGGAACACCGACTTCGTGCCAGGTCTCGCCGACGGACATCGATACCTCTCGTCAGTGCAGCACTCCTTGAAGAATGGGCTGCCATTCCACAAGAAGCCTTCCAGCACCTGATTGAACCTATGCCTGCGAGAGTGGAAGCTGTCATCAAGGCTAAGGATGGGCCAACACTATACTGAATTCCAGCAATACCGATGGAGGGCGCCACGAACTTGTAAGTCATTTTCAACCACGTGTGCGGATACTTCTAATCACATAGTGTATTTCTCAACCGAATCCTTTGACGAATAATTTGGGTATAAATAGAAACGACGAAGTTCATAACAATCGCAAGTCATCACAGGGTAAGTGTTTTACAGCATTCACTACGTACTTTTGCCGGTGAACAGGACGATGTTGCAGGATAATGCGAATATTGCTACGTTGTTTGTATCGCACTGGAACGATAATTAACTTTAAGGTGCAAAACAATGCGGTGAGATTTCATCAAAGGAGCAGTCAGGCAGTCCAGTGGCTTGGGTGCTCGTCTGAATAACCACTAGGCTAACTGGAATGTAAACAATTACAAACATGTATGCTGCTCACAAACCTCTACTTTTTTAGAAGCAATATTTTTTTCTTAAAAAAAGAACACTTCCATATTTATTACAGATGTCTGCCCTGGCCAGGAGTGTATAAATATGGCATAAGCAAAGTATTTCCAGACACCTTATAACTGTAGCTATAATTTGTTGCTCGTTCTTATATTACTCGTATTTTATTGGCATCGTGCACCGGAAGCAACGCGTTCCCAAATAAACAAATGAAATACGAACTGTGCCCCCACGGCTGAATAATCTCAGTTTCGTAGAATACATCTGTATTTTTAATCTCCTGGTAGCTGCTATATTCGCTTCAGTGATATGGGAGAGAAACATTTTGAACAAGAGTTAAATTTTTTACTTACGGTATAAAAGCTGTTTCACTTATTTAAGCCATGAAGTATCTGACTTGTACCTCTCCAGTGCGTCACTTGAACTGACTTTCAAACAAAAGTCAGCCCCTTTACTATTAAAGGAATATTTCCATGTCACAAACTTCATTTATGGCAAAAAAAATTCCCATCTGAACTTAGATTTATAGTGACAATAAAGTTCTTCTCATTGTCACTATCACACGGTGCTTCAGGTAAGTTTTGTCAAATTCTTATTTAGCAGTAACTATTTAAAATTATAATCGCAGATATCTAATTGTCAGTCATATTAAAAACACGAGGACACTGTAATACTCAAAAGGCATACATTATTTACTACGCAAGGCTACACGCTGCTTGACAAAATGTAGAGTCAAGAAAATCGCCTGACAATTCAGCTCAGTCCTTAGCCACGTCTAACCTTTGCTCACCTCTGGAGAAGATATATTCCCACTTGCCTGAACCACTTTTCTCCTACCAAAAACATACATAACCTTTTAGGCAAGACTCAAAACATCGGCGTCAATATCGAAGTCTCACAGCATGCTATTTCGTATACATTATCTCGTTGAAAACTACAATACGAGCTCCTAGTATGTCACCATACTTGATGAGCTGACTCATGCAAAAGCTTCTACTAAATGTGCCATACAAAAAACTAAAACGGACAAAGGAAAAGCATTTTTACTGCTTACAATGACGATTACAGTGATAGTCGTCAATTTTAGAGGTCGTATCATATTTGTTTTATTCTGACTGTTACCTTAATCGCAGCTACAGGGTGAAAGCGTTTCTGTTAGGCAGCATCCATTTTAAATACTATTAGCGCTCTCGGTAGACGACTGTTCCACCTCCTCTGATCTCTCACGCAACTTAATATTTATGCAGCACAATATATTACTATCGATATACGTTCTGCATGAAGGCACATCATCGGGTCTTCTCATGGTTTCCATGCATCTCCTTCTGCCATCTATTATTCTCTACATTTGCACCTGAGTCCCATTTCCTTCAGATCATGTGACAGCACTTAAGTAAATCGCAAGCCTAATAGTTACATAGTTTATTATACGAAATTGTCTTTAATGAAGGACTCGACATAATCTTGGGTAGAAATGTGCAGTAGGTCAAATACTGGACGTCAGAGCGAACGTCAAACGTCCAACCAAAACCCCTCGTAGCAATTTTGCTTGGTTACTTTAATATCACACCTCTACTGAAGTAAAGACGTCCGATTCAGCTAGTTCTGCATTGCATTTCCCGTATTTACCAAGGGGTAAATACGTATTGTGTGTTCTTCTTATAGTCACGACGACAGTTCACAACCAACTAATTTTGGTTTGCCCCCGTTTCATAAGGCTTTCATGGTCTTAACGAGTTATTAGCCTAGGGAATAGACATTATTTGTAATCAGCTGACACTTTCGAATTGCTGCTACCGCTCAGTGTCTCGTAGACCCACAAAGAAAACTCTCCTCCCCTGGCCACATACAGGCTGCAGCTCTGTGAACTTCCGCATTAGTCGTAATATGCGACCACCTCAGCCGTGGCGCAATATTGTGTAAAGAAGATGTGTGATCACATTTGAGGAAGTGGAAAAAATGGTCAATAGATTGCAGTGCAATAAAGCGGCTGGGGTGGATGAAATTAAGTCGGAACTCATCAAATACAGTGGAATGTCAGGTCTTAAATGGCTACACAGGATAATTGAAATGGCCTGGGAGTCGGGACAGGTTCCATCAGACTGGACAAAAGCAGTAATCACACCAAGCTTTAAACATGGAAACAGAAAAGATTGTAACAACTACAGAGGTATCTTTTTAATCAGCGTTGTGGGTAAAATCTTCTCAGGTATTGTTGAAAGGAAAGTGCGAGTATTAGTTGAGGACCAATTGGATGAAAATCAGTGTGGGTTTAGGCCTCTTAGAGGTTGTCAGGACCAGATCTTTAGCTTACGGCAAATAATGGAGAAGTGTTATGAGTGGAACAGGGAATTGTATCTATGCTTCATAGATCTAGAAAAGGCATATGACCGGGTTCCTAGGAGGAAGTTATTGTCTGTTCTACAAGATTATGGAATAGGAGGCAAACTTTTTCAAGCAATTAAAGGTCTTTACATGGATAGTCAGGCAGCAGTTAGAGTTGACGTTAAATTGAGTTCATGGTTCAGAGTAGTTTCAGGGGTAAGACAAGGCTGCAACCTGTCTCCACTGTTGTTGATATTATTTATGGATCATATGTTGAAAACAATAGACTGGCTGGGTGAGATTAAGATATGTGAACACAAAATAAGCAGTCTTGCATATGCGGATGACTTAGTTGTGATGGCAGATTCGATTGAAAGTTTGCAAAGTAATATTTCAGAGCTAGATCAGAAATGTAAGGACTATGGTATGAAGATTAGCATCTCCAAAACGAAAGCAATGTCAGTGGGAAAGAAATATAAACGGATTGAGTGCCAAATAGGAGGAACAGAGTTAGAACAGGATGGCAACATAGTGAAAGAACTGGAAGCGAGGTGTAGCAAAGCTAATGCAGTGAGCGCTCAGCTACGATCTACTCTCTTCTGCAAGAAGGAAGTCAGTACCAAGACTAAGTTATCTGTGCACCGTTCAATCTTTCGACCAACTTTGTTGTATGGGAGCGAAAGCTGGGTGGATTCAGGTTACCTTATCAACAAGGTTGAGGTTACGGATATGAAAGTAGTTAGGATGATTGCAGGTACTAGTAGATGGGAACAATGGCAGGAGGGTGTCCACAATGAGGAAATCAAAGAAAATCTGGGAATGAACTCTATAGATGTAGCAGTCAGGGCGAACAGGCTTAGATGGTGGGGTCATGTTACACGCATGGGAGAAGCAAGGTTACCCAAGAGACTCATGGATTCAGCAGTAGAGGGTAGGAGGTGTCGGGGCAGACCGAGGAGAAGGTACCTGGATTCGGTTAAGAATGATTTTGAAGTAATAGGTTTAACATCAGAAGAGGCACCAATGTTAGCACTGAATAGGGGATCATGGAGGAACTGTATAAGGGGGGCTATGCTCCAGACTGAACGCTGAAAGGCATAATCAGTCTTAAATGATGATGATGATGATGATGATGATGATGATGATGATGAAGATGTGTGAAAAATTTACGTATTTGTTCGTTGCAGAGCTGTTACACCTCCCTCGACTCTGCTCTTCCATCAGAAGTAGTCGTTCACCAAAAAAAAAAAAAATTGACCCTACCCTCTATAAACAGCCAAATTATTTGAATTTTATCATCATAGTCTCACCGAAAGAAGGAAGTGATCTGTTTCTTCGCCTTTATTGGTCTACTGTTGTTTAACTTCTACATAGAAGATACAATAAAGGAAGTGAAGAAAAATTTTTTCCTCATCCGAATGACCCCATGTCATAGGATGACATGGCAGCCGGTCGCCATTGCGCGATCCTCTGGGCAGAATATTTCGAAAGAGGACTGAAAATGTAAGGGGGTCGCATTACAGTTATGCAGACGACTCATCTCTTCTGGCCGGTTGTTAGGAAGACTTGATGAAAGGAGTAGACAGCATACGTCAAAGAGAAGGGTTTTAAGGTTAGATAAAGCAAAAGCGAAGGCGATGAATAGTAGCAGAATGTAAAATAACGGTTTTGCAGATATAGCTTGGGAACTACACAATAGTGGAACAAGTAAAAAATCCGGATTTGATAGCAGCATTACAAAAGATGGCTGAAGTGACGAAGGTTAATACATTGGCGGAGGCGATTAATGTTTTGGTCAATGAAAGAGGATCACTGTTATCACAAACTGATTAGGAACAATATTTATAAGGCGAATGTCTGGATCACAGTTGAGCATGGAAGTGAAAAGTGGACCATTGCTAGTCTGAAGAAAAGGAAACTGGAAACAACTGACGTGCAGTACAGTTAGATAATATTAAAAGTTAAAAGCACAGATAAAGTACAAAATCAGGTACTTAAAAGAAAAGATGAGGACTGTTATCCATATAAGAGGTCTACCAGGAGAGGAGACAGGTTACATGGATACAATATGCAACGCCTTGTGGGAATAATCGACACTGTAAGGAGCAGTAAAGCTGAAAAAATTATAAGCTAAAACAAAGACTAGACGAGGAAATACACTGTGATGTAAAATACATGGCTAAAAAATTAGAACAAGAGAGAGAAAGAGGGTGGAATCATCAGACCAATCGAAACACTTGAGAAATAAATAAAAAATTAATAGTCGGTCATGCTCCCCGAATTTTAAGAGTGGAGCTTAGTACCAACTCGTAGATATGTTGTGTGAATGTCGTCTCTGACGCGTATCAAGCAGCTCTCCTCTAAACAGTCTTTAGGGGAACCAGTGACTCGTACTAATGTGCCTAGACAAATACCTCTGCAATGTGGTTACAGTCTCTAAACGGGGATGAGATGCAACTGTAGACATTCCAATAGTGTGGATGTTTCCCGAATCGAGACTCCAGTCTCTCCTATGCTACTACAGCTTCCACTGTGCACTAAAATCTTTTGGTGAGTATCAGCCCTTTCTTTCTGACTTAAACCGTGGCCAATCGAAACGGCATTAAACTGTGTCAAAGATTACGCCGATGAGCCGAAACACATAGCCACATAGCGCGTTGTTCCACTTTTCAAATTGCTTGTACACCAGAATTCTGCTTGGCATGGATTCTACAAGTCTTTGACGGGATCCAAGAAGTATGTGGCACCAGAGACCTACGCACAGGTCAAGCAATTCCTGGATGGTGGCTTATGGGACCGCAGCTGACGACCGATATACACTACTGATCATTAAAATTGCTACATCAAGAAGAAATGTAGATGATAAACGGGTATTCATTGGACAAATATATTATACTAGAACAGACATGTGATTACATTCTGCCGGCCGGTGTGGCCGTGCGGTTATGGGCGCTTCAATCTGGAACCGCGTGACCGCTACGGTCGCAGGTTCGAATCCTGCCTCGGGCATGGATGTGTGTGATGTCCTTAGGTTAGTTAGGTTTAAGTAGTTCTAAGTCCTAGGGGACTGATGACCTCAGATGTTAAGTCCCATAGTGCTAAGAGCCACTTGAACCATTTTTTTTTTTACATTTTCACGCAATTTAGGTGCCTAGATCCAGAGAATTCAGTACCCAGAACAACCACCTCTGGTCGTAATAACGGCCTTGATACGCCTGGGCATTGAGTCAAACACAGCTTGGATGACGTGTACAGGTACAGCTGAACATGCAGTTCAACACGATACTAGGGTAGCAGTCAAACATTTTCTGTATCCAGAAAGGCTCTTACATGACCTGCAACGTGCGGTCGTGCATTATCGTGCTGAAATGTAGGGTTTCGCAGGGATCGAATGAAGGGTAGAGCCACGGGTCGTAACACATCTGAAATGTAACGTCCACTGTTCAAAGTGCCGTCAATGCTAACAAGAAGTGACCGAGACGTGTAACCAATGGCACCCCATAACATCACTCCGGGTGATACGCCAGTATGGCGTTGACGAATACAAGCTTCCAATGTGCGTTCTCCGCGATGTCGCCTAACACGGATGCGACCATCATGATGCTGTAAACAGAACCTGGATTCATCTGAAAAAATGACGTTTTGCCATTCGTGCACCCAGGTTCGTCGGTGGGTACACCATCGCAGGCGCTCCTGTCTGTGATGCAGCGGCGAGGGTAACTGCAGCAATGGTCTCCGAGCTGATAGCCCATGCTGCCGCCAACGTAGTCGAACAGTTCGTGCAGATCGTTGTTGTCTTGGAAACGTCCCCATCTGTTGACTCAGGGATCGAGAAGTATGAGAAATCGATTGGAAACTTTCCTCATGTCAGCACGTTGTACGTGTCGCACCGGCGCCAACCTTGTGAGAATGCTCTGAAAAGTTAATCATTTGCACATTACAACATATTCTTCCTGTCTGTTAAATTTCGCCTCTGTAGCACGTCATCTTCGTGGTGTAGCTAGTTTAGTGGCCAGTAGTGTATATTCCAATGGGTACGGATCAGGCACATTTGCTGGCCAAGACACCAATGTGAGTTCACTATATTCTTCCCTCAAACCACCGCAGCATGATTCTGACCTCGTGCTGTTACGATGCTTTCGATTACTAACACTGATCCCTTGGAAGCCCAACTCAATTCACCCCATGGCATAATTCTTCCCACACCGGCGTGCATCTGTGGCGCAGTGAGTGCTTCGCAAAGACCCAAGCATCGACGTGATGTAACAAGAAATGCATTTCATTCGATAGGAAATACGTTTCTGTGGGTCCATGGTAAAAACTCAGAAATGCTGTGCCCACTGAAATCATAACCGACGATATCGTTGGGGGAATACGGAACGCGCTGGGGTCGTGTAATGTGGGGCAGCTTGTTCAGTAACGATCTTCGAACGGTGTTCTCCGAAACACTTGCGCCTGCACCAGCACTGTGTTCTGTCGTCAGACCTGCCACATATCGCCGCCTATTCGGGATTACACCGTGGGGGATCCTCTTATCTCTACGTTTTATGGTGAGACGTGGTCGTCCAATACTATACGGCCTACTCGTTGTTGCACCGTCCTTCAACAACTGTTGATTAGTGGTCACGAGAGTAGTACGCCAACAGGCGTCTAGCGTCGCTGTTTCAGATATTCTCGTTTCCAGCCGAAGCGCGGTTCAAGACGAAAGCGCCTAGAACTGCTCGGCCACACTGGCCGGCATTCGGCTCATCAGTGTATAATGTGGACTATTTGAGGCGTGACAGTTTCTGAGTACAAAAGTCGGATAAAAATGGCACAGACAAATCTTGGATTCAGTGACAGATATTAAAAAAAATAGCTTACGAATATCATTTCTGTGTGAGCGAAAATGAATAATTATGCGGTTGAATATCACTTCCTGTTGAAAGTGTTTTGGGTCTTTAGATGGAAGATAGAGTTAATACGGCTCTCGGCGCTAGTCTGTCGTGTGTAATCCTCTTCATCTCTCATTAACTACCGGAACTCACATCCGTTTTAGTCTGCTTTCTATGATCGCTCCTTGGTCACCCTCTGCAGCCTGTACCCACCACACTTCTCACCATTGCCTAATCGGCGACTCCTTACTGAATCAAGATGTATTTCTTCAGCCGAGCCCTTCTTGCAGGCAGGTTGTGCTAAAATGTCTTTATCCTCGGTTCGATTCAGTACCTTCTCATTAGGTATTCGATCTGTCCATCTAATCTTCAACGTTGCTCTGTAGCTTTACATTTCAAAAGCTGCTATTCTCTTAATGTCTGATCTGTTTGTTCTCCACGTTCCACATGTGTACAAGGTTACTCTGCGTAAAATTACCTTCTGAAATGACTTCGCCGGCCGGAGTCGCCGAGCCGTTCTGGGCGCTTCAGTCTGGAACCGCGCGACCGCTACGGTCACAGGTTCGAATCCTGCCTCGGGCATGGATGTGTGGGATGTCCATAGGTTAGTTAGGTTTAAGTAGTTCTAAGTTCTAGGGAACTGATGACCTCAGATGTTAAGTCCCATAGTACTCAGAGCCATTTGAACCATTTGAAATTACTTCCCTAAATTTGAACCTATGTTATGTGTTAGCAAATATCTTCTTTTCAGAAGTACTTTCCTTACTGTTGTAACTCTGCGTTCTGTGTCCTCATTACTTCAGCCGTTATCAGTCATTTTGCAGACCAAATATCAGTACACTTCTATTACTTTCAGTGTCTCATTTCCTAACGTAATTACATCAACACAGCGTGCCTTAATTTTATAACAGTCCACTTCTCTTGATTGACTTTTGTTTACTTTTTTTTTAATTTTCATGTTGTCCACAGCTCGTGGTGTCGCTTGGTAACTTTCTCGCTTCTCGAGCACGGGGCCCCGAGTTCGATTCTCGGCAGGGTCAGGGATTTTCACCTGCGCCGATATGACTGGATGTTGTTGTGTCGTCTTCATCATCATCATTCATCCCCATTACGGTCGGGGGAAGTCAAGGGCAAACCATCTCCTTCAGGACCTTGCCAAGTACGGCGGTGCGAGTCTCCCGCATCGTTCCCCTACGCTCTGTCAAGAAGCATGCGACTTCACTTCCACTCCATATTCAAATTGACCAACTGCTAGGATCATGTAATAAATCCTATTCCTCTTCTTTCCTTGTTGTTGCTTACTGTTTCTCCAGTACTCCCTGATTTTCTCGGCATATTGTCGTCCCCTTTCTTCTGTACGTGTTGTTCTCGATGTACAATATCCTCTACACTCAAACCATTTAAATTAAGTATTCTGTCTATTATTTCCCATTACTTGATGTTGCTTCTTTCTAGTTCTTCCCTTATTTTTGTACTCCATGCTACTGTCGATTTCTTCTTACAGAAATACAGGATTATCTAATTAGGTATCCTATAATTATTCATTCAATAGAAGTGCCTTTTTTTAAGCCATTACTTATAATATTTTCTTTGCATTTTTGTGGATCTCCTCGCTACTTAATGTTTTCCAGTCATCTGCAGTTAGTATTGCGTCCATTATTTCTCTAGTAATCCGCGTTTATTCTGTCCAGCTTATAGTCCATCGTTAAGCTTCCACATTCATCGTTAAGATTTCGCATCCATATCAACAATCTCAAAATGCTAACACGAATTCTTTATAGACGAATGGAAAAACTGGTAGAAGCCAACCTTGAGGAAGAGCAATTTGGATTCCATAGGACGTAAGGCAATACTGACCCTACGACTTATCTTAGAAGATAGATTAAGTAAAGGCAAATCTACGTTCCCAGAATTTGTAAACTTAGAGAAAGCGTTTGACAATGTTTACTGGAATACTCTCTTTCAAGTTCTGAAGGTAGCAGGGGTGAAATACAGGGAACGAAAGGCTATTTACAATTTGTACAGAAACCAGATGGCAGTTATAAATGTCGAGAAGCATGAAATGGAAGCAGTCTTTAGGAGGGGAGTGAGATAGGGTTGTAGCCTATTCCCTACGTTATTCAATCTGTATATTGAGTATGCAGTAAAGGAAACAAAAGAAAAATAATTGGAGTAGAAATAAAAACTTTCAAGGTTGGCCCATGACATTGTAATTCTGTCACAGACAGCAAAGGACGGGGAAGAGCAGTTCAACGGAATGGATAGTGTCTTGAAAGGAGGGTATAAGATGAACATCAACAACAACAAAAATCGAGGGTAATAGAATGTAGTCGAATTAAACCAGGTGATGCTAAGGGAATTAGATTAGGAAATGAGACACTTAAAGAGGTAGATGACATTCGCTATTAGGGGAGCAAAGTAACTGACGATGGTCGAACTAGAGAGGATATAAAATGTTGACTGGCAATGGCAACGAAAGCGGTCCTGAAGAAGAGAAATTTGTTAACATCGAGTATAGTTTTAAGTGTCAGGAAATCTTTCCTGAAAGTTTGTATGGAGCCATGTGTGAGCCATGTGTGGAAGTGAAACCTGGACGATAATTAGTTTACACATGGAGAGAATAGAAGCTTTCGAAATGTGGTGTTACAGAAGAATGCTGAAAATTAGATAGATGGATCACGTAACTAATGCAGTGGTGCTGAACAGATTTGGTGAGAAAAGGAATTTGTGGCACAACTTGATTAGAAGAAGGGAACGATTGGTAGGACACGTTCTGAGGCATCAAGGGATCACCAATGTATTATTGGAGGGCAGCGTGGAGGGTAAGAAGTCGTAGAGGGAGACAAAGAGATGAATACACTAAGCAGATTCAGAGGGCTGTAGGTTGCAGTAGTTACTTGGAGATGAAGAATTTTGCACAGGATAGGATGGGATGGAAAGCTGCATCAAACCAGTCTTTGGACTGAAGACCACAAAAACAACAATAAACAATCTGCTCGTATCACTGTGATGTGACCTTTTAGCTTTGATTTTCTAGATATGCATTTCCTTTATTCGTAATTTTTGTCAAACCAGTACTCCCTCCATTTTGTTAACTCTCACATCTACAATAAATTTGTCTAATCCATTCGTTTGTATGGTTTTCAAAATATACGAAAATTTACTTACCCTCTCTATTCTACGTTTTTGTGTTTCTACGAATTTGAGTGCATTTTATATATGTCATACGAATTTTTTCATTTGGAATTTTCAGACCAGTTGTAATTGCTATTTGTTCCAGAAGATTTATTTGAATAACTGCGCCTGCCACATTTTCTGAAAGTAATGGAAAATCATCTGCGAAAGTCAGTCAGAATACCTTAGTTCTGTTAGTATTCATTTCTGGTATTATTGGTTCAATTTTGTATATTCAAGTTCCTTACAATTTTTTTCAGAACGCAGGCAGACAGTGAAGGTCATAAATTACTGTTCGCTTGTCTTACACCATCATTTATATGAAGTGGCTGAGATACTTCTCTCATAATTTTAGTTATACACACATCAAAATAGGTTTGCATCACCTCGGTCCTGAGATTTCCGGAACCTGTACAGAAAATTGAAATAGAGATCAACATAAACATCATTTCCACCCTTCCTACTGCTCATGTAAACTAAACAATGCCTATTTTACCACCATACAGTGAGAGCTTCAGAGGTGGTGGTCCAGATTGCTGTACACACCGGTACCTCTAATTCCCAGTAACACGTCCTCTACCATTGATGCATGCCTGTATTCGTCGTGGCATACTATCCACAAGTTGTCCGCCCCGATAGCTGAGTGGTCAACGAGATGGATTTCCGTCCTACGGGCCCGGGTTCGATTCCTGGCTGATTCGGGGATTTTCTCTGCTCAGGGACTGGGTGTTGTCTTCTTCATCATTTCATCTCCATCCGGCGCGCACGTCGCCCGATGTGGCATCGAATGCAATAAGACCTGCACCAAAGCGGCCGGACCTGCCCCGTAAGGGACCTCCCGGTCAATGACGCCAAACGCTCATTTCCATTTTCCATCCACAAGCTCATTACGACGCTGTTGGTGCATATTGTACCACTCCTCAACGGCGATTCGGCGTAGATCCCTCAGAGTAGTTGGTGGGTCACGTCGTCCATAAACAGCCCTTTTCAGTTTGTCCCAGGCATGTTCGATAGGGTTCATGTCTAGAGACATGCCAGCCACTCTGGTCGAGCGATGTCAGTATCCTGGAGGAAGTCATTCACAAGATGTGTACGATGAAGGCGTGAATTGTCGTCCACGAAGACGAATGCCTCGCAAGTATGCTACCGATATGATTGCACTATCGGTCGGAGGATGGAATTCACATATCGTACAGCCGTTACTGCGCCTTCCATGACCAGCAGCGGGGAACGTCGGCCCCACATTAATGACACCCCAAGACAGCAAGGAACCTCCACCTTACTGCACTTGCTGGACAGTGTGCCTAAGGCGTTCAGCCTGACCGGCTTGCCTCCAAACACATCTCCGACGATTGTCTGGTTGAAGGCATATGCGACACTCATCGATGAAGAGAACGTGATGCCAACCCTGAGCGGTCCATTCGGCACGTTGTTGGACCCATGTGAACCGCGACGCATGGTGTCGTGATTGCAAAGATGGACTTCACCACGCACGTCGGGAATGAAGTTGCGCATATTGCAGTCTATTGCGCACAGTTTGAGTCGTAACACGACGTCCTTTGTCTGCACGAAAAGCATTATTCAACATGGTGGCGTTGCTGTCAGCGTTCCTCCGAGCTATAATCCGTAGGTAGCAGTCATCTACTGCAGTATTGGCCCTTGGGCGGCCTGAGTGAGGCGTATCACCGACAGTTCCTGTATCTCTGTATCTCCTCCATGTCCGAACAACATCGCTTTGGTTCACTCCGAGACGCCTGTACACTCCCCTTTTTCAGAGCCCTTGGTCTAGTGGTTCTAGGCGCTCAGTCCGGAACCGCGCGGCTGCTACGGTCGCAGGTTCGAATCCTGCCTCGGGCATGGATGTGTGTGATGTCCTTAGGTTAGTTAGGTTTAAGTAGTTCTACGTTCTAGGGGACTGATGACCACAGATGTTAAGTCCCATAGTGCTCAGAGCCATTTGAACAATTTCAGAGCCCTTCTTGGCAGAAAGTAACAATGCGGACTCGATCGAACCGCGGTATTAACCGTCTAGGCATGGTTGAACTGCAGACAACACGAGCCGTCTACCCCCCTTCGTGGTGGAATGACTGGAACTGTTCGGCTGTCGGACCCCCTCCGTGTCGTAGGTGCTGCTCATGCATGGTTGTTTACATCTTTGGAGAGCTTTAGTGACTCTCTGAACAGTGAAAGGGACTGGGTCTGTGATACAATATGAACACTCATCGTCTATCTTCAGGAGTTCTGGGAACCGGGACGATGTAAAACTTTTTTTGATGTGTGTATTATTTATTACGGTTTTACGAATTATTATGTTTGCTAATTTTACTTCTACACCAAATTCTCTAACCATTGAAGCTTTGTTTCTCTGTCTACTCAATCAAATGCTTCATGGTCATGATCAATCTTCCACTATCGGACGTAAAGCTCGGAAATCTTTTAGCGACATTCAGGTAAAATTTGAAGAGCCCTTACCGTTTTGAATCCTTAATTTAACACTAATTTTCTTATCCTAGATCGATTTAGTGCTTTGTTTAGTGCTTTGTTTAGTGCTTTGTTTAAATACAGTACTCACAATTAGCGAATTTTAGTTAGTCGCTATCAGTATACACTGATGAACCAGCACATAATGACCACCGTGTGTGGTCAGCGTTGTTTCATCTCGATCTATACGAGAACAAATACAAACTCTGTGTGCTGTAACGACACGCGGTTAAGTATTTGTGATCTGAACAACGAGTTTTGTGATTAGCGGTTAGCGTCCTGAATTATACGTCGCGTCTCGGAAGAATATTGAACAGTAATTCACCAGAAGGGAATGTTGTGCAAGATTAAAGCTTTCACGAAAGTTGAAGTTCTATTCGAATTCCTTTGCATGGTTTTGTTACTGAGATTCAATAATGCCTCCCGACAAAGTATTTAATAAACTAAAGTGGCATGTCAGCCAATTCTGCTACTTGATTTTTAGATAATACTAACCAAGAAACAGTACATCAGTGACAAAGAAAGGAATAATTATCAACGAAGTTACCAAATGAAGAGGATCATCCCAGCCTGCTTAATAACGTGTCCATACACAGTACTTCAAGAATTCAATATAACAGCGATTATCCTTTGCATGGAGTCCACATCACGTGGCATGGCTTCATAAGGTTCTTGGTATGTTCGCAGCTTTGTCGAGGTTTATCCACTAGATGGTTTCGCACAACTCATGGAATTCCCGTAACTTACGAACCGATAATTTGTGTAATTTGTGTGCGCGGAGCTGATGCCAGTTAGCGTCGCAGATGTCTGCCAATTGGTACATATCAGGCGAATTTAGTGGCCAAGACCAACATCACGCTCCTCAAACTACTGTACAACGCTTCTGACATTCTCACACAGGCAGGTATCCAACAGGAGCATGCCATCGCCGTCGGGGAAGATATCAGTCATGAATGGATATACGTGGTCCGCGATAATATTCATTTAAACTACAGCTATTGTGATGCCTTTTATTATTACCGCAGGTCCCGTGGAAGCCCAAGTAACTGCCACAAACAACAGTAAGCATGGATGAAGGCACAACCGGACCGACTATGGACACAATGAAACAATAAATGTGTTTCATCCTATCAAGCCACGCGTTTACATTGATCCAACGTCCAGTGTCGATGATCTGATCCATACTTTGATTGTTGTTGAAGATATCGCTCAGTCACTATGAAAACACGTAGGTACTGGCTGCAGTGGAGCGCCTTTTTCAATAATATGTGCTGAAGGGTTTGCTCTGAAATACTTGTAGTACAGCGTTGTACCATGTTTTCAGGTCTGGCATAGATCGCTGACTAGTGCGCGTTACGGAACGAGCAAGCCTCCGACCTCGACATCCTGTGACGAGGCATATACGCCCAGTACCCTGTCTCCCAATCGCCACTTAAACGTCCTTCGAGCACTTCACTTACATGTTAACTACAGTATCCAGAGAACAACCGACCTCAGAGTGATGACTTGCAGATCAAAAAAGTGTTTTAGATATTTTTTTCTGTTTCGTGAACACAAGCTACCGACAGGTTGACGCAGGAATTTCGACGACGTAATCTAAAACTAATCTATTTCTACGTAAGAGATTTGCTTGCATTATTTTCGTTTCTTATTAGGTACAGTTACGCTTAAATAGGCCATTTCCCCAGCATTCCAAGAAAATTTCTCCACAAGGATAAAAAGCCGTCGAAAACCAACGTATGTTTTGAGTCGTGAGATTTCTGACTGGTTCGATGCGGCCATCCTCGAGTTCCTCTCATAGGTCAACCTCTTAATCTCAGAGTAGCACTTGCCCACTTCGTCGTAAATTGTTTATTGGATGTATTCCAATCTCTGTCTTTCCCTACTGTTTTGCCCCTTTCCAGTTCGCTCTTGTACTATGTACGTTATCCCCTGATCTCTTAACACTGGTCTGATGCGGCCAACCACGACTTCCTCTCCTAGGTCAACCTCTTAATCTCAGGGTAGCACTTGCACACTTCGTCGTAGAATATTTATTGGATGTATTCCAATATCTGTCTTTGCCTACTGTTTTACCCCTTTCCAATTCACTCATGTGCTATGTACGTTATTCCCTGATGTCTTAACACGTGTCCTATCATCCTGTCCATTTTTCTTGTCAATGTTCTCCATATGTTCGTTTCTTCGCCTAGTCTTCAGAAAATCTCCTCATTCCTTATCTCAACAGTCTTCCTAATTTTCAATACCATTCTACAGCACCACAGCTCAGACGCTTTGATTCTCTTCCGTTACGGTTCATCCAGCAGTCCATAATTCAGTACCATACAAGTCCGTGCTCCAAGGTACATTTTGTAGAAATTTATTCCTTGTATACTACTGGCCATTAAAATTGCTAGACCAAGAAGAAATGCAGATGATAAACGGGTATTGATTGGACAAATATATTATACTAGATCTGACATGTGATTACATTTTCACGCAATTTGGGTGCTTAGATCCTGAGAAATCAGTACCCAGCCTTGATACGCCTGGGCATTGAGTCAAACAGAGCTTGCATGGCGTGTACAGGTACAGCTGCCCCTGCAGCTTCAACACGATACTATAGTTCATCATGAGTAGTGACTGGCGTACTGTGACGAGCCAGTTGCAAGGCCACCATTGACCAGGCGTTTTCAGTTGGTGAGAGATCTGGAGAATGTGCTGGCCAGGGCAGCAGTCGAACGTTTTCTGTATCCAGAAAGGCCCATACAGCACCTGCAACATGCGGTCGTGCATTATCCTACTGAAATGTAGGGTTTCGCAGGGATCGAATGAAGGGTAGAGCCACGGGTCGTAACACATCTGAAATGTAACGTCCACTGTTCAAAGTGCCGTCAATGCGAACAAGATGTGACCGAGATGTGTAACCAATGGCACCCCATACCATCGCGTCGGGTGGTAACGCCAGTATCAGGCGCTCCTGTCTGTGATGCAGCGTCAAGGGTAAACGCAGCCATGGTCTCCGAGCTGATAGTCCATGCTGCTGCAAACGTTGTCGAACTGTTCGTGCAGATGGTTGTTATCTTGCCAACGTCCCCATCTGTTGACTCAGGGATCGAGACGTGTCTGCACGATCCGTTACAGTCGTGCGGATATGAATCTTTTCATCTCGAATGCTAGTGATACGACGCCGCTGGGATCCAGCACGGCGTTCCGTATTACCCTCCTGAACCCACCGATTCCATATTCTGCTAATAGTCATTAGATCTCGACCAACGCGAGCAGCAATGTTGTGATACGATAAACCGCAATCGTGATAGGCTACAATCCGACCTTTATCAAAGTCGGAATCGTGATGGTACGCATTTATTCTCCTTACACGAGGCATCACAACAACGTTTCACCAGGCAACGCCGGTCAGCTTCTGTTTGTGAATGAGAAATATGTTGGAAACTTTCCTCGTGTCAGCACGTTGTAGGTGTCGCCACCGGCGCCAACCTTGTGTGAATGTTCTGAAAAGCTAATCATTTGCATATCACAGCATCTTCTTCCTGTCGTTATATTTGGCGTCTGTAGCACGTCATCTTCGTCGTGTAGCAATTTTAATGGCCAGTAGTATGTTAGTGCCAATGTTTGATACCATCAGACTTCTCTGGCCTGGGATCACCACCTTTGTCCGTGCTAATCTACTTATATGTCGTCCTTGCTTCAGCCGTCATGTGTTATTCTGCTTCCAATGAAGCAGAATTCCGTAAATTCTTCTGCTTCGTGGTCTCCAATTTTAGTGTTAAGTGAATCGTTAAACGCACGCATTTCTATTAATTCTTTAATTACTTTCGACTTTTTCAGTTGACCCTCAGTCCGTATTGCGTACTCATCAGACTTCTATTTCATTCAACACGTCGTTTAACTCTTCTGCAAGTTTAGCGTTGTCATCAGCCAATCTTATGGTTGATATCCTTTGACCCTGAATTTTAATCGCATTCATGCGCTTTCTTTTATTTCTATCATAGTATCTTCGATGAATGGTTTGAACAGTAGGGGCGCAGAATACATACTTGCCTTATACTCTTCATTCTTGGTTCTTCTGCGTATTGTATAGTAACGTCTTTCCCTCAGCTTACTCCTATCCTTCTCAGTATTTCGAACATCTTGCGCCATGTACAAGTCAACGACTTTTCCCAGGTCGATAAATCCAATGAAAGTGTCTTGATTATTCTTAAAGCTTTCTTCCATGATCAGTCTGTCGTTCCGAAACCAAAATTGACGTTCATTAACAGATCCTCAATTTTACTTCCATTATTTTGTGTATCATTCTTGTAAGCAACTTGGATCATGAGCCGTTAAGCCGGCCGTGCGATGATTCTCGCATTTTTCTGCCCTTGTTATCTTCGGGATTGTGTGCAAGATATTTTTTCAAAAGTCTGAGGGTAAGTCTCCTGACTCACGGATCATACAGTTGAATAATCGTTTGGTTGCATTATTATATAAATTAAAATGGAATGTTATCTATCTCTTCAGCCTTAATTTATCGCATCTTTTCCAAAGCTCTATTAAATTCTATTACTAAATTCCTTATATTCTCTATATCAACTCCCATTTCATCCTCAACAACGTCATCAGTTAACACTTCCTCGTTGTACAGACCTTCAACGAACTCTTTTTACAAATCTGCTCTCTCTTCTCTGCGCTTAACAGTGGAATTCCCACTGCACTTTTAATGTTGACTCCCTTTATTTTAATTTCACAGAAGACTGCTTTGACTTTTTTATTTACTGAATCAGTTCCTCCCACGACAATTCTTTTTTGGATTCCTTCTGACTTTTACTGCTGCCATTTCGTCTTGGCATCATGCATTCCCTATTCATTCGTTCCTGATGCAAATTGGCGAATTTCTTTGAAGATTTTTCTACTTCCTTCTTTTGTCGATCAGTTGCAAGACTTGTCCCGTTGCCCGAGGTTTCTTTTGCAGTTACCTTCCTGCTAACTTTGTTTATCCATCCTCTGTAACTACCCTCGTTAGTGATGTTCACACCTCATCAAGTGAATTATCTACTGTGGTATTCGTTATCGCAGTGTATGCAGCCTTACAAAACAACAAACACATCTCTTCATTACTTAGTACTTTATCTTCTCACTTCCACGCGCGTTGATTCTTTGTGACCAATCTCATTAAGCTTGAGCCTGCTCTTCTTCATAACTTAATTGTAGTCGGAGCGTAAACCTTACAATTCTGTATCTGATTTCCAAATGTCTCTCTGAACATTATGTAATCCAGCTGCAATCTTCTCATATCTCCCGGTATTTCCGAAGTATTCCTTCTCCTCTTGTGATTTCTGAAAAGTGTATTCGCTATTACCTGATGAAATTTATTGCGGAAGTCAGTTTTACTTTATGCTCTGTCATTCCTGCTACTGAGACTATATTATTCCTTAAATCTTTCTTCTATTTCTCCCACTACTGCAACGTTCCAATTCTCATGACTATTAAATTATCATCGCCTTTTACATTCTGAGTTACCCATTCAAAATTCTCATATACTTTCTCTATATCTTCACCTCCTACTAGTGACGGCGGCACGTACAAGTAAAGTATTGTTGTTGGCGTTGCATTTCTGTCGATTTTGATTAGATCAACTCCATCACCGAACTGTTCGCAATAACTCACTCTCGAGCCTACTTTCTTATTCGTAACGAATCGTACTCGCGGTATACCATTTTCTACTACTCTTGATATCCTATATTCGACTGATCAGGGGCCGGCCTCTGTGGTCGAGCTGTTCTAGGCGCTTCAGTCCCCAACCGCGCTGCTGCTACTGTTGCAGGTACGAATCTTGTCTCGGGCCTGGATGTGCGTGATGTCCTTAAGTTAGTTAGGTTTAAATAGTTCTAAGTCTATGGGACTGATGACCTCAGATGTTAAGTCCCATAGTGCTTAGAGCCATTTGAACCATTTTTGATCAGGACTCGACATCTTCTTTTCACTTCAGTTCACTGACCCCCACTACACTTAGACTGATTCTTTGCATTTATCTCCTATTGTCTTCTAGCGTCCCTACTACATTCAAACTTACAACATTCAACGCTGAGACTCCTTTTATGCTTGTCTTTCGTTGGTTAATCGGATTTTTCCTCGTGGTTACCGAGTCCTCGGCAATCCTGTTTAGGAGATCCGAATGGGAGAGTAATCCGGCTTCCTTTGTCAAAGGAGAGGTCATCATGACACTTTCTCATATACGATTCACATGTCCTTTGGATATACATTTTTGTCTTTAATACACTAGTTTCTATTGCCCTCTGTAGATCATTCCGTTGTTCACTGCTGACTCTTCTGACTCTTAGGGGCAGTTTTCCACCCAGGGGCTAGATGTTGCCCTGATACTCTGTCTGCCCTTTCGTGATATTTGACGAGGCCGTTGGTCTAAAGGGCTGACCCCTTCTACCGGAGTATTCTGCAGTCATTGTTGATTATTGTTATTCGATTCAGTACGTTAATTATTATTGATAAATGACGCTACTCTTAGATCAAGTAGTATAAAATGTAATAACGTATAATGTAATAACGTAAACAACAACGAATATGATGAAATTCGAGAGCCAGCAATGTTAGCAGAAGTGGTTGCTTTTTTCTTTTCTGCAAGAAGCAACTTTTACACATACGACACAACTATAGATGAAGGCATATTGCCGGCCACGGTGGTCTAGCGGTTCTGGCGCTGCAGTCCGGAACCGCGTGACTGCTACGGTCGCAGGTTCGAATCCTGCCTCGGGCATGGGTGTGTGTGATGTCCTTAGGTTGGTTAGGTTTAAGTAGTTCTAAGTTCTAGGGGACTTATGACCTAAGATGTTGAGTCCCATAGTGCTCAGAGCCATTTGAACCATTTGAAGGCATATTTCTGGCCCAAGTAAAAACCAAAACAACGTTTAAGTTGGCAACACCACTACAACACATACACAAAAGGTAAAACACAACAGTGCAAATGAAGGTATACCTAATATAATGTGACACTTGGTGACTGACGGAAAAATCGCGAACTGATTGAAAAACAATTAATGTAGACTACTGAAATTTTGGGAATGCATTTGTCTGGGTAACGTATTTAAGTGGTTAACAACACAAAAGATCACATGTTAATGTAAGCGCAAAATAAGCAATTGCAGATACGAAATGCTGGTAAATTGATAACTGGTGTAGCCGCCAGGTTGTTGAATGCAAGCTTGAAAACGCGCTGGCATTGCGTTGTACAGGTGCCACATGTCAGTTTGTGGGATGCAGTTCGATGGCTTTTACGCTTGGTCCGTCAATACGGGAAAGGTAAACGCTGGTTGGTGATGACGCCGGAGTGGTCGTCCGATGATTTCCTATATGTGCTCGATTGCAGATAGATCTCGTGATCGAGCAGGTCAAGGCTACCTGTCGACACTATGGAAAACATGTTGTGTCACAACAGCGGCATGTGGGAAAACGTTATTATGTTGGAAAACACCCCCTGGAATGCTGTTCGTGAATGGCAGCACAACAGGTAGAATCACCATGGCAGCACAACAGGTCGAATCACCAGATTTACAGTTTTGTAGTCAGCGTGCGTGGGATAACCACGAGAATACTTCTGCTATCATACGAAATCGCACTGCGGACCATAGCTACAGGTGGCGGTCCCGTGTTTCTTGAATGCACGCCCTCAGCTGGCCCCCTCGTAACAAGCACACCGACATTACTGGCACCGAGGGAGGAACAGCTTTAATTACAAAACACGACAGACATCCATCCTCTCCTTAAGCTCTCACTTGACACCACTGAAGTCGGAAATGGTGGTGGTTTGGGGTCTGTGGAATGCACACTATAGGGTGTCTGGCGTGGAAGCGTTCTTGAAGTAGCCGATTTGTAACAATTTGATGTGTGACTGTGCTTCCAACTGCTGGTCAAATTGCTGCTGCAGTTACAGAACTCCAGTGCTATACGCCGTACACAATGATCTTCCCTCTCCATAGTGCCATGTGGCCGTCCAAGAGCCCGGTCTTCTAGCGACCGTATGTTGTCGTGACCACCGCAGCCAGCACTCATGAAGAATGGGAACGTTTTAGCCGAGTCATTCTGCAGTATTACAGAGTGAACATCCACCGGCTCGTAACCCTGTTTCACTACCTCGTTCGAATTCAGTGACGTGTTGGTAAAGGTGCCATAGACGCCTTATAGACATTCTTGACTAACATCAATTCACCCCGTCCAATCTCAAAGGTAAGTAACGCTTACGATCGATAAAGCGTATATTTAAGGCAAAAGTGGCGCTACTAGATCCATTCTTACGCGATGCTGCGAAATATTAATAGATTAATAGGCGTCATCTCTGAGATGTCTGAGATGGCTCTTTTTTTTTTTTTTTTTTTTTTTTTTTTTTTTTTTTTTAAATAGAGATGGGGCCCCTCCACGCCCGCACCAACGTGGTGACCAAACCAAAAGTTCTACTGTCACCTCCGTCAACATGTTAGTTATCTAGTAAGTGGATCACAGGATGCTGGGCTGTGATGTTATCCGTACGTCTGGGCAAGACTACGCATTCACACGGTCCATCAGGTGATAGATAGTGGACGAAACGCGAGTGAGGGTAGCGATTTGAAGGGCAGAGGGAAAAAAGTGCGAAGGCTCGTGCCGTGGGAAAAAAGCCTAACAACTTTCATTTAAGTCGCACAGCAGATCCTTGCAATTTTTTCCCGTCGGTGTATGGAAAGCAAACCGGAATTGTGAACATTATTCACTGCAGACCAATGACGATGTTATATATCAATAAATGGAAACATGTCTCGTTATATAAACGCACCTTTTTTGGTAGTTGCACGGACACAGTATAAATACCCATATACTTTATAAAAGTATTTGAGGTGTTTTTTTTAAATGTATTAATGATTGTAGTACCCGATGTTCTGTTAGACGAGATATAATTGTGTCTTGGATTTTATGAAGTGTATTGTTTATTAGGCGAAAGAACCAAAAAAGTTATCCCAACTATATGTGTATGTATGTTTTAGCAAACAGACTCCTATATTAGGTCAAATTACGATGAAACATTTCTGTTATTATAGGATACAAGTGGTTTTCGCTTTAGACTGGAGCAAATGTCACACCAGTTGATGGACGAATACTGATATAAAAGATCAAAATGTTTGATTTAATCATATTGTGTTCCTAGTTACGTTCATAAACATGTAGCTACTTATAATCCTCTCTCACTCCTTTCAACGCAGTTAGCGAATTCTATCCAAGTTACCGATACATCGTCGTCTCGTACACTTTATGCCATGCGAATATGGAATTCGTAGACAATGAACGGCGAAGTTCATACGCAATACTTAATATTAGTCGACAGTGACGGGAGAATATGCAGTGTGGTTGTAACTGAACTTTCGCTACTTGAACCACTGTAACACGAAAACTATTTACCGTATGGTTAGCAAACTACGAACTCGTATGTACGAATAATGGACAGATTGTTCGCTGCAGGATTTGCGTTGTTAGGGGTGTTAATGCCATGACCAGCCGTTAAGAGTCGGTACTGGTACCGCAACGTAGTACTGAAACACAAACATCAGTGTGCATCATCGTCGCAGACAGTCAACAAGGTGCACAATGCTTTACTCGTAAGCTGTTTGATCAAAACAACAGTCATACTGCTGCTGTCCTTTGCGAGTATCGACGCATTAAATGCATACGGAGTCCTCTTTCCGAACTGGTGTTGAAGGACATGAACCAAACTTCGAAGTAACTGCCGATTTGAGAATCGCTCTTGGGGAAGGCTGACGGCCAATTATAGTACAAATTATTGAAGTAGTCACTGTTGCCACGGCTGAGAGTATCATAACTGCAACGTGCAGTCTACCAGCAGTACACGTGCTGTGTCGCGACAGCTGAACATTCCATGGCCCACCTTTCAAAAAGCACTGCGAAAAACTGAGGACCGTTTCTGCAACACAAGCTTTACGCAAAAGATTAAATTTTTCATAATACTCATTTACTTCATTAACAATCACGTTGAGGGAGAAAAATTTTTTACAGTTAGCTAACTTCATACATTTCTGTAGATGATTTGCATACGCATAAAATTTTTGATCGTCTTTCAGCAGCTGGGACTAGAGAAATAGTTTTCTTTTTTGAAACTCGTTTCCTGCTCAAAATAGATCAGTGATTCCTGAATATTAAACGCATGATTTTTACGTTAAAGTTTTAAAATGATGCTTGTTTTTTCTCTTCTTCACAACTTCAGGAGACTTTTCATCCGCATAAATTCTGCGTGTGCTGTCACTATATTCATATTCCTCACCATTGCAGAGAATGTGTTGTTGTAGAAATTTGACGCATCCTCAGGAATGGTAAGGAAAGGCATTAGGTTCGTTACATCCTTCTTCTTCTCTGCACACACATGGAGTATCTTGAGAATAGCCACAGTATGTTTCATGGCTTTGAACGAAGGAATATTCTTCTTCAAAACATCACAACATACTTATGATGCAGATAAATACATCGTTTTAACAGCACACTGAATCTTATCCCCGCCGGAGGATCGGGTCCTCCCTCGGGCATGAGTGTGTGTGTATGTTGTCCTTAGCGTAAGTTAGTTTAAGTAGTGTGTAACTCTAGGGACCGATGACCTCAGCAGTTTGGCGCCTTAGGAATTCACACACATTTTTGAATCTTATCATTGGTTTGTCCGCAAATAACTGCTCGTACATCCATCATTTTGAAAGGCGAGGTAGACTTCCATACTTATATAGAAATCTGTTTGAAGTCGTAGGTAAACCGGTCATCCCCACCTCAGCACATTACATAATGTTGATGTGATGTTTGGTTTGTGGGGCGCTCAACTGCGTGGTTATCAGCGCCCGTACAATTACCCAATCTTTGCTCAGTCCAATTTCGCCACTTTTCTGGATGATGATGAAATGATGAGGACAACACAAACACCCAGTCATCTCGAGGCAGGTGAAAATCCCTGACCCCGCCGGGAATCGAACCCGGCACCCCGTGCTCGGGAAGCGAGAACGCTACCGCGAGACCACGAGCGGCGGACAGCGCATTACAAACTTCGCAACAACATTCCTGTGTTCATAGCGTGATGTGGTCTCTTCTTTCTTTCGATATTTCTTCTCGACTCTACCGAATACACGATTCAGTGACATGTAACTATGTCCGTGAATTTGAAAATAGTGGGTAAGTTTAGAGAACATTTTACTCAGTTCTATGAAATTTACCAGCATACAGAGCGTTATAGAATTCCTGTTCTGGTCAGTGAACGAGTCTGAAAAACGTTCAAGTTTTAATCCTCTCTTGCCAATATCTCTCGTTCTCTCTTCCAAATAACGTAGGAGATATGTTGTAGCGCAGATGAGATTTCACCTGCACCTCTTCCAGTTTCTGTTTCACACCAGGTATGTTGAGGAATATCAGTACCTAGTGTTGGTCCACGTATCACCACAGTTAGGCTATAGCACAATGTCTATCGTATGCGTAAAAGAATTCTCTAATAGAGAGTTTTGGCAGAGGTTGATCTGTCGCATGTCAAAGAAAACTTTTACAATGTCTTCAGAGTATTTACTCATGGTGCTGTGGAAATGCTTTGCACGGGCTTAATGCAAGTGCAGGCTAGTTTTACACACTACCTTGAAAGCTTCTGCTCCTGCCAACTTTGTTTCCAGTTCGAGATCCTTGCATGTTGAACACGTGTCACTGTGATGTCTTAAATTTTGACAAAGAAAAGCTTTTATTCCCTTGTTGTCTTTGTTCTTTGTAAAAATTTTCCCACGTTATATTTACATCTAATGTTGCCCGCCCGGCTAGCCGTGCGGTCCAACGCTCTGCTTCGCGAATGGTAAGACGTGTGTGTTCCCAGCACGAATCCGCCCGGCGGATTGGTGTCGAGGTCCGGTGTGCCGGGCATCCTGTGGATGGTTTTAAGGCGATTTTCCATCTACCTCGGCGAATACGGGCTGGTTCGCCTTATTCCGACTCAGTTAAACTGTGCCAGCGATGGCTGTGAAAACACTGTCTCCACATAGACCATAATTATTCTACCACGCAAACATTTGGGGTTACACTCGTCTGGTATGCGACGTTCCCAGGGGCTGAGGGGGAAGGGGATTCCACTGGGAGCCGAACCGCACAATAACCCTAGGTTCGGTGTGGGACGGCTGTGGTGTGAATGGGCTGCTGTGGCCTGTTGTGGGGTTGTGAACCACTGAGAGCTACGGCGGGACGAAGCCTCTCCGTAGTTTCTAGGTCCCCGGTTTAATACATACATACATACATACATACATCTGATGTTGGGACCCACTCATTTCCTCTCTGCTGCAATGACAGTTTCTCACTTATGGTTTAGACTGTTCTCTTTCCCTTGATGGGTGATACCCATGTCGCCTTTAGTTGCTATTGAGACACCTCTTCGTTCTTGTAGTTCCACGTTCTTGATAGTGCCGAGCAGTCCAGACCAAGCGATCCCGCTATACATCTGTTATTTTTTGAAATACAGAAGCACAAACTGTTAATTAGGATCGTTCTCGAAGTTTTATACCTGATAGACACTGATATAGAAGCTTGACCTACGACAGATGCAGCTGGTACTAACAAGGGAACCTCCCCATCGCACCCCCCTCAGATTTAGTTATAAGTTGGCACAGTGGATAGGCCTTGAAAAACTGAACACAGATCAATCGAGAAAACAGGAAGAAGTTATGTGGAACTATGAAAAAGTAAGCAAAATATACAAACTGAGTAGTCCATGGGCTACATAAGCCACAGCAAGGAGAATAAGAGCTCAGGAGCGCCGTGGTCCCGTGGTTAGCGTGAGCAGCTGCGGAACGAGAGGTCCTTGGTTCAAGTCTTCCCTCCGGTGAAAACTTTAAATTTTTATTTTCAGACAATTATCAGAGTTCATGCACTCACACATAATCAACTTCGCTCTCCAAATTTCAGGACATGTTCAGATTTGCTTGGACATATGCAGGATTTGACGGTCTACACACGGAAAAATTTGAAAACGTTAAAAACATATGTTTTGACACAGCACAGAGAAAACTGTGCGACTGTGAAACTGTTGCATTCATTTATTGCAGTTTATGTGACACTCTCTTATGTTTTCATCACTTTTTTTGGCGTGATTATCACATCCACAAGAAAACCTAAATCGGGCAAGGTAGAAGAATCTTTTTACCCATTCGCCAAGTGTGCAAGTTAGGTGGGTCGACAACATATTCCTGTCATGTGACGCAGATGCCGTCACCAGTGTCGTATAGAATAGATCAGACGTGTTTTCCCGGATCAAATGTTTCCGTTTCCCATTGGAGAGGCCGTCCTTGCGTCTACTAATCGCACAGTTTTGCGGTGCGGTCGCAAAACACAGACACTAAACTTATTACAGTGAATAGAGACGTCAACGAACGAACGGACAGATCATAACTTTGCAAAAATAAAGTACGTAAAGTTTTCGCTCGTGGGAAGACTTGAACTAAGGACCTCTCGCTCCGCAGCTGCTCACGCTAACCACCGGACCACGGCGCTCCTGTGCTCACATCGTCATTGATGTGGCTTATGTCTCCCATGGACTACTCTGTTTGTATATTTTGTTTATTTTTTCATAGTTCCACACAACTTCTTCCTGTTTTCTTGATTGATCTGTGTTCAGTTTTTGAAGGCCTATCCACTGTGCCAAATTATAACTAAATCTGAAGGGGGTGCGATGGGGAGGTTCCCTTGTAAGACATACATATACGAGTATGAGGGAAAGAATCCTTTTTCCTTTGTCTTATTTACTGAACTATATAAGGGATAATTGAAATATGATAAGTTAGCGTAAGAGAGCTTGCCTACATGACAGCCTTTCCCTCCATACTTGCTTGCCTCAATCCTTTCAGTATGCCGGCGCCAATACCATGCGCTGCATTTTGATTTGAATATCGAGATGATTTTGCTTTGGAGATGTTTGACTATGTCGTTTCTCTTCTTGTGAGCCCACTACGTATTTCACTCACAGTAATATTATATTCAACCACACTTTCGTTATTCACTATTTGACACAACTTTAGTCTGCTACGCGAAATGGTGGCAACTGGCAACCAACTCACATAACAGCTGTCGTCAACAAATGTAGTTTAATACTGACAATGCAGAGTAAATACACACCCGGCGCACTACTAATGGGAGCTTGCATCAGCCACCACGCTGTCAGCTTTTCTGGCGTGCACAATAATATGCTCTGACATCTACCACCAAACAAACCGATTATTCAAGGAGTGCCATAATACAATCAGCAATTACTTGTTCTGACATCTTGTGCACTTTAAACGGATTATGAGAAAACCCATGAATACGCCTAACATCTTTGGCAAACTAAGTAGCATAAAGGGAGTTTTGAAAAGACCCCTACAAACGCATGAGGCAAATTTTGCAAAAACTGGTTGTGTTCTCGGTGCTAAAAGTGGATAATATAGCAAGTTTCGTGATGCAGACTGTATAGGCTTGTAGAGAAAGCTGAACAGCGTATATTAACAAAAAAAATCTTTTAAAAAAAGACGCATAAAGCGAGTTTTGCAAAAACGGCCCTGAATTGTGAAACGTATCTCTACTGTGCATCTAGGCGGTGGATGCACGTGGTCGTCGCACTCAGCAACGTTTGTAAACTGGAACGTAAATATGGTAAAGAATTAACACATGTTAACATCTTATGTGGAGAATAAAATATGTTTCTCTCAATGGCTTATCCCTTGTTTTTCTTTTACATCTCTTTACAAAGTTTCATTACCCTACGATCATTCTTTTTCCAAGGGGGCCCTGTACGCTGATATTAAAATAGACTTCTCTCTGCCCCTGTATTTCCTCTTGTTTGAACATAAGTGAATAAGGTGCATTGTAGAGAGCTGTTTCTGCGTAAAACTTTTGTGGAAACGATGAATTCCGCTTGAGCTACTGTCGGGGTTCAGCATTTGAAAACATTACATCTGTGAATTAGCGTGTTATGAAAGAAGATTATAAGCTCAGTTTTACCGAAGTTTTACAGCAGTGGCCTACAGTATACGCGCAAACCAACGAAATAGAGAGAAACTTTTTCCTCGTAAATAAATTCCTGCGAGAGAAAGATATTGGCTTTTAATTCGAGGCTCCGGTAAAATATCTCGGTTCTGTTGTACACATACCAGTGCAGTTCAATGTCTGGGAATCGCTGTTTCTGTTTGTACGCACACTGCCATCGCAATTTAAGTAGGCCAAATGATCTTAAACTGCTTACACTCACTCTGCTGTGCATAAGGGTTTTTCAAGCACCGCACCCGTGGAGATTATTCCCTATTGCAGATTTACGATTGAGTGCACGTATGTCATCCCCATCTTTAAAGAGATAAATGTGTTTTGCACGAAGGCGAAGTGTAAGAGTTAGCAATACACAATTGAGTGTCCAAAACCTACAGTAGCACTGCGGGTCTTAATCTTTCCGGCTGAACGTGTTGTGTCAAGAAGCAAACCGACGATTAGGAAATAGATCTTTTGCTATTCAACTCCTGTAGCACAGCCTCAGTTTAATGACTTCCGTATAAGTAAAGTGGGATCTACAGGTACTGTGTGGTTATAACACTAGTTAACAAATTTAAACTTTTTTCTGCATCTCGTTTGTAAATAGGTGGATTTACCTAATTTTAGGGTGCTAAATACTCTGGTAAAATCAGTTTTTCTCTATGACGTCACATTTCCTAGATTAAAAAACAGAATAGAAAATGGTAATAGCGAAAATTGAAACAATTAAGTCAAACAAATTTACATATTCAGAACGTTTAAATCAACACTATTTTGTATGTATATATGGGCACGATGCCTATAAAAGGTCCAAATTAGTTCACAAGATATTTTCACCCTTAATCGTCTTTGGTTTTTGAAAAATACGACGACGGAGCTCTTCTTTTATTTGCCTAACAAGATGCCAGCAGCAGTCACCCATCATCGAAGGGTTCCAATGTCCTTGGTAATGGTGTTCCATAGTAAGAATTTCTTGGTGAAAGCGTTTACCATGCTCATCGCTTACGGCTCCCAAATTTCCTGGGAAGAAATCAAGGTGAGAATGTAAAAAGTGAATTTTAAGCGACATTGCGCACGCCATGTTCTTATAGTCTTTTCATCTCATCATTGCCCTAATCATCCTAACCAGAGCACTCTTTTTGCTCTGGGTCACACAACTGACCTTTGTCGATCTTATTTTCGATGCGCCAATTCAACATCGTGAACACTTCATTTGAACCCTCTCCTCGCTCGCCTTCTTGTCATTTGCAGTGAAGCTATTTTATGCCCACCGAAAAAATAAATGGTAAGTTGCCTCAAGTAGCAGGTATATCGAACGGCAATTCGAGGTAGACGAATGTTGGCCATGAAATCAATACAGATTCCGACACTTTTCTTAGGCTCCCTATGCCGGCTGAGGTGGCCAAGCGGTTCTAGGCGCTACAGTCTGGAACCATGGGACCGCTACAGTCGCAGGTTCGAATCCTGCCTCGGGCTTGGATTAGTTAGGTTTAAGTAGTTCTAAGTTCTAGGGGACTGATGACCTCAGCAGTTTAGTCCCATAGTGCTCAGAGCCATTTCAACCATTTTTTTAGTCTCCTTAACAGATTTGCCGTCAAAATTTCCGGGACTGTTTCCCTATTTTCTGTAAATGGAAAACTGACGGCGTTTCCAGATCCATGTTATCGTGCAAATAGATATCCTTTTTGCGGTGAATGATGAATTATACCAATGATAACCATCATCATAAAAGGACGGTAATTTATAAATTTCGAACTAATAGCCTTTCTGCGCTTAGAGATTAATATAACGTGCATCATGGAACTACTCTTTGTGCAATATGTAAAATTTAGACATATATATATATATATATATATATATATATATATATATATATATATATATATATATATATATATATGGTGTTACAAAAAGGTACGCCAAACTTTCAGGAAACATTCCTCACACACAAATAAAGCAAAGATGTTATGTGGACATGTGTCCGGAAACGGTTAATTTTCATGTTAGAGCTAATTTTAGTTTCGTCAGTATGTACTGTACTTCCTAGATTCACCGCCATGATTTCATAAAAGGATACTCTACCTGTGCTGCTAGAACAAGTGCCTTTACAAGTACGACACAACATGTGGTTCATGCACGATGGAGCTCCTGCACATTTCAGTAGAAGTGTTCGTACGCTTTCCAACAACAGATTCGGTGACCGATGGATTGGTCGAGGCGGACCAATTCCATGGCCTCTACGCTCTCCTGACCTCAACCCTCTTGACTTTCATTTATGGGGGCATTTGAAAGCTCTTGTCTACGCAACCCCGGTACGAAATGTAGAGACTCTTCGTGTTCGTATTGTGGACGGCTGTGGTACAATACGCCATTCTACAGGGCTGCATCAGCGCATCAGGGATTCCATGCGACGGAGGGTGGATGCATGTATCCTCGCTAACGGAGGACATTTTGAACATTTCCTGTAAAAGTGTTTGAAGTCACGCTGGCACATTCTGTTGCTGTGTGTTTCCATTCCATGATTAATGTGATTTGAAGAGAAGTAATAAAATGAGCTCTAACATGGAAAGTAAGCGTTTCCGGACACATGTCCACACAACATATTTTCTTTCTTTGTGTGTGAGGAACGTTTCCTGAAAGTTTGGCCGTACCTTTTTGTAATTAAAGTTTTCAACTTAAACTGGCATGATGATTTACTATTCTTATTTGCAGCGATTCGCGATAAGCACACGCAGCTCATTGCTTCTCGCCACCTGACACATACGCAGCGTGGGAACACGTGTCTCGGGCACCTTTACCTGTGGCATCTACTCAGCCACTATTGCAGAGTGATTATATGTTGCTAATCCACAAACCGGTCCTTCTAAAAGGTTAGGCGATGTAGTAGAAGGAAATGCTCACCTATAAATGATGTAAAAGTCTCATCAAATGTTCTTTATTAGTAGCTAATTTTCTCGTTGTTGCTGCTAGGCTGTTGAGAATGTATATTCGTGAATAGTGAGTGAATTTATGGGCGAAAGTGAGTGACTAAGTCTTTGTAAAGATTACTGTCATTCCTGGTACTGATTTCGTAAACTGAGATGTTGCTCTGAAGGAGAGGTATGCTACGCGTGACACATTTAATTTAGAAATAGAGATACTGAGAAGCAGCAATTGTTATTCCAATTTGTTAAAACAGGTTCCCGCAAGGTGCTCTTGAGTATCTTCCAGTGACAGTTCGTGTTACACAGTTGGAACCCAGATAAATTTTCAAAATACGATGCTTTAAGTACTCTTATATATATCATTTCACATAAGCAGTTGCTTTACATGTGATACTTGGCTACTTCATTCAAACGATTGTTATCACTGAGTTTTGTCCATGAGTATTAAACAATGCGGAGGACTAAAGTTTGTTCCTCTCACTGTATTTTTCGAGCGTGACAAATATATATGTTTCGTTTATGTAAAACAAACAATTGCAATGCACTTTGTATTACGAACTTAATACTGCGGTAATGACGATTTTACCTACGTAAATAATATTGCAAATTTTTCTTAACTTAAGTAATACAGTTAAGTGATTTATTGATGTAATGAGAATATTGTGATTGTTGACCAGTAAGCGTCAGGTAATTCAAGGTAGACTACACTTTGTCTTTCATTCTTTGAGTGATCTGGCGTTACATTTAATACAGCATGTGTAATTGTTGGTTTCTGTGGCTTGTATGATAACTTCACCCGGTTTGGTCAGGAAAATATTTTTACTGTCACTTAAATTCTGAAATTATCTTCTTAACATGTAAAATGTTTGGCAAGAAAGTATTAAACAAGTGCTCTATATCCCCTTAACGATAAACGCCATGTGAAAGAAAGTTTTTACATAGAAACGCTAATATTTCCCACTTAACTTTTGCTTACATGTGCTTTCCTGCTATTTCAGGTAAGCCATTACGGATGATCAACCTGTCGCCTTCTCATACCAGCGTGCAGTACTCAAATTCAAGACAAACCCAAGGACAGCGGTACACAGAAAGCAGGTGTCAGGCTATGTGAACAACTTGTCGAGCTGAAGTAATGATCAACATATGTTGCCTGCTGATCTAAAAGTAAATGTATTTGCATTAAGCATTGCAAGAATAGCTTCTGCTTTTACTAGATACTGATTTTTTGTTATGTTAGTTTCCTAATCATGTAACCAGATTTTTACTGTAGGGAAAAGCTCTGAAAGCAAAACTTGTCTACGATTGTTATTTTAAACATTACAGAAATTTATCGGACTTTTGTACCGTAGTGAATTAAATGTAGTCAAACTTCTAACAACACGAGAGATGCAATATAAAAGTTTGGATACACGCTAGAGTATATGCCGTGAGAATTTGGAATCGTGTAAAGTAAGTACTCCAGTCAAAGACAAGATTTCTTAAAATTTTTTGAGAGAGCAAGTGGCGTAAGATAATCTTTCGAGAGCCTTTCCGAAAATGATTAACGTTTCGAGAAAAATTGTTACATATCGGCAGATAACGAAACTGTTCTTGTATTAGCTGCCCGCCACTTGGAAGAGACTAGTATTTGATATTACGAAGGTCGTGATGCTGACGAGAGCTTGAAATCTGCGCTTGTTTCCTTCAGAATGAGGCCATTTATGTTATTATGAGGCCGTATGCTGTTACGTTCTTTGCTGTAGAAAGATTTATTACTGCGCAACCAGAGATAATTAGTTTGCAAAGGAAAACATTTGTGCTTCCGTTCATAAATCTTAATAAACGTCGGCTGATAGACTGTTTGCACGTAAAATACGTTATTGCCACAGAGCTTCCATAATTTGATCCGGAAAGTATAATCACTCCCAGCGCCGTTCATGAATTTCTTTCCGATACCGCTTTAATATTCTTTATTACACCTCACTGCCAACACCCTAAAATGTTAGTTATTGAAAACTCAGATCCAGCTGAAACAGTGATTTATCTGACACTACGTCGTTTGCCAAATGAACAGCTGTTGCCGCTGCAACTTCGTTTTTCCTTATTACCGCCATACCGAAGTGGAAAATTGCCACTCGCACTGAATGTCGAGAAAATGGTGCGAAACTAAAACGTTCAGAAAGATGCTCGTTCACGTTAGCTTCATCTCATGTATTCCGCGGAGAATGGTCCATGCGATATGGAATTACGTCTAGGATATGCACTTTATTTATGTTCAATACAATGAAATGACTTAACACTGCAAAATATTACACTGTGACAGTGCTAAACAGTCATAACGACATCTGAAATATTAATTTCAGTAAATATGAGAATATAGTGTTCCATGGTGTAGAAACAAATGCTCAATAGAAGTTTCATTAATTAAAACTTAACATATCACCAATAGAAGTCTCTTTAATTCACTCATAACATATCAGTGAATTATTCTTGACACATGTTATATACTCTGGCCGTTTGCTGACTACGTTTGTACCAATATATCTGACTACTTTCTATACTAACTATGGCCACTTGAAGTCTTCAAGAGGTTGTTTTCGGTCCTAATATTATATTCACCTACCTCTACTTTTTGAGGAAAGAGACACGCACTGCTAGCCGTTAAAACCAAAACAACAGGAAGGGTAGCAAGTAACGAAATTTTCTTTACTGTGTATATAGTAGAGAAAGACAACTATAATTAAATCTGGAGGTGATTTGAGGATATTCGGCTACGAGACTCGATACACCGAGCATCAACAACGGCTGAAATTCGACTAAGCGCTGAGTCGAACTGCAGTTGGATGACATGTATGGGTGCCTCATTCCACGCCTTTTCAGCTCAGTGTCAGAGTGCGTGTACTGTAAGGATTCCTGTGCGTTAGCTTTCCAATACCTCGGCCTCCTATGATCAGATGGACTGAATGGGCTAGAGACCTGGAGAACGTACTGCCACGGGCAACGTGTAACAGGGATACCACGATCTTCTAACACATAAAAATCAAATGCAATTTCTGAATCAGAAACGGCTGCGTGATCTTTATACACAGAAACAAGATTCTGTTAGTCTTAACGGCGTCGCGTACCTGCAAAGAATGCCAATCATTTTGATATCCAAGTAAGTAGTATACTTCACCTTATTATGACGTTTATTGTCTATTGTCTCCATGGTGTAGCAATGATGATCGCCAATATACACTGAATAGCCGAAGAAACTGGTACACTCGCCTAATATCGTGTAGGGCACTCCCGAGCACGCAGAAGTGCTGCAACATGACGTGGCAAGGACTCGACTAATGTCTGAAGTAGTTCTGGAGGGAACTGACGCTTTGAATCCTGCAGGGCTGATCATAAATCCGTAGGAGTACGAGGAGATGGAGACCTCTTCTTAACAGCGCGTTGCAAAGCATCCAAGATATGCTCGATAATGTTAATGTCTGGGGAGATTGGTGGCCAGCGAAAGTGTTTAAACTCAGGAGAGTGTTCCAGGAGCCACTCTTTATCACCTCTGGAAGTGTGGGGTGTCGCATTGTCTTGCTGGAATTGCCCAAGTTAGTCGGAATGCACAATCGACATGAATGGATGCGGGTGATCAGACAGGATTCTTACGTTCGTGTCACCTGTCAGAGTCGTATCTAGACGTATCAGGAGTCCCA